>NW_026991725.1:1374859-2732219 GCF_029215605.1 Mirounga angustirostris
TGCCCGGGCCCGTGCTACCACCTGGCGCGGTTTAGTGCCCCGCGGGTGAGAAGGGCGTGGCGCGGCCCCAGCGCCTCCACCCCACCCGCAGTGCCTGGGCGGGAACCCGGACTCGGCCCGAGAGTCTGTCGCTCGTGGTGGGGTGGGGAGTCCCCTGGGCGTGGCTCCCTGCAGACGGCGGCGCGCCGATGAGGCCCCCCACTCTGACCCCAGAATGGTTAAGAGCCTTCCAGTGAGAGCACTGAGGTGCCACGACTCGAGTTTGGGGGTTAAACCGGGGAAATGTGGTGGTCTGGGTGACCAAAACAGTCCTGGGGTCACCGAACCTTTAAAAATTACGCTCTCCTGCCTGCGTTTTTAAAGCCCCGTTTCAAGGGGCCCTCCTGGCCGTGTGTTCCTCTCCCCTTGGGGCACTGGCTTCCCTCCGCAGTACGGGGTGGGGGGCTCCCGCCAGATAAGACAGTTGCCATGACGGCCCCGTGTTTCGGTTTCCCTGGAAACCGGCCGAGGGTTCCGCGTGCCGGGAAGGAGGCTGTGGGGGTGGGGCGGGCGGCCACGCTCGGCTGCCGCGGAGACGGAGTCGGAACCGAGCCGTTGGGGAGTGGGAGGGACTTAGCGCTGCCTACCCGCGCGGGGTGGGGGCGGGGGAAGCTTGGGGTCCCCTGTCCGCGTGCTCGGGCAGCTGTGGGGGGGGCGGGCAGCGACAAGGTCCCCCTGGGATGGGGGTCAGGGAGGGTCCGACCGAAGTAGGAGCCAGAGGCGTAGCCCTCCCCCTCCCCCGGCCAAGACTGCGGGGTCACAGCCCTGAGGTAACCGGAGCCTAACTCGTTCGTGGGGCGGAGGCGCTGCTACGCGACTGCTCCCAGCCGGCGGCTCCCCCCTGCCTCCCGCGAACGCGCGCCTTTCCGCCCGCCCTGCGGGCGCGGGGGAGTGGCTGGCGCGCCTCCAGGCTGCTTCCCTGCACCCGGGAGGGGCGGAGCCGGGCTCGGGGATTGGCGGGGCCGGGTTGGGGCGGGGCTTCCGCGCGCCGAGCGGTGGGGTGCCGCGGGCGGGGAGTGACGCTGCAAAGCCGGGTCCGCGTGGGTGCGCGCGTGCTCCGGGAGGGGCGGGGCGTCGCTTGCGGCGGGTCTGGCCTCGGAGGAGGAGGGGCCCCGGGAGGCCTACTTCCTACATGTTTTTGTAGAACTTGATCTTGAGAATATCACTGGTTCTTCAGTTATTCCTAATCATATGGCCTAGGAGCAAATCCTTGTCAAGTGTTGTGACGTTCTCTTGAATATCAGTTTCTTCTGTACTGCCATTTTGCTAAATAGGAAAGAAAAAGTATCTTCATCATGGGGATGTTAGGAGGATGCGTCCTCTATAAGTACCAACTTCATAGCAATTACTGAGACACAGGAAGGATGGAACAGCACATTCCACTTTATAGACACATACTTAGGAAGGGGAGCCTTGTTTGAATGACAATTGAAAATAAATTAGAGGGGCGCCTGGGTGGCTCAGTTGGTTGAGCGGCTGCCTTCGGCTCAGGTCATGATCCTGGAGTCCCGGGATCGAGTCCCGCATCGGGCTCCCTGCTCGGCAGGGAGCCTGCTTCTCCCTCTGACCCTCACCCCTCTCATGCTCTCTCTCTCTCTCATTCTCTCTCTCTCAAAAATAAATAAAAATTTAAAAATAAATAAATTATAGAGACTCAGTAGAACCAACAGGCATGGGCCTGCGCTGAGTAGGCAGCGAGGTGTACCCAGGCTGTTCCTAAGAGATATTTGTCCTGGGGCAATGGAAGCAGAAATAGAAAACTTAACGGGCGCCTGGGTGGCTCAGTTGGTTAAGCGACTGCCTTCGGCTCAGGTCATGATCCTGGAGTCCCGGGATCGAGTCCCGCGTCGGGCTCCCTGTTCGGCAGGGAGTCTGCTTCTCCCTCTGACCCTCCTCCCTCTCATGCTCTCTGTCTCTCATTCTCTCTCTCTCAAATAAATAAATAAAATCTTAAAAAAAAAAAAAAGAAATAGAAAACTTTACAAGGCTTTCTAAATTCTTAACCTCACTCATTTGTTTATTCATTTAGGTACTTTGGACAGCTCTGTGTCTGACTCTGAGAGTAAAGCAGGAAGCAAAGAAAAAAGCATGGGTCTCTGTCTTCATAGGTTTGGTCTTGGTGGCAGATTATAAACAAATAAAGGACTGTGCCATGAGGACGTAAAAGGGTCAGGGATCACAGAATCTGTTCTAGGGAGTGAGGGAAGTTGTTGCTGAGGAAGGGGCATTTGAGCTGAGACCTGAAGGTTTCAGGGTGACCTAGGCCAAACAGAGGGCAGAAGGCCCAGCACAGGCCAGTTTCTCCAACGGGGGAGCAGGATGCAGTTTTGGAAGTTAAAGGTGGTCATGCGGGTTGCCACGTAGAGATGGGGGCAGCAGAGCACTAGATGGGAGTCAAAAGGGAGTAGTAGAGAGACCACGTTAGCTGTATAGACTGAAGGCTTTGGGCGTGTGCTGAAGTGGAAAGCTGTAGCCCCCAGGCAGACTCAGAGTGGCTAGGAGGTGCGAAAGGGTTTGAAGAGAGCCACAGGGAAGTGGACAAAAACAGGAAGAGGAGTAGGCAGGTAACAAACTGTGTGTCCAGGCAGTCTTAGGAAATGTGTTTAAAATGAAGCAATGTGGACAAAAGCTAGACCCTGGGGAAACTTTCCAGGGGCCTCTGGGCCTGTGGAGAACTGGGCTAGTTAAGAAAAAGAGGTCTTGACCTCTGAGTTTCTCCCAGAGCCAGAAATCTACTCTCCTTGCTGGTGGGTAGAGTTCAGGATGGTCACTTCCAGCCCCCCAGCAGCCAGGTTCAAGTGAGAGCTGACTCACCCTGGGCCCCATCATTGGTATGGCCTCATCTGATGTCATGTCCAGCAAAAAGGCCTCTCAGGGTAGAGCCAGGTGAGAAGCCAGCCGTGTGTGTGTGTGCGTGCGTGCGTGCGTGTGCCTCAGTGTGTAAGGGAGGGATCTTTCTGGCAGAACTGTGGAGAGAAGCAGGTTAAATCTCAAAAGCCAGGATGTAGAGGAGGCCGTGTGTGGCCTGGGACTGCCGGCAGAATTGTAAAGCTACCAGGTTTCAGGCCAGAACGGAGTATGGTTGCATCTGGGTTGTGTGTTGCAGGCACTAATGGTTTGAGGCATTCCTGACTGGTGAGATCAGAAATACAAGGAGTTTGGGGCTCCCGGAGGGAGTGGGTGAAGTTGAGGATCTTGCCATACCCAGGAGGGGCGAGGGGCAAGTGAACAGCCAGGAAGGCTGCTGTGAGACTGCTTGTAGTAAATGGAATCAGGGCAAACTCAGTCCATCGGGTGACTGATTCCCTGTGACAGAGGGACAGGACAGAGGTGGGAATCTACATGCTCACATCCTGACATATTCTTCCCCCGGTGCTAAGATACGCATAGTTCTGTCCTGGCCGCTGGTAGGTTCGAGGGAAAAAGCTAATTATGGAACAGTCCTTGCCCTTACTCACCGCGTTGGACGGGGACCGTGTGTACTGAGGTGGAAAGACAAAACATGAAGTTTTTAGGGGGTCGTCTGAGCCAGTGTCTGATTAAGTACTGATGGTCTTATTAAGTGCTCGAGTGTGGGCTGCCGCGTCAGGAAGGGCTCAAGGGCCTGGGACGGGGAAGGGTGGTGGGGGCTCGGGTGTGGGCTTGGAACACAAGCAGATAAGATGCAGGGGGGGGGCAAGAAAGGAGGATCTGTGTGTGAGACGGGGTTCAGAGAGGAGAACCAAGACGAGCTGGAGAGTTTGGTGTGTGCAGGGTCCGTGGGTTCTGCACCTGCCGGGACCGGCAAGCCTTGGAAGCCAGGAGCTCAGGCGCAGCGCAGGGTCGGAGGTTTCGGGGTGCAGCAGGGCAAGTGTGTCCGTGTTCGGTGGCCCCAGCGCTCGTGACGTGCCTGGGCCAAGGAGAAGCTGGCAGCAGGGAGATCTGCAAGACTTCGAGGAGTCCGTTTAATAGGGCGTCAGAGTGGTCATGGAGGACACAGGCTGGCCTTCTGGAGCTGCAAATAAGTCCTGTGTGAGGGGAAACTAGAGACACTTCTGACGGGAGGCCCGGCACGTGGCCCCTGTGCGAGTGCCCCCCACACGCACAGCTGCCTGTGCGCCCGACAGCCGTGGGCTCCGTGGCCAAGGGCGCTCCCTCCTGGTGCTCTTAGTGAGGGGGGTGGCCTCAGGGTCACGGGCCGTGGCCAACCGGAACCTGGGGTGAAGGACGGAAGTGTCTCTGGCGGTGCTCAGTGCAGCTCAGCTACAGGTGTGGAAGGAGGGGGCGCGTTCCAGGGCTGGGGGATCCGCCAGCAGCCCGGGGACTCTGGAGGGCGGCAGGCGGAGTGAAACTGGCGATGCTGAGAGGCAGCCCAGGTGGGCACCGCGGGCAGCGGCCCAGGGCCGGGCGAAGGGTGCAGAGCCAGTGGCTGCCCGAGCCAGAGGGAGGCAGATGGAGAAGAAATGCGAAATGCAGGGGGCGTGGGGGGCGGCTCCTCAGGGACACTGAAGTGGAGGAGACTAGGGAATGATGCTGTGGAGAGAGGGGCAGGATCGTCGGGGGTTCTTTGGGGAATGAGTTCCAAGGAGGGTAGCTTGTGGCGCGGCGACTGACCGCGTGGTACGAGCGTGCCGGGGGCCTTGAGCGGCGCCGAGGAGTCCGTTTCCCCTCCTGTCCTCCGCAAGATGGAGCGAAGAGGCGGGGCAGGTGGATGGGGCCAGAGGCCCAGAAGCTCCTCCGGACAAAGTTGATGTGAGTGGGGGCAGGGGAGGGCGTTCATCCTGGGGACGAGCTGACTGCAGCTGTGCTTTCTGTCGGTGGTGCCTGCTGGAGAGCACGCAGTGCACAGGCCAGGGGGCCTCACTGGGCCTCATGGGCCCCGGCGCGGACCAGGGGCAGGTGTGGTCTCCTGCAGCCCCCTCACTGCGGACCTGGCCCTGGGGGCTGAGTGGCCTGGAGACCAGCGTGGCCGTGGGGAGAGGTTTCCGTACTGGGGGCCCTCTAGCTCCTGCTCAGGGTATCGTTCGGGCCCTTGCCTTGTTCTCCAGTCTCTGAAGAGGAAGGAGAAGGAATATGAGCATGAGATGGAGCGCCTGGCTCGGGAGAAGATCGCCACGCAGCAGCGGCTGACCGAGCTCAAGCACGAGCTGAGCCAGTGGATGGACGTGCTGGAGATCGACCGCGTGCTCCGGCAGACTGGCCAGCCCGAGGACGACCAGGCCTCCACCTCCACAGCCTCGGGTGAGTCCGCCCCTCCCTGGCCAGGTCCCCCCCCCCGCCCCCGGCTCCACGCCTCCCAGACCCCAGGGGCATTTACTACTCCAGCCTCGGGTTTCCCAAGCCCTTCTGACCTGTCCCTGTCCCCGTGTCCCCCCACAGAGGGTGAGGACAACATAGACGAGGATATGGAAGAGGACCAGGCCGGCCTGGGCCCATCTAAACTGAGCCATCACCCCCACCCGGAGCTGCCGAAGCCACCGCCCAGCGCCGCCCCCGCGCCTCCGCCTCCCCATGCACACCCGCACTCCCAGCCTGTGGCCCTGTCCCCCGTCCCCCTGCCTGGGCAGCAGCCGCCAGCACAGCAGAAGACCCCTCTGCCGGCCCCTCCTCCCCCACCGGCTGCCCCTGCGCAGACGCTGGTGCCGGCCCCAGCCCACCTGGTGGCTGCAGCTGGCGGGGGCTCCACGGTCATCGCCCACACGGCCACCACCCACGCCTCAGTCATCCAGACTGTGAACCACGTTCTCCAGGGCCCGGGCGGCAAGCACGTCGCCCACATTGCGCCCTCAGCCCCCAGCCCTGCTGTGCAGCTGGCGCCCGCCACGCCCCCCATCGGCCACATCACAGTGCACCCTGCCGCCCTCAACCACGTGGCCCACCTCGGCTCCCAGCTGCCCCTGTACCCGCAGCCCGTGGCAGTGAGCCAGCCCGTGGCGGTGAGCCACATTGCCCACACCCTCTCACACCAGCAAGTGAATGGCACAGCCGGGCTGGGGCCCCCAGCCACGGTCATGGCGAAGCCGGCCGTGGGGGCTCAGGTGGTGCACCACCCCCAGCTGGTGGGCCAGACAGTGCTCAACCCTGTGACCATGGTCACCATGCCCTCCTTCCCGGTCAGCACACTCAAGCTGGCTTGAGGAGGAGGGCCACTCAGAGGCCCCCAGTGGGGGCAGGGAGGGGGAACCCGTCCCCCGCTCTCTCCCACCCACCAGCTCCACACATTCCAGCCAGGCCGAGGCCCGCCGCACCCACCCCCACCCCCAGGCCTCCTAGGGGAGGGGGTGCAGAGACTCTGAGCCAGGGGAGGGAGGGCCACCCCGGGGAGCTGGGCGCGGGGCTGGGGGTCTGCCCTAGGACTTGAGCACGTGATGAGACACTCTGGTGAATGTGCCACTTGCCTGGCCTGGTGCCAGCTCCAGTGCCCTTCCTGCCTCCCCGCCTTGTCCCCTGCAGCCGTGCGCCGTGGGTGTTGTGTTCTGCCACCTCCCCGCCCCGCCTGCCTCCCAGTGCTGCTGCTGCTCGTGAGGGGGCCACGGGCCTGGGGCCTCCATCCGGAGCCTCAGCCTTTGCTTCCCAGGCCTTTCCGGGGGGGGGGGGGCGGAAGCGGGCAGGGAGCAGGACGGAAGCAACTTGGCCCAGAAATCTGGGTGCGTGGGGGGCTCTGCTCTGAGTGCAGGTGACAGATCCTAGGATGGGGCTGCGCTGCGGTCCCATCCAGGCAGGTGGGCCCCCCGGCCCAGGTTCTCCGACCCAGCTGCGGTCACTGATTCGTTACCGCAGAAGCTAGTTAAGAGGAGTCGCTACCAACAACTACCCCACGCTGTTGCTAAGCTCCCTGAGCGCCCCCCCGCCAGTCTTTGCTACTGGGCTCCTGACCTCTGGAGGGTAGGCTGAGGGTGGGGGCTGGGAAGGAAGGGCTTGGCTGGCCTGTCGCCATGCTGGCCCTCCCCAGCACTGCCTGGGTCTGGGCTGAGGAGAGAGCTGCTCTGGACCCCCTGGGCCTGGCTCTTGGCTTCCCAAAGGCAGAGGGGATGGGGTGTTGTCGCATTGGCCGCCCTGCTTCCCCGGCCTCTGCTCAGTGCTGTGCGCTCCCCCGAGTGCTCCTGTAGCCTCCAGCCAGCGTCTGGTCTGGGTTCTGGGAGCCTGAAGCCACATTGCTGAGGCCCTCAGGAAGTCAGAATCCAGGGGCTGGGCCAAATGCCCAGGCCCCCTTCCCTGATGCCCTCGGGGGAGGGGGGGCCTGTAGAGCAGGGAGGAGGGCTGCTACTTCTGCCCCAGCTAGTCTGTCTCTGGCATCATCTCTGTCTTTCCCCTGAACATCCACTTTTCTTCTCCAGTGGGCTCTTCTGAGTGTGCCGCAACCTTCCTCTCGGGAAGGTCCTTCGTTGGATCTAGGGCAGGGCTGAGCTTGGGGTGGGGGGGCGCGAGGGGGCCTGTGTGCAGGGCCTGCTGCTTTCCCTGCCTCTGCCGACTGCTTTGGCTTCTCTTTTTATGTGGGTATTTATTACAAGTGGCCTTGTGTCAGACACACACTCAGTTGTACACACATGCACACTCGCCTCCCCACCTGGACACACACAGTGGCCAGTGGCCTTTCGATGTGGAGAGGGGAAGCCGGTGTCCCCAGGTGTGACCTTTGCTTTGATGGGCAGGGGGAGGGACGTGCAGGATACTGAGGAGGCTCGCAAAGGTCTTGAACAGATGTGGGCACCTCAGAACTCTCCGTTCTTTCCTTGTCCTGGAGACCTCCTCGGGGCCTGTTCTCCTCCGTCTCGCCTGGGGTGGGGAAAGGGAAGGCCTCTGGTCATCTAGAGGCCCCCAGGAGGGAGCCTCACACCCACCCCACCAGCTTGCTGCCTTCCTGCCCCTGCAGCCACCACCCGCCACCCTGGTTCTTGGGGAAACCAGCTTCTGCTCTTCCCCGAGAGATTACAACTGAGGGAGCCGGATGGGCCTGGTGCCCAGGGAACAGTCAGAGAAGCATTGGGGAACCTGCCCTTTCCGGCTCTGTTCACCTCCCTGCATTCTGAGGCCATTCCGGAGTTGAAAGCGAGTCAGCCAGGGGCCTCTCGGGCCTGCACAGATACCTCATCCGCCCGCTCACCGCCCCTGCCCCTCCCCACCCAGCAGTGGGGGCCTTCGAATCTAGTGCCGAATGACTATGTCCAGATTGGTGACGATGGGTGTTGTTGCTGTTGTTTTTGTCGTTGTTTGTGAACGCTGTGATGCTGTGTGCCCGAGAGGGCAGCCGCCGCCCAGCCCTCCCTTGGGCATCTATCTCCCCTCTGAGAGCTGTCAGGACCACGTCTGTCCTCACCCTGTGGGACCGCCTGCCCCTCCCCCTCCCTAGCCCTTCCAGCCTGGGGGACGCGTGCGTGCACACACACATACACACACACACACACCTTACCTCTCATGCGTGTTTTACTTTTTGATGTTAAGAGTGGCTCACTGGCTGGGAGCCTTTACCTCGGGGAGAGGGGGAGGTTGGTTCCTTGGGGGGCCAAAGAAGGGCAGGGAGTGCCTGGAGGGGAATGAGGGGTCATCATAACCCCTGCTCTCCAGGAACAGCTTCTCCCCCATCCCAGGGTTCCATCCCCATCCCCCAAAGAGGTGGCCCTTGTTTACAGTGAGGACTCGGTCACTGTGTCTCCGTTTCCTGAAATACAAACTGTAGCGACCCCAGACTGTAGAGATTTTTATGTGTTTGGATACATCTGCTGTGTGGGAAAAACAAAACAACCCTACAAAAACCCTAATTTTGTACATATTGTATTTTTACTATTGAACTGTATTCTAGTGGCTGTTCATGCTCCAAGACTTTAGGTATTGAGACATGAATACTATCCATGTAATAAGCACTTGCCTGGAATAAAATATAAAACTGAAATAAACCTGCACTGAAACCAGAGATGGAGCCGCCAGGCTGCAGCATCCGGGTCACTCTGTTGCAACAGGAGGCCTCCACCTCTCTGGAAGGACCTCCAGCAAGAAGCGTCGGGGGCCTTGCCTCGTTGTCCTTTGAGGGGCGCAGGTTCCTCCAGCAGCTTTGGTGCTGGTCAGTTTTAGAAGATTCGGGACCTTCTGGTTCTGATGCCAATGTTCAATCCTAAACAAGCTCTGAACTGCAGTTCTGGTCTTCCTTATGCTTTTGTAATACTTTCTACTTCCTCAAACCATTTTTACAAACACTATCTTGTTTCATCTCTTAACAGCATGGTGGAGTACATAAGCCAAGAACTAGCCCTGTTCTGGCAGGTAAGGAAACAGGTTTGAGGTGGCCAAGTGACTTGTACGCTCACACAGGTCGCCTGGGAGCCTGGGGAGCTGCAGTCAGATCTGACAACTCCGGCAGTTCCCAGCGTGTGCCACTCAGCTCTGGGGCCTGCCGCAGAGCTGGGGATCCTGAACGTGAGAAAGTTCCAATAGGAAAGGTGGGGGGACCGCCCTGGATCGGTGCACAGAACGGGGAGAGGCTTCTTGAGAGGGGATGTGCTTCTGAGGTGGTAAGTCAGGCCAGGTCATCTGGGGAGTCCATGAGGGAAAGGAACAAGAAGAGGAAGAAGTCGGAGGGCAGGATTCAAAGAACCATGTTCTAAGATGGGCCTGGAAGACCCTTGTCCTTATAACTACATCTCTCCCAGTTTAGGGGAAATCAGCCCTTTGCAGGCTGTCTCAGGAGGAAGTGGGGAGGGTGAGGAAGAGGCTTAGCTATAGACCAGGCCGGCCGCCTCGTCCAACACCCTGACCACACCTTCCCCACTCCCAGCCCCAGCCAGAGGAATGGACTCGGCTTCTCTTCCTGGGAGGGATTATCCTTAGGGAAGGACGTGGTGGCCACGAATGTCTTGGGGTCCCCTTCTCTGAGGAAGCGCTAACCTCAAGAAAGGCCGAACCCAGTGCCCCTCCTCTGCCAGCCCCTTCACTTGTGAGATGCTGGCTCCCTCTGCTGGCAGCTCCAGGAAGAGCGGAGTCCTTTGGCCTTAGGGAAGGCCTAGGGTTAGGAGTCTTGGCCACTGTCTGGCCCTGGGGCCAAGGATGAAGCCTCTGCCCCGGACAGTGCTGACCCAGTATCACCTGAGGGCTATTGCTAGCTCTTAAGGGTAGGCAGAAACTCCCCCAGCCCAGCTGGAGCCTGCCAGAGAGGGGTCCGTGATCAGAGTAACGAAAGTCCTGAGTAGGAATCCAGGTGCCTCCGTTTAGCAGCTCTGTGTGAGAGGGGCTTCCAGGGTTGGAGGGTCCCCGGGGGGGTGTTCCTACTTGCACGTTGTGCTCTCCTTAATCTGCCCGTGGCGTTGCCCTCAGCAGACCCATCACTGTGGCTGCAGGATTCCCTCCGGTCCTGGAAGTCCAGCCGAGGGGGTAAGGAGTGCCGATGCTTGTGGGCAGAGAGGGAGCAGCGGGGAGTGTGTAGAGGAGCCGGGCCACTGCCAGGCTAGTTTAGCAGGGGCCTTGGTGAACTTCTTTCAGGTGGAGTGACAGCACAGGAAATTCTGATTGTTCTAGGCAACAGGATGGGGGCGGGGGGGGGGTTGCCTTGAGGAGCTTGTAAGGTTCCCTGGACCCAGATTTTCCCGTGTCAACCAGTTCTGTTACTTGGCAGCTCTGAGTTGCCCTAATGCCCAGAAAGCCCGTGTCTAGACCAGACCACATGCTGATGCTGGGGGCTGTGGCTGGAGGGCGCTCCACCTGGAGCCACTGACAATGGGGGCTGTAGTCCTCTGGGGTGGGGGATGGCAGGTGGGAACCTGCTATTATGGCTGGGCCCTTTCCATGCCTCAGCTGCTTTGATCCCTCCTGACAGTCTCCTCATGCCCCAGCCTGAAGCAGGCAGCTCGGAGTGCTCCGTGGGCAGGAACCAGAGCCAGAGGGGCAGGGTTCTTCCCCACTGGCTGGAGGGCCCAGGAGGCTCCTACAGATTCCCATTCAAGCACCAGCTCATCACTGTAGCTGGTCAAGAGGGCAGGCAGGTTGGGGAAGGGGAGGGACAGGGACCTAGGTCCAGAGGCCGGACAGGTCATTGGTCGGTCTGGGACAGGACCCCTGGCTCTGAGGTGAGCCCCCCCCCCACCGAGTACTCGGAGTCTGGCTGTCACACCTGCCCCTGACCAACCCACAGCGGAGGTCCCTCTCTCCTGGAAGCTTTGGTTCTCTGTTTTCACCAACCTTGTCTTGTGGGGCTGGCCCTCCTTACAGCTCAATTGTGGAACTTCTAGAATTTCCCAATACACAAAGTCACTCCCTGTCCAGTGCCAGCCCACAAGCAGCCCCCAGAGCCTCAGGCATTGCCAAATGCTGGGTTTATTGGTCTGTTAACACTGAAGAGTACAGTTTCTGAGCCAAAAGACATACACACTCTGCTTCTCACAAAACCACTGAATCACTAAGGCAGGCACACAATGGCCGCCATGCTTGGTGGCAGCCAAGGACTCACCGACAACAGGGGTAGGCAATGGGGCGGCTGGCCCCCAGACCGGCTGTGCAGTGCCCAGGACAGGGGTGGGCTGGGGAGACTGTGCCGGATGCAGAAGGGCCGCGGGGCCCTTTCCCTGCTTCTCAAATGCAGGAAGTCTCTAGACCGAAGGGACTGCTGGACAGGCCCTGGCCCCTGTGGCAGAGTGGCCTCCTCGCCCCAGGACAAAGCCCTAGCCTCAAGTGTTTAGGGGTGGAGGGGACGTGGGGACGGCAGAGCAAGCAGCGTGCCTAGGAGCTAGGCCCTTCCCAGCACCCCTGGGTGAGGCTCCTCCAAGGGCACTTCCGGGTCTCGCGGCCTCTCCGCACCCTCAGCAGCACGCAGCCGGCAGAGCTAGCCTTGCTTCTCACCAGGGACAAACAAGGGAGACCCAGGCATCCTCCCCTGTTCCTAGACCCAGGGACTCAGCAGGTGCCTGAGATGGGCGCCGGGCCTGTCCTTGAGAGGAGGCTATGAGAGGATTTCCCCCCTTAAGAGCCAGCCACCCTGGGATTCCTCTGCAGAGGGAAATGCCCCCACCGCATTCCAGATCACCCGGCGGGCAAAAGCGTCACTTACACAGTTGTCAGGAAAGGGACTAATGCGTAAAGCGAGAGCCAGGCGGTGAGAGGGGACCCGGGCAGGTGCACGTGGGCGCCCTGGGCAGGCCGGGCCAGGCTCACCGCGGGGGCCAGAGGCCGTGGCAGCGCCGCTGCTGCTGCACCCGTTCTGGCTGCCCCCACGGGGGCTGCGCTGGGCACAGGCACGCCGCCTGCCAAGGGACTCGAAGAAGAGGTACAGCACAGGGTCCCTTGGCCCACACGACCCGCGCCGGCTGGGGCCAGGCAGCTCCAGCCCTGTTAGCTCTCCTAGGAGAGGCCGAGGCTGCAGGCGACAGGGGGGCTATCCCCAGGTGTTGGAGACGGGAGCAGAGTAGGTGTCCCCCAAGGCAGCCGCTCCCTGAGGCCAACCCGCCCCCTCCCTGCCCCTCCCCGGCCTGAGGCATCCAGGCCCCTGACTTGCCCCCTTCGCAGGGCCAGCACTGCCCGGAGTCGGATCCCAGGCTCACAAGCACTTTTTTAGGAACTCAGGTGGGCAGGCGGGGCCGGCTGGGGGTCGGGCAGTCTCAGCAGTGCTGCCCTGCACCTCTCCCTGTGCAGCCCGGGGGACCGGAGCCCAGGCCCTAGTTGGCCGCTGCTTCCCGGCCGCAGCCCTCACTTGTTTTCTATGAGCATCTGCACCTTGTGGACGAGCTCCCGGGCAATCTGCAGGATCTCCTGGGCATCGTGATGCTCAGCCCGTTCTGGGGGAAACACACAGACCCTGTGGGGTTGCTGGAGCAGGGCAGGAGTCTGGGAGGAGCCCGTGGCTGCCCACCCTACTGTTTCCACCTGCTTCCGGGGAAGGGAGCTCCTCCAACCCTGCCCAGGCCAGGAGTGGAGGCCCCCATGCCGCTGCTGGGGGCAGCCCAGATGGCCGGAGCAGCTCCTACCGTTGAAGAACTTGATGATATCGGTGAAGTCCATGTTGTTGTCCCGGATAATCTCACGGTAGGCCTCCACCAGGGCCAGGGCGATGAACAGGACAAAGTGCTCTGACGAGATGTGCCGGGCCGCCCAGATCACCTCCCACACGGCAAACACATCCTCATAGAGCAGCTCTGGGGATTGCAAGGGGCTAAGGCTGAGCCTGGCTCCCCACGGGTTTCTGGATGGAGCCAAAGGTGGAGACAGAGCTCCAGGGACCCAAGTCCTGGGATTCTCCCCATTACACACAGCCTAGTCCAAGAGGAGGGTTCTGGGCCCCAGGTCCAGACCCTGCCCTTCTCCTCCGTGACTGACTCCTTGCACACCGGGCTCGGGCCGACTTCACACCGGCATTCTTGTCAGCTGGAGCAGCTCTACTTGGACAGGCTTTGCTGCTTGAGAAGATTTGGTTTCAAAACAGTCCCCGAAACCACTGGCTTAGGGTGAATGTTGGCAGCACTTGGGAGTCGCCAAAGGAGCTTTTAAAATTGTGGATGCCCAGGCAGCCAAGCTTCCTAAGCCTGGGGCTAGGTGGGGCCAAGGCGCTGGCGTTTCTAAAAGGCTCCCCAGGCGGTTCCAAAGTGCAGTTAGGGTTAGGAATCACGGACTCTGGCCGGGAGGGATCTCCCACGCCCTGACCACTAGCCCCACCACCCAACCCACACAGCTTACCTCTTTTAAAATCCAGCAAGAACCAACGGTAACAGAAGTAAAAGTGGGTGTAGTCTCCATTCTGATGCATCAGCTCGAACAGCTCTGAGTCCAGGATCTTACAGAAGTAAAGAAAGGGAGCGGACTGAGCTGCCGCTGCCTCTCCGGGCCGCCCTTGCACTCGACTGGGCCCCTCGGCTGCACGGGCTGCCTGACATCGCTCCCAAGCCCCTCCAGTCTCCTTGGGTGGAGGCTGCGCTCTGCTGCCCCACCCGTCTCTCTGGGAGCTACTCTTTTTGGAATTGTGCCATTTTCTGGGTGTTTGATTCACTGTCAACCACACCGCTCACCAGAACTTTCATGAGCACAGTATTCACATGCTGACATTCCCCCTTGATCTGTAACATTGAAACATGGTTCTCAAATGAAAGACACTAAGCTTATATGGAAAGGGCATTGTTGGAACACTCCCTGGCCTCCTGTGGGCGATGGATGAGCCCAGTGGTGCTGGTCACGAGCCCACAGGCAGCTGCTGACCTCACCTGGATGAGGGAGCGCATGTTGGCAAAGTGGGTGTCCATGGCGCCCCCATTGGGGAAGTTCTGGCTCATCCTCTTCATGAGGTGGCTGAAACAGCTGTAGGCCAGCTGATCTGAGGGGAAACGGGAGTGAGGCTGGCAAGGCAGGTGACGCCAGGGCCTCACTTCACGGGGGGGGGGTCCTGTGCCCAGAGGACAGGGCTGGCTTACACCCCCACCCTTCCAGACCTAGTGGGGGTCTTCTTTTCCTTTCTCCAGCTTGCGTCAGCCCAGCTACCGCCCGCTCCCCCACGCCCGGGCTCAGTCCCTCACCGTTGTCTAGGATGACCAGGAGAGGTGCCAGCAGGTCGCACATGCCCTGCACATAACCCACGTCCAGGTGCTCCCACACGTAGCTGAAATGTCGGTACACTGTCACTACGGGGGAATCCCTGGGGAGATTGTCCCTAGAGTAGCCTGCCACCCAGAAGTCAGCCTTTCCATGACGCTGAAATACGGGGAGGACCATGGTCAACAGCCCACAACCTCTGTCCTCAAGGCCCTCAGGGGAAGAGATGGTGAACCGGCTGGGGCAAGGGCAATCGGCTAGGCTTCCTGGAGGAGTCTGGCTGACGCTGCGATGTGACAGACCTCGAAGAAGGAAGAGGGGTGGGGTGGGGGGCACGGCAGGGAAGGCGTTCCAGGCAGAGAGCGCCGAGTGGGATTCGGTGCGAGGGAGAGGAACAGGGCCCCTGCCTCCCGCCCTGAACCCCGCCCCAGAGTAGCACCTGCACATGATGTCTCTGAGCCTCTCGAGGTTGGGGGGCGTGAAGTACCAGTAATTGCGGTCACAGCGCTGCACATCCTTGTCTATGCGGTGCAGATTTAAGGCCATAGTATCCAGTAATTCTATCTGAAAGAGTGGGGGGCCCTCAGGAGTGAGTGGGGGCTGGCAGGGATGCCTATATAACCAAAGGACTCTGAGAAGAGAGCCCTCCGGGGATGCTGAGGGATGGGCCCAGTGCCCCCTACAGGATGGTCAGGGCGCCCCCCCACCTGCCACCCACCAGCCCCCGTCCGCAAGCCTTGGGGTGCCAGGAGGGCCTCTGGGGCTGGACAGTGCCCGGGGAACGTCCACGTACGGTGTAGGCAGCAGTGCACATGGCCACCAGCTCGGCCCCTGCCTCCAGTTCGCTGGCCCGCGAGGCCTTGTGTGGGCTGGCGTCCCGGGGCTCGGAGAAAGCGCCAGCCGCTGGGACCAGCCCGCTGGAGCCTTCCTCCCCACCGCCATCCTCCTCCTCGAAGCCCATGCTCTGCCCCTCATCTATGCTCGACTGGATGCCCGAGGTCACGGAGTAATTTCGAGAGGACGGCAGTCCCGAGTCGGGGGAGTCAAACTCCACGGACTGCTGCCGTCCCGCCACGGCGGTGCCCGGGGGCCCCGCTCCCAGCTCCTGCTCAGGCTCGGGTCTGCAATCTTCAGTGCCCGGGGGCTCTGGGGGCTCCAGGTCATCCACAGAGATAAATACCTGGTGGGGGTGAAGAGATGGTGGGGCTCACAGCCCTCCTCCAGCCCCTTCCCTCGGCTTGCTGTCTCCTTCCTGGGGTCTGAAGCAGGCCGCGTCACGGCCTCCACACTGCACCCCCACCGGCTTGCCAAGCCTCCCCTTCTGACCCACGCAGACAGCTGGAGAGCCATCAGGCTCCGGGCAAACAGGACAACACCATCTTTAGCCCTATCCAGGCCCCCACCCCCACCCCAGCCCAGCCTCTCTCTGGGGCCAGAGAAAAAGCGGGAAGCACTCCAGGATTCCCGTGGCGGCCGCAGGGAAGGGCAACCGGAGGCTCAGACACCGGATGGCCAACGTGAGCCATGTGTAGTTCTACAAACACCCGAAGTCACAAGGCTGCCTCAGGGCAGGAGAGTGGCGCACGACCGAAGGCCGCCACGAGCCCTGGTGAGGCTGCTAAGGCAGCCCGGCGGGCGGCAGGCTGGAGGTGTGAGGAGAACAAGTTCTTCCTATGTTCAGTACTGGCCGTTTAGCAGGAAAGACAGGAAACTTCTGCAGCAATTGCCTAATCAGTTACAGGAGCTTCACACAAGCTCAGGAAGGGGGGTAAGAAGGGAAAGGTAACCTGTTCTAGATTTAAAACAGCCTGCCACTGTGGACAAGTCCTAGGGAAAAGAAAAGAGACACATGCAGATTGTTCTGTTTTTCTATTTGGACTACATAGGGAAAGGAACGCTAAAAGCCGTTTTCACTTTGGCGAGAAGCATGAAGCGCTGGGTTAGCATCAGGTAAGGCAGCACCGAGCCTCACGTCGGTGGCAGCAAGGAAAGCTACTGCTGCTCGTGGGCTAAGCAGCGGGGGCGCTGGTATGGACTCAGGACGGCACAAAACCCAAAGCCAGAGAGAGGGAGCACGTTCACGAGTAGGGGAGTAAGAACAAGGCAGGTGGGAAGGAGCGCAAGGAATTCCCTTGGTAGTTAAGTCTTGTTCCAGCTTCAGTTCTCTGTTAGTGTAAGGATTTAGTAAAGTAACAAGAATAGACGTTATCTAGAGAGACAATTTTAAAGAAAAAAACATACAAGTTAATAAAAGAATATCCTTAAAACGGAAACTTCTTATCGTTTCTGGTTTGGCCCCGCAGCCGTGGTCTGGGACTCGCTGTTCATCTAAAGGCCAGGGTGATGCCGGAAGGACTACATAGGCTCTGAACTAGTGTATCAGTTCCACGTGGGGAGGGAGGACACCACGGTGGGAGGGGGATCCTGCCAGTAGGCGCCGACGGGGACCCTCTGAGTGCTGTCCTGGTCTCTGGCCAACAAGCTCTCGGTGAAACCTCCACGGTCAGAGGATAGCAGAGCTGAGAGGGACACCAGGGCCCAGAGAAAAGAAGTCACCCATCTTACTGACCGTGGACCTGGGACTCCAACCCTGGGCTGTCTGTTTCTAGCCTTGAGAGACCTCTCCCTGTAGGAAGGAGCGCCTCCCTAGATCCTGATACATCCTTCTTTCCCTGCTTGTCCATTAAACCAGAACACAGTGTACTATCTCATTTCATTCCTGCGACACTCAGAGACGGGGGCGGCAGGGGGGCCATCACTGGGCTTCTCAGCAGAAGAAAATGAGACACAGACACATTAAGCCATATTCTCCCAGTGACTCCTACTAGAGTTCGGGCTGCTGCTCAGGACTCCACTTTACTCCTATAAAACGCTGGTGGCCCCTGTCCCCGGCTCCCCCAGGTCCCGTCAGGCTCACGTCATTGCTGATGGTGGAATCTCGGTGGACGAGGCGCTGCACATGGCTGTCGATGCTGCTGCCCGAGGAGAACTTGGTGAATGGGGCCGGCTGAGCCTCCCGCTCCCGCTGCCTCACCACCGCCTCGCAGGCCTTCCACTCCGCCAGCACCCGCTTGTACCTTGCTGCCACTGCCGAGTCCGCCTGTCTCAGAGCACACCGTGACCATGGAGTGGGGGACCCCGGGGCCCAGCGGGGGGGGGGGGGGCACGGTGGGGCTGCCCTGCTAATGCCTTCCTCCGCCGTTTCCTTCCGGCTGGGGCGGCGCCGGGGCTGCAGAGGCCCCTTCCTGGGGTCCCTAGGCCCAGCTCCCCAGCTCCCTGCCCCATGGGAGTACGGTCCCCTTACCTGCTCCATCTCTTTCTTGCTCATGCCAAACTTGTAGTGGCCAAGCAGAAAGGGCCAGACGTCCTTACGGATCTCATGCTCCACGCCTCCATAGTAAACTTGCCGTAGCAGCTCCAACTCCTTGTAGTTCTGAGGGACCCCGGAAGTAAAGACCATATAGCCCCCACGGTCACCGCAGCCCAGCTGGGCGACCCCATCAGCATCCCTCCCATGGAGTGCTGGGGCTGGGGACAATGATTCCGTCACTCCGCCGAAGCCCAGGCAAACCCTGCTTTGGGATGGGCACGGCCTCCCTGCCCCAGATTACAGCTGGATGAGATCCAGTTCAACCTCCTTCCCTTCCAGGATTGGCAACGGAGCCCAGAGAGATGCAGAGATTTGCCCAAGGTTTCAGAATAACGTGGATGCACACTAGAACCAGCCCAGCCCCCTTCCCATGGAAACCCACAGACCCAGCTGTCTGAGATTCTACCATGACCTGGGCCACCCCAAGGCCATCAGTCCCGACCTCTATGACATTCTGCTTGAATGCCCATCTGGTGTAGGAGAGCTGCTCTGGGGGCAGGCTGCCCCTTACTCGCTGCTGCTCCCCCGCGTCCCACCAGCCCCTTGACCCAGCCTCCGGCCCTGGCTCCCCAGAGTGTGCACCTTTTCGTCCTTCTGATACTTGCTCCACACGTCCTTGGTGAGGCCCCCTGAGGCCCCCGGGGGCCGGGCAGGAGGGATGATGTGGTGACGCACCAGTGCTGACAGATGGGTCCGCACAGTGGACAGGTGGCGGCAGTAGGCCAGCCCTGTGGGGGGCAGGGGGAGCCAGGACCCATAGCAATGGTACCTCCCCCAGCTCCCACCCCTCTCGGCCCCACCCCACCCTACACTCACAGCCATAGAAGGCCCGGGACACAATCTGCCTCTTCATGCTCTCACACAGCAACCTGAGGGGCAACCTGTGGAAATAACCTGGCTCAGAGGGGAGGGGCTATGGCCCCTCTGGTGGGAGGAGGTTGAGAGAGAAGGACATTCTGGCCTGGGGGCAGGTAAGGTGCTCGGGCGGTGTGAGCAGGATCCACAGCCCCGCAGCACCTCTGCGGGCTCCCTGTGTCTGTCAGTCACCCTGAGTAGACCTGCTGGGGACCTAACCCGGCCCCCAACCACCCAAGGGACTTTGGGCAACTAACTTCACTTCGTGTTAGTGAATCTTGGTTTCCTCATGTGAAAATGGAGAGAACCATCTCAGGGTCACGAGGAGTAGCACGCCAAAAATGAAGTTAAGAGGTAAAAGAGAAGAGCCCTGGCATCAGGCGCTGGCTAGGACCCTCACACCAGGGCCGTTCATACGCCATTCCTGGCACATGGCAGATGCCCAGATACCTGGTGTGTGTCCTCATATGTATAGCCTGAGGGCAGCGTCCGTGTCCACACTGGGAAGGAGAGCTCCCACGTACTGAGTACCTACTATGTGCTGGGCACAGCTCTGGGCGCTCACTGAGTCACACACCTCATTTAGTCCTCACCAGTACCTTAGGAAGCAGGTGGTATTATTCCCATTTTACATATGAGGAAACCGAGGCTCAGAAACATAGAGGCTCACAGAGACTCAGTAACTTGTCAAAGTCACCTAGGTAGCAGAAGGGAAATTGAACCCAGGTCTGTCCAACTTGAGGCCATCCTGTCAGACAAGTGCCACAGCCCCTCAGGGCAGAATGCGCACAGGCAGACCCAGGCGCAGGGAGCTGGTGTTCTGGGCCCTGCCCACTCACCGGTCGGGGACACAGCTGCAGCGGCTGGGGGTGGCATATGGGGAGCTGCGGGTAGAGCAGAAGAGGCAGGAGGAGCCCTGGCTGCACAGGGACTCCAGGTGCCAGGCTGGCAGGCTGGGCCCAAAGCCCTGCATTTCGATCATGTCACCAGCATCTGAGGACAGGAAGGGGGCCATGGTCAGGGCCTGGCAGGCCTCCGCCCCACAAGCACCTGTAGCATGCCCACCTCTGTGCCCAGAGCTGCAGCATGAAGTTACCCACTGGTAGCAAACCACCAAGGTGGCACCTGCCTGGTCCAGAGCCCAGAGATGGAAATGGTGGAAAGAGAGGCTGCCTGACACTTCCCACCCTCCAGCTAGTCTTTCTGCATGTGATAAAATACTTGGACTGAGTTGTGGATACTTGTGTCTGTTCTCTCCATCTTGCTATCAGCAATGGAAGGAGCACTTGCTTTTCTAGAGGGAGGAGGAAGAAAGAACAACAAAAGCCTAAGCTCTCTAAAACGCCGCCAGCTGGCTTGGCCCTCGATGGTGCAGCCTGGTCCTCCTGGACAGACTCTGAGATGGGCAGGAAGGTGCCTGGTATGCTGCAATGCTTTGAACCTCTCCACATCAGGAGTCTCCACTGTTCAACGCTCCTGAGGATCCCAGAGCCACTTGTCCCGGTCGTCAGACCTTGCCCCTCTGAGGGTTCTAGACCCTGTCACAGGTTAAGGAGGAGCAGTGCTCCCCAACCCAGCCCAGGTGCCCTTGCTGCCAACTCACATGGGTTCTTCCTGAGTTCTCCATCCTCACCCTGCCTGACTGCATTTAGCATGGTGGTCTCCTCCAACCACACAGGTGAGCTGGCAGGAAGGGCAAAAGTCCCAGTGCTGTCAGGCCACTGTGGGGGCGGTGCTGGGCACCTCGCTCCCCCACCCAGAAGGAGGTGCCCGCTGCAGCCTCAGAAGATGCCTCCTCGGACACACCTACCCCACCAGTGGCTGGAGCCTTCTCAGCCAGCCCAGCTGGTCTGAGTCAGAATTCGAGACCCTTGAGAGTTCCTAGGACCCAAGTGGAGCAGGACACTGCCCACAGGGGACTCTGGCAGGTCCAGTGAGTCACAAAGACGAAGCGAAGTAAGGGCAGAAAGCGTAAGGACCAGGAGATGACACCAGGAGGGAAGGGGAGAGCAGAGAAGAGGGAAGAAGAAGGAATGAGAGCTGTATGTGTGAAGGAGAGGCTTTTCTCAAACAGCATTTTGTCGTATGAATCATAGCCTGGGCCCTGGCTTGCTAGGAGTCTGAAGCAGACCTGGGCCCGGTTTTTGTCAGAGCCAGACTCCAGCTCTGGATGTGCCTTGGTGGGGAGGGCTGAGCTGAGCCCCCTCCAGTCCCCTCAGGGGATGCCCTTTCTTGGCCTGAGACGCTCTTTCTCAGACCCACAGCTGGGGTTTTTGTAGGTATCTGGCCCTTCAGCTCCACCAGGAGGCAAATTAAGGGAACATACGTGGTGTGGAGGGGCTGCGGCTCTGGGAGTGAGGAGTTGCAAGCCATGCCCAAAACTGGGAAGAAGAGGGAGGGGACAAATGCAGGTGGGGTGGGGCAGGAGCCCAGCTCATGCCCCTGCAACAGGCAGGAGAGAGGCCAGTCATGGGAGGGGGGTTTGGGAACAGGCCCAGCCAGGCAGGCAGCAGGCAACAGGCGGGCAGGCGGGGGGGTGGGGGGGAAGGGGGTACGACAGGTACAGAGGATGAACGGTGGGCACATAGGGAAACAAGCTCATGCCCAGAAAGTAGGGCCCAACTGAGGCAAGACTCCTGGGTCAATGCTCTTCACCTTAATTCTCCAGGAAGGAGCTGAGCCAGCCAGCATTGAACACTGCATCTCTGAATTAACCCAGTGCAGACAGCTGGAGCTCTGGAGTGACTGGGTGAGGGGCAGCAGGCTGGACATGGGGGGAGTGGGGGGGATCTGCTGGGCCAGCTTTGACTCTGACTCTCTCCTCTGAGCATGAGGAAAGTTTGAAGCAAAAATGATCAGGGTGGTTGAACCCCACAGCCCCTAAGACTCCGAGTGAAAGGTGCCTGGCCTGGAGCAGAATTAGAGTGAACAGCATCTCTGCTCTGTGGGGAGGTAGCAGGAAAAGGAGGAGAGGTGGGGGGAGGGAGAGGAGAGTCTGGACACCCGCCACTTGATTCACATGCACAAGTCAAGCATGTGGCAGGCCTGAAAAGCAACGGCTAGTAGAACGGACTCAACAGTGTTGTCATTATGGACTGGGGTGGAGGTGGGGGCTCCCACATCAAATCCCCAACCACCTGCCAATTCTCCTCTCAGGTCTCCTCTCCTTTCCCCAAGTACTGGGGGCCCAGGGGCTGTATATTGGGTTGGTCAGGTTCCCGAGTTCCCCGAGTGGAAGCCCAGATAAGCCCCGAGGCCTCTGGACTCCATGGGCACGGGGGCTTCTCTGACCCTGGAGGCCTCGACCCTAAGACTAGTCGGGGGTTGGGCTTCCTAGTGCCAAGTCTGTCAAGACAGGGGCTCTGTTGGGACCCCCAGCCTCCAGCCTGATATCAGTTCATGCAGTAAGAAAGGGATCCCTGTCCTTCCTGACTCAGCCTTCCTACACTGCTCCAAGTCCCTTAACCTGTAAGTAAGCATCAGTCCCGAGCCCAGGTTTGCAAGGAGTCAGACGGCGGGCTGTGTGCAGACAAATTCAGAAGTGAGGCTCCTCTGGACTCCCGCCCAAGGGGGCCTGTGGGTCCTGCCAGGAGGGCTACGAGGGAGGCAAGGCACAGGGCAGGCATGTGGTAGGTGGGGGCAGCTGCTAGGGCTGTGCTGAGGGTGTGCTAGATGTGTGCTAGGCCACAGACTTAGTTTCCCAGGGAGTGGGCGGGGCAGGGGACCTCATTGCTGATTTGGTGGCTGGGCTAAGGAACTGGGCTCTTTGGCAGAAGTTTGTGGAAGCATAAGGGGAGTGTCACATATTCTTAGATACCCTCTGTAGGGGCAGGAAAAGGGGAGAAGAAATGAATTCTGTGGCATGGGAATGGGTGGGGACAGGGAAGTTCCCTTAAGCTCCAAGAAAGCTGGCTCCAGCCCCTTCATAACCAATTTTCCCTTGAGCATCTGGCCTAGACTTCTCAGGTCCCCTGGCCGATCGCTCTCTATAAAGAGTAGGGTTCTCCTCCTCTACCAACCTATCTCTGTGCTAAGAAGGATGGGTGGTGGACAGAGGGACCAATGTGGAGGAACTCGGCACTGCGCCGGGTCGTTTACAATGAAGGGACCTCCTCTGTAATCACGGACTCTGAGGTCTGCGAGGGTGGGAAACACCTGTTTTAGACCTCCGGCACATTTATTTCTAGATTTCATGCTCCAGGCAGTACCTGCTAGAGCCGTCAGCCCTGCTGAGTAAACCCAGCCCTGGGTCTCTTTCCATGGTAGCTCCAACACCTCACCTGAGCCACAGGACTCATTCGTGTGAGCTGTCCAGCCCCCATCCCTGCCGGGGAGGGGCTGAACCTCTACCCTGTTTCTGTTAAGTCAGAAGTCAAAGGTCCAGGGCCGGGAGGCCAGTCTTCCCAGCCAGCAGGGGAGAAAGAAAGAGACAATGCTGCAGCTTGGCCAGCACGGCCCCCAGGAGTGGGTGTAGTGCTTGGAAAGACACTCGAGGTTCCCCAGAGGCGACCAGATAGTCACATCTTCCTACCAGAGGATCCTCACTCGCAGGCATGAAGCCCTCTCCCTTCCAGACTCACTGGGGAGCCCCGAGCCCCCTGCTCTTTGTACCATCCCCTCTTCTTGCCAGCGCCTCTTTCCGCCCTCCCTGACCTGCCTCCTGATGGGGGACCACCCCAGTCCCATAATGCCAACACTGCCGTCCGAGCCCCTGCGGTGGGTGGCAGGTGGGCCAGGGGATGGGGCGGGGCAGGGATAAAAACCTTTCATCGGATTGGGAGCTGTGAGGTTCCGCGAGCAGATCATTGAGAGCATCGCGTGCAGTTTATCCTCCTCTTCCTCATCATCGTCCACCGAGGCCGCGCGGCTGGCCGCTAGGTGGTGGTAGTTAATAGTGACTGCTCAAAGAGAACAGCGAGAGAGGCAGAGGCATGAGGACCTGGTCCTGGCAGGAGGCACCAGACTCCCTCCTTACAAGGAGGGGACCAGGGTCTGGGTCGCCTCAAACCTGCTGGGCACTGAGAACGGGCTTGGGGGACCGAGAGCTGTCTGGATGATTTACGGGGGAGAGTGTGGAAGAGAGTGAGGGGAAGACGGCAGCTCCAGAGCTCCCCTGGAGGAGGCCCTGTCCAGGAAGAGCAGCAGACGGAGAGCTGACGGGGGGAGTAAGGGGAGTGAAAGACAGGGACCAGTGGGGACAGGCAGGCGGCTCAGGAGCTCCCTAGCCCTGGCCAAAGCAGGGCACGACTATTGGCAGACGGATCCCGATCGTTCTTCAGCTCATATCAGAGTCAGGCTGAAGCAAATCTGCAGGTTACCCCAGATCCCCCTCCTCAGACGTGAACCCCAACCTCCTCAAGGTCTGCCCAGCGCTGCACTTGAGCAGAGCCTCAGTCACTCCGCTGGGTTCCACCTCCCAGGGCCCTGGCTCGCCCTCTGGGGGTGCAGTCCTTGAAGCAAAGTGACCAGAACTGGGAGATGCCAAGGCTTAAAGAGGGGACGTGGAGACTGAGTCATCTCAGCCGCACAGCAGCCCAGGATTAAATGCCAGCTTTGCAAACACATTCTGACACAAGGCACGGTTCCTAGTTAGGCACCTCTGGGAGGGGGACCGCCGCGGCTTGGGCCCATCAGTCCTGCTGGGGCCATCTGGGCTATGGCTGTGTGCTTGCCGTCTCGGTTGTCCGTCTGCTAGGACAGAGACAACTCCCTGACAACTTCTGGCACCAGTTAGGAAATTTAGGGAGCAGGTAGTTCAGTTGGCAATAAATGCTCCGTGCTGGTAAATCCTCGGACCTCACCCCCAAGACCGGGGACTCTGGCCCTGAGAAACCTATAAGGGGCAATGGCACTCACACCAGAAAGGGAAATCCGGTGTTGGCGGATACCTACCCACAGGCCCCATGGACCCAAGGGTGTGCGTTCAGGTGCGGCAGGACCCATGAGAGCCAAGCCATCTCTCAGCACCCCCAGTCCCCAAGGTCCCCCAGCCAGCTCCAAGTTTCACCTTCTTCAGGTGCACCCCTACTCCAGCTAAAGCTCCTCTGACCAGTAGCTGGTCCGAGGAGGGCTCTGGCTCTAGGGGAGTCAGTGAACAATTTGCACCATGCAAAAAGAAGCACTGACCCTGCACCCAGGCTGCCTTGTGGAGGTCAGGCCGTGGGCCAGGGAGGAATGGAGTTCTCCAACTTCTCTTTATCTAGTCTCACCACATTTTTTTTTTCTTGGGCCAGGGCTGGAAAGGCTAAGAGAATACTGTACGATATTGGCTGAGCCAAGAATCTTGGGGTGACGAGGTGGGGGAAGACAGGTAGGTAGAAGAGAGGCAGCAGCTTCTCAGAGGGATGATCTGCAGGGGAAGGTCTGGTGAGAGGCTGAGTAATGAACCGCTCCTCTCCACCTGGCCTGGTCAGTGAGTGGACCCTGCCTGCTACGCCTCCTGGGTTAACACTGCACTCCCCTGCCTCCCTGAGCGTCTTTCTCGCTTCCTCCATGGATGAAGCTTGAGACACTCACTGTGCTCGTGCCTGTGGCCGGGGTAAATGATCCGGAACACGTAGTCTGTGGCCCACCCGGTGCCCATCTCCTCCACATCCACGGTCCGTATGCTGCTGCGTTTCCGTAGCTTGGGGAACACTTTCCCCTATGGAGGGAAGGGTGGGTGGTCGGCCTGTTCAGGGCAGTGTCTGATCCAAGGTCCCACCCAAGGCAGCCGCTAAGAACTCCATGTGGGGAAAGGAAGGACGTGAGCAGAGAACCCCCCTCACACATCCCTTTACTCAGAGTGTCCCAAGCCCTGAGGTACCTTCCCCTGCTGCGTCCAGAGTGGGGGCTCTAGCTGGCCTCGGGGCAGCAGCCCATTCTCCAGGCAGGACAGAAAGGACAGCAGGTGTCCTCCCTGTGGGAAGTGCAGCGGTGGCCTCTGGATGCCATCCTGGCTCACCAGCACGAGCGTGCCGCCACTCTCTGTGGGGTGTACACGGGTGGGTGAGGCTAGGCCTCCCTGAGACCCCTTGGTCATCACCACAGCCCAGTCAGCCAGGCCTCCCAACTGGGTGCATGGGCATGACAGGAGGAGGACAAGACATCCAATGGGCCGTGCACGGTATGTGGCCGGGAGAGGGCAGTCTCTCTCTCTCCTCAACCCTGTGCCCAGGACAAGGGAGGCTCACTTTGCTGGTGGCAGTGGATGCAGACGATCTGACTGAGGGGGACAACCAGGGCATAGTCCCAGTAAACGCTGGAAAGGAACCAGATCGATGTCACTGTGTTGCAAGGCCTGTCGTCCCGCTTTCTTCATTTCCCACCGCCAAAACCTGTAAAACGACCCTGAAGACAGGAGGACCGTGGCCGAGAAGTGACCTCAGCCAGCCATGTCCGTCTGGGCCCCTGCTGTCATGGCACAGAGCCTGGCAGTCTCAGCTGCCTAAAGCTTGGCTCGGGCAAACCTCTTCATGCCCAGCCTGGCTTGATCTTAGAGAGCTTGGGAATCTCTCCAGGCAGCCTATTCCTGCAATTCTTGGCATCGGGATAAGGAGTGAGTCCTGCCTCCCGGAGCGAGCGGAGTCTGTCCACCCCCCTGCCTGGAGTCCCAGAGCCCCCACCTTTTCTCCAACTCGGAGTCCCCCAGAGTCCCGTTCATGAGCTGGTTGGGGGTCCACTTCAGAGTTAGGCTCTCTGCAGACTGGTGCAGGGAGAGGTAGCCAGGGACAGCCTCCATGTCCTCCTTCTATGGGGAGGAGACACAGCAGAAGGCAGAGGTGACAAGGTGCTGAGGCTCCCAGGAGAGGCCTATGAGACATAAGCTCCCAGCAGGAGCTGGGGAGCCTGAGCTAGTAGTCACAGGATCCTGGAGTGGAGGCCAGGAGGAAGGACGGGAGAACATGAGCCACACGCAGATGTGGGCATCTCCTCTCCCCGGCTGGCCTCGTGCTACTGGCCCTGTCCTGTCAGCCTCCCGGACGCCAGGTATTTCCTGGGCCAGCCGTACCCAAGCCAGGTGTTCACCCTGCCTGCCGCTTGCCATTCCCACCTTTGGACAGCCTGGTTCTCAGCGAGCAGGGCAGATGCTAACTAACTGAGTTGGCTCCTGCCAACTCAAGGCTGGGCACGAGGCATGTGAAACTGTGAAGTGAGGGGTAGGGCCCTTCTCCCCCCTTCTCTCTAGTCAAGCCTCTGAGGAAGGGGACTTTCCAGTCAGGGGAAAGTTCCAGTCCTGGGCCTTTCAGAAGAGGGAGAGGGGGTGGGCATTAAGTTCGCTTACCGGCTGCACCAGCACGTTGTTCTTGCCATAGAGCAGGCGTGTCCTGGAATTCTGGTGCAGGGACTCCACATACTCACGGGCGCAGGCAGCCAGCCTGTCTTCTGACGCACTGCCACTTGAATGCCGCTTCCGAATCTGGGCAGAAAGGCACAGCTCAGCGCCCAGCCCTGCGAAATCCGCCTCAGACAACCTGAGGCCTCCATGCAGAGCCTCTCTACCTGACCCAGGGGTCCATTCTGTCCGGGGTCTGCTCTCGGCCGCCCTCTGCTCTCCAGCCATGGACCAGTGATAGGCTCCTGGCATTTATATAAGTGCCAGCAGGGATAAATGGCTCTCCTGAGGTAGCCACGACCTTGGTGCATCTCTAAGGTCCAGCCTGTGTCTGCAAGGAACATGGAGGCCAAGCTGCCCTTCCCTACAGGCCCATGGGCATAGCCTGGATAACTATAAGGGGTGGGGAGAGGGATACCTACTCCTAGGGCTGGGCGCTTTGCAGGGGAGTCCTGGCGACTGGGGGGACCCCGGATACGGTGCCTCTGGACCAGCTCATCAGCAGAGGGGTCAGTCCAGTAGTGATCAGCTGTCTTGAGCTTGGTGTACTCCAAGGCACAGGGTCCCACTGTGAAGACAGGGACAGTTAGCACAGATGGTGCCCCCTCAGCACCTGCCCCTCAGCCCCCACTGGCCCAGCACGGGCCTCTCTGCTCTCAGCTCACCTAGAAGAGAGGCCAAGATGGGGCCAAACACAGGATCTGCCAGTAAAGCCTCCTTCTCGTAGTACTTGCTGCCAGGGGGAGAGACAGACTCATTCCAGGGCAATCAAGCCCACCAAGTACGGACATCCCCACAAAGACCCTTTCGTGTGAGTCACTAAGAAGAAATGAGTCCACAAGGACTGAGCTTTGGAGGGTGCCCTGTGTGGTCTATGCTTTCCGGGTGCTAGAGGGGAAGACGGCCATGCCTATACACTGCTGGGGACAATCACGCATGCTGAGGGGGAGGGCTGAAGGACTGCTCAGGAGGTGAGCCCCAGGGAGGGGCTGCTTGGGGGATGGGGCAGTCACCTGCAGTTCTCCACCAGGTACTGCATGACCCTGTCCAACACTTTCTCGATGAGCGCTGTGCGCACCCATATGTGCTTTAAGGCCTGTAGGCTGAGAGCTGGGCCCTTCCCGCTGGCAGAGCCCTGTCTCCGCAGGGCATCCTGGTTGCCTGCTAAGGGTTTCCTGCAAAGAGAGGGTGGGCTTCAGGAGTGGAGGGCCTGGGAGTAAGCCCCAGATAGGTGGTGTTAGGAGCAGAGTTTGGTGCCCCAAGAACCCAGAGGACTGACTAAGATGAGGGGTTGAAGTGGGGCCTTGTGTCCAAAAGGAGCCACCCCCCCACCCTTAGGCTGGTCTCTCACCCAAGGGACCCTGCAAGAAATGAGCCCAGGAAGCCAACCTGGGAGGGAGCAAATGACAAGTGCAAAGAGCAGAAGGGAGTGATGGCAGGAGCTGGCCCAGGACTCACCTGCCCTCTACTTGCTGCTGCAGCTCCTGTACCTTGTGGCAAATCTCCCCAGCCACTGGGCATGTCTTTCCCACCTTGGTGAACAGGGCCGCCATCTTGTCACTGCGCAGGAAGCCCGCAGCACGGCGTCTCAGCTGATGTAGGAGGCAAGCCTCCACTGCACCTGAGCCACAAGGAAAACCAGCACCTGAGCCTGGGCACGAGGGGGAAAGGGAGAAACACTCCTCTTCCAGGAGTGGGAGGAGGAGGGAGAGGTTGGGAGGAGGGGGAGAGGTTTCAGTCAGAGGCAGGCCAGGGAGGACCTGCAGGGGCTGACATGCCATACCATCCCTCGCCTGGTGGGCACATGCCTCCTGTGTGCAGCACTGCCCCAGCACTGTGAGGACCAAAGCTGCCAGTTCCAGTGGCTCCTCCCCCCGCCCACGAGGGCAAGCATGGACAGCACCGACAGGACAGGAGATGCAGGGAGCACACGGCCCAGCAGCCCTCCCGGAAAGCATGGATGATGTGGTTGCTAAGGAACAGGGCTATGGGAAGGAGGTGAAATATGGATGAGGCCACTACAGAGATCAGACCCAACAGCGGCTCCTGAATTATTGATGAGCCCTGCAGCCGAGAGAGATTTCTATTTCCCATGCTGGGAGGATTTCCCTTCACTCATTCATGTGTTTAGGGGCTAGGCTTATACTCTCCATCTGGATCCTGCAGGGAGGAAAGGACTTTGGGGGAAAAGGGTGGGGAGTTGCCCCAGCCATGTGTAGAGTCTAAAAATATTAGTATGTATGGGCGGGGGGGTGCTCGGCCATTATGAGGGAAAGGCCCAGAAAGGGGAAGGGAGTTGATCACAGTCATGGAGTGGCAGAGCCAGAACCATGACGCAGGACCTCAAACCCTGGCCCAGTCCCTTTCACTTCCTCCAGGTGTGTTGGGGGGCCCACAGGTGGGAGGAGGAGCGCTCCCCTCATGTCACAGGTGCTCTTTCTTTTTTTTTTTTTTAAAGATTTTATTTATTTATTTGAGAGAGAGAATGAGATAGAGAGAGCATGAGAGGGGGAAGGGTCAGAGGGAGAAGCAGACTCCCCGCTGAGCAGGGTGCGCGATGCGGGACTCGATCCCGGGTCTCCAGGATCATGACCTGAGCCAAAGGCAGTCGCTTAACCAACTGAGCCACCCAGGCGCCCACAGGTGCTCTTTCTATACGGATTGACAACAGTGCTCTGCCGCAGATCGGAGTCAGAACAGGGTCTGGAGCTTAGCACGGCCACTCACCGCCCTGGGAAACGTGGGGGAAAACACTCTGAGCCTGTTTTCATCTACAAAATGGGGCTACTTCTCAGGACTGGCATGAAACGTTGCATGGGACGAACGGGGTAAACTCCATGCACGAGTCTGGCTCCCAGAAAGCACTCCGTCCTTGTTGGTTCCCGAGTCCTCAGCCCTTTTGGGCGAGATCCTGTTCCACAGTTAACCTGCAAGGGCTGCGTTTTTGCAAGACCTCTCCCTGGCAGGAAGAGGATAGGGGGGCCACAGGCTGCCCAGGGGTGGGTGGAGATGCCGCTCTCTCAGGAAGACAGGAACTAAGGCCCCATCAACTTGACTGTGACTAGTGTTGTTAGAATATGAAGCCTGGCCTCAGGAAATAACCACTTTCCCAGGCTCTCACCTGGTTTTTGTTCTCATTTTCAGTAACTGACAGGCAGTCACTGCTGTCCTTAGGAGTTTTGTCTGGGGGCACCTGGGTGGCTCAGTCGTTAAGCGTCTGCCTTCAGCTCAGGTCATGATCCCAGGGTCCTGGGATCGAGCCCCACATCGGGCTCCCTGCTCCACGGGAAGCCTGCTTCTCCCTCTCCAACTCCCCCTGCTTGTGTTCCTGCTCTCGCTGTGTCTCTGTCAAATAAATAAATAAACCTTTAAAAAAAAGAGTTTTGTCTGGCCCTCTCTGGTACTGAAGTCAAGAAGTTGGAAAGAATCCCGGGGACTGACCTGGATGCTGGACCAGGTAAGAGCATCCCAAGGGAGGGGAAACAAGGCAGGACCCTCCCTCTTCTAGGAGCTTCCTGCTGGGCTCTTCCCTGCTCAGGCCTCAGAGGACTTTATTTTACAAGGCCCAGCTTTTCCCTCACAGCATGTTCACACATGTATGTGCACAAGTGTATACAGATATACCTATACACATATCATGTGTGTATGGGGCATGTGGGAGAATCTCTACTTGTGTCCACATACTCCACTCCATGACTGTCCCCTTGGTCCCTGGAGGTCCTGGGTGGCCCTGGTCACTTGGTCCTGGGGTTGCAGCACCTGTAGGAAAGTGGTGGCCATTTCCTGGGATTGCACTCCCTGTTCAGAGTGGGAGAGAAGCAGCACTGAACACGGCCAGAGTGGCAGGAGGTGGCACCAGTCCTGGAGGGATCATGTGCCTCAGTGATGTGACTAACTGCTGGCATAATGAGCCATTAGCCTTCCCAGCTTCCCCAGGAGATTGCAAATGCAGCCAGGCTGGGGAGCCTGGGAATGGTGGGTAGCAGCGCTCCCATCCCGCCTGGCCTCCCCCACACTCTCAGGCAGCCTATGAGCACAGGCATTAGGGTTCTCTGGGGTGAGCAGAGGCATCCCTCAGCAATTACAGCAAGGAGAGAATATCGAGAGAAGCCCAAGCATCATGCCCAGGACCATCCTGCTCACCCCATAGCCCCTAAGTCCCTTCTGTGAAATGTAGGCAAGGTGCCAGGCAATATCTGAGGAAGGAGAAATCTTTACCTTCCAAGCAATGTAAACAACCCTCTATGCCAGGTATTCTTAACCCAGTTCCAAGGGCTCCTTGGCCAGTGACTGTTCAAACTATACTTGTCCTTCCCCATTCCCACAGGGCTGTCTGCCCCTTAGTCCTCCAAAAGTCAGCACATGCAATGAAAAATATTGCGTGCAGCATGCAGAGAAAATAGTAATAACAATAACACTAATAATCATTGAGAACTACTATCCTAAGAGGAAAATCATCGGTGTGCTCCAGCATGCTTACCTGAGTGTTTTTCTGGATACAGTATCTATGATTTTTAGCTTCTAAAAGGGGTACTTGATCCCCAAAAGCTTTAGAATCCTTGCTCTAAGACTTTTGGGTTGAGCTGAACCACAGACAGCTACACTGGTCAAAACTCAGAGGTGCAAGTATAAAGACTCTCCCTGCCCCACAATGTACAGCGAACACCACTCAGAACTCAGTTGCAGGGCCATCAGCAATGAGGTCCAATTCTCTTGCTGCCCTTGCTCCCCAGGGAGGGCCTCTCACAGACTGTCAAGCACCCCTTCCCAGGAGAAACCATCCAGAGGCCCATGCCTCGCCTTTCCTGACCGAACCAGAGCACCAAGCAGAACTCCAGCACCTTATTCCACTTTCTGCCCCAGACTGCCACCATGACCCCTCCCCAGGGTAGAAGGCTGTGGCAGGAGATGGTCATCATGGCTTAAGCACCAAGTCAACCCATCCCATCCTCCTTCTGTTTTTTTTTTAAAGATATTATTTATTTATTTGTCGGAGACAGAGAGACAGAGACAGAGAGAGAGAGAGAGGAAGAGTACAAGCAGGGGGAGAAGCAGGCTCCCTGCTGAGCAAAGAGCCCAATGCGGGACTCGATCCTAGGACCCCGGGATCATGACCTGAGCCGAAGGCAGACGCTTAACCGACTGAGCCACCCAGGCGCCCCACCCATCCTCCTTCTAAGTGAAGGCTCAGGAACCCCTGTTCCACTAGGTCCCGGTACCACCTACAGCAACCCTAGATCCACCAGAAGAGGGGTGAGACATCCCTGACATCATCTAGCTCATTTCATATGGGACAAATGTGTACTAGTTAATACAAATCAACACTATTTTTGGTCATTGGTTGTACTGGAAAGGTTTGGGTGAATAAAGAGAAACAAAACAAAGACATGGTTCAATAAGCACAACCCTCTCACTCCTCACCTTGGTCTTCCAGTAGAACTTTGGAGCTATGGTGCCAGATGAGCCCATGGTACCCTCTCTACTCTGTCATCCCATCCCCCTGACAAGAAGGCTCAGGGAACTACAAGAACCTTGCTGTGGACATCTCTCCCAAAAGCCCTGGCACCATCTTCCCGGAGAAAAGCTTGGACTGATAGGCCGAGACTAGCCCTGGAACTTTCCCTCACCAACCTCTGATGTCCCAATAAGGTCTATTAAGTTACGGGGCTTAACAAATGCTAAATGGGCTGGAGATCACAGTGCTAACAGAAGCCTCTAGGGCCCCTTCCCACAAATCCTTACACACTGATTTAACCATTCCAAGGAGTCCAGTTTAGAATAGAGGAGACACTGGTAGACAGAGATAGAAGGGACCCGGGAAGTTACTAGATCTTCTCAGACCTCGCTGTGGGGACAGCTGACTGGCACCATGCACCACTCCTGGGAAGACAATGTGGTACTGTCCATCAGTAGTGCAGATAACCTCTGACCTGGTAACCCCTCTTCTAAGAACCTAGTCCACAGATATACCTGCAAGAGACTGGAAACTATCCTCATGTCCATCAGTGGGGACAGGTTAAGTAAATATGGTGTATTCACACAACGGATTATTATACAGTTCTGAAAACGAGGGAAGATGCTTTCTAGGAACTAACAATGAAAAGTTTCCTAAAGCAAGATGCAGGGCAGTGTGATTGCATACCTTTTCATTACAAAAAGGGTGTGTATGGGGGAAACAAAGAATATAATTTCTTTTACTAGGATAAAAAATTCTGGAAGGATGCATAAGAAGCAAAAGTGGTAGCGGTTACCTGGGGGGAGATGGGTAAGTAGAGGGAAAGTGCGATGTGAATGGAGCCAAGTAAAGGAGTAAACTTTACACCGTATAACTTCTGTACAGTTTTGATTTATGAACCAGGTAATATATTATCAAATCAGATTAATAATTATAATAAACAGGTGACCATTCCAACCCAGATACCATGATTCTATTATGAGATGATGCTACAAACTTTCTCTAGCCTGGAGGTGAATCAAAACTCACAAAACCCAGAAAGGCTGGGTCTGTCCATGGGCACCCAGTCCTTCACCAGCTCCCTCAGCAATCCCTCCCAACTGGCTTGGTTCCCCACCCCCACAAGAGCACCAGGGCTCTGCTTAGCATAGCCACAGGTGATCTGCGCTAAGGCAAGGACCAGAGAAAATTCAGTGGGCTGGGACAAGCTGTGGTATCTCCAGGGCCCATAAGAATGGACTAAAGCGATGGCTGCCCAGGACATGCAGCAGTGGTTGAGAAGGGTCCTCCAACAGCCCAGGGAGCTTCAGCAACAACCCTGGCTCTCACATACATACCTATTTTAAAATTGCGCTCAGCAGCCAAGGGGCCTGGTAATAGAGGGATCCACCGAATGGCCTTCGGAGAACTAGGCCAGTTGGTTGAGACACAGGGACACTGCATCCAGAGTCAGCACAGCCTGACATGAAGGCTAAGCCCAAGGCTCTGAGCCAAGAAGGGATGGTAACGGGAAGAGCAGGCTGCTCGCCCACCTCTGCTGGCTGCCATCTGTGCAACGGGGGAGTTGGGTGGTTGTAGTTTCCATAGAGAATCCAAGTGAGGAAAGTGAGGGGTGGAGCAGTCAGCCACAGGTGGCTGGTTTGGATCCTGGAGTTTTTGAGGATACTACTTAGAGCAGAATTTTTATTTTTTAAAATTTTTATTATTATTATTATTATTTTTTTAAGATTTTATTTATTTATTTGAGAGAGAGAGTGAGAGAGAGCACATGAGAGGGGGGAGGGCCAGAGGGAGAAGCAGACTCCCTGCCGAGCAGGGAGCCCGATGTGGGACTCGATCCCGGGACTCCAGGACCATGACCTGAGCCGAAGGCAGTCGCCCAACCAACTGAGCCACCCAGGTGCCCTAAATTTTTATTATTATTAAAAATATTTTATTTATTTATTTGAGAGAGAGAGTGTGCGCATGAGCAGGGGGGGTAGGGGCAGACTCCCCGCTGAGCAGGGAGCCGGATGCGGGGCTCAATCCCAGGACCCCAGGGTCATGACCCCGAGCTGAAGGCAGATGCTTAACCAACTGAGCCACCCAGGCGCCACTTAAAAGGGTAATCCCTATGCTCAACGTGGGGCTCAAACTCACGACCCTGAGATCAAGAGGCGCATGCTCCACGAGCTGAGCTAGCCGGGTGCCCCCAGAGCAGAATTTTTAAAAGCTGAATGGTTTGGATGCAGCAGCCTCTCTGGAGGTAAAGGAATGGGTGGGATGGGCAGCCTTTTTTTTAAGGCGGAACTTCCTCCAACTGCCAATGGGAGAAATCAATATTTTGTCTGTAGCAGATGAAGTGGGAAGAGCAAAGGGGAGAGGGCAGGCATCCCCCACCTCTGTCCTCCCCACTTCCCTGGCTGGCTATTTCCACCCAGGATCTACAGCAGCTGTTTTGACCCGGAACGAGCATTTCTATGGTAACTAGAGTATATTTTCTGTCTGCCGGCACTAGTAACGCTGACTGCTTCAGCTTTCAGGGGCAGTCAGCCTGGTTCGATGCCCTAAGACAAGAAAGCAACTCTCCCATTCAGACTTTCTTCGTGAGGAGAAAGCACTGCCCTGATAATCCAGAACCTGGCAGGTGAGGAAAATGAAATTCCTCCCACATACATCTATCTTCTTCGCCCCGATGGAGACACAGGGCAGAATCTGCATGGACAGCACTCACAATGGCTTTCCAGGGAACCGGGCCAGTGCTGGCCTCGCTCAGCTCAGCGAGGACCCACTGTCTCCCAGAGTATCTCTGAACACCCCGAGTCCACTGTTCGGTGACCTGAGCCATGTCTCCACAAGGGCCAACTGCTCCGCAATGCCCCACACCTCAAGGCTCCTCTCCTAGGTAGGCCACACGGGTGGACCCATCCCTGGTAGCACGGGCTTTGGAGCCAGACGGATATGGCTTCAAACTCTGGCTCCTTTCCCTACTAGCTATTTGACTTTGTGCAAAGCACTAAATCTCTCTGAGCTTCAGCTGCAATGAGGGAAAGGAACAGGTCCCATCTCAGTAGGTTTTGAGTGACTACAAGCAACAGGCTATGCAGAAGTGCAAAAGGCTCCTTTATTACTTCTCAGGTACCCTGAAGGTGATCATTAGCATTGGTGTCTTTCTCCCTGCACCCCTGCCTTTTTCCTGTCCCTACAGATGGTCTGGCTGTGCTCCTCTCTAAGGCACCCTGTCTACCTACACATTGGGTTTTAGCCCCTTTCACCTCTCAAGAACATCATTCCAGCAAACACCACTTCTCTTCCCTGTATCTTTAATGTTTTCCCATTAGGTTCTTCCCATTTGTACATAAACATTCTGTAACTTCTCCAACTTAAAACAAAAACAAAAAAACCCCACCACCACTACCACCTCCCTTGGCCCTATATCCCCATTCAGGTATTGAACCATTTAGCTGCTCCCCTTCATGTAAAATTTCTCAGGAGAGTTGTCTATACTCACTATATCTCTTCCTCCTCTTTAAAAAAAAAAAACAAAAAACTTCACTATGGAAAATTCCAAATATATACAAAAGTAAAGAGGATGACAGAATGAACACCATGTACCCATCACCTAACTCAAGCAGTGGTCAAGTCATGACCCATCTTGTTTCAGCTATACCACCCCCAACTGCTTTTTCACTTATCCCCAGGTTATTTTGAAGCAAATTTTAGGTATCATGTATCTACTGACTACTTCAGTAGGTATCTGTAAAAGATGACTCTTTAAAAAAGAGATATATAATACCTTTATTGCACCTACAAAATTAATAAAAATTTCTTAATATTATTGAGTTCCTGGAGTTCAAATTTCTCTAATTGTTTAGATGCTCCAAACTCTAAGAAACATGGATTCTCGAATGAAATCCTGGAGCAGGTTCTAGAAGGCTTGATGGGGAAGGTTATAGGATCACTTTTTTTTTTAAATTCCAATGTAATTAACATGCGGTGTTATATTAGTTTCAGATGTAAAACCTACCGATTCAACAGTTCTATATATTATTCAGTGCCCACCATGGTAAGTGTCCTCTTAATCCCCTTCACCTATTTCACCCATCTCCCCACCCTGTAGGATCACTTTGAAGAACAAAGTAGAAAGTTGCTGGTGGTGGTGATGATGATAGCAGCAACATTTACTGAGCACCTACTGTGTACCTGGCTCCATGCTGTGTGCTTTACCTGTGTCATTCCGTTGGTCCTCACATCAACCCTCTGGGGTAGGTTCAGAGCTGCTGAGTAACCGGCCATGGTCACACATTTAGTGTCTGGGCTACAGACCACCACCATAGGCCCACAGCCTCGTCCCAATGCAGGGTGAGAGGAGTCACTTCCCCACAGGGGCCTTCCTTCCTACTCGATTTTTTGCAGGTGAAAGGCAGAAGCCAGATACCCTGAGAATGAGCTGTTCATTCAGTATGGGTGGGAAGAAGAGAGAAGGAATCCCTTTCACAGACTAAAAACTGCCTGGAGTCTGAATCTCAGCATGTGCTGAAATAGCTCTGGCTGCAACGTCTCAGGTGAGAGGCAATCCTTCCAGAGCACCTGCTTCTCTCCCAGCTCATTAGCATCCCCTCACCATTCCCCAGAGGAGCTCACCGCAGCCGACCTTCCAGTCTAATGAAAGCTGCTTAGCAACCGGGAGCGGGTTGTTAATAAAGCCCTGCTGCTCTTCCCAGCTCCACAGACTCCACCCCTGTCTCCCATCACAGCCCATCTTCAGCCCGAAGCAACAATCCGCAGATTGCGGATGTGCGCAGGGAGAGCTGGGACCCCAGTGACTGAGGGGCAGGACTGACCTGGGCCTGGGCCCTGCCCCCAATGCCTTGCGGGCCGAGCGGAAGAGACATTACGAGTCTGAGAACCTGCTGTGCCAGGCCAGCTCTGTAAACCTGTTTTACCCAGCAAAGGTTAAAATCCAAACTCAGTGCCCAATCAGAGCAGAGCACACAGAAATACTGTGGAGGCAGCCACACCTAGCCGTGAGCCCGAGGAAGGGCAGATCCAGAGAAATGGCGGCTTCTCCAGTGCTCAAGGGTTGATGCCTGAATTACCTCAGATCCCTGACGGGAAGAGAGTAAAGTGTCCTCTTTAAGCATTGTATATTATTATTACAAATGCAGAGTTCAAAGGCGAAATCTGGGACAGTTTGGTGTTTAACCTAACCTTGAGTTGCCCAAAAGCAAAAGTTAAAAGCACCATGGGACACATGACTGGCTCAACAGGAGGAGACTCTTGATCTTGGGTATGTGAGTTTAAGCCCTACGTGGGGTACTTATAAAATAAATAAAACTTAAAAAAAGTTAAAAGCACCTTGCCCTTGGGGTAGGAGGTGGCAGGAGACATCAGCTTACATCTGGGGATTTAAGAAGCCACAGGAAAAACAAGGTGCATTAATTTGATTCAACAGTAGGTCTTTATATTAAACATTTCAAAGACCATTTTATGAAATGAAATGCAAACTTGACAAGCCTTTTTAAGATAAAAAAGTGAGATATCAGAGACCCCTTTCCTACAGTGGTGGGTTTGGGCCTACTCCCCAAGCCCCAGCCTCTGGCTGCGGGCCTGATCCTGACAGCCATGCTGTGTGGTTGGAGAACAGCACACAGAGAAGCCCTCCCCACTGCCAGCCAGGGCTTGCCCAGCAAAGCTTCCTCACAAGGTTTCCACCTATAGGGGCCTGACCAGCTTCTGGACAAACAGGTTTAGGAACAACCACAGCACACACACAAGAAACACACACTTCTCGCCAGTCCTGGGAGTCTGCCTCCTCCCGTGGGTAATAGAAACAGGGGTCTGGCACAACTTTCCTGGGTTTGCCCAGGGTCAGGGCTCACCCCCGGGATTCTTCAGTTCCATTTCTAAGGCTCTCCAGGAAGAGTCTTGTTTCCAGTTCAAGTATCTCTACTCGAAGGAAGCTGAGAGCAGCTCATCTTGCCGAGGCCCTGCCCTCCCCTGCCAAGAACAGAGGGGCCCAGGGCCCCAGTGCTCTCCAAGGCTCTAGGGAATGTGGCCACTCCGTGGTTAATCCAACCTCCACAGCTTTTGCTCTGCTCAGATCTCTCAGTACCTTCTCTGCACTCCAATTCCTCCCAGAACAAAGTTGAATTCTGGATGTGGTTGGGACAACAGCAGGACCCAGTATAAGACTGGATCTACTTCAGACTAGAAATGCATTTCTGAGCATTTGCCCAAGGGTAAAGGAGACTGGCACATCAAAATCTTCAAAAAACCAAAGGGGTGCAGTTTTCCATCAATACATCTCTATTCTTTCCTCTACCTCCTCCCAAAAATCCCTGATTATGATTCTCTTGTATGATGCATGTAAATGGCTTGCAGACAGGAAAAAAGTTTGATAGACACTGCTTTAAACATACCTTATTTTGAGCCCAAATTGGGATTTACCTCACCACTGAATACCAATTTTGACAAAGCCCAAGGATTCCTTTTTCCATGGGCTTGACTTAGCTTTATACTGTTGGCAACCCCTCCTGCTAACATTCCCCTCAGTGACAGCACTGAGCCCAAGGCAGGGGCAGCAAAACTGGCAGAGGCTTGGAGATGCCTTTTGTTTGGCCCACACGTTTTTTAAAAATGGGAATTTTGGGATGCCTGGGTGGCTCAGTCCATTAAGCATCCAACTCTTGATCTCAGGGTCATGAGTTCAAGTCCCGCATTGTGCCCCATGCTGGGCCTGGCGCCTACTTAAAATAAATAAAAAAATAAATACATAATGGGAATTAGTTGTCAATCTTTGAAAATAAAAACCCAGACTTATGGCTTCTCTAAAATAAAACAAAGGCCATGGCAAGGCTGGGCTGGCATTCCTGCAGGAGCTGAATGGTGGCAAAGCAATACTCAGTTCACCCCAGATCCCACCACCACTGCCTGCAGTCTCACACCCAGACAGCTTCTTGTGTGGACTGTTCTCATCTGATTGTGGACATTTAAGTTTGCACTGGCAGACCTAAGGCACCTCCTGAGATCCAGCAGAACCCTGGAGACTTGGGTCTATTTCACAGACCCCTGTTCTGTTTCAGCAACTACAACTGGCTGAAAGTAGAAGTATCATTCCTTTTGAGGGTAGTATCTCTGCCTGCTAGAAAGAGCCCTGGGCTTCCAGGCAGGAGACAAAAGTGAAAGCTCCACTGCTTCCTGTGGGCCCCTGGACTGATCAGAGGAGAGCTGACAGTTTGCTCATCCTAATTGGCCTGAATGTGAGATACCCACAACTCTTCTCCCTGCCTCTCTTTCCCCTATTCCCCCTTGGCCACCCACATGTGGTGCCCACGCACAAGCTGTTTGTGCTATTTTATTGTTTTCTGTATTTGTTGTATGTGGTCTGGATGAGGAATTAAGCCATGCATAACTGGGCCACCAGCAGAGCCCTTCTGGTGACAACGACAGATAGTGGCTGATGTCAGGGGCACACAACACAGGTGGAAAGGAGTAGAGTTCTTAATATTCTTCGAAGCCACTTATTGCAGACTACCATGCTTCTCCCCTAATGTAGGTTCTGCCTGAGAAAAGGTGAGATTAGATTGCTCCTTGTAACTCTGGGAATCATAACATCTCAAAGAATCGGGAAACTTACCCGAAAGGAAGATGGTGGGAACTCAAATCCTGCAAACTTAGTTTCAGCCTCAACATCCAAAGAAGAAGGAAAGATGGACATTTCCTGAGCTCTTACAGTGCTAGAAATGCTCACATGCATCATCTCAATCCCCACAAAAATTCCTTGAGATAGGAATCCGTCCTGTTTTTAGGGGAGCAAACTAAGGGTGACAGAAGTTAAGAAACTTGTCCAAGATGACGTAAATAAGCAGAGCACCAGGATTCATGTGAATCCTCAGTCTGTCACTCAGGCTCTGCTCACAGGTCATCTCTCCCCAGCTGCTCTCCCTCATCTCTCTGCTTTATTTTTCTTCATACCTTTATTACAGGATACATTTATATGCACATTTGGTTTTGTCTCTCCCCACAAAATGTAAGCCCTTTGGGGCAGAGACTCTATCTTGTTACTGCTATTTCCCTATCTGGAGAACAGGATCTGGCTCATGGCAGACCCTCAGCATTTGTTGCTATACTGATGGTGGGCAGCTCTATCTGTCTCACCATGGTACTGTCAAACAGTGCTCTTTCCCTTATTTGCTCCTTTCGTTCCTTCCTCTCAGAATACACAACCTCCCTTCCAGAAATCCCAAACACCAATCTCAGAGGCCAAGGAAAACAACATAGAGATGGCAAGCTGTCCCCTCAGAAAGGGAGCTGAAAGGAAGATTGAATTCCTGGAAATCCAAGGAAACTCTATTGTAGGTGAGGTTGCCCCTGCAAAGGCAGAAGTCTTCACAGTGAGGAGAAAGGGATGCTTCATTACTGACTTTTTCCTTTGTAAGGCGGGAGGGCTTTTGGCTTTCCCTCCTATCGTAGCCCATGTTGTTTTGCACCCAATCCAGTGCTTGGAGAGCTGGGATGCCAGAGCAACGCGGGTGGGATTAATTAGAAAGTAGATGTGGCACAGAAAGCACCCAAAACTACAAACCCTTCCCCCAAAGTTAAAGTAAAAATAAACTAGAGCAGTGATTCCCAAACCAGAATTACCTAGGTCAGTGGTTCTCAAGGTGTGGTCCCTGGACCAGCAGCATCAGAACCACCTGTCAGAAATGCAAATTCTCAGGCCAACCCCAGACCTACCAGAATCAGAAATTCCAGGGTTGGGACTCAGGAATCTGTGTTTTAACAGAGTCACTTCCGGTGACTCTGATGCACACAAAGGATCAAAGGAACTAGATATATGTAGATCCTTGGGCCCTGGAGATCCTGATTCAGTAGGTCGGGGACCAGGCCCAGGGAGATCTCAAATGTTTCAGAGTTGGATTCTAATTTGCAGCCATATTTGAAAACTACTAAACCTGAGGACTATTCTTTCCTAGGCCTAAGACAGTGTCTGCAGTTCTAAACCCACTTCCCACCGCCCCCAGTCACTCACCACACAGAGCAATGATGTGGCTGCTATCCTCATGCACAAACTTCCTGGTGACAGCCTCCTCCATGATTTGCTTCACCTGTGGACAAATGGGCAACATCTTATTTATTTTTCTGATCAAAGGCCTGTGGGCAAGTAAACGGCTTGGCCCTGCTCTCCTGGCCTGGATTCGGACACTTGCAGAATAGAGTACATAGGGATAGGAGGGGTGGGGAAGCAAAGTGTCTTCTTGGAAAGGCAACCAGGAAGAGAGATGTCATAAATCCAACAAGCAATCAGTGCAGATGTTTCAGTCCAGGAGGAAGTACCCCACTGTGGAGAAGGACAGGATGCCATTTGCTCATCTGTACTTAGCTGGAAAAGGGCTTCTGGGCAGATACACTGTACGTTAGGGACAAACTAGCTCACTACAGGGTATAGACAAACAACCTGCCCCTCTTTTACTCCCTCTTCTCCAAGGTTAGGGTTCATCCAGGCCTCAGAGACACTCTCCACATGCTTGCAAGCCCAGCCTTCTTTCTGTCTCAATAAAATCCTGATGTTTTGGGTTCCTACCTGGATATAAAAGCTTCCAAATACCTTGTAAGATGAGCAGTCACATCTTTCTTTAGGAAAGGACTTTTAAAAAAACTACACGCACACAAAACTTTTTTATTAATGGATAGTAAAACTATAGAGAAAAATATATATCATAATTATACAGCTTGATGAATTTTCACAAGTTGAACACACCTGCCAAACCAAGACAGATGAAGAAACAGAACATGTGACCAGCACCCTCAAGCACCCACCACTGTCATACTTCCAGTCACTACTCCCTTCAAGGATTCCCGCTATCCTGACTTCTTTTATCATAGAGTTGTTTTGTGCGTTTTTATACTTTTTATAGATGAAATCAGTGTGTAGTGTTTTGTGACTGGGTTTCCTTTTTTTTTTTTTTAAAGATTTTATTTATTTGAGAGAGAGAATGAGAGAGAGAGAGAACATGAGAGGGGGGAGGGTCAGAGGGAGAAGCAGACTCCCTGCCGAGCAGGGAGCCCGATGCGGGACTCGATCCTGGGACTCCAGGATCATGACCTGAGCCGAAGGCAGTCGCTTAACCAACTGAGCCACCCAAGCGCCCCTTCCTTTTTTTTTTTTTAAAAGATTTTATTTATTTATTTGACCGAGAGAGACACAGCCAGAGAGGGAACACAAGCAGGGGGAGTGGGAGAGGGAGAAGCAAGCTTCCCGCCAAGCAGGGAGCACAATGCAGGGCTCTATTCCAGGACCCTGGGATCAAGACCTGAGCCGAAAAGGCAGATTCTTAACCGACTGAGCCACCCAAGTGCCCCTGTGACTGGGTTTCTTTTGCTCTCTGGTATGATTGTAAGATGTGTTCATGTTGTATGTAGCTGTGGATCATTCATTCTCTATTGTGTTAACATAGCGCAATTGACTGGCATGTGGGTAGTTTCCAATTTGGGGCTGTCATGAATAGCGCTACTATGAACATTACAGATATGTCTTTTAGTGAACATAGGTGCTCATTTCCTTGGATTTATATTTCTAGACAAGGAATTTCTGATACCTATATTCCACTTTACTAGATTTCGCCAAATAGCTCTCCAAAGTGGTTATAAATTTACACTCCCATTAGCAGTGTATGAGGTTCTAGTTGCTCCCAACCCTTAAGCCAAGCATTTTTGATGTCCTGGGGGAACCTGCCAAGACACAGATAGTAATACTGGAGATTAGAGGGATGGATTACCTCAACCCCAGTATAAAATCTCACAGATAAAGTAAGCTCTGGGCAGAGTGTGTCTTTGACATTCTTTGGACATCGCATGCAGTGTTCTGATGCTGCCCTTGTTCCCAAGGCCCTCTCACCTAGGACTGTACAGTTTGGAGAATGGTAAAGCTTCTAAAGCCTGGGGAGGAGGGAGGAAGGACCTGGAGGCTTCTATTGGAAACTGCTCATGATTAGCAGTTAGGTAGAGGGAAATCAGATTGATCCTGCACTCTAAACTGTTAAAAGCTTCCTAGATTTCTTCCCAAGGGGTGTTTCTATTAAACAGAGCATAAAGTCACAGCTCAAAGACCTGCAGGCATCTGAAACAGGTGGGTAGGGCAGATCTGGGGGTTAGAAGGACCTATAGATGACTCTAGAATTATACCAGAGGTTTTGTGTTGAAAGACCAGCCTTGCCCCAAATTATCCCCACTGTTTCCACTCATAGAAGAGGAAAGGATATGTTTCTCTCTAAAACAAGTGCTGAAGGGAGAAAGGAGCTAAGAATTGAGAGAAGGTTAAACTTTGTAAGGTAATATACGTGGCTGTGACATATTTTGGACATTTCTCACAATTGTTTAGGAATCATTCTTGGAGTAGTATAAAGAGCCTTCTAAGTATTGAAAAAAGAATCACGGTCTTCTAAGAAATCTTTCCTATATCACCGATCAACCCTAAATTTGGATCACACCAACAATCCTAGCACATCTGTCCATAGTTTAGGTATGGCTACTTTTTTGTTCTTGTTTATACTGTTCATATGAGTCTCTGTCACTAGATTGCTTGTTTCCTTAGGATAACCTGAGACTTGGGATTTCGCTTATCCTTGGGGAGACCAGGTCTGGAGTTTAAATGCCGATTTGATAATACTCCTGGCCTAAAATACTTTCTTGGCCACTTCACAGGAAAGTCACAAGGGAGTTCTCACACACAGCTGGAAAGGTGATGGCTTCAACTACTTCTTTGCCAGCAAGAGGGAAGGGAACAAATAAATGTTAGGGCATAGTAGCCAGGCCATAGTTAATGCAGGAGAACCATCCAGAGCCTTCCAGAAGTTTAAGAACCCAGAGTCTTCTCCAATCCTGAAACTCCAGGAAGGGGTAAAGGAACCAATATGGTAAACTTTTATATATGAAGTACATATCCTTCTTTCAGGGATGAAGAAATTAAGACTCAGAGAGGTTAAGTGACTTATTCAAGTCACACAGAGCTAGGTTCAGAGTATTCCAAGGTTATGAATGCCTACCATCTTGCAGTCTCCAAGATATTTACCAAATATTCATTGAATGCCTACTGTGTGCCAGGTCCTGAATACAGAACAGTGGACAAAACAGACGGGTTTCCTGCCCTCATGGAGATTGCACATCTGGTAAAAGACAGCCACAGAGGTAGCTGCGGAGTTCATGGTTCCAGAGGCCTAATCCATTCTAATCCACGCTGCAGGTTTGAGCTCTCCAGCTCTCATACGCTGTGAGTCATTCATATGGGTACCCCCCCCCCCCGCCACAATGAAATTGAAATGGGCTTTAGGGCAGGGCCAAGGTAAAAGACATTAGTAGAGGGAGGGCTCCTGTCTTCCTGACATTTGGGTTGAGGGTTCCCTCAAACGGGGGAAAAAAATCTGAGTCTTAAAAACCATTCTCAAGCCGCCTCCCCCGTGGTCTCTGGGTAGGGACGTGGGCGTGGAGTGAGAAGCAGTGAGGTGTGCTACGAACCCTCCCGAAGCCGAAGCCGCGACTCAGTTCCCAGAGGGATCCCTGAATCGGGTGTAGGGCAAACCCAACCTAAGCCCCCAAACCACGGGTTTAGCGTTGTCTGAGGCCGCGCGAGGCCCCGCCCCCTCCCCAGGCGGCGCGGGCAATGAATGGGCAGCACCACCTCTCCAGAAATCGCCGCCACCCCTCCCCCGACCTTGGTCTCCCAGGGCTGTTGCCGTCACAGGGCGGGGAACTGCGGGATCGCGGAGCAAACAAGCGTCGGAGGGCCGGCCTGGCCCCTCGAACCGAGGGGTGCTGTTCCCAGATCCGGGAGGGAGGCGGGAGCCGCAGCCAGTCCAGGACCCCGCCCCCGCCCCCGCCCGGCCCAGGGCCGTGAGCTCCCGCGCCCGGGAAGGGGGAGCGCGGACCTTTTCGAGCCCCCCCAGCCCCGGGCCCGCGGGCACGGACGCGAGCCCCGGGGGTCCTTGCCCCGACTTTACCTCCTTTTTCACGTTCCACAGCAGTTTCTCTTTGACTGCGTCCTCCGCGCTGCCCATGTTGCGGCGGGTGGCGGGGAGGCGTCGCCGAGCTGCCCCCTAAGCCCCCCTAGCGCCCTAGCAGCCTCCGCGCCTCTCAACTCAGCGCCCCACGCTCAAGGCGGAGCCCCCGCCCGCCGCCGCCGCCGCCGCAGCCATCTTCCGAGCCCCACACAGACGTCAGGCGGCTGGCCCGGCCCCTTCCCACAGCCGGGGGCGGGGGGTGCGCTCTGCAACCCGGAGGGGGGGGTCGGGGCGGGGGGAGGCTGCGCGCTCCTGGGGGTGGCGGGCCCCCGGGTGCGCGCCTCGCGTGCCGCTGTCATGGCAACGCGCAGGCTCCCGCCCCGAGGGTGCGAACCCGCATTGTGAGCGCCGGCAGCCAGTTCCGCGCAGCGCTGCGCCGAGTGGTTGACGCGCCCTGGACCCCGCGGCTGAGGGAAAGTTGCTCACATCGTAGTTGGCCTCAACCCAGCTAGACGCTCCTTGACTTCTACTCCCTCGTTTTCCCGACGGGAAGGGCCGGGGTCCCTCGCACCTCGAGTATGGCTCTGGGGAAGCCAGCGTTATTCTCCTGGCTGAAAGGCCAAAGCTCCCTCGTTCCTCTAAATCCTCCTGAGGGCTCGAGTGTCAAGGCCAGCTCTCCCTCTCCTGTCCCGCCCTTCCTGAAGCTACGTGAGAGGTGGGAGCGCCGGGATGGAATAAATGAGATCAGCGGGAACTTATACGGAGCCCGTGAAGGTGAGAAAAGTGCCTTCCACGCAATTTGCCTTGTAGACTTGACCAGCCCCACAAAAGAAAGAAAGGGTTGCTCAAGATGGTAACTGAGGAGCTACGTGCACAAAGCTAGATGAGAGGTGGGGCTTAGCCCTCTTTCGCACGAATGGAGAAACTTCAACAGCCTCCTAAGTGATACAACTTGATGGCGCAAAAAAATGAAAATACGGGTAGCAAAAAAGCCCTTCAGGACCTAGAGCCCAAACCTCGACTCTACATCCGATTTTTCAAGGTCCCCAGCCGCAGACCGCCGCGTGGGAAAAGTTTACCCGGCGGTTTTGCAGAGACGCGACCGTCTCACTCTCTGAGGCGCGTTGGGAAAACTCTCGCGAGGGGAAACGCTGAGCCCCGCCTCGCCACGGGGAGGGCAGCCCAGAGGGACCCGGAAGCGCTAGGTCCGGCCCGGAACTAGTGCTGACTGGGTACACGTGAGCGGCGGCATGGCGGCGCACCGTTCTGGCCCGCTGAAGCAGCAGAATAAAGCTCATAAAGGCGGGCGCCATCGGGGTCGGGGATCCGCGCAGCGGGACGGCAAGGGTGAGAAGATAGGGTTGGAGGAAGAAGGGCTGTTTAGTCGATATTAACTGCTTTCCTTAGGTCCAGACTGAGCTCCTACCTCCGGCCTGGACCCCGCACAGAGGCTCTAAGGTGGGCCGAGGGGGTCCCCTTTCTTGACCCTCTGGTACCTTGCACAAGATCCCTTACTGATCTTCTCTAGGTCGTCTAGCACTGAAAATCCTAAGCAAGAAGGTGAGAAAAGAGCTCAGCAGAGTAGACCAGAGGCATCGCGCCAACCAACTCCGAAAGCAGAAGAAGGAGGCGGTGAGAGGAGCAGGGATTGGGGATTGGTGTGGCTTCACAACTGTTCTAGGTGGATAATGCCTCGAACTAAAAAACTTGACCCTGGGAAGGGGTTGGGGATGTCACACGTCAGGCGTGCAGATGTAGGCTCATGCTACGGCATTCTTTGCCTTGGTCCGAGTTCCGGCCCACTCTCCAGGCATACATGCTTCCTTTTACAAGAAAAATGCGGTGGGCTGGGAATGGGGAGTGGGGGGTGAGGAAGGGGCATCCATACTGTGGGAAAGGCAATACTGAAACGAAGTACTGAAACATCGATTCGTTCTATTAGGTTCTGGCAGAGAAGAGACAGCTGGGCAGCAAGGATGGTCCTCTTCATCAGGTACTGGTGGTGCCCCTGCATGAGAGGATTTCCCTGCCAGAGGCCTATCGGTTGCTTCAGGATAAGGACACCGGAACAGTACACGTGAACGAATGGGGAAGTACCCATAGCTTTATGCTGTTATGCCCCCGCTTGAAACATCGATGGTTTTTCACATCTGCAAGGCCAGGTTAGAGCATACAACAGTATTTTCTATTGTTATGTTTTGAGTAGTGGTGATATTCTTATACTATAATGTGCTGATGGCAAATACTGCTTCCCGCTAACTTTGTTTTGTATGTCTAGGGGATCTGCACACTGTGTTAGACATGGCCAAAGTCGCGGATACCATCATTTTCCTCCTTGACCCACTAGAAGGCTGGGACAGCACTGGGGATTACTGCCTTTCCTGCCTCTTTGCTCAGGGCCTTCCCACCTATAGTAAGTGAGTTGGGAGTATTAGAGGCAAAGGAGGGAAATGAATTAGCATTTATTATGCACCCCTAATTTGTCAGGCATTATGTCTGACATGATACAGTAATATAACAGCTGGATTGTATTTGGCTGATGGTGGGTTGTACATGAATGGCCTAAATTTGGTCCATCACTTAGCAATTATCTATCAAAGTCCCTTTTTATTTCTGGAATGCCCTTTGCCCAGAGGAAGAAGAACATGAACTTTAGTTTCACTATAAAAATTTTTAGGGTAGTTGAGTGTCGGGTTTCTTAGTGATCTCGGGACTCACAACTGAACTGTTAGCTTGTCTGTGAACTACAGGGGGAATTTACATGTAGTGAAACAACAGGTAACAAAGCCTTTTCTTTCTTGCTAACAGCACTAGCTGTCCAGGGTGTTTCTGGTCTCCCACCAAGGAAACAAATAGATGCCAGAAAGAAGCTAAGTAAAGCAGTAGAGAAGCGTTTTCCTGATGACAGACTTTTCCTGTTAGACACTCAACAGGAGGCAGAGGTGCTGCTCAGGCAGTTGGCTAACCAAAAGCAACGGCATCTTGCCTTTCGAGATCGACGGGCCTACCTGTTTGCTCATGCGGCTGACTTTGTGCCGAGTGAAGAAAATAACTTGGTGGGCACCTTGAAAATCTCAGGCTATGTTCGTGGGCAGACTCTGAATGTAAATAGCTTGCTGCATATCGTTGGACAGGGTGATTTCCAGATGGAACAGATAGATGCCCCTATGGACCCTTTCCCTTTAAATCCCAGAGTGATCAAATCCCAAAAGGACCCAGGCATGGCAATGGAGGTAAGACTGATGTTCTTAAAGATTGTGTATTTTTTTTTTTTAAGATTGTGTATTGTAGATTCATGTGTAAGCTGGTGTAGGATGTGAACTAATGTCAGAGAAGGTACTCTGAACTCCTAGACAACTATATTAGCCTCTGGAGGTGACTGCCAGTTTGAAGTAGGGTAGTTGTCAACTGTGAACATGTTGACATATTACATATTTATCCAGCACTTAAAGGTGCCTTGCACAGCAATTGGCTTTGGGTTTATAGAAGACACACAAGAGGGCGCCTGGGTGGCTCAGATGGTTAGGCGTCTGCCTTCGGCTCAGGTTGTGATCTCAGGGTCCTGGGATCGAGTCCCGCATCTGGCTCCCTGCCCAGCAGGGAGCCTGCCTCTCCCTCTGCCTCTCTCTCTCTCTCTGTGTCTCTTATGAATAAATAAATAAAATCTTAAAAAAATAAAATAAAAAGAAGACACAAGATGTGGTCTTTTTCCTTGGGCAACTTAATTAGGTCAGAAAAAATGGCAAACAACTGTGAAATAAAGATTGAAAAAGTGTGGTTAAGGTATAGACCTGCTATGGAAGTTGAGAAAGTAGACTAGGAGCTTCATAGAAATCAGACTTGAGTCAGGTGTTGAGAGGGATGAATGATTTGTGAGTTGAAGAGAGATGAAACAGTATCAAAGAAGATAGAAACAACATGAACTTAGGCACAGTGATAGATCAGAGGGTTTCTTTGAACTCTGAAGAAATCAGCTTGATGGGAGTAAGATATGTAATAAATAGATAGGAGTGAGACCAGATTATGAAAGGCCTCAAAAGCAAGCAGAGGTATAGTCTTAAAATGCTAGGAAATTGAACGTTTGAAACATTTGACAAGTTTTGGCTTTCCATTTTATTCTATTTCGTTTACTTGAGAACTATGTTATTTTTGGATCTCTCTGGTTACTGTGTTAGATTTGGTAGATTTTTGGGTAACGTTTGACTGCTGTCAACTATTTTGGTTTTCAGATTTGTGCTCCAGATGCTGTAGCTGATATGGAGGAAGACCTTAAGGTCCTAATGAAGGCAGACCCTGATAAACAAGAATCTTTGCAAACAGAGGTTATCCCAGATCCAATGGAAGGGGAACAAACCTGGCCCACAGAGGAGGAGCTGAGTGAGGCTAATGGTTGGTATTGGCAAACTTGTTTGTAATTCGTCTGGCCTGGAATTGTGGATTTTCTCTAGCGCTCACAGTTAGGATAGAGTGGGATGAGGATGTTATTTGGAGGTCAGTTTTTCTCTTCTTAGCTCTAAAGGCTGTATGTTTGTGTCAGGCAAACACTGGACACAGCGTTGCTCCATTTTTCAAAATTGTGTTATTGTTTCCTAGCAAACAGATAAACAGCTTTGATTTCTTGCTATTTATCTATGTATTATTGCTAGTTCTTTCTCTCTCTTTTTTTTTCTAAGGCAGCTGAATTAAATTTGGAAGTAGTCCCTTCTACTCATAGTGTCTGTTAGAACTTCTGGTGTTGGTAGCAATATCTAGTATCTTGCCTAGGTGAGAATACCCAGAGTAGTAGCGGAAAGGAGGTGTATAATTTAGCTTAACTCGTTTGGGCTTTTACAGACTTCTTGAAGAAAAGTTCCAAGGTGGTAAAGAAGGTTCCCAAAGGGACATCCAATTACCAAGCTGAATGGATTTTGGATGAGGATGGTGAAAGTGGTGGGGAAGATGAATATGATGATATAGAACATGGGGATTTTATTGAAGAGGAATCTCAGGTAAAGAAATGGACCCTTGGGCCACTTCTGTGTACAGCCCCATATACAAGGCAAAGTGTAATCCTGGAGGTGTGTGTGTGTGACCAGTTTCCTAGGAATGACTTGTAGCTGCCAGAAATGAGACTTTGTCTCAGTCTGTATTAGAATTGATGTTGGTTTGGACTGGGTGTCTAGTAAAATTATTTTATTTCTTTTTTTTTTAAGATTTTATTTACTTATTAGAGCACGAGTGGGGTAAGGGGAAGAGGGAGAAGCAGACTCCCTGCTAAGCAGGGAGCCCAACACGGGGCTTGATCTGGGGACTCCAGGATTATGGCCTGAGCCGAAGGCAGATGCTTAACTGACTGAGCCACCCAGGCGCCCCCAAATTATTTTATTTCTAGTTCAGTGGCCTGTAAGGTAGAGACAGGTGTGAAACTATAATCTTTATTCTATAGGATGAGGGCAGTGAAAAGGAAGAGGAGGAGGAATATGAAACTATGACTATGGGAGAGTCTGTGCATGATGATCTGGATGATGAGAATGTGGATGATGAGGCTGAGGAAAAAATGTTGGAGAAATATAAACAAGAAAGACTGCAAGAGATGTTTCCAGATGAAGTAGATACCCCCCGTGATGTGGCTGCAAGAATTCGGTTAGTCAGCAAGTCTAAAATCAGTATGTTTTTATTTCAAATTTATGTGGCTCAGAACTATGTCAGTGTGATGCAAAAGAAAAAAACACATTGTCCTTGCTCCTGAAGGGCTAACATTTTATATGGGAAAGTAAGACGCACATACAGGAAACAGTAATATATAATCAAGTTCTAGACTGTGTGGTACAGACTAACAATGTTACCGTACTTTAATGAAAGAGAAATACTAAGATGAATGCTTCCTATAGGAGCTAATACTAAAAGTATAAAACATTTGTAGATTCGGGGGAGTTTGGGCAAGAATAAATGCATGAAGAGTAGATGATCATTGTCTGTTCTGGAGGTGAGTGACTAAAGCCAGCGAGTTTATGGTGGATATTAGGGAGGTAAGACTTTTATCAAGGACCTTGTTTGCCAGATTAAAGAGCTGCTCCCTGAAGGAGCCACTGTAAGGACTTTGTCAGTGAGGGACTGGGGCTTGGTTCTGAAAATATTCGTTAGAAGCTGGGGTTTTTTTGTTTTTGTTTTGTTTAAAGATTTTATTTATTTTAGAGAGAGAGGGACAGTATGAGCAGGAGGGGCAGAGGGAGAGAGAATCCCAAGCAGACTCCATGCTGAATGCACAGCCTGATGCGGGGCTCGATGCCAGGATCCTGTGATTCTGACCCAGAGTCAAAACCAAGAGTCAGACGCTTAACTGTGCCACCCACGCACCCCTGTTAAGAAGCTGTTTTGAAATGTGGTTTTAGGCTCTTAGGTTATCTTGAGAGATAGTGTAAAGGTTTTTTAAAATTTTCTCTATCTAGGGCTCCTGGGTGGCTCAGTTGGTTAAGCGACTGCCTTCAGCTCAGGTCATGATCCTGGAGTCCCTGGATAGAGTCCCGCATCAGGCTCTCTGCTCAGCAGGGAGTCTGCTTCTCCCTCTGACCCTTCCCCCTCTCGTGTGCTCTCTCTCATTCTCTCTCTCTCAAATAAATAAATAAAATCTTTAAAAAAAAAAAAATTTTCTCTATCTAGATTTCAGAAATACAGAGGCCTCAAGAGCTTCCGGACATCTCCATGGGATCCTAAGGAAAACCTTCCTCAAGATTATGCTCGGATCTTTCAGTTTCAGAACTTTACTAATACTAGGAAACGCATTTTTAAAGAAATTGAGGAAAAAGATGTTGAAGGAGCTGAGGTATCTGCCTGCCTTTGTCCAGCCTTATAATGTGCTTCTGTTTGCCAAGGTGCCCTGTCCTTTACTCCTTCTCTTAGCATGAGTACCTTAGGTTTGTGCTGCCCATAGCTAAATTAAAGGAGTCAGTGAGTCACTGGTAAGAGTGATATTGAGAACAAAGAGATTTGAGGTGGTAACTGAAAAAGTTTAATCTATGTATTGAGGCATCTGTGAAAGGCAGTTTTGAAGGATGAGGGTAGGCTTTAGAGTAGTCTAAATAACTTTTAACATATTTGGAGAAATGCTTCATCATTATTGAGACCTCAAGGGTAACTGCATGATTATTTTCTGTTTTCTTCTGGCAGGTTGGCTGGTATGTCACACTTCATGTCTCTAAAGTCCCTGTCTCAGTGTATGAGTACTTTAAGCGAGGAGCACCCTTGATTGCATTTTCTTTACTACCTCATGAACAGAAGGTGAGTTAGTGTCTTGTGGGAAGTGGAGAGTTATGAAACTTTCAGTTTTGTATTGTATGACAGTCTAAAATTTTATGTGGCTGACATTTTCCTCATTGGGATCTGAAAAATCTGCTTTAGGATTAGGAATCAAAAGAATATGATAGAGAAGTCAATGATGGTGTTACCCAACATGTCTGAACCTGTCTGAAGCATCTCAGTGATGCAATCTCTGTGTTCTGAGACTTCTCTAAGTATGTTCATCAGATAAGATTTTTAACCAAGGGTTGGCAGCCTTAAAGGGGGTGGGGGTTATGCCACGACGTAGATCTCTTTTTTTTATCTTGGTGGCCAGCAGTCATGTGTGTGGGCGTGGATGTGAGTGCTCTGGCCTTCGGTCAGTTTGCAAGTCGAGGAGGGAAGGGTCTTGAATGAGTGTGGTTTTGAGGCATGTGCTGAGTGAGTGACTTGAAGGCACTGATTTTGTGGCAGATGTTGAGCTTTTCCAATGTTAGACACCGGAAGGTTAGCTTATATAGAAGGATACGTGAAAGGCTCTGAAAACCAGCCTATGTTTGACTTGAGTTTGTTGTTGGGAAATATAAAAGGTGAATCTCGTTTTGTCAGCTATACTTCTCCATAAGTAAGTATTAAAGGGAATCTGAACCTGCTAGTTTGGTTCACCTTCTTTCAATTAAGGCTGCTCTATTTTAGATATGAAGGTCTTTTTTTCTTATGTGGTCCCCAGATGTCAGTACTGAATATGGTGGTGAGCCGGCACTCTGGCAACACTGAACCTGTGAAAGCCAAAGAGGAGCTGATCTTCCACTGTGGGTTCAGGCGCTTCCGAGCCTCACCTTTATTCTCTCAGCACACTGCAGGTAAAGCAGTGGGGAAGGTTCTGGGTTCTTGTCCATCTAATGTCTTCTGGGGGACTATGATTTGTAGTGGCGATTTGCGGAATACACAATTTCAAACTCTAGGTTTCTGGGTTAGGGATATTTTCAGTACTCTGGTCTAGGAGCCAATGATGCTTTTATTCACAATGTCTGAACCTGTCTGAAGCATCCCAGTGATGCAACCTCTGTGTGGTGCTGAGGCTTTTCTGCCATGAGTATTTGTTGCACAGTGGTTTTGAATGGGAGTCAGGGGCTCTATAAAATGGTGTGTCAAAGTGTAGAACCCTTGGCGGATGATCATTGGCAGTGTGGGTGAAGGCTAAGCGTGGCCCACAGTTGGGTAAGAGAGGTATGTGGCTGGCGTCTGAGATGTTGAGACTAGATGTTGGAGAGTGGTGACCAGGGACACTTTTATGGTAAAATGATTATACTCCTACACATTAGGAGTGGGAATATACTTTTCACTAATTTGGAGGCTTCTGAACATCACCTGCACACATTCAGCTCTCAGCAATGGCTGGAGGAAGATGATGAAGGCAGTATTAATGGATGCTTTGGATAATTTTTGTTCTTACTAGCCATGCTATCTAAATGAGCGATAAACCTCTCTTTCCTTTAAAATGTTTTATTTCTCTATATCTTCAGTAATAAGAAGGGGGGAGGGTTTCATTGAAGATTAAAGCAGAAGCTTAGGTAGGCCTCAGGATCAGAGATCAGCAAAGTATGGCCCTTAGGCCAAATCTGCCCCACCTCTTGGTTGTGTTAAATAAAATTTTGTTGGAACACAGTTGTGGGGTTTTTTTCTTACGTATTGTCTGCGGCTATTTTTCTGCTCTAGTGGCACAGTTGAGTAGTAGTTGGAAGAGAGACTATATGGCCACAGGCCTGAAATATTTACTATCTGGCCCTTTATAGAAAATGTCTGCCAATCCTTGCCCAAAACTAAGAGCTGTTGATTTAGTGGAGATATTCTCTGTAAAGCATTGTTTCTCAAATGAGGTGTAGGGGTGATAAGTATCAATCATCTGGAGAATTTTTTCAAACCCTAAATATAGTCCAAGCTCCAAGATTCTGCCTCCAGTTAAGAACTGAGTTGTATCTTTCAGTTGTATTGAGGTAGGAAAATACTTTGAGAACTAGCCTGGTAAAGAAACATAAGTTGCCTTCGGTTTAAGAGTTACAGTGATACAGCTTTTCACAGGTTTCTGGATTACCTATGGTTTCTCAAAAACGTTTTCGTTTTTCTTTTTTAACCCCTATTATGGTAGCGGATAAACATAAGTTTCAGAGATTCCTGACTGCTGATGTGGCCCTGGTGGTGACAGTATATGGCCCAATCACGTTTCCGCCTGCATCTGTGCTGCTTTTCAAACAGAATAGCAATGGTAAGTTCACTGAGGTGAACAGGCCTGCAGGTCCTTTATAAGTTTAAAACTATATTCTGGGTTTAGATATAAGAGCCATTTGGTATGAAGAAGGTAATGATAGTTTTTGAAACATCCCAGTCTCAGCCTCATGATGGTCTGAGGCAAGGATGACAAACGGGGTTTTATCTTGCTTGCAAAGCATAGCTAATTGGTAGATGCTGCTTAGACTGTTATATTTAGGATAGGTTCTGGGGCCAGGCTTAGTGGGAATTTCCTTTAATGATCTTTGCCATTGATCCAGGAGGGCAGCATAACATATCCCTACTTTAAGGTTTCTCTAAGAGTTTGTTTAGGTCTTTAAATGGACTGGAGCAACAAATGAAGGCCTTGGCTTACACGCCTGCTACTCTGCTTTTGCTCCTTAGGAATGCACAGCCTCATTGCCACAGGCTCTCTCCTGTCAGTGGATCCGGACAGAATGGTCATCAAAAGAGCTGTTTTGAGTGGTCATCCTTTCAAAATTTTTACTAAGATGGCAGTAGTGCGTTACATGTTCTTCAGCAGAGGTAGGTGTGAAGGATGGGATCAGATTGCCTTTGTGGGGTGAGGGTTGGGTTTACGTTTTGTGGGTGTATGTTTCATCTTGGTCTTCTATGTGTTTCATTCTAAGAGGATGTGTTGTGGTTTAAACCAGTGGAACTGAGAACAAAGTGGGGCCGCAGGGGACACATCAAGGAGCCTTTGGGTAAGAAAACATGGGATTTGGTGCCTTGCCCAGGTTTTCCCAGTGCTACTAAATGACTCTTGGGTTAGAAGACTACTGCTTTAAAATTTTCTATTTTAATTTGACCAACTTGCTGTTTTCTTTGTAGGTACTCATGGCCACATGAAGTGCAGTTTTGATGGGAAGCTAAAATCTCAGGACACAGTACTGATGAACCTCTATAAACGAGTTTTCCCCAAATGGAGTTATGATCCATGTGTACCAGAACCAGTACCATGGATGAAAAGTGAGATTTCTTTAGCAGTGCCTGAAGTGGACATGGAGTAATGGATTCATTGGGATTCTGTCTCATTGTTACTAGGAAACACTCTAGGGATGGGAGCCTACAGGTTGTAATTAGGCAAAGTTTGTGTTTTCTACTTTAGCCTAGAGGTCCACTGCCTTTTTGCAAAGGCTTTTCTTGGCCTTGACAAGGTGTCTCAGTAAACTATGGATGTTTTTCTCTTGCTACTTAGTTAAAAAAAAAAAGAGTATTACTGAAACGTCCACTCTCCATTAGGAATTTGAAAGCTGTTTAAGAGAGGAATATAGGAAGTTAAAGTAACCAGGAAACAAAATTTCCAAGTGTTTAGAGATACTGAATGCCATCTCTTTTGCATAAACTAAACAGAAACAGATTGATAAGGAGCTGGCCTTTCAGCCTGCTTCACCCAAGTTAGAGAGGTTAGGTCTACATTTCCACCACTGAGCACAATACAAATGTTCTTTACTTCTGGGGAAACTGTTTGAAAATGCTGAGACAGCACAGCAGCGACTCCAACACCAGCTGTAGGTTCAATAAGCAGTTTCATCCTCTCCCACACCAGCTGGGTTGCATACTGTTGGTACGGAAGGGAGTAAGAATTAGTGAAATCGGAAAAGGAAAGAGCCTATTTACAATTAAAGGCCAGATGGGGTTATATACCCAGTCTGACCTTTTCTTCTTGGCCATATGTATATGCTCGCCAATGAAAGGCAGGGCTTTTTTCCCATCCTAACTCTGCTTCTACTGTTGAGAGGGTTGTCTTAATACATCTGGGGCACCATCCCACGTCATGAAGTCACGTAGCCAAGTCCCCAGGGAGTAAGTTGCTACTCAACAGAAGACTCTTGCCTAAGAAGTTGCTCCATTCTTTCGTATTTTCCTTTCCTATCAGAGCCTCACCTTAATTTCATCCTCTGTGACTGTGAAGACATCATCAACAAGGTCCCTTATAATAGGCCAGGTGTTTAAGCCAATGCTGGATTTGACACCATCTGCTATGGTTTCTGGAGGACAGGGATTAGGAGTCAGTTCCCCTTTCAGCTTAGACTGGTAGCAGTCATCTGCATTCAGGGGTTCAGCAGCATATACCTTCACAGTAGGTCTCAGAGCCTGAGAAGAGGAATATTAGACATTTTAAAACCAGCCACAGCATTTTGCCTGCATACCTGTAGTAAAATAGGCAATATAGGTAACTCATTTTCTGTTCAAGAGCCTTTCCCTTGATGTAATAAAAATAGACCTTCAAGCATTTTAAAGTATATGCCTAATACTAGCCTTTAGTTGCTTAGATCACATCTGGTTCTACTGGTAACTAGGGAAAAGAGTAGCCCCTGACTTGGATAGTGGGTTGTTGAGGTGGAATTCAGAGAAAGGACTCTGAGATGCCACTCATTGTAACTGCTTTTGCCCTGTAAAGTTGTTACAGATTAAGAACAGGGTAGTGAAGCAGAGAAGAGCCTTCCATTTCAAGTGCCAAGGGTTGATGGGAAGGAACAGCAATTGGGAATGTTGAGCCAAGTATCCGCAATGTACTATGATATAAAATAAAATTCTCTATGTCTGAACTGGGGAGTTCTCCAGAAGCTATTTTTTTTTTACCTTAACTGTAATTGCTATTCCAGCAACCATTCCTCCTCCTCCTACAGGTACCACCAGCGCATCTACCAAGGGTACCTTTAGTGAAAACAATATAAAGTATAAATAGGTCTATTAATAACCAGTTTTATATGTACATAAAATAATTGTACAGCTAAACAGCAGCTTTACTGGTGGCTAAACAAGAATTAACAGTTCTTACCTGGTTTAGTACTTCCATGGCAATTGTCCCTTGCCCAGCTATCACTGCAGGCTCCTGGTTGGGATGTACCATGATGCCTTCTGTTTCTTCCATAATTCTTCTTGTAACATTTTCTCTGGACTAAAAGAGTACATTAAACTAACATGTTCGTTTTGTATTTAAGAGTTCCCAACAAGTTAGATTTAGTCATTTAACACTATTAGCCATCTTTCTTTTTTCAGACTTTTTTTGGGTACTGGGGATGTAACAGTGAACAAACTAGTCCCTGTACTCAGTGGAGTTATGTTCTAATACGATGGGGAGGGGTGGCATATAAGTGAATATATGGCATGTCTAAATGCTATGGAGAATAAGTCATTTATTTATTTATTTATTTATTTATTTATTTATTTATTTATTTATTTATATTTTTTAAAGATTTTATTTATTTATTTGAGAGAGAGAGAATGAGAGAGAACACATGAGAGGGGATAGGGTCAGAGGGCAAAGCAGACTCCCTGCCGAGCAGGGAGCCCGATGCGGGACTCGATCCAGAGACTCCAGGATCATGACCTGAGCCAAAGGCAGTCGCTTAACCAACTGAGCCACCCAGGCACCCGAGAGTAAGTCTTTTATTTTTTTTTTTTAAAGATTCTATTTATTTATTTGAGAGAGAGAATGAGAGACAGAGAGCATGAGAGGGAGGAGGGTCAGAGGAAGAAGCAGACTCCCTGCCGAGCAGGGAGCCCGATGCGGGACTCGATCCCGGGACTCCAGGATCATGACCTGAGCTGAAGGCAGTCGCTTAACCAACTGAGCCACCCAGGCGCCCGAGAGTAAGTCTTTTATAGAGGGTGTTCAGGAAGGGCCTCTGGTAATGTGACATTTTAATAGGTTGGAACAAGTGCTGTGGATCTCCAGAATATTCCAGGGGGAGAATAATAGCAAGTGCAAAGACCACAGAGTAGGAGTGCCTGGCTCTTCTGAGAAAAGGCTAAGTTAGTGTGGTTGGTGTGGAATGTTTGGTGGGACAGTAATAATGGGAGATGATGTCAGAAAGATTGAAATGGGCCAATGCATCCAGGCCTTAAATGATTGCAAGAATTTTGGTTACCACTGTGTGTAAGATGGGAAACCATTAGAGGATTTTCTTTTCTTTTTTTTTTTTTTTTAGATTTTATTTATTTATTTGAGAGAGAGAGAAACAGCATGAGAGGGGAGAGGGTCAGAGGGAGAAGCAGACTCCCTGCTGAGCAGGGAGCCCGATGCGGGACTCGATCCCGGGACTCCAGGACCATGACCCAAGCCGAAGGCAGTCGCTTAACATTAGAGGATTTTCAACTGATGAGACAAGTTTTAACTTATTAAATGGATAGTTGTGGTTGTTTTTTAGAAAACACTAGTTGGGCAAGGGTGGAAGAAGAGAGACCACTTAGGCTACTGTATCTAGGTGAAAACTGATGTTCATTTGAATTAGGGCATTGATGATAAAGGCTGTTAGAAGTAGTTGGATAATAGAAACGATATTTTAAGTTTATTTATTTATTTTTAAGTTACCTACATCCAACATGGGGCTTGAACTCACGACCCTGAGATCGAGAGTCGCATACTCTTCCAACTGAGCCAGCCACGTGCCCTGGATAATGGAAATGATTTGAAAGTAGGACTAAGATTTGGATGCAGGATGTGGGAGAATTCTCAAAGGTGACTTCATTTATTTTGAGCAACTAGAAGGATAAAAGTTGCCATTTACTGAGATGCGGAAGACTGGAAGAGGAGCAGCACTGGGTAGCACTGGGGAGGAAGATCAGGAGTTTGGTTTTAGACATGGTAAGTTTGAGAAGCCTATTAAGACAGTCCAAGAGGGAATATCAGGTAATCATTGGACAATATAAGTCTGGGTTAAGGGCAAAGGTCAGGACTGGAGTTAAGAGTACAGGTGATAGGGGCACCTGGGTGGCTCAGTCGTTAAGTGTCTGGCTTTGGCTCAGGTCATGATCCCAGGGTCCTGGGATCGAGCCCCACATCGGGCTCTCTGCTCCGCAGGAAGCCTGCTTCTCTCTCTCCCACTCCCCCTGCTTGTGTTCCTTCTCTCGCTGTGTCTCTGTCAAATAAATAAATAAAATCTTTAAAAAAAGAAAAAGTACAGGTGATATTTTTTTCATATATTTTTTAAAGATTTTATTTATTTGAGAGAGAGAGCAGGGGGAGGGGCAGAGGGAGAGAGAGGAGACTCCCTGCCAAGTGTGGGGCCCCACACGGCTCAATCCCACCACACTGAGACCATGACCTGAGCCGAAACCAAGAGTTGGTAACCCAACTGACTGAGCCACCCAGGCACCCCAGAGTATAGGTGATATTTTAAACTGAGATTAATGATCTCATCTGAGTGAGTATAGGTAGACAAAAGGTTGGGTATTCTAACATTGAAAGGTGAAGAGGAAACATAGGAGGATAGAAGAAACAGCCGGTAGGCTAGGAAGAGAAGTTTCATTTGATGGTGAAAATGTTAAGGTGATGCTGAACACTGCTCTCTTCCTTACCTCATCACTCTGTTCACTGTACACTATGGAGGCTCCATAGGCTTGTATTGCCAATTTTTTACAATTGGGAGCTGTTTGGGGCACCACAATATAAGCAGGAATCCCTAGAGGGGAGGAACACGTTTAGTTAGTACAAATCAGGAGAATTTAGGATAGAAACTTCTGTTCAATTTGCTTATAATGAGATAAGAACCTGGAAATAACTTTCTCACAGTAATCACCAATCTCACTGAGTAAGAATACTTTTCCACTCTTCTCTGATGATCCTACCCAGTACCCTGAGAAGTTAGTCAAGTACCTTCCAATTTGGCAGCATAAGCGAGAGCCTGGCCATGGTTTCCACTGCTGTGAGTAACCACAGCTTTGGGCTTCTCTTCTGAGGTGGCAGGAGTCAAGCCTTTGATTGCATTAAGGGCACCACGAATCTGGAAAAGGGATGGTGAAACCAAAAGTTTCTTTTAAAAACACCAAGGAGCTTTCCTAGATTTTCTCTTCCTAACACCGCACATCCATTCTATCATGACATCTTATTGATTGTACCTCTGAAATATCTCGTGTCTTTGCCACTACCTTGGTGAAGCCTCATTTCTCAACTTGCATGTTACCAAACCTCAACTGATCTTGCCCCAAGGATCATTCTCTAATATTTCCACTAGAATTTGAAAGTGACCTTTTAAAAATGTTCTTTTTATTGACTGCCTATTTTGTAAGTACAAATTGCTTACAAGTTGCAGTCTTTTAAAACATATTTACTGCTTCTGTCACTGTTGTAGCCATCCTAAATTGCTTAGTTCCCCTCCTACAGGTTAGCTCACACCCCTGTAACCTACATATAGTTCTTTTCCTTCACCCTGATCTGGCTAAAAGTACTCAACCTATAAAATTTGGATCAAACATCACTGGGTTCAACTTCCTTCATCTCCCATGCAAAATTAGGCATTTCATTCTATGGTATTTTATCTTTCAAGTTACTTGTCATTAACCTGGTTGTTGACTAGCTTGTCTTACCCCGTAAGTGTGAATAATAGTACAAGACCTACTGTGTATGTATATACATGTGTGTATGCCTAGTATAGTTAATAAGTATTTGATGTGTGATGAATGAAAAATAAACCATGGCAGAAACAAAGGGCAAACGAGAATATAGTGTTTAACATAAACACTCATAAAGTGCTCATTAATGGGTGGGGAAACGCAGTCCTAAAACTACGACTTAACAGGTACTAATACCTATCAGGCATAGTACTAAATTCAACTTTCAGATTTTTACCTGAAAGGATCCTAAAACTCAACTAACAGAAATTACTGCAGTGAATCAATACAGAAGTCTTTTATCTTTTTAAGTTTTTAAAATTTTATGTAGAATCTCTATACCCAATGTGGGGCTTGAACTCACAACCCCAAAATCAAGAGTTGCATGCTTTTCTGACATATTTCATAGAAAAAGATCTTATTGTATGAGGGCTTAGCTAGATTTAGGTCTTTTATATTCATAATAAGGTATCAATGAAAAGCAAGTTGACACAAAGTGAATGCCTAAACTTGGTTGTATACAGGGTGATCACACTTGCCCATGTTGCCTTGCAATAAGAGGCTAATGTCTGTTGCCTGGGTTTAACCACAAGTTGCCCCTTTCATTCTCAAATATGTTCTAGTTTGGAGAGTAAATTATATCATCACTCCAATTATAAGAAATTTTGAAATTATAAGTGGCTTATCAACATCGTAATGTTAAGTAACCAGCACTTGACCAAAGGAAAATTTCTACAACCCTTTCTTCAGCTATAAAAATAGTTCTACCTACCTCACTGGGTGGTCAGGAAGATCAAATAAATGTGTATGGGAAAGAGGTTTGAAAAGATACATGATACATTATCAAAAGGCATTATTACCTTAAAAGATCCAGTTTTTTGGAAGAGTTCACATTTGAAGAAAAGATTACGCCCTGTTACTTGATTCAAAATGAAACTTGTTAGCACTGGTGTGAGGTGAATAAAATCTTGAATGTTGACATGAGCTTTTTCAACATCAGCAAAGGAGATGCAGTACTGAGCACACATGGTTCTGAAACCCAGGAATAAAAAAGGGGTCAGAGCAAAGCCTGAGACAATATGTTTAATGAAAAGATTTTGAAAATGGCTAACAGACCCATAGAATGTCAAAAGTGAACAATAATGTAAACCATGGACTTTGGTAATGATGCATAATGCGGGTTCAATTGTAACAATCCCATTCTCGTGGGGATGTTGATAATGGGGGAGGCTCTGCTTTTGTGGGGGTATGGGATATATGGGAAGTCTCTCAACTACCCATCAATCTTGCTGTGAAACTTAAATTGCTCTTAAAAAATTTCCAAAAAAGGGGCGCCTGGGTGGCTCAGTCGTTAAGCGTCTGCCTTCGGCTCAGGTCATGATCCCAGGGTCCTGGGATCAAGCCCCACATCGGGCTCCCTGCTCCGCGGGAAGCCTGCTTCTCCCTCTCCCACTCCCCCTGCTTGTGTTCCCTCTCTTGCTGTGTCTCTCTCTCTCAAATAAATAAATAAAATCTTAAAAAAATTTTTTTTTTCCAAAAAAAAAAAAAAGGGTGGGGGAAGAAAATGTACAACACAGGAAAATACACCTGGGGTCTGTGGTGTTAATGGAATGGTCTCTAGTACTGGGGGGCTCCAGAATCTCTGTATAGAAAGGAACTTGTCTTGAAGCTGTGTTTCTTAGTAAATATAAGGTTGTTTTTTTTTCTGGTTAAGCTTTATAGGAAATAATTGGTGATTATGGAAGGCTTAAAGCTTACCCCTCACCCATACCATCCATCTCTTGGCACTGTCACTGGTCTCTAATTTTTCATCATTGTTGTGAAGCTTGAATGAACTGGGTTCAAAATCTGTTCTAAATTTTTATTTAAAAAAATTATTTAACAAGGGGAAAAATTGCTTACAATCCTATCATCCTAATTATGTTCATTTTCTGTCTCCTGTTTCTTCAATATACATACATTATATGACAGTTAAAATCATAGATAACATTTTGTTTATTCCTATTCCAATTGGCTCAATTTCTTTGAAGTTTCTATAATTATTAATTTTCAGTAACTTATGCTTCTGTTTTTCACTATTTTTAATGTAGCATTTAAACATGAAGTTTCCCTTTATTCGTCCTTATGAACAAACAAAAGCAGTGCGTGTTCAATTAAAAAAACAATTTGATCTGTTTCCTCCCCCAAAACAATTGCTAAGTTCTAGGACTTATCTTTCCAGGCCCCCATACATCTACAGACAAAACTTTTTTGACACATTTGGTAACTTGCTTTTTCTCAGACAATATTATGAATATGAATCTTTGCTTATCAATAGATACACAACATTTTAAATGGCTACTTCTTTTAACAAAAATACCATAGTTTTAAAAAATTTTTTACATAACTTGTTGAACATTTAGATTCTTTTTTTCTACAATTTTTTGTCTATAATAATGTAATGAACAGATATGTTGCAAGATCTTTGTGGGTAGCTTCTGCCAAAGGGCATTTTGCATCAAAAAGTATGCACACTTCTAAGATATTTGATACCCACTGCCAAACTGACTTCCAGAAGAGTTGTAGATTTTATCAGTTTACACTCCCAACAGCAGTTTCTAAGGAATGCCCTTTTTCCCTTCACCCTGCTGTATCATTTCTGATCTGTCAATTTAATGAAATGTCTAGTAGTTTGAATATATATTTCTTTACTAGTGATTAAACATTTTTTTCCTGTATATTGGCCACATTCTTTTGTGAATCTTTAACATACCACTTCCGACCAAATCATCTATTTTTTCCTGAAGTGCTGTTTATCAAAAACTAAATTTCCACTCCCCCTGCTTGTGTTCCCTCTCTGGCTGTCTCTGTCAAATAAATAAAATCTTTAAAAAACACAACAACACTGAGCTGATTTAAAAAAACAATTAAATTTCTATTAACACTTGGGACCTTTCTGGACTTTGTATTTTGTTCCACTAATCAGACTGCCAATTCCTTCTCCATCTGTTCACTGTATTAATACATTCTGTCACGAATACCCTAAAATGTATTGGCTTTTCTCATACATCAATCCTTTCAAATGAACTTTCAGAATCCTTTAACAAGGTTGCCAGTTTAGGATATACAAATGAACTGGCAGCATAATTGACATTTAAAAATACTGAGCCTTCCCATCCATGAACATGGGTGTCTTTCCATGGGTGTCTTTCAATTTAGTAAAGTCTTTTTGTTTTAGGTTTCTCAATAAGGTTTTCATTATGTAAGTCCTGTGTAGATCTGATTACATTTATGCCTAAGTACAAAATATTTTTGTTGCTTTTTTAAAGATTTTGTCAGAGAGAGAGAAAGAATGCACAAGCAGGGGGAGGGGCAGAGGAAGAAGCAGGCTCCCCACTGAGCAAGGAGCCCAATGCAGGACTCGATCCCGGGACACTGGGATCAGGACCTGAGCCAAAGGCAGCCGTTCAACTGACTGAGCCACTCAGGTGTCCTGAGATAAGGTATTTTTAATTAGGTATTTAAATTGCTTACTGATGATATATATGAAAATTAATAATTTTTGTATATTTAGCATGTAATAGGATATTTAAGTAGATTACTTTGTTAGATCTAATAGTTTCATAGTTCACTCTCCAAACAATCACACTATCTGCAAATAAAGATTTGTCTTTACCTTGTAATTTTACCTCTGATAACTTTTTCAGTGACTTCACAGCTAATTGGTTTATCTAGATTTGCCACTTCCGCCTGAATTAATTTTGGTAATTTGTATTTAACTTTTTGGGGAAATCATCTAATTTAAAATTTCAAATGTATTGGTATAAAGTTGAACACATTAATATTTCTAAGCATTCTTCCTATCGTTGGTATTCATTGGTATTCATAAAGAGCACCTCTGACATAAAGAGTACCTCTTTATGTCAGATATTATTTGATCCTGGGATATAGTGTTAGAAAAATACACTTGTCTCTGCTCTTAAAGCTTATAATCTAGTGGAGAGATGTGTAATAAATAATCCAAAAATAAATACATATTTACAAATATTGATAGGTGATATCAGGGAAGTGTGTCAAGATACTATAATGGGAGGATATTTAGATCAAGGAAGGAGGTTAAGGAAGGTCCTCTATGGAGAAGTGAAATTTAAGTTATGACCCATAAGGTGAATGGGGAGAGTAGATGGAAAAGTGTTTCAGGTGGAGGGAGTATGTGTGAAGGCTTTACGGAGGAAAGGAACATGGCATATTCCAGAAACTAAAAGAAGGACAATGTATCTGAAAATAGTGATCAAAGGGGAGTATGATAAGAGAGAAGGAGAGTGAAATTGGCAGGGTCTACATCATAAGGGACCAGGACTCATGGATTTTTTTTTTTTTTTTTTTTCTGAAGAGCAATGGAATGCCATTGGACAATTTTGAGCAGGTTAAGTGACATGTTAGAATTTGTATTTTCAGAAAATCACTCTGGCTACATTATGCTGAATGAAAAGGAAAGAAATAACATTGGAATCAGGGAGTCCATTTAAGAAGTATTGTCTACATGAAAATCCACAGGTGCTTGGATGGTGAAAGTGAGGGTAGAAAAAATAATCAAGATACATTTTGGAAAAACAAATCTGACTTAAAAATGGGCAAAGGACTTGAATGGACATTTCTCTAAAGAAGATATACAAATGGACACAAGCACATGAAAAGATGCTCAACATCACTAATCATTAGGGAAATTCAAATGAAAACTACAGTGAGATACCACCTTACACCTACTAGGATGACTACTATTAAGCAAACAAGTGTTGGCAAGGATGTGGAGACATTGGACTTTTTGTGTACTCTTGGTGGAAATACAAAATGGTGCAGCTGCTGTGAACAGTATGGTAGTTCCTCAAAGAATTAAACATAGAATTACCATATGATCCAGCAATTCCACTTCTGGGTATATACCCAAAAGAATTCAAAAAGTGTTTCAAAGATATATTTGTACACCTATGTTAATAGCAGCATTATTCATAATAGCCAAAAGGTGGGAGCAACCCAATGAGTAAACAAAATGTGGTATGTTACATACAATGGAGTATCATTCAGCCTTAAAAAGGAAGGAAATTCTGATAGGCTACATGGATGAATGAATCTTGGGGATATTATGCTAAGTGAAGTAAGCTAGTCACAAAAAAATAAATACTGTAATGATTACACTTATGTGAGGTACCTAGAGTAGTCAGATTCATAAACAGAAACTAAAATGGTGGTTGCCAGAAGCTGGGGGTGGGGGGGTGGGTAGTTGTATAGTTTCAGTTTTCCAAGATAAAAAGAGTTCTGGAGATTGGTTGTACAAGAATGTCAATGCACTTAACACTACTGAACTGTACACTTAAAAATGGTTACAATGGTATATTTCATGTTATGTGGACTTTACCACAATTAAGAAAAAAAACCACACACACACACACACACGAGAGACATTTTGGAGATTATAATTAGGCCTCTTGGTTGCAAGTCATAGAATCCCAATATGAACTGGCTTAGGCACAAGATGGAGGTAATAGGATTTACTGGTTCATGGAATCCAGGAAGAGTTGAACCATGGGAAGGGCAGGAATATGAAACTTCAGGAAAAACTGGAACCAGAGACTTGAGATTTTTCCAGGACTTTCTCATTGTTTCTCACCTCTGCTGTTTTCTGCATGTTGGCTTCATTCTTTTTCATTGCAGACCAGCTGGTTCCACATGGCAGGACATTTGGCTGCTGACAGCTCCTGTTTTACGTTTTATGGCTTCCACACTGGAAAGGGATTTTTTTCTTAGTTTCAGTTCAAAAATTCTGGATAAGGATTCTGATTGGCGCATCTTGGCTTAGGACCAGTGGCCAACGGTGTGAGGTCATTTGACAATACTATGCAACAGTCAGAAGTATTTACAGAAACGTGAAAAGGAAACAATGATTTCTATAACGCAGTATCAATTATGTACATTTAAAACACATACATAAAATGATATATTATTCAAAGATACATGTATAACCAAAGACATATATTAAACACAATTAGAGTGGCTACCTAAGAAGGGAGGGATGGAACATGAATAACTTGAATGAAGGAAAAAAAGATAAAATGAGAAAGGACTTGTTGATGAAAGGGTGAACCAAATCGTATGATTGCCTCAAATCTCTGTACCTGAGGGAAAAATAGCAAACCAAAGTGAGAAGAAAAAAAGGAAAGAAAAAGAAAAGGTACTTCTGAGTGAGAATGGGGGGGCAGTTTTCAAGAGAAAAGATGAGAATGTTGAGGTAATGAATACCATAGTTGTCCACTACAGAGATAGAAGGCATATATTCTGATATTGGATTAAATGTGGGGAGTGAGGGAGGTGGGTTTTGACTTAGATGATGGCATAATTCATTGAGATATGGCTGGTGAACAAACAAGTATTTTAAGGGAAAATCACAGATTTCATAAGTTTGAATCACTTATCAGACATCTAAGAGGATGTCCTTTTTTTCTTTGCCAGAAATGTGTCTATTTTTAATGTCTATTTCTGAAAAATGAGCCCTTCAATTGATCAAGTGCTATTCTTTTTCTTTTATTAATTTGATTTTATCTTTATTTCTTGTTTTCTCTCGTTTAATAATTATTAATTTTCATTTTTTAAAAAGATTCTATTTATTCATTTTATTTATTTATTTTAAAAAATTTTATTTATTTATTTGACAGAGAGAGACACAGCGAGAGAGGGAATACAAGCAGTGAGAGTGGGAGAGGGAGAAGCAGGCTTCCTGCATAGCAGGGAGCCCAATGCGGGGCTCGATCCCAGGACCTGGAATCATGACCTGAGCCGAAGGCAGCCGCTTAACGACTGAGCCACCCAGGCGCCCCTTATTTATTCATTTTAAATCTTTTTTTTAATTTTTAAAATTTATTTATTCATGAGAGACAGAGAGAGAGAAGCAGGCTCCCAAGGAGCAGGGAGCCCGATGCGGGACTCGATCCCAGGACCCTGGGATCATGACCTGAGCCGAAGGCAGACGCTTAACCATCTGAGCCACCCAGGTGCCCCCTTATTTATTCATTTTAGAGAGAGCATGTGCAATCGGGGAAGGGGCAGAGGGAGAGGCAGAAAGAATCTTAAGCAGACTCCGCACTGATCACGGAGCCTGATGCAGGGCTCAATCCCACCACTGTGAGATCATGACCCTAGCTGAAACCAAGAGCTGGATGTTTAACCAACTGAGCCACCCAAGTGTCCCATTATTAATTTTCATTCTTTAAAAACTTTTTTTTTTAATTTTAAATTTTATTTATTTTTTTAATTAAGTTTTTAATTTTAATTCCAGTATAGTTTACATACAGTGTTATATTAGTTTCGGGTATACAATATAGTGATTCAACAATTCTTTTTTTTTTTTTTTTTAATATTTTATTTATTTATTTGACAGAGACAGAGACAGCGAGAGCAGGAACACAAGCAGGGGGAGTGGGAAAGGGAGAAGCAGGCTTCCTGCTGAGCCGGGAGCCCGATGTGGGACTCGATCCCAGGACCCTGGGATCATGACCTGAGCCGAAGGCAGTCGCTTAACCAACTGAGCCACCCAGGCGCCCTGATTCAACAATTCTATACATTACTCAGTGCTCATCAGGATAAGTGTACTCTTTAATCCCCTTCACCTATTTCACCCATCCCCCCACCAACTTCCCCTCTGGTAACCATCAGTTCTCTATAGTTAGGAGTCTTTTTCTTGGTTTGTCTTTTTCGTTTCTTAAATTCCACATGAGTGGGGGCACCTGGGTGGCTCAGTTGGTTAAGCGACTGCCTTCGGCTCAGGTCATGATCCTGGAGTCCCGGGATCGAGTCCCGCATCGGGCTCCCTGCTCAGCGGGGTGTCTGCTTCTCCCTCTGACCCTCCCCTTCTCCAGCTCGCTCTCTCTCTCATTCTCTTTCTCAAATAAATAAAATCTTAAAAAAAAAAAAAATTCCACGAGTGAAATCATGTTACTTGTCTTCTCAAACAGACTTATTTCATTTAGCCTTATACTCTTTAGCTCTATTCCTGTCATTGCAAATGGCAAAATTTCATTCTTTTTTATGGCTGAATAATATTCTATTGTATATCTATCCCACATCTTCTGTATCCATTCATTTGTTGATGGACACTTGGGCTGCTTCAATAATTTGGCTATTGTAAATACTGCTGCAATAAACACAGAGGTGCAAGTATCCCCTTTGAATCAGTGTTTTTGTATTTTGGGGGTAAATACCCAGAAGTGCTATTACTGGATCACTTTCTTTTTTTTTTTTTTAATTTTCCCTCTGACCCTCCTCCCTCTCATGCTCTCTGTCTCTCATTCTCTCTCTCTCAAATAAATAAATAAAATCTTAAAAAAAAAATAAATTTGAGGGCTAAACTTAAGTCTTAAATTTAAATTTTCCCATCAACTTAGTAAATTTTCTTTTATTATTTCTTTGATTCCTGCTTCTCCTCAGTCAGTGCTGTTATCACCTTCTGGAACTTGTATTTTATTATTAGTTTTCTGGATCCATTCTCCATGTCTTCTATTCTTGTCTCTCTAGTTTTATATTATATTTTCCCCTCTGAGTTCTGGTAAATTCTCTTGAGCTGGGTTAACTTTTGACATATCTCATCTGCAGTACAGAGACTGTTGCATTAATTTGGCAATCATGTTTTTCCTAAGAATTTTGTTCAGATTATTTTTCCATCTTTTGAAAAAAAAATTGATGTAATGTCCTAACTTCAAAGTTAAAACGTATTAGTTTTGGGGTGCCTGGGTGGCTCAGTCAGGTGAGCATCTGCCTTTGGCTCAGATCATGATCCCAAGGTCCTGGCACCCAGCCCTTCATCCAGCTCCCTGGTCAGCTGGGAGTCCGCTTCTCCCACTGCCCCTCCCCCCACTCCTGCTCTCTCTCAAATAAATTTAAAAAAGAATTATAGTTTTTAATATTTCTTCCTATTTCATTCGTATGTTTTAAAGATTGCCATTTGCTCTGACCACTCAAATTAATCTTCTTTTGAAACACTGAATCTTTTCACATATCTATTGACTTTATCCATCTGCTTAGCCTTTGGTGGCAAAATGTGTATCACATAATAGGGACTGAACGAGTTCTGTCAGAGATTGTTCCCATCTTTCAGACCCAGTCTAAGGAAAATTATTGGTAACTGTTCTTTGATGGTGTAGAGGTCCAATAGACTGTATGGGATTGGTAAGGAGCAACAGGTGGAGGGAAGCAGCCTTGGGAGAGGGAGTTTCACACAGTTCTGAACAGGGGCTCAGGAACAAGAAGTTAAAGTACCAGTCTTCTGATCCAGTTACATTTTAAAGATGTAAAAAACAAAACCACCACCACAGATCCAGGGAAGTCAAGTAATTTTTCCAAGAATCCACAACGATACAGAACTTCCCAAGTCGACTTACAATACCTCTTGATTTACTTCCACACAACCTTCCCTCAGCAAGAGCCAACTTTATCTTTTTACAAAAAGAAAAGTCGGGGGGTGGGGAAAGTCAGGGGTCTTGGGGATGTAGTCCGCCATAAAGGAAAAGACTGATACTCTGATACTTATCCACTGTGTCACCTTGGGCAATTTGCTACGCTTCTCTAGGATTCAGTTTCCTCATCTAAAAAACAGATGGGGAAGACGGATAATAACTGCTCTTACAAGACCTTTAAGATCCTCAAGTAAAAGCCTGGGGCGCTAGTCCGGGCCTGTGGCGGGAGACCCTGGCCTAAGATGACTGGAGGCGGCCGGGTTGTGGGGTGTCTCCGTCAGCCCGAACCCCAGACCAGCACGAGTGTCCTCGATGGCCACCACTGCAGCAACAGCAGCCACCGCCGCGAACGCCCGCGTCGCCTGGCCTGTCTCGGCCGGGCCTCTCCTCACCTCACAGGCGCCGCGTTCCCAACTCCAGCCTCAGCTCACCTTCCCGACCACACCTCTGCGCACGCGCAGCGCCCGCCTCCCCCGCTCTCTGGAGCCGCGGAACTTGCGTTCAGAGATTTTCCTCCCAGTGCGGCCACCGTCGTTAGGGGAGGAAGGCGGGAGGGGGCGGGGACACGGGTGGGAGGTGGGTAAGCGCGCGCACCGCCCGTCCGTCGTGGTTTCCTGGCTGCGCGCGGCGGTGGCGGAGTGGCTGCAGCTGTAGCAGCAGCCGCGAAGATGGCGGAGGGGTTGGAGCGTGTCCGGATCTCCGCGTCGGAGCTGCGAGGGATTCTGGCTGCTCTGGCTCCGCAGGCCGGGAGCAGAGGTGGGTCGCGCCGCCCAGCTCCTGGGCCGGGCCTGCCCGCCCCGCCTCCCTCTCCTCCTCTGCCTCCTCCCTGCTCAGTCCGCGGCGCTCCTGAGCCCCCGCCCCTTCCCCATCAGTGGGTGCGGGGGCCGAGGGCCGTCCCTTGGCCGCCCCACCAGCCCGAGGGCCAGTGTGGAATCGGGCTCGGCCAGCCCCGGCCCCCTCCGGGAGAGCCCGACCCGAGTTCCTGCCTCCGCCCCCTTTCTCACAGCGAAGGTGACTGCTCCCCATTGCCCCAGCCTTCTCAGAGCAGTTTGTGATTCCCAGTCGTCAGGAGACGCGGCGAGAAGCGGGTGCTGGGGTCTGGGGGAGGCCCCGGGATGTATCGTTCCCAGAGGAATCATCCGCATGCCTTCCCTGTCATCTCTTTAGAGTTGGAGAGAAGGAGCTGGGGAAATCGAGGAGAAAGATTGAACAGCTTGGGACTTCCTTGCTGAACTTTTTCCCCCAAGGCAGGGTTCTGAAGTTTGCGCCACCGGAGAGATCCAGGACCTCCGGTAGAGAGCTGACTCTATTCTGGTTTGCCTTTGGCATATGTGGGAGCAGTTTTTATCAGAGAGAATGCTCATCTTGCAAATTAAAGTCTCCATCCACACCAGGAAAGCTCCAAGGAAGATTCTAGTATCTCATCTCTCCTTTGTTAGGTGGTGGAGTTGTGTAGAATGGTAGTTGTGCTTCTGCAGGCTTGTGGCCAAAGTCTGTGAAATTGGTTTTCGTTGGTCAGTTGAATGGGATTATTCAGGGTGTTTTCTCCCTCTGCTCTGAGTAGTAGTAGCTTTTCTCATTCCTCCTCCCCACCTCTAACTTAAGTTACAAAGGCTCCTGAGGGTGAGTTATTCTGGAGGTAAGCTGCTTTGCCTTTATTTGCACTTGAAGAAATGTTTTTTTAATAAAGCTTTTGAAAATACTGAGGCAGAGGTTTTGTGTTTTTGCGTCTTTCTGTTTTGTTACACCTATGAGTTAAATGCTGGAGGATATTATTTATTCCTGTTATGGGTTTGTTTGTATTGGTGTTTATAGAACAATACTAGGATTTTATAAAGCATTCTGTTTTGAGTACTCTATAATCTCAGTAATTGCTGTCCGTTTCCCATTGACAAGTTTAGTGGCTATTTGTAGTAGTCTCTCCCCTTAATAGGTAAAGGTAACAGATACCAAAAATAGATACTTGCTTATCTGTCATTCAGTAAGTTTAGGGAGCCTGGAGAGTAGTTTCGAAAGTCCTGTACCCTTATTTTTAAGTACTACAGTCCTTGGTATTTTGAGAGCATGTCACAATACTTCCATCATCCTCCAGAGAAAGCTCCTTTATGGAACTTTTTCCTTCTCATATTCCACATCATAGTAGCAGTTAGTCGCAGTATTCTAATGATGATAGTCTGAGCAGTATTTCCTTGGAATGACTGCTGGCTGCTGTTAGAGAGTTGGTGAGCATGAGTGGAGTTGAAGAATGTGAAAGGAACTGCTTCCTGTTTGCTTCAATAAGAGGTATGTGTTTGGGCAATTGGTATCCTAAAAGAAGAGGATTGTCCTGGTCAAGTTCAGAGACTGGAGTTGCATATTTTTCCCCCCCAGAGATGTCCAGAACTGTGGATTGTTGTGCATACCCCTCTTTTTCTCCTTTATCCCCAACTATTAGTACTATGTTAAAAAGGGCTTAGCCACCCTGGAAAAATGTTAGAAGCACTAGAAGAAAAGACTAAAATGGATCCAAGGGCTCCATAGCAGAGAACAGTTTGATGTTCAAATAGTTAGAGATCTTTTATTCCGGCAATGATAAGGTAGTTTGAGGTCTTGGACATCTGGATATGACTTGGGTAACACAAGAGAGTATGTTGTTGTTGTTGTTGTTGTTACTGTTTTTCCTATTTCCCTAATTCAAGTGTAGATAGCTCTAACATAATGAAGTTCTTAGCCTTGCCAATTGCTAAACAAGTACTGTAAATCTAGTAGAATTTCTGCTGCTTCAGAAATTTCCTTCCATGTTCGCCAGTATTAGCATTTCGATGTGTTGTTTTTGCTTGGCTTTTCTGTTATTTAACCAGAGTGACAGTTTTTTTTCCTTCCCTCCCCTTTTATTCTTTTCTTCTACTTGTTCCTTTCTTCTACCTGTTCCTCCCCAACACTCTCTCCAACATCATAGAAAACATGAAGGAGCCCAGGCAGCGCAGAGATAACCGGCGCCCAGATCTGGAAATCTATAAGCCTGGTCTTTCCCGATTGAGGAACAAACCTAAAATCAAGGAACCTTCTGGGAGTGACGAATTTAAGGATGAAATTATTAACGACAGGGATTCCTCTGCTGTTGGAAATGGTACACAGGTCATTAAAGATGTCTGCAAGGAACTGGATAACCAACATCAAAATGGTCCTGTAGACCCAGAAAATATTGGGGCACAGGAGTCCTTTCCTAGCACTTCTGGACAAGAGGATCGAAGTCTAAGAATTATCAAGAGAACAAAGAAACCTGACATGCAGATCTACCAGCCTGGAAGGCGTTTGCAGACTCTTACCAAAGAATCGACTGGCAGAGTGGGTGAGGAAGAAATCCTCAACCAGGTGGAGCAATTGAGAGTAGAAGAAGATGAGTATAGGGGAAATGTGAAAGAGGAGGTCATGAATAAACCAGACAAAGATGAGGCAGAAAAAGGCCTAAATGGTGACAGAATAAGGGCTGCAAAGGGAGAAAAAGGAAAGAGGATTGAGAAGGGGGAGGGGATAAAGAAAGTGACCGATGACCTGGCACAGGGGAAGCCGGGTTCAGCAAAGCGCTACTCCCGCTCAGACAAACGAAGGAACCGCTACCGCACTTGTAGTACCAGCTCGGCTGGCAGCAACAACAGCGCTGAGGGGGCTGGCCTGACTGATAGTGGATGTCGCCGCCGCCGACAGGATCGGACCAAGGAGAGGCCACGACTGAAGAAGCAAGTATCTATGTCCTCAACTGACTCTTTAGATGAGGACAGAATCGATGAGCCCGATGGGCCCAGGAGGAGCTCGGAAAGGAAGAAACATTTAGAAAGAAGCTGGTCTGGCCGTGGGGAGGGAGAGCAGAAAAGCAATGGGAAAGAAAATCGAGGCACTCTTCGTGTCACTTTTGATGCAGAAACCATGAACAAAGATTCCCCCCTCGTGAGATCAGCCAGGGAGGATGTGGATAGGATAAAGCTTGACAAAGGCCTGAGCAGTGGGGGCAAAGGCTCAGAGAAGCAGGAGTCCAAAAACCTGAAACAAGAACTTCGAGGCCGTGGTCGTGGCATTCTGATTCTGCCTGCCCATACCACCCTATCGGTCAGTTCAGCCGGTTCTCCAGAATCTGCACCTTTGGGACCTCGGCTTTTATTTGGATCTGGTAGTAAGGGATCTCGGAGTTGGGGCCGAGGAGGCACCACTCGACGATTATGGGACCCAAACAATCCTGATCAGAAACCTGCTCTAAAGAGCCAGACGCCCCAGCTACATTTCTTAGACACTGATGATGAAGTCAGCCCTACCTCTTGGGGTGATTCCCGCCAAGCCCAAGCATCTTACTATAAGTTTCAAAACTCTGACAACCCCTATTATTACCCCCGGACACCAGGCCCTGCCTCTCAGTATCCTTATACGGGCTATAGCCCTCTGCAGTACCCTGTGGGCCCTACAAATGGTGTGTACCCCGGGCCTTACTACCCAGGCTACCCAACTGCATCAGGACAGTATGTCTGTGGCCCCCTCCCTGCCAGCACCATGAGTCCTGAGGAGATGGAACAGCACATGAGGAACATGCAGCAGCAGGAGCTACATAGGCTTCTCCGGGTGGCTGACAACCAGGAACTGCAGCTCAGCAACCTGCTCTCCAGGGACCGCATCAGCCCTGAGGGTCTGGAGAAGATGACCCAGCTCAGGTGTGCTGTGTTCCGTCCTAGAGGGACGTGGGGGTAAGCTGGAGGTGGGTAAGCTCCTGTGGTGGAGGAGCGTAGAAACTTTTGGCAGGGCACTGGGCATTAAATCCCTTTCACATTGATTTTTATAAGGAAGGAGCAGTTGGAAAAAAGAACAGAAAATTTGGTTTCTTGTCTTAGAAATGATTATGCTTCCCACTTTTTCTTTAAGAAAAAAAATCTTTAAGAGAACATGGAATCTGGAAATGGAAAAGGAAAGACTTTCCAGAATGCCAAGAAGTGAACAACATATAACTTGTGGTGAAGATCTTATTTCAGCTGTTAAATTTAGGTGGAGGCATATGGGGAAAAATCATTTTCCTAGACATAACTGTCTTTAGAATGACATTCTGCTGTGCAGAATAAAAAGTCAAATGAGTACTATACCTGGTGGCATTTTGGATTTCCTGCCAAGGAAGGTGTTTAATTTGCAAGAAGCTCAGATCTTGGGTTTAGCCTTTCTTATGGTGTATTTGGAGCTAGAAGTTGCATGTATTTTATTCCAGAGCTGAACTGCTGCAGCTATATGAGCGCTGTATCCTATTAGATATTGAGTTCTCTGATAATCAGAATGTGGATCAGATCCTGTGGAAGAATGCTTTCTATCAGGTGATTGAGAAGTTCAGGCAGCTTCTCAAGGATCCAAATGTTGAGAACCCCGAACAGATTCGGAACAGACTTTTGGAGCTCTTGGATGAGGTAAACCATCATCTTTTTGTCCTCAGGATAAAGGCCTTAGCATTCTGTAGTTGTGATGGGTTTTTATCACCTGTAATATGATGATTTATAGCAGAACATTGACTAAAAACTTGATGCTCTTTTCTTGGGTTTAGGCCTAACCCACCCTATTGCTTCCTTGGGACCATAACTTATTGGCAATTGGAGTTAGTTCTGACCTTGAAAATTTTCTGAATATCTTGTTTGGGGGTGGGTGCTGTAGGGGGAGAAAGTGTGTATGGTGTGTGTCTGTGTATGTGTGTGTGTGTGTATTCATATTTTTAAAACCATGGAGGGGCTCATACTGTGAATTTGTCTTGTGTTTAGTTGGTGACCACTAAATACTGTGTATGCCTCTCTTTACATGGGATGACTAAACATTAGCAGAACTGTGGACAGGTTACTTGCCCCAGTTTCTGGTGGGTAGATTGGATCAGAACAGTCTGATTCAGCTGTTTCTTATTTTTTGTCTTTATAGGGTAGTGACTTCTTTGATAGTTTGCTTCAGAAGCTGCAGGTTACTTACAAGTTCAAACTGGAGGACTACATGGATGGTCTTGCCATTCGCAGCAAGCCATTACGCAAGACAGTAAGCCAGCTTCTTTATCTTAAATTTAATCATCCATTTAGTAAGCATTTGTCTAGTGTTATGTGCTAGGCACTATGCTAGGTGTTGAGGATACAAAACAAAAGATACAGTCCAGTGGGGGAACAGACCAATTAAACCTGCAATTATCAAGTAATAAGTACCATGGTAATGTTATATATACAGTGTGGAAGGGGCACAGAGTGAAATGGCTCTGATTCTGACTGGTGGAGTCAAGGGAGACTTCTGAGAGACTGTCAAGTCTTGAAACCTGACTAGGAGTGGAAGGGGCAGTACAGAGCACAGCAAGAGAGAATCAGGCCTTGTTGGAAAGTGTAAGAAGTTCAATATGCTGGTTTTTGTAATGTGGAATTGGGCTGTTGTAGGAGGTAAAGCTAATGAAGTAGAAAGGGATAGATCAAAAACTTTTGTGTGGCATACTGAAGAGTTTGGACTTTATTCTGAAAGCAGCGAGGAGCCATGGCTTGATTTTCACTAAATGGATAGCATAGATTTCTTCTTAGAACCAGTCACTGGCAAATGGATGATTTTGGGCAAGAGAGTGGAGGTAGGAGGGTCAGGTTGAGGGCCTGAACCTAAGGTAGAGGTAGTGGAGGTGGAAAAGAGGAGACAAATTGGAAAGATATAAGGGAAATAGAATTGACTTGCTGGCTGATTTGGTGTGAATGATGAGATAGGAGGCATAAGGAGTCTCGATCATCTCCCAGTTTGTGGCCTAGGAGGGTGGCTGGGAAGGAAGAGGTTAGTTTAGTTTTGGCTGTGCGTAAGTAGAGGAACTTGAAAATGAACAGATGAATATTCTGGTCTGTTTGAAGCTCAGGGGAAAGAGCTAAGCTGGTGCTATAGATTCAGAAGTCATCAGTGTGTAAGTGATAGTTGAAGCAGAAGTTGGGATCCTGGGATACTGGCCAGTCAGCCAGAGAGTGAGGGGTGGGGATCAAATTTCAAGGTGGTGGTGGGCAGAATTGTCAAGTGCTGTAGAGTCAGCGAATGCTGCTATTACTGAAAGTGTCCATTGGATTGGATGAGCTTATCACAATTTATTTCAGTTGGAGAGGATGGAAGACAGATTGCAGAGAATGAAAAGTGGGACAGTAGATACAACGAAGGGAGTAATATAGACCATCCTTTTAAGAATCTTGGCTGTGAAGGCAAGGAGGGAAGATAGTAGTTAAAAGAGAACATAGTGTCAAGAGAAGTTTGTTTTTAAGCTGGAAGAGTCTTAAGCATATTTATATATTGAGAGGAAAGGGCCAGGGTAAAGGAAGAAGTTAAATAAAGATTCATTAGAGAAAGGCATATGATTTATGGAGCAGCGACTTCCTCTTTCTACTCCTGATGATTGGTGTGCACAAACTCTATTACTAATCAACAAGTATTTATTGAGACCCTCCTACATGCCACATGTTTTTCTAAGACACATAATTCATTGTGGAACAAGAAAGCCATGATCCCAGCTCTTGGAGTTTAGAGTTTGCTTAGGGGTGAATACAGGTGGTGGATTAGTAATTGCAGATGCAGCAACTTCTGCAAATGATGTTGGGTGGGGTATAAGGTAAAGGGGTTTAGAGGATCATGGAAGACTGAGGAAGTCAGTTAAGGTGGGGCTAAAAATCTGAGATGTTAGCCAAGTGAAGGTGTATGTGAAGATGCTAGAACATTCTATGGAGAGGAAGTAGTATATGTGCAGGTCCTGAAGCTGGAAAGAGCATGGTGTGTTAGGGAGACTAAGAAAAGTCTAGTCTGACTGAGGTACAGAGAGAGAGAGGGGGGAGGTGGTGCTGCAGAGGTAAACAGAAGCTAGATCATCTGGGACTTCATCCAGAGGATAGTGGAGAGCCTTTGGTGGAATTTGTTTTTTTCTTCCCCCCATTGAGATAGTAGAGTGCTATAGTATGTTTCTTTTTTTTTTTTTAAAGATTTTATTTATTTATTTGAGAGAGAGGATGAGAGGAGAGAGAGAGCACATGAGAGGGGGGAGGGGCAGAGGGAGAAGCAGACTCCCTGCCGAGCAGGGAGCCCGATGCGGGACTCGATCCCGGGACTCCAGGATCATGACCTGAGCCGAAGGCAGTCGCTTAACCGACTGAGCCACCCAGGAGTCCTAGAGTGCTGTAGTATGGAAACATAATCTGTTTTCTTGGTGCTTTGTCAGCTAACTACAAAGGGTTCTTGGTGTTCATTCATAGAATGTGTGGAATAGTCAGGACTCTGAAGGTATATGGCTTGCAATGGTACATAACTTTGCTGAGGCACACATTTGTTATATATTAGGAGGTTGATGTGCAGCAGCTAGTTATTTAGCTAGTGGATGAGCCTTCCTCAGGGGCAGTATCTACTTCTCCTTGAAGTTTTGTTCTTTATTCGGTGATGTGTTAATTTCTTGTGTGTGAGGTGGAGTGGAATTGTATGTTATGAAGTGATGTTCCTTAGGTTTTTTGGTTGGACACATGTCTTGGGATTGTTAAGGGTCTACTCTGTTGTTTTGTAATGGAGGGACAGATGCCAAGCCCATTATTGAGAAAACATACATATAGAGAGGGAGAGAGAACTACCCAGTCCCTGGCCATTTTGTAGGTGTTTGGTAAAGGGTGACTATGTTATCATTTTAGGGAATTGTTATTGTTCTGCAAAGTGAATGAAATGCAGTAACACAGTGCAGTGATACTAATAGTTTGAGGAGAGAGAGACTATAGTGATGACAGGAAAATAACAGAATAAGTTATTTGTATATCACTTTATAATTTGTGAAGTATTTAACACTTACTCTATGGAGTATGCATTTTTATATTCAGATGAAGAAACTTGAGTCCAAAAAACAGTCCCAAAGGCCTACGGAAGATCACACAACTCTTACATATAGAGAGTCAGGTTTCCTGGTTTCCAGGTTTCAGAATGTTTTCTTCTGTTTACCTGGGACTTGAAATAAGAATGACCCCTCTCTTTTCTGCCATTCTTTCTCATTGGCTGTTTTCGCTAGGCAAGTTTAGACTGAAAACTTTTTTTTCTTTGTTGAGGACTACTAGTGCCTTATTAGTGCTGTTCTGTCACTTTGATCCTATCATTGTCCTTTGGTGTTGAAGTTAAAGTTTCTTGGGTATACTACTAACTGATCAACTAACTGATCATTTTTCCTGAAGGTAAAATATGCTTTGATCAGTGCCCAACGATGTATGATTTGCCAAGGAGATATTGCTAGGTATCGGGAACAAGCCAATGACACAGCAAACTACGGGAAAGCACGCAGGTACTTTTGCCTCTTGTTCATTGCTTCTCTTTCCTTGCGGCGTTAAGCTAAGCCCTATTAAGAGCAATGGGCCACCCGAGCTGCCTCTCATATGGAAGTCCTACAGGTGCCCCTGTTGGTCTTTGTAATCAGGCTTTACCACTCCAGCGTTACATCTAACACTCCAGCTTATGTCTTAAGCAGTTAGAGCTATCAGGTGATGAAATGGGAAAGCATTGATATGGAGCTAGCATTTTTTACTGTTTTTCTATTCCAGTTGGTACCTAAAGGCCCAGCATATTGCTCCCAAGAATGGGCGCCCATATAACCAGTTGGCTCTGCTGGCAGTGTATACGGTAAGCAATCCTATGGACAGGGGAAGTATTTTGCAGACAGTATCTTAGAAAGAATGGATTTTGATAGCATCAGCTCCTGGAGCTAGAGTTCCTCTGAACACTAAACCTAAAAAATATCCTTTCCTGCCATCCTCACATTCCTCTTGTTACTTTCAGAGGTAAGTTGTCAGTGATTCTTCATTCCAGTTGAATCTGTACTTCATTCCCTTTCATTGCACTTGAGTTCCTAAAGGAATGCTCATGCTCCAGCCAGACACCACTCTTTGTTTTTGACCAAGGCTTCTGCTCTGAATCTTGTCTTTCTTCCCTTCCCTGTCCTGTTGAATGAGGTTACTCATTTCTAGAAGGAAAATAAGGCTCCCTTTACCACTTTTCCTTAAAGTCCTCAACTAGCCCTAACTAGTGAGATCCTTACTTCCTTTCCCCAGATTATCCCCTTATTCCTCTTAAGTTTTCACTTAATGAGCCTCCTTAGCAGAAGCACTTAGTGCCAAATTGTATCTTCCTAGATCTTACCAAACTCCTCTCAATATGCCTCTAACAGAGAGCCTTGGGAGCAGGTAACAGCCCCTCGTAAGGAAGCTGAATTGAAGGCGGTGGGGAGGTCAATGGTAGGTATCAAAGATTTAAGTATAAAGCAGCTAACATGCTCATTTAACAGGAAGAGTTTTCATAATGCTATTGCCCGAATACTCAGTGTTTGAGTTAAAATATTTATTCCCCTTTATTCAACAAAAGATTCAAAGAAATTCCTAACACTTCATGATGGATTGAAATTGTTGATTAAGTAGTGTGGTTGACTGACACACTTCCTTCTACATCTCTAGAATATCTTCATTCTCTTTCTTTCTTTCTTTCTTTCTTTCTTTCTTTTTTAAGATTTTATTTATTTTTTGACAGAGAGAGACACAGCGAGAGAGGGAACACAAGCAGGGGGAGTGGGAGAGGGAGAAGCAGGCCTCCTGCGGAGCAGGGAGCCCGATGTGGGGCTTGATCCCAGGACCCTGTGATCATGACCTGAGCTGAAGGCAGACGCCCAGTGACTGAGCCACCCAGGCGCCCCCACTCTTTCTTTTTTTAGATTTTATTTATTTATTTGAGTGAGAGAGAGAGATCAGCAACAGTGGGGAGGGGTAGAGGGAGAAGCAGACTTCCCACTGAGCAGAGAGCCCGATGCCGGGCTTTATCCTAGGACCCTGGGATCATGACCTGAGCTGAAGGTAGATGCTTAACCGACTGAGCCACCCAGGTGCCCCTCTTCATTCACTCTTTATTTTCTTTAGTACACTAATAGTATTTTGCAACTATCAACTCTATCTAAGTCCAAGACGTTTTCATCACCCCAAAAGGAAACCTCATACCCATTACTCTCCATTCCTTCTACCTCCCAGCCTCTGGCAACCACTTAGTCTGCTCTCTGTTTCAGGATATACCTATTGAATGTTTCATATAAATGGAATCATCCAGTATGTGACTTCTTTATGTCTGGCTTCTTGCATTTAGCATAAAGTTTTTGAGGTTCGTTTATGTTGTAGGATGTCTCAGTACTTCATTTTTATGGCCAAATCATATTCCATTGTATGGATATACTATACTTTATTCATTAGTTATTGGACGTTTTGGTTTGTTTTCACCTTTTAGCTATTGTGAATAGTGCTTTGTGAAGTACAGGTATTTGAATAACTGTCGTCAGTTCTTCTGAGTCTATACTTATGAGTGGAATTGCTGGGTTATATGGTAATTCCATGTTTAGCCTTTTTTTTGAGATTATTTTAGAGACAGTGTGCATGCTGGTGGGGGGAGGAACGAAGAGAGAGAGGGAGAGAGACTCCCTGCTGAGCATGGAGCCCAGTGCGGGGCTCGATCTCACGACCCTGAGATCATGATCTGAACCGAGATCATGATCTGAGCCGAAATCAAGAGTCAGATGTTTAACTGGCAGCCGGCAGGCGCCCCCATGTTTAACTTTTTAAGGGATCACCAAACTTTTCCATAGAGGCTGCACCTTTTTACATTCCCACCAGCAATGTACAAGGGTTCTAGTTCCTCCATGTTCTCACCAACATTTTCATTTCTTTGATTATGACCCACCCGCACTGTGGGTTTTTTCCCCCCACTTGGGGACATTTTTTTCTTTAGTGTTTTTTTCTTCTTTCCGTCCTTCCTTCCTTCCTTCCTTCCTCTCCCTTTCTTTTCTTCTTTCTTTCCTTCCTTCCTTCCTTCCTTCATTCCTTGTCAGTTTTAAGTTTGCAGAAAAATTAAGCAGAAAGTACAGAGTTCCCATATACTCCCTCAACTCCTCTCCCAGTCAATTTTCCCTGTCATTAACATCTTGCATTAGTGTAATACATTTGTTTATTATTGGTGAGCCAGTATTGATACATTATCACTAACTAAAGTTCCTAGTTTACATTAGGGTTCACTTTTGTACAGTCTGTGGATTTGAACAAATCTGTAATGACATGTATTCATCATTACGGTATCAAACAGAGTAGTTTCACTGTCCTAAAAATACCCTGTGCTCCACCTCCACCTGTTCATCCCTCCTCACTCCTCTGAACCTCTAGTAATCTTAATTTTTACTGTCTATAGTTTTGCCTTTTCCTGAATGTCATAGTTGGAAACCATACAGTATGTAACCTTTTCATATTAGCTTGTTTCACTTAGTAATATGCATTTAGGATTACTTTTGTGATGTGACAGCTCTTTTCTTTTTATTGTTGAGTAATATTCCATTGTATGGATGTACCACAGTTTGTTTATTCATTCCCCTATTGAAGGACATCTTGGTTGCTTTCATGTGCACTTAGTAATATGCATTTAGGATTACTTTTGTGATGTGACAGCTCTTTTCTTTTTATTGTTGAGTAATATTCCATTGTATGGATGTACCACAGTTTGTTTATTCATTCCCCTATTGAAGGACATCTTGGTTGCTTTCATGTGCTTATTTGCCATTTGTGTTTCTTCTTTGGTGAGGTGTCTGTTTTGATCTTTTGCCCATCTTTAAATTGGGTTGTTTTTTTATTGTTGAGTTTTAAGTGTATATTTTGAATATCAGTCCTTTATTAGATATGTGTTTTGTGAATATTTTCTCTGTATGTGGCTTATCTTTTCATTTTCTTAGCACAGAACAAAAGTTTTTAATTTTAATGAAATCCAACTTACCAACTTTTTCTTTTGTGGATTTTGCTTTTGGTGTAATACCTAAGAACTCCTCACCAAACCCAAGGTTATCTAGATTTTCTCCTGTGTTATCTTCTAGGAGTATAGTTTTACATCTTACATTTAGGTCTGCGATCTAGAAAGGCATAAGGTCTGTGGCATAGATTCATTGTTTTGCATGTCGATGTCCAGTTGTTTCAACACCATTTGTTGAAAAGATCATCCTTTCTCCATCGAATTGTCTTTCCTCCTTTGTCAAAGATCAGCTGGCTGTATTTGTCTGGGTCTATTTCTGGGCTCTCTATTTCATTCCATTGATCTGTTTGTCTGTTCTTTGGCCAGTACCACTATAGTAGCTTAATGGTAAGTCATGAAGTTGGGTAGTTCGGTCTTCCGACCATGTTCTTCTTTGTCAGTATTGTGTAGGTTATTCTGGATCTTTTGCCTTTCCATATAAACTTTAGAATCATTTTGTTGTTATCTACAAATCTATTGACTTTGCAGTAGTATCTCATTGTGGTTTTGATTTGCATTTCCCTAACAACTAATGATGTTGAGCTGCATTATAGGCCATTTGGAGAAATGTCTATATAAATCCTTTGCCTATTTTGTCTTATATTAAAAAAAATTAAAAAATTTATTTGTAAAATATACATAAGATGAAATTTACCATCTTACCCATTTTACATTTACATTGTTTTGCAACTAACCTCCAGAACTCTCTTCATCTTGCAAAACTGAAACTTTATACCCATTAATTAAGCAACTCCCCATTTTCCCCTCCCTCCAACCACTGACAACCACCCTTCTACTTTCTGTCTCTGAATTTGTCTACTTTAGGTACTTAATATAAGTGGAATCATACAGTATTTCTTTTTGTGACTGGCTTATTTCACTTAGCATGATATCCTAAAGGTCCATCCATGTTACAGCTTGTGTCAGAATTTCCTCTTTAAGGCTGAATAGCACTCAGTTATATGTATATACCATATTTTGTTTATCACTTCATCTGTCAGTGCACACTTCCACCTTTTGGCCATTGTGAATAATGCTGCCATGAATGTGAGTGTACAAAAATTTCTTTAAGACTCTGCCTTTAGCATGGGTCCCAGGGTCCTAGGATCGAGTCCCACATCGGTCTCCTTGCTCAGCGGGCAGCCTGCTTCTCCCTCTGCCTGCTGATCCCCCTGCTTGTGCACTGTCTCTCTCTGTCAAATAAATAAATAAAATCTTAAAAAGAAAGATTTATTTATTTATAATTTGAGAGGACAGAGGGAGAGAATCTTCAAGCCAACTCCCTGCTGAGCACAGAGCCTGATGCAGGGCTTGATCTCACGACCCATGAGATCATGACCTGAGCGGAAACCAAGAATTGGACATTTAACCGACTTAGCTGCCCAGGTGCCCCTCTTCTAAGAGTTTTTATAGTTTTTATATCTAGATCTTTGGCCCATTTTTCATTAAGTAAATGGTGTGAAATATGGGCCCAACTTCATTCTTTTGCATGTGGATATCCAGTTCTAGTACCATTTGTTGAAGAGGCTGTTCTTTCCCCATTGACTAGTCTTGGGATCCTTGTTGTAACTCAGTTGGTGCCTGGATTTATTTCTGGACTCTCAGTTCTCGTCCATGGATCCATATGTCTACCCTTATGCCAGCACCTCATTGTTTTAATTACTATAGCTTTGTGGTAAATTTTGAAATCAGGATATATGAGTTTTCCACCTTTGTTCTTTTTTAAGATGAGTTTGGCTGTTTGGGGTTTCTTGTAATTCCATATGGATTTTAGGATCAGCTTTTTCATTTCTGCAAAAAGAGTCACTGGGATTTTCATAAGAATTACATTGACTGTGTAGTTGCTTTGGGGAGTATTTACACAGATGTTTTTGATTTATTTAGGTCTTCTTTAGTTTCAGACGTGTTTTATAATTTTCAGTATATAAGTTTTACACTTCCTTGGTTAAGCTTATTCCTAAGTATGTTATTCTTTTTGATGCTGTTGTAAATGGAATTATTTTCTTAATTTCTTTTAAAGATTGTTTATTACTAATATATAGAAATATAACTGATTTTTGAGCATTGATCATAATATCTTACAACTTCACTGAATTCCCTCTGTGGCTTTTTGCCATTCTGATTAAATTGGTATATTTTTCTTTCATAGACCTCTGCTAAATTAGTGGTCCTTTCAAGCTCTTTTCCTCTGTCCCTCTTTTTTTGTCTCCCTTTTATCCTAGTTGTTTTTTTTTTTTTTTAAGATTTTATTTATTTATTTGACAGAGAGAGACACAGCGAGAGAGGGAACACAAGCAGGGGGAGTGGGAGAGGGAGAAGCAGGCTTCCCGCGGAGCAGGGAGCCCGATGCGGGGCTCAATCCCAGGACCCTGTGATCATGACCTGAGCTGAAGGCAGACGCTTAACGACTGAGCCACCCAGGCGCCCCTATCCTAGTTGTCTTTTAATATCACTTTCTTAATTTTCTGTTTCCTCCAGTCAGTCATTCAGTGAATCTCAAGAATTCAGTGAGAACATGTTTGTGCACAGCACTTTGCTAGGTCCTGTGAGTGATGAATATGTGATATGTTTTCTGCTCTGAAAATGTGTTGAGAAGACAAGTGAGGTGTGTAGACAGTGATAGAAATTAGATGTCATGAAATTTGATGCAATTGATTAGATGTGCCATTATTTTCTGGACCATTAAGAAAGAATATGTGAATTATAAATAGGACATAATGGTAGATATTGGTTGTAAGTTCTATCTTGATTTCAGAAATGTTAAAATATGAAAAAATCATTGTAGAATCGACAAAACGCAATCTAAAATCAAGTGAGTGGTATAGGCTGAGATCAGTACAGATTGGGATAATATTAAAAATAGCCCCCGGGCGCCTGGGTGGCTCAGTTGGTTAAGCGACTGCCTTCGGCTCAGGTCATGATCCTGGAGTCCCTGGATCGAGTCCCGCATTGGGCTCCCTGCTCGGCAGGGAGCCTGCTTCTGCCTCTGACCCTCCCCCCTCTCATGTGCTCTCTCTCTCTCATTCTCTCTGTCTCAAATAAATAAATAAAATCTTTAAAAAAAAAAAAAAAAGCCCCCATTAGGGGTGCCTGTCTGGCTCAGTCAGTAGAGTGTGTGATTGTTGATCTCAGGGTTGTGAGTTTGAGCCCCAAGGCGGTGTAGTAGAGATTACTTAAAAATAAAATCTTAAAAAATAAGAAAGAAAAAAGTAGCCCCCATTTAACTGACTGTAACAGTAGATCAGATAATCTGTTAAACTGTATGTGTTATATGAATTTTATTCATTTTAGGAGCCATATATGTATAAATATCTTCTAATAAATATCTACCTAATAAGTGGCAGGACCTAATTCAAACTCAGGCAGTTGACCTTAGAATGTGTACCTTTAACCATGCTAGCTGAATAGAAGATGCGAGGTTTTTTGTTGTTGTTGTTGTTTTTAAGATTTAAGTTTTGAAGAATGAGTTACAGGGGTGAGAGAGAAGTTAGTGTTCTAAATGCATTTTGAGACAGCTAGAAAAAAAGGAAAAAATATATATGAAGTTGGAGAAAGGCTTTTTGACATTCTTTCCCCCTTTGTTTCAGTGTTTTTCTTTCTCCTTTCTGATCTTCTCCCTTTCTTTTACTTTTCCTTATTAATTGGTTATGAAACAAACTTGAAGTATTTATTTGCTGAATTCATTGGATAATAGTTTATAGTTCCCTTTCTGTGCAGAATCAGTGTGGTATAGGGCAAACCTGAACTCAGGAGCCAGACAGACCTAGGTTTATATACTGGCATACCCAGGATTTGTCTTGGAGGCCTTGATGGACAAGTTATGTTGTTGGACAACAATCTTCCTGGGCTCCCCTTTCTTCATCTTTGAAATGGGACTAATAATGCCTTTGGGGCAGTGTTCTTAGGTTTAGGAGTAAAATCTATGAAGTGATGGTCACTTGTCTCACTGTGCTTAATCATTGATATTGCCATTGTTATTTATAATTTTTTTTAGCTAATAACTAGTGAGTTGAACATTTCTTTCTCTAAAAACAAAATTGGATTTTATATTTGATGAGGCTCTTTATTCTTTTCTCCCTCTTGTGAGTACTTGGCTCTTAGAGTACCTCCACATGTAAGTCAGAGTCCTGTGCCAGGAGAGATCCCTGACGTAATTGCCGTGGTTCATCCCATGGATAGCATTCTGATTTTCTTATTGGAATTCCTTATAGCCTGGGAGAGATAGTAAGGTTTTCTAGGTCAGCTGACTCAGGCTGGAGTCAGGAAGAGAACTGGTTGACTTGATGTCTCTGGCCTCTTTCTGCAGAGGAGGAAGCTTGATGCTGTCTATTACTATATGCGCAGTTTAGCTGCCAGCAACCCTATCCTGACTGCCAAGGAGAGTCTCATGAGCTTGTTTGAGGAGACCAAACGAAAGGTGAGTGGGGATGCAGGCAGACTCATTCCTTCCTAAAAGAATGTGTTTCTCTTAGTGCTTCCGTGTCCTCAGAGGAATGCCTTATAATGCCCTCAGGGGGTCCCATTGGGCTGTGCTGGTAAGTCAGTCAGCCCCTTTGCAGAACCAAACCCATCATTAGGAGAGTTCTCCAGGGCCTTTGGGTGTGCATCTAGATTATGGAATTAATAACTTCTATGAGACAAAGCAGATAATACTTTGCTACTTAGGGACTATAGAAAAGTCTTTATTTTTTATAGCCCCTGAGCAACAAACTCAAGATGAGGTGAGTGCTTCTTTTTATTAGTTGACTCCCAGGAGAGTCTGAGCTTATGTGTTTGTATGTTGTACAGGCAGAGCAGATGGAAAAAAAGCAACACGAGGAATTGGAACTGAGCCCTGACCAGTGGCGGAAAGGAAAGAAGTCTACTTTCCGGCATGTTGGAGATGACACCACTCGCTTAGAGATCTGGATCCATCCATCACATCCCCGGTCCTCCCAGGGCACTGAATCTGGGAAGGATTCTGAGCAGGAGAATGGGCTGGGCAGCCTGAGCCCAAGTGATGTAAGTTGCTGAGGGTGATATAATGATCAAGACTAGCTAAGTAAAAGTGGATGCCCCAGTACATGCAACTGAGAGGCACTGCACAGACATTTCCCATGAATCCCGGGGAAAGTAAATCACTTCAGGCTTTCTGACGTCCTCTTTCTCCTCAAGCTTCACTTCATCTTTATTATATGCTTCCCTCTCTCACCACTATGTGGCACTGTAGAATTTAGTAAAACTAGTTTTTCTAAAGGAAGATCTACTTAATGTAGATGAGAATTTTTTGCTGCTTTGGGTTTAGAGTCACCAATATGATGCTTTAGGATTCTGTAGGGATTTTGTGAAGCTAGTAGGAGAGAGAGCATAGTAGGAAAACTGCAGATGGCTGGTTCATTGTCCTTTGAGAGTAAAATTCCTGGTGGAGTGGATGGTGGGGTGACCTGGGACCACATCTTGAAGGGTCACGCAGTAAATAATTTGACCTTTATCCTGAAGGTAGTAGGGAACTATTGAATGCTTTAAATAAGGAAGTAACTTGTCAGATACACATTTTAGAAATATAACTCTGGCTGCTTTGTGAAAAGTTTGGAGAAGGGTAAGACTAGAAATAGGAAGAGTAGGAGGGGTACTACAATAATCCAAGTATGATGTGGGGAGGACCTGAACCAGGAAATGGCTTTGGAGATGGGGAGAAGTGAACAAATATGAGGTATATTAATGAGGTAGAATCCAAAGGACTTGAGTGGACAGGGAGCTGAAGGACAAGAGGAAATCAAAAGTAACATCTACCTAGGTGTTTCTGGGTTGGAAACTGAATGAATGCTGGTCTATTCCTTGAGATAGGGAATAGAGGTAGAATTGGTTTTAGGAGAAAAATGAGGAGTTTAGTTTAGACATGTTAGAATTTCTATAGGACATTGAAGAGAGATTTAAAGGCTATCTTATCTGAAGCTGGGGAGAGCATTCTGGATTAGAGATGAAGATGTTTGAAGGCATCCTCTTATAGATGGAATTGAAGTCATGAGAGTTGATTCAGTCACTCGAGAAAAAAACAATGAGAAGTAGGTTGAAGATCTAAGAGAGAAAGGAGATAGATGGTGGGCAGGGAGAGGTCCTTGCAGAGGATTGGAAGGGAGAGGAATCTGGAGCACAAGTTTACGGATTAGCCTGAATGAGGGTGAGAGATCCCTCTTTCTTATGCTTGAGGGAAAGGAACAGGTAATAGGGGGTCAGGTAAGTTGGTGGGAATTGTAGGAGGAAGATGAGGGAGGGCCTTTTTGATGTTTTCTTTTTTCTTTTTGAAGTTGGAGACATGGTTGTCTGCTAAGAATGAATCGAAGGTGGTGGGATAGGAGGACTTCCTTGGGGTTTAATTTAAAATTTCCATTTCTCTGGGGCACCTGGGCAGCTCATTCGGTTGATTGCCCAACTCCTGGTTTCTGCTCAGGCCATGATCTCAGGGTTGTGGGATCAAGCCCCGCATCGGGCTCTGTGCTCACCACGAGTCTGCTTGTCCCACTCCCTGTGCTCTGCCCCCGACTCTCTCTCTTTAAAATAAATAAATAAAATCTTAAAAAAAAAAATAAAATTTCCACTTCTCTTCCTTTATCCTTTTTAGTCTTTAGCTGTTTTCTGCATGACTTGGAAGTAGTCATTACTTATAAATGAAACTTCCAATTTGCCATGTGCCATGGTTTGCATGGGGTGCTTCAGAGGAGTTGCCTCTATGGTAGACTCTCTCACTGCTGCACTCTCCCAGTTTGGATATTGCAGCCCCAAATGGGAAGCCTATTTGAATAAGAGAGAAATTGTTCTATTGGGTTAGCTCCACTGTCTGTCTCTAAAATGAAAGCAACAGGGGCTCCTGGGTGTCTCAGGCAGTTGAGTGTGGACTCTTGGTTTTGGCTCAGGTCATGATCTCAGGGCCCACACCGGGCTTCACGCTCAGCAGAGAGTCTCCCCCTCCCCCTGTGCTCTTGTATTTCTCTCTGTCTCTCAAATAAATAAATATTTTAAGTAAATAAATAAAATGCGGGTAGCAACAATTTGAGAAAGCATTTTATGGCTTTCTTTGACCTTCACCTCAAGGTTATGGAGTATCCTTCATAAGAGTTAAGGTTATAACTAATATCCTATAGATCTCTTCCATTAGGTATTTCATTGATTTTTAAGTAATGTGTTTATAAGTCTGTTTTTATTTATTTATTTTTTAATATTTTATTTGAGAGAGAGTGAGCATGAGTGGGGTAGGGGGACAGAGGGGCAGTGGGAGAAGTAGGCTCCCTCCTGAGCAGGGAGCCCAATGCAGGACTGGCTCCCAGGACCCCGAGATCATGACCTGAGCTGAAGGCAGACGCTTAACCAACTGAGCCACCCAGGCGTCCCTAAGTCTGTGTTTTTATTCTTATTTGCATCTCAGAGAATGCATTTTCAGCATATGGGCTGTCATTAGATCTATTAATTTTTATTAATTTTATTAGTAAATTAATTATTAGTTTTATTAATTTTAATAATTATTTTTAATCATACAAATAATACATGGGTATGTTTTTGGTAGAAATTTCAAATAATTAGAGACATATACAGAGGAAAATGGTCATTTCTTTTTTAAACTGTTTGTGAAGCTGTTTTTATATTTTCAGCCTAATCATCATCCACCCAGGTGCCCCTATAGTTTGCTTTTCTAAGTTATGAATTGGACATACAGTCAGTTCTGTTATAATGTTATAACACACAGAGTCCTAAAAATCACTGTGCTTTGTAAAATTGCACAGAAAAAAAGCCACAGAGCTTTTGGGCAAGATGGGGTTAGGGGCACATCACTCAAAAGATATCCGTAGTGACTTATTAAAAGATATGAACCTAAGACAGTTGTGCAATTTTATACATGTCCATTGGTTAAGAAATACATAAATACTATTTTGGAAAAGAAATGAACTTTAGAAGCGGGGTTTAGGAGGATTGCAGCTTGAGTGTTATGGTGAAGTGGTGGAAGGAGGGTTATTTGAAATTGGATGGATAGATGTAACACCAGATGTGGATTGGTGTGGCTTAGAACGAGTTCACATGGTGAACTGCGGTAGCTGGTAGATATTTGGAAAGTGTGTGTGTTTTCTGTTCCTGTGTAGCTCAGTTCAACCCAGTGCAGTTTTCTGTGTTCACTCAGTGTATCACATGAACAAAATCACATATAAGGAGATGCAAAATTTGTGCTATGCTCAAATTGTTCCCCAGTATATTTATCACAATGAAACAAATAGATATTTTCGAAACAAGGATTATAGCAGAACTAACTATATTTCCACTTGTCTAAGAATATCTTTTTTTGGTATGTTCTTAGTATGATTGATATTTCATTATAAGGGTATATGTCATTTGTTTGCTTTATCTGTGTAATTTATATATTTGCTGTGCATGCTTGTTCATTTTGGTTGTCTTTTTTGGGTGATTAGCCTTACCAAGAATTGCTCCTTTGACAATTCCTAGAGAGTTTCTAGCACAAACTACTAAAATTCACATCCATGAATAAGAAGCAGAAAGTTTGGCTTCAGGTGGTTGTTAGTAATGATAGTAGAGTCCCAACTAGTTTGTTTTCTCTCTGCCAAGCACAAGCTTTGGATCTCTCTCTGAATGGCTACAGAAGGTTAGCTTGTGGGTTGTTGGTTTTCAGCCTTGAGATGTGGTTTGGGTTGAACACGCTACCTGGGGAGGGACTGCCAACCTCAACTGTAAGTGGCATCCTTTTAAACTATTGAGACTCATATTTAAACTCTACCCCTGCTAGCTAGGCTACTCAAATTCAATGTTACCAGGGCCACGAGCATTCTTTGTGTAGTGGGTGTGCCTTCTGCTGTACCTCAGCTCCCTTTGGAAATCAGAAAAGGGTTACCGCTTAGCAAATGAGTTTTTACAGATAGTGAGTTAATTAAGGAGATGATAGCATCAGAAACAGTTTTCACACTGAGAGGCCAGGGTCTCTGATGAAACTGCTCTGTTTATATCTTTTTTTTTTTTGAAGATTTTATTTATTTATTCATGAGAGACAGAGAGAGAGAGAGAGAGAAGCAGAGGGAGAAGCAGGTTCCCAAGGAGCAGGGAGCCTGATGCGGGACTCGATCCCAGGACCCTGGGATCATGACCTGAGCTGAAGGCAGACGCTTAACCGTCTGAGCCACCCAGGCGCCCAAAACTGCTCTGTTTATATCTTGAATAGAATGTAATTTGAATCTGTCTACTGGGGAAGAATGAGCAAATGAGAATAGGAGCCACTGTTAGAAGTTTGTCTCTGAAACTTTAGTGAGTTCTCATATTTTGGCATGATTTGATTTACCATTCCTAGCATTTTCCCCAACTGACTATGGTTACTCTACCTATAACATGTTTGGTGCTATGTGTAGAAAATGTCTTTAGGTAATGAGATGTCATTGTATATTTGGCCAGCCTCTTGACAAATCTTTCTTCTCCTTCACCCTTCTAAATGTGTTTTGGGGTTCAGACTGGATTGTACCTCAGTAGTTCCTAATACCTATTGTTGAGTCTTTCCTTATTTGAATCTCTCTTATTTCACCCACCAAATGGTTTTTAGACCATACCAATATTTATTTTATTTTTTTGCATAGTATTTTTTTTCAGGACTTGTTTACATCCAGAATTTACTGCAGTTATTCTTTTTTTTTTTTTTTTAAAGATTTTATTTATTTATTTGACAGAGAGAGACACAGTGAGAGCAGGATCACAAGCAGGGGGAGAGGGAGAGGGAGAAATAGGCTTCCCGTGGAGCAGGGAGCCCGATGCGGGGCTCGATCCCAGGACCCTGGGATCATGACCTGAGCTGAAGGCAGACGCTTAACGACTGAGCCACGCAGGCGCCCCTACTGCAGTTATTCTTGAGTTTTGGGAGAGAGGGCTGCTTCTGGGTCCAGTACTTAACCAGCCTAAAGCTTAGTTTACCTGTCCTATTGTGCCAGCTTTGTGCTAGGGTTGTAAAGATGAATACAACATTGTTATTACCTCAGAGAGCTTAGAGTCTAGTGCATGGGCCAGCAAGCTTTTTCTGAAAAAGGCCAGATAATCGATATTTGAGGCTTTGCAGGCCATATTGTCTCTGTTACAACTACTTACCTCAGCTGTTGGGGTGCTAAAATAGCTGTAGACAGCACATAAATGAATGAGCATGGCTGTGTTCCAGTAAAACTTTATTTACAAAGACCGGGGGCAGCCTGCCTCTGGCCTGTGGGCCTAGTTTGCCAAACTCTGATCTGGTGGAAGTAATGGCCACATAAACAGAATGTTTCAGTATATAGTTGATTATTGTCATTTGTGGTAGTTATGTGCTAGAAAGTCACCACAGACACTGAATTAGTGAATACTGAACCATTGCTGCTTCTTTTTTTTTAAGATTTTTTATTTATTTATTTGACAGAGAAAGAGAGAGAGGGCACAAGCAGGCAGAGTGGCAGGCAGAGGGAGAGGGAGAAGCAGGCTCCCCACTGAGCAGGGAGCCCAATGCAGGGCTCGATCCCAGGACCCTGGGATCATGACCTGAGCTGAAGGCAGATACTTAACCGACTGAGCCACCCAGGCGCCCCTGAACTATTGCTTCTAAGGGAAATATAGGCTTAGGTTTCTGTGAGCCCCTGGTTATAAGAATTTCATCAAGTAAACAGTACATACCTTTTTTGTTTGGTTGGTTGGTTTTTAGAGAGAGAGAGTGAGGAGGAGAGGCAGGGGTTGAGGCAGAAAGAGAATCCTAAGCAGGTTCCATGCTCATCGTGGAGCCCAAAGCGAGGCTTGATCTCACAACCCTGAAATCATGACCTGAGCCAGAATCAAGAGTGGGAAGCTCAACTGATTGAGCCACCAGGCGCCCCATAACTTTGTTTTATGTAGGTTTCTGTTTATAGCCACTTTATTTAATATATATTGTTGATTCATTAACATTGAACTCATGGCTGACACCACTATAACTTGTGCCCGAACAGATACACGTTTTCTCTCTAAGGCACATCACAGCCTTCTTGCACTTAGGAACACTAGAACACTTCAGCACTATGCTTGGAGGCCATTTAAAGAGTGAAATCTCCAACAAAAAGCACACAAATGTGAAAAATATGGCTCTAAATAGACCATGACAAGGGCACTTGCTTAAGGTATGAGAACTTGGACAAGAAGGCAGAGAGTTACCTTGTTGAACCTCAGCTGGGAACATGTGTATCAGTTGACTTGAATTTTTTGCCACTCTGGGTATGTCCATGAAGGACTGCAAAAGCACCATGGGTATTGAGTTTGGTGTTATTAACGAGTTTTAGCAAGTAGCTGAATTCACAAATACAAAATCCATAAATAATGATGACCAAGTATATTGTGGTAAGTGTCGTGAGGGAGGTAAGCATTGGGTACCATGGGAGCACAGAGAACACTTGGTGTAGTCCTGGTGGAAGTATGGGTTGTAGTGAGGAAAAGGAGAGTGACTTTGGAAGGCTCTCTGGAAGTTAACTAGGCCAAGTGAGAAGAGAGTGTTCCAAGTGGAAGGAACAGCATGGGCAGAGACAGAGGAGGTGTGACACAGCCGAGGGGTTGCAGGTATCTAAATCTATGATAATTTGGAGGGTCATGTGAGAAAGGTGGAGTGGGAGAGAGACTGAGCCTTCTGTGGAAACACTTTCTAGTTTGGTGCTGTGGTATGTATGGGTAGTGGTCAGTGGGCTAGGCCCAAATAATGTACTTCTGGATTCTAAAAGTAATTTGTATCTGGAATTTCTCATTGTTTACTTCTCATGTCTGCATTTTTTTTTTTTAAAGATTTTATTTTTATTTATTTGAGAGAGAGAATGAGAGACAGAGAGCATGAGAGGGAGGAGGGTCAGAGGGAGCAGCAGACTCCCCGCTGAGCAGGGAGCCCGATGCGGGACTCGATCCCGGGACTCCAGGATCATGACCTGAGCCGAAGGCAGTCGCTTAACCAACTGAGCCACCCAGGCGCCCTCATGTCTGCATTTTTAATTCAACAAAAGCAGTACTGTTTCATTCATTAAATTTAGGTAGGGTGGAAACTGAATTTTTTGCCCCACAGTTTGTTGATTAAAATTTGAGGGCTACTCTTTTAAACAGTGCTTTAAGCATTCCAAACTCAAATATGCAGAAGATACTAGTGTTTCTTTTGTTTTGGTTGTTGGAGGAAATTGCCAATGGCTTCGATTAGGTAGAGCAAACCTTTTCTTTTTATTTTGATATTTTTATTGCTTTTAAAAATTTACAAAGCCGGGCGCCTGGGTGGCTGAGATGGTTAAGCGTCTGCCTTTGGCTCAGGTCATGATCTCAGGGTCCTGGGATCGAGTCCCGCATCAGGCTCCCTGCTCCTTGGGAGCCTGCTTCTCCCTCTGCTTCTCTCTCTCTCTCTCTCTGTCTCTCATGAATAAATAAATAAAATCTTAAAAAAAAATTTACAAAGCCGGGGTGCCTAGGTGGCGTAGTCGGTTAAGCTTCCGATTCTTGGTTTCAGCTCAGGTTCTGATCTTAAGGTCATGAGATCGAGCCCCGTGTGGAACTCTGTGCTCAGCACAGGGTCTGCTTGGGATTCTCTCTCCCTCTCCCTCTGCTCCCCTGCCCTGCGCCCTCCCTCTCCCCCCACCCCGCAAAAATAAATAAATAAGTCTTTTTAAAAAATTACAAAGCCAACACATCCTTATTGTAAAAAATATGAAAATGCAGATAAACAATGTGTTTTTACCATCTAGCAATAAATACTATTAACATCTTAGGGTATGCTTTTCCTGCATGTTTACATAGGTCACAGCACTTAGATTGGAAATGTCTAATGCCCATTAACCTGGGAAATCAGAAGAGAAAAAACCATGCCTAATTATCAACTCAGAACTTGATTGGAAAAGTGGTGCTCTAATTTCTGAAGTCAACGTAGGTATCATATCTTGCTGTTTATCCAAGTAGCACAGTTAGAGTGACACTAATGTCTTCCCTCTCCTGTGTAAAGAGAAACTTCTTAAGCCACATGAATAAGGAAGAAGAACTTCAAGAAAGATTAGACATGTAATAGGACTGATTATTGTTTTGAAAGATTAGTCTCAAAGGGTCCATTTCATGGGGAAGCATTTTGAATTAATGATAAATTGGGGCATGAGGGATTAATTTGAGGCCCCCTGGGTGTAGAAACTTTGTGACTTTGTTTGAAAAGCTGGGTTCTAGGGGCACCTGGGTGGCTCACATGGTTAAGTGTCTGCCTTCGGCTCAGGTCATGATCCCAGGGTCCTGGGGTCAAGCCCCACATTGGGCTCCTGGCTCAGCGGGGAGCCTGCTTCTTCCTCTCCCCCTGCTCATGCTCTCTCTCTCTCTCTCTCTCTCTGTATCTCTGTGTCTCAAATGAATAAATAAAATCTTTAAAAAAAAAAAAAGAAAAAAAAGCTGGGTTCTAGTTGGAAAAGTTTATAGGCAGCAATGTTGGGGTTGGCTTCTAGGTTGGTAGGAATAGAGATGGAAAGATCTTAGCAGAGGAGTGATTGCCTTTTTAAATATTTTATTTAAAGAAATGTTTTTGAATAGGTAAAAGAGTGTATGTTTGTATAATTTGTGTGTGTGTGTGTATATATATCTGTATATCTGGTTCGCTCCCTTCTTTTGCACTATTAGTGGCATATCATACACAGTTATTTGTCTTTGCTTCCTGTCACTCACATTCAACAGTTACCAAGATTTTTCCATATTTGTTTCAGCTTTCCCTCATGTGTCGTTCCCCTCACCCCAGGTTGAAGTATTTTGTTTTATTTTATTATTTTATAAATAAATAAAATAGGGGGAGTGGGAGAGGGAGAAGCAGGCTTCCCGCCGAGCAGGGAGCCCGATGCGGGGCTTGATCCCGGGACCCTGGGATCATGACCTGAGCCGAAGGCAGACGCTTAATGACTGAGCCACCCAGACGCCCCTCTATTTATTTATTTTTAAGTAGGCTCCATGGCCAGCATGGAGCCCAATGTGGGGCTTGAACTCACAACCATGAGATGAAGACCTGAGCTGAGATTAAGAGTCCAACGCTTAACTGACTGAGCCACGCAGGCGCCCTGGTTGCAGTATTTTATTTTTTTAAAGATTTATCCATTTGAGAGAGAGAGAATGAGCAGTGGGGGGCGGGGGAGTAGAGGGAGAGGGAGAGAGAGAATCCTCAAGAAGACTCCCTGCTGAGCACAGAGCCTTACACTGGGCTTGCTCCCACAACTCATGAGATCATGACCAGAGCTGAAACCAAGAGTCAGATGCTCAACTGACTGAACCACCCAGGTGTCCTTGGTTAAAGTATTTTAAAGGAAATTCTAGACAATGCATCATTGCAACCCTACATACTTCACTTCTGTACACACCTTTTGAAAAGTAATAGACTTTTTCTTATATACCATAGTGCCATTGCCGTGTCTGTCCGTGGCATCATTTGGTATCTGATCCATAACTTCATTTCCCACATTATCTAACAAATGTCTTCTTAGAGTTGGTTTGTTCAAATCAAGACCTACATGTTATGTTTGATTGTTTTGTCTCCTTTCTTTTAATCAAGAACAGTTCTGCCTTCCCTTTTAAAAATGTTCTTCATGTCATAAGCTTGTTAAAGAAGCTGGTTAGTTGTCCTGTAGAATTCCCACATTCTGGATTTGTCTTTGTTTCCTTGTGGTATCGTTTAACCTTTCCTTCTGTCCCTCATATTCCTGTAAATGAGAGTTAGCTCTAGAAACTTGGTTAGGTTCAGGTTCAGCCTTTTTGGCAAGAGTACTTCATAGGTGGTGCTGTGGGCCTCATTTTGCCCTGCATTAGGAGGTGTCTGATTATCTCACTTTTAGTGATGCGAAGACTAATCAGATGGTTCAGGTGGGCCAAATAGTAGATTTTTGCTTGTTTTGTCTTAAAGGTTCAATCAGTTGCCAGCTAATTTAAAAAAAAAATCAAGATCTGGCAACAATTTGCCAGAGCCAGGTAGCAGCTACCCCCTTTTAATCAGGCTTGTGTTCTCCAGTTTACCCCGACCCTCCTCCCTCCCCCTCCCCCCATACTTACATACTGCTCACTTTCGTCACCTACCTTGTCTCTGTAGGCATTTGATTTTGTGATCAGTGCTTTCAAAGTGCTGCCAAAATGGGTTATTGCAATCTAGGCTTTTTTTTTTTTAAGATTTTATTTATTTTTGACAGAGAGAGTGTACAAGCGGGGGAAGCCCAGGCAGAGGAAGAGGGAGAAGCAGGCTCCCTGCTGAGCAGGGAGCCCAATGTGGGGCTCGATCCCAGGACCCTGGGATCATGACCTGAGCCGAAGGCAGATGTTTAACCGTCTGAGCCACCCAGGCGCCCTGCAATCTAGGCTTTATATTGTTTCTCAGAGATTGTTTAGGATTGGCAAGTCCCTCTAATCAGTCCTCATTTTGGTCACAGTTTGGAAATGTCTTAATCATTGGACCATAAGTGTTGTTTTGGTTTTTCTTTTTCCTTTTTTTGGGGGGGGGGGGCATGCATAAGTGTTTTGCTTGGCTTCACATGATATTATCATTGGTGTTGATCCAGAAACTAGATAGCAGTATGTCCTGCTACCAGGCTGGTTCCCTCTTTGTCTTCAGTCTAGTAGTGAGCCTAAGGAATCTGGAGGTATATCATTTCTGTTTCCTGATGAAATTAGTACCTCTGGGAATGGAATCTTACATACACAGCTCTGGGACAGCTTCTTTCCTCAACATCCTGTTGCAACCAAATTTGGTGAAAAGTGAGAAGTTACTCTGCCTAAGCGTGTGAACTGAAAAGCTTCAGGCTGTGCTCTAGTTAAGTCTGAATGCCACCAAACCAGGTGATTGGAAATAAACTTTTTGGGCTCCTGGGTGGCTCAGTTGGTTAAGCATCTGCCTTTGGCTCAGGTCATGATCCCGGGGTCCTGGGATCGAGCCCTGCATCGGGCTCCCTGCTCAGCGGGGAGCCTGGTTCCCCCTTTCCCTCTGCATCTCCCCCTGCTTGTGTGCTTGCTCTCTCTCTCTCTCAAATAAATAAATAAAATCTTTTAAAAATGCAAATCAAAATAGTAAGAAAACACTTAAAAAAAGAAATAAACTTTTCTTATCTTTTGTAGTTTTCTCTAACCCCTGAAATCTCTGGCAGAGTGAGAACCTTGTTTCTCTAGGCTTGGAAATCCTGGTTTCTGCCCGAAACTTTGCATGCTGCCCCTGCCTAAATCTCATGTGTCCATGTTTCCATGGTGGTTTTTTTTTTTTCTTAGAGGGCGCTATTAGAAGTTGAGAATGATGATTTTTCTTTCTGACTGAATGCATGGCTCTATGAGGCTGGGTAGTACATGAGTATATTTTTTCTTGCATTTAATCAAGAATCCAGCAGAGTAAACATTGGCCAACAAAGGAGCACAGCTTCACTGTGAGAAACCAGGTCAGGTAGCCTGTAGCACAGAGCTCTCACATGCTCAACTTGTTATATTTGTTTGAAGGCTTTTTTATTTTTAAAGTGTGTTTTGCAGGTGGCATTTTCTTCAGACCATTTGTCTGGTTTTTCAGTGTCCCTTGCATAGTTTGTGCACCTGAGCTGCTGCCGCCGCTGCTGCTGCCACCACGTGCTGAAGAGAAAGCTGTGGTGTGTGGGTGGGACACATCGAATACCTACTCCCCCCCCCGCCCCATGAACGCAACTGTAGCTCAGAGCACGGTCTTAGAAGGCCTGCTTTCTTAGGCAAGATGACTTGTCTTAGAGTGAGTTTTAGGTCCTAATGTGCTATCGTAAACCTTCAGATTGGCACTTCCACAATTAGTGCCATGAGGTACAGCTCAAAAAACTCTTGGCCTGATTTTCTCTGGATGGCATAAGCATTGATTTGATCTATAGTGAGAGAAGAATTGGGTCTCTGTGCTAATAAGTAAATGTTTTTGTCTGTGGTAACTCGATTATTTCATTGCCCTGTCATTATCAAAGCAGGGTGGGTACCATACAGTTTTGCAGGGTTGCTGTGGGAATTACATGAACATCATGTCATTTATATAGCCCTTTACTTTTGTGAAGTAGTTTATAGTACGTGCCTTATGTCATACTCCTCCACCCTGGAAGCTCTTTGAAAGTATTCTGTGAACTGAGATTTGGCAACATAGGATGACAGGAGTTCGTAAAGCCTCTTTCTGTAGGAAGAGGCTACAGGTTGGCTCTCTTTTTCTTAGGCCTTAAGAAACAGAACTTGGTGAGATTGCTCAAAGGTAGAACCAGGACTGGGTTTTTCAGATATTGATAATGTGTTCTGTGAGAAAGAGCCCCTAACAGGCAAGGACTGGGGCTGCTTGCCTGGATCATTGCTGGACTCTTGGGCTGATGTCTTTCTTTGTCTCTTTGTGGTTGGCAGTGAGTGGAAGTTTCTCAAAGTACATTGGCCCTACCTACAAACCCTTAACGCCCCATATGACCTCGGTCACCAAACCACTTCAGGGCTTTATTTTTATCCTAGCCGTTTCGTTTCAAGATGTGAGGTTGGTTTCTTTCCCCTAGCAGAGCAAAGTTCTCTGGGGGAAGAAACAGTGCCAGGGTGCAGTTGAGGCTGGTTAAACACCAAAACCACACTCTTCATCTTTCTGGGCTTGAGACGTGACATAAGCCATGCTGCAAACACCAGCTTCCACACTGTGAAGAAACCTTGTCAGATACTAACTTCATTTATTTGGTGTGTGTGTTTTGTTTTTAATTTTAGACTAGTAAAATGTGGGGGAAAAGAGGTGTACCTGCCCATTCTGCTCTAGCCAGAAATTCTAATTCTAAGAATGGACACCTTGTTAAAATCCAGTATTTCCGAGCTTAAGGTTTTTCATCTTCCCCAACAGTGTTGATGAGAACTCTCACAACTCACCAGGTCTCAGGAAACCGGATTACCAACATATCCTGTTCGCGTGCATGTGTGTATTCTGTGTTACCCACAGGCCACTTTCCACCCCACGTGACCTTTAGTTACCATCCGGAAAGTCAGGACCCAGATACCAGTCAGAATTTCCAGGCTTTGGTTTGGTTTAGACATTTTAGAAAATGTTAACAGTAGTAATTTTACAGAGACTTTCTGAGTGGCACACATAGTGAATAGGAAGTAACATGTCCTGAGAAGATGGGGAAAGGCAGTACCGATACTCTTCGAGAAATGTGTTTGAAAAGGAACATTCAGGAGAAAACTTGCAACCAAAATGCACAGGGGAGGAGGAGAGGACAGGAGAGAATTATTTAATTAATTAGAAGTGAATAATGCCCCAGTTTTTAGGTTTTAAGGCTAAATTCTGAAGCTCTTATTACATTCATTAAAATTATAATACACATTATTAAAGTTGTTTATTACACACTTCATCACATTTTTTTTTAATCAGCATCTCTCAGTGTGAACAGGCTGTAATGAGTCAGGTAATGCTCTAGAACAGGGGTAGATAAAAGACTGCCAGTGGCCTGCAAGCTCAGAGTGGTTTATAACATACTTACACAAGGACTTGTTTAAAAAGAAGAACACGTGACAGAGATGTATGTGGCCCACAAGGCCTAAACAATTTACTGTTTGACCCTTTACAGAAAGAGTTTGCCCACCACTGCTCTAGAATGGGAAGGGTGAAGGCAGTTAATACAGTGGCGGTCCTTCACTTAGGACATTGATTGTTAATAAGTGTTATTGCCTTTGGGGGGGGGGCGGTTCCTCATTTTTCGGAACTGTCACTGCAGGATGTTTAGCATGCCCACTACATACCAGTAGCGGCCCTCACACATTTCCAAGCACTCCCTGGAAGGAGTGCTACCATTCTGGCTGAGAATCACCGACATAGGAGCTTGATGAAATCAAAAACACCTTGTTAAGGTTTCCTCTCTCATTTCCTATCAGTCAGAGAGACAGGTTTGGGATTTGGCTCTTCCTGGCATAAGGATTGACCATAGTGAGAGAGAATGTGAGTAACTCAGGGAACAAGGACAGTGCTCAGTAGGGTAGAATAAAAAGGTTTTAAGGAGGCCATTTAATGAATATGTTGCATGTTCACCCTTAAAGAATTGAGATTGATGTTTAATTTATGAAAGCTTTGTTTTGATGTTGCACATGCTTTGTAAAGCATGTTCCTCTCTATGTGAGAGGAAGAGTAGCCATCTTTGGCCTTCATGTCCAGATGATTTTGAGATCTGTGGGAATCTGTATGGTATACTTGAGAGACTTGTTCAAAGCCGACGTAAGGATGTAGTTTTGGCATCTTGTGAATAACCTGATATCCAGACGTAAGCCAGAACTCTGGGGTTGGAGAATTTTCCAGCCTGGGAGAGTTGACTGAGAAAAGTCCTCCTTTGGCTCCTTACCAAGTTAGACAAGGGAGCAATCAGCTGCTGAGTTCTAGCCAACTGGAATGTATGTGAGGGTGTACTATAAATCGTCCCTTAGGATCCAGCTCCTAGTCTGTGAAGAGCCTTCCAAATAAGAATGAGACCCTTACATAGGATCCTTGTCACTCTGCTCCTGCTTTAAGAAGGGGTAGAGTAGTGATTTGATGTTACTGTGGGAGCAGCTCACTTTATATAGTAACGTACTGCCTGTTGTGTGGGGCAAGAGATCGCACTGACCTTTTCGTTTTCCCCCTGTTGCCTTTCTCACCAATTTCCTGTATCGTTCTTTATTTCTGACCATACTCTTGGGGAGATGTATCTGCAGGTCTATCATTCTGTAATCCCTCTCTACTCTTAAAGGTTCCAGAATTTCATTTGTCTATACTCTGTTTTCCCTGTCTTGGATGTAATGTTTGGGCTAAGATAGTGAATATGAAAAAGTTGTTTTCTTGGCTGGTGATCTTCTCCCAGTCGGCAGACTATTTGTTAGGCTTCAGGGGGAAACTCCAGGTTTTTCTCCCCTCTTGGAAGCCTTTCACTTTACTCATAAATATTTAATATTGAAGTTACTGCTCAGTTTTATTTTTCCAAGTATTACTATATAGACATTAGACCAGAAGGACCTTAAAATACTATAGAGACTCTTTCTGATGCTTGAGTCTCTGTAAAATGTATTTACCACACATTTTTGAGAGCTTCAGTGATTTTTTTCAGTTGTTGGTCTTCCATCTGTCCACTGATCGAGAACTTGATTATCTGTTATGGAAATCACAAGGCATCTCCTACAATTGTTCTTTCCATGTCATTCATGCCTTGAACCATCAGAGAACTGTGTACATGGGTAACATATTGGTCCCCAGTAGTATTGCTTTGACTGAATTGTACTTTGGTGTAAGGTCATCAGCCTATATTAAGACAAATAATAAAGAGGTCTAGGGAATCATTGCTATTTGTATCACATGGTATCTTCTATCTGGAAACCCATGGGAGAAATGTCTGCTTTTAGTATCAGAGATAGTTGTGCTGTGTGGGTTTTTTTTTTTTTTTTTTTAATTTAACTTCATGCACATATATGAATTTTTTTTTTTTAAAGATTTATTTATTTGACAGAGAGAGATAGGGAGAGAAGGAACACAAGCAGGGGGAGTGGGAGAGGGAGAAGCAGGCTTCCCACAGCGCAGGGAGCCCGATGTGGGGCTCAATCCCAGGACCCTGGGATCATGACCTGAGCCGAAGGCAGACGCCTAATGACTGAGCCACCCAGGCGCCCCGCACATATATGAATTTGTTTTTAGGAATAATTGTCTTAATTGTCCCAGAGGTTAGTGTCAAACTTGTAACTTCCTTTAATAAATATGAAGGACTTTCTGACATGCATTTTGTGTCATGTCCTTACTACTAGTGACCTCTGATTTTTTTCTCTTTTGTTCCTTTCTTGTTTTCAATTTATTTTATGCTGCAGTATAGTATATACCTTCATACGTTGCCTAAATAACAGTTTTATATGGACATTTTTCTCTTTTTCTCTTGCTTAATCAGTTGTAAAACCTCTTAGGTCAGCTAGTCCTCTTTGAGGGGGTCAGGGTTTTCCCTGTCCCCATTCAGGTTCTTTCTGTAAATATTTAGTGAGTACCTTTATGTGTTGATTAACACATAATGATAATAATAATGATTATTATTCTAGGCACCGCACACATCTTTTCCTTAAAGATACAGTCTAGTAGGAAAAACGGATATGTAAATAAATACTTGGCAGTAAAATGTTACAAATGCGATGATAGAAATATGTACACTGTACAGGGATAATACAGAGGAGAAAGACATTAACTCATGATGAACAGGGAGAGCTACCTAGAAAGGTGATCTGTCCTTACTTTTGAAGGATGAAAGAAGTTCTTTAGGTAGATGGGAGTAGCCAGCTTTTCTGGGAGAAGGAACAACATAGATAAAAATATGATGTGGTTAGAAACTGCAAGTGGTTGCTCCTAGGATTCCTGGCCAAGAGTCTGTAATTAGAATATCTTAGGCCATGGTACAGATGTCCAAATTGATGTGTTTAATCAGTCAGCTGGAGCTGAAGATTCATCACAAAGTAGATACTTTGGGCTCTTGATTTGGCCCAAGCTTAGAAGTGGATCCTTCAAATAGTTCTTCTCTGCTTTATTTTATGCATTAGCAAAATTTGAGTCATCCTAAAGTCATGCCTTCCATCATTCTGGGAAGCTTTCTGAGCCAAGGCCAGTTTGGCTTAGGAGTAGGTTATGCTTTGTGTTGTAACCATTGGCAATAAGTCCTCTTCTTGCCCTGCACACGCACAGTAGGACTGCAGCTAATGAAGCACATGGGAAGGAGGAGCTGGGATGATACCCTCTGCGGATTTACATTTTTCTGGGGTGTTTCTTGGTAAGGATGCTAAAACTTTAATAAGATTCTGAGCTGACTTGTGCAACAGATCTCTGAGATACTGGGTCCTAATTTGTAAAGCAAACTATGTGTAAGTCAGTTGACATTCTCTCTGAGGAATTTTTTTGGCAGATTTTCCTTTAGACTTCTGGACAGATCTGTAAAACAATATGGCTTTTAAAATACTTTGACGTGACACACATCTAAAGGTTGAGTAAGGCACTAATAGATGCCCTCGGTGTTTCCAATAAGCTGTCCCTTGTGGCTAATGGGGACTAGGACTTTCATCTTCTGGAATACATTCCTAAATTGTTTTTTATTTCCATGGACACATTTCTTAATCTCTTCCCTTGTTTCTACCTCTGTAAAGTAAGGCTATAGTCTATACCATCAACAGATCTGGTATTTGATACCAGTGTAGCTTTCTGCACTTAGATGGAGTCCCAAACTTTTAGCACAGTCACCTTCATTTCTACCACCTCAGAGTTAGAATCTTGGTGTGGGGGTTAGGACATACAGGGCAGAGGGTTATTGGCTATGGAATAAAGGCTTTTGGTGGGACAGCAGAAAAGATTGTGGTAATTAAAAAAAAACACCTTTTATTACAAAATAATATCCATACAGAAAAGTATACGTATCAAAGCCATACAGTTTGATAAGTTGTCACAAACTAAGCATATGTGTGTAACCAGCAGAGTTTAATCGGTTTTTGACTCATGTTACTTTTGTTCTTTTTAACTCTAAACTCCGATATTCCCTATATGTTTAATAGTTACATTAACAGGGAGAGAGCATTGTAAATAAATTAGGAAGAAGTTAATGCTCATGTTTTCCCTTGCTAATGCTTCCTGGTATGCCTAAGATTGATTTTTCATTGTTGAGAGAAGAAAGGAGAATTGGACCAAAGATGAGAGATTTAAAGGTGTTTGCCCCGTCTTCTGAACTAGATATTTTGGGTCTGGGAACAAGCACAGAAAAGACATGACTGACAAAAAACTAGGTGGAAGCAGGCGTTGCCTTCAGTCACAGCGGAACAGTCTCTCACCAGAAGTGCTGTGGTTTTTGGCCTTAATGTTGAACTGTTTGGCTGTGGGGGGTTGGGGGGGGGTGACATAATGGCCCACCTGCTTCTGGAGACACTTGGAGCCAGCTGGGATGTGGAATCCCAGAAGTCCTGCACTGCCATGTTTATAGTCTTGTCTTTGGTGTCCAGGTAAATGCCAGGCTGTACCAGGTCATGTTGTCTGTGTGTAACCCATTTTTATTCTAACAGTTTTCTTCTCTTTTTGCTGCTAGCTGACAGTGACGTAGAGGTGTCTGTGTTGATAAAGAACAGATACAGAAGTTTGCCTCCAAACCTGAATAACCATTTTTAACTTGAAACACTTTTCCTAGGAGTTGATGCACCAGAATCCTTCCCTTATTTGGTGCCCTGCTTAAATCTGAAGCTTGCACGAGGTTGCCAGAGCGCTCTGTATGCTGATTATTTGCTTTTTGGTACCCACAGCAGAGTGGTTTGTGAAACCTTCTTTGTGACCACATCTTTCTTAAACTGAAGCTTTGTTCTCCTTTGGGTTCTTAGATTAGTTCTTGCTCCTCCCTTTCCTGAGAGATTTGGGGGTTTTCCTGTATTGTGGTAGGTGGGTAGGCAGGAGGGTATGTTTTCAGATATTTTTTCTGGATTATGCACAGTCCCTTGATGGTGTATGAATGTACATATATTCTTTGACTCTTTTTTTTTTTTTTTTTTTAAGATTTTATTTATTTATTTGACAGAGAGAGAGACAGCGAGAGCAGGAACACAAGCAGGGGAGTGGGAGAGGGAGAAGCAGGCTTCCTGCCGAGCAGGGAGCCCGATGTGGGAGTCGATCCCAGGACCCTGGGATCATGACCTGAGCCGAAGGCAGACGCTTAACGACTGAGCCACCCAGGCGCCATATTCTTTGACTCTTGAAGAACTATTTCTCTATTAACCAGGCAGTTTATGGATTTATTTAGAAAAAATGTTGAGTTTTTATTTACTAGTTCTATTACTGCTATTTCACTGTTACAGAAAGCAGGGTTTTATTCACTTGAACTTTTCTCTTCTTTCTTCCTGTTGGCATTATCTTAGGGTGCATTTGTTAAGTGCTTCCACTGACTTGCCAGATATGATGTGGACTGGAAGTATCTACTTCCCTTAAACTGTAAGACTTCTCAGTTGGTTTGAACTAGTGGTCTCTCAGTGAATGATAGCTGGAACCATTAGCGGGTTTTTGCTTGGGGTTGCTTTAGCTTTTGGCCTTTATAAACATTCTCGGTGGCTATCTTGGTTCTGCCAAAAAGATTGCCTTCTTTAAAGGTGAAAGATTAAGAGCTCAGACTCTGGAGCCAGACTGCCTGGGTTAACCTTGGACAAGTCATTCTCTGTTGCTCCATTTCCTCATCTGTAATACAGAAACCATAGGATTACTGAACTCACAGGATTGTCGTAGGTTAAATGAGTTAATAGACAAGGTGCTTAGAACAGTGCCTTAGGCATAGAAGGTGCTCTAGAAGTTTGGACTTTTATTATTAAGGTGCTTGGGTGTGTCACACTTGTTTTGTTCAGCTGGAAAAACTTGAAGTCTTATTATCTGAAATGTGTTTGGGTAGCCTGGGGTACTTTTAACTCCTAAAGCACAGAGCCAGCTCTGTAAATTCAACCAGTCCTCAGTGGGGGGCTGTCTCCAAGCTTTCGAAAGTTACAGCCCAGTAAGGTGTTAGGCCACACTCCCCGCACTGTGTGGATTATAAGCTGAGTAGAAGAGTAGAATACTGGATAGGTTCTCCAGTTCTTTGTTCTCATTGGCTGAGCCTTTTTTTGTGCTTCACGAGTATGTCTTTCGCTCCTGCCATACGTCAAGCCAGGAGTTGTACACATATGGGTATTATAATCTTCGGAGCCAACTCTCTTACATCCATCCATCTCTCCATCTACCAGTCCATCACTGTTGATAATTCCTGTGTCCTGGGTTATAGAAATGAAACATTAACTAAAGTATATCTATCAGGGGCGCCTGGGTGGCTCAGTCGTTAAGCGTCTGCCTTCGGCTCAGGTCATGATCCCAGGGTCCTGGGATCGAGCCCCACATCGGGCTCCCTGCTCGGCGGGAAGCCTGCTTCTCCCTCTTTCACTCCCCCTGCTTGTGTTCCTCTCTCGCTGTGTCTCTCTCTGTCAAATAAATAAATAAATCTTTAAAAAAAAAAAAGTATATCTATCACAGTCTAGAGCTGTGCTGACCAGTGTGGTAGCCATATTGCCTATTTAGATTAATTAAAATGAAATACAATTAAAAATTTAGTTTCTCAGTCACACTGGCCACCTTTCAAATACTCATTACCCACATGTGGCTAGTGGCTGCTGTATTGGTCTGTGAAGATAAGGAACATTTCTGTCATCGTGGACAAAGTTCTAGGGACAGAGCTGGTCTAAAGACAGATGTGTATGTACTTAGGATGTACTGTGATACACAGCATCAGATGTGTATGAAATATTCTCTAAGCCTGCAGGATAAGGTATCAGGCTCAGCCTAGGGGTAGAGGGTTGGGAAAGCAAGGAAAAGTAGGACTTTATTAGATATAGAAAAGCTTGGCAGCCGAAAGAACATGGTGAATTTCAGGCACCATGAATAATTCTTTGTTGCCTGAAGTATAGGCCTTATCAGCAAGGGTGGAGACAGGAGGAACAGCAGAAGACCAGACTAGAAAGGCCATTTGTTCACCAAGTATTTATTGGTTACCTCCTTTGAGCCCACTGTTGTGAACAAAATATACGAAGTCCTTGCTGTCATGGTGTGTGTGTGTTTGTGTAAAAATTGGTGATAAATGCTATAAAAACAGGGTAAACTGGAGCAGTGGTTCTCAAACTTGTCCCCAAAACCTGGGGAGCCTTTAAAAATCCCAGTGCTCAGGTCTCACCCCCAGGTGTCACACCTGTGCAAATTAAATCAGTGTCTGGGGATGGAGGCCAGGCATCTGTATTTTCAAAAGATTTGCACGCCATTCCATTGTGCTATAAAGTTTAGGAACCCTCGTATTGGAACATAAAACTGGGAGCATGCTTGGCACATTCAAGGGACAGGAGGCTACAGGAGTAGAGAGTGAGTATTGGATAGGCCTTTTATAGGTTACTGTAAGAATTTTGGCTTTTTTTTTTTTTTTTAAGATTTTATTTATTTATTTGACAGAGAGGTACACAGCAAGAGAGGGAACACAAGCAGTGGGAGTGGGAGAGGGAGAAGCAGACTTCCCGCTGAGCAGGGGACCTGAGCGGAAGGCAGATGCTTAATGACTGAACCACCCAGGAGCCCTGGCTTTTTTTTTTTTGAAGGTTTTATTTTATTTTTATTTATTTACTTTTTAAAGATTTTATTTATTTATTTGACAGAGAGAGACACAGTGAGAGAGGGAATACAAGCAGGGGGAGTGGGAGAGGGAGAAGCAGGCTTCCCGCCAAGCAGGGAGCCCGACACGGGGCTGGATCCCAGGACCCGGAATCATGACCCGAGCCGAAGGCAGACACTCAACGACTGAGCCACCCAGGCGCCCCTTAAGGTTTTATTTATTTATTTATTTATTTTTAAAGATTTTATTTATTTATTTGACAGAGACAGAGATAGTGAGAGCAGGAACACAAGCAGCGGGAGGGGGAGAGGGAGAAGCAGGCTTCCCCCTGAAGAGGGAGCCCGATGTGGGACTTGATCCCAGGACCCTGGGATCATGACCTGAGCCGAAGGCAGACGCTTAACGACTGAGCCACCCAGGCGCCCTAAGGTTTTATTTTTAAGTAATTTCTATACCTACCCAAAATGGGGCTTGAACTCAGACCCCTGAGATCAAGAGTCATATGCTCCACCAACTGAACCAGCCTGGCGCCCCGGATTTTGTCTTTTATTTTGATGTTAACTGTGATCTCTTTTTGTCCAGTCTCTTGGGCCAGAATGTAGCAGAGGGAACTGCTATTCCTCAGGATCAGAATGCTTAATTCCTGATAGAACTCTCTTTTTCTTTGAATACCTTTGTCTGGGTTTTGTCAGATTATCCTCCAAAAAGAAGTAGATTTAAATTCTCATGAATAATGATGAGTATGTTACTTCCCTACAGCATTAATATTAGTACTGCACTATTTTTCTTGAGGGTTTTGTGTGTAGCACCTGGATAGTCTATTTAATCACTATCAAATCTGTATGTTTTATATATTCTTCAGTCACTTATCGAATATGTACTAAGTACCAACCACCATGCTAGGTAGGCCATTTAAAAATATTGAAAGGGGAGCGCCTGGGTGGCTCAGCCGTTAAGCATCTGCCTTCGGCTCAGGTCATGAGCCCCACATCAGGCTCCCTGCTCCGCAGAAAGCCTGCTTCTCCCTCCCCCACTCCCCCTGCTTGTGTTCCCTCTGTCACTGTGTCTCTCTCTGTCAAATAAATAAATAAAATCTTTAAAAATAAAAAAATTAAAATATTGAAAGGAGGGCGCCTCGGTGGCTCAGTTGGTTGGGCGACTGCCTTTGGCTCAGGTCATGATCCTGGAGTCCCGGGATCGAGTCCCGTGTCGGACTCCCTGCTCAATGGGGAGTCTCCTTCACCCTCTGACCGTCTCCCCTCTCATGCTCTTTCTCACTCACTCTCTCTAAAATAAATAAATAAAATCTTTTAAAAAACATATTGAAATAAGAATATCCAGATTATCTCTAAAAATGAAATCACTGTTTCATTTGGTTTGGGACTTTTTCTAAAGACTCATACTTGGTTCGGGGCCACTGCTGGTCTCTGTAGATGAGTTATTTAGAACTAGAACCCCTGGGAGTTAGGGACAGGGATCATGATTGAGTGTGGAATGACCATTTCCTTTATCTTCCCTCTCTTCTCTGTCTTCATTGCCATTGGGTGATTGCAGTAGCTTCTTAATTGGTCTCCTGGCCTCCACACATTTGACCCTGGCCAACTCCCCCCCCCCCCCACCGCCCCCCCGGCCACCAAAAAAAACCCTAAAATTTCTAAACAGTAGCTAGAATGTCCTTTCAAAGTGGAGGTTTGCTCATGTCACTTCTCTGTTCAACACTTTTCAGTAGTTTGATTAAAATCAGACTTTTTACTGAGGAGTACAACTTGCCTCAGCCTATTTCTCCACACTCCCTCTTGCAGAATCACTTACCTGCTCATACCAGTCTACCACATACCACTCTTGGGACCACCACACATGCTGTTCCATTTACTTATGACACATAAACAAGACTCTCTACCTGCTCCAAAGCCAACTATTTACTCAGCCTTCAGGTTTCAACTCAAGGATCTCCTCCTCTGAGATCTCTAATGCCCCTGCTGTGGAAGTATAGAGCATCCTGTATGTCCCTCATCATGGTACTTTATTATTATGTCACCCACAGAGCAGGGATCACCTCTGTCTTTGTTCTTGGTTCGTGCAGTGTCCTGTACATAGAAGGTGGACAGTTAGTTTTCGTTGAATGAATAAATGACCTTAGCATCCTCACACTCCCGTCAACCCATTCACTTATAAGATGGATTTGAGCTTGTGTGTGTGCCTTTGGAGAACTGTTTTTCTGGTTTCCCTCCTGATCACCAAGTGGGAGCTTCAACCATTTCCTCTTCTCTCTCACTGTGTGCAGTGCACACAGGGTGTCCCAGCTCACCTACTTTTCGGGTGGATGGCCATGAGAGTTCCCAGGCGCTGAGAGAGATGAATCAGAAAGAAGAGTCATTCAGAAAGTAGCCCAGTCAGAGCAACAGTGCTGCCCTTTGGCTGAACTTTCTCTCTTTCTCTGTATACCTTGACATGTCAGGCTGGTGGCACTTTTGAGCTGGTTGTTATAGATTGTCACACCACAGCACAGGGATTCATAAACCTTAATCTGGCACTTTCCCTCGATTACAGATTGTTTTGGGAAGTGTCCACGGGCCCTCTAGCCTATGTAAAAACTTTATTGGCTTTGGGTATGTTCTGTTTCCACTTGGTCACTTAGCCCCACACTGGCATTGAAGGTGGAAACCTGGAGAGTCCCATTTATATTTATTTGTAGCCTTCGGGGCTTTTGAGTTCAGAAGCTTTTAGAACAGCACTCTTTTGGCATTTGGTGGGTTTTTGTTTGGTTTGGGTTGGTTTGGTTTGGTGCTATCATGGAATAGGATGGTGCTTACTCAAAAGCTGGCAAGAAAAGTTGTATTTAGTTAGAGTCATACATTTGTGGGCTTTTTAGAATTGGAAGGAACACTGTAGGTTGGTGATTGCCCTCCTCCTCACTACCCTTCTTCACCTGTCAGCCCGTGAGAATCATTGCTGTTTACAGTAGATGTGTGAGGTAACCCTCAAGTGCTGTACAGGTAGAAAAATTTTTTTGATACCCTAATGTTATAAATCTAGCCCAGGGATCAGCACACTTTTTCTGTAAAGGGCCAGATAGTAAATATTTTAGGCTTTTGGGCCACACACTCTACTGAGGCTACTCACCTTGCCTTTGTAGAGGTAGCGACAGACAAGATGTAAACAAGCTAGTGTGGCTGTGTTTCAACAGAACTTTACTTATGGATGCTGAAATTTACATTTCATATAATTTTTCTGTGTCATGAAACACTCTTTTGAGTTTTTTCACCCATTAAAACAATATAAAAAAACATTCTTAGCTCCCGGGCCATATAGAAACAGGTGACATGCTACCTGTTGACTCTTGGGCTGTAGTTTGCTGACCCCTGATCTAGCCCAGTGGTTCCTAAATCTGGCCGCCTTTTAGAATTATCGGGAGACCTTTTGAAAATGCTGATTTGCAGTCACCTTCCCCCTCCCTGAGGATTCTGATCCTGTAGGACTGGGAAATCTTTTTTTTTTTTTTTTTAATAAAAGCTCTTCTTGTGATGCATACACACTCAGGGTTATGGAATTACCAATACTGATCTCGCTCAGCCTTCTCATTTTATAGTTGAAGAAGTAGCCTTAGAAAGTTGATGTGACTTCTCAGTAGTTATATAGCAAATAAATGGCACAACCAGAATTTTACCCAGGTCTTCAATTCTAAGATCAGTGGTCTCTGTTCATATCATTCTGTACTCATCCCTTTGCCCAGTAAACAAACAAGCAATAAATGCAGGATAGTCACAAACTCGGGGTTCCTTCTTTTCCTTTGTTTTTTTTTTTTTTTTTCAATGAAAGGGAAACTTTATTGAGGCCACAGGGCCTTGGGGCTCGGTCAGGAGGCCTCCCTGCAGGCAAAGGAGGGGCCTTATTTGACTTCCTTCTTGGGGCACAGGTTGTTGGTGTGGCTGCACTTCTTGGCGGCAGGTGACAGCGCGGGGGTGTAGGCGAGCAGAACACTCATGGCGGATCATCTTGTTTCTGGGCCCACTGATGGAGGGAAGGCTGGGTGTTGCCACCTCGCAGGCGAAGCACCAAGTGCAGGGTGGACTCTTTCTGTACGTTGTGGTCTGAGAGAGTGCGTCCATTGTCCAGCTGTTTGCCCGCAAAACTGAGATGCTGCTGGTCAGGCAGGATGTCCTCCTTGTCTTGGATTTTGGCTTGGATTTTTGACATTTTCAATGGTGTCACTGGGCTCGGCCTTGAGGGTGATGGTCTTTCCCACTAGGGTCTTCACAAAGATCTGCATCTTTTCCGTCTGCCGCAAGGCACTTCCACCAAACCGCTCCGCCACCTCATTGAAGAGATAGAGCGGGGTTCCTTCTTTTCCTTAGACTTAGTGCCAGTTTCCCTCCTGAGAGCCAGCTGGGTACTCTTAAGTTCTGCTGTCCCTCTGCTTGTTGGCTGGGTTTTCTGGAACTGACTGCTGATTTGACATTTAGCCTAATTTCCCTCCGGTCCGCTGGCTTTAAAAAGAGATAATGAAGTAATAGCAAGTAAATTGCTTTAACGTTAAGACTTTGTTGAGGCAGCACTAAGCTGCAGTGTGAGGATGAGAGCCGTTGTTTCAAGGGGTGCATTTCTTGGAAGAAGTGGTTTTAAGAGGCACGTTTTACGCTTGAGTTCACATGGCTCAGATCCAGCTGTCTAAGTAGGACATCTCAGCATGGAACTTGTGCTTAATTAGAACTAATTGAGCTGTCATTTTGCCCAGAACAGTTCAGGGGCGGGGAAACTAAAGGTGAGAAGTAATCACTGTCCCTACTCTACCTCAGCCTTGGTTTGGCCCAAGTAAGAAATGGAAGGATTGATTTTGATTTGCTCTGTCTTCAGTGAGGCATTTGAGTCATGCTACTTGGCTTGCCTGTATTTCTTTCTTTATGTGTATCCTGGAAGGAGGAATACTGAAAGTCTAATGAACTATTTATTTATTTATTTGTTTGTTTGTTTGTTTGTTTATTTATTTATTTAATTTGAGACCGAGAGCACGCGCGCACTCACACACAAGCAGGGGTGGGGAGGCACAGAGGGAGAGGAAGAAGTAGACTCCCTGCTGAGCAGGGAGCCCGATGTGGGGCTGGATCCCAGGACCCCAAGATCACGACCCGAGCCAAAGGCAGACGTTTAACCGACTGAGCCCCCTGGGCGCCCCCACCATGAATAATTTTTACCTTTACCAGATGATTGTTCCGTTACTAACTTACTGATAGGTTTCCACATTTGTATGCCAGGTCCCCCTTCTTCACTTTCTTTATCATCTCCTTAGATCTTACCTCCTCCAAAGACTTTCCTTCCTAAGGGATAGTAACGAGGGAAACAGAGTGCCTCTTGACACCTTCATAGCCGGTAGGCCTTATCTTAGGATTTGGAGCATAAATGGGGAGTTGGCAAGTTTTGGAATATTATTTGTCTTTTGTTCTTGGACTGCAGGTTCCTTGGCAGTGGGGACCTTGCCTTGTTGGTTTGTTCTTGATCGTGCCTGGCACAGCAGCAGCACAGGGATGAAAGTGGACAGCACAGCATTACCTCTGTGCTCACGTTTTCCTGCACCCTGTGAGCTCAGTGCTTTAGGGAGACCGTAAACGGGCTTCAGTTGCATGCTCTGAAAGTCCTGAACATTTGCTAACAGGTACCATTGAAATTTGGGTTTCTACCTATGTTGGCTCCTATCTAAGAGGATAGAGCCCCCTATTTAAAACATGACAAGGGTTTTTTTGGTTTTTGGTTTTAAATACTTGGCATATCTATAGAAGTGCTCCAGATGGATAAATTAAGAGAATGACAATTTGTGTTCTCCACAATACTGTAAAAATGCACACTGGAATTTCTTTTAATACCGAGTACTCTTACTATCTTTAAAATAATTCACTTCTCAGAAATTCAGTTTTCCACACAGCTATTCAGAAGGAGGAGCAACTATTTAGGAATTGAAATTGGGCATATTTCAGAATTCTTACCTCCTGTGTTGTATTGCTGCCTCTGAACAGCTTCTCTCTCCTTCCTTGCTCCATAGTTCACAAAGCATTTAGGCAGTTCTGAGTGACAGTTACCACGGCTTGCATAAAACATTTATTCCTCAAAATGCTTTAGTTTTTATTATTTCATTTTATTCTTTCAGCTCTGAGGTAGGTGGTGTCAGTGGGTGGAAATTCTATTTTATAGTTGAGGAACAACCCAAACCATTTCACTCATAATTCCGTAGTTAATGGCAGGACAGACTTTATCGTGAGGGTCCAGAGACCTACCCATCCAGCCACTGCCATTAATGTCTCTTTGGGTCATTGCTTTTAGATGGTTTATAAAAGGCTCAGGAGTCCATAGTGAATTGGTTTTGGACTTGAACTGAAGAGACAAGAGCCCTTTAATAATTCTATTGTTGCCTGTCAGGGTATACCCAAGAAGCATTTTTAGTTTTTGGTGAACCATATGGAAATATGTGAGGAAGATCTGGAGGCAGATAGTCTCACATTCAAAGAGTAACATTTCTTTCTGTACCTGAGTGAGACCATCTGAGTATATTGTTAAGAATCAAAAAGTTGCCAAAATGGAAGCCAGTACAGGGTGATGTGTTGGAGAGGGAGAAAGCTCAGACTAAGACTTTTCTACCATGGACTTGGTATCAGTTGTTTTCCAAAAATTGTGCTGGAGTGTTACATGCAGCGTTGCTTAGGTCCATTTGATCAATGTGTAACAAATCTATTTCCTCATTATAACATGCCTTACCTCTCTCTAGAATGCATCTTCATTTTTAGCTGTTTTCTGACTTGAAGTATTATTGGTGACGATAAAGAGAAACTGTGTTTAAGGTGACAGATACTTTCAGACTAAAAATAAAGCAGTGGTTCTCATTAACCAAGGTCAGGGAGAATGTGTGTACGGTTTGAAAAAGTTCCCTAAGATTCCCTTCACTCTCACTAGTTGAAAAACAATGCATTGAAATCTACTTTCTGCTAAATACAGTTGAAAATCACAATGGCAAGTATGAATTGAGGTAGTTACATGGGCTTCATCTGCTACCCTAAACGAAGGGTGTTTGGGAAGTATAGATAGAACCACAGTATTTTTTTTTCAAAGATTTTATTTATTTATGTATTTAGACAGAGAGTGAGCTTGAGTGGGGTGATGGGGTGTGGGGGGACAGAGGGAGAGGGAGAGAAAGATTCTCCAGCAGACTCCAGGCTGAGTGTAGAGCCCAATGCAGGACTCGATCCCATGACCATGAGATCATGACCTGAGCTGAAATCAAGAGTCAGACGCCCAGCCAGCTGAGCCACCCAGGTGCCCCGATAGAACCACAGTACTACAAAGCTTCTTGGTGCTCTTAATTTTAATCCAGGAGGTATTGTAGCTCATACAGTATGAGTTTCCTACCTCATGGAGAAACTTAAAAAGTAGACCTGAAGTGCTTTTTAGTTACTCTTATTCCCTCATCATCCCTTCCGTTATGAATAATCTAATCAGTTCTCTTCCTGAGATACTTGCAGTACAAAGGAGGAAAAACTTTTCTTTGGAACCAGAAGACCTGGGTTCAGGTTCTAACTCTGCCATTTGCTGGTTTAAATTGCTTAAATTTTCTGAGCTGCCTTGGGGCTTGGGAAATGGTAATTGGCTTGAATGAGATGAGTTAATATCATTCTTTGCCTACCAAAGTATCCTGTATGTATAAATATAACCAGCATTCCTCCTGGTTATGGGTGGGTTAACTAGTCATGATTGATAGCTGTGGGAAAAGGGATAATTAAGTTAAAATAAGAATAGAGAGAGAGTACATACATTTTACCTTTTTATTTTTTATTTTGTTATTTTTTTTACATTTTTACCTTTTTATCTTGAAATAATTTTATATCTGTAGAAAAGTTGTTAGAACAATCCAAGGAATTCTGTATATCCTTCCCTCAAATTCTTCAGTTGTTAACATTTTACCACTTGCTTTGTCATTCATTGGGGAAGAATGTTCAGCTAACAGCTGAGTGTTTACAACATGTCAAGCATGTTTTTACTTGCCTTATGTCATACACCAATCCACTAACATATAGGTACTGTTATCTCCAGTGTGTAGAAAAAAAAACTTAGGGGTGCTTGGGTGGCTCAGTTGGTTAAGTGACTGCTTTCGGCTCAGGTCATGATCCTGGAGTCCCAGGATTGAGTCCTACATCAGCAGGGGAGTCTGCTTCTCCCTCTGCCTGCCGCTCCCCCCTCTCATGTGCTCTCTCTCTGTCTCTCTCTCATTCTTTCTCTCTCAAATAAATAAATAAAATCTTAAAAAAGAAAGAAAGAAAGAAAGAAAAACTTAGGTTAGATAAGTTGCCTGAGATTCCACAGCAGGTAAATGGCAGAGGTTGGATAGGAAAGTCCATGTTTTTCACCACCTTCCTCTACTAGTGGATCTGGAGACTTGCATTCTAGCCCAGGTTTTGCCACTAACAGTGGTATGGTCACTGGCAGTTTATTTCACAGCAGTTCCTTTGTTTTCCAGCAATTTCCCTTCTTTTCATGGAACCCAATGTCCCTGGTCCTGACTCACCTCACTGTAGAGACAGGTTACCATCAATGAAGTATCTTGAGTTTTTTAGCTATATAAATCAATGCTTGATCTAGTATTGCTGATTAAGTATAATTTGTTTAAGCAAAAATAACTACAGTTTGTGTGCAGAGTTTGCTGTTGAAGTTATGGTGAGGTGTGAGTACACTCCTTTACCCACACCGATTTCCTATACCCTATTTCCATATGAAATAGATGGAACTGTCATGATTTGATTGGTGTTCTCTTTTGCAAAAGGATAAACCAGCAGAGTTTTTCCTGTTAGGCAAAGTATCCAGGGGTGCTGGACTATTCCTTGCTCTGAGCACCCCCCCTGAGATCAAGATTATTGATCCTTCTCTCTGTTTGGCTACTGGGCCGTGAGCATTTTGGTTCTAGGAGACTGGGGAAGATGACAACAAGGTTTGGTCTTTAGATTATTTGCACTTTCTTTGAATTGAATTCCACCCCCCCCCCCCCAACCCTTGGTTTGATCAGAGGAATCTTTCCCCTCGGCTTTGATAGAAGTAGATTTTGTGGAACCTTGAACTGAAGATTGTAAATTTGGTAGCTTGTGGGCCAGATGTGGCTGGCAAATATGTGTTTTTGGCTTGCCTAATGTCTTAAATTTTTTCCATTAGTAGCCAACATTTAAAAGCCAGAGGTTTTCACATAAAAACCTAGCTTTCGAAAGCTTTTCTTTAAAAGGGGAGAAAATAAAAGGAAAGAGATGATGATCCTGGGCCTACAAAGAGCAGAAATGGAGTGGAACAGCCGTCGAGCGCTACTGTCCCCAGTAGCCTATTTTGTACCTGGCTCCTGTAGACACTTGAATTTTCAGCTCTAGATCTAGAACTTGAATTTTTGTTTTAAAAGCTGGAGAAGTACAATTGGATGAGTTAGTGTTGTTAGCTTATCCGTGGTTACAAGAGTTCTGCTTTCTTGGATAGGTAGAAAAATAGCTTATAAATACGATAAGGGACTTACAAGATCAGAGTATTTTCCCTGTCTTTGTCATTGTTTAATTTCCATCATTGTGGGCCAGAGTGACTCCTAGATCTGAGCGCTTTGGTCATCCCTTCATTGCCTGCACACAGGCACCGCTGCCAGCAGAGGGTGCTGTCCACTCACTGAGCCTGCTGTCATGGTGGCTCAGCTGATCCGCAGCTGTTGGGCATGTGCCCTGGGTCTGTGTGAGGCTTTGGGCATGTTCATTTGGTTCCCATCCCTAGTGCCCACCCCTTAGACCCTGGCCAGGTTATTGTGTCACTAGGGACTCTGTTCAGTAACAGGAAACTGGGGAAAGTTTAATTGTTTTCTCCTCTCTCTTTTTCCCATGCAGCTGAACAAAAGGTTCATCCTCAGTTTTCTCCATGCCCATGGGAAGCTGTTTACCCGGATTGGGTAAGTGTGCAGGATGTTTATTTTATTTTCCTACATTACAAGTCATTTTGGAATTTAATATTGTTAGCAACTAGACTGTGTTTGTAACTGAGGGCACAGGGTGTGAATTCTTAGAGGCCTCCACCTTCTCTTCACTCACTCTGCTCATGAAGTTTGGGAAATATTATTCTGCATCCATCTGTCTCTTCTTTCTCTATCTTTACTAAAGCCCCTTTTAAACATCCAACCCCCACCTCTAATCCCTCTGATTTCTCTTTCCTCTGCCTTCCAGCTCAGCCCCTAGTGAACTCCTTAAGGAAGTCGTACTCAGTCCCTAGGTACAGCTGTCAGGGGTCCTCCTTGGGGAGAATGCTGTCCACTAATTTTCCCTTAAAGAGAAGAGTAACATTTTCTTTCCTCTAACATTTTCTCTTCCTTCTGAACCATACCCCTTTCTTCCCTGCTCAGGTTTGTGCACCATATTGCTGATCTCCATAAATGCTAAGACTTTTCTTTGGTTTCCCCATCCGCCATGGATTTACATGTAAATATCAGGGAAGATGGTGTGTGCAAAACCCTGTTACTTCATCCATTAAATCCCTGGAAAGACATCATGTTTTGAGTATTCCTTTCGTGGATCAGAATTTTTCCTCACTGTATAAAACTAGTGATCCTAAAGCCTGATGAATGCCTGCACACCAGACTAGAGGTATGCTGAGTGCCTCTGTAGTCTAGGAGACAAGTAAGTGGCAGCACTCTCTGATGGGTCTTTGTCTGCGTTTTCCTATTCCCTGAGTTGGAGGTTTTATTATGAGCTACCCTTTGAGGTGTATCTTTTGGATCCCCCATTATTGTCAGTGTTTCCCTCACTTTCTGCCATAGCCTTCTGAGTTTATCTGTAATGCTCTAGAAGGTTTCCTTAGTGGGAGAAGCAGAAAGGTTTTGTCTTGCTTCAAGAAACACTGTGAAAAAACATGGTGAACTAGAAAGTGTGCTTGTTACATACTCATTTGTCATCAACCTGGGCAAGAGTGATAGTGATGGCCAGCACAAGGGTAGTCTTGATTTTGAAATCACTAGGGAACCTTGGAGTAGTGCCAACAGATGCATCTCTATTGGGAGAACTAAGTGTAAAGTAATTCACTTGGGAAAAGGAAATCAGGTGTGTCAGTAGCCTCCCCCCCCCCGCCCCCATAGGCTCTACCCTGGCAGGAGTTTTTGCTCAACGCTGTTGTATCCCCAGCGCCTAGCATACAGTAGGTACTCAGGAAATACTTGCTTATGAATGAATAAATCATTACAAGAAATGGACAGATTGTCAAAGACTAGAGAGAAGGATCTAGTATTGTAGTAGGTTATAGTAGACCCAGGCCAATCACTAGTGAGTCATGTAAAGCTGCAGCTGCAAGGTGGACAAGATGATATCAAGGTCATTTCATAAAATAACGCATCACAGCAGGAAATACAATTATGCTGCACTTAAAATATGGCTCCTTTTTATTATCTTTTTTCTCATTTTAAAATCTTTCTTACTACCTTACTACCTTTCCACTCTGTATTTCTCTCCTTTTTTTCCTTTTCCTGTGTTTGTTCTTTAAATTTTCATGTACCATGATTTTATGAGTCAGTATTTCTCAACCTTTGTACCATTGATATTTTGAGCCTTATAATTCTTTGTTGTTGGAGTCTGTCCTGTGTGTTGTAGGATTTTAACAGCTTCCCAGGCTTCTCCCCACTATGTGCCAGTGGTATCTCTGCCTCTTCTCACCAGTCATGACAATTACAGATGTCACCAGACAATGCCAAATGTTCCCTGGGGGGCAAAATTGCTCCTGGCTGGAAACCGCTATTCTGTTAGAGATGTGGGGAGCTAAAGAAGTTCTAAATCTTGGTCTAGAATGTAGGAATATTTAAGATATATTTTTGTCAGGTCTAAGTATTAGGTAGAATCTTACTTTTGTTCCCCTTAAAAATTCTTATAGTTAGATACATATATTTTGGAGGAACTTGGGGAAAGAACCATAATAATGATTAAAAAGCTAGAAAATTATTTCTGAGAGAAAAAATTAATCTTAACAGAATTAAAGTAAGAGGCACCTGGCTGGCTCAGTTGGTGGAGCATGTGCCTCTTGATCTCAGGGTTGTGGGTTCGAGCCCCACGTTGGGTGTAGAGATTGCTTAAAAATAAAATCTTAAAAAAAACACACACAAAAAGTTAAGGTAAAATAAAAAGTCTATTTAGAGACAGCTGTAGGGTACCTTGTGTTTAAATATAAAAGAGTCATAACCGGATAGTTTTGATTTCTATGGGATGACAGCAAGAGAAAATAGGCTTATGTTGCAGCTGAAGAGATTTGGGTTAGGTGTAAGTAAATTTCACAGAGGGAAGATGTTTGGGAATTTTCTTCTCTGGAAGTCTTTAAAAAAGAATAGATATTCTCATTTGTCAGAGGTGGTTTGCTGTGGTCCAGATTATTTTTCAGGACCTCTTCCATTCCTGCATATAACATATTCTGTTGGCAAAAAGATAAGGCCAGTCTATGTTCATCTTCATAAAAAATGAGTTACAGTTATGTTCACATGAGGAAAATATATGTAAATTCTAGGCACTCCAGCCCCTTGATGAGTATTCTTGTGCTCTCCTGGAAGGAAAAGAATTGAGCCCCATATTTATTCTGGAAGGCAGAAACAGCAGTAACTTCTATTGGGGGTAAAAAAAAAAAAAAAAGTATAGTAGTCTGTAAGACTAGAAAAGGAGTGAGCCCAAGCCACACACAACAACATGGACTGTTGCCTAATTACCAAGAAGATGTGAAATGTGGGAGGTGTTGAAAACGAATTAAGAGTGAGGAGATTGTAATGGGGAGCAGCTGAAGACACATCCACCGTCCTGCCTGCCTTTTGAGAAAAGCCCTGGGTTGCTTTGCTCTCCGGGCCTGTGTCTTCTCTGTGCTAGGTGTTCCAAATCGCATCTGTATCCGCTTGAATGCCAATTGTGTGCAACATGAGTCTCCCTCCTCTGTGTCCAGGGAAAAAGAGGTTCAGAGCATTAGGTGGAATCAAGTGCCCAAGGGGAAAGTTTTGTTTTCACCACTGACTAATTACAAGACCTCGAGAGGGAACAAGTCAAAGCCTTTTTGGGCTTCAGTTTCCTTATCAGCAGTTTAAATAGGTGATGTCCAAGGTCCATTCCAGTCCTTATGTTCTGTAGCACTATGATTTTTTTTTCTCTCATCTCTATCCTGTCACATGGCTTAGTTTTGTTTGTTTTTGTTTTGCTACTGGATTGCTCCTATCTTGTCCAGTTTTTAAAAATTAAGAAGTTGAAAAAAATTAGGAAGCATGATTGTTTTCTGCAGAGAATGTCATCTCGCCCAGCTGCGTTCCTCAGCATCTGAGAGGTTGGGTGCTGTCCCGTTAGTCACTGTCTGAGTCACTCCCAGTTTAGGTCCCAGTGTTGTCTGAAAGACTGGTTTCTTGAAACTGCCATTCAGATGAGACAAGGTGTCTCTAGAGATTGCTTCGGAAAGCAGTCACTTAAGTCTGCAAAATGCTTATCCTGAAAATGATTGTATCTTCTGCAGTTTTTAAGGATAGGGACAGAATCTTCTCAGGCTCAGGAAGAAGATTCAGTCAGGGATCCCATATGGCTCCTGACAGACACTTGCTTTCCTGGTGAGAGGCAGATCAGACCTGCGCCTGGACTCCACTGAGAGAGGTTGGGAAGCCGGCAGCCTGGAGACTTCTGATTTGTGACAAATAGAATAATTTCGCTTCCCATTATTGCGTTGGTTAAAGTTACCGCTTTAGTTTTTACTTGCTTGCTTAGTCACGCTATTTGCACGGCTTCAAGGTCTCTTGGAATTCAAAGACTGATATATTTATTTTGGTCTTTGAATTGTGAAAAATGCAATGTTTATGTCTTGATTTATTATTAAAATTATAAATGTTTTATATACAAAAGCCAGACGTATTCATTGTAGGGAAAAATCTATTCACTGCATACAGTGCTCATTGTAAAATATTAAAACCCGGCAAAAGAAGAAATAAAAAATTGCCCATCTTCTCACTATCTAGAGATAACTCTCCACCCTTAACACTTGGTGTATATTTTTATCTTTTTTTCTATACATATCACACATTTATTTTTTTACAAATATGTGTAACAAGGGACATTCAACTATTTTAAAAGTGTATTCATTTAATATATATTGAACTTTCCCCCACATGATTAAAAATCTAATACAACTTTTTTTTTTTTTAAGATTTTATTTATTTATCTGACAGAGAGAGCAAGAGAGGGAACACAAGCAGGGGCAGTGGGAGAGGGAGAAGCAGACTTCCCACTGAGCAGGGAGCCCGATGTAGGGCTCGATCCCAGGACTCTGGGATCATGACCTGAGCCGAAGGCAGACGCTTAACGACTGAGCCACCCAGGCACCCCTCTAATACAACTTTAAAAAAAAAGAATTTGAGCACTGGGTGTTATATGTTCTGATCTAACTGATGAATCACTAAATTCTACCTCTGAAACTAATAATATGCTATATGTTAATTAAATTGAATTTAAATAAAAAATTAAAAAATAGAATTCAATTATATGGATGTGCCATCTTAATGATCTGCTGTTGTTGGGCATTTTAGGCTGTTTCCAATTTTTTGCTGTTATAAATTACCATCTTTTTATGCTCTCTCTCCTCCTCCTTTGCTGCTACTGCTGTTGCTGCTTTTTATAATTTTATAAAACTTCAAACATAAGTTGTACATTGTATTTCCATTTCAGTATAATTTTTATCCTGTAATATCGGGTGGAGCAAAGAGAAAGACATAAAACTACTTACAGGTGGTTTGATGCCCAAATCAGCATTTTAGTGACAAAACTGGGAAGCAGAAACCCCGCTATTGAGCTCTGAGGAAGGATCTGTTATCTGTGCGTCCCTCAGTTACTGCCTAACAAAGCTGCTTTAGTCTGAGTGGATTCATCTTCCCTCATATCTCAGAGTTGAAGTTACTCTAACCGATATCCTTATGTATTTGAGGGGTTTTTTTTGTTGTTGTTATAGTTATGTTGTACTAGTTGAAAGGCAAAGGGAGGATCTTTTTTTTGTTGTTATTAAAAAAAAAAGAGAGAGAGATGTGGATATTTGACCTGGTGCTCATTTGAGACTTCAGTCTGACCTAGGGAGTTAATGGATCTGTTTCAATTCCCATCCCAGGGAAGAGGCTTCCTCAGACACAGCTTCGAAGCAGGACTGTCCCACGTGACACCTCTGTCCTGTCATTCTGTGCTGGCTCTCTACTGCCTTTCAACACGGAGACACATGGCTCTGAAACTTGCCCACTGTGGCTGCTTTTCAAGCAGAGTGAACACTGCTATTCTCGTAATGAGAAGTGCTAGCCCCCCTCCCCACCTCCGACCAGAAAGAGTGCTGCACAGTGTCAAGATTTAAAATGAAACCTTTGTTATAGCCCATGGGGAAAAATGGATCCATTCCAGCCCCAAACATATCACTCTCTGCCATTCCAAACCTACCAAGAGTTTTAATGGTTCTGAATTGGAAGGAAAAACAAGGTTCTTTTTTTTTTTTTTCCTTGTTTTTTCCGGGGGGGGGGGGGGCACTTGAAATGGCATGTTGGGGAAAAAAGCAAATACATGGCATGTTTTCTGCCAATGAAAATGAGGACAGCTCAGCAGAGAAGGGAACTGGAGTATAAACTGTAATTGACCCATAGCTGTGGCATGACTCCTGGGTACTAGAAGGTCAGTAATAGGAGTTGCCATCCAAGGGTAAGGAATGAAGATTGCTAAGATGCCAGAAAGCTCTGGAGTTTTTTTCCTAACTCGGGGAGGGTATTACTCAGTGGCGAAAGGGCCAAGGTTCAGGTGAAATCAGAAGCACCTTTCTCTAGGGCTTGAAACTGTTTTGTATCTTTTGAGAAAGATTCCCTTCCCTGTGGCTTTCCAGAAGCTATTTATTAATCCAGCCTGGAGCTATTCCTCACCCCACCCCCCAGTGTACCACAAGGAGTTTGTTTGTTTGGGGGGTGGGGGTTGAGGATGGATAAAAGATACTTTGCTGACCACGAATTGTTCAGCGTGGCTCTATGGCCCATGTGCCTGGTTTCTCTCTCTAGCACCAAGTTTGAATTTGCTTTTTATTTTCTGAGGACTTGAGCTGTGGTTTTGTTCATGTTTCCAAAGGAGCTCCAGGCATGCACCACTGTTTGGGATCCAGTGGCCACATTTGGCAAGCAGTGGTTTGAATGACCTCTCTTTAGGAGCCCTAGGTCACTGGCTGGATTTCTACCTCCCTACATTATAGGCTCTTCCTGTATTGGGAGTGGCAGTTGGCCAGGGCATTAGATTTCCACTGGCCTGAAAACATACAGACCCTGATGAGCAGAGGCTTGTGAGAGGGAGGAGGACAGCAACACAGGAAAGACTGAAACAGATCATGGGGGCCCTTGGTCTAGGGCTTCTTCAAGGGAAAGTCTGGGATCCCCAGGTGGAGCAATTAATGTGATGGTACCTAAAAGACAGCAGCAGAACTATGCCTGGTTTCCTGAAGCGAAGCCTCTAGATTCATGAACCTCTTTTTAAGGAATACAGTTTTCATACCAGAGAGTTTGGGGAGTATGTAGGTTGTAGAGCTTTAAGGAAATTTGTTCACTATTCACAAAAACGGAGTGTTTCAGAGAGAAACTTTGATTTCAGCTTGAATCCAGTGGTTGCCAGGGGTTAGGAAATAGCATACCAAAGCCTAATAACTCATAGTGACGTATCCAGAGGTTGAGTTGTTTCCATCTCTGATCCCTGATCAATTCTTTTTCTTAAATGTGGTCACAACCTTAGGATACCGGGAAGGTTTGTGAAAGAAAACGTCCTAGGCATGAGGGGTCTGCTTTCAGAGAGACACGGCGTGGTGGGGTGGGAGTTTGTGGGCGCGTGTGCGTGTGCACACCAGCTGCTCTTGGGCACGTGCCTCCCTGAATGAGCTGGCTGTGTTTGCAGGATGGAGACATTCCCTGCGGTGGCGGAGAAGGTCCTCAAGGAGTTCCAGGTGCTGCTGCAGCACAGCCCCCCTCCTATTGGAAGTACCCGCATGCTGCAGCTTATGACCATCAACATGTTCGCTGTGCACAACTCTCAGCTGAAAGGTAAGGAACGGCTGGCATCTTTATCCACACAGATAAATCTGAGTCTAGCTTCTTTCATACGCTGCCATACCACGACATTCCCCCTGATACACACACACGCAAACACACGCTTCCCTATCATTGCCTCTCAGATTTTTAATTTACTCTCTGAAATCTGTATGACTCTCTAGTGCTTGGGTGGGATGAAAGGAAGGAATCATGGGTATAGAGCTTTATTTGCAAACCCAGAGATGCTGTTGCACATCTGGCCATGCTAAAGGCAGCAGCAAGGCCTCTTGGAGGCTACAGACCCAGAGCCTCTCCCAGGGGAGAGGCATTGCTGAAATGTTTCATTGCAGAGACCATACGCTTGGCAGGGATTGGGAATAGCTGTTTCTGGACGCATGTACCCTGTTTGTTCAGTATGGAAAAGTCTAGTTCCCTATGGGCTATCCCTTGTGGGAGCCTGCCAGGGAGTAGTGAATTGATGAGCTTTGGTGACTCAAGCTGGAAGCACAAAAATCACCAGGCCTAGAATTTGGCCATTATACTGGTGTGCATTCTGAAAAGCTTTTCTGAACACTGGGGTTTTTTTGAGGTGGGGGTGGGGAGGGAGGGGCTGATTGGCAGGATTTGTAAATGTTCTGATGACCAGGTCACTGTTGAAGGATGTTACCAGGATCCCTTCCCTCCCCTCCACCCCACTTAGGTAAGGATGATGTGGTTTGACTTGATGGAAATATGTAGCATGGGGGTGACATTGTTTTGTGTGTTTATTTGGTCCACGCTGCCAAGAATCGTTTCAGAGGATTGACAGAGAGTGTTTGGTCTCAGGGCTGGAAGGTTATTATCTGAAATGCCAAGAAGTGGAAACTGTCCTGTGCAGATTCTGTTTTAAAACAGACCTGGTCGGGCGCCTGGGTGGCTCAGTTGGTTAAGCAACTGCCTTCAGCTCAGGTCGTGATCCTGGAGTCCCAGGATCGAGTCCCACATCGGGCTCCCCGCTCAGTGGGGAGTCTGCTTCTCCCTCTGACCCTCTCCCCTCTCGTGCTCTCTCGCACTCTCTCTCTCTCAAATAAATAAATAAAATCTTTAAAAAAAAAAACAGACCTGGTCTTTCTGGACAGAGTGTCGCTCGTTCTCTTGTTGCATCTTTTCTTAGTGCTTTCTCACTCTGAAGTTGATTTATTTCCCTTCCCATTTGTACTTGGGGGTTATGCCTCACTGGTATTGGGGGTGGTGGATTTCTCCCCTGATGAGTATATATGCCACACTTTCCCTTGAAAACCTGGCTTCTCCTGGGACTTTCTCTGCAAGGTCCTCTGCTCGTCCACCTGGGTTTTCAATCATATCTGAATCTTAGAGGATTTTCTCCCCTCATGCTGCCTGCTACAAAATTGAGAGTTCCCAGCAGAAGTCAAGATGCAGAGGCTTAGGTGCCTTTTTGAGCTTGGGTAATTATTCCTGAGAATACCTCTGAGAAAGCATGCAATCTTGAGGGGCAGTGGTGGTTTCCAGGAAGGAGGAAATAAAGTTTGTGAAGTGCTGTCATGGTGGGTTGTGAAGTCCAAAGGGGAGGGAGATTGATTCCTTCACCGTTACTCTGCTGGTTCTCCTACCAATTGGGAAGCTCACCGGACTCAGGAGCTGGGGCCTCCTGCAGTGCCCTTCTATTTATTTTCCTGCCTACCTCTAACAGCAACACAGAGTTCGGTGAGTTGCTGCTCTGTCACAGAACTGCAGCCTCTGCCAAGGTATCATTCCAGCCTCGAGTGACCTGTGGTCTCAGGAGGTGTGAGTGTAAAGGACCTGCGGCTCTTGCCTGCGAAGCATCTGTTGTCAGCAGCTTCTGCTCCATGAAAAGGAATACCTTGGCCTTTTCATAGGCCACCAGTGAGTCCTTTTCTTGTAGCTGCTGTTGAGTAAAGGTTAAGAAAATATGGGTGAAAGGAAGGTGAGGTGGTGAGAACAGAGAAAGGAGAAAATAGGTGGTTCTCCCATGTGAGGCCAAGGTTCTTTTTTCAGGACTCTTTTCTATCCATGGTTGGTCATAATGAGGACCTGCTAGCCAAGAAGGACAAGTCAGAGCCTGTGCTTGAGACTGCTCATTTCTGGCCTTGTCCTGACGCTCACCTCCATGAGGCAGCTGGGGCCAAGGGGAGTATGAGCTGAGGTGGTCAGAAGCTCCAAGAGTGTTTCAGGGAAAAACAGCCTGGGCCACAGGATATAACACTCAAGTAGGACAGAGAGCTCTGCGGACGTGCTGCCAAGTACCCGGTGTGCAGTTGAGGCGGCCGTCCAGACCCCACTGTGTGGGCTGCCATTGGGAGAGGGGTGAGCAGAGCACTCAGCGGGGCCAGTTGGTGGGAAGATGCACTTTTCCATTTCCCAGCACATGAGTCATCTTCTCTGGGCCCCTGTGCTGTGCTTGCACGGACAGTGGCAAGAAGGGGGTGTTGTGGCTGAGTAGCAGCATCTGTGCCGGGGGTGGAGAGGGAAGGGGGTTGGGGAGAGGGTAAAGATTTAAATCCTTCACTAATCAACAGCAGTTTGAATCACATTTTTATGAGTAAGGAAGTGATAAATCAGCCCTGAGTGTTCAGCCCCCAAGTCCTGTCAGCTGGTGCCCTTCTGAAGGCTTCTCTCCAGGCCAGTCTGCTTGCTGTCAGAGTCGCCACCCAGCCACAGAACCCTGGCTGTCTGAAACCGGGAAGCAAGGGCCTGATGCTGCCTGGCCCTCCCAGGTGCTTGGGGTCTTGGTGATTTGGCAGTCACTGCGAGTTACAGAACATCTGGACCATCATTTTTCTTTCCATTCTTACTTGGACATGTCCTTCTGGGTGGGTGTTTGCATATGTCAGTTCCTGGACTCTGTGGAGAAGGAACATTCCAGCCTGAAGCAGAGGTGATCTGTGGCCCCCAAGGCAGTTGGGATCCTTTCAGTCTGTGCCTGGGCCTTCCTTGTAGATATGGTACCTAAGGCGTATGATTTGAAGAGCAACAGGGACGCCCTTACTAAAAAGTATGTTCTTTGTTGATGCCTCTGATTCATTTTTTTTGTGTTCAGTGCCACCCTTGTATAACTGTCCTCTTTTCAAAATACCAGTAGTTCAGGGATAGAATGATACTAACACTTTAGGGTGATTGCTTTTTAAATGTGCTTTCCTTGTGGTCAAGAGAGATATAGAACTGTTTAAAAGCTTTGGACACCTCACAAGTAAAAATGGAGGAAAAAACCCTCAGCTGGTGACAACTAAAAGGCATCTTTCCCCTTTTCCCAGGTTATATAGTTTTCCCTGGAGCTCAGGAAGGCAGAGGATGTGAGATCAGATTTGCCCCCCTTCACACAGGAGGAAATAAATTGAGTTCTGCTACATCATTTAACCAACTAAACTTTCAGATCTCAGCAGTGATCTCAAAATTCATGGGTTGAGGGCCATTGGTGGGGGAGACCTCTGTCTCCTCTCATTTGAGCCCTTTGCAAAAATTCTGCTTCAGTGGAACTACAGAGTCTAGAATCCCGCACTGAAGTGATTGGGGACAGATAAATTTGAGGGATGTTTGGGGGGTTCTTAGGAAAGTGCCTAGTACTTACTAGGCACTCAGTTAAGTCTGTACTGAATGCATGGATGAAGAAGGCCACAGTTCTGGCAAGCCAGCTCTCATTGAACAGTGTGTTCCTTACCTGGCTTGGGTCCAAAATTGTTCTTTGGCGAGTGATGGGTGGTGGTGAGATAGGTGGTTCCCAGAGTGATGTCACAATCGGTAATCTCTCTACAGCATTCCTGAGCCCAAAGGGAGAAATGGGGCCTTCTCCACGTGCCTCAGCATTTAACACTTCAGTGGCCGTTTGATCGGCTGACGTGATGCTGGAGGGTGAACTGTTGATCTAAACCACAAACACTCCAAGAATTTTAATTTTTTGAAAATTCTGTAATTGAAGGAAATAGACTCTAGTTTCTTGAAGAGGAATAATTGAAGTAGCGTTTGTGGTAGGGCATCACTGAAGCCCATTGCATCCCCCATCTGTGCCCAATTTGCTCCAATCTGGCCTTTTTTTTTTTTTTTCTTCTTCTTCCTTTTTCTCTCTCCCTCTTGCTCTTTCTCTTTTTAAAAAATATGTTTTATAATTCCTGGAATCAAAACCATCTCAGTCACACACTGTTTTATTTTACTGTATTATTGGATTATACTTCCTATAAATCATTGGATGTTATTCATTGGCCACCACTGGAATAACTTCCCTTTTCTATACTCTGGCCCCCTCTTTTTCCTCCTCCTTTTCCTCCTCTACCAGTTCATAGGCCAGGCCTCCATTTCAGCCTTGCAGAAACGCCCCAGAGGCAGCAGGAGGGCACCCAGAAACACTTCTCTCGTGTGCCGTTGGTACTCCCTGCTTTTAGGGAACATTTCGGGGCTGGGATTGAGGTAGGGATGGACTGGCATTCCTTCCATTATCAATTATGCTTGCTCTTATGGCTCGTTAGTAATCCTGCATTGCAGGAGGTAGAGGGAGTGCCACACGTGTGTCTCCAGAGGAATAGAGAATCACAGCTGTCTATGTGGGACCGATAGTGGTTAACCCAGATGTTGGGATGCTTGAGGTAGAGACCTCACACCTCCATGCTGTTGTTGTGTATGCTGGTTGACTCTAGTTGAGAAGTTTGATTCACAACCAGAGTTCCTTTGTTTTCCAGCCACCTCACAGACTTTGAGTACAGCAATCTGCTTCTCTGTGGCAATTCACTTCTGTCTGAGTCTCTTACCAAAGCAGAATGTATGAAGTGCCTAATCCTCTGCTTGTCAGAACAGTTGTACAGGAAATCCACCTTTCATAAGGGGTTAGGCTTGAGTTTAGCTGTATAAACTGTCCTTCTCATTCCTCCTTCTCTAAGATCTCTAGTGGTAGAAGCCCTTGGGCTTTTTCTCCTAAAGGATCCATGGGTAGATTTCTCCAGGTAATCAGCACTTCCTGACCTTCATTTCCAGAACTGCTCAGTTTAGAGTAAATTAGCAAAGAACCAGCTTGGCCAACAAATTTTGTGAGAAATGGATTCAAAGGTCAGAAGAGTCTAGGCTTTAGAAGGCAGGCCAGAGGAGGACGCATCCTTCCGCTATGCCCTCTATCCCCCTGGGGGAGATACAACTATCAGTAGGCTGCTTAGCACAGACTTCTTCCCTCAGGATTCCCTGGAAAAGAAGAAAAAGTTAAAGAAATGAGTGTGTAGGGGACCTCCCTATCTTTCCTGACTCTGATTTCCAGGGTCCTTGCTTTTAGAATATATGTTACTTTAGGTCAGGGGAGGATAAACAGTTCTGAACCGCTAAAGAAGTGAGAAAATCCAGTCATATCAATAAAATTAAGCTTCTTACTGTGTCAGGTGAAGGAATGGTATCTGTTTGCCCCAAGGTGATGGTGTGGTTTGGTGTCCTTAGTTGCTTTGGTTTAGAGTGCTGAAGTGCAGTATCCCATCATTGCCCAGGAGTTAATATGGGCTGGGTATCTCCTCTCTCTGGCCATTGTATGGCTTCCCAATTTGATTTTATTTTGCTCCAGGAAGGACTTAACTCTGAAAGGAAGACATTATTGGCAGGAATGTTGGCAGCAGGGCTCTCAGCTGCCTTTCCAGAGTTCTCTGTAAGCTTTTCCTGAGGAGAAAATTTCTACATGTGTAGCTTACCGGGGGCTCAGGCCAGATATGTACTGTGTGTTGAACACACAGGGGAAGTGGGTATGTTCTGGGGATGGGGTGAGAGGGCATAAGTTGTACTTTGTATCCTAACCAACTGAATGGTGGCTGAGGAAGAATTGTAGCTTTCAGAGGTAGTGGCAGATAATAACAACAGCAAAACACTGTGATAATACCTGATGACATTTTATAGTTGCTGCATACGTGTTTTCATTTGATTTCTCCTACCAGCTGTCAGAGACAGGTGGGACAGATATTTTGTGTCCTGTTTTATAGATGGCCAGGAACATACCAGAAAGGTTTAATAATTTAAGCAAGGTTACGCATCTAGCAAATTACACCCACATCTTAAGTGTCCAGCCTTCTGTATCAGAAGACACAGAAACCTCTCTGGATTTAATTGAGAGAGTTAAACAATGCAAGCATCTTGCCTCTCCCCCCCCCCCCCCCGCCAAATCTGAGCAGCTGCTGTTTTTTGATGCAAAAAGTGATTCTTGAGTCTGATTTGAGACTGAAGAGGAACAGAGGTAGAGATGAGGGAGTTGAGGGGGAGTCAGAATTCCAGGCTGCTTGAACCTCTGGTGGGGCCACAGGTAATAAGCTGGCAGAAGGATATGGTTTGAGGATATCAAAAGTTGTCGGGGTTCCATATTTACTATTCTCATGGGTAAGGGGGAATCTCCCTTTCACAACAGAAAGCATTGTTCATGACCAGTTGGGAAAAGAAATATTCATCTTTGTCTTACTTTGGGAAATGCAGTCTCCTTCTCTCTCTTTCTCCCTTTCTTTCTTTCTTTCTTTTTTTTTTTTTTTTAAGATTTTATTCATCCATTTGACACAGAGAGACACAGCGAGAGAGGGAACACAAGCAGGGGGAGTGGGAGAGGGAGAAGCAGGGGGAGTGGGAGAGGGAGAAGCAGGCCTCCCCAGGAGCAGGGATCCCGATGTGGGGCTCGATCCCAGGGCTCTGGGATCATGACCTGAGCTGAAGGCAGATGCTTAAGGACTGAGCCACCCAGGCACCCCTCTTCCTTTTTTTTTTTTTTTAAGATTTTATTTATTTATTTGACAGAGAGAGACACAGTGACAGAGGGAACACAAGCAGGAGGAGTGGGAGAGGGAGAAGCAGGCTTCGTGCAGAGCAGGGAGCCCAATGCGGGGCTCGATCCCAGGACCCTGGGATCATGACCTGAGCCAAAGGCAGATGCTTAACAACTGAGCCACCCAGGCGCCCCTCCTTTTCTTTTTTAAAGGACTTTTTAGGAACATTGTTTCTTATTCTCATGATCTTTTCTATTATCTTTCTTGCTTTTAAGAAAGAGGCTTTTCACATGCCATTCTTAGAGGAGACTATGATTCTTATTTTTGGCCTGGGGGAAAGTAGATATATCATTCATGCAGAAAAGAGGATGAGAGTATAAAACATTTGAAAGGATGATAAAGTGAATACACATGGAACCCCTATCTGGGTTAAGAAATAGAATGCTGTTAGCACCTCAGAAGCTCCCTGTTGTGTTTTGTGCCCATGGTAGTTCTCCCTCATCCTTACAGGTAATTATCATCCTGACCTGTGGAGTTCATTCCCTTACTTTTTTATAGCATTGTTATAAGTATGTACTCTTAAACAAAACGTAGTTTGGTTTTGCTTGCATATAAATGGAATCATGCTTAATCATATTATTTACATTCTTTTCTCTCTGGCTTATTTTGTTCCATGTAATGTTTGTGAGTTCTATCCATGTTGATGTGTGTGGTTGTAGTTTATTCATTTTCATTGCTACAATACTACATTTTATTCCTGTATTACAGTTTACCCGTTCTTATTTTAAGGATATTTGAGACATTTGAGTTGTTTTCTCTTTGGAGCTATTATGAATATTGAATCCATTGACCGTTATTGTAATTATTGGAGTATTTGGATTTATACGTACTGTACTATTATTTAAAAATCAGTTTTATCGAGGTAAATTTATACACAGTAAAATGAACCCATCTTAAGAGTACATTTCAGTGAGTTTGACCAACTTATATACCAATTTATATATCCGGGTAACTAATCATCACAATCAAGATATGGAACGTTCCATCATCCAAAAAGTTTTCTTTGTGCCCATTCCAGTTGATCTCCATTCCTACCCCCGGCCTCAGGTAAACCACTGATCTGTCTTCTGTCACCATATAATGAATGTGTCTTTTCTAGAGTTTCTTATAAATGTAATCATACAGTGTGTAGTCTTTTGTTTCTGGTTTCTTTTGTTCAGCTTCATGTGTCTGAGATTTATTCATGTTGTTTATATGAATCAGTATTTCATTCCTTTGTGTTACTGAATAGTATTCTACTATAAGGATATACTACAGTTTTGTTTATCTAGTTACCTGTTGAACATTTCGGTTGTTTCTACTTTTGGGTTATTATGAATAAAACTGCCATGAACCTCTGTATGAAAGTCTTTTTGTGAACATGTATTTTATTTTATTTTTTTAAACTGATTTTTTTTTTTTTTTTTTTTTTATTCAGTCGAGACACAGAGATACAGAGAGAGAGAACATGAGCAGGGGGAGAAGCAGAGGGAGGGGGAGAAGCAGGCTCCCTGCTGAGCAGGGAGCCGGATGCAGGGCTCGATCCCAGGACCCTGGGATCATGACCTGAGCCGAAGGCAGATGCTTAACCATCTGAGCCACCCAGGCGCCCTATGTGTACATGTATTTTAATCTCTTGGGTAAATACCCAGGAGTAGATGTCCTGGGTCATACAGTAAGTATATATTTAATTTCATAAGAAACTGCTAAGCTGTTTTCCAAAGTAGTTGAATCATTTAAATTCCTTGCAGCAAGGCATAAGAGTTTCAGTTCCTTTGCATCCTTGCCAACATTTGGTATTGTCAGTCTTTTTTACTTTAGGGATTTGGGTGGATATGCGGTACCATTTCATTTTGGTTTTAATTTCATTCTGTGTTTCCCCTCAATGACTGAGGATGAGGCATGACTTTTCATGTGCTTATTTGTCATTTGTATATCTTCTTTGGTGTGTGTTTAAATCTTCTGCCCATTTGAAAAATCAAGTTGTTTGCCTTTTATTATGAAATTTTAAGAGTTCTCTCTACAATCTGGATATAAGACCCTTGTCAGATATATGTGGTGGTGGTGTTGTTTTGAGATTGTATTTATTTATTTGAGAGAGAGAGAAAGAGAGAGCATGAGAGTGGGGTGAAGGGCAGAAGGAGAAGCAGACTCCCCGCTGAGCAGGGAGCCCGACGCGGGACCCGATCCCAGGGCTCCGGGATCATGACCTGAGCCGAAGGCAGGTGCTTAACCGACTGAGCCACCCAGGCACCCCAGATACATGTTTGTAGATATTTTCTCCCTGTGCTTTCCCATTACCTGTTCTGTTTCCTTTTTTCTTCCTTCTTACTTTCTTTCGGATTTCTTTTTCCACTCTTCTCCCCCTTTCCCTACTAATTTCCTTTTTTCTTTTTTTTTTATTAAGATTGTATTTATTTATCTGACAGAGATAGAGCGAGAGAGGGAACACAAGCAGGAGCTGTGGGAGAGGGAGAAACAGGCTTCCCGCGGAGCAGGGAGCCCGATGTGGGGCTTGATCCCGGGACCCTGGGACCATGACCTGAGCTGAAGGCAGATGCTTAATGACTGTGAGCCACCCAGGCGCCCCTTCCTTTTCTTTTATTAGTGGTTACCCTAGGAACTAAAGCATGTGCACTTACCTTGCCAAAAGTCAAGTTATTCAGCATTTTTCACTCTCCTCCCAAATAATACAGGGACTATGGAATAAATTCCAACCATTCTCTTCTCACTATGTCTCTAATTTATATGCTGCCCTTGTCATGTATTTTCATTCTTTTTTTCCTTTTAAACCCTCCAGGACAAATTGTTGTTGTTTTTGTTGTTTATTTTGTTGGTAAATATTTGTTTAGACCCACCCATATATTTACTACTTTCTTTTCATTCCTTTTTGCATTTCACACCCTCCACCTGGGATCATTTTCTTTTTGCCTGAAATATATTCTTTAGAACATATTTAGTGAAGTTTGTTTGTTTATTTGAGAGAGAGCGAGCGCCCACATGAGCACGTGAGGTGGGGGGCAGGGAGGGGCAGAGGCAGAGGGACAAGCAGAGTCCATGCTGAGTGCGGGACCGGGCTTGATTCCATGACCCTGAGATCATGACCTGAGTCACACATCCAACCGACTGAGCCACCCAGGTGCCCCTAGTGAAGTTCTTTTGATGACAGATTTTTTTCAGTTTTTATTTGTCTGAAAAGGCTTTATTTTCCTTATTCCTAAAAGACCTATGTTCACTGGTAATAGAACTCTAGGTTAACAGTTCCTTCAGCCCCCATTTCATACAATTCATTGTCTCTGAGCTTTCACCATTGCTGATTAAAAGCCGACCATCAGTCAAATTGTTTCTCTTTTATTTTTATTTATTTTTTTTAAAGATTTTATTTTTTTTTTTTAAAGATTTTATTTATTTATTTGAGACAGAGAATGAGACAGAGAGAGAGTACATGAGAGGGGGGAGGATCAGAGGGAGAAGCAGACTCCCTGCCGAGCGGGGAGCCCGATGCGGGACTCGATCCAGGGACTCCAGGATAACGACCTGAGCCGAAGGCAGTCGCTTAACCAACTGAGCCACCCAGGCGCCCAAATTGTTTCTCTTTTAAAAATAATCTATTCTCTCTGGATGTTTTCCAGGTCTTTAAAATTTTTTTTTAAAGTTTAAGTTAAAAAAACTTTTAAAAAAACTTCTGAAGCCACCCAGGCGCCCGATGTTGTACTGTTTTAAAGATTATTTATTTATTTATTTATTGACAGAGAGCGAGAGAGGGAACACAAGCAGGGGGAGTGGGAGAGGGAGAAGCAGGCTTCCTGCTGAGCAGGGACCCGATGTGGGGCTCGATCCCAGGACCCTAGGATCATGACCTGAGCCGAAGGCAGACGCCCAACAACCAAGCCACCCATGTGCCCCTCCAGCTGTCTTTTCAAGGGGCTTTATTTCTGTGTTTATTTCTGACTCACCCTCATACCTTGGATGTAGCTCTGTGGGATGCCAGCTTAATGGCAGAGATCTTGGGCACCCTCTTAGGTTAGCTTTACCCATGAAGCCTTGGAAACCAAAGCTCAAGTTCATCAGGTGGCAAGTGTTCTTAGGGTAAAGTCTGGCTGTGTTCCACTTATATCTCTAGTTTCCCATCTTTACTCAGTCTCTGACCAGAAAATTCCTTTTTAATTTCCTTACTCATGTATGCTTTCTGAAAAGATTTTTAAAATATTTTTTCCAGGATAATTAGTTGTTTCCTTGGGAGAGTAGATCAAGGTACCTAGTCTGCCTGACGTGTTATTAGAAGAAATGCTGTGACTCCTTTTTTCTTTTTACCACCAGGCATGAACATTTATGTAGCTCTGCTTGAGCAGTACGACTGGGGCACCCGTATCCAGGGTGGCAAGGGCATGTAGGCTGCTTTTCAAAGAGTAGCTCTTTTTTCAGCTCCTACAGTCTAGTTTTACGGCAGATGGTGTTATGGGGCTCGCATTCTAAAATTTTTCCAAGAGGTGTTCAAGGTATAGACTACTTAGAAGGCTAATTGGGTGGGGAAGAAAGGTAAAGGTGAGAGGGAGGGCTGCAGCTGAAATGACAGAAACCATTTATTACCAAGAGGGTCTGAGCTAGAGATCTGGAAAAGAGTGCTCTCTAGTTTCAGCCACATTGCGTTACATATCTGGTGAACCCTGTTGGCCCATAAAATCCTTTCCATTAGTCAGGGTGCTCTGTGCTTTTGTTCTTGACTTCTGCTGTTCTTAGAGCTGTTTGGTTTGCTTGTGTGTCTCCGTTTCCTTTTTAGAAGGCAGCTTGTCACATATTTAGAAATTTATTTACTGTAATTGCAGTTTTCTGGCTTCTTTAGGCCCCTCTTCAGCTATAGGACTCCCGTCTTGAAGCTTATGTCAGAAAATGCCTGTGTGATCCCTTGCCCCAAGTGCCAACAGCAGATGCACCAGTTGACATGCTGTAGGGAATTTCCAACTGCTGGGCAGGTTTCTGAAATCCAGACACGTGCTGTTCACACTTTGGCTTCTGAAGCAAGGATCAGCAGTTGAAGAGAGGAGGGGGACTGGAGGGAGAGAGATCTTATAATGCCTGCCCAAGGCTTACGGCTGTGTCAGCTTGCTTCATCCCTTCTCCAGCTGGCGTTGGCAGGGTCGAGTAAATCACTGTAGAGCGGTTACGAGCCGAACTCACTGGGGGCTTCTTTGAGGCACACCTGTGACGTCATCCTGTTATCACTGCTTGTTCTGCGTAACCTCTTTTCACCTCTCCCCTGAGAAAGGGTGATGCCCAGAACTCATGTCAGGGCAATGAGCAGAGAGAAATGTTTGGTAATCATCATTTTGAGATGCCTGCTAAGGACACAATTGCAGGCTGTTGACACATTGTTCAAGATTCCACACTGGAAGAGAAAGTCCTCTTTGCAAACATGGCCTGCATACCCCGTAAACCTCTTTTTAAACTCGAAGAGAAAGACAACCCAGAAAGACTTGAAACTGCTAAGTGGTCTCGCTTGATCCCCGTCTCCCCGTCTAAACACACACACACACACACACACACACACACCTCTATACAGCAGTGATTCTTTTAAAAACAGCAGATCATGTCACTCTGCTTAGAATCCTCCACCGGCTTCCCATTTCAGAGTAAAAGCCATAGACTTTACAAGAGAACTCCCCCTCCTCCCACCCTCCCACATCGCCTCTCTCTGGCCTCGTTTGCTGCTGCTGTTCTCCCCCCGGCTTGCTTGGCGTGCTTCAGCCACACTGGCCTTCTTGCAGGTCCTCTGATGAGCCAGGGATTCTCGCACCGTTGAACCTTTGCATTATCAGTTTTCTCTACTTGGAACGCTCTGCTTCAAGCTCTCTGCATGGCAAATACCGCACCTCCTATGAGTCTACTGAAGTAATACTGCCATGACGCCTGCCCTGATCATCCTATTAACACTGCTGCACTCCCACCCTGAGCTCCTTGATTGCCTCTATCACTTGGTTTTCTTTTTTTCACAACTTGTATTCTAAATACTAAGTAACTTATTTTTTGTGCATATGTTTATTACTCATTTTCTCCTACTGCCCCTCTGCAAGAATGTAAACTCCCTACCTAATGTAAACTCCTATACCTAGTCAAGGTATAGACTACTTAGAAGGCTAATTGGGTGGGGAAGAAAGGTAAAGGTGAGAGGGAGGCCTGCAGCTGAAATGACAGAAACCATTTATTACCAAGAGGGTCTGAGCTAGAGATCTGGAAATCTACAGTTAGGGATCCTTGACCTGTTTTATTCACTGATGTATTATGAGCCTCTAGAACAGTGCCTAGTGTGCTGTAAATTCTCAATAAATACATTCAACAAGTCAGGCTGGGCAGTGCAGATTGAATGGTAAGGCCAGGGGCATCTAATATCTGGGGTCATTGCTCATAATCTTACTATCTTTCCTTGTTTTTTTGTTATGGTGACATTTCAGAAAATATAATTTCCAAATACAAATTTTGTATCCTGACATTAAAATACATTAAATGTGTTTTGGTATTTACTGCTGATCCTGGAGTCAATGTCTTTGGGGCTCTGGAAAGCAAAATTTCTTGGAGAACAGCATAAGTTCTGTCCTTTTTCATCCCCTAAATCTTCCATCCTTTATTCTTTATTCTTTCTTCCTGTACATAATATTCTTTTATTTCTCCTTCTTTACTCATTTACCACATTTTTACTCTCACTTTACTCTCACTTTACTTAAAAGATTTAACGTTTTGGTTTTGTTGAGAGTACCAAAACAAATAGGAAAAAAAGCTGGAAACCACCTGTAAACCATCTTCCCAGCAATGACAATCATTCCTATATATATGTATGAATTCAAGTTCTTTTTTAACACAGTTGAAAAAATACTGATTATAAAATGTTTTGATTCTCCTGTTTTCATTTAGAGGTATTCAGTCATAGAATTCTTTATAATCATGTTTAATGGCTAAATAATGTTCTCGTATGAATATGTTAACATTCACTTAATCCTTACCCTGTTTTCAGACATTTTTTCCCACTTTTATAGTATTGTGAATAATGCTATAATTAACATCTTTGTACATAAAACCTTTGTCTTCATTTCATATTGTTTTATTAGAATATATTTTTAGAAGCTCAGTTTTGGGGTTAAAGGGTTTGAAGTCTTCTAATGCTTTTGATACATGATGCTGGATTACTTTTTTAAGAAGTTGTGCCAGCTGACACTCCTAACAGCAGTGTTTGAGAATGCCCAGCTACCACCTCTTGCTCATTAAAGTGTTTTTAATGTTTTATAGTCCTTGGCACAATGCAGGCATTCATATATTTGTTGAATAAATGATAGAAGAAAACCCATCTTTTTTTTTTTTTTAAACAGACTTTCTTTTTTAGAGAAGTTTTAGGTTCCTAGCAAAATTGATTGGAAAGAACAGAGAGTTCCCATATTCCACCTGCCCCCAAACATGCACAGTCTCCCCCACTGTCAACATTGGGAACTGGAGTGGTACATTTGTTATAATTGGTGAACCTACATTGGCACATCATTATCACCTACAGTCCATAGTTTACAATAAGGGTCACTGTTGGTCTTGTACATTCTATGGGTTTTGACAAATGTATCATGACATGTATCCACCATTATAACACAGAAGAATTTCACTGTCCTTAAACTCCTCTATGATCTGCCTATTTATCTCTTCCTCTCCCTAACTTCTGGTAACCACTGATTTTTCTACTGTCTCCCCAGTTTTGCCTTTTCCACAGTATCATGTAGTTGGAATCATATAGTATGTAGTCTTTTCAGATTGGCTTCTTTCATTTACTGATAAGCATTTAAGGTTTCTCCACATTTTTCTCATGGCTGGATAGCTCATTTCTTTTTAGCACTGAATGATACTCTGTTGTCGAATATACCACAGTTTATTTATTGTTTAACCTACTGAAGGACATCTTGGTTGCTTCTTCGTTTTGGCAGTTATGAATAAAACTGCTATAGACATCTATATGCAGGTTTTTATGTGGACATAGTTTTTTTTTTTTTTTCTACTGCTTATTTTATTTTAACAGTCTACTGTCCCCAGAGAAGAAACGGATACAGAGGTGATTTATGGACATAGTTTTTTGACTCATTTGGGTAAATCCCAAGGATTGAGATTACTAGATCATACGGTAAGACTATGTTTAGTTGTGTTTTTTTTTTTTAAAGATTTTCTTTATTTATTTGAGACAGAGAGAATGAGAGACAGAGAGCATGAGAGGGAGGAAGGCCAGAGGGAGAAGCAGACTCCCCGCTGAGCAGGGAGCCTGATGCGGGACTCGATCCCGGGACTCCAGGATCATGACCTGAGCCGAAGGCAGTCGCTTAACCAACTGAGCCACCCAGGCGCCCCTATGTTTAGTTTTCTAAGAAACTGCTAAACTGTTTTCCAACTTATCTTTTTTTTTTTTTTTAAGATTTTATTTATTTATTTGACAGAGCGAGACACAGTGAGAGAGGGAACACAAGTCGGGGAGAGGGAGAAGCAGGCTTCCTGCTGAGCAGGGAGCCTGATGTGGTGCTTGATCCCAGGACCCTGGAATCATGACCTGAGCCGCTTAAGGACTGAGCCACCCAGGCACCCCTCAGCTGACCTTGTTTTAAATTGCATATCTTTAGGTATGCCTCAGTAGCTCAGTAGGGTTGCCTGGGTGGCTCAGTTGGTTAAGCTTCCGACTCTTGATTTCAGGTCAGGTCATGATCTGGGGGTCATGAGATCGAGCCCTGCATCGGGCTCCGAGCTGGGCATGGAGCCTGTCTAAGATTCTCTCTCTCCCTATTTTTCTGCCCCACCCCTGCTGCTCGCTCTCTCCCTTCCTCCCTCCTTCTCTCTCTCTCTCAAATAGATAAATGCATTTCTTTGATTATTGGTGATAATGGACATTTTCTTCCTTTTTTAAAAAACTGGTATGTATAGGGCGCCTGGGTGGCTCAGTTGGTTAAGCGACTGCCTTCGGCTCAGGTCATGATCCTGGAGTCCCTGGATCGAGTCCCGCATCGGGCTCCCTTCTCAGCAAGGAGCCTGCTTCTCCCTCTGACCCTCCCCCCTCTCATGTGCTCTCTCTCTCTCTCATTCTGTCTGTCTCAAATAAATAAATAAAATCTTTAAAATAAATAAATAAATAAATAAAATAAAATAAAAACTGGTATGTATATGCAATGGAATATTATGCAGCCATCAAAAGGAATGAAATCTTGCCATTTGCAACGATGTGGATGGAACTGGAAGGTATTATGCTGAGCGAAATAAGTCAATCAGAGAAAGACATGTATCATATGACCTCACTGCTATGAGGAATTCTTAATCTGAGGAAACAAACTGAGGGTTGCTGGAGTGTTGGGGGGTGGGAGGGATGGGGTGGCTGGGGAGGGTATGTGCTATGGTGAGCGCTGTGAATTATGCAAGACTGTTGAATCACAGACCTGTACCTCTGAAACAAATAATACATTATATGTTAAAAAAGAAGAAGAAGAAGAAGATAGCAGGAAGGGAAAAATGAAGGGGGGGAAATCGAAGGGGGAGACGAACCATGAGAGACCATGGACTCTGAGAAACAAACTGAGGGTTCTAAAGGGGAGAGGGGTGGGGGGATGGGTTAGCCTGGTGATGGGTATTAAAGAGGGCACGTTCTGCATGGAGCACTGGGTGTTATATGCTAACAATGAATCATGGAACACTACATCAAAAACTAATGATGTAATGTATGGGGATTAACATAACATAATAAAAAAAAGATCTTTTCAGCAAAAGGAAAAAAAATAAATCTTAAAAAAAAGTTTATAGTTCTGTGTAGCCTTATTTTCTGCTCATTTTTCCATTCCATCCTTGTATCTTTTGTATCAATTTATTTGAGCTTTACAGATGGTAAATATAACAAGTCCTTTCAATGTTCACTGGTAATTTTCTTATTTGTGTTTGATTTTTTAAATGTTTATTGGTTTTTTTAGTGTACAAAATATTTAAACTTTTATTGAGTTAAAATGTCATTCTTTATCGTTTGTAATTTATTCCATTGCTCTTAAGCTTTATAAGGTCTTCCATTGGAGAAGTTTTTAACCAGCTCTGCAAATATATTTTCATTTCCATCAGCCGGAGGGAATTCTAGCACTATTTGTTAGGTAATTTCATTCAGTTGGGAAGAAATGTGAGGAACCCTGCATGCTTAATAATGTGACGGTAACATTGTGAGAGATTTTTGGGGGCTTGAACCTGTGACCCTGAGATCGAGACCTGAGCTGAGATCAAGAGTCAGAGGCTTAACCGACTGAACCACCCCGGCACCCCTGTGAGAGTAGATCTTTTGCATCAGATATAAAAGTTCCTAGCCAGCAGATCAGCCTGGTGTGTATATTACTTTGAGTGAGGTAAGGTTGGAGTCATCATGAACTGCATTGTCAGGGTCAGACCTTGCACTTCACCTCACTTCACCTTTGGTGAAGACTTACCAGCTAGGAATAGTTTAAGCTTGGTAAGTTAGCATGGATATGTCAGTAATGGAATAGAAAACATTTAAGAAGTAGTAAATGAATTAAACCTTCTTATGTGGGGTGTGTGTGTGTGTGTGTGTGTGTGTATATATGTGTGTATATATATATACACATTATATATAATTGAATATTACTTAGCCATCAAAAAGAATGAAATCTTGCCATTTGCAACAATGTGGATGGAGCTAAAGTATATTATGCTAAGCAAAATAAGTTAATCAGAGAAAGACGATATGATCTCATTCATATGTGGAATTTAAGAAACAAAACAAATGAACATATGGGAGGGGAAAAAAGAGAGAGAGGAGAACAAACCATAAGAGACTCTTAATGCTAGAGAACAAACAGGGTTGCTGGAGCGGGGGTAGGAGGGGGATGGGCTAGATGGGGGATGGGCATTAAGGAGCGCATTTGTTATGATGAGCACTGGGTTTTGGATGTAAGTGATGAACCGCTGAATTCTACTCCTGAAACCAATATTGCACTGTATCGTTAACTAACTAGAATTTAAGTAAAAATTTGGGGAAAAAATGAATTAAACCTTTTTGCTATGGTATGTTTGCCACGGATTTGCCAGTATTTCTCACCTTCCCTTAAGGGGAGGTGGTTTTCTCTTTTGAACTTTGAATTTCAAACAAAGCAACTTGGTTTGAGGGTTTATTTCTTTGATTTCTTTTGACATTGCTGATTCCTCAAACTGTCTTCTTTCATCCAGAGGAACCAACAACTTGATAGGTCAAGTAGAGAATATTCAGCTATTCTAGAAAATGCAATTATTTTATCTTCATAAAATGCATAGATTTCTCAACTGGAGTATGTGCTCCATGGACAAAAGACTGTATGGTATTTTATCAAATCCCTAACAGTGTTCAAGGTAGATTTCTTTTTTTTTTTAATTTTATTTATTTGACAAAGATACAGAGATACAGCGAGAGAGGGAACACAAGCAGGGGGAGTGGGAGAGGGAGAAGCAGGCCTCCTGCCGAGCAGGGAGCCCAATGCGGGGCTCGATCCCAGGACCCTGGGATCATGACCTGAGCTGAAGGCATACGCTTAACTGACTGAGCCACCCAGGCGCCCCTCAAGGTAGATTTCAAAATTAGGTACTTAATCAATAATGGTCGATTTGATTGACTAACTTAGGGTCTGGGATTGTATAAAATGAGTTTAGACATATAAGAAATTATATTTAAATTATACATATATGTGAGTTTATATATAATGAGTTTAGGCATATAAGAAATTATATTTACATTCTTTTAAACTGCCTGATGCAAGCTCCATGATGGTAATGCTATAGGAGACTGCTTTGAGAAGCCAAGATTAGAATCTGTGATATACTTTTTCCCCTTTTTTCTAGCCCCAAACTATGGGGGTTCTCCCTCTGAAGACATTGGGAAGCCAAATTTATAAAAAAATTCCTATTAATTAACTAATGCTCTTTAACCACTGATGCTCCTTGGCAAGGGAGACTGGAGCAGCTCATTCAACCACTGGGGTACCTGCTGTCAGAGTTTCGCCCCTACTTTGAGGCCCTTAAAGGCAAAGAGAGTCCTGTTAGGAAGTGGTAGAAATGCTTCCACATATGTGTGCTATTTCTTTAAAAGAAAGTCTAACGGAAGTGATGCTGTAGGGAACATCTGCACTTGGGGCTGAGTGGAGAGAGCGAGATGCGCTGCAGCTGGTGTAAGGGCCTGGCAGGCTGAGGCGCTGCTGTCTATTGGGGTTTACTTCTGTCTACATTGAAACATGGCTTGGGAGGGGGTTGGTGGCCTGCTGCCAGCCTCAGTTAGCCTGCCCCTCTCTTTCCTCTTTCCTCCTCACTACCACCCCCCCCCCCAACTCCCCTCCCTCATGCTTTAAAGTCACATTTCCAGGCCAGACGTAGAATTAATCTCTGGGCACTTCACATTGCTGGCAGCTGAAAGCAGGATGTGGGATTTTTTTTTTTTTCTCTTTCTCTCTCTCTGCGTCTTGGCTGACTTTTTTACCTCTCGAAGAATTTGGAAGGCCGTGAGATTCCCCCCCCACAAGTACTGTGGAGTTTTTCAGCACGCTGATCACCCTGCTGCGGCTTCACCCTAATAGACTTCATATGTTGATGCAGTTGACATCAGTATCAAACTATTTTACATGTGATCTGGTGTATTTCCTGAGGAAATCTGCAAGATATTTATTAAGAACTAATAAAATAAACCTCTCCATGAGTTTTTAGGTAGTTTTCAATTTTTCATGTCTCTCTCGTTTCCTCTTATCAATGAGCTGCTATTTTCTCCCTACTCTGACCATCACAAAAGGAAACAAAAATAAATGTTTTAAACTGTTCCTGAAGGGACAGAGAGAGAATAGTTCTGCCATGATGTATCAGCCGGGGCTATATTTTTAGTGCAGCATTGTAGAAACTAAAAATATCCTGTTATAGTGGATCCTTTTTATAGGTCTGTGTGTGTATGTGTGTGTGTGTATGTGTGTGTTTATAATGTTGTACGCACAAGTGCCTTTGTGCATCGGCAGCCGCTCTTCCCATTACAGCTGGACTCCATTAGTCCTTGAAAATTAATGTAATCCCAGTTAAGAAAAAAATTAATTACTCTACCAGAGCTGCATTTTATCCAAAGCTAGTGTTAGCTCCCTAGCTGGCAGCTTAGTTTGAGAGGCTCCAGGGGCCTATGGAGTCGTGGCTTTGGTATCACAGCGTTTGCTGCTGTGTTTTTCCTGTTGAGAGCATTCCTCAGTTCTTTAGGGTGAGACATGTGGCACGCAGAGTAACTGCAGACCTCTGTGTCTCAGTGAAATACCGTGTTCCATTCTGGTCATCCCCCAAAGGGTTGTCTGCTACAGGTTTAACTCACCTGCCGGAGCAGGTTTTCTTATCAGGATTCTTTTAAAAAGAGATTCTTTGGCAGTGGTTGATTTTTTTAGTGTTCTCTGGAGGAGAAATACCGTTTGTCAAAGTCCAAAAGATGCATGGGATTTGCCTAGGAGGGTTCTTCGTGGACAATTAAGAATGAAGGTCACGTTTTGTCCTTACTTTTCGTCTGAAGTTGGACTAGTCTGCTTACTACACACCTCTTATTATAAATGAGTATGTCAGAGTTGACTGCTGGCTTCTAGTCAGACTTCTCCGCACCAGCCTGGATGAGGGGCTGCCTGGCTCGGCGTGTGAGTAACGTCTCCAGCTGTGTAATCAGTGTTCTGGGATGAGGTGCAGGGCACAGCCCAGAAGTTGTTGCCATCCGCCTCGCCTTCACACAGCTCTTGCGCAGTTAGTTGCCTGCATTTGTTGTTGTTTTGTTTGTTTTTCCTCCTTGGGGTCTGGATTGGGGTGGAAGGGTAGAGTGGGATAGGTGGGAAGGATGGTTGTTTCCTTACTGGTCAGACTCTCCAGGCTTTCTGCTGAGAGTCCGGCCAGGGTCCATCTGTGTTGGACTGCACTTCTCTTTTTGTACTGAGCTGCGGCGTGGGCAGCATAGGCCTGTGTAACACGTGACAGGCCTCCCCAAATCCCATGATGGCATGGATCCTCGCGGTGCTGTTCAGAACAAAAACAGGGTTAGTGCCCTTTTGTTTCTTTTTGGGCATGAGCTCTGAGGCTCGTCCATGGACCTCATGTTCTCTTCCGCTGGTGACTCCAGGTCCTCCCCTGATCCCGTCCCCATCATCCCCTGGCTGACAACTAGGTGAGCCCTTGGCTTCCTGTACTTGATCCCCAGGCAGTGTAGTTCAGTAAAAGTAGTAATTAGGCCTTTTACAAATTTATTTTATTAGTGAAGAGAGTTGGTAGGTAATGGGCTGTAACTCTAACACAGCCAGTTTAGAGATTAATAAAAAATTTAAAAAGAGCAGTTTTTACCAGAGGCAGTGGGCCTGTTATTTCGAGTTCTCAGCTGAGCCGAAATCAGAGTGGCGTGGGACCCATGGCGGCCTGGCTGCTGGGAGATGCAGAGCCACGTTCCTTGTTGTTACAGTCTGTGCAGTGCCCGTCCTTGAGGGTGTTTTACGCTGGCATTGGAAAAAAGGAAACCTTGTTTTCCAAGAACTCTGCTCTCTCTCAGCTTGATAAGCATTTAAAAATAAAAGCTGCACAATTGAAATTGGCAGTGCATCCTCATTCTTTTGTCTTTCTGTTTATTTTTTTCCCTCATCCCTCAACATGTGTGCTACAGCCCATGGTTATTACACCCTCAAGAGTGATGGCCTGGAACTCAGCAAACTTGCACCAGGGTCTGCCCGCCCTCCATTCGGCTGTTTGAAGCCGGCTGAGGCACCGGGACCCGGCACGGAGAGGTCTGGTGGATCAGCCACAGCAGCCCCATCCGTGGCACATTTCCCTTTGCCCCTGAAGCTGCCTCCTGGAATTTTTAGCTTCTCCAGAATCTTGATTGTCAGTTCAATCTTTCTTGTTAGTTTTTGCAGTTAACTTAATTGATTTGTTTACCTCTCCATTGGAGGAGCTCAAAAAGAAAATACTTTGGCACTAATCAGGAGCAGTCCTGGCTTTTTCAAAAGATTCTCGTGAGCTAAAATTTTAGAAGACTGACCCAGGGAGAAAAAAAAAGCTCCTATGGCTTAGGCTAGGGTGACGGTAAGTCCTGGTTTGCCCAGAGTTAGGCCCTGTTTATGAATTATTAATAGCATACCCTTTCGTTCTCACAAATAGCCCAGTTTAGGAGATAAATTTTAGCATCACCCTAGCTTGGATGAATTTAGCAAAAAACAAACAAAGTAACTTACTTACTACAAACTGTTAATACTTTGTCTAGAAATGTAATGGCTTGTAAGTCAGTGCCAAACCCTGCCCTGAGCATTGCATGCAGATTCCACTGGAGTCATGCACATGTGACCTCAGAAAGAATTGCCGTATCTCTGGCTCTGTGAGTGAAGACTGGCCTTCCTGCTTGAGTAGGGCCCGGTAAAGCCAACTCTGAAACACCATGTCACTTGTTCTAGCATTTCTGATTATCACTGCTTAGTTGGTTGAGTCAGAACCTGGAGTTAGTTTTTGGTGGGGTGTGGTTTCAGGTTTGCAGACTTCCCGGTTGATGCCTGTGAAGGGTTGGTGCCTGATTTAACTAAATAGGGTGTTACTTCAGGTTAGTAGTCCTTGTTTTTGCTTGGCTGGTTGGGCTGAACCTGGTATTACTGTTTCCCAAAGAATATTTTTGGTTTGAAAACTGAAGGTCAGCAGTTCGCAAGTGCCGAACTGAAAGCCAACTCTGTGGTTTGTCTTGTGCCACTGGGCCAGCAGCCCTGCAGCCCTGATCGATTGATCTGCGACAATATGAGACCACGAACAGCAACTGCCAGACAAAACTCCATCTCACCCCATTTCCCTGTCCAACCTGTCTCTCTGCCCAGATCCCCTTTCTTTTTCCCTTGTATGTCTGTCTCACTCTTGGTTATGTATTTCACTTTTTTGAGTCTATCTTTTTCCATCTCCTTGTCTCTTTCCATAACAGTTTTTAATAATGTTTTAGTTAGTTCCAGCCTTTTCCCTGAATGGATCCCATTGGAAAATGCATTTGAAAGGAAACAGTTATACACTTCCCTTCCTTTGAAAGTCTGTTGGCACCTTTTCCAGTGCAGTAAACCATACAACATGTATTTTCAAAGTTTCCAAACACAGACATGCTGGCGTTAAATTTATGAAAAAATATTTTATTCAGCTGTATGGTAACTGTGACTTTCAGAGATGCTGATCAGATTTGAACTTGGTGCTGACTTTTGGGACTCCAGCAGGTTTATAGATCTCTGCAGGAAATATAGCCACACTGGCTCTTGGGGAGTCCATGATGCTTTGTGCCATGGCCTTTGATTGCAGGTTGGGCAGGAGGAGTTCGGGCAAGAGATATAGATGTGGGGATCCCCCCAGCCACACCCAGCGAAAACCAGAGAAAGTCTATGAGTCACTGATGGATATTGCTTGGCTTTGTTGTGCACAGAAGCAGAAGGTAAATTCCTTCTGTTCATAGAAGGTAAATCTTTCTTTTTATTACTCCAGCCAAGGACTGGAGGTCAAATAACACCTGTTTGTGTGGTATGTTATTTACTTTAGAATGCCATGGCTAAGAAGAGTGTGTTTATTTGTATTCAAAGCAGTGATGATGTTGCTAATGTCTGTAAGTGATGATGTCACTCCTCCCTTTTTATACCTATAGGCCAGTGCCAAAAAAAAAAAACAGTTAGAATCAGCTCTGTGTATTTAAACATCTGTGGGTTTGACTGAGGTTTGAATTTGGTCCATAAGGACAGTGATTCTTCTCAAGGATCCTGGCTGTTTATTCAGAAGATCCCTGGGAATGTTCTTGATAGAAGCCTTTCAGAAGGGGGTTTCTTCCAAATTGCTGAAGCAGCTCAACTCTGTATTGGCTCACTTAAGTTTATGTAGCTAAGGTTTATGTACCATTTCAACTTTCCTTTGCTTGCCAGCCTAACAGTGGGTCTGCTGCAGGGCATTCAGATAGATTCTGTGCCTGTCGCCATAGGACAGAAGCTGCCAAAGACAGACAACCCACCAAAAAGCTGAGAATCCTGCAGGCTCTGTGTCCCACTCAGTTCAGTTAACAAAGGTTTGTTAAGCATCCGTTGCGTATCTCATTCTTCTTAGCGTTTTGGGTAGCATTCGCTTTTGTTGACTGCAGACTTTCCAGAAATGCTTTCAGTGATCATAACTCTGTATTCTCTCTGTTCTCCCCTTCCTCTTCACCTGTTTTTTGGGTCTTCCCTTTCTCATCCAGCGTCCTAAATGTCAGCACTGACTAAAGATACCACCTTGGCCTTCCTCTCTTCAGTCTTTTCCCTATTGGTGTATTGTAAAATCCACTGTCACCTCTCAGTGGATTGCTCCCAAATCTTTTTCCTGAGCTTTAGCCCACATTTCTACCCTCTTGGGCATTATCACCTGGAATCTCAGGCTTATTAAAAATTTATGCGTCCTGTTTTTCATGTGTTGCAAGTCAGGTTTCCCAGGAAGCAAACTCTTGAGATGAGATTTGCATCCCCAGAAAGCTGGTTGGGGAATGCTCTCAGGGTCAGTACCTTGAGGGTGATGGAAGAAGCAGGATAGGGCACAGGGAGGAGTTGAACTGCACAACACCTGTAACAAAGGTTTTAGCCAGTCCTATAAGGAGCTCTTCAGAGTAGTCCCAGTTGGACCAAAGGGGCGGGATCTTTCTATCCTTTTATACCCCCTCCATCCAACAGTGAATGGATAGGAGTTACCCCTGGGAAGGGGGAGTGACATTGGGGAACTGCTTTTCTTCAGCTGAGAGCAAGCTGGGGAGAGGGATCAATTGAGATCTGCTGCCAACACTCCTGGTAGTTGGGAGACTGTTTCTATTTTTTTTTTTTTTTTAAAGATTTTATTTATTTGACAGAGAGACCGTGAGAGAGGGAACACAAGCAGGGGGAGTGGGAGAGGAAAGCAGGCCTCCCACGGAGCGGGGAGCCCAATGCAGGGCTCGATCCCAGGACCCCGGGATCACGACCCAGGCCGAAGGCAGACGCTCAACGGCTGAGCCACCCAGGCGCCCCTCACTGTTTCTATTTTTAAGTTGAGGTATAATTCCCATAGAACAATAATGCACAGATTTTAAGTGTTCAGTTTGATGAATTTTGACAAATGCCAACCCCACTTTTTATTTTTTTTTCTTCTTTACCCTATATGTTAGGAGTGTTTGAAAATAACAAAAACCATCTTGAAATAGCTTAAACAAGAAATATATCACAAGGAGCTTGAGGACAATGATATAGCTAGGCCAGCAGAAGGGATTGGAACCAGGAAAGCCGTTTTCTTCTCCTCTGCTTCCTTCTGCGTATTTCTTGCTGTTCTACTTTCTCCCCTTCCTGGCAAATTAATTATTATATAATTTTTGTGTAATGCATCTTTACCAATAGATTCACCTCACCCTTTTCAGTGGCTCTCTCTTGCATTGTATGTATGTCCTATAATTGAAGAAATTCTCTATTCATGGACATTTAGGTTGTTTGCAGGCTTTTCCTGTCCAAACTATGTAACAGTGAATTTCCTAATTCGTATCATTTCATACATTATCTTTACGTCTTAAGATATTTTTCACTTTCTTTTTTGATTTATAGTTAACTACATGCATGAATCCTATTAGATTTCAGCTCCTTGGGGGTCCAATTCATGTCTGATTCATCTCTGAAAGCAAAATGCCTAACACAGGGCCTTGCATATAGTAGCCACTTAGTAAAGGCTGACTGTGTGAATAAGGAAATGAATTAATCCAGGACTTACTGACATACTACCTAGAACAGATTATCTCTGATCGTTAGGCCCTGTGGTAAGTGCTTGGGAGTTACGAGTCTGTATTGTAGATCCTGCCTTAGTGGGATTTCCAGCCAGTGAGGGAAGCTTGATGGATTGTGCATCCTGTGCTAGGACAGCTCTGAGCCATGTGCGCATTGTGTGTTATAGATAGAAGAAGAGGCCTATCAGGCAGCACGGTACAGGTTTCCTTTTTGGGGGGAGAAGGAGGGGAGGGTTGCATCTTGCGTTTATTTTTTCGGAAAGCTGTATAAGAAATACCAGAACGCATAACTGGCCCCAGGACCCCTGTATTGGAAGCTAATTCAGAGGCAGACTCTGCATGTCCTCTGACCCTGAGAGACAACTGAATTGCATTTCCCTAGATTCCTGACTTGGCCTAAAGAAGGGATAAGTAGAGTGAAGAGAGAAGATGGTGACAATGTGAGAGGGAACAGAGATGGCAGGGGAGGGACTGGTGGTGGGAAGGGTGACAGGGAAAGACTAGAAAGATGCTTATTGAGGGCCTGTGTCCTACGGGTGAACTGGAAATCTCCTGGAAGGGCAGGGCAGGTCAGGAATCACCTGCACACTCTGAGGACAGAGGGAAATGGTTTTGGGATGGGCTCCATGGCTCTGACTTGTGCAGTGGTTTCCATACCTCCAGAACACCAAGTGTCAACTGGTTGAAGATGAACTGGTCTGTGCTCTCTTTCTGCTGGTTAGCGGTCTTCAGAAGTTCACCTGGGCTCTGAAGGAGACTCTCTTGTTTGCGTAGTTTGATTCTTAGTTCCAGAATTTCCCTTTGCATGGAATCTCCCATTTAGTTCCTGATCTTTGGGACTTGTGGGACTGAGAAGGCAGATTGATATTTGGGACAGAACCAGTGACGGATGCTGTCTCTCACCCTGTCCCCAGGCAGCACAGGGCTGTGAGCACAGCAAGGCTGAGCAAGGTGTTGCAGGGAGAGGGAGGAGAAGTGGTAACAAAAAATGTCTGGAGAGAAGATGGAGGACGCTGGGAGGGAGAAAAGAACTTGAAGAAAGGACTTAGATAATGGGGAGGAGAGAGGACTTTGGAGAGTAAGGGTGGGAGAATGGCCATTTGGGGCCACAGAAGCAGGTTTGCCATTTTATTTCTTCTTGGCTCTTGTCATTCACTGTCTTTTGGTGTTCCCCTCCCTTTTTAATTTTTTTCCAGTTTATTGAGAAATAATTGATATACATCACTGCATAAGTTTAAAGTGTACAGCATGATGGTCTGATTTACAGGTATTGTGAAATGATCACTATAATAGGTTCAGCTAACATCCGTCTTCTCATTAACATACAATAAGAAAAAAAGAATAAAAGAAAAATAAATGTATCCTTGTGATGAGAACTTTAGGATTTATTCTCTTAATGACTTTCCTATAAATCATACAACAGTGTTAGTTAGAGTCATCAGGTTGTACATAACATCCCTAGTACTTATTTATCTCACAACTGAAAGCTTTCACCTTTTGACCACCTTCTCCATCTCCCCCGCCTGCTCCCCAACGCCTTATCTCTGGTAACCACAAGTCTCATATTTTTTCTCTGAGCTTGTTATGGTATTTTTTGTTGTTTCCTTTTTGTATTTTTTTTTTTTAGATTCCACGTATAAGTGAAATTGTACAGTATTTGTCTTTCTCTGATTTATTTTACTTATCATAATGCCTTTCTAGGTCCATCCATTTTGCAGATGGTAGGATTTCCTATTTCTCTTTTCTTATGCCGAATAATATTCCATTTTATACACACACACACTACAACTTCTTTATCTGTTCATCCATTGATGGACACTTAGGTTGTTTCCATGTCTTGACTATTGTAAATAATGCTGCAGTGAACATGGGGATGCAGGTATCTTTCTGAGTTAGTATTTTCATTACCCACGGATATGCAATATTCCCAGAGGTGGAATTGCTAGATCATATGGTAGTTCTACTTTTAATTTTTTGAGGATCTTCCAAACTGGTTTCCCTAGTGTTTGCACCAATTTACAATCCGCTAAGGGCTCCCTTTCCTCCACATCTACATCAGCATTTGTTGTATCTGGTCTTTTTGATGTTCACCATTCTGATGGGCATGAGGTGTTATCTCATGGTTTTAATTTGCATTTCCCTAATGACTAGTGATGTAGAGCATCTTTTCATGAGCCTATTGGCCTTTCGTATATCTTCTTTGGAGAAATGTCTATTGAGGTCCTTTGCCCATTTCTTAGTTGCTTTATTTTTTTGCTATTGGGTGGTATGAGTTTTTTATTTTTTTAATTTTATTTATTTTTGTATGAATTTTTTTCTATGTTTTGGATATTAATCCCTTATCAGATAGATGGTTTGCAAAAAATTATTTTTCATTCCATAGGTTGTCTTTTCACTTTGTGGATGATTTCTTTTGCAATGCAGAAGCTTTTTAATTTGATGTAATTGTTTATTTTTGCTTTTGTTGCTGTGCTTTCGGTGTCATATCCAAAAAATTATTCCCCACATCAAGGAGCTTTGTTCCTGTGTTTTCTTCCAGGAGTTTCATGGTATCAGGTCTTACACTTAAGTCTTTAATCCTTTTTTTTTTTTTGGTCTTTAATCCATTTTGAGTTAATTTTGTGAGTGGTGCTAAGATATAGGTCCAGTTTCATTTCTTTATATGTGAATATCCAATTTTCTCAGCACCATTTATTGAAGAGACTGTCTTTTTTCCATTGGGTATTTTTGGCTTTCTTGTCAAATATTAGTTGACCATATATGCTTGGGTTTATTTCTGAGCTCTCAATTTTGTTTCATTGGTCTATTCATCTGTTTTTATGCCAATACCACACTGTTTTGATGAGGGTAGCTTTATAATATACTTAAAATCAAGAAGTGTGATAATTCCTGCTTTGTTCTTTTTTTCTCTGTATTTCTTTGATAGTTTGGGGTCCTTTGTGGTTCCATATAAGTTTTAGGCATTTTTTTTTCTACTTCTCTAAAAAATGCCAGTGGAATCTTGATAAGGATTGCATTGAATCTATAGATGGCTTTTGGTAGTAGTGACATTTTAACAATATTAATTCTTCCAAGCCATGAACGCAGCATACCTTTCTATTTTTTGTGTCTTTTATTTCTTTCATTTTCTTACAGTTTTCAGCATAGAGATCTTTCACTTCTTTAAATTTATTCCTAAGTATTTTATTGTGTTCATGCTATTATAAATGGGATCAATTAATTTTTTATTTTTCAGAAATTTTGTTGTTTGTATTGTAGAAATGCTACTGAGGGGTGCTTGGGTGACTCAGTAGATTGAACGTCTGCCTTTGGCTCAGGCTATGATCCCAGAGTCCCAGGATTGAGCCCCAAATCGGGCTTCCCCCTCAGCGGGGAGTCTGCTTGTCCCTTTGCCTCTCCTCCCACTTGTACTCTCTCTCTCTCAAAAAAATAAATAAAATAATAAAAAAAAAAGCTACTGGTTTTTTTTTGCTACTGATTTTTGTATGTTAATTTTGTATCCTGCAGTTTTACTGAATTCATTGATAAGATCTAACAATTTTTTGGTTGAGTCTTTAGGATTTTCTATATATAAAATCATGTTGTCTACAAATAGAGACACTTTTACTTCTTCCTTTCCAATTCTGATACTTTGTATTTCTTTTTCTTGCCTAATTGTTCTAGGTAGGATTTCTAGTACTATATGTTGAGTAGGGGGGTGAGAGTGGGTACCCTTCCTTGTCTTATTCTTGATCTGAGAGGAAAAGCTTTCATCCTTTTAGTGTTGAGTGGTGGGCTTGTCATATAGGGCCTTTATTATGTTGAGATATGTTCCAGAATTCTATGCCTAATTTATTTATTTATTTATTTTCTAAGATTTTATTTATTTATTTGACAGAGAGAGACACAGCGAGAGAGGGAACACAAGCAGGGGGAGGGGAGAGGGAGAAGCAGGCTTCCCACGGAGCAGGGAGCCCGATGTGGGGCTCAATCCCAGGACCCTGGGATCATGACCTGAGCCGAAGGCAGACACTTAACGACTGAGCCACCCAGGCACCCCTCTATGCCTAATTTATTAAGAATTTTTATCATAACTGAATATTGAATTTTGTTGAATGCTTTTTCTGCATCTTTTGAGATAATCACGTGATTCTTTTCTTTCATTCTACTAATGTGATGTATCACATTGATTGATTTGTGTATGTTGAACCATCCTTGCATCCCAGGGATAAATCCCACTTGATCATGGTGAATGATCCTTTTAGTATGCTGCTAGTATTTTATTGAGAATTTTTGCATTTGTATTCATTAGGGATATTGGCCTGTAGTTTTCTGGTTTTGGTATCAGGATAATGCTGGCCTCCTAAAATGGGTTTGGAAGTGTTCCCTCCTCTTTGGTTTTTTTTGAAACAGTTTGAAGAAGGATTGGTGTTAATTTCTGTATATGTTTGGTAAAATTCACCAGTGAAGTGATCTGGTCCTGGGCTTATCTTTGCTGGGAGATTTTGATTACTGATTCATTCTCCTTGCTAGTAATTAGTCTATTCAGATTTTCTATCTCTTTCTGATTTGGTCTTGGTAAGTTGTATGTTTCTAAGAATTTTTCCATTTCTTCTAGGCTGTCCAGTTTGTTAGCAGATAACCTCTTATAATCCTTTGAATTTCTGTGGTATCAGTATAATGTCTCTTTTTTATTTATGATTTTGTTGATTTGGGTCCTTTATCTTTTTTCTTTGGTTAGGCTAGCTAAGGGTTTTTCCATTTTGTTTATCTTTTCAATGAAACAACTCTTAGTTTGGTCAATCTTTTCACTTGTTTTTCTGTTCTCTATTTTAGTTATTTCTCCTCTAATCTTTAGTAGGCCCTTTTTAAGAAATAAGGCAGTGGTCTATAAATAAATCTATAAATAAGCCCTTTTCAACTAGGTAGAAGCAGGTCAATTCTGTACTCCAAATGTAGGAAATCTCACAAGAAAATGAAGTTGAATTGGTGCTTAAAAACTGGCAACGTGTTGTGATGTGCACTGGGTGTTATACATAACTAATGAATCATTGAACACTACATCAAAAACTAATATGTACTATACAGTGGCTAACTGAACATAATAAAAAAAAATAGCATGAGTTTATACTATGGAAAAAAAACCTGTTTGACAGGGAGTGCTAATCCCAGAGTTATAGAGCTTTGTTCTCTGTACCAATGTTCAGATATTAAATTTAGCTTTTCAGTCTCTCTGCTTCATAGCATGCTGTTGAACTTTTTGTTTTGGAAATAGCCCCAAAATGTACAGAAATTGAATTTTACAGATTAGACAATTTCCCTTTAGTATCTATACATCTCTGTTTATATCTACATAATTACATATATTTATATTATAAATTATATTATGTATATTATATGTACATTTATTTTTAGTAGCATATATATTTTTTAAATTGTCATTTGGTCCTTTAAAACAAGAATCTTTTATAGCGTATGATATATATCACTTTCTCATTCATCTAGGGTTTTTCTTTAAGATTTTAGAATACTTCAGTCTTTAGTCATCAACTGCATATAGCACTTGCACTTGGGTTTCTCTGACTCTCACAGTCTTTCTGTCACAGACTAAATGTTGGGCAAACAAATGCATTGGACATCAGGAGTCCCTTGCTTAAAGAAACTACATGGATCTTTTTGAGATAAGAATCATCATCTCCTAACTTAGTTATTATTTTAACTTAGTTTTAAAGTTTCCTTTTTTTTTTAAATTTGAGAGAGAGAATGAGATAGAAAGAGCATGAGAGGGGGGAGGGTCAGAGAGAGAAGCAGACTCCCTGCTTAGCAGGGAGCCCGATGTAGGACTCAATCCCGGGACTCCAGGATCATGACCTGAGCCGAAGGCAGTCGCTTAACCAACTGAGCCACCTTTTAAAGATTTTCTAAAAGCACTGTATACCTATCAGTATACAAAATACTCCTATATCTATGTTTTTGGAAAAACATTGTTAGATTGTGATACTTATGTGTTTTGTCTCATCATACAAATAACTTCAGGATACTTTTTCTTGGGTATCTTTTAACAGTATGTAGTATAAAGCCACATGCTGTAAAGACCTTTCAAGAATATTTTTCATTTTTTTTCATACAGTATCCCTTGCATAGAGTCCATGTTAAAAAAATGATTTTAGGGGCGCCTGGGTGGCTCAGTCGTTAAGCGTCTACCTTTGGCTCAGGTCATGATCCCAGGGTCCTGGGATCGAGCCCCTCATCGGGCTCCCTGCTCCACAGGAAGCCTGCTTCTCCTTCTCCCACTCCCTCTGCTTGTGTTCCAGCTCTCACTGTGTCTCTCTCTGTCAAATAAATAAATAAAAGCTTAAAAAAAATTTAAAAATTATTTTAGAACTCAGTGCTGAGAAAAGATTTTTTTTCCCTGAGTAACTGATATATTTATTCTTTTCCAATAATGACAACTATACAATTGTTGGTGTTTCCATTTTTGCTTTGGCTGCCAGGAAAATCAGAGGTACATTTTAAGTTCATTCATGGCACATGATTGACATATTTGTATTTTCCTTTTCTTCATCCTAATTTTCTACATCTACTTTAATGTTATTTAATTGCAGGTGATTTTGCCCTGAGTTGTCACAAGTCTTTTGTGGGATGAGGTATAAAAGAATAAATAAAACAATTAAATTTAGTTTAAAATAATCTTTATAGGTTTCAGTTTATATTGTTGACAACCAATCAGCCAACTGATTACAAATTTGGAAGGGCTGTTACTTAAAGGGATGTCCTTTCTAGAGCTTCTAAGTCAGAGGACTAGCTGATGCCTCATTGGATTTCTAGTCAACTTCATCAGGTGCTACCTTTCCTTGGCATAACTGTTTCATTTAGCTATTATTCTGCTGACCTCTTTTCTACTTTAAAACGCCTGGGTGGCTCAGTCGTTAAGCATCTGCCAAATAAATAAAATCTTTAAAAAAAAACAAAACACTACATGGTCCACAGGGGATGGGGTTGGATGAAGTCATTGCTTACTCGATCTAGTTGGGCATTTATCTTGGATTGTAAAGCTTTGAGGAACTTTTTAGAGTGAGTTGCTGGAGTAGGAGCAGGATGAATGTGCAGATTTGGATATTCACAAGGAATCCACCCAAGAATTATGTCTTATCATTGGCCTCATTTTTTAGTACTGACTCCTCAAGATTTGTGTGATGGCTTGAATCTTTGCATTCTGGAAGCTTCTCAGAAGGACTCCAAGAGATCCTTCCTATCCTGGTACCTCTGTGCCCTGCCTGTCTCAGAATTGTCTTATTTTGGCATTGTTTGCAAACTCTGTCATACTCTTTTTAAAAAAATGCTTCAGGAAGCCATAAAATGAAAAGAAATTGAGTTAATCTGTTAAAATGGAAGCTGAGCACTTCCCTGCCCTTCTGCCTGCCATATCAAAGGAGTTTTCTCTGAATCAGGTTGTCTGCAGGCATTATCTCTCATTTAACTTTTACTTCGGTCCCAAAGTGCTCCCGAAGCTTCATACCAACAAAGATGGGTTTCAAGCTGTTTTTCTAAATCAGCTGCCAAACCTGTCTACTCCATCAGAAGGGTTGTGGCTGTATTAATTCCTTCTCACTGCTGCAGCAAACGTTTCCTTCTAGATTGGCTCATGGGTATGACTTTTTAGGAAGCCTCCTCCACTTCTCTTCTCTTCCACAACCCTAAATAATTTCTGACACAAGACACCCCAGTTCTCCTGATAGAATTCCATAGGAACACTTAACCTGCCTGATGTAATTAAGAAGCTGCTACTCTTTTTTACTCCTCTTTGCTTCCCCCAAATATTGTGAGAGAGGCAAGCCTCGCAAAACCTCTGGTAAGCAGTGTAGAAACAGAAACTCTGTCCTTCAAGATTTACTTCCAGATGAGATGCTGGAATGGCAGGCCCTCTTCTCTGGGCCCCATCCCTGAGGGACTTAGCTGGTATCTGCATGCCATTCTGCTAGCAGCTCTCCTTGCCCAAGAGGGGCCATGTATTTGAATAGCCCTGGAATCAGGCAGGAAATTCTGAGTGACAACAATATCAATCCAGAGACACAACTAAAGTGGAAATGGCCAGAGTGTGTTTTGACTGGTTGCCTGCCCGCCCTTCTTCCTCCTTCTCTCTCTCTCCCCCGCGCCACCTCTATCTCTCTCTCCCCCCTCCCTCCCTTCTTGCCTGCCTACCTGCCTGCCTTACTTCCTTTTCCAGGAAATCTAAGTGTACCATTTCTAAAATGGGTATTCTCTGGAAAAAATGAAGCACTCGTTTAATAGGAGTGTTTTAATTTTTCATTGTAGAGAATAGAAATGGTTTGCTGTCTTGCCAAGATGTTTTGATAGAGTCCCCAGGACACTTCTTGGCCCTAGAGCTTCATATAAAGGAGGAGGGTAAGCCAAGCTGTCTTCTGCAGAAAGCCTAGCACTTCTGGAGATCATTTTCTCACCTTCAGAAGATAGCAGTTGTGTTGTAATGGTATAAAGAGCTTTGGAATCAACCAGATCAAAGGTTTGAATTCTCTACCCAGCCATTTATCAGCTGTGCGACCTTGATGAAGAAAGTTAATTTACCCTCTCTGAGGCTTAGTTTCCTTGTCTGTAAACTGCAAATATTGGTGCTAGTTTGCAAGGTTTTTCTGAGTGTCAAATTGTGTATTAGGCACTCAGTAGATGTCCAGCTTTATCAAATGAGCCTCGGGCGCCTGGGTGGCTCAGTCGGTTAAGCGTCTGCCCTCGGCTCAGGTCATGATCCCGGGGTCCTGGGATCGAATCCCGCATCAGGCTCCTTGCTATGCGGGGAGCCTGCTTCTCCCTCTCCCCCCCATTTGTGCTCTCTCTCACTATCTCTGTCTCTCTCTCTCTCTCAAATAAAATCTAAAAAAAAAAATTTTATCAAATCAGCCTCTAAGTTATGAATCTTTAAAATCTTAGATGATGAGTCAGACTAATGGCCTTTTAATGTCATTCCTATATTTTTTAAAAATCTTAACAGTTTTATTGAGATCTAATTGATGTTTATCAGACTATACATATGTAGACTGTACAATTTGATGAATTTTGACATATGTATACATTTGTGAAACCATCACCATGGTCAAGATAGTGAACATATCCTTCACTCAGAACTAAGTTTACTTGTGCCCCTTTGTAATTCATTCTTCCCTAACCTTTCCTTCCAATCCCCAGGCAACCACTGAACTGCTTTCTGTCACTGTAAAAGAGTTTGTATTTTCTAGAATTCGACAGTATTTCCTTTCTCTCTGTCTTTGTCTTTTGGCCTGTCTTCCTTATTCCACAGTAATGATTTTGACATTTATCCATGTTGTTGAATGATTCAGTCATTTGTTCCTTTTTGTTGCTGAGTAGTCTTCCATTGTATGGATATACCACAATTTGTTTATCCATTCTCTTGTTGATGGACATTTGGGTTTTTTCAGGTTGGGGCTGTTATGGAATAAAACTGCTGTAAACATTCAAGTGTAAATCTTTGTGTGGACATATGCTTTCGTTTCTCTCTCTCTCTCTTTTTTTTTTTTTTCTTATGTTCCTGGTTATTTTTTATTTTATTTTATTATGTTATGTTAATCACCATACATTACATCATCAGTTTTTGATGTAGTGTTCCATGATTCATTGTTTGCGTATAACACCAAGTGCTCCATTCAGTACATGCCCTCTTTAATACCCATCACCAGGCTAACCCATCCCCCCACCCTCCTACTGCTTTCATTTCTCTTAAGTAAATTCCTAGAAGTGGTATAGCCAGGTCATTCGGTAAATGAATGTTTTAACTTAAGTTTTGTTTTAACTCTTCAATAAATTTCCCAATTATTTTCCGAAGTGGCTGTATCATTTTATATTTATATATGAGCTCCCTGTACTCCACGTCCTCAGCAACACACTTGTTCTCTTTTTGGTTACAGCCATCCTAGTGAGTATAGAGTTGTATTTGTGGTTTTGATTTCCCTAATGATCGATAATGTTGAGCATTTTATCAGAAGTGCATGATGCGCACACACTTAATTGCCATCGATATGTCTTCTTTGCTCATTTTTTTGTTTATTATTAAGTTGAAAGAGTTCTTTATATGTTCTAGATACGAGTCCTTTGTCAGATAGGTGTTTTACAAATATTTTCTCCCAGGGAGAAAATTTTCTCTGTGGCTTCTCTTTTTCATTTTTGTCTTTTGGAGACAGGTGTGTGTGTGTGTGTGTGTGTTTGCTTGTTTGTTTTGATGAAAAAAAATTTTTTTTTTGAAGTTTGGTCTACGGATTTGTTGACAGTTTCCACATGGTATTGAGGCTAATATTGCCAATTAAAAGAAAACTTTTTTTTTTTAAGATTTTATTTATTTATTTGAGACAGAGAGAATGAGAGACAGAGAGCACGAGAGGGAGGAGGGTCAGAGGGAGAAGCAGACTCCCTGCCGAGCAGGGAGCCCGATGCGGGACTCGATCCCGGGACTCCAGGATCATGACCTGAGCCGAAGGCAGTCGCTTAACCAACTGAGCCACCCAGGCGCCCAAAAGAAAACTTCTTAATATTCATCTAATTAATGGTCCAAAGCATTGCACGCTGAAAATGCATAAGCAGTTTCATTTATGAAGAAAACAGTGCTAAGCAACGTGTTTTAAGTAACTTTTTCCCCCCTGAGGTTTAAAGATTACACATACCACTGATTTGAGATTTATACCTTTCCTTATTTTTTGAACGGCAAGAACATGTTTAAACAGCTCATCCGAGCTTCTGCAATTTGTTCTTTTTGTCATCTTTCTTCACTTTCTCATCACCTCCACTTTGTGGTGCTTGACATGGGTTTTACTGATCCAATGAGTCATAGCCTTGATAATGAAGTTCTCTTGCTTTACTCCTTATTCTTTAGACAGAAGTTCTGTCTTCAGTGAACTTTCCTTTCTTTTTTTTTATTTTCCTTTTGGTTGCCCCTGGCAGTTTCTTGCTCAGTCCAGATAAAGAGCCACAGTAGCTCAGGCCAGGCAACACAAGATGAGAACGAGGGGCTGCAGCATCTGTGCAGAGTAATCAGCTAATCGGGGAAATGTCCCCCAAATGTCTAAGCAACCCTGTTCTCTGTAAAAGAGAAATGTTTCTGGAATCCTAGGTTAGATCTTTTTGGGGTCTGTTTACTGGTTTTAAACTTTATATTTTGAAATAATTATAGATTCACAGGACATTGTAAAAAAAATGTACAGAGAGGTCCTGCGCACCCTTCATCCCTCCTTCCCTAATGTTAGCATCTTGTATGACTTTAGTGCAATATCAGTGCCATGAAATTGATTGGTACAATCCACAGACTTTACTCAGATTACCAGTTATGCATTTATACAGTTATATATTCGCCAGTTGCACATTTGTGTTTGTGTGTATGTATGGTTCTGTGCAATTTTATCACACAGGTAGCTTCGTGTAACTGCTACACAGTTAAGGTGCAGAACTGTCCCATCACTGCAAAGCTCCCTAAGACTACCTCTTTAGAAATACCCCTGTCCCCTTCTCTCCCCAAATCTTAACCCCTGTTCCCTGTCTCTATAATTACATTATTTCAAGAATATTTTATAAATGGGATCATAGAGTATGTAACCTCTTGAAATTGGCTTTTTTTGCTCCACATAATTCCCTGATGGTCTATCCAAGTTATTGTATACATCACTTTTCTTTTTATGGCTGAGTAGTATTCTGTGCTGTGTGGATGTTCCACTGTCTAACTCCTGTTCATCCGTTGAAGGACATTTGGGTTGTTTCCAGTTTAGGCTGTTGTGAATAAAGCGGCCGTGAACATTTGTGTACAGATTTTTATGCAAACATAAGTTTTCATTTCATGCGATAAATGCCCAAGATAATTGCTGAATCATAAGTACATTTTTAGTTTTAGAAGAAACCGCCAAACTATTTTCCAGAGTGGCTGTGCCATTTTTACATTCCAGTAGCTAGGGATGTATGATCCCATTCCTCTGCCTCCTCACCAGCTTGTGGTGTCATTACTGTTTGTTATTTTAGCCATTCTGATAGATGTGTAGTGATGTCTCGTTGTACGTTTAGGTTTCATTTCCCTAGTGACTAACGATACTGAACATCTTTTCATGTACTTGTATTTCATCTATATACCTTTTTTTTTTTTTAAGATTTTTATTTATTTATTCATGAGAGACAGAGAGAGAGAGGCAGAGGGAGAAGCAGGCTCCCAAGGAGCAGGGAGCCTGATGCAGGACTCGATACCAGGACCCTGGGATCATGACCTGAGCCGAAGGCAGACGCTTAACCATCTGAGCCACCCAGGCGCCCCATCTATATACCTTTTTTTTGGTGAAATGTCTGCTTGTATCTTTTGTCCATTTTCTAATTAGATTGTTTTCTCACCATTGAGTTTTGAGAGCTCTTTATATCTAGATGCCAGTCCTTTGTAGTTTACAGATATATGGTCCCAGTCTGTAATTTGCCTTTTCATCCTCTTACAGTTTTTTGCAGAACAAAAGTGTTTAATTTTTATGAGGTTTCAGTATCTCAGTTTAACTTTTTGTAGATTGTGCTTTTGTCATTAAGTCCAAAAATTCTTCTCTTGGTCCTAGGTCCTGAGGATTTTCTTCAGTTTTTTTCTAAAAGTTTTATGGTCTTATGTTTTTACATCTAAGTCTTTGACCCATTGTCACTTAATTTTTATGTAAGGTGTGAGACTTAGGTCAGGGTTCACTTTTTGGCCTGTGGAAGTCTAATTGTTCTAGCACCGTTCATTGAAAAGGCTCTCCCTTCTTCGACTTAACATGAGGAAGAATGAGTCCTCCTCCCACTTTGTTCTTTTTCAGAATGGTTTTGGCCATCCTAGGCCCTTTGCCTTTCCATATAAATTTTAGAATAAGCTTGTCTTTGTCTACAAGAAACTTGGCTGAGATTTTGATGGTAATTGCATTAAACCTATAGATCTGTGTGGGGAGAATTGACATCTCTGCAGTGTTGAGTCTTCCAACTTATGAACGTGGTAAATCTCTCCAGTTGTTTAGTTCTTCTTTGATTTCCTTCATCAGTATTTTGTAATTTTCAGCATAGAGATCCTGTACATATTTTGTTAGATTTAATATTTAAAATAGCTAATATTTTATATGTAAGTATTTTGCTTTCTTTGGTGTTATTATAAGTGGTATAGTGTTTTTATTATCTATTTATTTATTTTAAGATTTTATTCATTTATTTGACAGAGAGAGATGCAGTAAGAGAGGGAACACAAGCAGGGGGAGTGGGAGAGGGAGAAGCAGGCTTCCCGCCCATCAGGGAGCCTGATGCGGGGCTCTATCCCAGGACCCTGGGATCATGACCTGAGCTGAAGGCAGACGCTTAACCGACTGAGCCATCCAGGCACCCCTATTTATTTATTTATTTATTTATTTATTTATTTTATTTAGTTACTTGAGAGAGAGCATGCGCGTGCATGTGCTCATGAGCCTGGCCGGGGATGGGATGAGAGGGCGGGGAGGAGGAGGAGGGGCAGACGGAGTAGGAGAAGCAGACTCCCAGATGAGCAGGGAGCTCTATCCCAGGATCCTAGGATCATGACCTGAGCCAAAGGCAGACGTTTAACTGACTGAGCCACCCAGGTGCCCTGAAATAGTATAGTGTTTTTAATTTAATTTAATTTTTAAAGATTTTATTTATTTATTTGACAGAGAGAGACATAGCGAGAGAGGGAACACAAGCCGGGGGAGTGGGAGAGGGAAAAGCAGGCTTCCCACTGAGCAGGGAGCCCAATGCGGGGCTCGATCCCAGAACCCTGGGATCATGACCTTGAGCCGAAGGCAGAAGTGTAATGACTGAACCACCCAGGTGCCCCGTAATTTTAGATTCCACATAGTTGTTACCCTAGAGCTTTTTGTGCAGAACTATGGAGAGTCTAAGGTTTTCATATTCATAGAAAGGGGAGAGGAAGAGGTGTAGCTTGCAGCTTGAATCACAGGCATGTGACAACCAGGTATGGAAACAGCGTAGGTGCAAGAGCAGACAGACTTAAATTCAAATCCCAGCTCTGACACTGGTTTTGTACCTTGGGCAAGTCATTTAACTTCTCTGACTCTGTTTCCTCAACTGTCAGAGAGGGAAAATAATACCTCCTGTGCAAATCTTGTGTAAAGTTTTGAGATTTTACACACACACACACACACACACACACTCTCTCTCTCTCTCTCTCTCTCTGTGCCTGATACAGGTCTCAGTATATCTTAGTTATTATTTCAGGCCACAGTGGAATCATGTCGTTTATCGTTAGGATTCACAAATGAGAAGCATAGTATACCTACTGTTGTGAACAGCATACATGTCCTGAACCCCGTCATGGTGCTAATTTTCAAGGATGTGAAGTCCTGACAAAGCTCTTGTCCTCAAGGGGCTTATAATTTTGTTAGGGAAGCATGCTATATGTATAAAAATTGCAGGACAGACTATCACTTGTTAAGTTCCAAATGTATGGGGCAGACAGTGGGTGCGTCAAAAAACTTTGTCTTCCTGGGTTTTGTTTGCCCTTTTGTACCCTGCTCAGTGAGGTGGCTTTGGGATGTTGTTGATGAGAGAACGTGTGGGGGTGGGAGCGAGTGTGTACAGATTTAGGGGAAGGGATTCATGTGGGAATATGTAATTAATTTTTATACTTTCCCCAGTAAACCATCGACCCTTTTTATGATGTCATGAGGGATTCCTTAATTTTGCAGCTGCTTCCTGATTACGTCAGAGAGGAGCCTCTCACCCCACAGCCTGGAGCTGCACTCATACAAGAATTGGAAACAAATGAAGTGCTGAATATCTAATGGCTTCCACAGGGAGAGCCAGTTCAGACTTCCCAGGCCTCCTTATGCAAGGTCTTCCTCAAGTATTTCTGACCCCCTGAAGTGTCTTTGTTTGGAAAGACAGGACTGGCTCAGAGCCAAGTGGGCGGGAGCCTAGGGACTCCTTGATGCATACCTCCCTCCCTCCAGGTGTTCTGCAATCCCAAACTTCCGCCCCTTTCCTGGACCTCCTTTGGTAGGTGTTACCCTTTTTGAGGTCTCAGCATCCTCTGGAACCTGTCGAGATTATTAGTAGGGGTCCTTGGCCCCTTTCAGTGAATCCCTTCCCTCCCACACATCATTTCCACCGTGCTTGATTTTCTTTCTGCAGCATTTCTCACATCCGCACACTCCTGTCCATTCCCTCTTCTAGCGCCTATAAGCAAGATGTTACATTTACTTAGCTTTATAAAGTTTACAAAGTGCACTATGTATAATTTCTCTCAGTTCAACAAAGTTCATGCCTTCTTGGCTTCCCAACAAATCTCCCTTCCTTTTACATTTTCCCAGCTACCCTAATCCGTCCTAAATGTTTAATATTCATAAAATACTCACCTGTGCTTCATTCGGAAACCTCAAGCGGGTGCCCTCCTCACCCCGTGCCGGGTCAGGTCTGTGTTCCTTGCTGTGGCCTTGCAGGCCTGGTGCTTTGTGGTCCCCATCCTGTGGCACTCTGAGTGCATCGTTTGCCGTGTGGGAGGGTGCTTGGTGTGCCCCTGCCTGCATGCCTTCTTAGTAACATGCAGTCTCTCTGTCATCCTGCCAATTCCATCTTTGTTCATTTTTTGCAGCCTTGCTCAGAAGTGCTCTCTTCTGTGAAACCTCCTTTGCTATACCCTAGCTGGAAATGAAAGAAAGCATCTCACTTCATCTTCCTTGAATTACAGTTACTTGGGTCTGTGTATTCTTCCTGTCTTCCTCATTAGATTATCATCTTCTTATGGCTGGATCCTATTTTCTTTATATCCTCCACCATTGGGCTGAATACATAACTTTGGGACTAATGGGAGAAGTCACTTTGTTAGGAGGTTGGGATTTCCTTTGCCCTCCGTCTACCCACTAGAAGAAGTCAGGGTTTTACAGCCTACAGAATCCAAAAGCAGTAGCAGACATGCCAGGAGGGGCTCTTAGGGAGGAATCACTGCCTTCCATGTTCTTTGGTTTTGTTGCAGCTGTACCATTTGGGGATATGTTGTTCATGGCCAGCCTCGGGTCAACCTGTGTTCTGCCGTAATGCATGAATATTTTGCTTGGGTGTGTTGGTGCCTGGTTTTTCTGACTCATTTTACTTCTCAGGGAATAAAATGATGCCTTGATGGCCTGGACATCTCTGCTTTTGCTCTGGGATTTTATCTGGTTTCTATACAGTGACTGCCTCTTCCACCCCACCTTCAATCAGCAACTGCCACAGGAACTCTGTAGCCCGAACAGTAGCAGTCGAAAGATGCTCTCACTGCCCACTTCCTGTAGACAAGGAGGTTTTGGTGGGCTGCTCAGGAACTGTGCCAGCCCTGTGTCTGACTGGTGACTGACTCATGAGAAAAGCAGCCTTATGTCTGAAAGATAAGAGCCAACAAATCGCCTCCAGGTGGTGTTAGTTTGGAGGTGACTGACCATTCATTTCCTGTCTTTGGGAGGAGCTGGTGGGGAGGGAGTCAGTGAATAAAGTGGTCTTGCCTGCATTTTTCTCCAGCTGTTAGTGAAGCAGCTGAGCAAATAGTTGCTTCTCTCTCCTGGAATGGCTAGTGGACCCCACCAGTGCCTTCTGAATCCCTCCACTGCCGTCAGGGTACCAGACCTGTATCATCCATCCTGTGTCTCCCCTTCAACACTCTTGTCATCCTCTTGCCAGGAAGCTGGCTCTCTGCATCAGGGAAACTCTGCTTGTTTCGTTGCTGCCAGCTTTTTCTGTGACCAGCCAAACCTCATCCCTACTGATACCGGTTGCCTCCAATGCTCTCCCTAACCCAGGAGTTGATCAGAAGCGATGGTTCTGAACCGCTGTCCCTTGGCTGGGCATAGAGGGTCCAGGCAGGTGAGCCTGCCTCCCCTTCCCCCCCCCCCCCCCCGCCTCATTCCCATTTCCTGCAGGAGGATGCTTTGCCATCCTGGAGCCATCAAGCACGGCTGTGCTTTGGCAGCACCGTCGCGCACACGCTGGTGGGAGAGGGGACGTGTTTATCACTTTTCCTGGAGATTATCTGTTTAAGCACTTCTCTGACAGTTACAATAACAAGGGCAGTGTGTTGTGTTTCCCAGCAGAAGGACACTTGCTGTTGAAAGATGTATAGCACTAATTAGAAATACATAACATCCGGCCACATGGCAGCCTTCTCCCGGCCGCTCCATTTCCTGATTTCATACAACTTTGACGACAGTTGGTTTATGTTTTCCATGAATATGTTCTCAGAAAAATGAGAAAGTCTCCCTGTTACATAGGAGTGAGAAGAATATTTCTGCCTGAGCAGGTATTTGGGCATAGGAATAGTGGGGGCTCTGGTCACCTGCCCATCTGAGACCATGTGGGAAAGGGCAGAATCAAGTTCAGACCTCAGGTGACTTTCTTGGTAAGAAATATTTCCGTCTGACTCGCTTAGCCAAAACCATCCCCCTAAACCCTTGAGCAAGCCTGCTTTTGGAAAGAAGGGGAAAGGCTGTTTCACAGTGTTAATGAGTTCCTCAGCTCATGTCAGACTCCTGCTACCTGACACAAAGCCAGAGGAACCCAGGCAAATACCAAGGCAAACAATGCTTTTTCCTTCCCCGCCCCACATCATTTGTTGGTCTGACCCAGCCCAACTCCAGGGATATATATGGGCATTTGTCAGACTAGGGCCAGTTTCCTAGCTCTAGCCCCAAAGTGGGTGGACTCTGGGAACCTGGATGCTGTTTTCCTACTCAACTTATATGAGAATGAACACTTCTCAAGGAGTGGCATCTTACAGCTTCTAGCCTACAGAAGCCTAAGTGAGGTGGAGAGTATCTCCGAAGATGCCATAACACTTAATGTAGTTCTCACTGGAGGCACTGGGTCTGAGTTGCCATGGTTACTTAGGTAAATAGCAGTTTCTTTCACCCAATTGTAAGGTCCTGTGGTTGCAGGGACTGTTTTATTTGTAGCTGTGTTCTCCATAATACCCAGCACAGGGTGAAGCACATTATAGATGTTCAGTATGTGCTTGTGGTACCACTGAACCATGGAGGAGGGCAGGCCTTCCAGAAAGTACTCTCTATGATGTGGTGAGAAGACTGACTGAGACCCAGGCATTCTGACCCCCATATAGCTGTGATATCACCACCTGCTTGATCAGAGCAAAATAGCTCAGTGGTTTGTGCCTCCCCCAGACCATTGCAGGGAAGTAAGTACTGTCAGGCCCTTTATGGAGGGGCAGGAAGAAGTGAAGGTTGGAGGTGACATAACCATGGCTAAGAACAGCGCTCATGAAGCTGCCTTTCAGCTGCTGCTCTGAGAGGTAGTCAAGCCTTTCCACATTTACAGCAAAGAGGCTCCAGTTATTGGTACCCTGCCTGGTCCCCAGACCTTATTGCAGGAGGCTTAAAAAAGGAACCAACCTGGGGGCGCCTTGGCTAGTGCAACTGGTTAAGCATCTGACTCTACCCACATCAGGTCATGATCTCAGGGTCGTGGGATCAAGCCCCATGTCGGGCTCCTTGCTCAGCAGGGAGGCTGCTTCTCCCTCACCCTCTGAAGCTCCCCCTGCTTGTGCTCTCTCTCTCTCTCTGTCAAATAAATAAATAAATAAAATCTTTTTTAAAAATTAAGATTTTATTATTTGAGGGAGGGGAGGGAGGGAGGCCTGGGAGGGGCAGAGGGAGAGAGAGACCCAAGCAGACTCCATCCACACTGAGCAGGGAGTCCGACACGGGGCTCATGACCTGAGCCGAAGGCCCTAAACTGACTGAGCCACCCAGGCTCGCAAATAAAATCTTAAAAAGAAAAGAAAAGAAAAGGAGCCAACCTGGACTCCCCAGAGGCCACAACTGTCATTGTTTTTAAGCAGTTCATTCTCCCTCTTGAGCCCTAGTCACAACTTTGCACTCTGAGGAATAGCCTAGCCTGAAATTACCATTTGTCATAAAAATAGAAATGGCCTTGGTGAAAGTAATCTCCTTTTGCCCCATCTTATCCCTATCCAGGTTAATGAGAGTATCTTATTGTAGTCTTGGGCTTCTCAAAATGCCAGTCTCTTTGAGCTAAGACACCTCCTTCTGTGCCTTTTCGGGGCCCTCTGTGGGCAGGTAATAACTTATGCCTAAGATGCCCCGTTGATAAGGGGTCACTAATGTCAACTACCAGGATGTGGCCTCCCCTTATCCTAGTCTAGCTTCCTCTGTTCTGGACTTACTCCCCCATTCTGGGCTGGCCTTGTTTCTACTTAGAAGCAGGCTGCTGGCAGTGTTTGGCAAGGGCCTAGGCTGAGCTGGGGCAGTACAGATAGTGATGCTGCCCAAAGTAAGGGGTGGAGGGGAGAAGTTGCCATTTTTCTTAGGATGGCATACACATCTTCCCCTTCCCTGCTCTCTACCCTTTCCTGTCTTGGTTCTTCGATGCTTGTATCTTGGTCTCTGTAGCAGAGGTTTAGAGCCTTACCAGAAGAGGAATGAGAGTGGTGACCTATTCTAATCACATGGATTGTTACCACTTCCTTACTGCCTTCCGCAGTTGAGTTGGAAAGTTAGAGGGTGACATTTGGGACCAGTCGGCATCTGGAAGGATGGCAGGAAAGCCACAACAGACGAGTACTTTGCTACACTGATGCTATTCATATGTTGGGACCTTCTGACCAGCAGCCTGTTCCTTCTCACTCCCAGGGCTCCCTAAAGTGGTTTGGGGCTGGCTCTATATACTCCAGTCATGTTTGCTCCTGTGGCCAAGGCGGTTAGGAGTAACTGTGTGGTTGTGTAGCATCTCCTGGAGTAAAGACTTCAGTTAGGCCCCATTGACAAGACTAGTGTCAGTGAGGAGAGACGCAAGAGGGCTTCCCTCTGACTATTGAGGTTAACATGCAGGCAGGCACAGATATCAAACATGTGGCTAATTATCCTTTTAACACTTGGAGATTCGGAGCGTTCTCCTGTATTACAGAGGGAGTGAACAGGTTAGTTGATGCCAGAGCGTGTGACCGGGCACTTGATTCCATCTCCTGTGCGTATTGGGTGTCTGTCTCCTCCTCTGAGGCTGCAGTTGGACTGCTGCCTTCTGTTTGTCACCATTCCTCTCAAGTCTGGATTAAGTGGCTATCAGGGCGGGCCGCTAACAAGGAGTAGGTACAGACAGCGTGTTGAGAGTGTATGTTGTAGCTTCTGCCAAAGAATAGCTCTGGCCACCACCAAGGTGGCTCCTGTCGCTGACCTGCAGCCAGAAAGAAGTTGGCCAGGCTGAGAAAGTGAGGGGGATTGGGAGCCAGAGATTTATTTTTTAGCCCTAGGAGAAAGAATCTGTGAAAATATAAAGTACCATGGTTAAGTGCTTATTATGTGCCCATTTTCCTATGTAAAATTAACTCATTCAGTGAAAATAGGTTATTTGTAAGTGGAGGAGTGACGGAAGGTAAGGATGGAACCAAAGGTTAGTGACTCAAGAAGATAACTTAAATTTGTATTTTTGTGATCTTAATTGATATTTGTACTCCTGCTAGCTGTATGTTAGAGAGACTGAGTTAATTAAATATGACTTCTTGTTACTATAGCTTCACATTATTAGTAGCCAACTAAATACAGAGAACCTGTAGCTCTGGCCCAAACTGTCCATCTTGGGGTACCTGGTCCTGGGGAAGTGATGCAGAATTTACACAAGGGATCCCTATAATAATGTTATCAAGTCCTTACCCATATACAGCCATTGTGGTAAATGCTTCATGTGCATTATTTCATTTAGCCTTGTAGCGATGCTTAAGAGAGAGGAAATATTACTACTTAGCCCCAGTCTCAGATGAGGAAAGGGAGCTCAGTGACATGACCAACGATGTGCACCTAGATGTTTGTATCTTGGTCTCTGTAGCAGAGGTTTAGGGCCTTACCTAAAGGTAGAGAACAGTAGCCCTTGACCCCCCAGGGCACTGATGGAGTTTCATTTGCCTCTCCTCAGACTGCTTCTCGGAAGAGTGTCGCTCTGTGATCCAGGAGCAAGCCGCAGCGCTGGGCTTGGCCATGTTTTCTCTCCTGGTGCGGCGCTGCACCTACTTACTTAAGGAGTCTGCCAAAGGTAAGCAGATGAGGGACCCCCTGACTGATGGCCTTTCCCCTGCCTGGACCCCGTGCAGACAAGCTCAAAATGCCACCCTGCCTTCTCAGCATCTCTTCCCTCTATTTGATATTCTTGCTCTTCCCAATAACCCCTCTTCCGTATGCCCACCTAACTACCCCACCTCCTTTTGCATTCTGTTTACCTCTGTAGCCCTCTGTTCTTGGGGGAACTATCCCCTCCCCCTTTTCTCTAGTAGTTAAGATTTTTACTGTATCTATGAGCTGCTGTGGGTTCCTACGACGTTAGAAAACCAGCAAAGAGCGTTTCAGTTCTTGTTCATAATTGATATTTTGGTTTCCCTGCTCTATCTCTGTGTCCCTCTTTGTCTGGTACTGGTGGGTGTTGTAACCACTGTGGACCAGCCACCTTGGACGACTCACTGAACCAGAGCACGGGCTGTTTTTAGCCCTTAAGTTGATCAGTGCCCGCATATGCATTAAGGTTGTCCTTAGAGTTGTAAGCCTGACTGCTGAGCCGTGTAAGGTAGGGCTGAAGGTTGCCCCTTTCTCTCAGCTCCTGGATCAGTATTGGTGAGTATTGAGGCCCCTCTGTTGTCCCCCTGCCACTTCAATTTTGTGAATGCCTCCAGACTGGAGCTGCCTTTTTTTGGAGGGAGGGTTGAGGTAATTTTTTATTTTGAAACAATTTCAAATTTATAGAAAAGTTGCAAGAATAATACAAAGAACTCTTGCATATCCTTCACCCGGATTCCCCATTTGTTAACATTTTACCATAGTTGCTTTAAGTTCTCTCTCTTTCTATACACACACACACATGCTTATTATTTTTGTTCTGAACTATTTGATTGTAAGTTGTAGACGTGGTAGCCCTTTACCCCCAAAAAGTTGATTGAATATTTCCGAATAACACGGACATTCCCTTACATGACAGTGCAGTTATCAAAATCAGCAAGCCAACGCTGATACAGTACTGTTGTTGAATCTACAGACTTTATTGAGTTTATACCAGTTGTCCTAAAAAAAGTCATTTTCTGGTCTAAGACCCACTCCAGGATCACACATTGCAATTTAGATGCCGTGTCCCTTTAGTTTTCTGCAGTTTGGCATCGAATGGTTTTCTCAAGTCTTTCTCTGTCTTTCATGGCCTTGACATTTTTGAAGCATACAGCCCACTTATTTGGTCGAATGTCCCCCAGTTTGGGTTTCTCTGCTATTTCCTCATGGTCAGATTCAGGTTGTGCAGTTTTGGCAGGAACTCTGGTGCCATCTCGGTGCCGTGCTGAAGGAAAGCTAGAGGGAGGGCTAGACGCTGGAGCGGCGGCTTCAGTCAGGCTACCGGTGGGGCAGAAACAGCTGTCTGCAGGGGCAGACTCAGTGCACTGGTTCTCTCTTTGTCCTGCTTTTCAGAATCCTCTTAGGTGCTGGCACTTGTCCTCCGCTTCTGGGCCCAGCTTTCCTGTGGACTTGGTCTCCCTTCCCTAAGAGCTTGCTGCCGTCCCAGCGCCCCAGGCCTCCCTCGTGGGCCACAGCAGACCTAGGCCCAGTTCTCACCCTTTGCCTCTGCAGCTCAGTTGTCCTCTCCTGAGGACGAGGATGACCAAGATGACATCAAGGTGTCTTCCTTCGTCTCGGACCTGAAGGAACTGCTCCCCAGTGTGAAAGTCTGGTCGGACTGGATGCTCGGCTACCCAGACACCTGGAATCCTCCTCCCACATCCCTGGACCTGCCCTCACAGTGAGTCGGCCCGCTCATTCCTTCGGCACTGTTGGTCTTGGTCCACCTGTGCTGCCACAGCTCCCCTCCTGGTCCTCTTTGTTTCTTCCCGACCGCTGCCTGCTTGTTCCTCTCTTCCCTCCTCATTTGAACTTTGCTTTTTCACTTCCTTGAACACCTTCCTTGTGCCCTGATGCTTTAGGCTGTTTTTCCCTGTTGTCTAGTCTGTTCCTCCTCTTCTCAGTCTGTCCTTGTCTCTTGCTCTGTAGCTTGCTCTGTTTTGTTCTTTGTCCTTGCTCTTGCTGTCTTGCTCTCACTTCATGCTCTTCATGCCTACCGTCTCTGCAGCTGCCTGTCTGGGCATGTGTCCGTGTGAGGGGGAGGCCTTGTCTCTTACTCTCCCTTTTAGTGTATCTCCACATGTCCTTCAGGCTGTGAGCTGCTGCTTCGTGTGCCGCCGTAAACATTCTGCTTGGGCCTTCCTCTCATACACTGTAAAGCGTGAGGAGGGCAAATGTGTACACCTCTGTCTTCCAGTCGCTTCGTTTCCCATCTCCCTGTCTCTGTGTGTCAGCGTGCTGTCTGTCAGAGCATTTTAGGTGTGGGGTGTGTTGGTCTGGGGAGTATGTGTGTCTGCCTGGGTGTGTTTATGTAGATCTCTTTGTACGCTTGTGTGACTTTTTTCTTTCTTTTTGTAAATTGTGGTAAAATATATATGTATATAATAAAATTTGTCATCTTAACCATTTTTAAGTATATGATTCAGTAGCATAGTATATTTACATAGTTACGTAACCATGCATGGCTATTTCTTTCTTTTTTTTTTTTTTAGATTTAATTATTTGAGAGAGAGTGCTTGAGTGGGGGGAGGGGCAGAGGGAGAGGAGACAAGCAGACTCCCTGCTGAACGGGGAACCCAACTCAGAGCTTGGTCCCAGGACCCTGAGCCAAAACCAGGAGTTGGACGCTCAACCAACTGAGCCACCCAAGCACCCCACATGCATGGCTGTTTCTTACGTCCATATCTGTGTGTAGGTTCTAGCTCTGTGTGTACCTCTTTGGCTCTGGTTGTCTGTGTATGTCCGGGTATCTGTGTCTGAGTGTGAGGGTCTGTGTGTGTCTGTCTAGGGGTGTCTCTGAGGGTCTTTTGGTGTACCCGTCCATGTCTGCCTGTTGTATGTGTCCACATGTGTCTGTGTCTCTTTCTATCCTTAGGTGTAGGGGTCTCTTTAAGGGATTCATGTGTCTCCATTGAGGGTCTGTTTCAGTGTGTCTGTCTGTGTCTCTCTCAGATTCTGGGTCCACGTCAGTCCATGTGTGCTTTGTCCTGTCCATGTCTCTGTGTGTGGGACTGTGTCCTGTGGGAGTGTGTATGTATGTTCCTGACTGTCTGTGTCCACGCTTGTCCGTGACTGTGTCTCTGTGTGTAAGTCGGCATCTGTGTGCTGGAAGGAGCACTTTTGTGTATGTGGGTCTTCCTGTAGCTACCTGCCTCTGCCTGCCTCGTCTGTGTCTCCCTGCCTGCGTCACCTCTAGCCTGCCTGTCTTTGCCTGGCTTGGCACGTGCCTGCCTGCCTGCCCCTATTTATCTGCCTCTGTTGTTTGTGTGTCTGCATCAGGGGTCAGCAAACTGTGGCCCAGAAGCTAAGAATGGTTTACACTTTTATTTATTTATTTATTTTAAAAGATTTTATTTATTTATTTGACAGAGAGAGAGACAGCGAGAGCAGGAACACAAGCAGGGGGAGTGGGAGAGGGAGAAGCAGGCTTCCCGCCGAGCAGGGAGCCTGATGTGGGACTCGATCCCAGGACGCTGGGATCATGACCTGAGCCGAAGGCAGACGCTTAACGACTGAGCCACCCAGGCGCCCTGGTTTACATTTTTAAACGGTTAAAAAAAAAAAAAGAATAGTATTTCATGACTTGTGAAAATTATTAGGAAAGTCAAATTTCAGTGTCCATGAAGTCCTACTGGAGCACAGCCATGCTTATTTGTTTACACTTCGTCTGTGGCTGCTTTAGCAGTGCAGCCGAAGAGCTGAGTAGTTACAATAGAGACGTCCTGGTCTGCAAAGCCGAAATGTTTACTGTCTAGCCCTTTACAGAAAGTTTGCTGACTCCTGCTCTCTATGTGTCCCATTCTTTTTTTGTGTTAGTGTCACTATGTGTGTATGTTCATGTTTGCACAATAGTTTCTTGTGTGTGCACGTTGGTGCTGCCCATCTCTGGTCAACTCTGTTGATTGTCCATCTCTCCCTCCCTCTACCTTTCTCTCTCTTCCTGTCTCTGTCTCTTTCTCTCTCTCCCCTTCTCCTTTTCCTTTCTCTTTCTCTCGCCCCCCTGCCCTGTGGTTTGTTTTGTGGTATCTGGCAGGTGCAGTGTACTCAGCTCCTTCAGGCTCTGTGCTGGGCGTGTGTGTGTGTGAGAGTGTGTGAGAGAGAGAGAGAGAGAGAGAGAGTGTGTGTGTGTGTGTGTGTGTGAGAGAGAGAGAGAGAGAGCGAGCGAGCATCCATGCCCAGCATTTCATCATTCTTCAGTGCTCTCCTCTGGAAGGGGCACATACTAGAGGACAGAGTGTGGAGACCTAAGCTGCTGCCGATGGTACCTCTCTGAGCTGAGCGCTGCCCATGTGAGTCTGTCCACTCATGGGTGACCCACAGAGGGAAGGCTGCAGGAGAGATTTCTGGCCAGTAGTTTTTTGACCTCTCTGTGTGGACTGTGTGCCTCTTTCTCCGCCTTCCCTCCCAGCTCTAGCTCTGTAACTGTGTGGCTTATGCTCACAGCATCAAACAGTTCTCTGCATCCTCCCGTGAACCCTCCTAGGTTCCCCAAATGCACCCCAGGCTGAGGCCTTAGGAACCAGGGTAGAGCCATCAGCTAGGCAGCTGGGGTCACACAGAGGAATGGACTGATCTGCTGGCTAGGGGCAGCCGTTTCCTGGCGGTGTTCCCTAAACAGTTAACATGTACAGCCTCAAACTTTTCAAGCTGTTAATCTATAATGCCGACTAGGCAATTTGCAGTTTTGGAAAGAAACTGACAAGGAAGGTCTCAGCTCTCCAAGTATCTGAAGCCACTGCTTCTGAGCCTGCACAGGGGTCACAGAGTGTTCCTCCCTTCCTCTTAGGGGGTGGGGAGGCAGACCATCTGTCCCTGGAGCTTGGGCCTTCCCTGGGTCACCTCAACTAGCAACCACAGGTCCCTTAGATATGGTCCACCCAGCTCCTGTTTATCCATATCCTGGCCATCAGTCCTGTTAACTCTCTTCTGTGACCCATCTCCCTTTATCCCTCCTCCCTCTCCCACTCCCTTTGGCTTTTGTTTGGCTGAGGAAATGGAAAGCTCACACAGGAAGTGCTGGGCCTCATTTGCTTGAGGTGCTGAGTCTGTTTTCTCTTTGGATGCTGTAGCAAATGGCCCGTTGCCGGCGTATGCAAGCTGCTGCCCATCTTTGGGCAAGGGCTCAATCTGCAGCTGGGCACGTGGTCCAAGCTCCAGCCATCCCCAGCTAGGCTTCCCCTCCAAGGCTACAGAGAGGCAGAGGGGGTTGGGACACTTGAACAGATTTGCTTTTTCTTTTCAGACTGTTCTTCACAGGGAGAGCAAATTTGACCAAATAACATATTGAATCTGATTGCCTAGTAAACAAGTTCCTGTGTAGCTGTGGGCACCACTGATGAATCCCGTCTAGGCTAGAGCAGCCGGCGTGCTAGAGAGCGGAGTCCCCTTCGGCGCTTTCTCTGCAGTTCCGGATCGGCAGCTGGTTGTTTCTGGAATGCAGGTTTAAGCATAAAGGAGGAGTTTTGCTGTCCTGGGGCCTGACCACAAGACATGGTGGTTTGAGGGCTGGGGCCTCTGGTGGACAGAGCATACCTGGCCTGACCACCACTGAGGGTAGTCCCACCTCATAGCTGTCAGATCCAAGCACTGGAAAAGTGGAATGAGAATTTACCTTCCTCCTTTCCAGTTTCTCATATAGCTGCCTAACACTCACTGAGTAAATACTATGGTTGAGAGATTGGCAGGGTATGGTGGTTCTGTGGATTTCAAAGTGGCCTCTTATGCTTACTGATCTTTCATACTCTGGAGCCTTTTCTTTTAAGGCCATTGGGAATAACACACTCCAGATAGTTCTGTAGATGTCAGAATAGTAATCCCTGTGACACTCCCAAGGTCCTTGTGCTGATCTTCATTTTGGAGGGTTTAGGAATGCTCTCAAGAGAGTAGGAAGGAAATGGCTTCTACTTAACAGCTCTCCTTTGCAGGTTTTCACTGGTTTTTGCCCGCATTTGTTCTCTGCAGAGACAGATCCCTCAGTGATCCTAACATAAGGTGATCAGATGGCTTACCTTTCAGTTTGCTTCTCCTCCAGAAACCCTCATTCCCAAATTGTCTCCCTGACACACTTGGACCCTTATTTCATCTATCTCCCTTCATTCCCTCCCTGTCTTTCATTCCATTACCTTCTTTCTCTGTACAGTTACAGAATCATTCCAAAGCTTTCTTAGGGGAATTCCAGAGTTCATCATTAGTCTCCTTGGTTCTCTCCTTTTTTGCCCATATTCCTCTTCTTTCCAGTCAAATCTACATTTCCTAGGCAGTAGCCACTTAGGCACATGTGAAGCACGTAGGATGATGATGACAGGACATCACCAACACCGCAGAGTGATAAGGGCAGGATTTCAGGGCTACTTATGCCTTCCACACCGTGACACTCATAGGTATGTGTGTTGGAGTCAGCAAGTAAATAGGTTGGCTTCCCATTTGTACTTGTAATAGGTTGGCTTTATATCCCCGGAGATTTTCGTACAGGGGATCGTAGCAGGGTGTGGAAAGTTGCCTTAGGCTGCTGTAAAAGACAGTGTAGAGCGCTTTGGTCTATTTAGAACAGACCCAGTGTTTGGAGGGACCATCTACTGGTGGGGTGTGGGGGAGGAGGAGTGGGGAACATGGTTTCAACACTAGGCCTCTCGATAGGAAGGAGAGGTAGCTACTCCCCACTTTACCACGTGAGCATGAAGTAAGCTGTGAATGTCAGGTGCTGGAGAGGAGCAGAGCAGCAGGCTTTCACGAGCCTAAGCATAGTGACCCCTCACATCCTAGGACCTTTGGCAAGCTAGGGCAGTGGGACAGCCTACCTCATTTCATAGTCTCTGCTGAAGCCAAATCTTCCCTCATCTTGATCTCTAGTTCTCAGTAAGTGAAAGAGTCAGGGGACTTTGAGAACATCCAAACCTAGCCCAGCTGTGGCAGTTGGTTTATTGCTTTCAGCTGGTACTTGAACCCAGGTCCTGGTCTTGGAGGCTTTCCCAGGTTTAATCCCCAGAGCTTTCTCTGCAGCTGTATGACACTGCGCTGACCCCGAATGAGGATAGGAAAATAGAACCAGTGCCAAGCCAGAGTCTCTTTTTCATTTGGAGTCTGGCTGTCTGCCCATGACCAGGGTTACATAATGGGAAACATAGCTGGGGCTCTGGAGAGCCCGCGTTTCACCAGGCTGCCCAGACCTTCGCATTCTGATGCTATATATCTTCCTAATTGTAGCTCGGATGCATTTATCACACTGTTGGATTGGAGTACTGTTAAAAAAAAAGAAGAAGAAGAAAAAAAACTTCAGAAATTCCTGGACTTGCTACTTTTCCATGGCTTGTCTTGTATAGTCTACAGAGCATGCTGGAAAAGGCTTGTAGGGAGCCCTCTGAGTGCTGTCACACAGGGAGACATAGGGATATGTAGGGAGTATGCAGTAAGCTGATTTCCTCAGGGAGCCTACATGTGTTGACCCTGTAGACGAGATAGAAATTCTTGAGTTAAAAAACAGCTAGTTTACTCACCCTCACAGGGCAGCTCTGAAAATAAGAACTAATCCCAAGTCTAATCGGCACCCCTTCAAGGACGCCTAATACGTCTTCCCAAAAGGGCATTTTAGGAGGTCACTAAGTAATAGTCCATCAGCACTTCCCTGAAGGAAGTGGTGGTGACTGTGGGAAGCCCCTTTGCTACCCTGGCTCCCCACCCAGTCTCCCTGGCTCCGGGTTGGGGCGTCAGCACTACAGCCTGGCACCAGGGGGTTCCTCTTCCTCCAAGTGCTGAGTGTGAGACACACGTGATCTCTCCCACGGCAGGAGCCTCTGTCCCCTCCCAACTCCTCTCACAGGACTTGTGAGAGGAAGGGGTGTTGGCCTAAGGCTCCAGTCTGACCCCAACAGGGTACAGCAGCTGACCCCAGGGAGCGTACTTTCCAGCTCTGGGCTGAGGTTATTTGGGTCCAGTGTGTGCTAAACTAAGAAGACGTGTTGGAGTGGTTACAGCTAAAAATTGAGAGAGGCAGGAACCGTGAGAATCCGCACCAGGGAGGCCGCCGAGGGCTTCACTCATGCCGTGGAGATGTTGAGGTCCCCTGGGGGCTGCTCTTTCCCAAACACAGAGTGCTGATGGGTTTAACACACCAGAGTGATGCAACAGAGGCTATACATGTTGGATGTAGCTTGGGAAAACTGCAATCACATAAGGCACTGACCTAGATAGAGGTTGAGGGAGGCACAGTAGAGGTACTTGAGAAATCCTGGAGTGAGGTTACTGTGACCTGTTGTTGGCCAAAGGGCTCCAGCTGCACTGCTTAGAACATGAAGAAGTTTATGTTCTTGGAGTAATGCAGGGCGACTGGGCTTCAGAATTCAATTTGCCCTCTTGGGCAGAATTCATTTAAGTTGGACACTCTCCCAAGGGCCCAAGTTGACTTGTTTGTGTAAACTACAAAGGCAGAAGGGATTATCTTTTAACCGAGTCTTAGGTTCTTATATTCACCTAATAAACAGCTGTTATTCTGAGAGGATGGTATCTTGCTGCCCATGTCTTAACTCCTAAAACAGTGATCTCTGACACCCATGTCTCCTCTTTAAGTCATGGTGGCATCTGGAAAATGCACTACAGTTCCTTAATCTCAGAGAGAGCCGCAAAGATTCCCACCACCCTCATCTCTACCCCATTCCAGAGCCTGCTGAGCTACTTGGCATCGTTACCAGACCAGATCCTCAGCTCACTGAAAACAGAGTTGGCATGACATCTCAGCTTAACAAAGGGGCTTCCTAAGCCATTTTAAGGGGAGGTACTACTCTTTTGACTCTACCACACCTATGGGGTTCATTCAGGTCCTTTTCTGCTATTAGCTCCTCACCACCTGCAGTTTTCTCCAGTTGAGTGGGAAGTCCTCAGGGCTGCAATGGTCTTATGTTGGCCATGGAACCCCATGTTGGGAGTTGTGGGCTGGAATATAATGGTCCTTAGGCAAACAGGTTTTTAAAAGAGCATATTGCATATCTTAAGAGCATTTCTCTTGTTGTGGCCTTTTGGCTTTCCCCTTTGTATGTATAGTCCATGGGCTTTCTCTTTTCCAGCTTCCCTGTGCCTCGTTTCTGTGCCACCTTGGCTATATTTCCAGAACTCCTCATCCCAGGAACCAAAAGACCCAACTTGTTTCCCATCTGTACTACAGCTCTGATCTTCCATAGCTCTGAAACACAATGCAGGGCTTCTTCTCACTCAACTCTTTCCGGGTTTGTTCTGCAGCTGTGGAGTTTGAATGTTAGTGTTTAAACAAGCTGGTATTACACAGGAAATGGCCACCTCCACAGGCCCCTGCAGGCTTGTAACATGGGGTCATTGTACTTGATATTAATCACCAGTCAGCCTGTTCACCCAGTAAAAATACGAAGGGGTGTGTGAGGACTCAGTCCTCCTTAGACTTGCCAGAAGGATGGCCTGAGACCTGGTTGGACCTCAGCACTCCACTCTCCGAACTGTCTCCCTCCCTTGGCCCCGCCCCTGATGGAACTTGTAGAAAAGTTCCTACCTGACCTTTTCCCTATAAAGCTGGCAGATCTGCCTTTCTTTCTGAGTTCTTGAAAGGAGCTCTATTGTGGTATAACTTGCTTCACCTGTCTCACACCTTAACCTTTCAGAGCATTTTGTGGAATAACACCTTGTGTGAGAAAACTCCAGAAGTGCAGGAACACAGAAACCTATTAGTCTACCTGACACCAGGCTTCTCAGTTCCTTGGACTGAAGCTGCTTTTCCAGTGGTGTATGCAGAAATAACCCCAGCCTGAAGGGTTAATCTGATTCCCCAAGTCAATATCCCCCAAACAACCAGCCAAGAGTGTGTGTTGGTTCATTTCTGTGAAATGTGTTTCCCCAGTCACCTGGCCTGGCCTGGGCTGCATTGTATCGGCCAGCAGCTGCACCGCACTCAAACTGACAGCTACATTAAACCTTGGAATTCTGAGGCAATAAAAAGTAAATTAACTCTTATTTTTTTCCTTTCCTGGTGGAGTAAGTGAATGCATGTCTGTAGGGAAGTGAGTGAGCCTTGGTCCTAAGTACATACCTCTAACTAGCCACTGCTGGTCTGTCCCAAGCTAGGATCTGGTGTTCAGACTCCAGCCAGGGGTCTGCTTTCCTGGTGTGTGGTGTTTCTGTGGGGTTGGTCCACTGGGTCACCCAGCAACTGCTGATCCTTGCTCACTAATCACATTACAGCTGCTTGAGAGGTTCCCTTGCCACCATTCTGAGACCCATAAACGGACTCGTTGGACACAGTTTCATATTCTCTGGCTGCTTTGTGTCTGCTTGGTAAAGAATGCATCCGAACTGTAGTGGGATTTTGTGGGTTCTGGGAGCTTCCCCAAAATATGACTTGGGACCAGAATAAGCCAAAGGCACTCACACAGGCTCATAGCACTATTTAGAACCAAAGGTTGTTTGAGATTGTCTGAAAAACCTTTTAGAGAGTCAATTCCCAAGTGTTTCTAGAAGATTGGGAAAAAACTCCTCATAGGCACCAGATTTTGACTTTAGGGCTCCTTCGCCCAGGCTAACTTCGAACCCTCAGAACCCAAAGGCTGCTGAGGGTTGAAGCTTGGGAGGTACTCCTACCTGGGATAAGGAGCTAGAGCAGGAAAAAGCTGTTTTTCACCTTCCACTCAGACAGGAAACCCTATGTTCACCCACAGAACTGACCTGAGAGGTCAGGTTGCCCAGAGGCCTGGTTGGGGGTAAGCTGAGGTGATGATGCCCAGGTTCCAGGAATTACCTCATCCTTAGCTTGAGAGGTCAGGCATCTCGCCTAGTTTTGTTTTTGTTTTCTTGATTGATTGATTGATTGATTGATTTGAAAGAGTGTGAGTGCATGCGAGGGTGGAGAGGGGCAGAGGGAGAGAATCTCCAGCAGACTCCCCGCTGAGTGCAGAGCTGATGTGGGACTCAGTCTCACAACCCTGAGATCATGACCTGAGCCAAAACCCAAGAGTGGATGCTTAACCTTAAGACTGAGCCACCCTAAAAAAAAAAAAAAAAAAAAAAAGACGGAGCCACCCTAATGTATGGTGATTAACATAACAATAAAAATTAAAAAAAAAAAAAGACTGAGCCACCCAGGCGCCCCCTCACCTAATTTTTCTAAGTACCTCTTCTTTTTAGTACTAGTTTCCTGACACTTACCTTCCCCTCCCTCTGTGGAGAGCCACGGTATGGCATGGTGCGTGGGTGCCTAATTACTGTGTTCGTGTCCGTGGTGCTCATTGGGAGAGGAGGTAACTGATGAAGTGATCTCTGGCAGTCCCACTAAGATACCAGAAGAAAGCAACTACTTAGAATCAGAGTTCAATCACAAGACCAGTCTGAATGGATCAGGGCAGAAGTGACCTTTCATTGAAGCATTTTGTGTAATCCCTTGGTTCTGGTTAGTGTAGTGTGGCCCTTGGGCCCCTTTATATTTCTCATTTGGGAACTCAGGATACTTCCTATGTCTTTTGGCACCAGCTGCTATCTTACAAACCATCACTGGGGTAGGAACTCTAATCCACTCCATTTTTGCAGTGAGTCTTAAGGTTTTGGCACAAGGTGGGTGGTAATGGGCAAAAGGCAGCTGTGGACAGGGGTCCCTAGTGGTGGCCAGCAGTCTCTGGGGGGAGTCAGTTTGGGTTTATCTGAGCCTTAGGGGACAGGGGAGCATGGTAATGAGAACCACATGGTACCACATATTTCTTCGTCTTGGATCCAAGATGGTAGGGGTGGGAGGATGAGAGAGGGATGTGGGGCCTCCCACTGTTAAAGCCGTGGGTAATTTTCTGCTGCCTCTCTCTGACTGGGGATGCTGCTGCCCACACCTCCCCACCCCCAGCTACGTCCTGAAGCAGTCAGGTCCTTGACCTGCACAGCACCAACCAAGGCCCCTAAGCCAAGAATTCAGCTGGGAGACTTTTCACCTTCTTCCTTCTCACTGTCGTCTTTCCTGTTTATTTTCCAAATTGCTGCTCTGCAGCCGAGCACTGCCTGTTGGCCAGAGCTCACCAGCGCTGTGGGATTGGACTCAGGCAGTGGGCTCAAGTGGCCAGCAGGGCACTGGGGGAGGAAGTGGGGAGCTGGAAGAGCCTCCCTGTGCGTCTCCCATGGGCAGCGCTAACCTCGGAGGCGGCCCTGAGCAGCCCTATCACATCCGGTGCTTGTCTCTGCAGCCGGGACCGGAGGATAAACTATCAGAGCTGTGGGGCAGTGCATCATTCCTCTTATTATTTTCTTCTCTGCAGATGGGGTCGTGGAAAGTTCAGTTCCTTTTAACCCTCGAAGTTCTGTTTATTCTACAGCTGGTAGCCTGAATGCCGCGTTTCCCATTACATCACAAAGGGGCTCAGGCAGATCTCTGCACAGAAACGTGTTGCAACTGTTTATTTTTTTCCATATTTAAACATTTCTGACAGCCAAACTCAGCTGAGCCAAAAGATGGAGCTTTGTGAATGAGTCTGGTTGTCGGTGTCTGTGCAGAGAGAAGGCTTTAGAAAACTCTCGTCCCTCCGGTGATTCTTCCCAAACATGTTCTCTTTCCTGGGCAAAGCCTGTGAAGCAAGTTACTTCTGCAGTACACGTGTGTTGATTATGTGCCATTGTGTGATTAATGGGGCTGTGTTCCGCCTGGTTCCCAGGACACTCTTGAAAACAAGATGTTTCATTTCATTGCCTTTGCCTAGTGTAGTGATTACAGTAAATAAACCAGTGCAGGCTCCTTCCACCTGGAGCCAGTCAGAGAGTCCCCACACTCCTGCTCCACTTTCTCCCCCAGCATCACCTTCAGTGGCATGTCCCTTGAATGCCCTTTTTTCTGCCATCTCCCAAAGGCTCCTAGACTGCTGGAGAAACAGATTGCTTAAGGCCGAGGCCCCTCCCTAGCAGATTTGGCTCATGCGCAGTAGCTCCTCTGGGAAGATCCCAGGATGGAGCTCATTCGGAGCTCTTTGCTTCTTGCCTCTTGCCGCTCCACCTCTTGACCCTAATTGTAAAACTTTTCTTTGTAATTCTCCTGTGCAAGTCACTCCTTTTGAAGTACGACATAGCATCCATAGGTACAAAAGCTGGGACAGTCCCAGGCAAACCAGAATGGTTGGTCACCCTGTATCTAACCTTCCACAAATGAGAGAAAGGAGAGGGAGTGGGCTGGCCAAGGGAGCACTGAGACGGGTCCATCTGCTGAGATGCATGGGAAGCTTTACTGTCCTGGGATGATCTTGGCAGGCCAGGAATGAGGTTTTTTAGTTGGGGGGGCTGTTTAATTCCAGTATAGTTAACATACAATATTATATTAGTCTCAGGTGTACAATATAGTGATTCAGCAGTTCTATACGTTACTTGGTGCTCATCATGACAAATGTAGTCTTAATCCCCTTCACCTATTTGTGTTTGTTTTCCTACTTAGATGTAGGAAGAGATTTCTAAAGCATCATAAGGGGAAAAAACCCCACATGACTCTCTTCATGGCTTCATGGTGTGACTGGCCCCTCTCACTGTATGGGAGGAGGGGAGATTGGCGCTTTGTTGCTATCTTGTGGCATATACTTGGCTGGACAGAAGTGGGGGAATTCTGGGAGCTGCCTCAGGCACTGGGTGTCTAGAGTGTTTGAGTAAGTGTCTCAGGCACACTGTCTGGAAAGGTGACAGGACCTGCATTAGGCAACTGATTCTCTGAATTCCTTTTCCTCTCTGGTTAGGATTTAAAAAACTCCCCCTAATCAATTTCAACTTTGCATAGATGCACACTTGCCCACCAGATTGCTGCCATGGATGCAGTTTTGTACCCTAGCTTTTTGGGTAAGATTTTCTGGCAGTTGCCAACCATAGATAACCTTTGCCACCAGTACCTCCCTTCTCACAAGAGCTTAAAATACTTTAACTGGTCCCTCTTTAGAGCTGTTCTTCTTTCTGACCTTATTTCTCACAGGGTTGCTATGGATGTGTGGTCGATGCTGGCTGATTTCTGTAACATATTGACTGCGGTGAATCAGTCTGAGGTGCCACTGTACAAGGACCCGGACGATGACCTCACCCTTCTTATCCTGGAAGAGGATCGGCTTCTCTCGGGCTTTGTCCCCTTGCTGGCTGCCCCTCAGGACCCCTGCTACGTGGAGAAAACCTCGGATAAGGTCAGCCCCAGGCCAAACATCCCTCCCCATTCACCCCTCCTCTTAATTCTCCAGACTTTTTTTATTCTTGGGAAGTTTTCTGTGCAAACGGAACATGATTAAGTCATTGAGAAGGGTGTTAAGGGAAAATATCGACCTTTTAGCCGCTGACATCCAGCTCTGTGTCCTGAAAAAAAGCCCTCTCGACTTCCTTTGGTGTGTGTGTGTGCTCGCTGGCATGTTGTGTATACGATCATTTCCTCACTTGTTTAAATAGTGCAGCTTGTGTTGGCAGCGCTCTGCCTCAGCTCCAAATGGTTTGCATCATGCTTGAAGCACCCTCCCTCCTCCCCCCTCTCCTCCTTCCCCCCCGGCCACAAAACTCTGCGCTAGGAAAACAGCCAGGGCTCTTTCCCTTCTCTGAGGAGGAGAGTGATAAATAGGTGACTGGAGAGAAGCAGACACCATGTGTTAACTTACAAAAAAAGCTCTTAGGAATATGAAGCATTCCCCGCTGCCTGGTTTCTATTTTTCTTCCTCTAAGGACTGTGTTTTAACCTGAACGTTTTTCTGGTCTGTTTATAGAAAACAAAGCTCGTTGCCTGTTGCCCTGGTGGGGACTGTGGAACTCTTAGTCTCTGCTTAACAGTTGGGTCTTTGGCCAGGTGTGGAGGGTAGGGCAGTCTGCTCTGCTTCATGTTCCCATGTAGCAGTTGCTAGGGTGGGGAAGTAGCACCCACACACCCCGGGAACAAAGTCTCCTGTGCTGAGCTGGGGAACCCTGTGTCTGACGTCTCTGCGGAGCTGTTAACATCATATCCCCTGGGGAGGTCTTTGGGGAAGAGGCCACAAATGGCTTCTTAGGTGGAAGCCTTTTGACCTAGATGAAGTATATAGACAGGCATAGGTAGATGGCTTTTTTTTTTTTTTTTTAAGATTTATTTATATGTTTTAGGGAGAGAGAGAGCACGTGCTAGCAGGGGGAAGGGGCAGAGGTAGAGGGAGAGGGAGAGAGAATCCTCACGCAGACTCCCGCTGAGCACAAAACTGAACACGGGGCTTGATCCCAGGACCCTGAGATCATGACCTGAGCTGAAATCAAGAGCCAGCCGTCTAACTAACTGAGCCACCCAGGCGCCCCAGGTAGATGTTTTTTAAAAAAAAATGTCAGATAGTAAAAACTAAATCCCAGCCATAAACTGCAAATATGAAAGAGATTGTATTGAATAAAAAATATTGCTGTATTGAAGATTTAAAATGTTTAAACTTGTTCTTAGTAGAAAAGAGTTAATATGTTCATTAGACAAGTAAAAAAAAAATTTAGCCACAGTCCTTTTATCTAGTGGTAACATCACTGTTATTTTTGCTAATCATAATCATATTTAACTACTGGTATACACACTTTTTTAAATATAAAACTGAGAGTCATTATACAGACTGCAATCTGCTTTTTTAATGTATTCTTATATGGAATCATTTTTTTTAAAAAGATATTTATTTATTTATTTATTTATTTATTTATTTATTTATTTATTTATTTGAGATAGAGAGAGAGAGGAGAACAAATGGGAGGGGCAGAGGGAGAGGGAAATAGAATCTCAAGCAGACTCCATGCCAAGCACGGAGCCCAACATGGGGCTCGATCTCAGGACCCTGAGATCATGACCTGAACCAAAATCTAGATTCGGATGCTTAACCGACTGAGCCACCCCGGCATCCTATATGGAATAATTTTTGATTATCACTTTGTATTCTTTTTTATGCCAAGATTTCTTTAACAAGTCTTTGCTTTATTGAACCAAGGGACTATTCTCAATTTTTGCACTACTGTAAACAGTGATGTAATTCCTTATAGCAGAATTTTTGCATAGATTCCCCTTGGTTAAACATATTGACTTATCAAAAACTCTTCCTCTTTGGATGTGTTGAATGACTAATAGGGATCTTGGGAATGTGAGAGCCTCTCTCTCCTAAGAGGAATACTCATTTTATGTTTTTCCAATGAAAAGTTGGAGTGAAATCCTGCTCTTCTAGTGTCAGAAGGGGATAATAATGGGGAATTACAGTATGTGAGGCTGAGGATAACTCATACAGTGTTTACACGTTGTGGAAAATGGTCAGTTAGAAGAGAAACTGGATAAGCATGGCTTGGGCCAGGGGATCCTAGTACTGTTCCTCTGTGACTGCAAGGTGAGTTTGACTCTGGAGGGTACTTCTGGGAGTCAGCTACTGGCTTAGCTGCCTTTTGGTGCAGAACAAGGAAGGAGTCCTGACCAGCTTCACACTTCCTAACCCCTGTCTCCTCATCAGCTCTCCCAGCGGTAGTGTCAGTATGATACGTGTATGTGATACAGCATATGGTACGCTGCAGCATATGATAAGTATATGATGTGGCCAGAGAAGAATACAGAGCCAGCAGCCCATGCCCTCAGCCTGTAGTGCTGGTTCACAGGCTACCCCAGGGCAGCTGCAGCTCATGGCAGCTCGAGACTAAGGTAGGTCTCCACCTCGAGGACCGTGAGATAGGTATGTCAAACCTAACATCTCCAGATCCATATTCTCCCCTAAACCTGGTCTTTCTTTGTTCTTCCCATCTTGGTAGATAGCAGCTTTGACTCTGGGTAGCTTATATCAAAATTCTTGGGGTTATTCTTGGCTACTCTCTTTTTCTCACACCTTCATATCTAATTCATCAGCTGTTCATGTCTTCTTTACCTTCAAAATAAATGCAGATACAACTCTTTCTTACCACCCCACCCTGGATCATCTCATTGCATGCCTTCTGACTGGTTTCTCTGGTTCCTCCTTCCTCCTACTCCCCAGTCTGTTTTCAGCACAAGTGGAATGATCTTTTTAAAACATCAATAAGATCATGTCACTTCTTTTTCAGAACCTTCTGATGGCTGCTTCTCTCACTTAGAGTAAAAGCCAAAGTTTTAACAACATCCTGCAACACTCTCAGTGATATGACACCACCTCTACCCGCCCTTAACTCTGACCTCAGCTCCTACTGCTCTCCTCCTACCCAATATGCCCTAGTCACATTTGCATCCTTGCTGTTCTTCACACAAGCCAAGCACTCATGTCTGAGGGTCTTTGCACTTGCTTCCCCCTTAACCTAGAACACTGTGTCCCCAGAGAGCTGTGTGGCTCTCTCCCTTCTAAATGTCACCTTGTTAGAAGGGTCTTCCCTAGCTACTCTGTATAACATGTTCCCTTCCTTTTCTTTTTATTCTGCTTTATTCTCCATTGCAGAGAAAAATAACATCTCTTCAATATCTGTCATGTACTGGTCCCTGGATTAGGTACTTCTATATAGTATTTAATTAAGTTCTCCCAATAAGCCTGCCAAGTAGGTATTAGTACCTTTGTTCTTTTGTTGTTGTTGTTGTTATTTTTTTTTTTTTTAAGATTTTATTTATTTGGCAGAGAGACACAGCGAGAGAGGGAACACAAGCAGGGGGAGTGGGAAAGGGAGAAGCAGGCTCCCTGCCGAGCAGGGAGCTGGATGTGGGGCTCGATCCCAGGACCCTGGGATCACGACCTGAGCCGAAGGCAGACGCTTAACGACTGAGCCACCCGGGTGCCCCTGTTGTTGTTATTTTTGAAAGAGGTGACTGAGGTTCAAGAGAAGAGTGAAAAAATGATGATAAAATCCTATGGGTCATCTCCATGGCTGACCTAGAATATTAGTATGGACCTGTCAGGGAGAATCTTTAGGAACTTTGGCCTTTTAGAAATCTGAAAAAGATAGATATTTTCTCCAGCTTTTAGTGTTCAGTACCAAGAAATATAAAATATGTCAAGGACTTGTCAGTAACAGCAACATGTGCAGTTTCAGTGCTGGTCCAGATTGGTCACATGTTTGGTCCCACCTTGATGCCCATTCAACAGGCATTTACTGAGCATGTCTGTATTACACTGTCTTGCACACACAACAAGAGAGATCCAGACTTGTAAGGCAAACATCGTAGTTGGGAGGCAGTTTGTGGCATGTACAAACGTGAGAAGCAATGTAAGTTAATTTGAACCTGTAATTAAGGAGGAACTCTTGAAATCTTGTTGAGCTGGTAGTATTCCAATGAAGGCATTGCTTAAGGAGCACTGATTTGGCATTAACATATCATTGTATTTCCTGAGCATGTTCTATGGAACTCTAGTTTAATAGGTTCTTAATTGTTAGGTGAAAGGAAAAGAGTTTCGTGATTATATAAGTTATGTTAATGTTAAGTAGGGATGCCTGGGTGGCTCAGTTGGCTGGGCATCCTTCTCTTGATTTCAGCTCAGGTCATGATCTCAGGGTCGTGAGATTGAGCCCTGCATCACTGAGCTCCCTGCTCAGTGGGGAGTCTGCTTTTCTCTCTCTTCCCCTCTCATTCTACCCCTCCCCCCCATTCATACGTGCTCACTCGATCTCTCTCTCTAAAAATTAAAAAAAAAAAGTAATGTTAAACAGAATCCAATACTGCAAGACTTACTGGAGCTTTTAATATAGTGTACTGTGAGAATAGCCTTTGCAGTCTTTCCCAAACTTGCTTCACCCTTGATCTTTTTGATTTATTGAACATCTTGTAGGACTAGTATTCAGCTTAAAAAAAAAAAACCTGGGTATATGATGAACAAGAGGTAAGAAAACAGGTTGCTATTGGAATTATCCAGAAGAAAAATAAAGAGTACAGCAATAGAGTGGAGCTGGTTACATTCTGAGAGAAGCATCACATGTTGAAACCAATTAGAGCCAGCCAGGGCAAAGAAAGTGATCTTAGGTTCATCGTGTGGCTGCTGGACATCTAAATTCAGAAGGTTAAGTGATTTACTTACCCAAGGTCATGTAGCTCGTCAGGAAGTATAGGATTAGAACCCTTCCTTTTCTGTAGTACTTTAAAACCTCATGTTCTGGGACTCCTGGCTGCCTCAGTTGGTATAGAATTGATTGATTCATTCATTCTTTAAGTCTTTCCTTCCTTCCTTCCTTCCTTCCAGAGAGGGAGGGGAGGAGTGGCAGAGGGAGAGGAAGAGAGAGAATTTCAAGCAGACTCCCCGCTGAACATGGAGCCTGACTCAGTGATCAATGCAGGAATCGAACTCATGACCCTGAGATCATGACCTGAGCTGAAATCAAGAGTCAGACGCTTAACCAACTGAGCCACTCAGGTGCCCCAGGCATGCAACTCTTGATCTCAAGGTCATGAGTTCGAGCCCGGTGTTGGGCATAGGGTTTACTTAAGAAAAATTAAAAAATAAATTTTTAAACCCCTCATGTTCTAATGATTTGATGTCAAGGATTTGCTTCAAAATAATTTGTGAATAGAAGTATGAATGAAAAAAAGGCCAAATATTGATCATTATTACATCTGAATAATGGGGTGGGTTAAGTTCATTATAGTATTCTACTTTTGTATATGTATGAAATTTTCTATAATAACTTGTGGTTAAAATAGAGCCATCCTGAAAGGAAGCAAAACAAATAAAATTCTGTGTCTTTTTTGCCGCATTATAGTGCATAAGTGATTGAAAAAGTAATCAGGGGCGCCTGGGTGGCTCAGTTGGTTAAGCGACTGCCTTCGGCTCAGGTCATGATCCTGGAGTCCCGGGATCAAGTCCCGCATCGGGCTCCCTGCTCGGCGGGGAGTCTGCTTCGTCCTCTGACCCTATCCCCTCTCATGTGCTCTCTGTCTCTCTCATTCTCTCTGTCTCAAATAAATAAATAAAAATCTTAAAAAAAAAAAAAAAAAGAAAAAGTAATCGGACTGTAATAATAATGGAGTTAAGCTCTTGCAGTCACTAATCGTGTTCCAGGCACTGCATTTTCTCGTTGAAACCCCAACAACCCTATACACAGGAGAAATGATGAAAAGGAAACTGTTTCAGGAGAAAGATGTTCAGTTCATGTTGTGCCTTAGTCAATGTAAAAAAAAGCTTAATTATCGTCTTCAAAATCTGTGCATGTGACTATATAGCTCTAGGTGATACTAACCAAGGACCTATATATAGTCTTTCCTTAAGCTCTAAAGAACTTTTCTAAAGCTCTAGTTATTTAATGGTACTAATGCATTTATGTCATAAATAGATGTAAGCAGTGCTTATTCTAGCATCCCCAGGTAGACTTTTTTTTGTAGTTTTCTTTGTCTTCCTCTCCATATTGTCTGACCAAGAACTAAGTGAAGAACTTTGCAATACAATGGTGGGGCCGCTACTGTAAGTCACATTATATAAGTCAGTGTTTTAAGTCATCATATCCCATTCATTCTTATAGGCATCTTTGCTTTCTGTCTGGATGTAGGATCCTAGGAAACTTTGCCATTCTTAAATAGTTGTTGAGGTTAAAGATGGGGCTTAAATTGTCCAACTTTTGGAACTCCTGGCTTGTCTGCTTATTTATTTGTTAAGTGACATTTTTGGAGTGTTGTTTGTTGTATACATAATTACCCCCAAAATGTTTTAAATGGAAAATATAGAAAATCACAAAAAATAAAAATCACCTGCAAACTACCACCTAAAATTAACCAGTGTTAATAGCATAGTTTATGTCCTTCCAGTCTTTTCCCCCCATGCTATATGTGTATACTTATTCTTTTCTTTTCATAAAATTAGACCATACAGGATATGCTTTGTTCTTGTTTTATGTTTTTTATATACTTATATATATATAGTGTATAAGATATACATACTATATATATGTATGTATGTATATGTGTGCACGTGCATACATACATATGTGTATGTATGTACACACATACATGTAGTTTTGGGGGAAATATTGCCTTTGTTCTTTGGTGGTCTGGAAAATACTTAAGTCCTACCAGTGACTAATTTATTAAAAAACATACGTTGATCCTCTATTCTCAAAGTATCAACATCAAGAATAGAAAAAAAGCCAAAACTATTGACTCATATTTAAGATATAAAATTAGGACTGCTTACAATATATATTTTCTTTTTCACACATTTGCATGTTGTTTCTAAATTTACAATAATTATTTAGAATTAATTTTATATTGTTTTCAGTGCTCACCATCATACTCTATGGCTTTCCCATTCTTTTTTTTTTTTTTTTTTTTTAAGATTGTTATTTGTTTGTCAGAGAGAGAGAGCACAAGCAGGGGGAGCAGCAGACAGAGAGAGAAGCAGACTCCCCATTGAGCAGGGAGCCTGATATGGGACTCGATCCCAGGACCCTGGGACCATGACCTGAGCCGAAGGCAGACGCTTAACCCACTGAGCTACCCAGGCGTCCCGGCTTTCCCATTTTTATTATGTCCTTTGATTCATCTGTTATTCACATCCAACACTGAAGAATATTTTCATCAAAGATGACATGGATGCCTTTTAAAAAATTAAAGTGACTTTTAGGGGCGCCTGGGTGGCTCAGTCGTTAAGCGTCTGCCTTCGGCTCAGGTCATGATCCCAGGGTCCTGGGATCGAGCCCTGCATCGGGCTCCTTGCTCTGTGGGAAGCCTGCTTCTCCCTCTCCCACTCCCCTTGCTTGTGTTCCCTCTCTCACTGTGTCTCTCTCTGTCAAAAAATAAATAAAATCTTAAAAAAAATGAAAGTGACTTTTATAAAACATGGTAGTAATATACATACTCATGCGAAAGAATCAAATAATTCACAAGAATATATACAGTCAAAAACCACCCGCCAGGAGTAACTGCTGTTAACAATTTGATACTTACCTTTTTAGACTACTTCTATACTGACTGAAACATGTTTATACATGTATATACCTAAATGATCAAAATGATAGTGTGGTATACATTCTTTTCCTTACTTTGCTCTTTTCATTGAATGATTCACCAAGGACATTCTTCATGACTACTTCTGAACACTTGCATTTTGAAACTGTTCTTATTTTGCCCTTGCACATGAATGGCAACTTAGCTTAAGGTCAACATTTTTTTCCCCTTAAAACTATAGGTATTATCCTATTGCATTAACGGTTAGGAAAACTTGGAGAAAAGTCTGACTTTTCTTCCTTTGAAGGCGAACTCTTTTTTTGGTCCAAAGTGGGTAACTTACAACTTTTTGTAATCTTGAATTTCAAATTGTATGAGGATTTGTTTAGATGTTGGACCAGAAAAGTTTTCATCTCTTATGTCCTTGATTGTTAATGTTCTCTTTGTTCTATTCTTTTCTTCACAGTCTTCTACATCTCTTTTTCTGTCCTCATTTTAATCTCTTTTTGCTTTGCCTCTGCATTGTCAGAGAGCTTCTCAAGTTTATCTTCTCTGGAATTGATTGAGATTTTTAGAATGCTTATTTTACCTTTTACTGCTTCTAATTCAGTTTTTAAGTCTGCTATTGTATTGTATGTTTCCTTACATTACTTCTCTATGTTATCCTGGAACCGTTATATTTTTGCCCACCTTTTATCCAGGTCCCTTTTATCTGTCTTTGTTTTGTTCTTTTTCTTTTATCATACCTCACAGTGTCTATGATTTTAAAAATTCAGTTTTAAGACTATCTTCTTCATTTGACATTCCCCACACTCCCTGCAAATATGCTTTGTTTCTCTATCTCTTTGTGTGCTGTGTTCTCCCTTTTTTATGTTGCAGACCTTTTTCATAGGCCCCAACTTGGATTTCTACCATCTGATTCTGGCCAGTTACATTTCTTTGAACAAAGAAAGGTTTCCTCAGGTCTGATATCTGCTCCAAAATAGGTTATGTAGATTCTCATGGGATTCCTCCTTTGTCTACAAATACTATTTAAAATCGCCTTCTCAAGTCTACAGCTGGTATAAGTTTGTATTACCAAGTCACAACCCTGGAGGGAGTGGGGAGGAGGCCAGGTGGTAAGCAATCTTAATAAATGAATTTATTTTCTACATTTGCTAGTCTGTATATAGTGGAGCTACTACACCAGAGCTAGTTTCCTGTGTCTGATCTCTATTTCACATAAATGATACAACAATTTCCGACCTCCTCACTGGAGCTGTGGCCTACCGTGTCAAGAGGAAATTCTACTCTCTGGCCACTTCTCTTTATTTAAAAATTTATTTAAAGATTTATTTATTTATTTTGAGAGAGAGAGAGAGAACACAAGAGGAGGGCCAGAGGGAGAGAGAATCCCCAGCAGACTCTGCACTGAGCTCAGAGCCCAACATGGGGCTCTATCTCACAACCCTGAGATCATGACCTGAGCTGAAACCAAGAGTCGGACACTTAACCAACTGTGCCTGCCACCCAGGTGCCCCTGGCCACTTCCCATTTAGTATGGTAGTTTACCCCTGAAATGCTGATTGTGAGTGCTACTGATCTGTAGCAATGAAAAAGTTTCCGAGTGGTGTTCTGCATCTGCCCTATGTCCTCACACTTTGTGGTAGACAGAATAATGGCCCCTTAAAGATGGTCCACATCTTAACTCCTGAGACCTGTTGAATGTTACCTTGCAAGGCAAAGGTGCCTTTGCAGATGTGATTAAGTTAAGGAAGGATCTTGAGATGGGAAGATGATCCTAGATTGCCCAGGTGTGATTAAAGTAATCACAAGGGTCCTTATAAGAAGGCAGGAGTGTTAAGAGTGAGAAAAAGCTGTGATGATGGAACTAGAGGTCCCAGTGAGAGAGATTTGGAGATAGTATGTGCTGGCCTTGAAGATAAGGGGAAGGACATGAGCCAAAGAATGCGGGTGGCCTCTAGATGCTAAAAAAGACAAGGAAGCACAGAGCCTCCCACAGAGGCTCCAAGAACACTATCAACACCTTGTCAGCTGACAAAACTGACAACACTCTGTGAACACCTTGATTGTAGGATTTCTGATCTTTAGAACTATAAGATAGTAAATTGAATTCTTTTTTTTTTTTTTTAAAGATTTTATTTATTTGACAGTGAGAGATACAGCGAGAGAGGGAACACAAGCAGGGGAAGTGGGAGAGGGAGAAGCAGGCTTCCCACGGAGCAGGGAGCCCGATGCGGGGCTCGATCCCAGGACCCCAGGATCATGACCCAAGCCGAAGGCAGACACTTAACAACTGAGCCACCCAGGCGCCCCAGTAAATTGAATTCTTTTAAGCCAATAAATTTGTAGTAATTTGTTACAGCGCCAATAGTTAACTAATACACCCTTCCAAACTGGAGAATTTTGCCAGGCTCTTTATTGTTTACTTCTCTTGCTGCTTTCTTTTTCTTTTTTAACTTTTTAAGTTATGAAATGTACATATGGAAATGCATTAAACAAAAAGACCTGTCACAAAATGAGGAACTATATAACCACCAAGCAGGTCAAGAAATGGGTGGTAATTACCAGTTGCATTCAGTTTATGTTGGGGGTCCTAGCCAGTACAGTAAGACAAGAAAAAGAAATAAAGTATCAAAAAGATGACTGGAGGGGCACCTGGGTGGTTCATTTGGTTAGACATCTGCCTTCGGCACAGGGTCATGATCCCAGGGTCCTGGGATCGAGCCCCACATCGGGCTCCCTGCTCGGCGGGAAGCCTGCTTCTCCCTCTCCCAATTCCCCTGCTTGTGTTCCCTCTCTCTCTGTGTCTCTCTCTGTCAAATAAATAAATAAAATATTAAAAGAAAAAAAAGCTTTTGTGCTTATTGTTATTACATTTCTTATAAACTGCCTTGTATTCATTGCCCATTTTACTATTAGAATGCTCATCCATTTTTTTCTTAATGATTTGTGATGGATTTTTTTTTATTTTTTTAAAGATTTATTTATTTTAGAGAGTGCGTGCATGAGCAGGGGGAGGGGCAGAGGGAGAGAGAATCTCAAGCAGACTCCCCTCTGAGCGTGGAACCTGATGCAGTGCTTGATCCCAGGACCCTGAGATCATGACCTGAGCTGAAATCAAGAGTCAGATGCTTAACCGACTGAGCCACCCAGGTGCCCCTGTGATGGCTACTTATGAATAATTTTTATATTTTCTTTGGTTGCCTTTGTACAAGAGGTGTTTTATTTTTATATTAAATGAGATGAGAACTTTTGAAAACTTGGGAGGGGTGCAACATTCTATGTTTTAGGTAATAAGAACATGGATATTCCTTTGTCACCATGCTAGATAAGATCTTTTGTTTGTTTTCACCCTTTGAGTCAGTTTCTCCTCCTCATACTTCCCTATCAGTCCATAGATATCTAAAGAAAAACCATGTCCAGCCAGATATTTAGAAATGAACTGTGAACTGTATCTTTTCCTTTTCTGTTTTGCCTGTTTAGTGGAAGAAGCTCTTGGTACGGATATAAACTTAGTAAAAGTTATGTGGTGTTTTGAGAAGGCCTCTGGTTTCTATCTAGCAAATGTTATAAAAAATTTTTCACCCTTCTCACTTGAAGTGCAGTAAATACCTTGATGGGCCACTTTGTTTGATGATTCATTTCACCAGTGGCCCTTTGGCGCTGACCATTTGTATTGTGTATATCTCTCTGCCTACCTCACTGTTGCCCTCCCTCACCTTTTTTGTGCTCTCTCTTTACTGATTGTTTATAAATTTATAGAATTACTGATTACTACTTCTGTTTACTCCAGTACTTTCAGATTTATCAGTTACTGCCTGATTTATAAACCTAATTCCCCAAAGGGGCCTTGTGGAATTCCGTTATCTTTATGCTCATGCAATGCATAGGTCAATGACTAGGTGTTCTTTTTGCTCTAGGATAATAATTCTCATACTTTAGCATTCATCAGAATCACCTGGAGGCATTGTTAAAAAACCCGATTGCTGGGCCCATCCCCCAGTGGTTTTTGATTATTCGGGAGGGAGAGACAGAAAAAATTGCATTTCTAACAAGTCCCCAGGTGATGCTGATGGTTTGGGTTCCATACTTTGAGAACCACTGGTTTTAGGAATTTGGTGGCTGCCAGGGTTGTAGTCATCAGGCAAAGATTTTGGCTCAGGTAAAAATAATAAAGATTTCTGGTATAAATAGTCTTCCTCATTCTGTCTTTAACTTTGGAATGTAGGGCATATTACCGAAGAGTTCATATACTTTGCCTTCATGTTTGCCAGACAGGTTTCTAAGCTCTTCAGAAAGAAGTTATATTCAGAATGCTAAAAAATATGTTTTTCCAGAGTATATATGAAGAGTCACATGTCTGGATCTCTTTTCCCAAGAGGGCCCTGAGCAAAACATCTGACTTTTAATGAGTGTTTATCATGTGCTAGGTACTGTTTTAATGTTTACATTATCTCATTTAAATGTCACAGAAGCCCCATGGGAATTTGAACTTTATGAAAGAACTTGCCCAGGATGACACAGGTAAGAATGAAGGAATCAAATCCAAGCAATCCAAGTTTAAAGCACACACTCTTAATTGAATATAAGTACAGTAGTAGAGTGGTTGAACAAATATTTCTTAGTATACCTCCAGTTCTCTTCTTAACTTTGACAGTTCTTTTATTTTCACTGGGAGCTTGATTTATCACCAGGAGCTTGGGAATTCTTTTTCTTTTTTTTAAAGATTTTATTTATTTATTTTGTCAGAGAGAGAGCACAAGCAGGAGGAACGGCAGGCAGAGCAGGCAGAGGGAGAAGCAGGCTCCACGCTGAGCAGGGAGCCCAATGTGGGACTCAGTCCCAAGACCCTGGGGTCATGACCTGAGCCGAAGGCACACGCTGAACTGACTGAGCCACCCAGGTGTCCCGAGCTTGGGAATTCTTGACCTGTTTTAGGGAGATTATCTGATCTCCCATAATGGTTCTTGAGAATGAACAAAGAAGTAAAAGTTCATATGAGGGGAATGGATGCTTAGATTGAATTTATCTGCTGCTTTCTCTCTCGGTTGAATGTTCTTCACATCTTTGAATGCCCTGCAACCCAAAGATACCTGAGTGTCTAGAATATGAGTCTTCGGAGAGCGAACTTATTTTTGGGAAACCCTTGAGAGTGCTCTAAGAAGACTGAATTTATGCACAGGATGATCTACATCATTTTGGAGGTATGCCCAAGAGCAAAAAAATCCTAAGTGTAGTGGCAGTGCAACGTATACGGACCAAAAAATCAGGACAATGCCTTGGGCTCCAGACTTTGCAGGCAGGATTGCTTAGAGATGAACAAGCGCTCATGGAATTGGTTGATGGGGGTAACTGATACATAAAAACCTGAAGGTGAGTGATGGAAGTTTGCCTATCTGCAGATATACATAAAAACCATCTTTGGCTCAAGACTAAATAAATATGGGCCATAATAAAAAATAAAGTTGAGGGGTGCCGGGGTGGCTCAGTCAGTTAAGCGACTGCCTTTGGCTCAGCTCATGATCCTGGAGTCCTAGGATCAAGCCCCACATAGGGCTCCCTGCTCAGCGGGGAGTCTTCTGCTCCCTCTGACCATTCCCCCTCTCATGGTCTCTCTCTCTCTCTCTTTCTCTGTCTCTCAAATAAATAAAATCTTAAAAAAAAATAAAGTTGAAATGGGTAAGAGGAAGAAGTATGTTACCTAGAGAGAGGACTTAACTATTGACACAAATGTCTGCCTCCGTACTTCCTGTCCCACCCTTTATTTTCTTTAATTCTCATATATGTAAAAGAATATTATGTTTTTACTTTATAATTTTAGATATCTGAAAATAATCTATTTTAAAGTTAATACCTTTACTTTTATTAATCAACTTATTGGTATATAATTTACATACAATAAAATCTTACATTTGAATGTATTGGTGGTATATATATACCTGAGTAATGACCACGCAATCAAGATACATAATGTTACCATCCCCCAAAATGTTCCTAAGTTCCCCTTTGCAGTTAATCTCCCCAGTCCCGCTCCCCATCCTAGGCAACTACTGATCTAATTATTCTTTTTTTTTTTTTTTTAAAGATTTTATTTATTTAGGGACGTCTGAGTGGCTAAGTTGGTTAAGCATGTGCCTTTGGTCCAGGTCATGGTCCCAGGGTCCTGGGATTGAATCCCGCATGGGGCTCCTCGCTCAGCAGGGAGCCTGCTTCTCCCTCTGTCTGCCGTTCCCCCTGCTTGTGCTCTCTCTCTGTCTCTTTGACAAATAAATAAATAAAATCTTAAAAAAAAAAAAGATTGATTCGAGAGAGAGCACCAGTGGGGCTGGTGGGGGAGGGTTGTGCAGAGAGAGCAAGGGAGAAGCATACTCCCTGCTGAGCAGGGAGCTCGACGTAAGGCTCAACCCCAGGATCATGACCTGAGCCAAAGGCAGATGCTGAAGCAACTGAGCCACCCAGGCGCCCCTAATTATTCTTACTATAGATTAGTATTACCTATTTTAGAATTTCATATAAGTGGAATCATACAGTGTGTTCTTTCACTCAGCATGGTATCTGTGAGATTGATGCATGTTGTTGTGTTTTTCCATGGTTCATTCCTTTTATTGATGAGCAGTATTCCATTATCTGGATATATTACAGTCTGTTTATCCATTCACTTTGGGTTTGGACATTTGGGTTTTTATTCTTTGGCTGTTTTGAATAAAGATGCTGTGAACATTAATGTACAAGTCTTTTTGAGGACATATGTTTTCATTTCTCTGGGGGTAAATAGCTGGAAGTAACATTGCTCAGTCATATGATAAGTATATTGCTAACTTTAAAGAAACTACCAAACTGTTTTCCAAAGTGATTGCACCATGTTATATTCCCACTAGCAATGCTTGAGAATTCTGGTTGTTACACATCCTTGCCAACATTTGGTATTTCTAGTCTTTAGAATTTTAGCCATTCTAGTAAAGTGTGAAGTGGTCTCATTTTAGTTTTATTGGCATTTGTGTAATTAATGATGAGCATCTTTTCTTGTGTTTATTAGCAGTTTATAGGTCCTCATTTGGGAAATGTCCAAATCCACAGCCCATTTTCAAAATTTGGGATATTGATGTTTTCTTATAGAGTTGGTGAAAGTTCTTTATATAATCTGGATACAAATCCTTGTCAGATATGTATCCTGTGAATATTTTCTCAGTGTATGGCTAGCTTTTTAAATTTTTTTTAAGACAGAATCTTGAAAAGCAAATTTTTAAATTTTGATGAAATTTGGGTCTTTTAAATTTTCCTTTATGATTAGTGCTTTTTCTGTTTTAAGAAATCTTTGTTTTTGCCTTCTTAACTATACCCTTAAAAATTTTTTTCCCAATTGTTCTAGGGCAAATGATTTGCATCCTTATCTTTTCAGAATGTATTTTAAGGTCAGTATTGTACCTTTTTACACTTCACACCTATGCTTCCTGTTTCCTGCTTTACAAATGTGATCATCTTAAAATAGTGTAATTCCATTTACCCATTCCCTCTTGTTTAGTGCATTTGTCTTCTCTTTGGCTTTTCATATGGTATAAACCCTACCGTACCCTGTTATTATTTCTATTAAATAGTTATCTTTTAAGTAAATTACAAACAAGAAAATACAAACTTTTGTATTTATCTACTTATTTACTGGTGCTTTCCATGCTTTTCATTGTTTTCAGTAGATCTAAGTTTCCAGATGATAATCATTTCTCTTGAGCCTAAAGGACACAGCAGGTGGCAGGTGACAAATTCCTGTAGTTTTTGTTGATCTAAAAATGTCTCTTTCCCCACCCCCCCCCTTTATCTTTGATTTTAAAAGATTTTTTTTTAAAACTGGATATAGAATTCTGGATTGAAGTTTTTTTCTTTCAGCATCTTCAAAATGTGTTTCTCTTATTATCTCGCACCCACTGTTTTCTCAGGAGAAATCAGCATTCATATGCCTCTCTGTATAATGTATCTTTTGGGGGAGTCTGCTTTGAATATTTTCTTTTTATCTGTGGTTTTCAGAAGTTTGATTGGGATGTGCAAAGGTGTAGTTTGTTTTACATTAATTCTGCTTGATGTTCACTGACCCTTTTGGCTCTGTAAGTTGGTGTTTTTCATCAAATTTGGGATATCTTCCAGAGATTATTCTTTTTTTCCTACTCTACTTACCCTCTCTTCTCTTTCCAGAATTCCAATTATATATATGTTAGACATTTTTAAATAGTCCCACACATATGTGAGGCTCTGTTTATCTTTAGTAATATTTTCTCTCTTCAGATTACTTAGTTTCTATTTTTTTTTAAGACTTATTTATTTTAGAGAGAGGGAGAGAGAGAGAATACATGAGTGGGAAGAGGGGAAGAAGGAGAGGGAGAGAATCCTAAGCAGACTTCCGGTGAGCATGGAGCCGGCTCAGGGCTCCATCCCAGGACCCATGAGATCACCTTCTGAGCCAAAACCAAGAGTCAGACGCTCAACTGACTGAGCCACCCAGGTGCCCCCAGATAACTTAGTTTCTGTTAATCTGTCTTTACATTCATGGGCTCTTTCTTTGCCATTTTCAATATAATGTTTATCCAGTGAATTTTTTATTTCACTCTTTTGCTTTTCAGTTTAAGAATTTCTACTTGGGGGGCACCTGAGTGGCTCAGTCAGTTGAGTCTTGGACTCTTGGTTTCAGCTCCGGTTGTGATCTCAGGGTTGTGGGACTGAGCCCTGCGTAGGGCTCCGCACTGAGCGGAGTCTGCTTGAGATTCTCTCCCTCTCCCTCCCCCCTCTGCCCCTTCCCATGCATGCTCTCTCCATCTCTCTCTCTCTAAAATAAATAAATATCTTTCAAATAATCTCTCTAAAATAAATAAAATCTTTTTAAAAAAGAATTTCTAGGGCCACCTGGGTGGCTTAGTCGTTGGGCGTCTGCCTTCAGCTCAGGTCATGATCCCAGGGTCCTGGGATCGAGCCCCTCGTCGGGCTCCCTGCTCCACGGGGAGCCTGCTTCTCCCTCTCCCACTCCCCCTGCTTGTGTTCCCTCTCTCGCTGTGTCTCTCTCTGTCAAGTAAATAGATAAAATCTTTAAAAAAAAAAAAAAGGATTGCTACTTGATTCTTTTTTTATAATTTATTTTCCTCTGCTGATATTCCCTATTTGTTTACTCATTAAGGCTATAGTTCCCTTTAATTCTTTGAACATCTTTCTTATTAATATTTTGGATATATTTATAATAGCTGCTTTTAAAGTCTTTGCCTGTCAATCCCAACATGTGGGCCATTTCACATTTGATTTCTCTTGAATGTAGATTGCATTTTCCTGTTTCTTGTGTCTAATGATTTTTGTTTACAGTCAGTGGACACTGGATCATTTGTTAGATTCTGGATCTTGTTACCTTCCTCTGGAGAGTACCTTTTTGTTTGTTTTTTTAAAACTGGCAGTTAAATTTCTGCTTGATCATCTTGAACTTCTGTAGGCTTGGCTTTTATGTATTATGAGGGCAGCTACGTAGAAACCTAGGATATTTCCCAAGCCGCAGTAACATGTCAACCTCCAAGCTCTGTCTCCCCTGCAGACTTTGTTTTAGGCTGGGTTTTTAGGATCTCTGAATGCAGTTTAGATTAGCTCTCACTCCAGGGTGTGGCTCCTCTGGAGTCTCAGATGGTTGCCAAGGGGTGTTAACAAGGTGTTAAAACCTTCACTGTAGCAGTGTTGGAACTCCCAACTCCCCCATCCTGAGGCAGTGCGCTTTCCACACCACTGCTGGATCTTTACTATCTCTTTCTGTTCCACTCTCAGCCCTGTAGCAGCTGCCTTTTGGTCAGCCTCTGGTGGTCTTGGCTGCATATGTACGCTCCCCTTTATCCCCTTATTCACTGAAGATTCTCACATGTACTTTATGCCCTTTCTTTGTACAACTTCTTCCTGTCCATTTCCCTACTTGCTGATTCCATCCCCTTCAGCTACCTCAAATTCTGCCTCTGCCTCTTCTGCTCAACAGGAGCACCATAATTTCCTTGGGACTCAGCTTTCAGTGTCATGGTTGGAAAATTATCCCCAAGCAGAGGACTGAGTGATCATGGGTTCGTTTTATGAATTTCTCTTCTCTCAGAGAGCACAGTCTTTTTGTCTCTCATGAAAAGGGAACAAACTTTAATCATAAGAAAATATTTCTAGTGTTTTTCCCCAATTGTATTGAGAAATAATTGACATACATCATTGTATATGTTTAATAAAATGATGGTTTGATTTACATATATTTTAAAATTATTGCGACAATGAGTTTAGTTAACATCCATCATCTCATACAGATGCAATAAAAAGCAAAGAAAAAAATCTCTTGTGATATATCATACAGCAGTGTTAACTGTAGTCATCGTGTTGTATATTACATCCCTCGGACTTGTCTTGTAACGGGAACTTGGCACCTTTTGACCACCTTCCTCTAGTTTCTCCTACCCCCACCTCTGGTAACCACAAAACTATTTCTCAATGAGTTTGGTATTTTAGGAATCACGGTCTTGCACTGCCTGTTGTCCACTGCCTACAAACAGTTACCTCAGATATTTTATACCTGTTTATGGTGGGAGGACTAGTCCAGTACCACCTACTCCATCATGCTGAGAAACAGAAGGTAGACTGTCTTTATTTGTTAATTACAGAAGTAATCTACTATCTGAAATATTAAAATCATATAGAACTGTAGAATATAAGAGTACCAGCCCCTCCAAAATTTGCCTTTACTTTACTCTAGTAAAGTCTGCAGCTGATCTTCATCAGGAGGTGTCAGTAGCCATTAAAAAGCAAAACAGGCAAAAACTGCTAATAACAGTCTGGTAACCATTCTTGCAGACATACATATACAGAATATTAACTTTTCTAATAAAAATGCATGTGTATACATTACTCTTTATACACACCTTGCAACTGTTTCTGAATCAGTATGTATAAATCTACACCAGTCTTTTTCAAGCTGCATCATATTCCATTGTTATAGATATAATTTATCCATTTTTTTTTTAAGATTTTATTTATTTATTTGAGAGAGAGAATGAGATAGAGCATGAGAGGGGGGAGGGTCAGAGCTCGGAGAAGCAGACTCCCTGCTGAGCAGGGAGCCCATGCGGGACTCGATCCTAGGACTCCAGGATCATGACCTGAGCTGAAGGCAGTCGCTTAACTGACTGAGCCACCCAGGCGCCCCATCCATCTTTTTTTATTGAGGTATAACTGACACACAGTGTCCTCTTAGTTTCAGGTGTACATCATAGTGATTTGGTATTTTTATACATTGTGAAATCCCCATGATAAGTGTAGTTCATCTCTCACCATACAAAGTTATTACAACACTACTGACTATATTCCCTATGCTGTACTTTCATCCCTGTGACTTATTTATTTAATAACTGGAAGTTTGTACCTCTTAATCCCCTTTACCCGTTTCACACACCTTCCCCCCAACCCCTCATCACTCTGGTAACCAAGAGTTTGTTTCTTGTATCTATGAGTTTGTTTCTGTTTTGTTTTTCATTTGTTTTGTTTTAGATTCCATATATAAGTAAAATCATACAGTAATTTGTCTTTCTCTCATTTCGCTATGGCAGGATTTCATTATACATGGCTGGATGATAATCCATTGTATACATACATCACCTTCTTTATCCATTTATCTACTGATGGATACTTAGGTTGCTTCCATATTTTAGCTGTTGTAAATAATGCTGCAGTGAACATACAGGGTGCTTGTATCTCTTCAAATTGATATTTTCATTTTCTTGAGATGAACACCCAGAAGTGGAATTGCTGGATTGTATGATAGTTCTATTTTTAATTTTTTGAGGAACCTCTGTAGTGGTTTCCATATTGGCTACACCAGTATACATTCCCACTATCTGTCTTTTAGGTGCTGTTTACTTATGTCCAATTTTTATTATTACATACAGTACTAAAATGAACTTTCTTGTACTTAAATCCTTGTATATTTATAAGACTTGTTCTTTTAGAATAGATAGCTACAAGTGGAATTCCTTTATCAAAAGATACACAAATTTTACTGTTTTTGCAAATACTGCCAAATTGCTCTCTCAGATGATTATACCAGTTTACACCCCCATGATGGTATCCAAGTGTCTGTTTCTTCATACTTTACAAATACTATATATTATACCAATATTTTTAATTTCTGCTAATTTTCTGGGGTAAAAAAATGCATCTCACTTTAACTTGAATTTGCTTACTAGTGGAATAAAGGATCTTTCTGTGTATTTACTGTCTGTTTATATTTCTTCCATTCTGACTTGCATGTTTATGGCCCTGCTCATTTTTATATTGTTATATATTATTGATATGTAGGAGTTTGTAAACACTGTAGTTTTATTTTATTTTTTTAAGATTTTATTTATTTATTTGACAGAGAGAGACAGCTAGAGGGAAAACAAGTAGGGGGAGTGGGAGAGGGAGAAGCAGGCTTCCCGCCGAGCAGGGAGCCCGATGCAGGGCTTGATTCCAGGACCCTGGGATCATGACCTGAGCCGAAGGGAGCCGCTCAACCGACTGAGCCACCCAGGTGCCCCGATAGTTTTATTTTATATATTGCAAATATTGTCTCCTGGTTTGTAGCTAGTATTATAATCTTTATATTTTTTACAGTGTACAACTTAAAATTTTTATGAAGTCACATCTGTCTTTTCCTGCATGACCTTTGTGTTTTCTTGTCATGCTTTCTTCATCTTTGTATACACCTATTAATCATTCTTGTTGATTGTTTAACTAGATTTCTCTAAAAAGAAAGGTTTGTGATTAATAAGACACACTGTGATTTACCCGGGCTTCCACTGGAATTTTGGCTGCAAAGTAGGGACTGCTACTTTTAAGTACTCCAGATATTCCAGAAGAGCAAACACTTGGAACAAAGGCTTTTGAAGGTTCGATGTTTTCGTGGACAATTTTTTGTGATATCATTATTGTCAGTGACAGGAAAAATGAATCTTTAGCTGCCTAAGAGTAAATCCAAATGTTTCTTAACTACGAGTAAACTCAGAAATAACCAGATGAAATAATGTAAAACCTCATTTGTAATGAATGCTTATCTAGCAGTAGATTTTTTTTCCCTCATGCACACAGCCCCCCTAAAGTGAAGAAGAGAAAAATGAGAAACTGTTCCTAATTCTAGAGTGCAGTGGAAAACGTGGTTTGCACATGTGCAGCAAGAAGCTTTGGAGGGTTGGAATTGCACAATGCGTGTAGGTTGAGCAATTGCTTAATAAGGCATCCACATTGGGGGGTGTCCTTTGCTCTTGTGCAATTAGGGAACTCCAGAGCTGCCTGAATAGGGGATTTCCTTTTATTTCTTACATGCCATTTTAAAAATTCACTTTTTCCTTTCTTTTCAATGTTCATTCTTTTTTTTTAATTGTTCTTTTGAATTCTTACTTATTTATAGTATTCTTCTTCCTTTTTTTTAAGGGAGGAGATTAATTAGCCACACAGCCACATGTCCCTACCTCTGTGATTAGAAATGAGCCTGGGCCGGGTCCCACAGACGGTGGGAGGATGGTTGCTGACGCTGTAAAGATTTCTGGTTCGGCTTCTCACAGCTGTGATACTCGGCTGGTTCAGAGTGTTTGAAACATGGGTTACTGATCAGCCTATATTCTGTTTTCTGAGTACTGGAATTTTGCAGGCTTTGTAATGAGTTTTCTGAGGTTTTTGCCTGTTTTGCTTTTAATGGCGACCGACACCTCCTGATGAAGATCAGCTGCAGACTTTACTAGAAAGTAGAGCCAAACTTTAGTACTTGTTTCTCTCTTGGCAAAAGAAACATCCTTGTTTTCTCCCTTCTTCCCTTTAGCTTGTTCAGTCATACTCATGTTAGATAGTACTTAGTAAGCATGCATCTGATTCTGATTCTCTTCCCCTTACCTTTGTGCTGAGGGTACTAGAATCTCTTTTCTCTCAACTTTGCTCTCTTCCAGAGGAACAGGAGAGGTAGTTGGGTCAGAGTGCCAGAAAAGCAGAAGTTAAGTATGTGGATTTCATAGCCGCATGTATGAGTGTTTGTGGGGCAGGGAACTTCTAATGGAAAACATTTGTGTTGCATCGAAAACAGAGTGAGGCCTGGTTAGAGTCTGTCTGCTCTGTCTGTCAGTCTGTTCCCACCAGCACTAGTCATTGTTCTCCTGGGAGTCTCAGGCGTATTGTGGTTTCTTCTGCTCTTGCTATCCTCTAATCTTGCCAGAGTTTTTCTGTCACGGGTGGCCCCATTCGCAGTTCAGAGTGAGGCTGCAAGGGTGGTGACTAATGGCTTTGAAGGCACTCAAGCCCACATACTAGCTTGGAGACCCTTTTTAGGGTGAACCTGAGGAGAGGAAAGGGTCTCCAGCACGGACAGTGGGAGAAGCATGCTTAGACTCATTCAGATGGTGTATCAGTGCCTGCTTTTACTGCTAGCAAAGCACAAACCAGAAGAACAGAGACCAGAGGCAAAGGCTTACTGTTTGGGCTTGCCATTTCATTTGTAAATGCTCATAAGGGATGCACCTGGATGCCCAAGCTTGTCTCGGATGGGCTGATATCAATCAGGTTGTGTGGCTGGATCCCCTTTGGGAAATAGAGAAGAGAAAGTGCTAATTTCCCTGAGGATATTGTCACTCAAGATATGAGGGACCTGTAACTTGAGCTGTTTCTTTTTTTTCCCCCTCCAGACCCTCTGAAATTCACATTTGTTCATCATTTTTAAAAGAAAGAAAACAATAAAAAAGCAGCAGCTCAGAGTTTTCTGGGTCCCCAAGAAGGCACTTCACCAGTGTGGTTTTCACATTCTCAGGTTTTTGGCTGGTGAATAAGATTGAGCAGAAATGCTCCTTCCCCTGATAACAATACATTCAGATGCAGGATCAGGAGCGTGTGGATTAAAACCAGACGGTGGATGATTAATATTTTTGCTTATAGAGGTAGACATGGCAGCTTCCTCCATTTAAATGAAAAAGCTTTCTCTGCATTTGTATGTGTGCGTATCCTTACATGCTTGGGCTCTTCGAAGGTGGGAGCTAAAGTTTCTGGTTTAGTTAGTTTCCAAGTACCATTTCCTTCCTCTCGCTTGAGGCACCCAAGAAGTACTAGAAGGAGTAAGCTGTGAAGCAGAGGTGTGAAGATAAGCTACTAAAATGAGAGTGGGAATATGCTCTCTTTTCCAAGCTGACTGCTTTCACAGCTCTCCAGGTACTGATGGAACACATCTTTAGCCACTCGACCTTCTCGCTCCCTATGGACCTGTGACCACATTATAAGAGGTATAATTTTTCTTTCAAAATATTGCCCCTTCGGAGGTGCCTATCCCCATCATTTCACTTATTAAATAATGATGACATTAAAAGAAATTTTATTTTTACAGGTATACTTTATGTTTTTTGACTTCACTCACTGAGAGCATGACAGATTTCTGGAGAATACTTTTAATTAGAGTTTGGAAGGTGTTTATTATTTTGAAAAAATGTTTCAGGATTTACTTTTAGTAGGTGCTCTGCACATTAACCCGTTTAGACCAAGAGGTCTCCAGTTAGCCTAAATCTCTGATTTCCCTCTTTTTTTTTTTTTTAAAGATTTTATTTATTTATTTGAGAGAGAGAATGAGAGACAGAGAGCACGAGAGGGAAGAGGGCAGAGGGAGAAGCAGACTCCCTGCTGAGCAGGGAGCCCGATGCGGGGCTCGATCCCGAGACTCCAGGATCACGACCTGAGCCAAAGGCAGTCGCTTAACCAACTGAGCCACCCAGGCGCCCCTGATTTCCCTCTTGATTTTTAAACTTGCATATACTTTGCCCATTGTAGAAACAGAGATCTCTGCCCAAATGAAACAGGAAATGAAAGGGGAGGAGGAACACCAGGCCGGGACTTGATATCTTTTTATCTGCATAAAGAAGATTGCATTGTCTCTGCAACAATGAAAAGTTTGGGGGACAAAGAGTATAAAGTTCCTTTTACTTCAACAGAAATCTGGGTCTGTTTTAATGTTGCCTACAATTTCGGGGTGAAAATAGGCTCTGTGTCAGCCCTGTCACACTCTAGCCATATGCATTCCCAGGTATCCCCAAGCACGGAGTGCAGCGATGTTTCTCTAGTTCATTCCCTTCCCGAGAGACCCAAATTTGTTTGTTTGTTTGCACACATTAAAACCCACTCTTTGTTTTACAGTTTTGACAAACATACAGTCAGGTAACCATCACCACAATTTAGATACAGAGCATTTCCATCATCCAAAAAAAACTCCCTCATGCAACCAACCCCTAGTCACCTTGATCCTTTTTCTGTCATAGGGATGACGTTGCCTTTTCCAGAATGTCATATAAATTAAACCATACAGCAGTTAGCTTTTTGAGGCTTCATTATAACATAATGCATTTTTCATCCATGTTGCCTAGATCACTAATCCATGCTTTTTTGTCGCATAGTAGTGTTCCATGGTAGGATAGACCACGATTTGCTTATCCATTAACCAGTTGAATATTTGGGTTGTTTGCAGTTTAGGTGATTATGGATAGAACTACTATAAACATTCATGTATGGGTTTTTATGTGAACTTATGTTTTCATTTCTCTTGGGTAAATACCTAGATATGAATGTATGGGTCATTTGATAAGTGTATGCTTAATTTAGTTAGAAACTGCCAAACTTTTCCAAAGTGGCTATAACCATTTTGCATTCCCACCAGCAGTGTATGAGAATTCCAGTTTGTCCACATCCTTGCCAGCACTTGATTCCACATTTTGTTGTTGTCGTTGTTGTTTTAAGTCATTCTAACAGGTACCTCATTGCAGATTTAATTTGCATTTCACTAATGGCTAATGATGTTGAGCTTCTCTTCATGTGTTTGCCATTTGTATATCTTTGGTAAAGTGTCTTCAAATCTTCTGCCTATTTTTAAATTGTACTGTTTGTTTTTTTTTATGTTATGTTAATCACCATACATTACATCATTAGTTTGTTTTTTTTTAAAGATTTTATTTATTTATTTGAGAGAGAGAATGAGATAGAGCATGAGAGGGGGGAGGGTCAGAGGGAGAAGCAGACTCCCTGCTGAGCAGGGAGCCTGATGTGGGACTCGTTCCAGGGACTCCAGGATCATGACCTGAGCCGAAGGCAGTCGCTTAACCAACTGAGCCACCCAGGTGCCCACATCATTAGTTTTTGATGTAGTGTTCCATGATTCATTGTTTGCGTATTATTGTTTATTTTCTTACTGAGTTTTGAGAGGTCTTTATATAACCTGGTTGCAAGTCCTTTGTCAGCTATATATGTGTCACAAATATTTTCTCTTGATCTAGCTTACAAGTCCTTTTACTTCAGAGACTAAGTTTTGACTGATTAGATGCTGAGAGCTAGAGGTTTCAGGCTCTCTTGGTAGAGGAAAGTAAGGAAATCGAGATCTTAGTCAGCAGAAAAATCTGAGGACCACCCCTTTTGAAGCTGTTTATTTAAAATAAAAGGGGGGTGGAGAAGGGTGGGCCAAGATTGAATTGTGCAGACAGATGTCTGAAGCTTTTTTAAATTCCTTCTCTCTCTCCTGTCCCCACCTACGATGTGGATTTGGGGCTCTTACCTTCAACTGGGTTCTTCAGTTTCTCCATCACTCCAAATCTGTGGCCTCTCCAGCTCTGCAAACCCCAGTGGAACACCCGAGAGGGCAGGCCAGCTTCTTGCCCAGAATATATTCCAGACTGAAGGCGTTTTTGATAAGTAATCATTCCCAAGCCCTAAAGTGATAGCCTCCAAGGAGTCACCCACTTTGAAGAGCTTCTTTCATCTCCAGCTGGACTCTTTTCCAAACAAGCATCGGCAGAGCCTAGTCAGGGCTCTGCCACACAGGGTTCTGCCATGAGAAGCAAATTGGCAACAACAGGCAGCCCCCTGAGGCAATGGAATTCAGTTCTCAGAACATGCATTAAATGTGGATGAGATATTTATTTATCATGGGACTCTTTCATGTTGCATGGAATTTTTTTCCACAAGGCAGCCCACTTAGGTACAGTGGAGAAAATAGGTCCTACCCCATTGGACAAAAGTCAAGAAAAGGTATTATGTGGAATCTTGTCACTTTTTAAGAAAATAGATCTGTATTTTTATATTGGGGAGAGGAAGTAGAAAAGAAAGCCCCCACACTGGCCCCTATTTAGTGGCACCTTCTTGTTCTATAAGGTTAAGGAAGACTTTGAGGAAATAAAAGTTGTTTGGAAAGATCCAGGTGTAGTTGCTTTGCATGTTGTGTTGGGTGGAGGGATTAAGTGTGAAAGCCCCTCCCACCCTCCATCTTGCCTCAGACTCTGTCCTGGAACCCTGGGGCAGAGAAAGCGCCACTTTCATTCCTATTTCTTGGGATTGTTGACAGCCACGTAGTGATCAGAGAAAAGCAAGCAGGAAGAACGACACGCCCAGCATGTTGGCAAAGATGGTGAGCTACACTTCTATGATCCTCCTGATCAGCTGGGCTTGTTCCCAGACTCTTGTCCCTTTTTAATTGCTGACACTCTTAAGGTATTTTTCTTAAATAACATTTGCCACTGACTACACACGAGCAGAGTTTCTTTGTGCACATGACATGGATCACTAACACTGCATGCGATGGTCAGAGAAGGCCTGTTTTAGTCCCAGAGGTCTGTCCATTTCTCCAGGATAATGTAGTCTGGTCAAGGCTTTCTGGCTTTTGACCCCAGTAGGAGTGATATATACAGAGAAGAATTTCTGACCCTTCACTAATCTCAGTTATTTGAATGCCTTTTTGTAAACAAAACATCTTTTAGGCAGGCTTAAAACTGTTTCTGCTCATGTAGGTACAAATTTCTCACTTTACTAAGGACAAATAAATTTAATTAAAGATAAAATTGTAATGTGGAATAATAGTTCAGGCTTTAACAACAAAGGGAGGGGTTAAAAACAAGTTCTGCAATAAATCTGCAAGTGTGGAATCTGAGGGAAATGATCCCATCTGGAAAACTCTACCAGTGGTGCCGCGGCTGGTTTGTGGAGCAGTGTGGATCGCAGAGTGAAAAAAGACCCTGCAGTCTTGAAAGATGACAGGTTCCTTAATTGATGTCCATTTCAGCTGGTGCTGTGCCAGCTTATGTTGGCCCCAGTCCAGCGTTCCTGTAATTTGGGAGGCAGGTGTGAAGCATTTTTGTTCCATCTTGTTCCCCAGTATCTACAGAAGCCTCACGCATCTCACTTGCGGCAGCAGCACTCTGTAGGAAACAGATGTACAGGTAGAGGTGGAAGGAAGTGTCACAGCTGGGTTATGGATATTAAAAAAAAAAAGTCCTCCTCCATATTCAAGTGAGATCTGGCCTTGCGAGCTGGGGGGAAGAGTATTTCACCGCCTTGGTATGAGGTATAACTACCACATACCTAATTACTCTGATACTCATTTGTGATTTTTTTAACCTGTCTTACTACTTTAGACATAACATTTCATATAGGCCGAGATCTACAGTGATGTGCCTTCTGTCTAACTCTGGGGAACAGCATATAAAGAATATCAGAGTTGGGTCTGAGCACTTCCATAGCATCCAGGAGTCAAGAGATTAGCTTCTGAGAGATGAGCTACTCCTGACTAGGTGGGGACGTAGCTGTGTTCTTTTGGGGGATCATGATGAACACAGTAGAAAACATAACATCATCTGTCCAATGCATTGATACTAGGCCCTTGATGCTCAAGAGCATGGATGCAGTTGGCCCCCGCCAAGAACACCTTTTTCCCAGAATTCAGTCTACCTTCCCTCTAGCCCTCAGGTTTAACTGAATGTTAAAGAGCAGGCGGTTCTGCCTTTCAGGATTACAAAACATGAGCAGGATCCTCCCTGTGAGAACATTGAAGTCCTGTGGACATGGAACTTAAATGTTGGAATTAGTATTTTGCCCCTGGCTTACATTTTGATATAAGGTAAGTTTTAGCCTTCTAGACCAAGAATCAACTCTGTTTCCTGGAGGGCCCAACCCATAAGCAGATGACTAAACAGAGGCTTTGGTGTTCCTTCCTTTAACTCAGAATCTCACATGGAGTCCAAGATAGTTTTTGGCCTTGAGAATCAGACCATGAAGTCAAAGAGTAACTACAGGCCTGTGTAGGTTGCTTTTTGCTCCAAAATGTACCAGGTCAGAGGGCAGCTGTTGGTCCACCGATAGCTTTAATCTGTTCTTCCTTATGTTGTCAGTGTGCCAGAAGGTGGAAAATGGCTATACCGGATGTTTCAAAGAGGGTGAGGAGCTAGGAAGGGAGGTTTTCCTCTAATTAAAGTTTTATTTAAAACAGGCTCATTCCATTTTTTTAAGTTGTAGTTTTTAAAGTATACATAATGTAAAATTTACCATTTTTAAGTGTATAGTTCTGTGGCAAGTACATTCACATTGTTTTGCAACCATCACCACCATCCATCTCCAGGACTTTTTCATTTTCCCCCAACTGAAACTGTACCCATTAAACACTAACTTCCCATTTCCTCCCTCTCCCAGCCTCTGGCAACCATCTTTCTCTGAATTTGATGACAAACCTCATATAAGTGAAATCATTCAATATCTGTCTTTTTGTGACTGGCTTATTTTACTTAGCATAACATCTTCAAGGTTCATTCTTTTGTGGTATCTGTCAAAATTTCCTTCCTTTTTAAGGCTGAATAATAGTCTGTTGTCTATATACACCACATTTTGTTTATCTCTTTAGCTATGGGATGGACGGTTGGGTCGCTTGCACCTTTTGGCGATTGTGAGTAGTGCTGCTGTGAACATGGGCAGTGTACAAATATCTGTTCAAGTCTTTCCTTTCACATCTTTTGGATGTCTACACAGAAGCGGCATTGCTGGATCATATGGTACTTCTATGTTTAGTTTTTTGAGGAATTGCCATACTGCTTTCCACATGGCTGCACCATTTACATTCCCACCAGCAGTGCACAAGAATTCCAGTGTTTCTGCATCTTCACCAACACTTGTTATTTTCTGGTTTTTTGGTAATAGCCATCCTAATGAGTGTGAAGTGATATCCCTTTGTGGTTTTGATGTGTATTTCCTTAATGAATAATGATGTTGAGTGTCTTTGTTATGTGCTTATTTATTGTACACATTTTAAAAATACAATTTCTACTTTCTCACTTGATTGGCCTTGGGATACCCGAGCATTAACTCTTTCCCTTTGAGGCAAAGGAAGGCAAAGTAGAATAAAAGAAAGTGTCAGATGTGAGCTCTGATCCTGACTCTGCTATAGGCTGGTTGTGTGGCCTTGGACAATTCATATAGACTCTCTGGGCTTCTCTTTTTCTTTCTTTTCCCCTCACCTCTGGGTTTCTGTCTCTTTTTCAATAAAACTAGGAAGCCTATAACTGCCTTATCAACCTCAAAAAGGGTACAAGAGATGTTCAGGTCTGTGAAAGTACTTTGTAAAGATATTATAAAAGTACGGAAATGTGTATTCAAAAAGTTTGCCCATTTTTAAAATTATTGTCTTTTATTGTTGAGTTGTAGGAGTTCTTTATATATTCTGGATAGAGTCCATTATCAGATACATGATTTGCAAATATTTTTTCCCTTTCTGTGGGCTGATTGTTTTTTCACTTTATTGAAATTTTTAATTTTTTTTAAGATTCTATTTATTTGAAAGAGAGAGAGAATGAGCAGGGGCAGAGGGAGAGGGAGAAGCAAACTCCCTGTTGAGCTGGGAGCCCCATGAGGGGCTCGATCCCAGGACCCTGAGATCATGACCCAAGCTGGAGTCAGATGTTTAACCAACTGAGCCACCCAGGTGCCCCTGAAATTTTTAATTTTGATGAAATCTACTTTATTTTTTTCTTTTGTTAGCTGTACTTTGGTGTTCCAAGACATTTTTAAACAATATGAACTGGGAAAGTTTATCAACCAAAATGCCCTTAAAAAAAGGAAGTTCTTTCTATCTGAAATAAATGCTTTAGAAAACTATCCCAGATGCAAAAAGGGATGGTTTGCCATGATAGTTACTATCAAATTGGATCGAGTTAATTACAAAAGAGTCATGAAATTAGGCAGCCCCTTAGAAAACATCATGGTCAGTCTCCTACCTAATTAAGTAATCTCCTGTGTCCTCATAGCCTCTGCTTCAGGTACTTCCCAGAGTTTAATATATCATGAGATAGCCACTATTAAAAAGTTCTTTCCCAAACTGAACATAGTCTACCTTTTTATGGTTTCCACTTACTGGTTTTAGAGAGATTCTCTTAGAATTGCAGAGTCTGTGTTTTTAATACCTGACACATTTCAGTATATGTGAAATTCTCTTTAAGTTTTCTCTAGGCTAAATATTCACCAGCAAAATCAAATGGATTCTTTTTTTTTTTTTTAAAGATTTTATTCATTTATTTGAGAGAGAGAATGAGAGACGGAGAGCATGAGAGGGAGGAGCGTCAGAGGGAGAAGCAGACTCCCTGCCGAGCAGAGAGCCTGATGCGGGACTCGATCCCGGGACTCCAGGATCATGACCTGAGCCGAAGGCAGTCGCTTAACCAACTGAGCCACCCAGGCGCCCCAGATTCTTTTTTTTTTAAGGTTATTTTTTATAAGTAATCTCTACACCCAAAGTGGGGCTCGAACTCATGACCCCGAGATCAAGAACCACATGCTCCACTGACTGAGCCAGCCAGATGCCCCAAAATCAAATAGATTCTTGACCAGCACTATCACATAGAACTTTCTGTGGTAAGGGAAATGATCTGTTTCTACACTATCCTATATGGTAACCACTAGACACATGTGACTCTTGAGTACTTGAAATTTGACTAGTGCAGCTGAGAAACAGAAATTTTTTAAGATTTTTAAAGATTTATTTAGAAATCTTAATTTTAATTAAATTGAAATATCCACATGTGGCTATTGGCTACTCTATGAGACACTCCAATTCTCAATTATTCTCCTGACTAGATTCCTCTATACCACTGGTTCTCAAATTGTAGTACTAGGACTAGGAGCGAGAGATTCACCTGAGAACATGTTAGGTATGTAATGTTTTAGGCCCTACTCCAGACCCATGAATCAGAAACTCTGAGGGTGGAGCCCAGTAGTCACTTTTAACAAGCTCTTCTGGTGATTCCAGCTCACTAACACTTGAAAGCCAATTCTAGTTTTTCAAGGTTGTTCCTATTGAAAGCAGTGCTTGGGAATAGTCTGACGTGCATGGATTTCACCTGAAGACCATTTTAGTGGCTTAAAAAAACTTTGAATACTATTACCTAGATAGCACATTGACTGGTATGTTGTAAAATAAATAAAACATGGTTATGAAGAAAATTTTTTAAATAAAGTACCAGCTGCAATTCAAAAGAAAAAGAGTTAATGAGAACTTTCCCCCCAATCTCGTGCACAGTCTTATAAGTGCTGAAATTAGAACCTGGAGCTTCTCATTCTCAGCCTGGTATGCTTTCCATCTATCAGGCTGTTTCATGAAATAGGCCCCACCCTTGGTTTGGTTTTGGTCCCACAGAAGAGAAAAATCTGGTTCCTCTCAGCATGTATTTCACTCTTCTCCCCTTTGGGGGGCGTTCCTGCCTGCTCTTGTACCACTTCCCCTTCACTAGGGTGCCTCTGTAGTCACAACTGATGCCTTGGGTTTAACAGACTTCACCTATATAGTTCTCTTCTTTTAATATGATTTTTTATCCTCTTACGCTTAAAACCTAGAAGAGGAGCTGGCGTGTTCTGTTGCTGGCCTTGAGCCAGATGTCATAACTTCAGGCAGTGCCACGCTACATATCTCCAGCAGTTTGAAACGGAGAACGGAGTTAGAGATAAGATCAGCAGCTTTAGGTGATGGCATTGTTTCAAATAAACCATGCATGACCCAAAGCTTCCACTTCAAATGGGGAATGAAATTGCTTCATCCTTTGACAGCTTGCTCCATGAAAGAAATTTATCTTCACTTAATTGCTTTAGATCCCAAGAGACTACATACAGTAATTTCTAGGAGATAATTGTATCAAATTTTTAAAATACGCGACTGTGAACGTGAATATGCAACTGCAGTGGAGGACCAAAGGTCCTGGTGAACTTGCTGGTGGGTTTCTGTTCTCATTCTTGGAGTTCCCTGGGGTCCTAGACCACCAACTCTGAATCTGCTGATTGAGATGCAGGACCCTTAGTATAACCCTGTGCTGCTAGGGTTAAACGGTCTTGCCTACTACTCCTTTAGCTGGGTAGCATTTTGCTCAGACTCCTCCCAAAGCTGGGAGGGGTCGGGCTGGCTGGCTGACTTCCGGCTACATGTCTTCATCTAGTCCGGCTGGGCACAGTCTGTCTACACTGTGGGCCAGAGCCACTGGGGGTTCCGGTCAGTGGCAGCTGAAAAACAGCAAACTTGTTGATTTTAAAACATGACTATTTAGATGTTAGGGATAAACTTCCTGTAGATGGGGACAGGCTCCTTAATCTAGGCATGTTTCAATTTCCAGGCCTCCTTTCCCTGGCCTTTATGTTTGAGAGTCTAAAGGTTCCACTGTATCATTTTCATTAATCCCAACTACTACCTGCCTTTACTCCATATTTTTTTCTCTCATTTATGAAATTCCAGGGCTTTTTTCCCTCCCCAGCCCCTACTAAATACCTGTATTTTCATGTTGTGGTGTAACAACTCCTAGAAAGATCGGGGGCATTTTTCTGAGTGTGGACACAGTTATTCTGAGAGCATCTCTCACCCCTTTCTGCCTGCATCTGCCTTTTTAAGATTACACACTGAACTTTAAATTGTGAGCTCCTTGAAACTGCTCTTTCATAGACGTCCCCAAGTGGCTAGTCTGGTGCTGCAGAAGAGCCAGTGGGGCATAGCTGGATGACATGGTTTACAGGCACTGCTGCCCTAAAGACAAGGGAGAGCTGACTTAGAGGTCTGGGGGACTTTTGGATTCTATACTAAGATCAGTCAATATCTGAGTCAACATAGGAGGGGGAGGGGCTGCCAAAAATCAAGGTGGTCCAACTCAAGCAAGAATCTACAGAGCCAGAGATTTCCATTTCCCATTGAGTTCTGTCCTGGCCTGTCCCACCAAGCTTTCTCACAGGGGTCATCCTCCAGGTGTCCTTTGTCCCTCCTTCTCACTTAGTCAGGGTCAGCCATACTCCTCAGATCAGAGCATAGTGTTGCCTTTTAAACTCTTCCCCAAGAAACCTGACAGCTATAATGAGTAAGCCAATTTGCATTTGAAAAAGGTCAGAGTGGTGTGCCTGCAAGGGAAATCTGCAGCAAGTACTGTCACATCATTTCTTGGATTCACATCAAGGAGTTTCTGAAGGAATTACACTTTTGCTCACATCTAAAACATGAGCACCTGAGTAGCAGCCTGGAGGGGTCATCAGGGTCAGGGTATTTGTTCTAGTATGTGTTTTTGAAGCTAGAAAGACATTTGTCTGTATTATCACCACCTCTGGGGCCCTCTTCTGGAGCTTCTTTTCTGTCTTCCCTGTCAGGCTAATAGTAGACACTTAAGAGAATTTTCCCAGTCCTGAACTGAAATATGTCGATCTTAGAAATGCCTAGAGTTGTCCAGGCAGATGGAGCAGGCCAGTAAATTGTTGAGTTTTACTTCTTGAGACTGAGTTAGCATTGTTGAGCGGTATCAGTCCTTCATGAGAAGTTAAATTACCTGCAGTATCATTTTAACCAACTTCCCATCCCCCATCATGAAGATACTAATTCCTCAACTTGACAGATTGCTTTTTTTTTTTAGATTTTATTTATTTATTTGAGAGAGAGAGAGAGAGCACAAGCGGGGTGGGGGGCAGAGGGAGAGGGAGAAGCAGGCTCCCCACCAAGCAGAGTGCCCAACGACATGTTGCTCAGTCCCAGGATCCTGGGATCATGACGTGAGCAGAAGGCAGATAACCGACTGAGCCATCCAGGCACCCGGACAGATTTCTTATTTTGACAGCTTTATTTACTATACCAAGCCTTCCGTGGTTAGTAACATTGCTTCAGGCCATTTCTTTTAGTTTAATCTTCTCCTAGGAGCAGAACTTGCCTGTTTCTCGACCTGTTTTATTTAATTAGAACATACTAGTCTTATATTGAATATATAAGGGCTTATCAAGAAGGATAATTGAACTTCTGATGTCTTTTTTTTTTTTTTTTAAAGATTTTACTCATTTGAGAGAGAGAAAGCACAAGTAGGGGGAGTGGGAGAAGGAGAAGCAGACTTCCCGCTGAGCAGGGAGCCCGATGTGGGGCTTGATCCCAGACTCTGGGATCATGACCTGAGCCAAAGGCAGACGCTTAACCAGCTGAGCCACCCAGGCGCCCAAACTTCTGATGTCTTTAGACCAAAAAGCAAAAAAAGAGTCTGTCCTTTTCAGGGAAGTAATCATCTTTTGTGCATTTTTTGGTGGATTCACTGAATCCAGTCATTCTGGTGTGTTCAGTAAAGCTTTACCTGAAGGATGTTTGTCTCAGAACTGTGTGTGTGTGTGTGTGTGTTTTGAACAAATCTGCTTATTCCTCTGAAAAGAAGGCAATAATTACTCAAATCCCAAATAGGGAAATATGGGGACTCTCTAAGGATGTAAGGCAATCAGGAATAGGCTAAGAGAAAGCATTTTTGCACAGGTATTATGAAGAAATGAGATCAAATAGGAATGAGGAAATGACAATTTCCTCCTCTTTCCTAGAGCTCATTCTATAGGCTGCACTGTCCAGAAGCAGTAGCCAGTAGCCATGTGAGTCTATTTAAATTTAAGTTATTTAAAATTAAGTAAAATTCAAAAGTCAATTCTTCAGTCACATTAGCCACATTTCAAGTGGTTAATAGCGACATGGGAGTAATGGCTACCATATTGTCAAGAGTAGGTAGAAAAAATTTTTATCATTGCTAGAAGTTTTGTTAGCTCTGCTTTGCGGTAAAGTCCAGAAGTATGACTTGATTATTAAGATTAGGGACTGGGGCGCCTGGGTGGCTCAGTCGTTAAGCGTCTGCCTTCGGCTTAGGTCATGATCCAGGGTCCTGGGATCGAGCCCCGCATTGGGCTCCTTGCTCAGTGGGGAGCCTGCTTCTCCCTCTCCCACTCCACCTGCTTGTGTTCCCTCTCTCGCTGTGTCTCTCTGTCAAAAAATAAAAATTAAAAAAAAAAAAGATTAGGGGTAATCACAGGAAGAATATAGAAAGGGAGACATTGGGATTTGAAGGGCAAAATTCATCTAATTAACAATGAATCAGGATCAGAGATAGTGGACTCCAAAGAATGGGACATAATGAGATTCCTATCAAGATAATTTAGTCATGTATTTTACAGGATTCAGGATACAGGGTATTTATTATCTCTCCTGAGTGATCAGCTTTCGTGATCTTCTGTAAGAACCTCTCATAGTACAGTGTCTATTCCTAGACTTTTTCTAATCCTTTTCTAAATCTGTATCTTTGTGTTTCTCATTGATCATTATCACACCTGCATTTCCTTTCTGAGTGTCTCTTGTTTCCATTGATAACAGTTACATCATCGTTTTAAATCTTTTTTTTTTTTTTTTTAAGATTTTATTTATTTGGGAGAGAGAGAGAGCATGAGAGTGGGGAGGGTCAAAGGGAGAAGCAGACTTCCTGCTGAGCAGGGAGCCCTATGCGGGACTTGATCCTGGGACACCAGGATCATGACCTGAGCCAAAGGCAGTGGCTTAACCAACTGAGCCACCCAGGCACCCACATCATCATTTTATATAGTGCTGTTATGATGTGTTATTTCACTTGATTCCCACAACTCTCTGAGATATTTTTCACACTTAAAAAGACTATTTTATCTGCAGTTGTATAATAATAATAGGTCAGAACCCAGATATATCATTAAGTTTGAGTGAATGTGAACCCCATCTACAAAGTCCTACACACACAAAGCTTTATTCTCTCACATCACAGTCCAGAAATGGACAGTCCAACGCTAGTGTGAGGGCTCCACCAAGTGAGGCCTCTTCTGGCTCACTACTCCAGTATCACAGGATGTGGCCCCATCCTGGGTTGGCTGCACAGCATAATGGAGGAGGAGGACAGAAAGGATCCCCCTCACACTTTTAAAAAGATTTCTTTGAGGTTTTACATAAAACTTCTGCTGACGTGTCAGTTGCATGGCTGCCTTAGCTGCAGAGAAGGTTGGAAATATAGTAGTCACTTAGTCAGACAAAAATGTACCCAGCTAAAAATCAAAGTTCTTTTACTGAAGAGGAGGAAACTGGGTACTGGGAAGTAACTGGCAGTCTCTGCCCCAACAGGCATTTTGAGTTTTGGTCTACTGCTTTCCCACTGTTTTGTGTTGTCTCTGTTTCATTGGCTAATGATTTAGTCATCCAAGTCTCCAGGGCAAGCAGTTTTTTTCAAAGAATTAAGCATGAATGTCCCTCTCTTCCAGATGAGTAATTAAAATAAAAGCTACCATTTATGGGGGTGCCTGGGTGGCTCAGTCGTTAAGCGTCTACCTTCGGCTCAGGTCATGATCGCAGTGTCCTGGGATTGAGCCCCACATCGGGCTCCCTGCTCGGTGGGAAGCCTGCTTCTCCCTCTCCCACTCCCCCTGCTTGTGTTCCCTCTCTCACTGTGTCTCTCTCTGTCAAATAAATAAAATCTTTTAAAAAAAAAAGCTACCATTTATTGAGGGCTTGCTGTGTCTTAGGTATTATTCTAAGAGCTTTACATGTATGAAAACATTTAATCCTCACAGTCCTATTCAGTAGGTACCATTATTAGCCTCCGTTTTATATTTAAGAAACTGAGGTATAGAACCATTAATTGACTTGCCCAAGGTTACACAGGTAGTAAATGCAGTCAGAATTCAGGCCCAAGAAGCCTAATCCCAGAGCCCATTTGAACCACTGTTACTCTACAGGGCCTCTTAAGAAAGTGCCATAATTACCTAAAGGTGGGTGGTAGCCTTCACCACAGCCCCGGGGGGAAGAGCCTTTCCAGATACCCACTACAGGCATGCCGTTCTCCTCCTCAGGATTAGTCAGGAACTGTGTTAAAAGCAATAAAAGAGGGCTCCACCAAGTGAGCCTGGGGCGCCTGGGTGGCTCAGTTGTTGGGTGGCTGCCTTCGGCTCGGGTCGTGATCCCAGGGTCCTGGGATCGAGTCCCACATCGGGCTCCCTGCTCTGCGGGGAGCCTGCTTCTCCCTCTCCCACTCCGCTGCTTGTGTTCCTGCTCTTGCTATCTCTCTCTCTCAAATAAATAAATAAAATCTTTAAAAAAAAAAAAAAGCAATACATTTGATGTGTCTTCTTGTTTTTCCATTCCCTGTTCTCTTTCTTCTTCTGTTTTTTTCCTAAACCTGAACCTGGAAAAAGGGATTAAGTGACATGCTTTATTTAGGTTTTTAGAAAGTTCATATCCCTGACTCATGTTGGAACTTGAATGAGATGGTTGTGCTGGGTAATTAATTAGGTGTCTGTAGAGAATCCAGAGGCTTGAAGTTTCTATATCTTGTTAATAGAAATTTTGTTTCCAAATACAATTTTGTATTTTCTCTTCATTCCCACTCTCCCTGCCTCAGTGTTCTAGTTGTAGCTGTGGCCGGTCTCTTCCACATGGACGCCTCCCGGAGATTGGTACTTGAACTTATAGCAGTATGTAACCTGGGCTTTTCTGCAAGAGTTAAACATTTCCCCTTAATTTATGCTGATAGGCTTGACTCCTAATGTTCATTTAACATTAGATATTTATTGAGCACTTACTGTTTGCCAGGCACTATTCATGTACGAGGAATTCTGTGGTAAATGATACAGATACTCTCTCTTACCTTATGGACATTACGCTCTAGTTAAAGGGAGACAAAGAGTAACCAAGTAAAGAAATAAGCTAAATAGGGGCACCTGGGTGGCTCAGTTGGTTGAACGTCTGGCTCTTGGTTTCTGCTGGGTCATGATCCGCAGGGTCGTGAGATCAAGCCCCGAGTCTGGCTCCATGCTCAGCAGGGAGTCTGCTTGGGATTCTCTCTCCCTCTTCCTCTGCCCCTTCCCCTGCTTGCTCACTCTCTCAAATAAATAAATATTTTTAAAACCCAGAAATAAGCTAAATAAATTCAGCTTATGTTAAATACCAAGAAGGAAATAAAATGGCGCAATGTGATAAAAGACTGACTGTGGAAGTGCATAGAATCTATCACATAACCTGTTCTAGCACCTACAACTTGGAGCTATAGTTTTATTAGCACCCTTAAAGTAGAAGAACTGACGGTGAATGGTGGTCGTAAGCAGAGGCTGACCTCCACCCTTATGCAACATAGAACTATCTTGGCAAGTGATCCTGGTCTCTGCTCAGTTGTTTGAGGGTTTTTTGTTTTTTAAGAAATCGTTACATAAAGAAAAATAGAATAGTTAACAAACACCTGGGTACATTCCACTCTTTTTTTTTTTCAAAGATTTTATTTATTTATTTGACAGAGACACAGCAAGAGAGGGAACACAAGCAGGGGGAGCGGGAGAGGGAGAAGCAGGCTTCCCGTGGAGCAGGGAGCCTGATGTGGGGCTCAATCCCAGGACCCTGCGATCATGACCTGAGCCAAAGGCAGACACTTAATGACTGAGCCACCCAGGTGCCCCAATTCTACTCATTTTTAAAAGAAAGAATACAGGGGCGCCTGGGTGGCTCAGTTGGTTGAGCATCCGACTCTTGATTTCGGCTCAGGTCATGATCTCGGAGTCATGAGATTGAGCCCAGCATGGAGTCTGCTTGTCCCTCTCCCTCTGCTCTTCCTCCTCTCTCTCAAGTGAATGAATAAGTAAAATCTTTTGAAAATAAAAATAGGGCACCTGGGTGGCTTAGTCATTAAGCGTCTGCCTTCGGCTCAGGTCATGGTCCCAGGGTCCTGGGATCAAGCCCCACATCGGGCTCCCTGCTCTGAAGGAAGCCTGCTTCTCCCTCTCCCACCCCCCTGCCATGTTCCCCCTCTCACTGTGTCTCTCTCTGTGTCAAATAAATAAATAAAATCTTTAAAAAATTTAAAAAATGAAAAGAATAAAAGAAATAATGCATTATAGATATGGTTGAAACTCTTTCTGTATCCCTCTTGGATCGCATTTCTCTTTCTCCTTCCCTAAAAGTAACCAGTATCCTGAATTCATTATATTTGTGTATCTTTGTAATATATATATATCTTAAATACAATATAGTATTATTTTTGCATGTTTAGACTTTATACGCATGACATACTGTGATTGTCATCTCCTTTGCTTTTCTTACTCAATATTACAGCTTCTAGATTTATCCAGGATGTGTGTAGTTGTGCTTCTTTAATTTTAATTGATGTATAGTAGTCCATTATATGAATATACCACAATTTATTGATCTGTCTTACAGATGCATAATTTTTATTTTTGCCAAATCGATGGGTTTTAAATCCTATCTTGTTTTATTTTTCATTTTTCTTATTAGTAAAGGGGTTAAACATTTCTTCATTTATTAATTAGACATTGGAATTTCCTCTTTGAATTCCATGTTCATATTCTCTGCCCATTTTTCTCTCCTTATTTCTTCTGATTGCTTCTTATTTATTTGCAGGTTTGATATGAATCCTTTGTCAGCTACGTGTATTGCAAATCTTCCAATCTATAGTTTATCTTTTAAATTCATTTATAATGTTTTCATTTGTATAGAAATTCTTTTTCTGACAGATTTATCAGTTAGTTCCTTTATGCTTTATATCTTATTTAAGAAATTCTTCCTAGATGTGCATATAATATTGGCCTGTGTTGAAACTGGGTGGTGGTAATCAGATTTACTTGTACTAGTCTCTACTTTTTTGTATGTTTGAAATATTCCAAAATTTAAAAATTTAAAATAAGTCCACTGGAATACATTTCATAGCAAATGTGCTTTAAGTTTTATTGTATAGAACAATCAATTGCCCTAATAATAGGCCAAGGCTTGTAATTTGGTGGGGTAAAGAGTTACTTTCATCTCTATATAAGATCTGTCATTTGGTCTTTTTTTAAAAAACCACTTTGTTGTTAGGTTAAACTGTCAACAAGAGGAATTACAATTCTATCTGGGCGGGGGTGGGGTGGGGGCGGGGAAGAGAGCCTTATCTACCCTGAGGTCACAAGGAATATATACCTAGATTTTCTTCTTCTTAAAGTTTTATTTTACTTTATACATTTATATCTTTGATCTGTCTGGAATTTATTTTTGTAAATCAGGTTTCCCTATATGTGGGTCAGTTTCATGGTTCTTTGTTCTGTTTCATTAATCCATTGGGCCAGTCATTACCACCATTATGGTTTATAAGTCTTTAAAACTAGGAGGGCAAGTCTCCACCTTTTTCTTGTTTTATAGAAATATCTTGACTCGGGCGCCTGGGTGGCTCAGTTGGTTAAGCGACTGCCTTCGGCTCAGGTCATGATCCTGGAGTCCCAGGATCGAGTCCCGCATCGGGCTCCCTGCTCAGCAGGGAGTCTGCTTCTCCCTCTGACCCTCCTCCCTCTCATGCTCTCTGTCTCTCATTCTCTCTCTCTCAAATAAATATAAATAAAATCTTTAAAAAAAAAAAAAAAGAAATATCTTGAATCTTCTAGTCCTTCTTCCAGATGAGATCAACTTTTCAAATTCCAGCAGAACCTCTGTAGGGATTTTGTTTGTAATTGTATTGCATTCAAAGATTAATTTGGGGAAAATTGCCATATTTACAATATTAAATCTTTCTATCCATGAACATGATATACTATTAATTTAATTCAGGTCTTCTTTTATACCCTTTCAGGATATTTTATAATTTTTTCCATAAAAACACTTACACCTGTGGGGCACCTGGGTGGCTCAGTCAGTGGAGCATCCGACTCTTGATTTTGGCTCAGGTCATGATCTCAGAGTCATGGGATCAAGCCCCACGTCCGGCTCTGCGCTGAGCACAAAGTCTGCTTGAGATTCTCAAAAAAAAAAAAAAAAAAAGTCTGCTTGAGATTCTCGTTCTCCCTCTACCCCTCCCCCCACATGCTCATGTACTCTCTGAAATAAATTTTTTTTAAAAATAGTTGCACAGCTTTTGTTACATTTTCCAGTTGACTATTAATGGTATAAATATGAGTGCTATTTTTTCTTTTGAGCTTCTACCAACTCTACTATTATTTGTTCTGGAAATAGTTGCCATAATAAGAGAAATCTTTACTTTGTTTCTGACCTGAATAGCAATGCTTCTAAGCTTCTAAAGCTGCTATATTGCCATTGAGTCTTTTTTTTTTTAAGATTTTATTTATTTATTTGAGAGAGAGAGACAGAGAGAGCACAAGCAGGGGGAGGGGCTGAGGGAGAGGGAGAAACAGGCTTCCCACCGAGCAGGGAGCCCAATGCGGGGCTCAATCCCAGGACCCTGGGATCATGACCTGAGCTGAAGGCAGATGCTTAGCCAACTGAACCACCCAGGCACCCGCCATAGATTCTGATAAATATCTTTTATCAGGTTAAGGATATGCCCTTCTATTCCTGGTCTACTGAAGTTATTTTTAATCATAAATGAATGAGGGTTAAATTTTATTAAATATTTTTTCTTCATCTGGTGATAATCATGTGATCTTCCTTTTTTGACCATTAATGGGGAGGGGGGCGCCTGGCTGATTCGGTCAGTTGAGTGTTTGACTCTTGATTTTGGCTCAGGTCATGATCTCAGGGGGTTGTGGGATCAAGCCCCACATCAGGCTCCATGCTCAACACAGAGTCTGTTTGTCCCTCTCTCTCTGCTCCTCCCCCTGCCACTTGCACTTTCTCTCTCTCTCAAATTAAAAAAAAAAAAAAAACACTTTAAAAAATAGGGATATACATTAATAAATTTCTAATGTAGAACTATCATTTCCTTCCTAAAATAGCTCAGTACTTAAACTTATTCTCCCATCCACAAAAAGAATATATTCTTGACCGTACTTTTTTCATGGGAGATACGTTATTTTTCATTTATTTTCTTAGTGTTTTTATTATGCCTGCCTGCCATTTATTCTTTCATTATTTGAGCGACAGCTACGTGTTTATACCATTCATTGTGCTAAGGGAATGAATACAAGAGAGGAAACCTGAAACAAATATGAGTATGCGGCTCTAAAAGGAAAACCTTACCTTAGTGAGGATTTATGGGAAATCAGTTTTAAAAGTATTAAAAAATACTTTATACTTAAAAAATGTTTTGTTTTGTTTTGTTTTGTTTTTCCCCTATGTGGAAATAATGCAAACATTTATTTTCTATATCAGACAAGAACACAGCTAAGTAATCCAATTCTACTGCAGCATTATAAAAATCATCCCTTCACCACCGTGTAAGATTTAAATGCATCTGCACAAGGGTGCACACTATATAAAAGGAGTAAGGTTGCTGCTGCCCTGCCAAGCACTTCCGGTCCCTACCCAGGTCCTACTGCAATACTGGTGGTCCCAATGGTTTTATCCAAATAAATTGTGTTTAAAAAATAAAGCATTTAAGAAGACAAGTCAAAATGCCTCAGAAACCATATCTCCAACTCAAACTTCATCTATTTAAATGTTATATTTGCCTCCCACTAATAAACCTTTATTTCACTCAAACTGAGCAATAAATCTTCCACACTGAAATATCTTCCTTGCCTAATTAATCCAAAGGAAAAAAACTGAAATGATTAGTAAAGAAAAATGTAGGGACTAACACACCCTTTTAATATGTTTTTAAATATTTTTAAGGTTTAAAAGTGTTTAAAGTTTGTAATTCCTAGTAGGAAAACATTATCTGAATGACTACCCTAATGGCAAGCCACTATAGAATGTTTCAGTTGCATATGGGGCAGAGGGGTAGGGATTCTCTTCACAGCACCCCAGCTTTCTTCATGAGAAAGTCAGAGGTACACTGGTTTGTATTATTGCGACATCCATTAGGTGATCGTTGCTTTTCCTTCAGCAAGGGCTTTATTTGTCAGAAGGGCATTATTATGTTTGACCTCCAAATTTGGATGACAATTTACTGATGAGATTCATAACCTTTGGATTGCTCTGATATTTTGACATATTCGCTGGGTTCTGGGCCACATCCTGGAAGGCCACCATAACTTCTGGATCCTGCATGGCTGCGAGAACCTCTGGATCACTAAGAATTTCATTGAGCCCAGGCATTCCTGCCATTCCAGGCATCCCCCCTGCCATTCCAGGCATTCCTCCAGGAAAATTACCAGGCATTCCCCCAGGAAAGCCACCTGGGAAAGAGCCATACTGAGCTCCTGATTGTTGTCTGGTTTCTTCCTCCCTCTGGGCTCTCTCATGTTCTTCCCGAGCCTTCTTAACCCTTTCTATTCTTTCTTTGATCTCTCGCTCGTCACGTTTTCACTCATACTTTCTCCGATGTTCAGCAATTTTCTGGGCCCTCGGTTGAACTTGTTTCAGCATTGCGCTAGCATCTTCATCGTAATCCAGTTTACAAGCAAGGGCAAGATCATGTGCTGCTTCTTCCCAATGGCCCAGAAGTCTGTGTGCTTTCCCTCGCCACTTATAAGGCTGAGCTGAATCAGGATTTATTTCAATAGCTCTGTCACAGTCTCGAATGGCAGCATTTGGCTTCTGTAATTTGATGAAGACACTGGCTCTCTTGGCATACAGAATGGCCAAGCGAGGATTCAGTTTGATGGCATCTGTGAACAAGTCAATGGCTTTCTGTAGTTCACCATCATTTAGGGCATCAATGGCAGCCACTTTTTTATCATTTGCCTGATCCATCATTTCCTCGGTTATCTCTACATTTTCATCTCCCATTTCTTGAGGGGCATCAGTATCTGGTTCAATCACACCTTCATTGTCAATTTCTAGATCACTTTCCTCACTTGATGGTTCGTCTGTCTTTATGTTTTCCTCCGCCTTTTCTTTTTTTTTAAAAGATTTTATTTATTTATTTGAGAGAGAGAATGAGATAGAGCATGAGAGGGGGAAGGGTCAGAGGGAGAAGCAGACTCCCCGCTGAGCAGGGAGCCCGATGCGGGACTCGATTCCGGGACTCCAGGATCATGACCCGAGCCGAAGGCAGTCGCTTAACCAACTGAGCCACCCAGGCGCCCCCCCCTCCGCCTTCTTACTATCTGTTTTTTCTTCCTTGATATTGTCTTCTGATTTAGTTTTATGAGTGGCAGGTGGTATTTTACCCCCCATGCTCTCCACCCACTCCCGCAGGAAGCACATTTCCTCGGTGTGCAGAACGCTCGGATCCTGCTTACACATTTTCACGAAGGCCCGAAGCTCGCTCACTTTGCGGGGGTCCATGGTTCAGAGGCGGTGAAAGGCGGCAGGCGCGGCTGAGGTTGCGGCCCGATTCCAAGCCCGGGTACTAGCTCAGCGTGATCGTAAAAAATGTTTTTATATAAAAATAAAATGTTGGGGAAGAGAATAGCATGACAGATTTGGAGGTACAAAGGACTAATCTGGTGGCAGCCTTTAGGAGGGGAGGAAAAGTACAAGCAAGAGGCCAGTTAGTAGTGTAATGTCTAAGATTATATGAATGACAATCTAGTTCAGACTACCATCCATAGTAACAAAAGGGAAAAGGTGGATATGAGGGCACCATTACAGTATGACTTGGTTATTTGTTTAAATATAACTAGGTTAAAGGAGGAGAGAATTGAATATTTTTACAAAATTTTGAGATTAAATAACTAAAAATTTTGAGCTACTGTTGATTAAAATGGGGAAATTGGAAAAGGAAGCCTTTGAGGATACATGTTTGAGGTTGGACACTCCTAAGGAGATGATGACCACCTCTGCACAGCCCCCAGGATATTATCATATGCAGCTGAGTGAATACTTTCTGGTGACGTCAGTGTGATGAAAATGATAAATCCTTTTGAGAGGCAGTGTGATACAGAGGTGGAAAGAACAGAAAGTTCAAAATCAAGAGTTTGCATCCCAACCCCATTAATAAAACTATGGACCTTAGTTTTTACACCTAAGAAAAAGGAATACTACCACCCCCCATCAGTTGTTTTGAGTATTAAATGAAATGGCACTTGTGAAATAATATTGTAAACTTTCAAATTTATACTATTAAGGGAGTTTACAGTGGTTAGAGAGGCTGTTGGGTTGAGTAGGCAGGACAGTGGTGTGCTGGAATGAGGGATAAGGCAGCTAGAGGCAGCACATAGGGCGGTGCTACTAAAAACAGGATCGGGTAGTCTTTAACGTCATTCTAGAGCAGCGCTGTTCAATAGGACTTTCTGCAGTGACAGAAATACTCTACTCTGCATTGTGCAGTATGGTAACCACCAGCCACATGTAGCTCTTGAGCCCTTGAAATATGGCTGGTGTAACCTGAGGAAATGACTTAAAACATTTTTTTAATTGTGGTAAAATACACATAACATACAATTTACCATTTTAACCATTTTTAAATGTACAATTTAGTGACATTAAGTACATTTACAGTGTTGTACAGTCATCACCACTATCCATCTCCAGAACTTTTTCATCATTCCAAACAGAAACTCTATATCCATTAAACAAAAACCCCATTCTCCCCCTCCCCAGCCTCTGGTAACACCTAGTCTACTTTCTGTCTCTGTGAGTTTGCCTGTTGAAAGTACCTCATACAAGTGGAATCATACCATATTCATCCTTTTGTGTCTTGCATGTTTCCAAGGCTCATCCATGTGTCAGAATTTAGTCCCTTTTTGTGACTGAGTAATAATCAAATGTATGTATACACCACATTTTCTTTCTTCATCTGTTGATGGACACTTTGGTTGCTTTTATGTTTTGGCTACTGTGAATAGTGCTGCTATGAATATTATGGTGTACATAGTGATGTGTCCAGTATCTATTTGAGTCTCTACTTTCAGTTTTTGGGGGTATATACCTAAGAGTAGAATTGCTGAATCATATGGTAATTCTGTGTTTAAATTTTTGAGGAACCACCAAACTATTTTCCACAGCAGCTGCATCATTTTACATTTCCACCAGCAATGCACAGGGCTTCCAATTTCTCTGTGTCCTCCCCAAAAGAGTATTTTCTGGTTTTCTTCATAATGGCCATCCTAATGGGTGTGAAGTGATATTTCATTGTGGTTTGGGTTTGCATTTCCCTAATGACTAATGATGTTGAACATCTTTTTACATGCTTAGGCCATTTGCCTATTTGGAGAAAAGTCTTTTCTAGTCATTTGCCTATTTTTGAATCAGGTTATTTGGTTTTTTGTTGTTTAGTTGTAGGAGTTCTTTATATATTTTGGGCATCAATCCCTTAGCAGACACATGGTTTGCAAATATTTTTCTCCCATTCAGTGGGTTGTCTTTTCACTCTGTTGATAGGGTCCTTTGATATGCAAATGTTTTTTATTTTGTATGTCTATTTTCATTTTTTATTACTTTTTAAAAATTAAAATCTTTTTCTTTTATTTTTTATTGAAGTATAGTTGACACACAACGTTACATTAGTTTCAGGTGTACAACATAGTGATTCAACAGCTCTATATGCTGTGCTCATCACAAGTTTAGCTATCATCTGTCACCAGACAACACCATTACAGTACCATTGACTATATTCCCCATATTGTACCTTTCATCCCCGTGACTTATTTATTCCATAACTGGAAAGAAGCCTGTACCTTCCATTTCCTTTCATCCCTTTTTAGCCCATCCCCCAACCCCTTCACTCTGGCAACGACCAGTTTGTTCTCTGTATTTGTGAGTCTGTTTCTGCTTTTTTAATTTATTTTTTTGTTTGCTTTGTTTTTTAGTTTCCACATATAAGTGAAATCATATGGTATTTGTCTTTCTCTGTCTTATTTCACATAGCATAATACCCTTGGTCCATCCATATTGTTTCATATGGCAAGATCTCATTCTTTTTAATGGCTGAGCAATATTCCACTGTAAATGTATACCATATGTTCTTTATCCATTCATTTGTCGATGGACACTTAGATTGCTTCCGTATCTTGGCTATTGTAAATAATGCTGAAATAAACATAGGACTGCATATGTCTTTTCAAATTAGTATTTTTGTTTTCTTTGGGTAAATGCCCAGTAGTAGAATTACTGGATCATATGATATTTCTGTTTTAATTTTTTGAGGAACCTCCACACTGTTTTCCACAGTGGCTTCACCAATTTACATTCCTGCCAGCAGTGCATGAGGGTTCCTTTTTCTCCATATCCTCGCAAACACTTGTTATTTCCTATCTTTTTTTTTTTTTAAGATTTTATTTATTTATTTGACAGAGACACAGCGAGAGAGGGAACACAAGCAGGGGGAGTGGACGAGGGAGAAGCAGGCCTCTCATGGAGCAGGGAGCCCGATGCAGGGCTCGATCCCAGGACCCCGGGATCATGACCCGAGCCGAAGGCAGACGCCTAATGACTGAGCCACCCAGGCGCCCCGTTATTTCATACCTTTTTGATACTTGCCATTCTGACAGGTATATGGTGATATATCATTGTGTTTTTGATATGCATTTTCCTAATGATTAGTGATGTTGAGCATCTTTTCATGTGTCTGTTTGCTATCCGTATGTCTTCTTTGGAAAATGTCTATTCAGGTCCTCTGTTTTTGGGGGGGTTTTTTTAAGATTTTTTTTTTAAATTTATTTATTTGACAGAGAGATAGCACAAGTAGGCAGAGCGGCAGGCAGAGGGAAAGGGAGAGGCAGGCTCTCTGCTGAGCAGGGAGCCTGATGCGGGGTTCGATCCCAGGAGCCTGGGATCATGACCTGAGCCGAAGGCAGCCGCTTAACCGACTGAGCCACCCAGGTGCCCCCCTCTGTTCATTTTTTAATCAGATTATTTGTGGTTTTTTGGTGTTCAGTTGTGTACATTCTTTATATGTTTTGGATATTAACCTCTTTTTGGATATATCATTTGCAAATATCTTCTGTCATTCAGTAGGTTGCCTTTTCATTTTGCTGATGGTTTTCTTCACTGTGCAAAAGCTTTTTATTTTGGTGTAGTCCCAGTAGTTTATTTTTACTTTTGTTTCCCTTGCCTGAAAAGGATAAATCCATTTTATTTATTTTATTTTTTTATTTTGTTGTCCATGTTTTTGGTGTCAGATCCAGGAAATCATTGCCAAATCCAGTGTCATGAAGATTTTTTTTTTTTTTTAAGATTCTTTATTTATTTGTCAGAGAGAGAGAGCGAGAGAGAGCAAGCACAATCAGGGGGAGAGAGAGGCAGAGGGAGAAGCAGGCTCCGAACTGAGCAGGGAGCCTGATGCAGGGCTTGATCCCAGGACCCTGGGATCATGACCTGAACCGAAGGCAGACGCTTAACCGACTGAGCCACCCAGGCATCCCAAGTGTCATGAAGATTTCCCCCTATACTTTCTTTTAAGAATATTCTGGTTTTAGCTGTTACATTTAGGTTTTTGATCCATTTTGAGTTCATTTTTAATATGCTATTAAGGTAACGGTCCAACTTCATTCTTTTGCATAGGAATATCCAGCTTCACCAGCACCATTTGTTGACAGCTATCCTTTCCCCATTGAATGGTCTTGACACCTTTGTCAAAAATCAATTGACCATATAAGTGAAAGTTTATTTCTGGGTTCTCTATTATGTTCTACTAGTCTGTATGTCCTTATGACAGTACCACACTGTTTTGATTACTGTAGTTTTGTAGTAAGTTTTGAAATTGAGAAGTGTGAGTCCTCTAATTTTTATTCTTCTTTTTAAAAATTGTTTTAGTTATTTCGAGTCCCTTGAAATTCCATATGAATTTTAGTATCTTTTTTTCCTGTTTCTGCAAAAAATGCCATTGGGATTTTGATAGGGATTGCATTAGATCACTTTGGGTAGTATTGTCATCATAACAATATTAAGTCTTCCAATCCATGAACATGGGATGCCTTTCTATTTATTGAAACTGAACTTTTAATTACATTTAATTTTAGGTAATTTAAATTTAACTTTATACAGCCACATGTGGCTAATGGCTACCATATCAGATAGCATAGCTCTAGAGAATCATCCTCAGATTTATTTTTCTTTCTAAAACATTGAACTACAGTAGTATCTACAGAGACTTCGTAGCACCTGAATCATCATTGGTCTCAGGATAACTGCACCATATGGAAAGCATGGTTAGACCTGCATACAGGATAGTTTAGGTTCCTCCAGGTGATCTCTGTCTCCTTCTCTGTTTTCCTTTTGGAAATGCCTGCCTTCCTCTGGAACCAAAGAGAACCTATTGCTTTCAGAAAATCAGCAGAAAAACTCTGCCTCTGTTAGAAATGGAATTTCTTCTGCCTTTTCCTATTTCCATATAAGCAGAGACCATGGTACCCATATTTTAAAAGAAATTCCCTCTCTAAATAAAGATGACTATATTAAGGCACTTATACTTTATTCATCACTTTGTTCTTATGGGAACAACAACAAAAATGCCTTTAGGCATTGTTGTACATCCGGTTCCATTTTCAAATGATAGACATTTAGGTTGTCAAACTAGGAAACGCCTTACCCTCTCCATTTTTTTTCCTGCCAGGTAAGAAGTAATGATAAGATACAAAAAAGGTGGGTCCTTAGTATTCTTCACAACAGTTTCCCTGCCTCCGTGCTCCCTAGCATCTCTCTAAAGGCTCCCTAGGGAGTTCTACAAATCTTCTTGGAGTAAACAAGAAAACTCAAAGTTGGGAGTCTTAAAACCAAAAGGCTGTCAGACACAGTTCTCTAGGAAGAATATGCCTTTGGCCTTAGACAGTCAGGAACAGTGGGTTTGTGGTGGTTTGTATAAACATTCTGTTATGACTCTCCTGCAGAGGAGTCCTCCAATCAACTCTTAGACCAAAAATGGAGCTTGTATGTCCTGGCCTTCCCATAATCACTCTGCATCAGCTTCTCCTGAAAAGAGGCTGAAACATCTGTGTGTATTCAGAATTAGAGACTAGTTCAACAGCTACCCAGTTCTCTAAAAATGATTTCTCCACCTTATTGCCATATAGTCTACACCCCACCCTCGTTCTCACCCCTCTCCTTGTACAGAGATAAATTCTTTATTACAGCATTTGGGTTTTCCCACACTGGAATTGACCTATCACCACCCTACCAAAATGGCTGTACTAACCACTTGGGTGTTCTGGTATCAGAACTTAGAAGTGTCCCAACTGTCCCACCCAGCCTCCTCAGCTCTCTTCTCTCTCCTGGATTGTTATGCTGGAATGATACTCCTCTTGGATTTCAGTGTGTGCAGTCTTATTTGGGTGGAGCCTTGAGCTGTTCACAGGAGTGCTGGTAATGTCTGGCCTTCAGCGCTGCCAAAGGCAAAAAGCTGGCCTTGTCTCAGTTTAAAGCACATAGTTGGATTGCTGGGCCAGTGTTAGATGGAGGGTGGGGTGAGCAAATACCATTCTCTTCCTACTGTGTTTTCAGGAAATGATTATAAAGCAGCTATAAGTGCGAATGAAGTCAAAAGAATGGATTGGCACCCTACCGCCCCCCCCCCCCCAAAAAACAGATGAACACACACACACGCACACACACACACACACACGCACACTCCTACACTCCTTCTTTAAGTTCCATCCCAGATCCACACCCTTATTGTTCTGCTGGACTTAACTTTGCTACTATTTCAGAGCAAAGAACCTTGTTAAACTATCTCCATTCTCTTCCCTGGAAGAGAACTCAGCCATAGTCTGCTGAACGAGAGCTGAACTTCCCTTTAGGCAAACTGTGTGTTCCACTCCCTGTCCTCTCCCTTCCCAAGAGGAGTGTGGGCAGAAGCATATAGACGGGAGGAATAATCAATGCCAAGATTTAATCTGTCTGTTAGAGAGTGGGGTTTTCAGAACTAGTAGTAAAATTGTTTGCAGAGACAGTTGTCAGTTAAAGGAATCTCTGTCCCATCAACATACTTCCATTCCTTCCTTCCAGCTGCCTCCTTCCCTTTCACCTGGTACCTTTGTGGGGTTTCAGCCATATGGCTCTTAATGAATCTTGTCTGAAGTGTCTGAAAGTGGCAGGTTGTGCTGTGCAGAGCACAGTACCCCTGGGTCTGTCTCTCCGTCTCAGCAGCTGTTTGCCACTGACCAAGGTGGCGACTGAGCCTGTGTGTGTGGCCGGAGTCAGTGATGAGACTCCCACCCAGGCCTGGGGAAGCCCTCAGCCAGTGTGGTTCCTGTGGCAGCTGCCAAATACGCCAGAGCTCTTCATACCTTCAGGGCTGTGGTGTAACAGCCAGCTTTATGCGGTGGCATTGTTTACTGTTGGTTGACTTGACTTTTCTGTCCCCACCCTCTGTGTTTAAGGGAATTTGGCCATGGCTCAGTAGAAAAGAAGCTGGCATTTGCAGAGTGGCTTCCTGCTGCCTCTCTTGGAGTAGGAGCCAGGACCACCTTCCATCTCTGCCTCCCTACCCGTGTGGCAATGGCAAGAGGCCCCTCTGTGTTCAGCCTCCCGTTGTGGGGTTTCAAGTTGCCTAAGATCAGGACACGGCTATCTGCCAGGTTATCTGCCCAGATAAACATTTATTGTTTACAGGGACGTGTTTCAGCTGCTCTGGCTGATCCCACTGGTGAGATCTTCTAGTTTCTTGAGGTTTTTAAGCCAGTATGTGGGGCTGACATCCAGACACAGAACTAACTGCTGGAGCTGCAGAGACTCTAAGTGACCAGCTTAGCTTAGCCATTGCCTCCTCTCTACCCAGTGCAAGAGCCAAATTTATCTCTCAGTTCCCAGTCCTGCCTCCAGGGTATTGAAACTGCCTCTGCATTTTGAACATTTCTGGCCTTTAGAATTTGGGGGTTTATATAAGAGCCAGTGTTATGACACAAGCAGCTGAAGACTTCTTTTAGGTGGCAAAACCAGCATTCTGACACTTAACATGTTTTCTTTAGTAGCTAGTGAGGCAACTGTTTAGGGAAGGCAACAGGGATAAAGAGATTTTCTTTAATCCGAACAACATGTCCATTGCATCCAAAGGTACATTGTCTTTTTATTTTTTTAGTGATATAACTGATTTCTAACCTTTTATTATACTACAAAGTTGAAAGAATTTTACAGTGAACTCACTTATCCCTAGCATCTAGATTCTGTCATTCTCATTTTACTATACTTGCTGTATCATGTATCTATACATGTCTCTCTCCTTCCATCATCAATTTCTTTCTTTTTTTTTTTCAATTTTTTTTAAGTAATCTCTATACCCAACATGGGACTCAAACTCACAGTCCTGAGATCAAGAGTTGCATGCTCTACTGACCAAACCAACCTGGCGCCCTTTTCATCAATTTCTTTTTGATTTATGTCATCAATACATTTTCTCTAAATCCTTCAGCATGGTATGTATCATTAGCTAGAGTTCAGTATTTGTTTATGGCTCTCTTTTTTTGAGGTAAAATTTACATAAAATGAAATGGACAAATATTAAGTGCACCTTTGCTTTGTTCTGACAAATGCATGTAACCCAAAAACCTATCAAAATATAGTATCTTCTTGGGACGCCTGGGTGGCTCAGTCAGTTAAGCGTCTGCCTTCGGCTCAGGTCATGATCCCAGGGTCCTGGGATCGAGTCCCACATCAGGCTCCCTGCTTTGCAGGGAGCCTGCTTCTCCCTCTGCCTCTGTCTCTCTCTGTCTCTCATGAATAAATAAATAAATTCTTTAAAATATATATATATATGTAGTATCTTCTTATTCTGATCCCTTATATCCACCTAAATCCCCAGAGGCAGCCTCTATTCTAATGTTTTCCACCATAGCTTAGATTTGCCTTTTTTAGAACTCCATGTAAATGGAATCATATGGCATATACTCTTTTTAGAAAGGCCTCTTTGATTTAATATACAGTTTTTGAGATTCTTCCATGTTTTTACATTTATCAGTAGTTTTATTTGTTTCTTTTGCTGAGTAGTGTTACATTTTATGAATATGAGACAGGTGAGCCATTCTCTGATGGATTGATGGACATCTAGCCTATTTCCACTTTGGGGCTATTATGAATGAAGTTGCTATGAATAGTTCTACACAGATCTTTTTGTGGACATGTGTTTTCTCTTGGGTAAATGCCTGGGATTGGAGTTGCTGAGTCATAGGGTAGATGTATGGGGTTTCTTTATTGGAGACTCCTAGACCTTTTTCCAAAGGTGATTGCACCATATTACACTCCAACAATGTGTAAGAGTTCCTGTTGCTCTGCATCCTCATGGTAGTTGCAGGGGCTCAGGAGTCGACAATATATTGTTTTGGCTTTAATTTGCATTTCCCTGATGACTAATATAGAAGTTGCCTGTTTTTTCATCCCCTTACTGGCCATTTGTATATCTCTGTGAAGGGTCTTTTCATATATTTCGCCCATTTTCTTTAATTGAGTTGTTTTATTGTTACCGAGTTATAAGATATCTTTATGTATTCTGGATACAAGTACTTTGTCAGATATAGGTATTGTGAACATTTTCACGCAGTCCATGGCTTGCCTATTTATTTTCTTAACATTGTCTTAGTGAACAGAAATTTTTCATTTTAATAAAGTCTAGTTTATCATGTCTTTCTTTTATGGCTTTTACTTTAAGAGAGTGAAAATACCCAAGTCTCATACACTCTCTCTCCTGCCACCTCCACCTCCCCCCGTTTCTCTTATTATTAACATCTTGCATTAGTGTGGCACATCTGTTATGACTGATGAGTGGATATTGTACATTATTATTAACTGAAGTCCATAGTTTACATCAGCATTCATTCTTTGTGTTTTTTCAGTTCTCTGGATTTTGACAAATGTATAATGACATGTATCCACCATTACAGTATCAATACAGAATAGTTTCACTGCCCTAAATATCCTGTGCTCCACCTATTCATCCCTCCATCATCTATAGCCCCTGGTAACCACTGATCTTACTACTGTCTCTGTAATTTTGCCTTTTTGAGAATGCCATATAGTTGGAATCGTGTAGTGTGTAGTCTCTTCAGATTGGCTTCTTTCACTGAGCAATATGCATTTAAGGTTATTTTTGTGGCTTGATAGCTCATTTCTTTTTTATTTTTTTTTTAAAGATTTTATTTATTTATTTGAGAGACACAGAGAGAGAGCACAAGCAGAGGGGAGAGGCAGAGGGAGAAGCAGACTCCCCACTGAGTGGGGAGCCCAATGTGGGGCTTGATTTCAGGACCTGGAGATCATGACCTGAGCCAAAGGCAGTTGCTTAACCATTTGAGCCACCCAGGCACCCCAGTTCATTTCTTTTTATTCCTGAATAATATTCCATTGTATGGATGTACCACAGTTTGTTTATCCATTCACCTATTGAAGGACATCTTGATTGCAACCAGGTTTTGGAAATTATAAATAAAGCCACTCCAAATTATGAATAAAGCTGCTCTTTTTAGGTGCAGAATTTTGTGTGAATATGTTTTCAGCTCCTTTGGGTAAATACCTAATTTTACCCAAATCTGGAAATTGCTAGATCATATGGCAAAACCATGTTTAGCTTTGAAGAAACTGCCAGACTGCCTCCAGAGTAGCTATACCATTTTGCATCCTACCAGCAATGAATGAAAGTTCCTGTTGCTCCACATCCTTACTAGCATTTGGTGCTAAGTTTTGGATTTTAGCTAGCCATTCTGATAGCCATGTAGTAGTATCTTGTGTTTGTTTCAATTTGCAGTTCCTTAATGGCTTATGATATTGAGTACCTTTTCATGTGCTTGTTTGCCATCTGTGTATCTAGTTCAGTGAGGTGTTTTTTCAGATCTTTTGCCCATTTCATTGGGTTGATTGTTTTCCCATTATTAAGTTTTAAGAGTCACTGATGGATTTTTTTTTTATTTTTTTAATAGAAGTCATCTTTTTTTTTTAATGATTTTATTTATTTATTTGTCAGAAGGGGAGCATCAGGCAGAGAGAGAAGTAGGCTCCCCACTGAGCAAGGACTCTGATATGGGACTCGATCCCAGGACCCTGGGATCATAACCCAAGCCGAAGGCAGACACTTAACCAACTGAGGTACCCAGGCATCCCACTGATGGATTTTTAAATGTTTAAACAACCTTGCCTTACTTGAATAAACCTTGTTCTCTATATTGGATTTGCCAGTATTTTGGTAAGGATCTTTGTGTTAGTGTTCATGAGAGATATTTATAATTTTGCTGTTGTCCTATCTTGTCAGGTTTTGGCATTAGAGTTATATTGACCTCATTAAATGACTTAGAAGTGTAACTTCCTGCTCCTCCATTTTCTGGAAGAATTTATGTAATATTGGTGTTAATTCTTCCTTAAATGTTTGATAGAATTTACTGGTAAAACCTCCTTGGCCTAGAGTTCCTGTGGGAAGCTTTTTGATAATGAATTTCATTTATTTAATGTATGTAATTACTCATATTCTCTGTTTTATCTTGTATCAGTTTGGATAAGTTGTAGGTTTCAAAGAATTTGTCCATTTCATCTAAGTTTCAAACTTGTTGGTATAAAATGGTTCATAATTCCTTGCTTTTATTTTGATATCTCTAGGATCTGTAGTGATGTATAGGTGATTTAGAAGTGTGTTATTTCATTTCCAGATACTTGGAGGTTTCCTGGATATCTCATTGTTATCAATTCCTAATTTAATTCCATTGTGATCAGAGAGCATTATTCAGTCCTTACAAATCTATTGAGACTTGGTTTATGGAGCAGTACATTTCTCTCTTGAAGAACATACTGTATGTATATGAAAAGAATGTATTCAGTGGTTACAAGGTGTAGTGATTTATAAATATCAATTAGATCAAGGTGGTTGATGTATTCAGATCCACTGTGTCATTTTTTTTTAGATTTCATTTATTTGAGAGCAAGAGAGAGAGCAAGCACAGGTGCCCAAGCAGGGGAGAGGGGTAGAGGGAGAAGCAGACTCCCCGCTGAGCGGGGAGCCCAACACGGGACGTGATCCCAGGACCCCGAGATCATGACCTGAGCCAAAGGCAGACACCTAACTGATTGAGCCACCCAGGCGCCCCTGGATCCTCTCTGTCTTTACTATTTTATCTAGGTTCTCTATGAGTTTTTGAAAGAGGAGTGTTAGCATCTCCAAGTATGATTGTGGATTTTTTTTTCTTTAATTCTGTTAATTTTTGCTTCCTTTATTTTGGTGCTCTGTTACTAGGCACATACACAATTATGATAGTTTTATCTCCCTGATGAATTCATTGTGAAATGTCCTTCTTTTATCTCTGGTAATACTTTGCTTTGAAATCTATTTTTTCTGGTATTAATATAGCCCCTCCAGCCTTCTTATGTTTATTATTTGCATGGTATATGTTTTCCCATCTATGTGCTTTTAACCAGTCTGTGTCTTTATATATAAAATGTGTCTTTTATTGACAGCATATAATTGGGTCTTACTTTTTAATCCATACTGACAATCTCTTCTTTTTAATTGAGGTAATTTAGTTTATTAACATTTGATGTAATTATTCTTGTGGTTGAGTTTAGACTTACAGTTTTGTTATTTGTTTTGTTTGTCCCTCCTGATTTTTGTTCTTCCTTGTTGTACCTTTTGTACTTCCTTTCCTGATTTCTTCTTCCTGAATTCCATTTTAGGGGCACCTGGGTGGCTCAGTTGGTTAAGCGTCTGCCTTCAGCTCAGGTCATGATCCCAGAGTCCTGGATTGAGTCCCACATCGGGCTCCTTCCTCAGCAGGGAGTCCACTTCTCCATCTGCCCCTCCCCCTGCTTGTGTGCTCACTTGCTCTCTCAAAAAAATAAAATCTTTAAAAAAAAGGAATTCCGTTTTAACTTACTCATTGGCTTTTAGTTAGATCTGTTCATAATTTTTTTAGTTTTGGCTCTGTAGATTATAGCAGACATCCGTAACTTTTCAGTCTAATTAGAGTTACTATTGTACTAGTTCTCCTAACACATAAAAACCTTGTAACCATACAGTCCAGTTACGAGTAGCTCTGTATTTTATTATTATGGTTGCTATATAGTATATACCATAACATACATACCTATGTAACATATTATACATTATAAACCCCACATGACAATGTTATGGGGTTGTTTTGTTGTTTTTGCTTCAAAGACATGCAAACTTTATTCCCACTAATTTAATATTAGAAAACTTTTTTATTCTATTTTATTTATTTATTTGACAGAGTATAGCGAGAGAGGGAACACAAGCAGAAGGAGTGGGAGAGGGAGAAGCAGGCTCCCCAGTAAGCAGGGAGCCTGATGCAGGGCTTAATCCCAGGACCCTGGGATTATGACCTGAGCTGAAGACAGACGCTTAACTGGCTGAGCTACTCAGGCACCCCAGTTTCACTTATTTCTTTAAAGATGTCTGGATGTAGAAATTTTTCAGTACCTGGGGCACCTGGGTGGCTCAGTCAGTTGAACCTCTGACTTCCGATCAGGTCATGATCTCAGGGTTCTAGGATAGAGCCCTACGTTGGGCTCCCTGCACAGCAGGGAGTCTACTTGTCCCTCTGCCCCTCCCCCTGCTCATGCTCTCTCTCTCTCTCTCTCTCTCAAATAAATAAATAAATAAATAAATAAATAAATAAATAAATAAATAAATAAAATCTTTAAAAAAAACCCAGAAAAACCAAAAAAGAAATTTTTCAATACTTCAGATATGTCCATCCATTGTCTTATGACATATATAGTTTCTGGTAAGACAGCAGCCATCATTCAAATTGTTGTTCATTGTATCCAGTGTGTCATTTATCTCTGGCTGCTTTCAACATTTTCAGTAGTTTGACTATTTAATGTCTAAGAATAATTTTCTTTGTATTTATCCTGCTTGGGGTTTGCTATATTCTTGAATATAAATTGTCTTTTACCAAATTGGGGGAACGTAGACATTATAACTGAATAATAATATTTTCTTTTCTGATCCAAGCTCTCTCTTTTGCTTCTGGGATTCAGTTACACATATGTTAGGCCTTTAGCTATTGTCTCCCAGATCTCAAAGGCTTAATTAATTTTTTTTTTCTCTCTGTTCTTCAGATTGGCTTATTTCCATTGTTGTGACTAAATTTACTCATGTCTTTCTCATCTCCATTTTCTTTAAGTCCATCCAGTGACTTTCTTATTTCATATATTGGTGTGTTTTTTTTCATTTCTAGAATTTCCATTTGGTTCTTTTTCATAGTTTCTGTTTCTCTGCAGAGATTTCCTATCTTTTCTCTTATTTCAGTCATTTTCCTTTATTTCATTGAACATAATTATGATAACTTCTTTGCCAGTCTTGCTATTAATTCTAACATTTGTGTCATTTTGAAGTTGGTCTCCATTTACTATATTTTCTCTTGAGAATAGATTACATTTTCCTATTTCTTTATATATTGAGTAATTTTAGATTTTATCCCGGAACTGTAAATGTCATGTGGATTCTGTTTTATTCTTCCAGAGAAGGTTGATGCTTTATTTTAGCTGGCAGTTCAGTTGGTTGGACTCAAACTGCAAGTCACACATCCATTCCATTTGTCTGGTTTCTTGACTTACATTAATTCGTTTATATTACATTTAATCTGTGCACCATTCAAAAGTCAGCCAGAAATTTAAGCGTTAGGTGTATACAGAATATGGGACCTCCTCTCTGATTCCCTCCTTTATATGATTTCCTCACTTTCTAGCAGCTATGATTGTCCCAAACTTTGCCCTCTATAAATAATTGTTATTTGAAATTCAAATTTAGTTGAGTGTTCTACATTTTATTACTATTTTTTTTAAAGATTTTATTTATTTATTTGACAGAGGGGGGAGACACAGTGAGAGAGGGAACACAAGCAGGGGGAGTGGGAGAGGGAGCCCAATACGGGGCTCGATCCCAGGACCCTGGGATCATGACCTGAGCTGAAGGCAGACGCTTAACCACTGAGCCATTCAGGCGCCCCTTGCCCTCTATTTCTTTACGCTATTAAAGACTAGATTTTCCCACAGAGTTTGAGCAGTCCTGTATGGGATACCTTCCGTAAACCTGTAAGTTGGGAGGAGGAGGTAAAGTTAACTGTCCCAGCTCCTTCTTCTGAGTATTGGTACCCCTTTTGAATCTTGCCTGTTTTTGTTCACCTCTCTAGGGCCTTCTTATAATTTTGCCCTGAGGGGGCGCCTGGGTGGCTCAGTCGGTTAAGCAGCTGCCTTCAGCTCGGGTCATGATCCCGGGGTCCTGGGATCGAGCCCCGCATCGGGCTCCCTGCTCAGCGGAGAGCCTGTTTCTCCCTTTCCCTCTGCCTGCCGCTCTGCCTACTTGTGCTGTCTATCTGTATGTCAAATAAATAAATTAAAAAAAAATTTTTTTTTGCCCCGAGTTTATCATTGTTATCTGCAGGAAATGTGATCCAGTAGGAACTTACTTGGCCATATTGGAAGGAGAATTCCTGTACTGGCTAACAGAAATTTGTATACATGTATGTTAGTGTTATTTCTATCACTTAGGGTTTTGTTTGGGACCTCTGCTTTCTGGACCCCATGACACATTCTTTTGAATATCCTTAAGGATGACAAAGTTTTAGACTTTAAGTCTAGTTTTGTTTTTTTTTTTTTAATAACCAGAACAACACTTGGAGTCAAGAATAGTAAATATATTTTCCAGTGAACAATAAACAAAATGAACAAGTTGAGTTATTCTTTTATTGGGTCAAAAATAAAATGGGTCTTTTTTTTTAAAGATTTTATTTATTTGAAAGAGAGAGAGAATGCGGTGAAGGGCAGAGGGAGAAGCAGACTCCCCACTGAGCAGGGAGCCTGACGTGAGACTCGAACCTGGGACTCCAGAATTTATGACTGGAGCCAAAGGCAGACGCTTAACCAACTGAGCCACCCAGGTGCCCCGTAAATGGGTCTTTGACATAATGAGAATTACCACTGTAACTAATAAACTGATTTTGAAAATGTTTAAAAGAGGAATCCTCAGGTACTTTTGAACATTGACATTTATATATCTTTGTTAGGGAGTTACCTTGTCATATTCTTTGCCCATTATTTATTGGAATATTTTTCACATACTTTTTTTTTTTTAAGGCCTTTCTAGCAAGGGTTGTAACTTTTTTCAATCATTTATATTGAAAATATTTTTATACAGCTTGTCACTTATCTTCCTTTATCCAATTTCCATTGGAAATTTCTCATGCAAATGATGTACAATTTTTTGTAGTCAAATCTTTCCATTTTCCCTTTATGAAATTTGTTTTTATGCTTACAGAAGTCTTCCTAACCTCCAATTAGATGACTAATCATATGTTCTGTATTATTTTACCTTTTGAAAAATTATTATTATTTAAACTTTTATCTGGAATTTATTGTGCTGGATGATGTGAGGTAGAGATCTAACTTAATTTTTCAAAGTAGTTTACAAATGGTCTTAGCATCATTTATCAGATCATTTATTCTATCCTTATTTAAAAGTTAATCTTCATCATATACTAGCTATGTATATATGCTGTACTAGAATCTGTATGTGTAGATAGGTAAACATGCACACTAGCATTTGTTCTCGACTGTTTTATGTTTGTATATCCTTGAAACACAACTTTACTGTTTGAGTTACTGTAGCTTTTGTGATATGTTTTAATACTAGTGATGTGAATTTACACACACCCCTTTTTATATATGGTGCAATATTCCTTTGGCTTTTCCCACCTACATAACACTTTATACAAACTTCAGAATATTTTAAGTCCCATTAACTCCCCTTCCCCCAAATCCTCATGGTACTTTTTTTATTGAGATACAGTTAACAAATAACATAATAGTTTCAGGTGTGTAACGTGATTATTCAGTAATATATGCAAAGTGGTCACCATAATGTCCAGTTGGCATCCATCACTACATGTAGTCACATATTTTTTTTTCTTGTGATGAGAACTTTTTTTTTTAAGTAGGCTCCATACCCAGGTGCCCGTTTGAGAATCATTCTTGACTCTTTCTCTCAGATTCTGCCTTCAGACTCTCAGCAGTCCTATCATTCTATCTTTTTTTTTTAAGATTTTTATTTATTGGGGCGCCTGGGTGGCTCAATTGGTTAAGCGACTGCCTTCGGCTCAGGTCATGATCCTGGAGTCCCTGGATCGAGTCCCACATCGGGCTCCCTGCTCGGCAGGGAGTCTGCTTCTCCCTCTGACCCTCCTCCCTCTCATGCACTCTGTCTCTCATTCTCTCTGTCTCAAATAAAATAAAATCTTTAAAAAAAAAAAAAGATTTTTATTTATTTATTTTTGAGAGAGAAACAGAGAGAGCATGAGTGGGGGGGAGGGGCAGAGGGAGAAGTAGACTCCCCACCGAGCTGGGAGCCTGACGCGCGGGACTCAATTCCAGGACCCTGGGACCACGACCTGAGCTAAAGGCAGATGCTTAACCACTGAGCCACCCAGGTGCCCCCTTTCACTCTATCTTTAAAATGCATATAGAGGGGCGCCTGGGTGGCTCAGTCGTTAAGCATCTGCCTGGGTGGTCGTGATCTCAGGGTCATGGGATCTAGCCTCGCATGATCAGTGTGGAGTCCGCTTGAGATTTTCTCTCCCTCTCCCTCTTTACCTCTCCCTCTGCCCCTCCCGCTCATACTGTCTCTCTCTCTCTCTCAAATAAATCTTTAAAAAAAACTCCATGCAGAATCCATTTACAGTAGCACTACCTTGGTCTAAAATGTTCCTTTCTCTTGCTTAGTCTATTACAGTAGGCTTATTCTGAACTTTGCCCCTTCCATCCAGTCACAAAACAGCAACCAGAGTGATCTTTTAAGATGTAAGTTGGATTATTTAACACCATTGTTCCAAGCCCCTCCGGAGGGTTCCTCTCACTCTGAAAGAAATATCAAGCCCTGTCTGGGGCCTACTTCTTTCTGACCCCATTCCTACCACTCTCCTCATTGCTTACTCCTCACTGGCCAAACCAGCCTACTCATTCTTGAGTCATGCCAGACAGTCATGCTCTGGGCCTTTGCACTTCTGCTGCATTCACTGCATAGTTTACTTTTTGTGTCATTCAGATCTCTATTCAGGAGTCAGCCTTATCAGAAAGTTCTTTACCCATGATCTATAGAAATGAATACTCTACCCCAGGCACTCTCTGTCCCCTACTGGACTTTATTTCTTAGCCCTTACCATCACCTGACAACAGGTTTTTGCTTTTGCTTTTGCTTTGCTTATTTATTGTCTCCCACCAGAATGTAGAAACTTTATTTTTATTTACTGTATTAATCTCTAGTGCTTAGAAAAGTTCCTGGAGAATAGATCCCTTCCCACACCACTAATAAGTATTATTGACCGAACACATGGATGAACTCAGCCTGTAGTAGTTTTGGAAAGAAGAACTTGGACACCTCCCTCCTTTTTCTGTTCTTTGCTTATTAGCCTTTTCTGGCTTTTTAGCTCTTGTGTCAAATTTTTAGGCAGAATTATCGAGATACAACAAACACATAGAATGAGTAATTCAGTATTTTTAAATGTTCAATTGGATGAGTTTGACAAAAATACACTAGTGTAAACACCACCACAATTGTGATTATGGAATATTTCCATCACTTTTGTATTGATTTTGTTAACCTTATCCAGAAAATCATCCTTTTCTCTAACATCACATTTTTTAATCTCTTTACTAACAAAAAATTAAGACTGTATTGTTATATCCACTTTCCATTGCTAATTTATCTTCTCCGATTTTTTTCTTAAATTCGTTAGCAATATGCATTTCTTAGTTTTCAAAAACTAGCTCTTATATTTGTTATTTTGTAATTTTTATTTCTATATTTTCTTTTATTTGTCTTAGACGTGATTTGTTCTACTTTTGTTGAATCTTCTGTTTATCTGTTTTTTATTATTTACTTAAAAGTTTTATAGCTTTGGGGGCGCCTGGGTGGCTCAGTCGGTTGGGCGTCTGCCTTCGGCTCAGGTCATGATCCCAGGGTCCTGGGATTGAGCCCCGCATAGGGCTCCCTGCTCAGCAGGGAGTCTGCCACTCCCTCTCCCTCTGCTACTCTCTCTCTCTGTCAAGTAAATAAATAAAATCTTTAAAAAAAAAAAGTTTTATAGCTTTGAATATGCCATTACTAGTACTTTGGCCACATTTTAATCCATTTAGATGTATACTATTCTACTGATCGTTTCCTAAATAGGCTCTGATTATCATTTTTATTTTCTCTTTGATTCTGAAGTTCTTTGGGAGAATTATGTGGGTTTTTTTAAGTTGGACTTCTTAAACTTTGTTATTTCTACTTCAGGATATTTTTTTAAATTTCTGTGACCCAATTCATAATACTCTTTTTTCTTTGAACTTTCATGGATTTTGAGAAGAATGTATTTTTGTAGCATACAGAATTCAGTATATAGCTATTGGATTATCATTATTAATTACACTATTCTAATTGTATTATTTTTACCCGCTTGATATGTTAAAAAATGAATGGTGATACGTATTAGTGGTATTAGTCTACTACTACAATTGTGCTTTTGTCAGTTTCTCCTTGTATTTTAAAGGATTTTGTTTCTATATTTTCATTGCAGTTCATTCTTGCCTTGTATCCTACTTTGGGTTTTTTGTTTTGTTTTGGTGTTTATCTTTGCCTAATAGATTTTTTTTCTTATCTTCCTCTCACCCCCTTTTTTCTAAATCTCATTGCTTTAGGTATGTCTCTTCTAAATCATATTTATAACATTGCATTAAAAAATTATTGAGATGAAATTCATATAACATATAAAATTAGCCATTTAAATGAATAATTCCCTGACATTTAGAACATTTACAGTGGGTTGTGCAACCATCACCTCTTTATTCATTGCACTTTAATTCCACTTCTTTATCTTTAATTGAAAAAATATTTTTCTCTACTTCTCCCAGGAACAATTAAACAGGATATAATAGTCTCTCGTTTTAGTTAGGATTACGTTCATCTGCAAGAAACAGAAAATTCCAAAATACAGTAAGAGTAACTTAAATAAGATAGAAGTAGATTTTTCTCTCAAGTGAAAGAAGCTCAGAGGTTTTCTGGTTTGGCACTTCATGGGTGTCATGGACCAAGGCTCTTTTATTTTGTTGCTCTGCTGTACATCGTTTTCATTTCCAAAGATCCATAGAGTCTAAGATGGCTATTGGAATATAATGCCTTTTCATCTGCATACAAGCCTGTGGGAAGTAGAAACAGTTAAAAGAAGGCATGCAGGACTGCCAAGGTGGCTCAGTCGGTTAAGCGTCTGCCGTCGGCTCAGGTCATGATTCTAGAGTCCTGAGATCGAGCACCACATTAGGTTCCCTGCTCAGTGGAGAGCCTGCTTCTCCCTCTCCCTCTGCCTACCACTTACCCTGCTTGTGCTCACACTCGCACGCTCTCTCTCTCTAATAAGTAAAATCTTAAAAAAGAAGGAATGCAATTCTAAAAAAAAAAAATTTTAAAGATGCCTCTCCCTTTAAGTACCTGAGAGTTCATACACACTTCTAATTCTGTTGGCCAGAACTGAGTCACATGGCCAAACTTAGCTGCAAGGTAAACTGGGAAATACTTTTATTCTAGGCGTCATATGCATAGCTAAAAATCAAGAGTTCTGTTACAGAGGAAGAGTAGGAGAACAGATCATGGAAAACAACTTGCAGTTTCTGTCACACCTCCCCATGCATAAAAGTAGGACTTCCTATATCCCGCTTCTCTCACCACTCCTCCATTTCCTAGTTTTTATAGGTGTCAGTGAGATTTTTAGATAATAGCAGCTATTTATTTAGGCTTACATTGTGCCAGTATTTAATCTTCACAATAGTCTTACCTCGGGTAAGCACTGCTATATCGCCATTTTACAGATAAAGAAACAGACTCAGATTAAACACTTTACCTAAGGTCACACATCTGTAATTCAAACCTGTGCTGTGGTGTCCAGATTAACCACTTTATACTCTCAACCCTATTATCATTAAATGTTTTTATACTGTGTGTACATTGTGTATCATCTCTTTAAAGAATAATTTTTAACATTGGTACTGTTTTTAGAATCCTGTTAACATTGCTAATATAGAATGAACTATCTTTTACTCTTTCTGCTTTTTGTCATTTGTTTTTTAAAACAATGTATCTACTTTTGCTCTTGGGTTTTGTTTTTGTTGGTTTTTGTTGTCGAAATTTTCAAACATACAGGAAAAGTAAAGAGAATAGTATAATGAATCACCATGTAGCTTGAGCAGGTGTCAACATTTTGCCAATCTTTTTTTCAATCATTTTCCTTGTCCCCCCGCCAGATTTTTATTCTTGGAGGTTTTAAATCAAACCTCATTCATCATATTGAAAATACTTCAGTAGATGTCACTAACTTGTAAAGCTTTTTTCCCTAACATGACCTCATAACATTATTATACATATCAAAGTGAATAATTTGTAAATATCATATAGTCCATTTTCAAATTCTCCAGATTATCTCAAAAATGCCATTTTGCTGGCTAGAATCAAAAACATAAGAAACAGCAAGTGTTGGGGCGCCTGAGTGGCTCAGTTGTTAAGTGTCTACCTTCGGCTCAGGTCATGATCCCAGGCTCCTGGGATCGAGCCCCACATCAGGCTCCCTGCTCCGTGGGAAGCCTGCTTCTCCCTCTTCCACTCCCCTTGCTTGTGTTCCTTCTCTTGCTATCTCTCTCTCTGTCAAATAAATAAAATCTTAAAAAAAAAAAAAAAGAAAGAAAGAAACAGCAGGTGTTGGTGAGGATGTGGAAAAAAAGGAACCTTCGTGCACTGTTGGTAGGAATGCAAACTGGTGCAACCACTCTGGAAAACAATATGGAGGCCCCTCAAAAAATTAAAAATAGAACTACCACAGGATCCAGTAATTCTACTTCTGGGTATTTATTTACCCAAAGAATATGAAAACACTAGGGGCGCCTGGGTGGCTCAGTCATTAAGAGTCTGCCTTCGGCTCAGGTCATGATCTTAGGATCCTGGGATCGAGCCCCGCATCGGGCTCCCTGCTCGGCGGGAAGCCTGCTTCTCCCTCTCCCACTCCCCCTGCTCGTGTTCCCTCTATCACTGTGTCTCTCTTTGTCAAATAAATAAATAAAATCTTATAAAAAAAAAAAAGAATATGAAAACACTAATTCAAAAAGATATGCACACCCCTATGTTTATGGCAGCATTATTTACAATAGCCAAATTATGGAAGCAGCCCAATGTCCATTGATAGATGAATGGATAGATAAAGAAGAGGTAGTATGTGTGTGTATGCATACGCACACACATACACACAATGGAATATTTCTCAGCCATAAAAAAGAATGAGATTTTTCCATTTGCAGCAACATGGATTGATCTAGAGGATAAGTGATATAAGTCAGAGAAAGACAAATACCATATGATTTCACTCATATGTGGAATTTAAAAAACAGAACAAGCAAAGAAAATGAGACAAATAAAAAAAACCAGACTATTAACTATAGAGAACAAACTGGTGGCTACCAGAAGGAAGGTGGGTGAGGGGATGGGTGAAATAGGTGATGGGGATTAAGAGTACATTTATCACGATGAGCACTGAGAAATACAGAGAATTGTTGAATCACTGTATTATACACCTGATATTAATATAACACTGTATGTTAACTATGCCAGAATTAAATTTTTTTAAATGCCATTTCACAATGGCTTCATTAGAATTAAGATCTGATAGGCAAGCTCCATACTTTGATATGATATCAAGGTCCTTTTAATGTATAATAGTTTCCCCTCCTCCCTTGTTTTACTTTTTTGTTGTTTTTATTATGCACTACGTTAATACACTGCATAACCTTCTGGAAGAATTAGATGAACATAACTGAGTTATTTTTCATCAATCAGGAAAATGCTTCCTTAATAATTTTCTCCAAACGCTTTGACACATAGTCATGATTAACTTCAGAGACTGCACCTATCTCTTCCCATCAAATTCCACTGATACGGATAATGGACAGCCCTTTTTTCCTTGCTCATTAGCGAACCCGTGGGTGTGCGTGCACTGGCTGTGCTGGGGTGACCAAGCACATGGCCAAGATGCCAATCCAGGGCAGAATCTCAAGTCCTTCCCACTTCCCTTTTTTAAATGCCATTTAACACTGTTGAAGATATTCTTGATTTCTTTTTAAACAATGTTCTTGAGTTTTCACTAATATCTTGTTTTACTGGGATACATATTTAAGTAATATTTTTTTCTGAAAGAAAAATGTTTATTATCTTTCTAAGTCTTAGTTTATCTGAGAATGTTTTTTCTTTTGCTCTTCTCCACACATGGCTAACTAGTATTCGGGCAGAAAAGTCTGAAGCCAATTGGATTTGGGGGGGTGGTTAATGTGTATAGGATTATTTTTTCCCTCATTATCCTTGGAAATTAAAGACTGAACCAAGATATGTCTGGCAAATGTCTGATAGGTGTCCTTTCATTCTGTGCCAAAGACAGGCATTACTAATTGATCATGGCACTCTTTCCCACTGAACACAAATGAAGCCTCTGATTCCTTAAAACGAAAAACAAAACACTTTTTTTGCCATCACTAATGAAGGTGTTGGTCTCTTACTAAGTTTCTTAACATGCACTCAGAATGTTCAGGCTTTAAATCTTTCAGGAAAGTTTCTCTCTCTTTTTTAATCCTTTTCTTTCTCATTTTTTGAAATCATTGCTCTTCTCCTGTCTGTCTTGATCTCTCTGAAGTAGCTTTTAAAGATTAGGGATCTGGGGTGCCTGTGTGGCTCAGTCGGTTGAGCATCAACTCTTAGTTTCAGCTCAGGTCATGATCTCATGGGTCCTGGGATAGAGCCTGCATCAGGCTCCGCACTCAGCGCAGAGTCCGCTTGAGATTCTCTCTCTCCCTCTGCCCCTCCCACTCATGTGCTCTCTCTCTCTCTCTAAAATAAATAAATAAATATTTTTTTAAATTAAAAAATAAAGATTAGGGATATGTCTCCATATTTCTTTATTTAATTTTCATCTCTATTTTTAATTCTGTGTTGTAGAAGAAGCTCAAGCAAGTGTTCTGTTTCACTGTTTTTGGTTTTCTGTTGTTCTTAACTGCTACTGACTGCCTTACGTGTAGTTTTTCCTAATCATTTTCTCATTTAACTGCCTAATTTAATTTGAAATACAATTTAGTATGTGTGTTTTTTTTACCTTTTTTACTGAACTTCAACTTTCATAAAGTAATGTACACTACTCTTAAGTTTAAGCTCAGTACATTTTTATATATGCTTGTATTCATGCTAACTGCCACCCAGATCAAGATATAGAATATTTCTGTGGGATGTCTGGGTGGCACAGTCAGTTAAGCATCCAACTCTTGGTTTTGGCTCAGGTCATGATCTCAGGATGGTGAGATCAAGCCCCACATCAGGCTCCACACTTAGCATGGAGTTGGCTTGAGGTTCTCTCTCTACCTCTCCCTCTGCCCCTCCCACTAATACTCTCTCTGTCCCTCTCTCTCAAATAAATAAATCTTTGGGGGGGAAAAGATACAGAGTATTTCTGGCATCCCAGTAGTTTCCTTTATGCCCCCTCTTATTTATAGTCTCCCTCACACAGGTAACTATTATTCTCACCTCACTCACTATCAGTTCGTTTTGCCTATTTTTGAACTGTATATAAACAGACTCATATAGTACATACCCTGTGTGTCTGGCTTCTTTTGTTCAACACAGCCTATGAGAGATTCATCCCTGTTGGCTGCATGTTAAGTAGTTCATTCTTCATGATTGCTGTGTAGTATTTTTTTTGTATGAATACACCACAATTTGTTTATTATACTATTGATGAAAATATGTTTAATTTACCAGTCTTGGCTATTATGACTAAAGCTACCATGAAGATTTTTATCGTCTTTTGGTGGACTTATGCTCTAACTTATTTCCGCTTGATAGAAACCTAGGAATGGGATTGTTAGGTCATAAGGTAGGTGTATGTTACTTCAATAGATACTGCCAAACAGATTTCCATCATGGTTATACCAATCTATATGACCATCTATAGTGTATGAGAGTTTTGGCATCTTGGCAACACTTGGTTTGGTTTGGTTTTGTTAAATTTAATTAGCCAACATATACATCATTAGTTTCAGATGTAGTGTTCAACAATCCATCAGTTGCATATAACATCCAGTGCTCATCACATCATGTGCCCTCCTTAATGCCCATCAGTCAATTACCCCATCTCCCTACCCACCTCCCCTCCACAACCCTCAGTTTGTTTCCTATGGTTAAGAGTCTCTCATGGTTTTTCTCCCTCTCTGATTACTTCCCATTCAGTTTTCCCTCCCTTCCCCTATGATCCTCTGTGCTGTATCTTATATTCCACATATGAGTGAAACCATATGATAATTGTCTTTCTCTGATTGACTTATTTTGCTCAGCATAATACCCTCCAATTCCATCCATGTGAAGTAAATAGTAAGATTTCATCCTTTCTGGGTGCCTGGGTGGCTCAGATGGTTAAGCGTCTGCCTTTGGCTCAGGTCATGATCCCAGGGTCCTGGGATCGAGCCCCGGGTCAGGCTCCCTGCTTAGTGGGGAGCCTGCTTCTCCCTCTGCTTCTCTCATGAATGAATGAATAAAATCTTAAAAAAAAAAAAAAGATTTCATCCTTTCTGATGGCTGAGTAATATTCCATTGTGTGTATATACCACATCTTCTTTATCCATTCCTCTGTTGATGGACATCTGGGCTCTTTCTGCTGTTTGGCTATTGTGGACATTGCTGCTATAACATTGGGGTGCAAGTGCCCCTTCGGATCACTGCTTTGTATCTTTGAGGTAAATACCTAGTAGTGCAATTGCTGGGTTGTAGGGTAGCTCTATTTTTTAACTTCTTGAGGAACCTCCATACTGTTTTCCAGAGTGACTGTACCAGCTTGCATTCCCACCAACAGTGTAAGAGGGTTCCCCTTTCTCCGCATCCTCACCAACATTTATTGTTTCCTGTCTTGTTAATTTTAGCCATTCTGACTGGTGTGAGGTGGTATCTCATTGTGGTTTTGATTTGTATTTCCCTGATGCCAAGTGATATAGAGCGTTTTTTCGTAACACTTGACTTTGATTTTGGTTATAATTTTACCCATTCTGGTGGGTGTGAAGAAGTATCTCATTGCAATTTTAATTTGCATTTTCCTCATGAATAATAATGTTAAGTACCTTTTCTTCTGCTGTAGGCCATTTGGATATCCTCTTCTATGGAGTGCCTATTCCTAATTTTTTTTTTCCTGGGGTGGTTTGTCTTTTTTCTTACTGATTTGCAGAATTATTTTTTTAGTCTAAATATTAAGATCTATGTTGGACGTATATATTGAAAATATCTTCTCTCAGTCTGGCTCACATTTTTACTCTCAGTGTCTTTTGATGAACACAAGTTCTTAATTTCAATGAAGTCAAATTTTTTTTCTTTTATGGTTAGTGCTTTTTGTGTCCTATTTAAGCGATGTTTGCCTACTCACAGGGCACCTGGGTGGCTCTGTCAGTTAAGCATCGCCTTTTGAAAGAGAGTGTGTGCACTCTCTTTCAAAAAAAAAAAAAAAAATGTTTGCCTACTCCAAGATCATGAAGATATTCTGTATTTTCTTTTAGAAGTTATTTTACCTTTCACGTTTAAGTCTGTAGTCCATCTGAAATTTTTGTTTAAGGCATGAGGTAGAGGCAAGGTGAATTTTTTTCCAGATATCCGGTTGCTCCAGCACCATTTATTGAAAGTTCATTTTCCCCATTGAACTGCAGTGGTGTCTTATCATAAGTTGGGTGATTGTATATATTTGGGTCTTTTTCCTCACTTTCTGTTCTGTCCCAGTGGTCTGTTTATCTGTCCTTGTGCAGTTACTATTAAATCTTAATTAGTACTGGGGTGCCTGGGTGGCTCAGTCGTTAAGCATTTGCAGGGAGTCTGTTTCTCTCTCTCCCTCTGCCCCCCCCTCCTTGTGCTTGCTCTCTCTCTGTCAAATAAATAAAATCTTAGAAAAAAAAAAGAGGGGCACCTGGGTGGCTCAGTCATTAAGCATCTGCCTTTGGTTCAGGTCATGGTCCCAGGGTCCTGGGATCGAGCCCCACATCGGGCTCCCTGCTCAGTGGGAAGCCTGCTTCTCCCTCTCCCACTCCTCCTGCTTGTGTTCCCTCTCTTGCTGTGTCTTTCTGTCAAATAAATAAATAAAATCTTTTAAAAAAAAATCTTAATTAGTATTAATTTTAAAAGTTTCCAAAATTTTCAGTGACTCTCCTAGAGAGACACTTATTCCTTAGATTTGTATCCTTCTGTTCACTTGTAATACCTTTTTTTTTAAGTAATCTCTACACCCAACATGGGGCTTGAACTCACAACGCCCAAGATCAAGAGTCACATGCTCCACCAGTGGAGCCAGCCAGGCGCCCCCAAATATAATACCTTTTCATATGTTTGGTGAATTTTTTTTTTCATCCTCATTCCAGTCCCATCTGCAGTTTGTCTTGCAGAAAATTCCTCATATTTTCTGGTATGTGGTTGCCTAGGTCTGATATATGCATTTCAGTGGAAAACTGGAAGGATGGACAATATAGTTAGAAACATGTACTTAAAGCCATTCTAATTACAAGCCAGTGCTAGTTTTTTTTTTAATGAGTTTCTGGCCTTCCCAGTTGAATATTTTGAAAGTCATGTTCATTTTATTAAGGTGAGCATTGTTCTTAAAATATACTTGCATGGATTTATATGTGTGTCTTAATACTTCATAACAAGCAGCTGTACTCCTCTCCTGTAAAACTCAGGAAGAAGCAATCCAGTGATTGATGAAGATGTCCCCTAAGTCTTTCTGTGTTGGTCTCAGCTCTGCAGCTTGGTATATCCCCCACGCCCCCAGCCTGAATATGAGGAGCATAGAGGCTCAGTAGGCTACACTGAGAAAGATGAAGGCAATGTCAGAAATCCAGAATGGGGTGGGAATGGTTGTTTTGAAACTCAGGAGTTTCAGACGATCTGCCTGTGTGCCTTTATTTGATAAAAGTTCCATGTGGATCTTTTGCGAGCTGGGTAAGAGGCGCCAGCCCTGGCATTAGGGCTAAGCCAGAGTTTTGTGTACTTATGGAGCCAGAGTCCTTGCCCAAGCCGGCTCATGAAGACACAGCTGGGGAGCAAGGACTATTTCCTATATTTGCTGTAACTTTAGTGCTGGTTATAATTCTCAGGAATCGGTATGTAAATAAGAACACACATCTAGAGGTTTGGGAGTCACCTGACTTTTTTGTTTATTTGTTTTGCTTTTTAATGTAGCAAAAGTATGTGGATTTACTGTTGTTGTTTTTTTTATGCTCTATGGTTAAAAAAAAGGCACAGAAGTTTTTAAATTTTTACATTGTAATTCAAATACAAGAATCAGAACTGACCCTCCAGTGATATTTTTTGAAGAGGAAAGCGGTAATAGGAAATTTAACTAGGAAGACCCTATACTTCAATTGTAAAGATATCTTCTTTCTCCAAGAATTAGTCCTGATTAGGGTTCAGACCCACTAATACAGAGTGGGAGGGGGTAAATCACAACTAAAGACCTTGGCACTTCTATAAGAAATTTAAATAACAGGCAGACATATAGAGAGTCAAAAATATGTGCTTGGTGCCAGCTCAGCCACAGAGAAGATACTGCATTTGTGGTCCAGGGAAGTTAAATATTTGTGGTCAGCTTAAAATTCAACATAAAACTCTCATCTGTGATGGAAATTATCCAGAAACTGCATGGAGGGCGTGCAAGTTGCATAAACTCTCAAAGGCTTCTCTCATGCGGCCGGGCTAGAAGAGCCTGTTCTCCTTTCTTTACCCCGTGTGACTAGCAAGCCCTTCTAAGGCTGTCTCTGCTTTGTGGCTCACCCCTTCACGTCTGCTCTAATGGCACTTTTTCCAGGAGCCTTTCCGTGCTCACCTTTTATAAAATAGCAGTACCCTCCCCACCCTGTTACTCTCTGTCCCTCTTACCCTACTTAATTGTTTTCATAGGACTTCTCACTACTTGTCCTGTGTTTATTTGCTTATTTGTTTCTGAGTCTCACAAGAACATGAGGCTCCGTGACAGCAGGAACATTGTTTTATCCACTGCTCTATTCCTTACACCTTGAATAAGGCCTGCCACACATAGCAGGTGCCTGTTATTTATTGAATGAATTCAGTGGAATACCTTAAAATATTTTTAGAAGTATAGTCTAGGGAGCAAAAAACTTAGTAGAGGGTACCTTTACACAGTAAAACCTCAGACTGAAATCAGCCTGAAACACCTCAACTGTCTTACTTTCTGTTCAGTGGTAGCTGCATATTGTCCCTCACAGCAAGACTAGTACTTGCAAGCAGTGCCTGAGCCTTCGGATGTACAAGGTACCTCTTGCCATAACATCTGGGTTACACTTAAAGATGGAATTAACACATTTTAATTTTCACAGTAAAAAATGTTAGTGTTTCTGGCCTTCACCTTTGTTGAAGACCCTCCTGACGTTGATTACTGTGGTAAAAGTAAGCTAGAGAAAATACTGTTAAGAAAATGTTAAGAGAGGGCGCCTGGGTGGCTCAGTTGGTTAAGCGACTGCCTTCGGCTCAGGTCATGATCCTGGAGTCCCGGGATCGAGTCCCACATCGGGCTCCCTGCTCGGCGGGGAGCCTGCTTCTCCCTCTGATCCTCCCCCTCTCATGCTCTCTGTCTCCCATTCTCTCTCTCAGATAAATAAATAAAAAATCTTGGGCGCCTGGGTGGCTCAGTTGGTTAAGCGACTGCCTTCGGCTCAGGTCATGATCCTGGAGTCCCGGGATCGAGTCCCGCATCAGGCTCCCTGCTAAGCAGGGAGTCTGCTTCTCCCTCTGACCCTCCTCCCTCTCGTGCTCTCGCTCATTCTCTCTCTTGCAAATTAAAAAAAAATAAAAATAAAAAAAAATGTTAAGAGAAAATGCATTTTGCAGTACTGTATCCTGTATTTATTGAAAAAAATCTGCATATACATGGACCCGTATAGTGAAGGGTCAACTGTAGTTTGTGATTGTTTGCATGTCTTCCTATGTGTGTGCTTCAGAAATAGTGCCCTTTCTGGGCAGCATGCAGACTGGAGCACATATATATATGCTTCTGCTATTCTTTTGTGATACATAAATGCAGCGTCGTCTGTCCAACCTTTGTGTCATTTGAGATCATGGCTGGTTGAGGGGTCTCTTGTTGCTGACCACTCCCAGGCCTGATGGATTTGAGTAACAAACAGGATTTTTCTCCAATCTGCTTTGTTTTGCTTCCTTTTCTAGGTTTTTCAGTCCTCCCAACAGAAAAACTCTGTTGCAATAAACACATTCGGTTTTCTGGATGTGTTCCAGAACTTTATTGTTGATGATCTTTAGCATTTGGTATGAAATTTGTTTCACAAATGATGTTGATGATCTCTAAGATATGCTCTAAAGTTAAAAAAAAAATGGCAAAGTATATCATCATTGATATAAATATATTTATAAAAGGTATAGGGAGAGCCCACAGTTAATCATATATGGCAGTGTATGCATAAATATCTCCAAAGCACACCCTAGAAATTGGCAACAGGGCTGGGGAACAGAGGGTCTAGAAATCAGAATAAGATTTTTTTTTTTTTAATTCAGCCTTTTGTACTGTTTGTATTTGCCATGTGCCATGTGTTTAAAGTACACATTACTAAGCAACTTCAGTTTGACCTGATACTGGAAGCCGAGGTGCCACCATATCTTCAGTGCCTCCTAGAAGATGCTCTTTTTTTTTTTTTTTTTAAGATTTTATTTATTTATTTGACAGAGAGAGACACAGCAAGAGAGGGAACACAAGCAGGGAGAGTGAGCGAGGGATAAGTAGGCTTCCCGCTGAGCAGGGAGCCCGATGCGGGGCTCTATCCCAGGACCCTGGGACCATGACCTGAACCGAAGTCAGATGCTTAATGACTGAGCCACCCAGGCGTCCCTCTTTTTTTTTCCTAAGATTTTATTTATTTGACAGAGAGAGCAAACACAAGCAGGGGGAGGGGCAGAGGGAGAGAGAGAAACAGACTCCCTGCTGAGCAAGGAGCCCAACTTGGGGCTTGATCCCAGGACCCTGGGATCATGACCTGAGCCGAAGGCAGACGCTAACCAACTGAGCCACCCAGGCACCCCTAGAAGATACTCTTACTGAACTTCTTTTCTACTTTATCAGCAGCAAGAGTTGGCTTTAGTTTAATTTAAAAAAAGTTCAGGCTATGTGGGGGCATCCCTAGTATAGGCTGGTACAGAAATTTTGTCTCTCTGTCTTACCAGTATGAAGCACTGAAACTATACTTCAGAGTACAGTTGACCCTTGAATAACGTGGGGCTTGAGGGTGCTGATCCCCCTGCGCAGTTGGAAATATGCATAAAATTCTTGGCTCCCCCAAAACTTAACTACAAATAGCCACTTTTGACCGGAAGCCTTACCAATAACATAAACAGCCGATTAATACATATTTTGTATGTTACGTGTATTATATACTGTACTTTTTAAATAAAGTAAGCTAGAGGGGAAAAAATGTTAAGAAGTCATAAGGAAGAGAAAATACATTTACAGCACTGTACTGTATTCATCGAAAAAAATCTGCATATAAGCGGACCCATGCAGTTCAAACCCGTGCTGTTCAAGGGTCAGCTGTAGTCTGTGATTGTCTGCATGTCTTTCTATATGTGTGCTTTAGAAATAGCGTAAGCAGCATTCATAGCTACTGGCTTACTATCTCCAAGCCTGTTCTTAATCCAATGACTTGGAAATATTTAATAAAGAACCAGAAATATATTCTGACGGCAGCTTTATGGACTATTTTGCAAAACCTGTCAAGATATACTGCATAGGCTTGGTGATCAGAAATGGATCAGATGAGATACCACCAATTCTAAGGGTTTTTGCCAGAATGACCTGTAGAAAAATAAATCTCCCTGAATTAGATGAAAGTCATAGTCTTCATTATGTTCTGTTTTGGTTGTAAGAAATTTCCATAGAAGTTACTTATTTTGTCTGGGCTTGAGTTTACTCTCTGTAAAATGGGGGTGACAGTAGTCCGTCCCTTCATAATATCTCATTAAGGATTAAATGAGATAATGTAAGTGAAAATGCCTAGATTTTAAAAATAAAAGTCTCCCTCAATTTATATGTTCTTCATAGTGAGTGGAGGGGGCAGTTAAGCAGACTCCACACGAACAGTCACAATTGAGTCCCACACCAGATTCCCATATCCCTTCCAGATCACCTTGCAGTTGCTGTTGCTGTTTTCTCTTCAGATTAAAGATTCCCTCCGACCCCTACACTGGCTCCATTTTCTGCCTTCCAGCTGTCACCATTATCCTGTGGCTTTGGATGCAGAAAACCTGTTAGATTTACCTCCTAAGCCTAGGATTCAGGCCCGGTGAGAAATTAGGCAGGATTCAGGTAGTTTTTCCGAAGGCAAGGCAGGTGTGCTTAACAGTTACATTGTCCCAGGATTCTCCTATAATGGAAACCCTCAAGTGAGGGTTTGTGAGCCCTTCAGAGAACAGCAAAAACACTTTGGAAATAAAAGCGGTCCTGGGCGTTCCAGCGCTTCCCATGCTGGCCCCCTTCCGGCACCATTCCTTTCTGCAATCCCACCCTGCTCTCAGTCCTGGCACAGAGTCTCACGAACATGCCACCTGCCTTTCTCTCTCTCTGGCCCCATCCTTTGGCTGCTCAGTTTATTTTTTCCACATCCTCACCCTCTTCCAGTTCCAAGCTAAATAACCCTCACAGATGGCTCGTTCCATCAGAGCTGTTTAAGAACACAGGACAGTGAACTGAGGTCCTGAAGGAGCTGCCAAAGCCCAAGGCTGCCCTTCCTACGGAGGTCCAAGACAGCTTTGTCATCAGCTCCCTAGAAGTCCGTGGACAGCGAGCAGAAAAGCTGGCGGGTTGGGTGGTGGAGTATCTCTTTAACAATATAATCCTCTAGAAGCTAGCAACTAGTTCTCACTTAGATTTACAAGTCAGAACCTGGAGCCGGATACATTGCATACTCCATTTTCCACAGAAGACAGAGCACTTTGTAGTTGGCATATCTCCCCCACTTTTTTACAGCATGGAAACCCAACAGGAAATGGCAGTCCCATTTGTGTTTTGGATCGTGGTTTGAGTCCTTGCTGAATCTCTTTATGAACTCCTGCAGAGGTCTAGACCCCTGCCCTGCCTGACCTGGAGGGCGGTATTCCCAGCTGTCAGCACATCCTTGGGAAGAGGGTGAACTTCAGACACCTATTAGAAATCCTGCAGATGAGAGGAGACCCAGAATTTCACTATTTCTTTCCTGTCAGCAAGGACATGTAAGTTTCCTGTCTGCCTTGTCATCAGCTTTGGAACACTTTTCTCCTACATCCCCCATGCATGCTGTGGTCTATAAGCTTTTGCCTCCATTCATTATCCCGGCACCCTCCTTCCCTCTGTCATAATCAGATGTGTCTGGTTAATTTTGCCCTCATGACAAGACGGCCTTTTCCTCGTCCTCACAGTTATTCCTGTGGGACTTAAAGCCTCTCTTGATCATGGTCTCCCTCTCTTTCCCTTCCTTCTCACTCCCCTCTCTGACTGTACCCTTTGTGAGTAGGTTCCTCTGAGGTCACTGAGGAAGGGCAGTCTGTGCCATTTGCCACTCTAGGAGTCTCTTTTTCCTCAGTAAGCAGAGTTCCCTTGAGAGACCCCTTCCCTTTCTCTACTAAAAGCCGTGTAATGGGGCAGAGAACAATGGCATGTGTGGAATGGTCTGGCTAGACAAAGGGAAGTTCACTCTCAGCCACAGAGAGCAGACAGTTAAGGAAGCTTCCCCTGGAAAGAAGAGACAAGGAAAGACAAAATTCTGTGACAGGGAAATACTCCCTGAGAACTCAGTCAGAAATCAGCATCTCCTCCCTAAGCCTGATCTTTCTACCGAGAACTAAACAATTGTTCTTTCCCTTCTCTGCCTTCGTATCTTGCTCCAAGATCAAGAGTTGCCAGATGAACAACACACCCTGTTGCTCACACAGTAGAAGTTTCTCAGATTAACAGATTTGGGGAGCCTTTGGGTGCCAGGTGGACGGAGGCAACTTTGATTTCCTTTTTCTTGTCCCCATGCTCCCTGGTGAACTTTCCTCTTTACAGTACATCCAGAGTTCAAGACTGTACTGCAGAGAACTTTCTGGGGACACTCATATATAGGTCTTAACTTGGCATCCAGCAGTGACAAGTTTCGCATATTCATTCAGTTCATCAACTGATCAGCTAAGGTCTTGCCCATACTGTGTCCAGAGAAATGAAATTAATCTGAATGATAGAACTCCTTTTAGGACAGATACTCTGAGAAATTTTAAATTTCAGTATCTTGGGGCACCTGGGTGGCGCAGTCAGTTAAGTGTCTGCCTCCAGCTCATGATCCCGGGGTCCTGGAATCGAGCCCCACATCAGGCTCTCTGCTTAGCGGGGAGTCTGCTTCTCCCTCTGCCTCTGCTGCTCCCCCTGCTTGTGCTCTCTCTCACTCTCTCTCTCAAATAAATAAATAAAATCTTTAAAAAATAAAATTCAGTATCTTTGTTCTTGCCCATACTTAGCCAGGCATCCGTTTGGTTTGTGTTTACCTGAATACAAATTCCTCAGAACTGTGTATTTTGTCCTGGGGTTGGGCCTTTGGGCTGCTGCTGAGCGGGGGTGGGGGAAGGGTATGAAAAGAACTTGAAGTAAGTCCCTTTCTCCAAAAGTAGCATTGCCTTCCTAGGAGGCTACAAAGTATAATGAGCACAGACTTTGGAGTTAGACAAATCTGAGCTTCAGTTTCCTCTTCCTCTTTCTGTCTCAAAGGATTACTGTGATAGTCAAATGAAATAACATAATGCCTGGCAACCAGCAGTTACCACTTCATCTCCACCACAGCTTTCCCAGTAAAATGGGCTATTTCAGCCACTGAGAAGCTGTGACCAGTGAAAACTGCAGAGGAAGTAAAATGCTGACTTGTTCTACATACTGCTGTCCTGAACCTCCTTAATGGGCTTCTTGCACACTCGTGAGCTTTTGTTTCTAGAATGTGCCCTGCCCTGAGTTTGTATTCTGATCTCCAGAGACCACTCCTCACCTCTTTGCCCCTTGGCTTTTTTTAAGGGGCCCTTCTTGTCTTTGAATCTGGCGAGAAGTTAGCCAGAAAGCTTGCCCTCAGCCTCCTATGGGCAGGCACACAGTTTTGGCTCATTCCCGCCAAGTGGCCTGGAGAGAGCTCCAGCGTGTCGGAGATGGCCATGGGAAAGAAGTGGCTCACAAAAAGATCACGGTGTGTGAGCCAGCAGCTCCCCATTGCCGCTGGAGTAAGCTCAGTGAGGCTGCCGACAGGAGTCTTCAGAACACTAAACAGGTGATTAAAACATCAGTATACGTCTTTCCAAACTTTACAGAAAGCCAAAAACTTAGTTTGGACACCAACAGAAATTTTCCGCTCTGGAGCTTTATAAACTGGTCTGCTGTTTCTTCCTCTGCTCTGTGGCCAGAGGGGAGCTCTGTGCTAATGATTCCATAAAACCCTCCAAGTCCTCCTGAGTGGCTTATCAGATGAGAAGAACTGATACCACCTTTTTCCATCATGAATTGTCTCTAGCCTCTCACTTTAGTTCAGATTCTGAATCTTGAGCCCTTCTGAAAGGCCAAGCCCCGCTCTTGGCACTGTCCCCTGTGACAGAGCTGAACTCCAGCATCAAGTTCAGTGGCAGAACTGTCTTTCCTCGCCTCCTTTCCAAGATGACTGCCCAGAATCATAGAACCTTTAAGAACAGAAAGAGACCTTCAGAATCATCTGCATTTTACAAACAAGGTTCAGTAACTTGCTCAAGATCACATGAGTTAAGAAAGCATGCTCTCCTAGACCCTGCTCTCCCCCGACCTGTGGCATGTCAGCCGCCTGCGGGAAAAAGACCACGCCCAAAGGAGGTCAGTCTTCAAGCCCTGAGCAACAGGAGGCTGCCCGCTTTGAACTTCTGTACTAAATCAGACCTTTCCCCTTGTGGGGGCTGTGGGAGTCTCTGCCTGACGCACAGGTAAATGCTCTGGATTCATTGAGAGCTGTGGGCAGTGGAACACAAGAGCAGAGGCACATGGATGGAGGGATGGGGGAAATAGGTGATGGGCATTAAAGAGGACACTTACCATGATGAGCACTGAATAATATATAGTATTGTTGGATTACTGTATTGTACACCTGAAACTAATATAGCACTGTATGTTAACTATAATGGAATTAAAGTTAAAAACTTAATTTAAAAAAAAGAGCAGAAGCACATTCCAGCTGCTGCATTTACTAGCTGTATGACCTTGAGCAAGTTACTTCTCTGTGCCTTGATTTCCTCATCTGTAAAATTGAGATAATGACAGCACCTACTACGTAAAGCTGTGGGGATGAGATGAGTTGGCGCATGTAAAGTATTTGGCACAGTGCCCGGCATGTAGCAGCCATTCACTAAGTGTTCACTCTAGCTGGTAAGGAGGAGTGAAGCACACAGCAGGTTCTGTTGTTATGCCTAAAGCCCTGTGACAGAAAGCTCTCCCAGGAAGTGGCTCCATGAGGTGGCATGAATACTAGGCTAGGAAGTCCTTGCATCTGGCTTCAGATCTCACTAAATTTACTCAAGTTTGTTTCCTCTTCTCTATTATCATTACCTAAGTGTAATAGTAACTGCTTCATAGGGTGCTGAGGATGGCCAGATCCTAAAAGTGCCATGGAAAACGTAACATGGGATTTTTTGTTACATTATGAAGAATGGACTAAAATTGTGACCACCTTCACCTAGTCTTCCAACCTTTAAAGGACTTGATTCTCAAGCTTCATTGTTCATACGTACCTGGAACACTTGTTAGAGTGCACATTTCAAGGCCTTAGCCCTAGCAACACTTATTTAGTCCAAAGTGGAATCCATGAGTCTGCATTTTTAATAAGCTCAGTATGTGATTCCGATGCAGGTGGTTTTTTAAAATGCTTTTTACTGTTGGGGCACCTGGGTGGCTCAGTCAGTTGAGTATCTGCCTTCAGCTCGGGTCATGATCCTGGGATCGAGCCCTACCTGGGGCTCCCTGCTCAGCATGGAGCCTGCTTCTCCCTCTTCCTCTGACCCCACTTATGCTTGCTGTCTCTCTCTAGTGCTCTCTCAATTTTTTTTTAAAATGCTTTTTAGTGTTTAGAGGCTTAGAAAAGGGAACTGATTATTTCTTGAATTTCTTCTATGTCCCAGACATTTACCTTACTTAGACCTTATCTCAAACTGTGGCTGGACTTTAGTGAGTTAACTTTAGTTAGCCAAGCTTGTCTTATCTCCAGCTGTGAAGCAAGGGCCACGCGTAAGATTCAGGTCTCTAGATGTAGAACCTGAAAATACGACTTAATGTGGCCTTTCTACCTCAGCCCTAATCTCAGAGAATTTCTGTGTGCCATATTTTTAATATTCCATGGGGAGTCTCAAGATATGGCTGCAGTTTTTTCTCAGAGCATGACATTGGTGCTTTGAAGAACATAAGTCTTACCTCTTGCTGAGTTGTGCTATGCCTTGCCCTGGGGCAAGAGCCTCCAGTTAAAGCAAGTCAAAACGTGCCCAGAGCTTGGCTTGTTGTGATATCTTATTTCAAACCCAAAACTCTGTAGGCAGCCTGTCAAAAGAGAGCACCTGTCCCTTACTGAGCCCAAACCTCCATGGGGAGCACCACCCAAAGCAGAAGGTAGCATCTCTGAGTCTGTCCAGAGTGTCTTTGTTGCACAACACAAGCAGCATGATTCACATACTGTACAGCGTGGCTGGCTTCCCTCCACAATCGTGTCGTCCGTGCCGTCCACGGACCCAGTGTGTGTCAGATGCTGCAGATAGATTTTTCTTTAAAGATACACATACATAAGTGTGTGTGTGTGTGTTTATACAAATTACAGTGCCTACCCTCAAGAATCTTACTTAGGAGAGAAAATAGGACAGATTAATGGAGAAAAATACTGAGAAGCATAAACAAATCAGCATCAAATTTATGAATGTCATGAATTTGAGAGGGAATGCATTCTCAGGTGACAAATTGAGGATCCAAATAGAACTTGATAAGCTACAATGAAAGAAGTAAGTAACAACTTGAAATCAAATAGGAATAAATATGAAATCCTACCTTATCCCAAAAGTCAGCTGCACATAGCAAGCAGCAAGCAGTACAATAATAAATAAACAGGTTTTTTTATATAGTACGTGGAGGCCTCAGTGAAGGACTGTTTAAAAGGGAATAGTAAGGGGGCGCCTGGGTGGCTCAATCGTTAAGCGTCTGCCTTCAGCTCAGGTCATGATCCGAGGGTCCTGGGATCGAGCCCCTAGTCGGGCTCCCTGCTCAACGGGGAGTCTGCTTCTCCCTCTCCCTCTCTGCTCTCTCTCACTCTCAAGTAAATAAATAAAACCTTTTTTTTTTTTCTTTAAGGAGGAATAGTGGCCCAGTTGGTTGAGCATCCGACTCTTGGTTTTGGCTCGGGTCATGATCTCAGGGTCATGAGATTGAGCCCTGCATCAGGCTTCGTGTTCAGGGGGCGGGGGGGGATCTGCTTGAGATTCTCTCTCTCCCTCTGCCCCTCCCCACTCTCTCAAATAAATAAATCTTAAAAAAAAAGAAAGAAAGAAAGAAAGGATGCCTGGGTGGCTCAGTAAGTTAAGCATCTGCCTTTGGCTCAGGACATGATCTCGGGGTCCTGGGATTGAGTCCCACATCGGGCTCCCTGCTCAGCGGGGAGCCTGCTTCTCCCTCTCCCACTACCTCCTGCTCCCCCTGCCTGTGCTCTCTGTCTCTGTCAAATAAATAAAATCTTTTTTAAAAATTAATAAAATAGGGCGCCTGGGTGGCTCAGTTGGTTAAGTGACTGCCTTTGGCTCAGGTCATGATCCTGGAGTCCCGGGATCGAGTCCCGCATCGGGCTCCCTGCTCAGCAGGGGGTCTGCTTCTCCCTCTGCCCTCTTCCCTCTCGTGCTCTCTGTCTCTCATTCTCTCTCTCTCAAATAAATAAATAAAATCTTTAAAAAAAATTAATAAAATAAAATTTTAAAAGGGAATAGTGGAGGACTTGCACTTAGTGCAGGGAGATATTATTTAGCCATTTATGTGAAAACAATTTGGGGATTTGTTGATTAAAGAGTTCACAATGTGGGGGCGCCTGGGTGGCTCAGTCGGTTAAGTGTCCTACTCTTGGTTTCAGCTCAGGTCTTGATCTCAGGGTCGTGAGATCAAGCCCCACATCAGGCTCCATGATCAGTGTGGAGTCTGCTTGAGATTTTCTCTCCCTCTCTCTCTGCCCCTCTCCTGCTTGCCCTCTCTTTCTTTAATATAAATAAATAAATCTCTGGGGGGGGAAGGAAGCTCACAATGTGTCCTTATTACAAAGTGGTGAACAATAAAACCAGTACAGTTTTGGCCTCAATTCAGAGAACTGAGATATCCATAATGGAAGAAGGAAGAGATGTTCCATCTGTTCCCGGCTGTCAGATCACACGTGGGCACTCATCTAAGAGACATGTTAGTCTTAGTGAAAGTCTTAGTGGAAGAATAAGCAGGATGTTGAGGAGACATTTGAAGTGAGGGACAGTCGAAGGAAGTGCGACTGTTTAGCCTAAGGAAGATATAACACAGCCGACTTAAAATAATTTGAGGCCAGTCAGGTAGAAGCAGAATTTGGGCTTTTTCACGTGGCCCCAGGGAACAGAATTAGAAGCACCAGAGGGTGAGTTGGGCTTAAAAGGGGTAGTCATTTCTACCAATTAGAAAAATCCAAAACTGGAACAGGTTCCCCAGTAGGAAACAAACCCCCTTCTAGATTCAAGGTAGTAACAGGCCCCTCCGACAGCATGGCCAAGAGTGGAAGGCAACAGAGGAAACAAAGAAACCTGTTAAGTAGGTGAATAAAATTACTTTACACAGTTCTCAAACAATAATAGGTAGTGATGGTTTTAAAAGCTTCCCCAGGGACTTGCGTCTTCTCCACCTGAAATACTCAAAAAAAGGTTTGGGTCCCTAGGAGATGATATGGAGGAGGTTCCAGCGTGACTCTGATGACCGGTAACTCTCTTTGTGGCATGGAAGTAATACACACACTGAGGGCTGCTGATGAGGTCAGAGCAGGTGAATGAAGTGGAATCCGAGCCTGCAGGTGCTGAAGCGATGCCCGTGGGCTTGGGAGAATTAGTGTACGTTACTCTGGAATCCCTCTCTGGGCTCAAAGTTCTGTGAAGTCAAGGATTGCATCTGCCTTGCTCTGTCTTATGTGCCCAAGGTGTCTAGCATATAGGCCCTGTCACATAGTAGAGCCTCGGAAAAATGTGTGGGCAGTGGGCTGGCACATTAGATAAAACTTTTTTTGTCTTTAAGATTTTATTTATTTGGGAGAGCATGAGCAGGGGAGAGAAGCAGATGGAGAGGGAGAGGCAGACTCCCCACTGAGCAGGGAGCCTGACACGGGGCTGGATCCCAGGACCCTGGGATCATGACCTGAGCCGAAGGCAGACGCTTAATGACTGAGCCACCCAGGTGTCTCTAGCTAAGACTTCTTAAGAAGAAAGACTTTTTCATGAAACTTAAAGGTGTGGGAGTTAATTGACTGCGTAAAGGCAAAGTCACCGTAGGTTGGGGGAATAACCTGTAAAGTCCCTCAAAAGGGAGCAAATGGCAGGTGGGGGAATATCAAGCAGGGTTGCCTGGGGCCTGGAGTTGAGGATTACGTAATAACAGCAAGAAGCCAGAGTGGTAACATACAGTAGGGAGGGGTGGGTGGGTCGGTGGTTAAGGGCTTGGACAGGTCATGGAAAGCATTGAGAGGTTGGGATTTCATCTTGTAGCAAGGCTGAGCCCAAGGGAATTAATTCTCCATCCTGACTTCCTGAGGACCCATCCACCTAAATGGGATAAAGGAGCAGGGTGCCAGGTCTCTACAGGGAGCTTCTTCTCCATGGGCTGCCTCTTCCTCCTCCTTGAGGGAAGAGGAAGGAGGATTCGGCCCCCTGTGTGCTGTAGGTAAGAGGGCCAGAGTGATATATTTCTGTCTTGATACAGGGCATCTTCCATATACCTGACCTGAATGTGACCCACCGCCCACTGGAGCCAGCCAGGACTTTGTTTCCTACTGAATACTCAGAGTCTGGAATAGTGCCTAATGCACACAGTAGGCACTTAGTAAATACTTATTGAATTGACTGTCAACTAAGTGTGTTGAATGCTGCAGATGTCTCAGAGAGGATACTCTCCCTGACACACATAAAATAAAACTGGGAACAAATTTGGTGAAGGAGCTTGAACACAAACCTAAAGGGTGGCCCCCCAATCCTGGCTGTTTAGAAGGCAAATAAGAATGTAGCTCAGAGTGACTAGAGCCCAAGATGTAGTGCTCCTGGCCCAGAACTAACTGGCAATGTAGAAACAAACTGCATGTGGATATTTGCAGGCTGAGACAGACATGAGGCCTTTCATCCCCAGGGGCTGAGCTTGTAGCCTCCCCTGCTGGTTCAGTAAGTGAGGGCCCCAGCGCCTGTGTTCCAGGTTTCAGAGCAGCTGAAGCCAGCCAGACCTGAAAGGCTTGTGTTGGCGGTGCCAGTGTCCGCCTCTGACTCCTGCCAGTGTGGGTGGCTGCTCTCAGAGCACTGTGCAGGGGAAGCGGATTGGACTGCAGCCCAAGCTACTGCTGCCTATGGTTTGCTGTCTGCGACGGGCTCATGTCAAGAATATACCTTGTTCATTCAGCCGGAGCTCAGAGCTCTAGAAGAGGATAGTTTTCTTTCCATGAGGGAACCGTTCAAGAAAAGCAAGCTGTACTTTGCTCAGGAGAATCCAGACTCCTGTCTGGCTTTGGTCAGAATTCCAAGCTCAGGCAATTCAGGTGGGTAGAAAATGCCACATTGGGGATTTTCTCATCATTTCCTTTGTATTGAGGAACCTGGAGCAAGGATCCAGCTGGGTCTCATTTAAGGAGGATATCATTAACAAAGACAAAGCCACCACACAACCCCAAAATGAAGGGACCAGATGGGCAAGGTAATCATGATATTCAGTACAGGATTTTACTTCTGTTGTGTGAATTAGTGGCAGGTTTGTCCTAAAGTCCGGGGCCTCTAGAGTCCCATTGAATTTGTGTCTATGGTTAGGTCTAGGAATCTTTTTGGAAAATAGGAAGAGGCACAAGAGAGAGGCTGGGCCTTGCCTCCACCAAGTGACCTACCCAGCAGCCTGGATCCAGTACCTTAGTTCTGAATAAGATATTTCAGCAACTTCAACAGCCAGGTGAGCATTCCAGGGGAGTACCAGCCCCATGCTTCCTTCCTTACCTCCGAGTCTGGCTCCCACACATCTCTGAGCAAAGTGAGGCAGCAAGGAAGAAAAAACAACAGCCATTCATTTATCATTGGCCCAGGCACCTTGCTAAATATTTGATATGCATTATTGCTTTCAAACCTTAGAACAACTTGAGCAAACAAAGGCTCAGAGATGCTAAGTAACTTTGTCTAAGGATACACAGCCAGGAAGTTGTAGTTAAGACTTGAGCTCGGCGGGGTGGGGAGGGGGGGCCTGGGTGGCTCAGTCAGTTAAGCGTCTGCCTTTGGCTCCGGTCATGATCTCAGGGTCCTGGGATCAACCGCCGCATCGGGCTCCCTGCTCAGCGGGGAGTCTGCTTCTCCCTCGCATGCCCTCTCTCTCTCTCTCTCATAAATAAATAAAATCTTAAAAAAGAAAAAAAAGACTTGAACTTGGTGCGCCTGGGTGGTGCAGTCAGTTAAACGTCCGACTCTTGGTTTCTGCTCAGATCGTGGTCTCAGGGTTTTGAGATCAAGCCCTATGGCGGGCTCAGTGCTCAGTGTGGAATCTGCTTGAAATTCCCTCTCCCTGCTCCTCCCGCTTGTGTGCACGTGCACGCTCTCTCTCAAATAAGTAAATCTTCAAAAATAAATAAATAAAAACTAAGAAAAAAGTCTATACTTTTTGTTAAAATTCAAGGGGTGCCTGAGTTGGCTCAGTTGGCTAAGCATCTGATTCTCCATCTCTGCTCAGGTCATGATCTCAGGGTCGTGAGATCAAGCCCCACATTGGGCTCTGCACTCTGGGGAGAATCTGCTCGAGGATTCTCTCCCTCTCTCGGTGCCCCTCCCCCTGTCTCACCCATGCTCTAAAATAAAATGAATAAATAAAATATTTTCAAAAATTAAAAAAAAGACTTAAACTCAAGTCCGACTATGAAGCCCAGATTTTTTTTTTAAAGATTTTATTTATTTATTTATTTGAGAGAGAGAGAATGAGAGAGAGCACATGAGACGGGGGAGGGTCAGAGGGAGAAGCAGACTCCCCGCCGAGCAGGGAGCCCGATGCGGGACTCGATCCCGGGACTCCAGGATCATGACCTGAGCCGAAGGCAGTCACTTAACCAACTGAGCCACCCAGGCGCCCGCCCAGATTTTTTTTTTAAGATTCATTTATTTGAGAGAGAGCACGTGTGCCTGGTGGGTAGGGACAGAGGGAGAGAGAGAATGTCAAAGAGACTCCCCGATGAGCAGGGAGCCCAACATGGGGCTCACACCTACAACCCTGAGATCATAACCCGAGCCAAAACCAAGAGTTGGACACTCAACCAACTGAGCCACCCAGGCGCCCCCAAAGCCCAGACTCTTTATCAGCCCCCTTTATTGCTTCAACTTGCCTCTTTCCAGAATGGACCATTGTTCCTACTGTTGTACTTACCTTCTCACTGCCAGTGAAGCGCCGGTCACTTGGTGGAGGCAAGGCCCAGCCTCTCTCTTGTGCCTCTTCCTATTTTCCAGAACTGCTTCACAGTTCTGTTCTCTCAGCTCTCCCTCCAGGGTAAACATAGTCTCCCTTTCAGTAGCCAAGTACCTCTACTTTTTGGAATATACAGTAAAACTATTATGGTAGCCTCTTCTCTCTCCCCCAAGTCTTCCCACCTAACCATTTTCCAGTTCCCACCCACCCCTCTCTATGAGATGTACGGGCAGTGCAGGGGTGCAAGTGCATGCACACACACACACACACACAGTAGATGTGGGTGAGGGGAGCAGGCTGCCATACCAGTCTGTGCATTGCCAGCTGATGGGTAATGGCCCCCATTGCCTCCACTAGGGAAAAAAAACAGCTGTTGGGACCAGCCACGTGGGTTGGGGTGGCTGCTGTGGGTTGATCGATCACATTAACATCTCATCTTGTGATTCACTGACCTCTTAACTAACACAGACTAACCGTAAGACTCAGGAGTGCTGGGTCTGGACATTGGGATCAAAAGTGACTGAGGGGAGGTGCCTGGGTGGCTCAGTCGTTAAGCGTCTGCCTTCGGCTCAGGTCATGATCCCAGGGTCCTGGGATCGAGCCCTGCATCGGGCTCCCTGCTTGGCGGGGAGCCTACTTCTCCCTCTCCCACTCCCCCTGCTTGTGTTCCTGCTCTCGCTATCTTTCTCTGTCAAATACATAAAATCTTAAAAAAAAAAAAAATGACTGAGGGAGGGGCCTGTGTTTAGCTGCCTTGCATAGATATGGGGCCCTGCTGCAGCAGGGATAGGGAAAGCGTGAAATGCTGATTGATTCCTTTGGACGATATGCCCAGGGGTTGTCAGGTTATGCTTCCAGCACAAGGACCCATGCCTCTTCTCCCTCTGTCCCCTTTATCATTCAGCACCTGCATAGGTCTCCTTTCTTTCCCCTCTTGTGCATAGGTCTCCTTTCTTTCCCCTGTGACCCTCTTTCACAATTCAGTACCAATTTCTTCTGATTCAGGTAGGTTGCCAATGTCTGTCTCCCCATTGTAAGCTACTTCCTGTGTCTTCAGAGTCCTTGTGCATCCTTATGGCCAGCTTGCCTCCTGCCTCTGGAGTCTGCTCCCTGCCTGGAAGCCCCTCCCTCTAGGAATGTGAATAAACCACTTCCTCTGTCCTCCCAGCTCCAGAGGATTCCCTGTGTCTGAACTTTCATTGGCAGACCTCTTAGGCTGACCCACCCTTGGCCACTACGGAATTGTCCTTCTCACCCTGCAGGCTCCTGTGAGGGTGAGTTGTGAATAACTAGAGGTTCCCAGTTTGTGAAAACACTTTGGTCTGACGTTAGCTTCTTGTAGCCAATCCTGTAGGCTTGGCTGATTAAAGATGATAATTAACCCATTGCTAATTGACCTCAGAAGCCAGCCAAGCAGCCTCTATTCACCAGCCTTGGTGGTGGATTTGTAGGCTATTTTAAGCTTTCTTAATAATCTTAGCAAGACTTCACTTTCCTGTCTGCATCTTACTTGCTCTAAGGACATTCCGTAAAATTAACAAGCTATAAAGTTTGATTGAAGGTTTCAACAAATGTGAGAATAATTGGCTCCGTTTAGAGAAACGAAAAAAACAACCTGTAAAGTTTGTAGAGGAAAACCCATGCGATTTTTCTCTTTAAGCAGAGGAGCAGTAGCAAGTGGGACTTCTTTAAGACCAGAGAAAATGGAACTGGCTGATAGTAGGGGTTTAAATTCTGATTCCCCCAAATCAAAAGTTCAGAAAAAGAAATTTTGCAGAATCTAAGCAGCCACTGTTGTGCTCTCGTGCCTTCCAAGAGGCCTGTTTGGAGATAACAGGAACCCAGGCAAGATGGCATGAGCCCCTTATTCCCTAGACTTGCATCCAGAGACCTGGTTCAGCTCTGTGACGCCTCCTCCTATTCCTTGGCTACATGGGCACGGGGAAAGGAGGAGTGTCCTCCCCTCCCCATGGCAGCTGTAAGGTGTTAAGTCTTGCAACTCAGAGTACAGCAGTCTGTGGTACCTGGTGCTCAGTTCCTTTACTCTCTCTCGCCCTCCCCCATCTTCCTTAACTCAGCTTAGATCTCTTTTTCTGTTCCTTCCAGGGCATGTCTGCCCAGACTGGGCTTGTCCCCTCCCAAGTGGCTATAGAGAGTTTCCAGAGAACTCCATTCCTTGCTTATCTACCACCCCACCCCACCCCCCAAGGTACCCCACACTGGTAGCTCAGTCTGCCTTTTCTCTTCTCTATTAACCTAGAGGTTTCTTTCTGCTTTCTACAAGACCTAACCTTCCATGTCGCTCCAACCTCCACTCACCCTGTGCACGCTCACACTGTATCTCTAAGGAACTGAGCCTCGGACAGGCCAGGCTCTTGTATCGCCTTGCCACATCTCACTTTCAGTTTTCCTTTCTGCTTGGTTCTTTGCGTGTGGACCTGATCCAGTGATAACTGGAGCCCTGAAGCTAGAGGTTTCAGTTCCCAATGGTGGGGCTCATTGCCTCAGATGGGCTTCAGGGGAAGGGAAAGGGGCTTTCTCCGAGTGCCTTTCTTTTAGTTCTTCCCTGACCTAAAGCTCCCCAGTTTTCTTCTCGAAGTTGATTAGAGTAATTTGTGTGAGACATTTTGTCCATCAACTTTGGAGTTCCTGGTAATCTCCTACACAGTGAGTCTGCTTCCAGAAAAGTCAGGACTACTACTGAGAAGGTGCTGGATCCCAGGTTCCCTGGGGTATTCCCTGGCCAGCAGCCCTTATACCTGCCTCTAGCTCTAGGCCAGCCCAGCCTGTTAATAGCCCAGAAGGAGCCCTCCTGCCCAGCTCTTTCTCCTCTAGAGAATCTAGAGTTTGCCCAGAGCTGCAATGTACAGATCACTTACATTCTGTGTTTTTCATTGATATAGAATGGAAAAATGTACTCATGAACAGGGCTATTGTGGAGATTATGTCATAGACTTTAGCTGGACTCCCCCCTCTCCAAGCAGGGAGCCCAGCTTTAACCCCTGTCCTACCAGGAAGTCCTCCTTGGCCAGCCAAAGATCATCTTGGAGTTGGCTCTTTGTGGGTGGTTGAAGGGTTTTTTCCATCATGATGTCTCTTATTAACCATATTTACACTTTTTTCCCTGACTGAAGTGCTGGAGGCTTTATCTGGGAGAATATTGCCATGAGCCTCATGTAGACTCCGGGACCAAGAGAACTGTAGTCCTCACCCTGCTGGGCTCATTCCTCCTGCCTTAAAGCAGAATGCTTTAACAGATAGGCCAGCGGGCTAGAGACAGAGGCTAAGCCCCTGGGCAAGCCCTAGACTTTTGTGCCTCAGTTCCCCCATCCACTAAATAACTAGAGGCCCATTCTCACTCACAGTGCCCTTTGGAAACCTAAGGAGCCCACACAACCTTGGCTGTCCTCCCTACTAGTTGGATTGCAGGGGAAAGAGTTCACAATTCCAAAAGGCTAAGTGGCTTTTCTCTCTGCAAACGCATGGAATTCTCTCCACACTTCTTAGTGGTAACTCAGAGACCCCACAGGATCAAAACCCTTTGAGAATCAGCCAGGAGTGCCCTTGTCCTGGGAAGAAACTAATGGCCATAGCAGACAAGATCCCCAAGGAAACCATGTTCCTTCTAAACATTTGGGTGACAGTCGAAGGTGGGGGGCACTCCATTTTGCTTTTGTGTCTATGTGAATGACAATCCCCACTGATCCCCGAAGGATGTGCTGCAGGCAGGCTCAGGATGTCTGCGTCCCTGGGTCCTGCTGTGCCCTGGAAATCCCCATCTCCAAGAGTCCCATGTCCACGCATGTGCCCTTTCTCCCTCTTGGCCAGGAATCACATTCTTTTCCTGAGCCTCTGAGCATGCCACCCAGTGCATGCTAGAACAGCAGGAACTCTCCTCACTGCCCGTCAGTAGGCACACACAGCCATGGACACACTCTCCTCTTCTGGGCAAATTTCTGCTGCACACTTGGCAGGAGTTCCTGCATTCTTCTCACCATCCAGGTGATGCCAAGGACCACGGCAAGCTTTTTCTCTGTCTTCCTCTCACCCCTCTACCCCCACCTCCTCTCCATTCAGTGGTAACAGCCTCACACTGAAAAGGAAAGTCCTGGACCCATTACATAATTCTCCATCGTGCAAGCAGTAGTTAGGGCATAAGGTCAGAGGTCATAGTGGGGTCAGGTGGCTGACACACACTGTAACGACAAGGTGGTTAAAATTAGACCACAGAGAGGAAACTGGCAGTCTTGTGGAAATGCAGAAGTTTCCTCTGCAAGTGAGAGGCTGGGGATGCAGGAGGCCACTGTGCGTGCTGCTTGCTGGGCCGTTACTCATTGCAGCTCTGTTCTTTAATGCGTTTTAGCCCCTGCTTCTGTATTTCTAGCCTTCCTCATGACATGTTTGAACACATGCAATGGAACCTGTGGTTACCTGCCCTGGCCCAAGCCCAAGACTGGACACCCCAAACTCAAGATGGCTGTCCCTTCCTAAGCCTTCTCTGGGTAGCTGAGCACCTGTTAGGTCAGGTGGAGGTGGTCAAGGTCCTGAGCCTGAGATTCAGGCCTATAATGCTCCCAGGGCCATTGGTGAGGGTGAGCAGGGGCCACTCCCAGGCAGAGAGAAGAGCGGGTTTGGCGCAGAGAGACAGCAGAGGACAGAGTCACGGAGTTGGAGTCCCAGTTGACTGGTGTGTGTTGCATTTGCCCTGGCTAGCCAGCTGGCACAGTAGTGTTCATTTCCCCAGTGTCCTAGAAGACTTGGACCGTGCCTGCCTCATGCCCCTGTGGTACCCAGCCGAGCCTCCCCATGCCTGTCCGTCCTCCCTGTGAGCCTCCTGCGTGCCCCACTTGTCTTTAGCACCCCTTGACAGGAAAGCAAGTACAAGATGTATCCTTTGCTACCAGTGGGATTATTGTCCAGGTGAGGGACATATGCACCTGTGAAACAATGAGCAAACAATCAAAGCCAGTCTCCAAGTTAGTACTTTACAATGTGATATGGACATCGAGGTCGCTTTCACATTCTGGAATGGGGAGCACTCTGCAGGGGCTAGAGTCAGTGCTGATGAAGGGGTGATGGTCTTCACCAGTCTCCAAGCTCCAGATCAAGCAGGGCTCCTCCTCTCCTTTGGAGGAAAGGGCCCCAGGGGCCAGAGATGAACAGCAGGTCATGAGAGGGTGCGAGCAGCACAGATGGATTTGCAAGTGAGGACACACCTGTGTGGTCTAGCAGGAGAAGGACCCCAGACAGAGTGACTATGGAAACTTCATCTGAGACACTTAGATTTGACGATTGCTCAAGATATTGAATTTCATTTCAGCTAAATCAGCCCCAGCTTCTCTGACAGCGCTGGCTTACGTGCTGATGTGGCCACATGGGAGCAGGGTGGCATGAAGCCCTGGAGGAGCAGAGTTTTGGTGAAACACCCCCTACCTGCTTTGCCTGCCTCCCTTCTCCTGACAATAGTTTCCTGCCTGACCCCAGTCTCTTCAGCATGAGAAGCTCTTGGGTGGGGCAGGAACCTGTCAGGGGAAGCCCAAAGTGATCTAGCTGAAATGAAACAGCCAAGAAAGCCCTCATCATTCATTTTACACTCAGGCTGTAAGTGCTCCTCTTGGGAGCCTGGAGAGGGGAGCTGGGAGGGGAATGGAGAGTGGCAGTGAGGGTATCAGGAAGCTGTGTTCTGGGAAAGCCAGTGTTCTACGCTCCACCCTTCCTTCTATCAATTAAATACTAAACTTAGACGAATGTAATTTACTCTTTTTTTATATCAGGCCCTCAGCAGAAGAAAGGCAAAAGGCCCAGAGGGCACCTGTCGTTGGTCATGGGATTGTCTGCTCCCCCAGGGATGACCTAAATAGAGACAGTGACTTTCTTCCTCTAGAGGAGCTTGGCCCTCAAACCCCCGCCCCTGCCCCTCCTTCACAATCCCCTACACCCTCGAAGTCCCACTTGTCCACGCTACTGCCTTATCCGGTAACTTTGACACGCTTCTCATGTGCCCCTCTGCCAGCAAACAATGCCTGTCATCTTCATCTTCCCTTGCAGAAAATGCTGTTTCTCGTCTCTCCCTCTCGCCCTGTAGGTTATTGCAGCCGACTGCAAAAGGGTCACAGTGCTGAAGTATTTTCTGGAAGCCCTTTGTGGACAAGAAGAGCCTCTGCTGGCATTCAAGGGTGGAAAATATGTGTCAGTGGCACCCGTCCCAGACACCATGGGAAAGGAAATGGGAAGCCAAGAGGGAAAACAACTGGAAGATGAGGTACTGTGCAGGGAGAGCCCGCTGTGGCAGAGGGGAAGGCTCCCTACCCCCACCCCACCCCACCCCTGCTCTGCCCGTGGCTGCCTCTTCTCCCCGGTTATTTATAACCACTCAGAGCAGTATGGATGTGGACGTGAGCAGCCAACTTCTCAGGAGTGCACTCTGCTGGTGCCCCTTCCTGCCAGTCCCACCCCAGTGTCTCCATCTCACTCTGCTACGAGTTCCAGATGCTTCTTTTTAACGTTGCATTGGAGAAGGGAGGGAAAGAAAGAGTTTAATAATGTGCAGCTCGGGAGGCTTAGGAAAGGGAGTGGGGGGGGGTGTTAGGGTTCAGGCTGAGGATCAAGTTTATGGATGTGTGGAGCTCAGCGCCGCACAGGCCTGAACTCCAGCCTCCAGCACACGTACAGGAAGAGCTGACATTGCTGGCCCCATGTGGAAAATCACCCCCTCCCCCGGCCTATTCTCCCTCCCTCCCTCCCTCCTGCACATCCTGATGTGATTAAGGAATTCTCCTCTTGTTTGTTTGCCCTTGGTTGTTCCTGTAGCCCTTGCTTCACTCCAGACCATGCGTATATGTGTGTGTGCGCACGCGCCTGTGTGCCCACCCTGGCTAAACCCCGCCGACAGTTGCCCTCCTGAGCATGTATGTGTCCTTTTGAGGGGGATTGCTGTCGTGGGTCTGTATGTGCTGGGTTTGTGTGTCAGTTTAAGTTGAACTGTGCCGCCGGCTTCCCCGCTGGCTGTGGGTTCTGAGTAAACGGGAGTGTGGGACAGTGTCGGCCCATGTACGCGTTTAACAGCACCGCCCCTGCGCTGCTGTGTGTCTGAGTGACTCCAGGTGTGCACGCACAGCTCGCTCTGGCCTGGAGGTGGGCTCTCCTTTTTTACCCCACAGTGTTAAAGGCAGAGGAGACTTAGGTGGGAAGGGACGTCGGACTTCAAGAAGGGACGGAAGTGATTCTAGCCAGAGGCCAGGTCAGCAGCCGGCCAGCACAGTCATTTGGCCCACAGCAGTCTCAAGCGCCTGGTGGAGCAGGGTGGGGTGCAGGGATGAAATCAGCAACAAGCCAGGGAAGCCAGATGTCAGCTGGAAGCTGTCGTTTGTGATCGGAGGCAGTGATAGAGTGGCCACCTTTGGTTCAGAGTCTTCAGAGCAGCAGAGCCTTGGACTGGCTTCATCAGAATAGCTGGAGAACCCCACCCCACCCCTGATGACACAGGGCTCCGCTTCCAGGACAGAGGTGGTTCCAGGGATAAAGCTGAGCCCATGATTCCAGACTCCAGATGAAACCTGGGCAGGGAATAATGGGAAAGAATGAGCTGTCATTACGGGAGGAGGCAGCGGGCTTGCTAAAGCCATCGGGGTGTCCAGGCTTTGTGCAGGACAAAGCAGTGCCCCCCAAGCCCTGGGCACTGTGCAGGGAAGCATGGGTGGGGCAGCACCTCAGCCAGCTCTCTCACCCACACTTCAAGGCTGAGGCATACAGCGGAAAGGAAGCAAGGCCAGCTCTCCAGGATCGCTAAGAGAGGTGTCCTCTGGCCAGTAGAGCCTGCAGTACCGACTCCAGTTAGGCAAGTGAGGCCCACAGACAAGGACACAACAATGTAAAAGCCAAGGAAGGTCTCCGCCACTCATGAGGAGCAGACCAGCTCTTTGGGCCCAGAGTTTGGCCATGCCACGCTCTCTTTTCTCCTAAGGCTTATTGACCAGACAAAGGTTGTGACCCACGCCGTGCTGCCCACTTCTTCCTTTTCCCACGAGCCTCCTGGGTTCCTTTATGTTAGTGGCCCCTGGGAAACCCTGCTTACCCTGGTCTGTGTAATTTCATAACCCTGCACTTCCTCGTTTGCTGTGAGAGCTGAGTGAACCTCAGACAAGCCTCACTGACCCCCTTTTGACCTCAGTCAAGCTCACCCCAAGCCCCATGATAACCCTGTGTATCCCTGGTCAGAGCAGGCAGAGGCGGTGTTCCCCCATGGGCTGGTCACCACCCTGTCCCGCTCTCTCCAGTTCAGGTTAACCCCACGAACAAGGAAGTAAATGTGTAAAGAGAGTCTTCCTCCTTCTCATGTGCTGGGCCCCCTGGAAATGAATCCTGTGACACCATAGCCTGTGGGTTGTGACATGCCCAGTCAGTGTAGACAGCAAGCGACCCAGACTCCTGAGACTTCTGGGATAGTGAGCCACATCCTGAGACCCCCGTCTCTCCCGAAACTGCAAGACTGAGTCACTGAAGCTAGGTAGGGGAGGAAGAAGGGGGCGGTGATTCTGTTTCTTCAGATATCATTCTTCATGAGCAGAAGAGAGTCCTATTCCTAGGGATGCTGCCAAAACACCTGTCTTTCTACCCCCCTAGATTCTGCTCCCAAGACAGAGCATCAGCTACCCACCCACACACTTTACCAACCACTTCCAGCCAAGGGAATCCATCAGAATATCATCTTGAGATGGACAGTTAGAGGAGAGAGCAGACTGCGCCCAACACATCCCAGCTGGGCCTATTGGAAGCCTGGCAAAGCTGAGCCACTCGGGGCTGGTCTGGCCTTGCTGTCTAGAGTCCAGACCCCAGCCCTGTGCTTCTTGCCCACTCTTATTGCGAAGAGCACGTGTTTTGGAATCAGGCTCACTGCTCTGCCACTTTTTAACTGTTATCCCTGAGCAAATTGTTTAACTCTCTAAACCTCAGCGTGTTCATTTATAAATTAGGGATGACAGTAGCATCTGTTTCAAAGACCATCGTGAGTATCAAATGAGTTGATATGTGAAAAACACTTAACCCAATTATCTGGCCAGTAGTGAGCATTCAGTAAATGGTAGCTGTTATTGTCATAATCAGTGTCATTATCGTCAACCAGGTAGAAGCACAAGAATCTTCTCCTACTAATCACTCTGTTACCCATGCTAATCCTGTCCCTCAGAGGACATGCTCTTGGGCAGCTGCATGTTCTCTGATGACCAAGGTCAGGAGTGAGAGAGTGAGGAATGGAGCCTGGGACCACCCGGGGAGTGGGGGCTTCTGAGAGTGAAGCTGCAAGCAGGGAGGGCCATCCCTGGGGAAAGCTCCGCCAGCCTGGCAGGAGGCTCCTGAAGCTAGCCAGCCAGCCGTCTCCTAGTCTGCCCAGACCCCGAGAGGGCAGCTGAGCAAGGTCATGTCATGTGAATTCCTGTAATGGGGCTCAGTAGCCCCCACACCGCCAGGCTGTGGTCTTAAAAAGAAATCAGGGCAAGGTCTGCTGAGCCACAGCATCTGCTCCCTGCAGCCATCTGGGGGCAGGGGAGCTTCTACGCCTAACTCCCAGCTCTTGGCCAGAATTGATTTCTATCAGATCATTAGAAGGAATTAGATTTAAATTGAGTGGTTTAACATTCTCTGTTGTTTTCCCCCTTGGTGATACAAAATGAAAATAGGTTCAGAGCTTGATTTGGTGAGTGTGTGTATAAGTATGGAAGTATATGTGTGTGTGAGTGACTTCTGGTGTGGACCTGTGACTCTCCAAGAGGAAAGAGCCTGGAGTGCAAAAGGGAGTAGTTGGTGGGGAAAGGAGAGGTGGCAGCTTCTCTCTATTCCCTCTCTGCCTGAATTGAGGGAAGTATACACCTTGGGGCCCTTTGAAAGGAAGATCCAAAAAAGCATGGAACTGGGAGTGCTGGAAGTACAGGAGGGTGGGTCTGGTAAGTGCCATGGGCTCACAGTCTCCTCTCTCCCCTGGCCCGCTCCACCACCCAAAGGAGGAGGACGTGGTGATTGAAGACTTTGAGGAAGATTCAGAGGCCGAAGGCAGCGGGGGTGAGGATGACATCAGGGAACTTCGTGCCAAGAAGCTGGCTCTGGCCAGGAAGATAGCCGAGCAGCAGCGTCGCCAAGAAAAGATCCAGGTGGGGCCTGCCTGGGGAGGGTGGTTCCTATCAGGGTCGTGGCTGTATAGTGCACGACGGGAGTGTGAGTCGTGAGTAGGGATGAACAGGACCCTCTCAGGAAGACACTGTCTTTCAGTGTCCTTTACTGGTTCTACCTATTTTCTTCCTCTATCACCAAATCCTGGTAGCACTTGTGGTGCCGGGAGTCTCCCTCCTCATGGACTCCAAGGCAGAAGCAGGTTCTTCTCAGAGAATCTGATGAAAGCTTCTTCCCCAGTGATAATCTGTGAATATACACCCACACGTACACAATCTTCCTCACAATTTCAGGGGTTTCAAAGTTCCCCTAAACCTTATCCAGATACTCCTGGAGAGGTCATAGATGCTCTGTAGAGGACACCTCTTACCAGGGAAGAGAATGTCATAGCCACAGTCTGCTTATCTGGATTTCCAGTGTAATGGCTGAGCCCCTCTGGACAGGACACTGTGGACCCTCCCAGAGAGAAACTGCTTCATCTCCATACAAGGTTCCTCCACCATCAGCTCTCTGTGGACCCATACCTGCCCTTGCAGCAAGTTTTTTTTTTAATGGCTCTCCCAAGTCTGTCCTTTTGCACTAGAAACTCACTTCCTCTTATCTAGAGCTCGGGGCAGACAGGGAAGAGCCAGTCATGCTCCTCCCTTCAAGGACTGTAAGCTTGGGGAAGCATCAGGACTCTTTAGGAATGCCTTGTTTTCAGTCCTCTCTTCAGCCGCCCCTGCCTTTGGTGCAGGCCTTAGTGCATTGTGGTCAGACCGACCTGATCCTGTTCTGGGCTCCACCACTTACTGGCTTTGTGACTTTGGGCACATTGTTTAACTCCTCAGAGCCTGTTTCCCCATCTGTAAAATGGAAGTGGTAATAGCGCCTACCTCCTGGAATTGCTGTACGGCCTGCGGGAGCCAGTGTGTGTCAGCACTCAGCACAATGAATGGCACACAGTGTGAGCTCCTTAAATGGTCCCTGTGGTCTGATCATTTGTCTGAACACCAATCAGAACGCTCCCCCGGGAAGGGGAATGAATACCAGTTGGGATCTGTTGTTCTTGAGACATTCGTGTCCGCTTGCCAGTTGGAATCAAGTGTGCGATCCCTCTGCCGGGTCATCATCATGGTGTAGCTGCCTCCTCAGCCCGTTGGGGTCTGTACGGAACCCTCTGTTGTGGCCTGCAAAGCAACTGCATCCTCAAGCTGTCTTTCTTCCTGTCCTGTGGTTCTTTTCTTCCTCATCGTCAGTCTTCCCAAAGTACTATCTATACTCACCACCTCCATGTCTTGACCCTCAACCCAGCAGTTATGGAAACTGTTCTTTCAGAAGTCCCCAAGTGGGGGCGCCTGGGTGGTTCAGTCATTAGGCGTCTGCCTTCAGCTCAGGTCATGATCCCAGGGTCCTGGGATCGAGCCCCACATCAGGATCCCTGCTCGGCAGGGAATCTGCTTCTCCCTCTCTCTCTCCTTCTGCCTGCTGCCCCCCCTCCCCCCGCTTATGCTCTCTCTCAAATAAGTAAATAAAATCTTTAAAAAAAAAAAGAAGTGCCCAAGTACCTGTCTTTATCAGGTCTCGATCCCTGTCGTAGTTAGCGTCTCTATAGCGTCAGGCCCTCCACCCGCAGTGAAGCTCAAGTGAGCCTTTGTCTTCTCCCTCTCTGTTGGCCACGCCACCCTCCTAGGTTTCCTCACCACCATTCTCTTCTTGGTCCCCTCCTTCCTTTCTGTTACTTTCTGTTAGTCTCAGCGTGCAGAGTTGGCACTCAGCAAATATTTGTTCAGTGACTGAATAGACAGTAGCAACTAGAGAATCCTTTTAAAATTCCTCGCTGGCTTTTAACCCCATGTGTCTGATTTCTTATCAGACCCTCTCTGTTCACTCATTTGTTTCCTTCTCACTTGTTCCCGTTGCCACCACTGCCGTGCTGGTCCACGTACCGCCTTGGATTGTAGCGGGCGCGGCCCGTGCACTGCACAACGCCAGGGGTGCTGTTCACTTGGCAGTCTGTGAATGGCAGCTCCTGGAGTCGCGTGACACCGGGACCCTGTCCACCTCAGCCCCTCCGGTGCACCTCGAGTGCTTTTATCACTCTCTTCCCAGAAGAGCCACTCCCCTGCTCGGAAATCGTCAGGGTCTTTGCTTCGCTGATAAAGTCTAATTCCTTACCATGGCATTGGAGGTTTTCCCATCTGTTCCCAGTCTTTTTCCAGCCTCTTCTCCTATCCCCAGTGAACCTTACTAGCTATATGACATTGGGCAAATTATTTAATTCCTCTAAAACTGTTTCCTCATCTATAAAATGAAAGTGGTGACAGCACCTACCTCAGGAAGTGTGTGTACAGTGCTTGTCCAGACAGTAAGGCCCTTCTACCTGGACGGCAGCTCTAACTGTCCTCTCCTCTCACTGCCCTCTGACGTGCTCTACCCTTCCCCACTCTCATGCTGTTCCCTCAGACCAGGATACCCTTTTTCTGTTCCACGTTTCCTGTTACCTGTTGAAACTCTATTCTTCCTTCAAATCCTCAGACGAAACTTCTCTCCCCAGTGAAGCCTTCCCTGATACCCTCAGGAGGAATTCATCTCTCTTTGCTCAGTGTTCCCGTGGCACTGATTTATACTTCATTTGTGATACTTATATCTTGTCTCATATTACAGTTATTTCTGGACTTGTTCCCCGCCTCCGCCCCCCACCCCCGCCGGTACTGTGAACTCCTTAGAAGCAAGTACTGTGTCTTCAGTTCAGTTTAATAAGTGGTGATGAGCATCTGCGAGGCTGGTGGTCAGGGGCCACAGGAGTGAACCAAAGAAGTCCCAGGCCAGGATGTACAGAGTGTACAGTGAATGGATGAGCCAGCGATTTGAGGTGCGAGCGTGCATGGTTGCCACAGGGGAGTACAGGATGCCGTGAGAGCGAGTGCCATGGGGGCATGGCCTTGTCGAGAGCACCGTGCTCAGCTTGGCCTCTCCAGCAGCAAGCAGTACCTTGCAACCAGGAGGTCTTGTATGAGACTTGATGTCCGGTGCCGGTGGCCGCCCCTACTCGGGAAGCTTGTTGTCCCTGTCACCTCCTTCAGAGCTGGCTGCTCAGGCCAGCTGGGGCTTGAGGTTGCTGTGGCCCCTTTAAGAACAGGCCCCACATGTACCACTGCTGGCGGCCCTGCCTCCTGTCAGCCTTCTTCCTCCAGCCTCACAGCCACAGGAGGATTTCTCAGCAGAGGAAAAATTCCCCCCTTCCTTCCCCCCCCCTTTTAATGCCCGGGGCCCTTCACTTCCATAATTCTTCATTTTCCAGCCTTGAACGTAAGCCAGACACATCTGTCTGGCCATATGCGTGAACCCTGGAGTCTGTGCCGAGGTGGCTGTAAAACAGGGCCGGTGAAGGCCCTTCTGGGAGAGCACACACATGTGTGTGCCCTCGGGCCATTGGCTCCCTGCCCAGAACCACGGGGCTGCAGCACTCCAAACCCATGTTAACCTTTTCTTATTTTTCCTCTTTTTGTTTAATTTAAGGGGGGAAAATCCCAAGGAAAAGGTATAAATTGTCCTGGGAGTGGGGGAGAGGCTCCTAGCTGGAGAGGCCATTATTGTTGGCAGGTACCTGGGTCACACTAATACAATAAGGAAGAGAGGAGCATCGGGTGAATTAAGATTGGAGAGATGGGCTGTAAATTACACTGCTCTGAACTCCATCAGTCTCCAGGGGTGTTAACCGAGAGGTGTAAGGCAAGTCCCCAGCTCCCGGCGCCTTTTACAGATGCAGCAAAACAGGAACCACACATGTTTGGGGAAGGGGATATGAAGATGGAGTTGAAAAAAATCCTCCTGGCCCCCACGATGACTATAAAGTCCAACTGAGATCTGGGGCTGTGGCCACACCCCCACTTCCCTTCTCCCACCTAGGCCCCTGGGCCCAAGCTCATCTGTGGGTTGGGGGAGGCGAGACCTGGCCTCCGTCCGCAGCCTGTCCCTCCCTGCTTCCGGCGGTGCACAGGGGCTGGTGAGTGGGGCCGAATGGAGGTCAGAATAGGGGTGTGGGCAGCTCTCAGGCCTGTGCAGCTGGAGCCACGGCACCCAGGCAAGTCCCTGAGTACTGGGGGGCCAAGTCCGCCCACCTGGGGCTTTGAGGCCACACTCTGTGGCTCAGCCCAGGCTTTGCCTGTTATCTGAGACACCTCTTGGTATTAGGTCGGTTCTGCCCGTCTCGATGCTTTCTGACCGAGTCCTTTCCATTCCCATTGCCATTCTTGGGGGCTGTCCAGAGACCAGAGCGCAGGGTACCTGGTTTGTCTGGGAAATTGGTCAGAGGTGTCTCAGTCCTAATCAGGCCCCTCGGGCAAAGCAGTCACTGAAAATCCGCCTCTAGGCATGAGGCGTGGCTTCTTGGCACCTCATCTTGGCCCTGTGAATCCCCCACCTCCCTCTGCCTCCACGAGGCTTTGCTGTGATTTGTGCTGCTGTCGGGCGGGGTCGGGTTTCCTGAGCAGTTGCAAACATCCCACCTGAAACATAACAGGCTCTTCCTCTGGCCACAGCTATTGTTTCCCTCGGCATTATGGCCACAGTCTTGCTCTGTAGCCAGCAGTGACATGTGTTCTGAAAATAGCTTGGCTCCCCTGTCCCCTTCCCGCCCACCCACCCTCCTGAAGATGCAGTCACTCCTTTGTGGTGGCCCCAGGAGTTTCACTCTAAATATAGCTGCAACCCATTCACACTGCCACCCAGCTGGGGGAGGGTGGTGCTGTGGAACAATGGGGCACACACAGAGCCCCCCACACCTGTATGGAAGCTAGCGGAAGGCAGACACTCAGCCCTGGCTCCTAGCTGTCGGAGGCAGGGTGGGAGCCGGTGCACTACCAGGCCAGGGGCACGTTCACGCCGGGGCAGGAAAGCACATCAGCCTGCAGAGCTGGGCAGCCGCCTGCCCTGCTCTTGCGGTTCCAGAGCCCATTCCAGCTTCTCTGCAAACTATGGTGCTGGGCCTCCAGTTTGCTCCAGCAGCATCCACAAGGTCCTGTCCTCCTACAGAATGGTTAGGCTGGGCGCCTGGGTGGCTCAGTTGGTTAAGCGACTGCCTTCGGCTCAGGTCATGATCCTGGAGTCCCGGGATCAAGTCCCGCATCGGGCTCCCTGCTCGGCAGGGAGTCTGCTTCTCCCTCTGACCCTCCCCCCTCTCATGTGCTTGCTCTCTCTCATTCTCTCTCTCTCAAATAAATAAAATCTTAAAAAAAAAAAAAAAAAAATGGTTAGGCTGTTGGCTGGACCACCCTAAGGCTAGCACTGCTTAGAGCAAGCTCGGAGGTGTCATGCTAGCCCTGCCACTCCCTCTCCATCAGGAAAGGGTACACTTCTTGGGCATTCTCACAATAAGAGTGAGCAGATAAAATTCAATCAGATTATCTTTTTTTTTTTTTTAAGATTTTATTTATTTATTTGAGAGAGGGAATGAGATAGAGCATGAGAGGGGGGAGGTCAGAGGGAGAAGCAGACTCCCTGCTGAGCAGGGAGCCTGATGCGGGACTTGATCCTGGGACTCCAGGATCATGACCTGAGCCGAAGGCAGTCGCTTAACCAACTGAGCCACCCAGGCGCCCTCTTTTTTTTTTTTTTTTTTTAAGATTTTATTTGTCAGAGAGAGAGCACAAGCAGGGGGAGCGGAAGGCAGAAGGAGAGAGAGAAGCAGGCTCCCTGCTGAGCAAGGAGCCCCGATGTGGGACTCCATCCCAGGACCCTGGGATCATGACCTGAGCTGAAGGCAGACGCTTAACCAACTGAGCCACCCAGGCGTCCAAATCAGATTGTCTTGAAAATGTCCTCCAACTCTGAGATTCTGTGATTTGAGTTCATTGAGCTCCTACAATATATCAAACCCTATGCTAGGTATTATCAAAGAAACTACAAGGAAAGAAGGCCATTCTCCTTACAGCCTAGTTTAAAAATAAAATCAGTCCTCATAAAATGATAAGTAGCAAGCAAGTCATCCTAATTGTAACTTTTAAAAAGAAAGCCAGTATACATACATTAAGGTCTGTGTTACTGACTGAAAATCCAGAGGAGGGATCCTAAGCAGAAAGTTTCCCATGAGCGCCCACCCTACTAAATGCAGAGGTCTACCGTGCCATCCCAAGGGCGGCAGACGGCGTTGCCTGCTCTCTGTAACACGTGCAGCATCTGCTCCCTTTGCGTTCTGTGGCTCGAGAAGGAACTGCCTGTCTGCACTTTTGGTGGTTATCTCACCAACTCTTCCTATTTTTTTTATTTCATTTCCATTTTTCATTTAAAAAAACAAAAACCTATGTCATTAAAGAAAAAAAAAACAGTAAGTATCATGAGTCCTACAGAAAGCAGTAGTCCTCTCTGTCACCCCTCCCCATCTCCCACTTTGCCCACAAGTGGTTTCCCCAGAAGTCTCCCCCCGCCCCCCGCATCTATAGAAGGTGACCCATGGAGCTGGGCAGGAGGAAAGAAAAGTGACACCTGTGAAGTTACTGATATGTGGCTCAGGCATTTTCCTAGATACTTTCCCATACAGAGTGAGCACAGAAGTTTGCTGTGGTACAGAACTTCTCATTTCTGGTGAAGACATGGCTGTGGCCAGAGAGGCCCAGGGATAAATGACTCCATCAGCCAAGAGAGAGGAGGAAGCAGCCCCGCTCCCTGTGGAGCCCTGAGCAGAAGGAAGACCTAAGAAGGCCTTCTCTTGATGTGGCTCTGCTTCATGATATGGGTTCTTCAAGTTCCACAGCTCCTGTGTGAGCTAATTGTGTTACCTTTTTTTTTTTTTTTTTAAGATTTTATTTATTCATTTGAGACACAGAGATACAGAGAGAGAGAGAGCATGAGCAGGGGGAGAGGCAGAGGGAGAGGGAGAAGCAGGCTCCCCACTGAGCCAGGAGCCCGATGTGGGACTCGATCCCAGGACCCTGGGATCATGACCTGACCTGAAGGCAGACGCTCAACCATCTGAGCCACCCAGGCACCCTAATTGTGTTACTTTTTATTTGTAATTCTCGGTGTCTCAATTTTTAGTGGGTCAGCATCCTCAGATCATCTCCACTGTCTAGAAGGAACTTAACCTGTGAAAGAGCCCTTCTCCCAAGCCTGTCAGCTTCCTCATTAGATGTTATTGTGGATTATCTCTTCCCAGTTTCTCACCGGCTTGCTCAAGGATGCTCTCATACTTCAGAGAAAGTTGGTTACTTAGCACCTTCCCGAAACAGAATTGAGTTCTCTTTTCCTTGCACACTTGATGACAACTTGGTCCTTATTCCCACTGATCTGATTCAAAGCATCCATGCTTTCTTTGGGTTCTCAGTTCATTCTCCAAGGACCACTGTGGCCCAGTCTTAGCTGCAGCAAGGAGGGTTCCTGTGGAACTCTCCTTCCGGGTCAGCACACTTGACTCCAGGCCAGGGCCAGTCTGTCCAGCATTCCAATGGAGCCCCCCCCTTACCCCCACCAGAGGCTTCTGCAGCTTTTTACTCATACAAACAAAAATAAATCTCACTACCGGCCTCTGAACTCCACAGCGGCTTGCTTCCCCCGTCTCCGCAAGCGTCCCATGGCTGTGAGTAGGGACTTGGCACTCTCCCCACCGACATCACTTTTTCACTCCCTGCGCATCCTGTGTCCTTCTCTCACCGTGCGACCCAGAGATCGGAATGGGACGTGACGGCCGGCACAGGCGCCGTGCACAGCTGCCAGGAATCTGACGGGTAAAATCTGGAAAAGTTGGGAGGGCAAATGCTAAATACGCGCGTGTGCGCGCACACACACACACACATACACACACAGCGCCACTCAGAGAGGGCCGGAAACACAGACACCCACAGAAGAGGGCCTGCGGACTTCCGATCCCTCCTTGGTCTGCCATTCTTTTGAAGGGGACTGGGCCAGTCTCATGACCCAGGTATGACACCCCCCCGCCCAGGCCCACAGGTACCCCAGGAGAAGGGGGAACAGCTTCATGTAATCTCCTGAGACTCATGAGGGCATGTGGGGAACAGGAAGCAGTTGTGTGGTGACTCACTAGGCAGAGCCAGGTTAAGGGAAGTTGTCTGCGGGCGTCCCTGGGACCGGATAATGGCAGCACAGCTCCAACCACCCTCATACAGCTTGACCCCACCCCACCCCTGGGGAACCAACGAGGCTGCCACCTCCCTAAGAGGCTGTGGCCTTTGTTCACCTTTCTGGCCCTGAACCATAGCTCAGAGAACTCAGACGGTTAGAGCTTCCCTGTGCCCTGCTCCTAGGTGCTTCTCCCCACCCCTCCCCCCGCCACCCTGCCCGCAGAACAAACAGGCGGGCTATCAGCCCCCAGCCTCCCTTGGCCACCTCTCTCAAGGTGGGATGGTACAAGGTCCGAGGAGCTCATTCTTGTTCATGCAGCCATTTCCTCTTTAGAGTCAAACCAGAGCTGGGCTATCATTTCTGGAGGCAGGAAAACTAAGATGTGAAGAGTCGCAGTGGGGCGGAGGCGGAGATCTAGTGCTCACTTAGGACCCTGAGCACCTGCCCTCTCGCAGCCTGTGTCCCTGTCTGTTGTGTTCCTTCTCACCCAGAGAGACAAAGATTTGGGTGCCTATGATACTAAGAAAAATGTTGCTGGCAGTGGAAAAGCTGCGTAGAGACCAGCAAGGCCGGGGGGAGTGAGCAAGAGGAAGGCTGCTGCTCCCCTGTGAGGAGAAAGGGCAGAGGCCCTGTCCTTACGGAATGCCCGAGCTGCTGAACAAGGTTATATGTCAGTTATGTCTTAAGAAAAAATAAATTGTTTTAAAAATGCCCCAAGCCGAGTTGAGTGGAATGCGTGTCATTCTGTAGCTGGCAGCCCCACGGGGAGGGACTGTGACCAAGTCCCCCGGGAAGATGGCCAGCAGCAGGGGTACTTTCCCCTGATGAGGTGAGAGCAGTAGGAAGACTGCGCAGAATGGGCCTCTAGGCTGCATTTCTCATGCCTGCCAGGGGCCTGTGGCCTGTGCCTTCCACCAGCTGTGGTGGCAGTGGCAGCAGCGACTTAGTCATAGGAAGAGGTCCCCAGTAGGTCACAGAGAAGCCACCCCCAGCATTCGGAGGTATGCCCTTTCAGTTTTACTGTCGTTGCCAGCGAAACCGGAGCGCCTCCCTCACTGACTGTTAGTGGCCGGCCCGGCACTGTGGGACCCGTCTCGGTTGGCACGCACATCTTCTCCCCTGCCCTGAGCCTGTGTCTCTGTCCTTACAAGTTGGGGTGTGGCAGATTATGAGGGGGGGTGCCAGGTTTGCGCTGGTGCCCTCCTCCTGCCCTGTGCACGGGGAGCACACTGGGCAGATGCCAGCAGATCATTCTGCTTCTTGGCTGTGGTCCCCACAAGAGGAAGCAGCACAACAGCGACCGTGTTCTGTAGTGACCGACGTGCCCAGAGCCTATCTCAGAGGGCCTCTGGCACTCAGGGCTCTGTCAGACTTGGGAAGGTCGGGCTTGCACAGATGTGCATGGAGCTGCCCTGAAGGAGGTGAACACCCATCAGACAGACAGGGCCTCGGCCACGTGCTTGTCAAGGTGTGGTGTGCAGACCACTCACTGGGGCTGTGTCGCATGCTTTTTCAGGGATGCACAGGAGACACTTTGGCTGCTTTTTTTTTTTTTTATGGAAGGATAGCTTGCACGAGTGAACTTGATACCGTGGTTATCGTTGCTTAAGAGGTGGCTAAGCCAAAAAAAGTGAGTTGGCTTAAAGTCCATTTAATGAAAAACATCAAGTAACTGATGGTCTAGATTGTACAGAACTGTGGCAAAGGAGCACAAGTAGAACACAAAGACTCACGTTTAGGAAACACTCTGCTGGAGGGTGGGCGGTGGCGGTTCTCATCAGCCTTGGTGTTGCTCTTTGCAAGCATGTGAGTTGGGTCCAAATCCATCACACCTCATGGACTCCTGCTGCTGTGGTGGTAATAATTCGTTGTCAGCATCACTGTTTTTGTATAGCCTTGTAACCTTTTCTTTTTTTTTTAATCTAACTACACAGTCAAGTAAACTGAAATAAATGATACATGTATAAAGTGTTTGCACTAAGCTGTACCCCTGTCTTTGCTGTCTAGATAATGTGTGCAAAACCACTTTCATATCCAAGGAAACTGACTCTCCCTTGTTGACTTTTGTCCCAGGGTCTTACTTTCAGAAACCTGTTAATTTTAATACCATCAGGGTCCTCTCTGTCCTAGGCAGGGTTTTAGTCACACCCCATTCCTCAGGCCATTTAGTCCATGTTGATTTTTATTGCAGTACTTTGCCCAGCCCTTGGGTCGGGGGGTCCCTCGGGCCTGGCAGGGGCTGGCTGTCCCTCTGAAGGGGGAAGAGTTTCAGGGGGCAGGATGCTGACACACTGTGAAGTCAGGGCCCTGGCTCATCCACCCGCTTGCCTACTCACTCTGGCTCACTCACCGTTCTGTGTCCCTGTAGGCTGTCCTGGAGGACCAGAGTCAGATGAGGCAGATGGAGCTCGAGATCAGACCCTTGTTCCTTGTACCAGACACCAATGGCTTCATTGACCACCTGGCCAGTCTGGCACGGCTGCTGGAGAGTAGGAGGTACATCCTGGTGGTACCCCTCATCGGTGAGTCAGGCCAGAGCAGCCCTGCACACATGCTGCAGCCCCCTCCCCACGCACGCCCCACGGCCCCGGGGCCAAGCAGCCAGAGAGCCCCGCTATGTGTGTATGGCAGGATCTGCAGGCAAGTAGGGTCTGCGTGGGGCAAGGAAAATTGTTTAATAATCAGAGCAGTTCGAATTATTATGGCTGATCCATGGCTTAAACTGCTTGAGCAAATGGACTCCTGTGTCCCAGCAACCCGAGGCTGCATGAGCCCAGCCCTTGTTTTTATCCTTATAAAGCTTGCAGTAAAACAGCAAAGCTGGTTCCCGTTATTGGTAAACACTCAGCCCTGGCAGATAACGGCAGTGCTGCTGGGTGGTCTGGCAGGGAGGCTGGGAGGATTTTGAAGTGGTTAGATGCCTTTGGTCTGATTGTCTTGTAGCTTTTCATGATCATTCTGTTGGTTCGAGGTAGCATTCTTCTGGCCAGTGTCACCCTAAGGCCAGGCTGACGGAAACCCTCCAGAGCAAGCCCTTGGCTTATGCCTATGGATTCCTGCCACTTGGGCCCTTACCACTGTCTGGTCACTGATGCTGGTGCAGGGTCAGCATCTCAGGACCCAGCTAGCTTGCTTCCACCCTCAGGCCAGAAGAGCCCAGCTGGGCTGTCTCCAAGGGACTGTCTAGGCACTGTCTTAGTTCTTGGAGCTCTGCGGTGGGTCAGCCTGAGGATGGGCTTTGGGCTCTGGGCTCCTAATATAATTGGTACAGCTAATATAGCTGATGGCTATCCTGTGGAGGGAGAGAGGGTCTAGGAGGTGATTGGCTTTTCAGTGTCCCCTTCTCAGCAGCCACTTGGCGCAAGTTCGGGATCCTTGTCCTCTGGAAAAGCTGCCAGACTGGCAGTCTGCCTGCCAAGCCACCTCTGACATCCATGCCAAGATGTTCCATTGGGCCTCCCCTCCTAGTCCCAAGTGTCTTAGTGCCAGATGAGGGTGGAAACAAAGGGCAGGAAACATCCGCCCCTGCAGAGGCTATAGAACCCTGGGGGGTTGTGGGAAACACGTTAGCACCACCTGAGAATGTTGGCACTGAAGCAGCCCTCGTCCCGCCTCCACCCTCCCTGTCTTCCTTCCCCCTCCCCATGTGGCCTGGCCAGAACCTCTTAAACCCAGGCCTCTGGACCTAAGGAAAGGCTTTCTGTTCTTCAGAAGTAGAGCAGCAAGACTGTCAGGTTGTTCCAGCTTCCCCTCTTCCCTCACTGCATCCTGGGTAGGGTAGCTACCAGGATAGCATGTCCCCGTGCTTTCCTACCCCAGGAGATTTTTAGGGGAAAGAGAGTAAGTGGTCGCTTTTGCTAATGGTCAGGAAATGGTATAACTGAGAGAGGTTGCTGACGTCCAAGGAGTTCCCTAAGACTGGGAAGGGGCCTCAGACACCATCCCAGGCTAGCAAGGTTCTTGGTCCCCAGCACTGATTGTGCCCTTACTGTGTGTCCGGCCTCCCTATTCCTGGGGGATCCAGGGAAAGGTGGAACTGCAAGCCCTTGGCCTCGATAGCTTGTGGTTTAATAGGGAAAGCCAGATCTGGTGGGGAGGGAGCAAATACATGCGCAAAACCCCCAGGAAAGGACACAGGTAGAATAAATAGATTCCTCCCCCGCCTTCCCCCCAACCCCATCCCACCGCCCCCCACCCCCCCCACCTCCCCCCCACCCCCACCCCCCGTGCTGGGAAATGACAGCTGTCCCTAGAAGACAGGCCAGCCTCTTCGCACCTTGGGGGGGCGGGGCCCTCGACTCTCAGGGTCTTTGCAGGAGACTCCTGTTCAGCGAGGCTCCCACCGTGCATTCCCGCTCTGTGTCCAGAGCACAAAGGGTTAAGCCGACAGCCTTCCCTGCTTGTTTCTTGTGCTCTTTAACCTGCTCCTGCTCCTTAGGCCTGACCCTAGCATCAAGAAGCCCCGCCTGGTGCAGAAGCACAAACAAGCTTCCCCTTTGAAGCCTGTTTAGTTTGGAAGCAGGAAAGGAGATTTTGGGATGGAATACCAGTTTTTCGTGTTTGATGTTCTGTTTGCTGTACCATACACCCATCCACCACTACTTCCCAGCCTCAACCATACATTGTGTGGACATGCAGCAGCCTCAGGTTGCTGAAAGCATGGAGTGTGTGTGTGTGTGTGTGTGTGTGTGTGTTCCCACATGGGCCCTTTCCAGAAAGCGTCTCTGAATACCCAGACAGTGAGTGCCAGGCTCACCATGGAACAGCATGCTCATGCCGACTCCCCGAGCCATGAATCACTGCACTGAGGAGAGGCCTCAGACCCCAAACTCTCCCGGAGCCCCCAAGGAGTGCATATTTCCCACTTGACCTCAGGCTTTTGGCTGGAATTTTGGAAAGAATCTTCACCAGAAAATGAAGCCGTGTCCCAGACACATAGGCAGACACACACACACACACACACGCAGTATCAGAGGAGTAGATGTGCCAAGGGCATGGTTTGAAGGATACCAGGGTCCTTGCAAGTAAGGCTGTGACTGTTGCTTCCCACTTGGTGACCTCCCTGCACGCTACCAGGGGATGGGACATAGAACTTTGCTCCTTGTGAACTGCTGTGGTTGGGGATCCAGACTGATGAGGGGAAGTGCCTCTTGTCCTTTAGTGGCTACCCTTGTCTCTCCTGAGAGGCCCTTTCAATTTAATCCTGTAACTGAGGAATGTGATAGTAGAAGGGCCAGGTTTCTTCCTCTGAATACAGCAGCTCCAGAAAATCCCTGTAGGTTCCTTCTAGGAGGAGGGTGGGGCCCAGGGGAAGAGGGAGAAAGAGCTCTGTGGAAAGTCTGGGACACTTCTTGCCCCCTAAGTTCCTCTAGTGTCATTGGAAGACTCCTGTGGGGCAAGATGGAGTCTGTGGTCTGGGAAGGGGCTGGCTGGGAAAGTGAGCCTAAGGTAAAGGCATACATCATTGCTGGTTGCTAAGGCTGATGATACCTTGTGGGACTGTGTCTCATCAGTGATCAATGAACTGGACGGCCTGGCCAAGGGGCAGGAGACAGACCACCGGGCTGGGGGCTATGCCCGTGTGGTGCAGGAAAAGGCCCGGAAGTCCATTGAGTTCCTCGAGCGGCGATTTGAGAGTCGGGACTCTTGCCTACGGGCCCTGACCAGCCGTGGCAATGAACTCGAATCCATCGCCTTCCGCAGTGAAGACATCACTGGCCAACTGGTAAGACCTGCGGCAGAAAGGGAGAGCCCATAGCCAGCCTCAGAACAGGGTCTCCAGGAGCTCAGGCACCTCAGGCTGCCCAGGCAGCTGAGCGGGGGCGGCCACCACCCAGGCCCAGGAGGGGCAGTTCTTTGTACCCTAGATCACTCTTGTCACAGTCGCACCCCACCAAGCAGGACCAGAACATGTATGGGAGGGACTCTGGGATGTGATCCTCCCCAGGACCCCAGACGCAAGAATATACCTGTGCCTCCGAATGGCGCCCCCTCCTGCCCAGCGGCACTTCTCACACTTTTTTCCTCCAGGGTAACAACGATGACCTGATCCTCTCCTGTTGCCTCCACTACTGCAAAGACAAGGCTAAGGACTTCATGCCCACCAACAAAGGTACAGCTTTGCCTCTGCCTCAGGCTCATCCATCCCCCCCACCCCCACCCCCACCTTCCCATCCTCAGCCTTTCCCTAGGAAGGGGCTGGGGAGTTGGATGCAAGTCTGAGGCCAGCCTTCTGGAAATCCCACCTCACTGTCACAGCTCCCCCACTCCCAGGTGGACCCTGGGCCAACTAGGGGTGGACCTAGCCCTGAAAGCCAGGCTCTAGGCAGTGAGCTTTCCCGCTCGGCATGCATCCGTTTCCTTTCTTGGGTCCTCCGTGAGTCTTCTGACAGCAAGAATGTCTTTATGATTCAGTGCAGCTTATTCTGGCCATGGTCTCCTGAACCCAGCCCTCTGCAGCTCTGAGAGGGCAGTCCCCACTGGTCCCTAGGGCCCACCTCCCTTTCCTTGGCCATGCTCAGCCTCTCAGTTCATCCCTGAATGTTTACCCTCTATCTGGCCGGTAGTAGAGGTTCTTCCCCAGCGAGTAGTGGGCCTTTTCTTCCTGTCTCTGTGTCATATGCTGTGGCACTTTGGGGGCAGTTGACAGCTTGAGGACTGAGCCCTCAGCCCAATTTTCAAGGCCTTTTTGGTGGCCAGTCGTCCCATTTTTGAGCCAAAGGCCCACCCTGGGACTCTTCCAGGTGCTTCAGCACCTCATCCTCAATCCAGAATGTTTTCCTGCACAGCCCCTCAGAGTCAGCAAGGCTCAGGTATTTTCTGCTCCCGGCTCCCAGGAGTCTGACATTTCTTCCTAGGACATCCTCACTCCGTGTCATCTACAGATGTGGACATTCTTACCGGTTGGTTTTTGTCTGTGTATAGGTGACTACATCTTGTCATTTTCTTCTGGTGGTTGTTGCCCAGCTCTCTTCCCTGCTGCTCAGTTTCCTCACCCTGGCTTCCAGGCTGGTCAGGAGATGGTCTTCTCTCCTGCTGCTCCCGCCACCCATTTCACTGCACCAGGGGCTGAGAATGAGCCCAGAAGTGCTGTTCTTCAGAGGGGTCCTGCCACCTGGCTTGCATGTTCTGTCCTTCAGGGACAGACCTGGAGCAGTGAAGTGGTAGAAAGGAGCCCTGGCTGAGCCAAACAGAGGAGCGTGGGCTCTGCTCCCAGGCAGCTTCCTAGAGGGGCACCTTCTGAGGGAGAGGTAGGTGGCATTGCAGAAGGCCTTGTTGGGAAGTATGGTTCAGATACTGCTATGGCCCCACCCAGCCTCAGAGCTGTTTCTTTCTTAGCAGAGACATATTTTGGCTTTGGCCTTACTAGTCTCCCCACCCCCCCCCCACTTCACCCCAAACAGCCTGCAGGAACCCATTGCCATCCTGGGGACCGCCCCTATCACAATTACATCAGCAACGGCTAGTGTAATCAAACCCCATTTGTCAGTGTGAATTCTTAGCAGATTAACTTGTCAGATACACAGAGAAACCGTCACTAAATGTTTATGTGTAAACGATGTTGAATTTTAAAATCATGTGGATTATGGCGGATGGGGCCTGACAAGATGACAGTCTCTGGTTTCTAACAAAGTGAAGTTACCAGTGTCAAAACAGAGGATGTTTATTGTTAAAAATGTCTGAAAGTATCCACAGAAACCCCTGCAGACCCCTGCCAGCAATGCCGGGCCTTAGTCGACTATCCTAAGGCCTGGGACTCTCTTGTTCTGAGCCCCAGGACAGGAGTGGCGGGGCTGCGTCGAGCAGCCAGCTGGGAAGCTCAGAAAGCACAGCCCGGCACCACCCACGCCTGAGGGGCCAGGCCCAGGCCGTGGAGCCGACTGAGAGCATCCTCTCTGCTCATGTGGCCTCCCTCTCCCCATCTGCCCACCGTCTGCCCACTGCAGCCCTCACCTCCCACCCCTTCTCCTTCCGCCTGGCCCCTTCTCCCACCAGCGTCAGCCTCACGAGCCTCTCCCTCCCTCTTCCCCCAAACTCCTCCCAGGCTGACAGCCAGTTCTCAGCCTCCCTGCCTGGAGCTGGCAAGCCTGAAACTGCTCAGGTCCAGACCTGGACATTTGCAGTTGCCCAGCCCCGCCAGCCCCCCACAGTAAGCCCCGCAGGACATTTCCTGTGCCTCACTGTCTGCCGGACCTCCGTCAGGAAATGCCCAGCCCTGGACTGAGGGGTGGGCCTGCCTGACCAGGGCTGGGGATGTCCCTTGTGTGGGGACTTGGCCCTGGCTTAAATTCTCCCCAGTACATTAAAAGGTTAGGGAATTAGGAGAAGTAGTGGAAGACATCTTGCTAAGAGGTCATCTAAAAAGGACAAAGGCTGCTGGTGCCGATATAGAAAGAGCTTGAAGATATATAAAATTTGAATAAAGTAAATACGGCTAGTATGATTGTAATGTTGTTGGAAAAAAAGCTTATGTAACAAGGATATATACTTGCACATGTGCATTAAAAAATCCAGAAGCACGCATAGATCTAGCCCTGGGGAACAAGACAGAGACACACAAAGGGAGAAACTAGGAGGATGGCTTTGGCTTTTCCTTTCCTTTGTCCTCTTCTGTATTGTTAGAGGTTCTCACCATTTACATCGCTTACTTTCATGTAATAGAGGAAATCATTTGGCTCTCACTCAGGGCCACCTTAGCATGGCCCTGCCAGGGACCCTTGCCCTCCTCTCCTCAGAGCTCCCTTGAACTAATCCCTCTCCTCACCTCTGGGAGCCTGGATTCACTTTGGATTCCATCTTGAGCTTTCTACCTCTTGATACCTAAAGCATTGACCTCCTAGCCTCGGAGGGAGAGGATGTGCAGGAAGAGAGGAGTACCTGTGAGCCCAGGACCAGCCATGCAGTCCGAAGGAGCAGAAGGAAAGGGGCTTCCTCTACTCCCCTCAGTTCAGCGTCCCGGGAGAGGGGTCTGTGGAGGCTTAGTGGCTTGGGCAGGTCTCTGGACACGAGGCAGCTCCATCCCGGGCTGGAGGCGGGGGTCTGAAGCAGAAGGCCAGCCCTGGCCCAGCACGGGCTGGCCCAGCACGGTCTTCTCTAAGCCAGTAGGGGAGGGGTACCCTCGCTGAGTGCGTGAGGGAAAGACTTGTAGAAGGGCCAAGAAATGGCTGGCGCTGACCCCTCCTGGGCCACATTCCCCTCGGAAGGAGGAGAGGCAGCCCGTGCCTCTGCCCCCTGCCCTCAGTGAAGTCCCTCTGCTCTCTTACGTCTACAGAGGAGCCGATCCGGCTGCTGCGGGAGGTGGTGCTCTTGACAGATGACCGCAACCTGCGCGTGAAGGCACTGACGAGGAACGTGCCTGTGCGAGACATCCCGGCCTTCCTCGCGTGGGCCCAGGTGGGCTGAGGGGGCCGCACCGGGGCCCCCCCCCGTCATGGAACCATTCCTGAGAGGCCACCAGGCGCCCAGTGTAGCACCGGCGATGCCCACGTGCCTGAGCCACCAATCCACCCAGACAATAAACCATCCTCTTCCAATCCACGCTGTGGCCGTGCTGTGGGGGAGCTGCTCCTCACAGAGCCCCTCCTGAGGGTCGAGCGGAAGCTGCTGGGACCCTCCTGGGCTGCCAAGATTTAGCAGGGCGGTGGCTGGCTGCAGTGACAGCAGGTGGGTGAGCCAGATAGGCCGCCCACGGTCTCAGCCTTTCTCCCTCCCCCTGTCTAGTTCAAGGGCTCGCGGAAGGCCTCCTCAGCCCAGGGACTCGGCCACTTTCTCAGCTGGAGACAGGGCAGGGGGTTGCATTTCCATCAGGTGCAGGTGAAATGATCTTCAGAACCCCTGTGCTTCTCATGAATGTGTCCCAAGAGGCTTTGGTCATGCCATGAAGAGAATGTGCAGGGTGTGTCTGAGGCCTGGATTCCCTGATGGATCCCAGTTGGCTTCTGGACACCATGTCCCGAACAGCAGCCCTAGGCCCCACCTTTTCTACCCCCTACCCCAAACACACATCCATTCTGCTGCTCTTCTCCCTGTCCTTCTCATTCTGGGTCCATTACACTTTGCCCCTCGTTCCCCCTTGGATGGTCGTGGGTCTATAGGAAAGGGACATCTGGCTTCAGACTCCTGCTTCCTGGGTGGCATTTGCCTTCTCCTCTCCCTCATTGGCCTTCCTTTTGCTCTAGTTCCCATTTCACGAAATTTCTTCAGACTCTTCTCAGTTCCCCGCTCCTCTCTCCTCGCGCTCTCCTTCCTGAACCATCTCCTTGGCCTCCTTCCCTTTCTAGTTGGTCCCTCTCACCTCCCCAATCCCTTCAAATTCTTCACCTCAGGTCCTTGCCATGGGGATTCCCAATCTGAATCGTCCTCCTCTGGTACCTCCTCTGGTACCTCTTCCTTCTCTGTGCCAGGAACCTAATAAAGCTTTCCTGCCCTGACCCTCTTTCTCAGACCCCTTGTACTCTGAGAAACTTCCAGGCTCCTGCAGACCAGCCTGAGGGTAGGGTGGGCCAGTGCCTGAGAGGGGCATCGCCTAGCCTGGAGTGTACACTGTTTCTAGCTTTGCCCTAGAAGAACTTGACACAGGGGCCTTTTGGCCTTTGAGGGTTTTGTTGCCTCTTTAGCTGGCACCTGTGTCCAGAGCCTCCCTTGAGGGGCTTCCTACTGGGAATGGGTTCTCCCAACCCGGGGACAGGGATGAAAGGAACTTGGAGGAAGACAGGACTTTGAGGAGGAGCCAGGAGTCCATTTTGATGGGACCAGAGAGGGAATCCCCCAGAGCTCCCCTTCTGGACTGTACAGGCTTCCTAGAGGATGGGAGAAAGGGCTACCCTCCCTGAGGCCCAAGATTATACCAGGAGGAGGGGGTACTGTACAGGAGAGCCACCAGTGGTTTGGGAGTATGAGTCCCCCAAGGGCCTCAGAAGACTGGCTCTTTGGGGTACAGGGTCCCAGTCTCTTCTTTGAGATCCTCTCCCCTGGATGAAGGCCAATGACTGGGTGGGTGGGAGACCCATCTCTCCTTTCTGTCCCATTTGCAGCACTGGTTTTGTTTCCTTAATAAATTTTTAGTTATGAACATGCCTGACCTCTTTGCCCATCTGTCTCTGGGGCTGGGGAGGGAAGAAGGTCCAAGCCTCTCTCTGCACTTGTATGAGGGAGCCATGTCTGGCCCCTCCACCCACCCAGTTCCTTGTACAGGGCAGAAGAGAGTAGCGGGGTCCAGGGTCCTTGGTTACTGCTTTATTGCTGTTTGGTTTTGAGTATAGAAAATGGAAGCGGCTCTGGAAGAGCCTGTGTACAAGGTAGGAAATATACAAACGGGGAGGAGGGAGCTAAAGAGACCACGTTCCAGCCCAGCCCAGCCTGGGCTCGGGGTGGGGGGCCGCCCGGGGCGCATGCAATAAATATGGTCCGGGGCCCCAGGGAAGGGAGGGATGGGGAGGACACCGCGGGAGTGGGAGACCGGTAGGCCAGGGCTGCCTCAGCCCTCTGACTCCAGAGGGAGGGAAGGGTTGGCCCTGGGGCTAGTGCCACTTGTGCAAAATGAGGAACTTCACATTATCAGTCCCGGGGCGGGCGGGAGCGGGGGGCGGGGGGCCCTCCGGCCGGCTCAGTCCCCTCCCCGCTCCCCAACTCTGCCCGACGCTCCGACCCCAGCGGGGAGATTCACAGTGAGAATGGGTGTGGTCGCAAGGGCCGGAGGTAGGGCTGGGAGCGCCCCAACAGTGACACCCCTCCCTCCAAGAGCAGCACGGAGCCGGGGGGGGAGGGGGCCAACGAACCACAGGAAGAGGCGGAGAAGGGCCGGGGGTCTCCTTTGGTCAAAGCTGGTATCAAAAATATAAATCTCCCTTCCCCCATCCCACCCCCGTCCCGGGGTTTCACCCTCACCCCCACCCCCGGGCTAAGGCACAAAGCAGTGAGGCCAGGTGGGGCCGCCGCCCGTGCGGCGACGCTGCCGGGGCTGCTACAGTCGTCCGGGCGCGGTGTGCCTGCTCGCGGCGGCCGCCGTCGTTCCCCGGCGGGGGGAGGGGGGGCTCGGGGAGGGGGGCGGGCACGGGCCGGGGCCACGCGGCGGCGACGAAGGCGGGCCGGCAAGAGGCGCTCTAGGTGGGGGAAAAACGGTCGATGGTCCGGCCGTCGGGTCCGGCGGCCAGGTGCGCTCCCTGGCTCAGCACCTCGGCCGCCTTGTCCGGGCTGAGGCCCAGCTCGGCGGTGAACTTGGCCAGCGGGTAGAGGCTCTCGAGCGCCACCTTGGGGTCGTGCAGGAAGTGCGTGGTCTGCGCCAGCAGCTCGGCCGCCGCTGCCTTGTCCTGCTGCTTCAGGCTCAGCTGTTCAGCCGTGAGGCGGGCCACAGCAAAGACACCCTCGGGGAAGTCGAGCTTGCCCTTGCCGTCGGGGCCGGGGACGCCGGGCAACCCCCCCAGGCCGGCCAGCGCTCCGGCTGCGCCTGCCGCGCCACCCACGGCGTGCATCTTCATGTGGCTGATGAGGTTGCGTTGCTGGGCGAACTTGCCGCCGCACACCTGGCACTCGTAGGGCTTCTCGCCCGAGTGGATGCGCATGTGCTCGGTGAGGCGGTACTGGCGCGTGAAGCGCATGCCGCACGCGTCGCACGCGAAGGGCTTGAGGCCCAGGTGGCTGCGCATGTGGCGCGTCATGGTCCCGCGCTGCGTGAACTTCTTCCCGCAGATGGTGCAAGGATAGGGTCGGGTCAGCCAGTGCGTCTTCTCGTGCTGTCGCAGCGTGGCCGGGTCCTTGTAGCTCTTGTCGCACGACGCGCAGCGGTACGGCCGCAGCAGCTCGCCCAGGCCGCCCGGAGCCCCAGCGACCTTGTCCCCACTGCCTCCAAAAGGGGGCCCCAAGCCGGCGGCCCCCGCAGCTACCTCAGCCGCCTCGGCCCTGCCGTACAGCGCCTCCTCCTCCTCCACGTGAGCTTCCACGTGCGCATTCAGCTGCTCCGAGCTGGGGAAGCCCTTGCCGCACGGGATGCACACGTACAGGTTGTCACCGAAGCTCTCGGGCTCGCCGTAAGCCAGGTGCGGGCATGGGTAGCCCTCGAGGTGGCCGCCGGGCGGGCTGGGGTCCTCGCTGCTGCCCGTCTCCTCGCTGCTGCTCTTATAGTCGTCGCCGTCGCCGCCCGCGCCTGGCCCGTCCAGGCCGCCGTGGTAGCGCGGCGGCGCCAGGCCTAGAGCGGGCACCCCGGGCGAGGCGGCCGGGTCCCCGCCGCGCTCCTCGCAGCGCTCGCTGGGGGAGCCGCGCTCCCGGCCCAGCTCGTCGCCGTAACTGCCCAGGCCTGGCTCGTGCTTCATCCAGCGGTAGAGGAGGCTGGGCCCGTCGGGGCGGCCCGGGGGCTCGGGTCCCGGGCTGCCGCCGCCGCCGCCGCCACGGAACGGGTCCGGAGGCGGTACGGCCTCCTCCAGCTTCTGGAAAGGCAGCGGCGGCAGCGGCGGCAGGGGGAGCGGGGGCTCCTTGTAGGCTGCGGGGCCGGCACTGGGAGGGCTGTCTGGGCGCGGGGGCAGTTCGCGCTCGCCCGGCGGCCGCTCGGGAGGCGCGGAGCCCGGCGGGCTTTTCTTGGACAGGTCCAGGCCGCAGAGCGGGGAGCAGCGGCGCTCCGGGGCGCAGAGTGCGGAGGCCGGGCCGGGGCCCGAGGCGTACAGCTCCGCGCAGTGCGTGTTCACCGCGGCCTCGGGGCCCGCGGCCGGCTCGCCGGCGGGCGGCGGCGGGGGCCCGGCCGGGGACGAGTAGCAGGCCTGGATGACGGGCGTGGCGGCCCGAAGGCCCCGGCCAGGCCTCCCGTAGGGAGCGTAGCCGCCGCCGCCGCCGCCGCCGCCCCGCAGGTGGCAGTACTTGCCGTGGCGCTTGAGGCGCTTCTTGCACAGCGCCACGAGGTCGGGGATCTGCAGGTAGCTGGCGGCGGCCAGCACGGCGCCCAGGCTCGGCTCGGCCCCCGGAGCCACGGCCGCGGCCGCCGCCGCCTCTGCGCCATCAGCCAGGCGGCCGGTGTAGATGAAGTCCAGCACCAGGCGGAACACGGCCGGGCTCACCATGTCATGGTCCAGGTTGAGCAGGTTGTCATGCACCACCAGGGACTTGAGGTAGGCGCTGCTGGCCGCCAGCACGTTCTTGTGCGCGCGGAAGAGGGCGTTCTGCACCACGATGATCACGTCGCACAAGAAGCCCTTGGTGCGCTGGTTGTTGAGCTGCAGCAGCAGCTGCCTCGAGTGGCCCGGCGCCTCCATCGTGTCCAGCATCGTCTGCCCAGCACACTCTCCTGCAGGGATACACAGCAGCCGGGTCAGCGCCTCACCCAGCCCTGGCCGCCTCTATCCAGCTGGGCGCTTCTCCCCCCCGCCCCCCCCCCAACTTCCCCTTCCCCCTTGCCCTCAGCCAGGCAGGGGCATCGAACACCGCGGCCTGGGCACTGGCAGCGGGGCGGCGGCGGCCTCCGGGTGTGCAAGCCTGGGCCGGGGGCCTGGACCCAGAAGAAAGGCGTCCGAGCGTGGCTGCTGGAGACGAGGCCAGGCCGGCCTGCACGGCCCAGGCCCGGGTGCCACTGGGCACACAGGCTGGGCTCTGGGGACTTCCGAGGAGAAAACTGTTTGGGGGAAGTGACCCCTTCGGAGACAGTTACCGGATTTGAGGAAAATGTCCGCTTCAGGAAAAGTCATTCAGGGCCCAGAAGTTTGCCCGATTGGGATATAAGGGAGCCGAGTAAAAAAAAAAAAACAAAAACAAAAAAACCAACAACAACAAAGCGCCTCCCGCCTCGGGAGAAGTTGCCCCAGCTGGGGGAAGTGATCCAGTGGAGGGGAGCGCGGTGCCCGCCGTGGCGCCGCCCTGCCCGGGGGCTGTCAGGCCCTCAGATGGGGCCGAGGCGCGGCCGCGGCGCGGGGAGCGGAGGCAGAGGCTGCCGTGGCGGGCAGAGCACGAAGGCCGGCCCCGGCGCGGGGAGGGCGTTATATCGGGGCAGGAGGCTGAGGCAGGAAGCAGGTGGGGGGGAGGGGGGAGCCACGCAGCTCCCAGGGGAGGGAGGGGGGCAGCGCCCCGGGCGGGCACGGCGCACAGCCGGCTGCGGCCCTGACCCCGGCCTGCGCCCCACCCGCGTCCCGGCCCCGGCCGTCGGCCTCAGCTCTGCATTCGCGGGCCCCGGCGCCTCCCGCCCCAGCTCCCTTCGGCCCCCTCTGCAACGGGAACTCCGCCGCCCCAAACTTGGGGAAAAGTTTCCCAACTTCAGACAGGCCGGGGAGAAGCGCGCCAGCCCCAGGCACTCGACTCCCAGCTTTTTCTCTCGGCCCCCAATTTTCGGCAGCCAGGCGGCCCTGGAGCCTGAGCCGAGCCCTGAGGTCCCCTGCCGGCTCGTCCGCCCGCCCACCCTGTTCCCGGCCTGGCCCACAGGGCCTCGCGGCCCGTTACCTGCGGCCGCAACGCGACCCGGCTTCCCTCCCCGTGGCGGTGGCAGCTCCTAGCCGGCGCCCCACCCGCCCCGCTGCCAGGCGCCGAGCTGTGCCAGGGCAGCGCCCCTGCCAGCCCCGCCCGCCAGCTCCCCTTCCCTTCCCTTCCCTTCGCCTCTCCGGCCCATGTGCGGGCAGAGCCGGCCCCGGGCCGCTGACCCCGCCGTGAACCCGGCGCTGAGCAGCGGCCCGGCGGTCCTGAGTCCTCTAGGGGACGACGCCCGGAGTCCTGAACGCCAGCCGCGTTGGGGCGCCCGCGCCGGAGGATGCGCCCGAGGCGGCCAGCGCGTAAGGACCGGGCTGTCCGGGTCCCCTGTCCCTCCCGGTCCCGAGCCTCAGGACCCACCTGGGGGGCATGTCGGAAGCCCCGGGCCCGGCTGCCGGCGGATCCAGGGGGGGACGTGGCTGCGCTGCGCTGCCCTCCGCCCGCCGGGCCCCCGGTCGGTCTGTCCTGCTGGTCCGTCCTCCCCGCGTCCTGGTCGCGTCTCAGCCCCGCCGCGCTTTCCGCACACTCTTATCTGGAGCGGCCCGGGCCGGCACGCGCTGCTGCAGCTATGGCGCCACCTCGCGGCCGTGCAGGGCTTTGCGCGGCACCGCCGCGACCTCCCTGGCGCGCACCTGGGTTGGGCTGGAGGCTCACAGATGCGGAGCTGGACCCGGGAGAGGGGTCTGTTCACAGGGCCACCCTCCCAGATGTGCCCACGTAAGGACCCAGGCCCCGAAACTTCGAGCCCCACAAACTCTGGGGCTTTGAGCTCAACGTTCCCATGTACATATTTCTAGATTCTCACATTGCCTCAGTTTGGAGAAGTCCTGCCCGCAAGGGGGGGGGGGACCCTGGGGACAAGTAGATGGGGGGGAGGGAGGTTACGGAAATCGTGAGAGAGAAGAAGGTAGACAAGATCTTGGGGGGCGACTCCTTAGACATCCCTGGATGGGACTGTCCGTTTGTACCCACCCCACCCCCAACACACCCACCTTCACTCAGCCACATGAGTTTACGTATGCACGGAATAAACCCATTTGCACCCAGACCCTCTCCAGGCACTGACACCTGCGGGCGCGCATGTTGGCGCAAACACACATCTGCCCCCTTCTAAAAGTTCGAGTCCTGGCTCTCTGGGATACTCCGGAGGCTGTCACGTAGGGTCCTCCATGAGCCTGGGCAGGGCCGTTACCCAATCAGCCTGCCCTGAACTTAGAGGTCTCTGGAGCGACCCCAGGGCATTCGACTGGGGATGGCTGGACAGCGCCTCCTGGGGATCCCGCAGAAGGAACCCCAGCCTCCCCGTGTGAGCCATTTTGAGGGACCTGCTTGCTCGACCTCGTCTCCAACACACCAACCCGGAACGTGGCCGCAGGGACTGCAGCCCGGGATCCCCCGGCAAGGTTCTGCATCCCACGTGAAGGCCCGGTTCTTGCCGGTGACGCCCCTTCTGGGAGGGAGGGGACCCCGCACTGGCGCGGGCACTCCGGAAGTGGCCCTGCGCGGCCCCGCAGCTTCATCGGGCCTGTAGTGAGTGCCGGGTCTCCGCGGCCCACGCTGTGCCTCCTCCCCGCACCTCCTGACCCCTGCCCACACGTCGGGGGGTGGGAGTGGGTCCTCGAGAACGCCTGCAGCTTCTGATTGGCTGCGCCTTCCTCAGCCGTCGCGCGCGAGAGGCTGGGGCGCAGAGTTACCATAGTAACCGATGAGGTTCGCGCAGATCGCGTCTCTCTAAGGCCTTGGAGAGCTTAGCAACCGCGCAGGGCTGCTGGGCGGGTGGGGGCCGCGCTCGCCGCCCCTCGCGCGGTCCTCCACCCCTACGCCCCCGCCAGAGGTAGTAGCTGAGTCACTCATTGAGGGGCCGCCAGCGCGGCCACGCGCGGTCCCTGACAGACACTAAGGTCTCGGGCGCCCCCCAGAGGCTCTCTTTCCTCCGCAGACATCTTCATGTCCTCGGGGCCATCCGTTGGCTCTTGGTCCCCACCGGTCCTTCTGACTCCCACCGCGTCCTGATCCTGTCCTCACCCTGTTTCTACTCCGTGTTCTGGATCCATTTTATCCCAGTCCTCTCCTCCGTCTACCCACGGTCTCCTCACTAGGGTTGCGGTGAGCTTCCAAGAACGAAAACGGTGGGTTCCGGGGCTGCCAGCCTCTAGGGGAGATGGACCACGACATCTTGGCCGAGGGGTGGAGGTGTTGTGCGCTGAAGCGGAAAAAAGTGTATGGAGTGCTGGAGAAAGGCGGGAAGGCTCCTCGGAAGAAGAGCTCTTAGAACTGGGCTTTGATGGATGAATAAGAGTTCTTCCCCCACACAGAAAAGCAGTCCTGGAGAAGAGAACCACAGAGACAAAGGCTGGAGGCAAAAGAAAAAGAGGTGGTGGGCGGGGGGAGGGGGAAGACTCCAGGAGGCTAGATTCCAAAGGTTGTGCAGGACCTCTCTGACTGCGTTTCTGCTGGAATCTTTTATCCTCTTGATGGGACCAGATCCTAGCCCCACAAGGAGCCCCTCAACCCAGTTTCACTTTTGTGCAGTGTCCACTGTGCCCACTTTGTTTTTCGTCAACACTCTCCCCAAACCCCTACTCCCTGAATTAACTCACTGCTCCCATCCCTCCCCTCAGGCTGTCCTTACGTCCCTATGGAAGGGTCTCAAAGACCTGCAGCCAGCCTTGCTGCCTTCCTGTGGACTTCACTCCTCTTCAGTCTTTGATCTTTCCCTCCCTCCCTAGTTTCTACCTACCCTACCTGCCTGGCACTGCTCCCCACCCCCACCCCACCCCCACACAATCCATCTCCTCTCTCTGAACACATTCATCCTCCTCCATTTAGAACTTTCCTCACTTGATGGAGCCAGGATCTTTCATTTCCCTGCTCTTGTTCAGGACACTTCTGCCCCACATGGCTTAGGGCCTTCCTGTCAATATCATACCTCCAGGAACTCTAACTCCTCCAGGAAGTGGTTTTGCCACTCCGCCCTCTGGAGATCCCTCTCTGCTAAGCTGCTGAGCCCTTGGTCTCCCTCACTCATTGTCACTCTCTCATGAGCTCTGCCAATGCCCACAAATGGGTCCTGGATGCGGTCTGCTGGGTGCAAGGCTCTGAAACTGGCACTGCCCACCCGTCCTCCTCCCCTCCATTTGCTGAGGCTTCCTCTTCTACTCACCCCCTTCTCCTACCGTCTTTCCCCCAACTCCCCCATAGAGGAACCCCTTGCTCATGTCCGGGGAGTGCAAGCCACCCTTCTCAAGTTTTCCGCGGTCTCCAGCTCCTGATTGGTACCTAGACCCCCCCATTCCTTCTAGGCCCAGACTCCTACAAAGCTTCTGCGAGCCCTGGGCTCTTCTTCCCCCATGTCCTCGACGCCACAGCTCTAGATACTGCTTTAGGCCCCCTCCTCAGGTCCAGCTTCCTCTCCTGTACCTCCCACCCCAGAGTGACGACACTGCAGCGGCCATGCGGGGTGTAACGCCACCGAGGGTCATCTTGTGACGTCACAGAGCCGTCGGGTCCCGGAATTGAGGAGTGGGAGAGGGGGCTCCCGCGTGAGCACCTCAGAAGGCCAGGTGGGAAGTGGGATTTCCCGCCCCCCCCCCAGGTGTCCCAGAGTGCATAAAGGTGTAACGGACCCGTCGGCCCTCCCGGCTCTGTCCTCCCGCCGGCCCCCAGCCCGCAGTTCCGGAAAGTTAACCCTTTGTAGACCCGTACAGGGGCCCCGGGCTCCCCCTCCCTGTTCCTGCTTCCGTGCGCCCTCCTCCCCCTCCCAGCTCCCCGTCGCCTTGGTCCCCCCCAACCCCCCGCCTCGCCACTATAAATAGCCCCTCTTCCCGTTTCCTAAATTCCCTGCTGACGTCGGCAGCGCGTCAGTGTGTAGGAGCCGCGGCCGCATGAATGAGCCGCCGCACGAGTACTACGCGCGCCTATAAAAGCAGCCGCGCCAGCCGGGCTGCGGGAGGCGAGCGGGAGCCGGCGCGGCGCGGCCCGACAGGTAAGTGGGACTGACCGACCGACGGGCTACAGATGGACCGATGCACGGACACGGACGGAAGGGCAATGAGGAGACCGGCAGACGGCAGGTTGGAGGGCCCCTAAGGGGTGGGATTGGGGACAGGGTGGGGGACGAGGATCCCCTCGCAGCTGGTGGAGCCGGGCCGGAGGCGTACCCAGAACCCCGTGCAGCACCTGCCCGCGCCCGGATGAAGACGCAGCCACTTCGGAGGAGCATCGAACAGAGGACGGCCCCCAGGGTCCCTGCGACATTTCCTGGGGCTCCTGCGCCATACTCCCAAGAAAGTGGGGCGAAGGTGCTGACGCCCCAGAAGACGCGCCCCCTCCTCCCCCTCCCCGCAGCGCAGTGACTCAGCCTCGCTGTCCCTGGCCGGCTGAGCGGGGCCGCCGGCGAAGGACAGACGCCCACCTGCCCGCCGACCTAGCCGTGGCTCTCTCGGGACCCCCACCCTGCATCCAGTCGGGCGCCCCCTCCCCGTCCCATCCCGTCGGGCTGGTCCCTTTGCGCCCCCGACTTCCCGCCTCTGCGCGAGGAGCTGTCCTCTCAGGACCAGGCGGGGGCGGGGCCTCGGCCGGACTGCCCCGCCCCCAACTGAGCGCCCCCCCCCCCGCCGCCGGAAGTGCCTCTCCGCAGGGACATATTTGACGTCACAGGGCTTTGACGTCAAGGGCCGCGTGCCTGTCCGCGAGCGCTGGGGCCGAGAAAGGCGGGAGACGCGGGGGAGGAAGAGCAGCAGCGCCCCCAGCTGCGGGCGACGGAGGCACCACCGCCCGCCCGGGCAGCGCGCCGGCACCTTGGCTCTAGACTGCTTACTGCCCGGGCCGCCCTCAGTAACAGTCTCCAGTCACGGCCACCGACGCCTGGCCCCGCCCCAGGACCGCGGACCCGGCCACCTGCCGCGCCCCCGGCCCCTTTGTCCCCCAGGGTCCCTCAGCCCCGCGCGCGCTGTCCGCGCCGCCGCTGTCCGCGGTGCTGATCCAGCGCAGGCTCTGCCATCCGCCCGTCCGGTCCCTGGTCACCAGAGGCTGCTAGCGGCGGCCGGCTCACACGCACATCGCACGGCGCCCGAGCCCGGTCCCCATCGCGCGCGCTACCCCCGCTACCCCCCTCCCCAGCTCGCAGTCCTGACGTCTGCCTGACTGGAGCTGCCACGGTGCCGTCAGCAGCGCGCGCCCCGCCCCCGCGTCTCCAGGGCAACCGTGGCTTTCGATTGTTACTGTGGGAACCGGAGGTAACAGTCTACAGCCATGGTCGCCCCGCAGCACGCCCACGCGCCGCGCCCGCCGCGCTCTGCCAGCCCCGGATGGGGGAGACCAGGAGCAGGAGGAAGCGGGGGCGGCGAGTCAAGATCGGATGAATCTGTGGGGGCGGAGGGAGGTGCGGTGCTGGGCGGGGCCGGCTACTCTCGGGTCTGCTGCGTGTCTACCAAGGCAGGGAAAGAAGCACGGTGGGCAGTGTTTCTGACCGCCCGCTTCAATGACCATCCTGTTCTCTTAGCCGAGGTTGCAGCCAAGGAATGGCGAGAGAAGGGGTAGTTCTGGGATTTGTGTTCTTTTTAGCTCCTCCGTGCGAGGAGGCTGCTGGGACCTGAAGGTTTCCTGGAGACTGAAGGGAGTAGACGAAGCCAAGTTTTCCTAAATGTGCCACAACCGCATTCTTCCAGGAACCCCTCTGCTGAGTAGGCAGAAAGCGAGACTAATCCTTGAACCCATTTCCTGATGGAGTTACAGCCTTCCCTCACTCTTTCATCCTCTGATTCATGTAGGATGATAAGAAGGGTCCCCAACCCTCAGGAAACCAGTGTGCTTGTAAAGTTAACCCAGTCAGTAAAGCATTGTCTGAAAGCAGCCTCACCTCAATCGGTGCTGGATTCTAATTTGAGACAGTGTCTCAAATTAGCTCTAATGTGGCAGAGTGAATATCAGAGGGGTTGAAGTCCTATTTGTCCAGTGAAGCGTGAGCCACGAACTCTTCAAAAACACGCTTATGTCACCTGCCACTGCCAACATCACCCACTGCAGGGGCTGACTGATGCATATTGGGTGCAGGACTTCCCTAGGGACAGTGCTGGGAATGGTTAGTGCAACCCAGTCCTGCCACTCATTAATCCAATTTTTTGTTACCTCTCCATAACCCCTCCTTCACTAAACTAGTTTTAAGGCAATTGGTGCTGGTTTTACAGCTAATCAATTCCCACATGCTTCCTTCCTCCCACTCAAGGACTCCGAGGTCTTAGATTAAATGTACTTGATTCTGGAATCCAGTAGACATCCGTGGGCAGACTGTAGTGTGTGCAGATGGGCCTAGTGCACTGGGAAGCAGGAGGTCCAACCTGGCCTCATCACCAACTGGTTATTATTTAAGGGGCTGGGTTTCTGAGTCTTGTGTAACATGGGATAATAATCATTCCTCTTTGGCAGATTTGTTGTAAGGATCAAATAGTAAAATGAGTAAAAACCTTTGAAAACTGCAGAAGCCTATTTCAATCTTAAGTATTCTACTAGGCTGTTAATGTCTTTGTGAGGGACTGGTGTCGATGGGGAGACCCCAGCTCTGGGCACTTAGGCAGAATGAACAGGGGAAAGGGGGCACATCTTTCTGAGCAGGGGCTGTTGAGGGGCTTCTTTGCTCAGGGACTCGCTCTCAAGAGCTTTAGGTATCTAAGGTGGAGTGAGAGGTAGAAAAGAGAAATGGGAGGGATATTCTGAAGGGAGCAAGTTGTTTGCAGTTTGAACCCATCTGGAGAAGATGGTCAGAGGGGGAAAAAAACAGAAAACTGACTGTAGATAATTTTTTAGTATCTTAGAACTCATTAAGTGCACCCCATCCTATTTTATGGATTAGGAAGTTGACACCCAGACAGGACATAGAGCCCAACAGTAGTGGGTGGTGGGTGGCCTCTGCTGACCTCCGAGGTGCAGGAGAGAAAACCATGACTAGTAAAGGATAGGAATGTGAGTTCTGGATCGGAATCCAGCTTTGGGTAAGTTACTGAACTTCTCTGTGCCTGTTTCCTCAGTCGTAATATTAAGTTAATAGTACCTACCTCAGGAAATTGTGAGATTAAACTGGGCAACTCTAAAGGTTCTGCTTATCACAGTATCTGGTGTGGTTAGCACACCATGAACGGTGTGCTATCCTCTGGACCTCATTTCCCTTAGGTATAAATTGAAAACATTAGATGAATGGTTCTTAATTGGAGAGCTTTCTCCCCCTCCCTCGTGGAATGCATGAGAATCCCATGTTCGTTTTTTTCAAATAGCACGTATTTACCAGAGACTTGTATTCTACCCTCTAAGGCAATGTTTTTCAAATATCATGTTGCATGGGAATGTCCAGGGAGTTTGCCAAAATGCAGATTCCTGGGTCCAGCAATTGGCTCGGTATGTCAGGAGTTGGCCCCAGGAATCTAAGTTTTAACACAATTCTGACGCAAGTGGTCCACAGAGTGTGTGGGGGGGGTGGGGGGCAATGACCCTTAAGATTCTCTGTTGTTCCTGGAGGATGTGACGGGAGAGGACATCTCACTTGTCGGGAACCAGTGGACCACATGATCTCTTTCCTTCTAGCTTGGACATTTTCTGATTCTTGAAGCAGGAGGTGGGGGAGGGAGGAGAATTCTCACCCTGAGCACTGAGCACTTCTGCTCCACCCAGTACTGTTCTGTTCTATCCTTATCCTTCTAACTTTAAGCCCTGGGTTAAAATCCATTCCCCATCATATCTTGTTCTCTCTCTTTTAATCCTCACAGTAATTCCACATAGCAAGGGCTGTGGTAGCAACTGTCACCATCTTCACCTCTTGGGACCTTGCTAAAGGGGGCAGCCTGGGATGGCCGTGAGGGCGCGCGAGCTCCCAACTGCAGATCCACTGCATTCCATTCTGAACTGCTCATTTCCAGAGAAGCCAGGAATCTTTCTGTGTGTGAAATTCCTAAGATTTTAAATACTGTTAAGTCCAATATTTTCTAAAATTCTATGGCCAAATCCAACAGGTCTGTTGGGAGTAATTCAGCCCATTTCTGAGTCCCCTCCTTTGGCCGAGGAAAGGGTCCCTTTAAAACGCCTAGGGCAAGCAGAGGCAGACTGTAGCCAGGGGGCTACCCTCCCACCCCCACTGTCTGCTGTAAAGGTCCTAAATCCAGTAAACTGGGTCTGTTGGGGGTAGGGGTGTAACTCCAACTTTTTTTTTTTTCTTAATTACTATCTGCAGTGAAGAATTCAGGATTTGGGGTAATTTAAGGGATATTAGTCTGTCTCCAGATGGGCTGGAGTATTTGTGCTATATCCCCTAACCCAATTCCTACTCAATTCCTAACTTCCCCGGGGGCAACCATGTTTGAGGGCTAGATCAGGGCCTCCTGTGATCTTCCAGAAAATGAACAAGGTGGTGATCCTGCAGAGGCAGGGCTGAAATCAGAGACTAGGGTGGGCCACAGGTGGGGGAACTGGAAGTAGGGCAAATAGCTAAAGTGGGCAGTCTATAGAGTGCCTAGGAACAAGTGCACTCTAAAACTGGAGGGGCTACTTAAGCCTTGGCTGGATCACTCCAGAGTAGCATCAACCCCAGAAACTCTGTAGGTGAGGGCAGGTTTGTAAAAGGGTTTCTTCCGTGTGGTCTTGGGCCTCTACCCAAGGTCTACTACCATCCCACCCTTCAAGCTCATAGTTCAGAGCTAAAGCAATTCTGGAGGAGAAAGCAGAGAACCCAAGAAGCCAGAGTTCGACAGAAGGCCAGCACACAACCCTCAGGGATCAAGATGGAGGAAGCCTAACTCCGTGGAGCCCAGGCAGCACCTTGCCAGGTGATCTCTTCCCAAAACTTCTCAGATGTAAATTCTTCCAACTCCGCCACCAAGGCCTCCTTTCCTTCAGCTTGGGACTTGAGACACTTCTACCAAATGTGTGCACACATGAGCTTATCCTGGGGGCTCATAACTGGAAACATGTCCCTCTTTGGAGCGGTGCTAGAGGCTGGGTGGGTGGCCAGGAATCCAGACTTCTGATACAAAATGGGTTTTTCTGTGTGTATGAGAAAAAAGATGCTCGAAATCGCCATCACCACTTTATTATGTGGCAGTCACACAGCACCAGCCCCTGCTTTTCCCATGTCACCCTCCACTCATCCAGGGGTCCACCAGCCTTTTTCATGCTGGAGTATCAGATGCCAAGGTCCACTAAGGCCTCCTGATCCCTTTTTTCTTAAGTGTAGAGCTAGACTTACAATAACTTGAGTCTTAGAACTGATACTTGTCTCTTAATTGGTGATGGTGAGGACCACTAACAGCAGTTGAGCTCCCAGGGGAGGTGGGATAAGGGGGAGGACCGGTTACAGAGACTGTCCCGAAGTCATGTGGGGGTGGGGGATGTAGGGGCAGAGCCATTTGTTGATCTTTCACTCTGCAAACTGGTCCAAGAACTTGAGGTAGGCCTGGCGCTGGGCCGCAGCTGCTGGAATGAAGTGGCCACCAGAGTGCGTGAGGGTGATGGCCCCAGTGAATCGGCTAGCCAGTTGCATACTTTCCTGAGAGGGGATGACGCAGTCAGTGTCCCCGAAAACATGGAGCGAAGGCAGTAACAAGGGGCCCTGCACGATGCGTTCCTTGAGTCCAAGGCCCCGAGGACAGAAACCAGATACCAGGATGATAAACCTTGGCAAGGGGAAGCGGGGATCGCCGGCTTGGCCAAGGGCACACACAACGGCTGCTAGCGCAGCCCCCTGGCTGAAACCAAGGAGCCCATCGAAAGGCCCCAGTGTCTTCAGGGCCTGTGCCACGGTTCCCAAGGCTTCCTCCAGACCTCTGCACACTGTGGGCTGGCTCAGGGCGTTGAAAACGTCTGCCTCCTGTTCTGAAAACCACCAGCCTCGGGGCTGCTCCTCCTGAAGGCAGGGCTCTACAGCGATACGGGGGAAAGGCTGCGGTTAGGGCAAGCGGGTATCTAGGCGATGAGAAATGAAAAAGGGAGGCGACGGAGGGCTTGGGAATGACAACGAGCAAACAAAGAGGCGGTCGAAGACGAGAAGAAAAGCTGGCGGGAATGAAGTGGAGAGCAGAGTGGCATGGCAAGACGGGGAAGACTGATCAAGGCGGAAGCCTGGGACGCTGGGATGGAAGGAAGAGTAAGGGCAGGGGGAAGGAACGAGGTGAGGACACAGCGTGGGGGTATGCTGAAACGAGGCCAGATCAAAGACTCAGAGGGCATTTCCCGGGCAGCGCCCGTCTCACCGGAGTCCGGCCCGGCGCCCTCGGGGCCCGCGGCATCCGCGACCAGGTGCGGGCCGCTGAGGCACACGAGCTCGGCGCGGCCCCGCAGCGCCTTCCTCAGCGCTCCCGTCTTCTCGCGGAAGCCCCGCTCGCTCTGCCGGAAGCCGGCCAGGGCTAACACCCGCAGGGGTCGCTGCGCCGCCATCTTGCGGGGCAACGCGCCAGGGACCGGAAGCAGCCTTTCCCCGAGCGGAAATCGAATATTCGAGGGGCGGAACCAAAGGCCGGCACCACCCCGAAGGCGGGCCTCAGAGCGAGCGGGTGTTCCCATAACAACGGGGAGGGGTCAGGCGCGGCCGGAGCAGGGGCGGATACCTGAGACCGAGGAGCGTCTCACCGCGCGGGCGGTGCTCCCTTGTCGTCTCTGCAGCTGCAGCCGTCGCAAGCCGCGGCTGGAGAGGGGTGCGTGGCCTCCTGCATCGGAGGTCGCAGACTTTGCTCGGGGTCTCCAGCCCGCGACGTCCTCCACCCTGCTCCCGTGCATTTCCCGGAGCGGCCGCACAGCGGCGGCCTCGGCTCGCGTCGCTAGGGAGGCGGCCAGGGCCAGGCCCGGCTTTGGTCCCTCTCCTCCCGGCTGGCGGTGCCGGCCTACCTTCTCCAGCGCCGGCGGGCTCAGGGCCTGGGGGGGCCGGTTCCGTCCGTGGTTCGCTGTCCACGGCCCCAAGGAGCTGCCGGCGTAGAAGTCCATAGGGTAGGGCTGCTGCCAGGAAATGTCCCTCAGGGCCACCACTGCCTAGGGGAGGACAACAGGACAACATTTGCCAACTTTTTTTTTTTTTTTTTTTAAAGATTTTATTTATTTGACAGAGAGAGAGAAGAGCAAGGGGAGAGGGAGAAACAGGCTCTCCGCAGAGCAGGGAGCCCCATGCGGGACTCAATCCCAGGACCCTGAGATCATGACTTGAGCCGAAGGCAGACGCTTAATCGACTGAGCCACCCAGGCGCCCCTTTGCCAACTCTTTCTGCGCAGGATTAATTAATTCAGTCTTCACGATGGCCTATAGAGGTCCTATTATCCCCATACCACAGAAAGGAAATTCGAGGCTCAGACAGGTCAAGGGACTTGCCCAAGGCCACACAGCTAGGAAATGAGTCAGCTGTAACTAAGTTGCTGCCCACCCCACTGCAGATCCCTCCCTTGACAGAACCAGGTGCAAAGCCCACTCTCAGGTATTTCAAAACTTAGTGTTACCTCATAGGGTGTCAGCAGTGGCTTGGGGAAGGCTGTGCCCCAGTCAATGGAAAGGCGCGGACATGCTACCTGCACCCACCTGGGAAGGGAAGTCACGTGAGACCCAAGGGGGGGGTCCCCTCCCCTTCTGGGCAGCATGCTGAAAAACATGACTGTGTCCCCAACACACCCGATGAAAAGACAGTCACCTACTACTGTTCAGAGTAACACTATAGCGCTGTTTGTTTTCTCCAGGAGAGCGCTCTGTGAGCTGAGGGCAGGGCCTGGGCAGCTCATCTGTGATCGTATCCTCAGAATCAAATTCACTTTAGTTCGGGTACACTGCAGGTGCCAACCACCCCACAAACTCATCTCACACCGAATGACTGTGATGTTGCAGTTACCTGTGAGCCCCCAAACCAAAATGGGTGTGACCCATAGCCAAGGGTAGCCCCTGCTAAGCCCCTGAGTGCTCTGTAAACATTAAAATTTCACGGAAGCAATTCCCACTGACTCCAGCCTTCAGTATGTGCTGGGCAGGACTCAGATCTAAGCTTCCTTAGCCAGAGTCACAGCTAGAGAGGTAGGGTGAGAAAACTTACACATCCACTTCAGGAAGTAGGCTAAGCTTGCTGGGGAAGATCTCAGAAAGCAGCAGCCTCATGAAGGGAAGTCCCAAGGCTTGGAGTCGAGATTCCAGGTGCTGTTGGAAGAGGGAGGCCAAGCTCAGGTCACCACGACTGAGCAGCCAAGTCTAAATCCCTTAGTCTACCGATTTTCCCAGCTGGGTTTCTAGTCAGTCCCCTCCTCCAGAGGCCATCCCAAGCCCTCTGACCTCCAGAATTTTGGGGCTGCCCTGGCGGCCCAAAGTGCCCAGGATAAGGCCCCAGGATTTAGCTGAGCGGGCCGTGGCTATGGCTTCTTGGCGGCTGGTCTGCATGCGCTGATGGTCATAGTGCTCTCTGGAGAGGACTTTGCTGTATGGGTCGTATCTGGAAAAGAAGCTATCAGGGTTATGGCGACAGCCATCCACAGCACCTGTTGTACACACGGCTCCCTGACCCAGCCCCTTGGTCTCCTAAATCTTTAGGTTCCACGCAGGTAATTAGGAATAGAGGCGAGAACAGAGATCGTCGCTGGAAAGCTCAGTCCCACAGCTGGAGCAGGGAAAAGTAGGAGGGGGGGTTTCGGATCTCAGTGTGACTCCCAGGGGATGGGTGGGTACTGTGCAGCTCCAGCCCTGGGTCTGACACCTGGATTCAGGACCCAGTTACCTCAGATCCTTAGAGCTGTTGGCTGTCAAGGGGCCCGGGAATGAGGAAATTTCAACCAACTGAGGGCTTCAGTGGCAGGGAAATCCCACCCCCTCCCTGGCTGGTCAGCCCAGCTCAGCCCATACCGGTAAGCGGGGACACTAGGGTTGGCAATCATGACAGACTCCAGATGGAAACGGCCGTCTCCGAGATATCTGCGGCAGGGAGAGAGGGGATGATAAGTATGGGGTGGAGTGAGGCAGCAGAAAAGGCAGGCACTGGCCGGGAGGTCCAGAGTTCCTGGCTGAGTGCGCTGCTGTGCGTGTGTGTGAACTGGCCTAAGTCATCATTCGGCCTCCCGAAGCCTTGGTTTTCGCACATGCAAAACAAGGAGTTTGAACTGGATGAGCAATAAGGCCCTTCTAGTTATGTAATGCAGATCTAAGAACTGTTCCGTCCCCCAGCCTTGTGGGGGACAGGTAAAACGGCAGCCAAGGCCATGGGAAGGCCGCGCAGGGCTCTAGAGATCCTAGCTCGGAGGTGGCGGGACAGGTTCTCCTTCGCCTAGCTCAACATAGACATGGCAAGTAGGGTTCAAGGTGTCACCAATGTTGTAAATGAAGTTTCGGGGTATACACTGGCTCTCTGCACCCAAACTGGTTCTCAGGTCCTGCTACTGAGTTGTACCAACTACTGTTTACTGGGTTTGCATCTTCTGTGCACCAAAGCCGGGACTAAGCACTTGCCACGCAGGAGTTCACTCAGTCCTATCAAACAGTCCTCCAAGCTACCTATAGTATCCCCATTTTACAACAGATACAACTGCTGCTCAGGGATGTTAAGAAACTTGCCCAAAGTCACACAGCTATTAAGCAGTAAATCTGGGACTTGACTCTAGGCTTAACCACCAGGCTCTATCAAGCCTGTCCCTAAAAGTAGCTTCCCAAGCCACAGAGAAGGCAGAGCATAGAGGACAATCTGCCATGGCAGCTCCTACTTTCCTGGAGACCACGCTGATTTTTGTGATAAACGGCCAACACCCAGGGTGTCTCTCCCTCCAACACACACCTTGAAGCCCCCAAGGGTAGGCACCTATGGGTTCAGAATTATGTGGGCGCAGGAACAGGGGGAACGCCCTTTGGGGAGCAGGGCTGCCAGGTCTGGGCTGGGGAAGGCCCTGATGTGGGCCTGTCTAGGGGCAGGGCTGAGTCAGGGGAGTGTCCCTCCCTCTTTCCCCGCCATCAGCTAGGAATGGGGCTCCCTTCCCTAGTCCCCGCGGGGGGAGCTGCCGGCTCTGAGGCTGGCTGCATTCACACAACATTAAGCATTTCCATTACCGAAAATAATTAGGCAGCAGGAGACACACTGCTCCTGCTTGTTAGCTGTCCGGATGCTAAATTAATGGGGCTGCAGCCTGGGCGTGCCCAGCCATCTTCTCCAATTACATTCCCACCATTTCTAGCCCACCCTCATCCCTCCCCCCGCCCCGCCCCGATGAAGCCCTCTGATTCCTGCCCCACCCCGGGCATAGCCTCCTACATGGTGGACAGAGCACCTGAGAGGGAGACAGGAAACCTGAAACCCTATTTGGTCCCCATTTTGCAGGGTGACCTTGAGCAAACAGTTAAAGAGCTTGAGACTCAGCTTCTTTTCCTATACAACGAACCTCCGGCTCCCTTCTAGGGTACATTTCTTATGCCTCTACAACTGGCCCCCCATTTTTCACTTACACAACAGCCTCCACCTCTTTGGGCAGATGGGGAGCCGTGCAGCCCAGAATCTCCCCAGGGGACAGGGGCTTGCACTGTGGGACACTCACATGGTACTCAGCTTTCAGCTCCTTCGCAGCTGCCTGTAGGGATGATGAGGGAAGGGAAGCAAGTGGGTGAGGAGGGAGAGCCAGGGCCAGAGGACCAGCCTGGAGCACCTAACGTGGGCCCCAGGAACAGCCTGGAGGCTGGCTGTTATCTGTCCACTTACCTGCAAGGTTGACACAAACTGAATGGTGCTGACCAGGGCAAGGGAAGTGGCAGGGGGAAAGGTGAGGCGGATAGAATCCAGGAGATGGGTAGTATCTATTCGGATGTCCACAAAGATGTACAATACCCGGAAGTCTTGGGCCGAGGTGTCCATGGGAACTGGGAGGAGGCAAGAAGTCAGGAGACTGTTTTGGAAGGCAAGAGGGGCAGGGGGCCTACCTGGGCCAGGGTCTCTGAGCAGCCAGGACCAGTGGCTTCAGCCTAGGGATACAAGGAGTGGGTAGGCGGCGGGGGGGGGGGGGGGGGGGGGGGGACAGTCATAGGTCCCTCAGAAGCTCCTTTTCGGTCACTCGGCCGGGGGGCCCAGCCTGCTCTACCACCAACAGCCTTTCGAACACCCACATCTGGGACAGCAACACTGTTTCCAAGGCAACCAAATCCAAAAAAAAGATGTACCTGCAGAGCAGGAAGGCCAAGGCCATCCCAGACACTGGGAGGGACCTCCTGCCTGCAAGCAGGACAAGAAGGCACCAACGACGGGGGATTAGCACGCAGCCCTGCCTCTCTGCCCCCCGCCAGGACCCCGGCTCGCCATACCCAGGCAGCTGTGGCCGTAGTGCACCAGGAAGTCAGCGCCCAGGGCCCTTGCAGTAAAGTCATCCACACAGCAAGCCCCATACGTCACATCGCCCATCACCATCACTTCAGCCTCTGTGAACCTGTGGGGGCGGGGGAGCAGGGGGAACAATGAGGCAGTGACACAAGGGTGAGGTGGGAGAGAGACCTACCCCCATGGGGTATCTCGGGGCCCAGCTGCCACATCCCCCGGTCCTGGCGGCAGCTCCTGGGACCGTCGCTGTATGCCGATGGTCTCTGTAGCGCCCCGGTTCCTCTGTCCAAGCTCAGACTGCAAGGAGGACCCCCACCCCTCAGCCTGGCATACACAGGGTCAAAAACAGACCTCTGACGCCCTGACTCAGCCCACCCAGAGCAATGAGCACGTACACACACGCAGACGCACCCACTCCCATGCCTCGACACTGCGGTGTGCGTGGGGACGCATGGGTGGATACACACGGCCTCCCTGTCACCCAGACCCCCTGCTACCTCCCCACCCTCAGTTAGGGCCCTCTGTGCCCAGGATGGGGGGACCCATGAACAGCTCCCCCACAGCACATGGCACCACCCACATACCTCGTGCGTCAGGAAGAGTGGGCTCTGGCCAACACATTGCCATAGGATCTGCTGCCAGGCCTGAATCACTGGGGGACAGGGGTGGGTGGGGAAGACCCCGCACTCCCCAAATTCACCACGGGAATGGAGCTGGAGGACCAGGTCTTCCTTGAGAGACCTGCCCCTGGGGCATGGGGCCTGGCTTGCTGACTGGGGTCTCCCCATTTCTCTCCTGGGGGCGTGGTGGGGAAAGCTGAGTTGCTGTCAGTCAGCAGCCCCCCTCCTCTCCCTTCCCCAAACCAGTCTGTGCACAGAAGCAGATTATTCAACTCCTTAAAATGCAGCTCAGGCGTCTGAGTCAGCCAGAGCACTTAATTTTTTATAGATTAAAATGTATGCAAATTGGCCTGAGCCCCAGAGAGCATCCCCAAGGGGCAAGAGGGTGGGAGCTGGGAAGTGAGTCTGTGGCAGTGGATGAGAAGCGGAGTGGGGGGGGGGGCAGCAGCAGGGAAGTGGGAGGTTCCTATCACGAGATGACCTCCCCTTTCCCCCCATTCCCCCTCCCTGTTCCTGTGCTGGTTCCAGATGGCTGAGCACTCCCCACCCCCACCCCCCAGGATGGCTCATTGTAATGAAGAAACTTAGAGAGGGGAGAGGAACTGAATACCATCTCCTAGACACTTCTCCCCCACCAAGCCCCTCCTTGCCCTACTCCCTCAAATGTTCCAGAGAAAAAGGTTCCCCTTGGCTAGACCGGATGCTGACAACTCAGCTCATTCCAGGTCAGCCCTGAGGATTCTTAAGTTCCTCCTCAGGCCCCACCACCTGCACCTGCTCTAGGCCCAGCTTTGAAGATACTGGAACCAACTCATTCCCTACCACCCCCGACCCCCCACCTTAATATTTTAGGGAAAGAGAGATTTATATGGACAAGCCAAGCCGGACAGGCTGGGATCTCAGCAGGCTGGGAGTTTAGTTTTGGCTTTTTCCCTTTGTGCGTGTATGGTTGTGTGAAGGGACAGGGTAAGGCCAAGGTCCAGAAGGAAAAAATGTCAACAGGCAGAGCTACAAGGGGCATGGGGAAGGCCTTGGCTTAGCTTCTTCTCCAGAGCCCCAAGCCTCACCTTTCCAAGATATCCACAATGGTGCAGGCAAAGAGGAGAAGGCCCTCAGGCATTTGCAAGGCCACTGAAAGACAGAGCAGAGACATGAGAGCAGAGGGCTGGGAGAATGCTGGAATGGGGATACTGCCCCTGACTGACCCAGGCAACCTCTCCAACCCTACCCCATCTCAAAGCTTGGGGGCTCACCCTTCTTGGCCCGGGCCTGCTGAATCCTCCAGATGGTCTTGGGAATTTCAAAGTTATAGTTGGAAGGCAGGACTTGAATGGCTGCCTGCAGCTGGGGGTTGTTCAGGATCTCAGGGGGGATCTGATTGGCCAGGCGGCCCCTAGGGGCTCGACCTAGGACAATGCAAGGCCTGAGTTGGCACCTGGCCTAAAACAGAACCAGACCCAGTTAAGCTGTTAACACCACCCAAGTTTCAGGCCCAGATCCCAGATGCCAAGGGGATTGGCCCAGCCTTCTTCCTCACTGAGTTCATTCTGAAGCTGGAAAGACAACCCATTAAGCCAGGAAGAGATCTGCATAATTAGGTTCCATGTTGTGAGATTACTGGGAATCAAAGATTTGAGTCCATGAGTGGGGTATAGTTCACCCCTTACCTTTGGAAGAACAGAGGTGATACCAGCAGACTGAACTGAGGGGCAAACGGGAAAAAGTCCAAACAACTGCTCCTTGATAAAGAACAACTCTGAGGAAAACCCAAAAGCCTAGCAGTCTAGGAAAATGTTCCCCCATCCCTGAAAACACCTTGAAGTTCTGAGGTCCTAGATATGAGATCTATAAGCAAACTGTTATAAGTACTAAAGACTTTTACCCTCTTTACTCAAGTCCCACTGACTCTATCTACACTGATGAATCCCTACACTCTTCCCTCTCCTTTTTTTTTTTTTTAAGATTTTATTTATTTATTTGACAGAGAGAGACACAGTGAGAGAGGGAACACAAGCAGGGGGAATGAGAGAGGGAGAAGCAGGCTTCCCGTGGAGCAGGGAGCCCGATGCGGGGCTCGATCCCAGGACCTGGGATCATGACCTGAGCCGAAGGCAGACGCTTAACGGCTGAGCCACCCAGGCGCACCCCCCTCCTCATTTTTAAAAGGGAAATAAACACCAAACATTTAACTGATTTAACAGGTTCCTTAGTCCCATTGTTCCACCCCAGGAAAAATGAAAGGACACACTCAAGTTAGGACTGTGGGCAAACAGGTAAGGAAAGAGAAGTGACCTCGCCCTTTAGTGGCTAGTAGTCTGGCGGTGGCAAATGCAGGTATACAAATTACAACCTGATTAAAGGAGAAAACACTGTAGCCCATTAGCAAAACTGCAGTCCTTAATTTGCCCCCTATTCCCCACAATTCAGTTTAGCTCAACCCCTATTATCTCTTTAGGAACAAGATAGTTTGGGAATGTGATAAGGAAACAAGAAATTAATGTATTGAACAAATATTTATTGAACCTGTACTTTGTTTCGGAACTTCCGCTAGGGCCCTTAACTACTATGGGAGGGATCCTCCCAGATTTGACCCTTCACCCTCTGCCTGTGGGTGGATGATGGTAGTGACGATGGTGCAGTGGAGAATGAGCATTGGCAGGCTGGGATCCTGAGACCATATTTGAACGTTACCACTGCCATCGTTTTTGTTCAGTTGTTTCAAAGGCCTTGGAACAACCAGCCCAGAACCCTGGGCCCCTCACAGAAGCTCCTCTGACCGGGCAAGTCCCTTGTGGTCGTTGGGGTGTGGGAGCTGCTGGTCTTAGCTCAATTTGTCCCCAGGACTAGTTAGGCGCCTCCTCCTTTATCACGTGTCTGTGATCTTCTGTTTACATCGGTATTCTCCGGTACACGGAGACCCCTGAGAGCAAGGCTGTCGTGCAGTCCCCTGCATCCAGCAAGGGCCTGGCAGTTAGTGAGCGCTCAGTGAGTGCCTGGTGAATGAAGCCATGTGCCTCTTTCCTGAAGGCATTCCCTGTGGGCCCACTTGTGGAATGACCGCTGCAACGCGCCCGGCTCTTTCCTTCCCCATCGGGTCCGCCTTATCCGTGAGTCTTCCTGTGCCAGCCAAGGCAGGGCGGGCAGCGTTTCCGGCTTGAAGACTACAAGCTCCTAGGAAGCGCTGCTCCCGATCACGCCCTAAGGCTGCAAAAGGAAGACCGGGCCCTCTGTGCTCCAGCGAAAGCCGCCGGGGCAAGCGACAGCGGGGCCTTCCGGGTCTGGCGGAGAAAGGCCGCCGCCATTAGCGGGGGATGATTCTGTCCCTGACTTGGGGGCCCTAACTCGCGATGCGAGGTCCGGGGGCCGCAGCGTAGTAGCACCCACCTCTACCAGTGCCGTTTCGGCTGCCCGGCCCCGCCGCCACGGACTCCGCCAGCGCCGCCATCACTGACCTGTCCACATGGAGACCAAAAAGGCAGCGCTAGAAGAGCGCCGAGAGCTCAGGCATTGCGATCGACCGCCGGTCGCTAGCGAGGGGCGGGGATTTGCTGGGCGGGGACCAGGAAGGAGACGATCGGGGCGGGGCTACCGCGGGTTCCCCCCTCAGCCCGGAAGGGCTGGGCTCTCCCCCGCCCCTAGCAGTCTAGCACTGCGCTCTCCCGACCCCCCAGTCTTCTCCTCCGCTCCCGGTTTGCCAGACGGGGCACTCCCGGACCAGTGCTCCCCTATTTGCCGACTCCTTGCCGGAATTCTGTGGGCCAAGTCTTGTGAATGGGACACGCCCCGGTATCCCTTTTGCTCCTCTCCCAGTCTCACCTGGTAAGCAGTGGAGGCCGTGTAGGTAGGGCTACAATCCGTAGCTCAGAGGACCCCACTGCCCAAACAAGACAGAACTCAGCTCCCATCAGCCCAGCTCCAAGCTGAGTCCTGGGGTTGATTTCTGGAGCGCCAGAGTGCCCTTACCTTTAGAACCAACAGTGCGGATGCTGAAGGCTCCCGTGTGAAAAACTGCTACCAAGGGAAGGCTCCAAGCCCGAGGATGCTTTCCCGGGGCAGGGCGTGGGGGCGGGGGGCGCAGTCCAAGGAATTCAATCGCCTAAACCAATCCACCGTTTTCCCTGCCTCGGCTGCCCCTCAGGCCTAGATAGCCTTTCTCTTGATCAGGCCTGGACTCCTGGGATCCCAAAGAGAAGGCATAGCAGCCAGGGAGACGGCCTTGACCTTTGGAAGAGCAGAGAACCTGCAGGACTGGCCCTTAGCCCTGTCTGCCCCATACAGCAATAGTCCCCAGGGCTGTTTGCCCGAGCAGCCCTCTGGCACCATCTTCCTCTCTCTGAGGGGGTGCTGTGAGCACGGCTGGCCCTTTAAGGTAGCTCTGCGGCCTGGGGTTCCCCTGGAGGCCCTCCTTGCTTGGAAACTCCTAATTAAGGTACATGGAGAAGTGAAAAACAAGCAGCCAGGGACAGGCCTCTCTGGGCAACTGCCCAGAGAGGAGGGATATATGGGCTGGCTGAGAGTGAACAGCCAAGGGGAGGACCAGAAGGAGTCAGTGCTCTGGCCCTCAGGCCACCGACTGATACTCTGAGGACAGTCATAGCTTTGGACAGGACTGTGGCCAACATGGGTCCCAGGAACACCCCTCTTGCCTTGATAAGAGCCCAGCCTGGACTTCTCATCTCCCCCAGGTTCTTTGAACTCCCAGGGTGCAAGATCTCAATTCCAGGGATCCCCGGAGTTCAGCCCCTCCCCCTTCAGGGCACTGAGGCCCAGCCTGTGGACAGCTTTAACTCTGGCTGCAGCTGTGAGTTCCCAGGGGGTGAGGATTGACTCCAGCAGAGCAGTGACTTTTCCCTAGCAGGCACCCCATCCCTTAGGGCCTTTCCCTAGGCAGAAGTGGGGCCTGTTGATGATTGAAGGCCCTCATCCTCTTACAACATTGCCCCACAGCCTCTTGTGCTGAATGAGCTGCCCTAGCACCCATTAGGAAACCAGGTGATGTCTAGGGAGCATGTCCCCTAAGATACTGTAGTGAAGGACATTGGGGGCTGTCCTTCAGCTTGGGCTGAGAACACCTCCATCTGTTTGTGGGGGGTCTCCCTGCCTGAGTTACTCAGCAGGCTGAGTAATTACTGCCTGACAAGAAGGCGGGCACAGTGCACCCCCACATTATACCACAACACCCGCCTAAGAGTCACCCCCACCCCCTGGCTGGACTCCAAAGCAGCACCCAGCCCTCCTGAGGCCTGAAATAACGCTGCTTCTCACACTCACGCCCAGCCCCAGCTAACTTTGTCTGAGATGCTGGAGTTTATGGGGCAGGGGGGTCATGGGGAGGCAGCTCAGGGAGTTGGAAGGAGGATTAGCATACCCCGATTCAGGCCTACACTTTGGCACTGATCTGCTTTGTGACATGGAGCAAGTTGTTCAGCCTCCCTGGGCCTCAGTTCACTCACAGAGAGTTTCTGCCTTCAAGACCAGCTTTAACGTCTGGCAGGGTGTGGGGCCAAGTCCAGCCCTGCAGCTGGTCAAGGCTAAGAGAAAGAATACATCACCTTCAGTTCCATCCCAATATGGACCAATCTTCTGAATCTTCAGAACAAGGTTACTTTTTCACCTTCAAGCATTTGCACCTTCTCTCCTGCCTAGAGTGCCCTTTTTCCTTCTCAGACTGATGAACTCAGCCCTCAGGACCCAACCTAAATGCCATCCCTTTGATGAAGGCTTTCTTGATCGTCCTTCACCCCTCACAGAACTAGCAGAGCCCCCTCCAAAACTTTGTGTCTCCTCCTGTCACATTCTAAGATGGCTTGTGGGTCTTTCTTCCCCAACTATGCCCTAGGCTTTTGTAGTTAACATGCCGATGTAGTTAGCTGAAACCCAGAGCCTCGGTGCCATTGAATGTATGTGTGAGTGAATGAATGATACTGGCCTTCTTTCGCCAATCATACCAAGTTTTTCTCCAAGGGATTGCAACTGATTGTCTCACTTCAGTTAGCTCTCTTAGATGTCACCAGCTTAAAGCAGCACTCCCTGACCCCCTCATAGCAGCTCTCTACTATACCCTGCTTGCTTTTCCTCCATGCATTGTCTCATCTGGACTTCTCATTTGGTGCCTGTTAACTGTATTAAACTCCACAAAGGCAGGGACCTTGTCTTTTTCATTGGCTGAATCCCTAGGAATAGTAAAGCCCCACACGATTGACCCACAATAAATGCAGCCCATTTATTGAATGAGCGACAGCCCACTCTTTTTCCTTTCCCAGGACCCCTCTTATCCCAGGCCAGTAGGGGGTGCCGCCTCCACCCAGGATCTCGCCTGGCCTGAACCTTCTCTGCTCAGTGCAACTGGCCCCCTGCGGGACCTGCTTTCTAGGCGGTGCCTCCTTCCATTTTCCAGGAAGCCCCGGGTGGGGTCTGTGTAGACTGAAGAAGATCAGGGACCCCCACCCCCACTCCGTCTAGGCGGGGATAGCCCACCTGAGCCCCACATTGGTCCTCCCCTCTCTCTAGGATTTGCAACGGGGCCTCCCTGAATGCTAGCTGGGTGGACTAGACCAGCCTGGGGGCGCGCCACACCTACCCCCCAAAAGAATAGTATCCTGGGACGCGGGATGCGAGGCGGCTGGGTTTCCCGGAGCTGTCCTGGGCAGGGAGGAGCCGTCGAACCTCCGAGAAGGAAGCGGAGCCGGCTAGAGAGGATATGGGCAAGGGTGCAGACTTGTGATCGGGGTCTCTGGGCGGCAGTCCTCCCGTCCCAGCCGGTGGGCAGAGCGCACGCTTCCAGCCGCCTCTCCCAGTGACCTCCAGCCGCGAAGGGCGAGCGGGCGGGGGTTGGGCTGCGGGTGCGAGCTCCGGGAAGCCCGCGGGGCCCGGGAGGGGCTTTCGAGTGGCCCGACGGCCGCCCAAGGGCTGGGGCAGGTATTGGACCGACGCGGGCCAAGGATCGTCCCCGGGGTCGGGCGCAGCGAAAACACCTTGGGAGGCGGCGCCGCGCGGCTGAGCGCCGCTGCCCTGGGAATAGGACGGCGCTAGGCACCGCGAGCTGAGAGCACTTTCATAAATTTTGTATGGGAGGCGCTCCGTGAGCGGGGGCGGGGAGCGAAGCGAGAGGGAGGGAGCTAGCGAGCGAGCGAGGGAGGGAGGGTGGGAGGAGGAAAGGTGGGGGAAGCCGGGGGGTGGGGGGAGGAAGGGAGGCGCCCCGCTCCGCCGATCGCTGGGTCCTGCAAACGCGCGCCGGGCGCTTTCCCCGGAGCTCGGCGGTGCGTGCGAGCGCCCTTTTGCAGCAGCCGCGGCGGCGGCGGCGGCCCGAGGGGGCGGAGAGGAGGGGGCCGCGGCCCGGCGGCCGGGCGGCCGGGGGGCGGTGTCCCTCCTCAAAACCGCCTGCAAAGAGCTCGGGGCTGCAGAAGCAGGCCGCCGGCTCCGCGGAGCAAGCCGCTTGTCCCGGGGCTGAGCGAGCGCGCCGGGCTGCCCGGCAGAGCCGCGGTTGCTAGTGGGCGCCGGTGCCCTCGGCGCGGGGCTCGGGCTCACCATGCCCCTGAGGGGCCGGGCTGCCGGGCACAAGCGGATCCCCGGCTTGCCCCCGCCTCGACGCGCTCGGATTAGCTGCAGCCGGCGCCCAAGGATTTGAATCCGGACTCTGGGAGGGAGCGCGCCTAGGCCGACCTCGGAGTGGCGGCCCCGCGGCCAACATGCTTCGCAAAGGTGAGTTGGAGCCGAAGGGGCAAGTTGGAGTTGAGTGCGCACGCGGCAGAGCCTCGAGCCCGGGAGCCACCCGAGAGCTCCCCGGCGCCCGAGGTCCTCGTCCGGGAAGCAGCCGCTGGCGGGCTGGTGGGCTGGCGGGCTTTGCGGGGACGCACCTGCGGAGGGTTTGCTGCTTGAGCTCAGCCCCTGTCGGTGGCCGGTTGCGAGACACGGGATTTGCACCATGGATCAAGCGGCCAGGCCTAGGGATCTGGCTCGGGGAGGTCATTTCGAGACCACTGTGAGCTACCCATGATGGAAGGGGAGCCGGCCTTCCGAGACCTTTGCTTTGCCATTATAAAGTTTTGCAGTTGCAGGCTCCATCCCCTGCGTGGGCGCCTGCTGCCGGTTCTGCCGCTTTGGCGGGGCCGGGTGCAGCCCGCGCTCCAGGGCGACCAGCGGTCAGTCACCGCGCCGCCCAGGCGCTCCCTGCGCGCCCTCGCTTCTCAGGCGGGGCCGGGACGCGGGCACCTTCCCTGCAGTCCTGCTTTGGTCCTCAGGGATGGGCTCTGGGCATGCAGCAGCCCAGGGGAGGTGGCTAGCGCCTAATGTCCGGTTCTTCAAACTTTCCTTATGCCTGGAGCAGAGAGATGGGACGGCGGGGGCCGTACCGGCTGCGTGCGGGGCAGGTGCCAGGCTCAACTTGAGGAGAGCTGGCCCCGCGACCACCTAACCACAATCCCCCTCCCATCCCCCCGCAACCCGGCTCATTGCAGAGCGTTGCAAAGTTGGCGCGGGTGCTGGGGAAGTCCCGCCGCGCCCCCACGTGGCTGCCGCGCGGGGAGCTGTCCCCGGGGCCCAGGGAGGGCAGGTGACCACGCCGAGAGCCCGCAAGCCCTGTCTCCCGCTGCCCGGGCCTCGGCGTCTGCCTCCCTCCCCTCCCGGGTCGGGGCGAGCTGCGACGCTCGGTCGGGACCCTATCGTCTCTGGGCCGGGCCGGGTGGCCGGCGAGCCGCGGCGGCTGCGTCTGGCTGCCCGGGCCCTGCGGGAGCCGGCTGAGGCGGGAGCTCAGGTAGCTGAGGGGCCTGAGCCCTGCGCTCCGCGCTCCTGCCTTAATCCGCCCCTGTTTCCATGGCAACAGACCGAGGTGTCGTAAGCACAGGATTCTGACCTCACAGTAGGATGGGGAAGGAGAAAACGGGCAGGGGGAGGTGGCGGAGGAATGGGCAGCGAAGCCCCAAGATGGGCGGAGAGGAGCAGATGTGGGGGTCGTGGAAGAGACCCCACAAGCAGGTGGGACAGGTGGGTGAAGAAACCACGCCTTCACTGGAAGCAGTAAAGGCTGTGTGGTGGTCCCGGCTTGCTCAGGCCTACAGGGGAGCCTCGGTTGCCCCATCGTGTCAATAGTCACAAACTTGTGTGTGACTTGTGTCTTCCACGTGGGCCGGGGCAGTGCCGGGGGGAAACGCTGACTGCCTTTTACTGTGGTGTGGGGAAAGTCTCTGCGGCTGGTTGGAGAAACCTCTTCACTGATACACCCCGGTTCCTTTTCCCTGCAGAAAGGGACTAAAAGTCCTTTCAGCAGCTAGCGGTGCTGGTCAGTGTCTGCACACAGAGGGTGATTTTTACAGAACTGAGCAGAAGCCGGGGTCTGAGAAGCTTGGGCCTGGAGTGTGCACACTGGCCTTGGTGGGTAAGGCTTCCTAGGCAGTTTTAAGAGGCCACCATGTCCAGGTTGCTGGGTCTGTGATGGAGATAATAGAGGGGAACTGACATCTCATTTTCCTTCTGGTCTTTTGTCTTTTGGCAGTTTACAGTTAAAAATGAGCCACAAAGCAGCCCGTGTACTTTATTTACATGGCTTAGGTGCCCAGGGAGGCTTGAGCAGCCTCCAGAAGCCTTTCTCTCCCATCCTTGCTAGCCAGAGACCCAACTCAGGATGAGCCCAGTGCATCCTGGGGGCCTCTCCTGGTGGAGGAGGCTCACTTACCCTGTTCAAGAGGTGGCCACTGGAGGCTTAGCAGTCATATGTGTTCACCACTTGGGCTATTTTTCCCTTCCTGCATGGCTTGGTTGGTGAGAGAGGTTCTACCAACAGAGGTTTCCACCTGGATTGGCCGGAGGAAAACAGAGCAGAAAAGCCCTTTGCTGGGCTAGGCTCAGCTCCAGTGGCCTGCAGCCTGCTGCTGGGACATTGTGTGGGCAAAGGACTTTTATTTTGGTCCTTTGCCGGACAATCTGCTCTCTCAGCCCCTGGTCCTGATCCGTAGGACTTGTTTCTTTTACACACATATACGGGACACTCAGATACGCTGTGTGGATTCTAGGTGTGTGCTCAAAGCCAAAGGTATACCCGAGGCTAATGCCAAGGGAGGTGGCCATTGCAGTTTCTGCTTCTCGAATTCTTCCCAAAAGCTCCAAGCAACAATGTTATGGGATGGGTTCAGACCACTGTTGCAGTTTCCCTGCCTATCAGCTGCAGAGCCCTGCATGGAGTCCTGGACCTGGCGGAGTATCATAGTCTCGATTTGGAAAAGGATTTGAAAAAAGAAAGAGCAGCTATCCCTAGATCCTGGGGTAGGGTGGAAGAGAAACACCCTCGTACTTTTCTATAAAGGGTTGGGCTCACGGTCTTGACAATGGAGCGCTTTGTGGAGTGAGGAGGCTCAGTGGTCTGAAGAAGGTGAATGTAGACATTGGATCATGGGGGTCATTGCTCTGACTTCTGGTTGTCCTATTACAGCAAGCTGGGTGCTGTCCCCTGGCAGGACATTTTAGGAATTGGGGGGTGCTGCCTTGTGTCTCTTAATGAAAGGACTCTACTGGCCATAGCCACACCTCTGTGAACCAGAACAGCCTGAGTCGTCAGTGGATCCTGCTGCTGACAGTGCTGGTAGCTGGAGCCTTCAGCAGCTGCCTGCCCTCTTTTCCATCTCCTGGCCTACCCTGGCAGAACCAGGGATATAAAAAGCAAGCCTCTGGTCAGAGATGAGAGACAGGCAGGGCAAGCCATGCCCGGAGCCACCCAGCATCATCCAGGAAGAAAGGGAAGCCTGTTGGGGGTTTTGCTTTGCCAGAAGTGGCCTGCTTAAGGTCAGGATCTATGGTTTTCATTTTTAGAGCTATAAAAACAGAATGCAAATCAACAGCCTCTGGGCTAATACAGAACCTATCCTTAAAGTTTTTGTCTTGTTAAGTAAGGAAATAGAGTGCCAAATAGGCTTTGTTAAGTGGCAGTCTAATTAATAATTTAAAATCTTGTAGCTGTCTTTCATTAGAATATATCTGTACATCAACCACAAAATCAGTCAAACACACTCATAAGTTAATGCCATCCTTGAATAATTCAGCAAGAGCTAGATTAAGGCCTGCAATCCAGTAAGAAGCATTTTGTTCTTTTGGTTTCCATAGCCACATGGGCTGGCCTGGTGGCTGGATTGGGTCTCCTTTGTGTGAAGAAAGGGAGGAAGTGGGAGGAAGGGACCGCAGGGTCGTCAGTGCTTGGTGGATTTGAATCCAGAGGTTCCCTAGGTGACCTGAGAGTCTCCAGCTGTCCAGGTGTCAGCAGGCTCCACCTCTTGGAGCTATCCATAACAAGGTCCTCTGTAGCTCCAGTAGAGAAGAGAAGGGAGGAATATTCCATGGACAGCCAAGACACTCTTCTTTCTGCTGCAGAGGAAGTATGTAGAGAGGAAGTTACAAGAGCCCTGCTCGGGAGGGTTGAGATATGAGGCTTTTTTAATCCCAAATCTTGGTGCAGAAACGAAATTTCAGTCTTCCCCACCTAATTGTGTCCCACCCAGGGAATGCAGCCTGGTGGTAACCAGTGTCACCAAAACAGCTTCTTTCATTGGGAGCCTCTGGGCTGCTTCCTTTCTCAAAGCTCCTGGTCCTTATGCCAGAAAAGAGAAGCCAAGGGGAGGAATCTTAGGGGAGCACCAGGACACACCAATAGAAGAGAAGCAGCGGGAGTTGCTCAGTAAAGCCCGTGCATGCATTTTCTCACCAGTGGCCAGAATAAAAGCAAGGCAAGGAGTGCATTGTTTTCCTTGTGAGCTCAGACCACATAGCAAGTGTGTTTTGGTTCGATTCCTGTCATGCCGATATGCGGCCAAGTCCTCGCTGCACTGCTCAGGCCCATCTTCTACAGAGAAACCATTCAGGACCCAGACCCCCCGCTCGGGCACATTGGCTCCTGCACCACCGGAAGGCAGCCTGGAGTTTCTGGTCTGTCTCAGGCCACTGATCCCGAGGCCTCTGGAGGCTTTAAGGGCACTATTTGTGAACACCAGGTAGATAACTGGAGCAGACGGTGGACCTGACGCCAGGAGAATGTTCTTGGCCAAGTTTGAAAAGGGGAAGTCTCTTTAGGAAGAGGAAAAGGGGGGGGGGGTGTCTGTCCCCTGACCTGTGGCCGCATTGACAGCAGATGGGACTGAGGAGGGAGGCTGGTGGGTGAATCCAGCTCCAAGCTTTGGAGTCATAGCCTGAAAAAGGACAGAGCAGAGAGGGGTTCACTTGCTGGAGAGGAGAATGAGGGGGCAGGCATCATGAAGGATGTCAAGAACGGATCTGTTGGGTACCATCTGCAGCAAAGTAGTGGTTAAGGTTAAAGCAGAGAGGAGATGACAGGGAGGGAACAGATGGCCAAGGAAGCAAAATAGCTGGCGAAACGGGAACAGAGCCTCCAGGGACAGCAGAAGGCAGGACCTCCGCGCAGAATGCCGGAAGCAGCCCTTCCTTGGGGTGCGCTGGCCAGGCCACCCTGACTAAAGGGAGTCGGAAAGAGGAGTGGGGCAGGGACTTCAGAGGTCTCAAGGCCTGGGACAACACCTAGCGAGACATCAGCTCCAAGGTTAGGGGGCCCAGAGCTGGGACCTCCTTGGATGCCTTTGAACTGGGGAGAGGAGGCACCCTGACTTGGGGTCCCTCACTAGGGCAAAGCCACGCCATGTCAGGTCTCAGAGCATGCCTGGTTGAGCCCCCCAGGAGGAGGTATGGATGCTAGCGGGGACAGGGGCAGCAAGGGCCCACCCGTGCCAGTCCCTGTCCATGCACTGCCAATACCTGCTTATAATTAATTACTGATGGACCAAGCTAAGTGTACTCCATACCTTTTGTCATGTCATCTCCACAGTTGCCCTTTGAGGTCAGTCTGTACTTGTCCCTGCTCTACAGATATGGAAACTGAGGCACAGACAAATGAAGTCCCTTGCCCCGGGTCACTCGGCTGGCACATTATCGAGTCAGAATGCAATCCCAGATCCGCCAGCCACCACACTCTTTCACTTGCTTGCTCTCTTAACCCCTAAGCTCCACTGTCTCACATGCCCATTTGCCTTGAATTTACGTGACATTTGTTTTGCGGGGTGCTGAATCATTTGTATCTTGTTACAGAGCTCCCTGGTAGTTCCCATGCGCTCCCCTTCCGCTGTACCTCCAGGAGCGTCTCTGGCTGGGACCTGGGGCTCTAGGACCCCGAGCCAGGGTCTCCCCTGTCCTCTTCTTCCCTAGCCCTCGCTGTGTCTGGGCAGACACACCCTCACCTGCTGCCTCCTGCCTCCGGCTGTGGTTTCTTCATGGCAGAGACTGGGACCCTAGGCCAGCATCATCCTGCCTGCTTTCAAGCCATTGAGAAAGTCTGGGACACGGTTTATTTGGGGGCTGGGCCTTCCCCATGTGTTGCTCTTCCTGGCTAGCCTGGTGAGCTTGTTCACACAGCTACACCCCAGACTGGCGGGTGCTTGTGTGGGGCGCAACAGCCCCAGGTATGGCCCAGGTGGGTGGTAGCTGGCAGGCTGGATGAAGCGGGTCCCTCCACCTGTACCTACCCCCCACCTCTGGAGTTCTCCCTCACTCCTGGGGTGGTGTTCCCATGGCCCAGCCCTAGTCTGTTAGCTGGACTGTAACTGCACAGCTCAGACCTGTCCTCCAGAAGGGACTTCTCCTGCCCCCTTCCAGCCGTGGTTGAATTCCAGAGGCCAGTTTTCCCTGTGGTTTGGAAAAGAAAGAAGATGAGTTAAGGCCGAGAGTCTAGGTGGTCTTGGGAGGGAGAAGGGCAGACTCCCACCTCTGAGTGAGGAGCTCCCCCTGCCACGGTGAGGCAGGGGGTCTGATCTCACAGATAAGCCAGTCCTTCTGAGCCTGTGATCATTGTCTAATCAGTCAGCGAAGTTGGGATCCAAACCAGCAGACAGCCTCTGCTATCTGATTCAGGAGAGTTGCTCTGGAGGCCTCCGTGCTGGCATGGCAAGAGGGTTGGCACAATACAGTGTGTGTGTGTGTGTGTGAGTGTGTGTGAGTGTGTGTGTGCACGTGCATATTTGCAGAAACACACCTGGCAGGCATGCAGCAGGCTCCGGAAGTGTGCATGCCAGAAGTCTGCCGTTGCAGAGTAGAGCACCCCCGTGCCTGCGCCCCGCCCCACTGGTCGTGCAGCCTTCGTCGGCACCTGCACCTCGGGGCCAGCAGCACGGCGTTGGTGACATTAGTGGGCTGGCGAGCTCGTCAGGGGAGGCCTCCGGGAGTGAGTGGGCCAGCGCTCTACGCACCACGCGTCGGCGTCCAACTCTGGTGTGTGGCTACCCCGCAGGGGTGGGTTCTAGGGGACAGGCCCCAGCAGACCATGGAGAGGGCCTCTTGGCAGCTTCCTGGGCTGATTCCAGAGGGCTGTGGCAGCGTCGTCAGGGTGGGTCTGCAGGAAATTGAGCAGAAGTCTCCCCCAAGTCAGGAGAAAAGCTGGGCTCCCAACTCGCAGCCCACTGAGATGGTGTGAAAGTTTGCTTCTGCCTCTAAAATTGCCCTAGCAGAGTTTGCCATCTCTCTCTGGGCACCTGCACCAACACAGTGAAGGAGGCCTTTACATATGGTTGTGTAGAGAGATTCACGAGGCCCTAGGGGGAAAATTGGCATTCTTCTTACAATGATTTATTTATAGGGCGATTGGATGATGGGGATATGGAGGCTAAGGTGCTTCCATTAGTGAGAAGCACACGAGGCAGAAAGCCTTGCTCTGTATTTGACATTTAGTGGGGCGACTCCTACCAGGGAGCTGCTTTTTCTTTTAGAAGGTTTGCCTTTAATGTTCTATTCATGGGCTTGCCAGAGCAGGCCGGGAGAAGGAAGGAGCATGCAGTGCGGTGGGCTAGCAGGCTGAGGCCAGGCAGCCTAGGGGGCAGGCAGGGCCCGCTGGGTCCCTCCGTGGCCAGTGCGGGGGCAGCCGGGCAGGCCCGAGCTGGGGGGGGCGGCTCCGTTCCTACTGCGGGCTGCCTCCTTGGCAGGAGCTGCGCGCAGCACGCCCTTGCGTGTTTACTCTGCTGTGCGTCTCCGTTTTCGCTGGCCGCCCGGCTCTGCCTCCCAACAGCGGCTCTGGGCGACCCCGCTTCGGCTTGGCCACGGCCCTTTTCCTCCTAGGGACCGTGGCGTTGTAGAAAGAATACCGAAGTTGGAGTCCCAGGGCTGCGTTAGGTTCCACCTCTGTGGCCGAGCCTCTAGGACCCTGGGTACATTTCCTCCTCCCTGGGCCTCAGTTTCTCCGTCGATAATAGGACTGGATTGATGGCTTTTCACATGTTTTTCGTAAGAACAGTTTTTTCCAATGATATCCACTGTCGGAGCCCAGAATGTAACACAGAGAAGCCTAAGTGGGCCTGGTCAGAGCTGGGGAGAGGGGCGTCCAACTCTGGCCTCACGGACACCCTGACAGCCCTCCAGTTTGGAGACGGGGGAGTCTCTCGTGACCCCTTTCGGCAAGACAGTGGCCACAGGAAGGCCACTGGGTGTGCTGGGTGTGGTGTGTTAACAAAGGGACAGAGCCGTGCCTGCAAGGCTCGAGGTGTGAGCTCTGTCTCTTGCAGTGGGAGTGGGTTGTCACCTCCTCTCCTTTTGGACCCCTGGTGACCACTTAGCTCTCTGAGACGAGCTGTCTACACTTGGCGTCTCCTTGCCCTCCCCTCCTCTCTCACTCCTCAACCCAGACGCCAGGCTGTGTCCTCTGTCACTCGACTGTCACCGCTCTGGCCTGATGCTGACCCTACCACATGTCTTCCTCTCGTCCCACCTGACCTTCTGGTGGCATCGGACTGTTGGCCGTGGTTTTCCCATGGCTCCGCTGATGGCAGCTCCCCTGGTCTTTCTCCTCCTTTGCTCGCCCACAGAGCCGGCTGCTGCTTCTCAGCCTTCTCTGCCAACCCCACCACTTCTCACCATCCTCAAACGTGGCACCCCCCCCCAAGCACCACCCGGGTGCTATCTCACCCCTCGCTCTCCTCTGGGGGCCTTCAGCGTGTCCTTGTCCATGGAGGTGCTGCCTCTGGCGTCTAGGGCCATCCGTCCCGCTGCCCCCCTCCCCGCCCCACAGGCCCCTTCAACTCCACGTGTCCGAACCTGTACTTCTACCTGAGCTCGCAGCAGACCCACTCCTTCCCCACTTCCCTCCGTCTTGGTGTCTGGCACCATCAACCTCCCAGGCTCCCTCAGCTCAAGCACTGGACCCACGATGAGCCCCCTCACCCCACCCCTCCCCACTAGTTCATCTCCAAGTGCTGTCCTTTCCCCCCTCGGCGGCCTTCACACCTTCTCCCCCCCTGCCTGCACCCCAGCCCAGGCTGTCTTTTTCTCCCTGACCTTATGGGCAGCTAGCTCCCTGTCACCTCTCTTGCCTTCACCCAATCCAGTTTTACGCTGTGGCTACATTCTACAACGCCACCTGTTCTCATCCCCTCCCTTGCTTAAAACACCTACAGAGATTTCTTTTTCTTCAGGGGATGGTCCAGACTTCCCAGCTGGATGGCCCATAATATTCTGTGCTTCCTGGTCATTGTATCCAGCCTGTTTTTATTATCTGCCCTCCTCACTGGAAAGTAGGTTTCATGAGGAGACCAGTTAGTCCCCCTCCCCCCCCCCCCCTCCAGATCTGCTCTCTGGCCCAGGAGGTTGGCCTGTCCAACGTCAACAATGAGCTCCCACACCCTCTTGCTTCCAGTTGGCTTTAACCAATGGTGAGTCACCATGAGTTCTCCTGCCCCTCCATCATCCCCCAAAGATTCTTCCAGAAGTGCAGCCTGAGATAAGGATTCAAGTGTAAATTGTATACTTGGGAGGCATCCTAGAAAATGTCAGTAGGTGAGCTGGGAAGTGAGACAGAGAAGGGAAGAGGCCAATAAGGGGCCCGTGGTCGAGCAAATGAACACTGTGGGCAACCAGAACGTAATCCCGTCAGGGAACTTGGGGATACAGTTTAGAACATGCACCTCAAAGTGATCTCACTGAAGGGAGGGAGCAGGGGTATTTATACACAGCTCCTACCCATCATTGGCTGAGCGGTGTTCTTGGTGTAGAGATGAGATCCCCCCTCACTTTTGGCCTGCTCTGTGGGTGAGCGGAGCCAGCTCCTCTGCTAGAAAAAGCCCTCAGGCAAAGAAATGCAGGTTCTGCCAGTTGGAAGTCAGGCTGGTGTGTTCTAAAATGGTGAAAGCAAGGGATAGGCAGGCCTCCACAGCATCTGCTCCACAGCTCCTGCCAGTGAGCTCCAGGTTCAAAAGAGCTCCCTCCTGTCAGCCCCAGGGCGGAGAGGAGGTGGGGGCAAATGACAGTCTCTCTTCCCCATTTCCCTACCCAGATTCTCTGAGTTCTGTGTACTCATCAAATTAACTACCAGGACCCGAGTAAAACAGCACCCTGCACAAAAGAAAATGGAGCACATAGTGACATTGGGTAGCGTTGAATCCATAACTAATGTCATGTCTCCATGAATTGGTTAGAAATGTTGATTCAGTGATTGTACACAACCACAAATCACTGGTTTGGGAACCCCAAAAACGTAGTACCAAAACCTCATTTTGAAATTGTTCTGTGGGGCACCTGGTGGCTCAGTCGGTTAAGCGGCTGACTCTTGATTTCAGCTCAGGTCATGATCTCGGGGTCCTGGGATGGAGCCCCGCGTCAGGCTCCATGCTCAGCGCGGAGTCTGCTTAGGATTCTCTCCCTCTCTCTTGCCCCTCCCCCGCATTTTTAAAAATTAAATTGTTTTGTAATCATAAGAAAAATCAAACCATGATAACCTAGTGCTTAAAAAAAAAGGAAAGAAAAAGAAAGAAGAAAAGAACAGAGGCTGAGTAAAGTACAAGAGGGCTCTCTGTAGCTATCTAGCTGCATCTACTTGGGAAGAGCTCTCCAGGCCCAGGGAACAGCAAGTGCAAAGGCCCTGAGGCAGGAGTATTCTTGATACAATACCTGGCTGCCTCTGGGGCTGGGGCTTTAGTACCAGGAACCAAGAGAACACACACTTTTTTTTTTTTTTTCAATCTTACGGCTTTCCTGTGCAGTGTTTCATTAAAAGCAGAAAAGGCAGGTCTTATTGGCCCCAAGTTACAGATGAGGACACTGAGGCTCAGAGAGGCTACATGGCTCATCCAGGGCCTGGGGCTGCTGCCACCTCACCCCAGCCCAGCTCTTCTCCTCTGTGGACCCAGGAAGCTAGGAGGCATAGAAACAACGGGGCCAGCTGGACATGATCATGAGGACATCTGGCAGGACAGGAGCTGTGTTGGGAGAAGAAATAGAACTCTTACTCTGAAAAGTTTAAGGTGTACTTGGCAGATTTTTATGGAACAAAATTTGCACTATTGATTCCGTGGCAAATAAAAACCTCTTGTGGACGCTCTGGGCTTCAGAGATCTGAAATGTTTGACTGAGACTGGACTGAACATGAGATCAGCCAAGCTCGGGTGGGGCCTGGGGTGAGGAGACTGCCTGTTTTGTCTTCTCTGAGAAAATGACTTGTTACTTTGAACTGCTGCCTCTCCTCCCAGGGAGGGAGGCTCCGGGGTGTTGCCCAGGCCCCAAGGCTGCAGCTGGAACAAAAGCTCTGAGCCAAGGGACAGAGGCCAGGGCGGTTCACAGGGCCACACTCAGGAGAATGCACCAGCCAAGGGGGACATTGTGCTGCCCAGCTGTGGGCCGCCAGTTGGCCCTGGGGCCGCCTGGAGGTAGGCGTGGCTCTCATCTTCCTGTAACCGGCCCACCACCCCTGGTGGGCTGCTATTTCTGCCTTCAGTGGACAAATCTGATTGCAGGGATTCAAGGTAGCTCGTTGGAAGTGGGGGATTATTGCGAGGAGATGAGTGCCTGGGGCTCCGGAAGTCTCCAGGAAAGGGAGTAGCTCTAGGAAGTAGCAGGCTTTCTGTGGTGCCTCTCCTTCCACCCAACCCAGCTGCCCCTGCTTCTGCCCCACCGTCTGTGCCCATGACTTGTCACCTTGTACCAGGCCCAGTATGGTCACCCAGGACTGCTTGCTCTTCAAAATGGCCTTTCACCTCCTCCACTGCTAATTGCCTCGCATTCTTTGTATCCCAGCCTCAGTTCCCAGAAGGAAGACCTCAGTTGAGCCAGCCATGTTTTTCTATGTTATAGATCACAGTCACCTATGAATTGTCTATCCATGGATGAGCTGGCTGCCTTTTATTCTGTCAGCCAAGAGGAGTATGGGCGATGTGTGTCCATGTGACAAACATTTAACAGCTATTGAGTGCCAGCCTACTGCTGCCTTGGCCCTAAGCATGAAGCAAAGAGTAAAAATCAAGTCCCCCGTTCCTATGGAGCTTGTGTTCTAGTGGGGGGAGAGAGACCATGAACGACTAACTATATTCTGTCAGGTAGGGAGAGGTGCTTAGAAGAAAAGCCTGTTAGAGGGTGAATTAAGGAACAGAGGGTGACCAGAGAGGTGTTATTTTATTTTATTTATTATTATTATTTTTTAAGATTTTATTTATTTGAGACAGAGAGAGAGAAAGAGAACACAAGCAGGGAGAGTGGGAGAGGGAGAAGCAGACTCCCCACAGAGCAGGGAGCGCAATGTGGGGTTCAATCCCAGGACCCTGGGATCATGACCTGAGCCGAAGGCAGACGCTTAACCCACTGAGCCACCCAGGCACCCCTAGAGGGGTGTTATTTTAGAAAGACTGGGAAGCCTTTCTGATAAGGTGACATTTCAATAGAGGCCTAAGGGAGGGAGGGCTCTCTGCAGCTATCTGAGTTGCTTCTGCTTGGGGAGAGCTCTCCAGGCAGAGGGAATAGCAAGTGCAAAGGCCCTGAGGCAGGAGTGTTCTTGATACAGTACCTGGCTGCCAAAGGCCATAGGCAGGGCTGGCATTCTGAGGTATAGCCCATGAAGTAGTGTCAGGTTCCTTTGGAGAGGACTAGAGCATGGTGTCAGTCCCAAGTTCATCAGCCACTTGGCTAGGGGGAGGAGCCAAAGTACAAAGCAAAGCAACATTATGGCGGGAGGAGGAGTGGTGGGTCTAGGGATCGCCCTTCCCACTGGGGCCAGATGCTTCTCCTCCGTTAATGTGGCCCAGTCTGCAGCCTGAATACAGGGTCACAGATCACTTCCCATAAGCCCTTCCCTTTAACTCTGAGCTTCATGAAACACAGAACTTAGTTCTGTGGATGGTCTTGTCTTTTTCATTTATACATCAGCCTGTTCTCCCCAATTAGACTGTCATCTCCATCTCTGACCAGGCTTGAGCCCCTGTGCTCCCTTGTAATTGTTTCCTAAATAACCAAACTCTCACTATGGACCAGGTGCCACGGGGAGTGAGTGATAGGCTGAAGACCCGTCCCCATGCAGGAAACTTGCCTCCTGGTGGGAGAGAGAAGCCACACACCAGGGCAGTGGAGGCCAGGGTAGCTTGGGAAGGAAGGTGTTTTCAAGCCAGTGGGGCAGGTGGGGAGGTCCCTGCTCAAAGGCTTTGTGGGTGGAGGAGGGCCTGGTAGGAACAGGCAGGTGGGAAGGTTGGAGAGCAAGGGGACGACTGTACATAGACCATGATGGCTGCATGGGGTGGTGGCGGATTTTGGTTGCAGAGCAGATTGAGGGCAGCCCAATTGTTTCAGAGCCCTAAGTACCAGGGAGGAGGAGGATTGGTTGACTCATCAGCCACAGAGTAAAATTTTTGAACTTCCCAAATAATGCATACACATGACAGAAAACATTGGATTGGCTAAAGGAAGAAAATCACGGGATGCCTGGGTGGCTCAGTCGGTTAAGCGTCTGCCTTCGGCTCAGGTCATGATCCCAGGGTCCTGGGATCGAGTCCCGCATCGGGCTCCCTGCTTCTCCCTCTGCCTCTGCCTCTCTCTCTCTCTCTGTCTCTCATGAGTAAATAAATAAAATCTTAAAAAAATAAAAAATAAAAATAAAGGAAGAAAATCACTATCATCCCACAACCCAAAGAGTGAAGTGTGGGAAAGCTAAGCCCTCCCAGGGCATTTGGTGCGTTTGGTTTATCCTTCTGTGCTGCTTCCTGCATTCATGCAAAAGTACCCTGTCTTGTTGCATCTACAGTATATCTCAGATACTAGGTTCAGGAATTTCTAGGTGGGTAATTCTTCTTCTTCTTCTTTTTTTTAAGTTTTATTTATTTAAGTAATCTCTGCACCCAACGTGGGGTTCGAACTCCTGACCCCAAGATCAAGAGTCGCATGCTCTACCGACTGAACCGGCCAGGCGCCCCTCTAGGTCGGTAACTCTAAACGTATTTTAATGGCTGCAGAATGTTCCATCGTATGACTACCGTCCCCTCAGCCTGTGCACAGAGGCTGTTTCCAGCTTTTTGCTGTTCGACGTGTTCGCCAACATCTGTGCCACACGCCCGTGTGCTGTGTGGGCTTCTGAGCAGGGGAGGGAAGAAGTGTGGGAGGTCAGGGTCTTCACAGGGAGCCCGGTGCGTGGAGGCCATCGTGGGACGTCAGTGACGCCCCTTTGGTGGGCGGGCTGGATACTACCCCAAGTAGCAGCCCGCCAGACCTGACGCCTTCTGGGGATGTGGAGAGGAGGCAGGTCCGGAGGCGGGTCCGTGTGTGTGCGCGCACGCACTGTGTTGTGGCCGTGAACATGGCCTAAGTCTCCAGTGAGGCAGGCTGTGGTCAAACCAAAGGGAAAGGTGTACAAAGGCATTAGTTTTCCTTGGGGTTGGGTGGCACGAAAAACTGAGGATGGAGTATGAGGAAGAGCATGCCCCTCGCTTTTGGTTTGGACCAGGGGATTTGTGTGATTTTGACAGTTTTGTCGGATCTTTTTTTGTTTTTTATTTTTTTAATTTATTTTTATTTTATTTATTTATTTTTTAAAGATTTTATTTATTTGAGTGAGAGAGAGAGAAAGAGCACAAGAGGGGGAGCAGGAGAGGGAGAAGCAGACTCCCTGCCGAGCAGGGAGCCCGATGCGGGACTCGATCCCGGGACTCCAGGATCATGACCTGAGCCGAAGGCAGTCGCTTAACCAACTGAGCCACCCAGGCACCCTCTTTTTTTATTTTTTAAAGATTTTATTTATTTGAGAGAGAGAGAGCGAGAGAGAGCACGGAGGGAGATGGAGAAGCAGACTCCCCGCTGAGCGGGGAGCCCGACATGGGACTCAATACCAGGGCCCTGAGATCGTGACCTGAGCCGAAGGCAGACGCCTAACTGACTGAGCCACCCAGGTGCCCCAGCTCTTTCATATTTGGTGCTAGAAGGGACTTTGTAGCTCAGCTGAGAAAACCGAAGCACAGAGAACTGCCGTGGCTTGCCCAACATCACACAGCATTAGGAGTGGTCGGCTCATGTGTTCTCTAGAACGTCCAAAGCGTGCTGCATGCTGGCTGGTGACATCGGTAACTGCCCCTTATCTGTCCAGGACCCCATCCCGGACTCCTCCTGCGCCTCTAACCCAGCTGAGCATACAATACTAGTGGCTGTCCTTGCTCAGTGGAGGCTGGTGGGGAGGGCTCATTCCAGGGGTCAGTGGACAAGCCCTTCATCTCCAAGTGGGTTGCTTAAGCACATAGGATCTGGCCAGACCCAGGTTCAACTCCTGGGAATGACCTGATTTCTCTGAACTTAAGTTTTTCCGTCTTTAAAATGGGGCTACTGATGAGAATACCTGCCTTGTAAGGTTGTGTATATTAAACAAGACAATCCTGGGGCGCCTGGGTGGCTCAGTTGGTTGGGCTTCTGCCTTTGGCTCAGGTCATGATCCCAGGGTCCTGGGATCGAGTCCCACGTCGGGCTCCCTGCTCAGCGGGGAGTCTGCTTCTCCCTCTCCCTCTGCCCCTGCCTCTGCTCTCTTTGTCTCTCTCTCTCTCAAATAAATAAAATAAACAAGACAATCCTGATAAAGTTCTTGGCGCTTGACTGTGCCGGGAGCTCCGGGAATGTTGCCCTCAGTGTTAGCAGTAATAGCGAGAACTTCTGTGTTCTGACTACCGTGTGAAGTTTTGCCTCCTTGTGACCAGGGCTGAGTCTGAATGAGCAGCCCAGCTGACACGGGCCAGCCCTGGCCAGGAGCAGGAGTCTCAGGACTAGTAGGGATGGGTCAGGTCACCTTGGGTAGAGGGGGCCACCCTTTCTGGGGAGGACTGGCTCTGTCCTGAACTCCCTGCTCCCTCTGCCCAGGGTCAGGGAGGTGTCCGCTAAGGCGACACAGGGGAGCAATGGGAAGCATTCTCAAGTGGGTTTCTTTGGCTTAGAAAGCTAAGATGACGTTGGAGGCTTCCCCAGAAAGCTGGTCCATCATCGGCAACCGCCCGCCTAGGCCCTGACCTCTACTCAGCGGCCTTCTCTTCAAAACAAGATCTTCCCGATCAGAAAAGAAAGCCCAGCCCCAGCCCAGAGCCTTGGTCTCTTGATCTGTGAAATAGTCAGTGGTTTTGCCTGATTCCTCTCAAAGTTATTTCTGTTCTTCCCAGGTTTTCTCTCTGCGTCTACAGCGGAGCGGATGAGAGCAAGGGCCATGGAGTAGGACAGGCGGGACCCCGGGCCCTGCCCCGCCGCTTACCAGCTGCCTGACCTTGGGCAAATGCTTTTACTTCTCGGGGCCTCAGTTTTGTCATCTGAAATACGGGGCTACTGCCACCTGCCTCTTGGGGTTCTGAGAATTCTTTTTTTTAAAGGGGTTCTGAGAATTCTCGACCAAATGGACGTGAGGTGCCTTCCCGGCAGGTAGCAAGGCCTCGGTGAGTCACTGCAGCTGCGCTGTCTTCATCACGCAAGCCTGTTACTCAGCAGCCGTGTGCCGAGGCCCATTGCGTGCCAGGCTCTGTGGGGACTTGGAGAACCAGAATGAATGCCACAGTCCTGTCCTCAGGGGCCTTGCCTCCCCTGCCTTTTCCCACATGGTAGATCTCTCTCTTTTTTGTTCTAGGCCCCACCTTGCCCTCTTGGGGATCAGGCCTCAGGGGACCTCAGTGTCTTTGCACTAGGCTGACAACCGGACCCCTTTTCAACAGGCTGATACAATCATAGGAGGAGAAGGGTGTATCTGGGGGGCTGGCCCTGGCTGAAGCCCTCAGAAGGTCTGGGGCGAGCTGTGTCACTGCCCCTAGGGAGGAATGCAGAATGGATTTCTCTTTCTGGCCACTTCCTTGGAAAGAGTAGGAACCCTGAGAGAGCCATGGAGGGAGAGAAAGAGCTGAGGATCCCTGCCTGCCAGGGGCGCAGCCTGTGCAGCCCCAAATGGGGCCCAGACCCCTCCCACCCACCCCCTGCCCTCCATGGAGATGAGCTGTGGGCTCTTCCCTGTTCCTGCGGTAGGAGGTCCTGCTCACCTGTCCAGTACCCCAGCCCTCCTCCACCCGCTGGAAACTGGCCAGGGCGGTTTTCCTAACCGGCTAGCCACATTACAATCTCAACAGAATTAACCAAAAAAAAAAGAGAGAGAGAGAGAGAGAGAAAGGGAAAGAAAAGAAAACAGTCCTTGCGCAAAAGCCGCAGCAGTGTCTGCCAGGACCTAAGATCTGGTACTATCTATTTTTTAATAATTGAGGGTAATAAATATGTATTTCTTTCTCCTCACCAACCCCCCCATCCTCTGCGGCTTGTCAGCTCCCCGCATCTCTCCTGTGATCAGACCAAGTCTTCCCCAAGCAAAAAAAAAATCCTTTAAGCAAAAAGGATTAAAGCCTTGAAAGTAGGTCTGCCTGAGCTCTCCCCCACCCCCTCCCTTCCCCATCCCTGGGGTTGGTGGAGAAAGGCCCCTCTGCGGAGCTAAGGACTGGGGGGAGGGAGGGGGAGTGGTGGTGGTGGCAGGAGTCCTGAGTCCCGGTTGGGGGGGTGGATCTCTGGAACCAAGGACCACACCATCCTCCCTCTCCGCAGCCCATCCAGTTCCAGTACCAGGCTAGCCTGGGGGAAGCAGTCCAACCCAGCCCTCCTCTGGCTCCTGAAGAGGGGCTTGCCTGAGAACCAGGGTCCCCCAGGCCCCCAGAGTACAGGACATAGGAAAAGAGGGTTTTGGTCTCAGACAGCCCCAGCTGAGCTTTGCAACCTGGCTTCACGCTTTAGCGGCCTTTGTGACCTTGGGGCAGGCAACTGAACCTCAGTTGCTCAGTCTATAAAACGGAAATATAAACTAGCTAACAGAGGATCAAATAAGCCAGCCCAGTGCCTAGCGAGTGGTAAATACAAAATAAACTAAATAATTATTCTCTTGATCCAATTCTTCTCAGACACAGAGAGCAGTCTGTAATCTCCCCCATCACCTGGTGCTCCACAGTTCCCCAGGGCCTGCCAGGCATACCTGTTTTTCATGCAGCCTTGCCAACACCATGTGAAGAGGGCGTTGAACCCAAGGCCGGGTGGTGTGGTTAGGAGCCTTGCTCAAGGATCAGTAGGTGACAGCACTGGAACTTGAAGTGGGACTTGTATCCCCTCCTCCACTTCTCCTCCACCCTCTGAGGCTTCCTGCCCCAACTCTGGGCCCAAGAACCAACCCAGGAACCAACGCAGGGAAGGCCTGGCCTGGTTGGGAAGACAGCGCCCAGGGCAGGTGTGGCTGATGCTTGGCAGACCCATCTTCCTTTCCCTGCAGCTGCAGGCCTTTGCCGTTCTGCTGAGGCAGCCGGCCTGGCCCAAGTGGGCCTCCCTCCCTCTGAGCTGGGCACATGCTCACGGGACTGGCTGCAGATGGGGGCCTCAGAGTCCCTGCACCCACCCAGGCCCAGAGCCCCTGGCCTGCTTTGGTGGTCAGTGCCTGGGCACGTGGCCTCTGGGGCCCCACAGCCAGCCCTGGGGGGGTGGTGGGGTGGTGGAAACAGTCCTGCCCTGGCTGCTGTGGGCCTGAGCTGGGAGAGGAGAGACAAGGCCTTGAGGCCGGAGGGCAGGAAAAGCTGGGAGGGAGGTGGCTATTTATAGCTGGCTTTGCTTTTGTTCCTTTTCCAGCAATGCTTCTCTTTAAATAGGAGCAGGGCTGAAGGCTGCAGCTCTTCCCCAGCCGCCTGTAGTCAGTGCGCGCGCGTCTGTGCGCGCGCGTCTCTGTGCGCGCGCGTGCGCACGGGTGTGTAGGGGTGTCACGCGTGCATAAGGATGGAGTGGGGGTGGACACTTTGGTGCATTTGTGTGTGAGTGTGTGCGGGGAGGGGATGAGGGGATAGTGCGCTCTGTGTGCATCTGTATGCAAACACGTACAAAGGTAGAGATGGGTGTTCTTTGTGTGTAAATGTGTGTGTGCCGGCATATACACACACATGTATAGGGATGGGACAGTTCTTAGTATGTATGTACGTGTGCATGTTTTTAGTAGTGGGTGCACACGCGACGGTGGGGTGGCCACTCAGTCGATGTGTGCATGTATGTGGGCATATGTACACATATATATGTATAGCTGGGGTGGTGTGGACACGTGTGTGTATCTCCCTGTGTAGAGTGTGATGTGAGGAGCTCTTTAGGGTGAGTGTACATGCATGTACATGCAATAGGATTGTTGGAGGGTGGCCATGCCTGCGTGTATGCATGTGAGCATGCGTCACAGCGCACATGGGAGCAGAGGGCCTGGAAACCGCGCGTCTACCCGACTGCTCTCGGAGCGGCGGGGGCTCTGTTCTCCACCCCCAGTGGGGCCTCTTCCGTGTGTGACCAGGAGGTGTGCGTGAGCCCATGTAAAGGGACCCCAGGGTCCTATCCGGCTGCCCCCCAGCAGGCAGGTTCAGAGCAGTCCTAAAGCCCCCCATCGGGTCTGTGCCAGGCGAGACCACCGACCTTCGCGCTCTCTGCTCCCAAGCCCGCCAGGCCGGTGGGCAGAGCGCGGGGTGAGCCAGGTGAGGAAGCCACCAGGCTTTGGGGCTCCGCACCCACCCTTCTCTGCCTCGATTTCACATCTGTGAAATGGGAGAGTGAGGCCCGCCCGGGGCTGCTGGTGGGCCAGAAGAGATGGAACTAGTGGCGCGGTTTAGCATAGCCTGAGCGCTGGGTCGCGTGGGGCCGAGGCCGGGTTCCGGAGGCGGCGGGGTTAGCAGAGCGCGGGGCGTCGCTCGCAGCCCCCCGCCCGGTCTGGGCGCCCGCGAGGTGGGAATGATTTCCAGGGCGGGCCGCGGCTCCCCGCGCGGTAACCCAGATCTGTCAGCGCGGCTAGGCGGCTCGTCAGGGAGAGACCCTCGCCCCGGGGAGGGGGCGGGCCCGGGGGGGGGGCGCGCTCGGCCCGGCCCGCAGCGGGGAGGCGGGGGGGCGGGGCCTGGGCGCCACCCTCGCCTCCCGCCGGGCCGGGCCTCGCCGGCAGCTCGGGATCGATGCGAGCGCCCTCCCTGCCCCTCCCCCAAAGGCCAAACAAAACATAGTAAATATTTAATCCGGGCCAGGGAGCCAAGGAGGCCTCCCCACCCGCCCCGCAGCCGTCTGGCTCCTCCGCCAGCCCCGGCAGCTCTCCTCGGTAATGAGGCCGGAGTGGCAGGGATCGATCGCGTCCCGGGCGGGTGGGGCTGGGGGGCCTGTGCCCTCGGGTGGCATCGCTGTCCACCCCGGGCCCCAGACCCGGGAGGCCCGTGCAGACCGGTGCCCGCGCTTTTCCAAGAAGGCCTTAAGAGGGCGTAGGGATCCAGCTCCCCCACCGCCCCGCCCCTGCCCACCCAATCTTAGAGTACTTGTTTGAGCTTGTTGCGGGGGCGGGGCAGCCCGGGGGAAGGGAGCCGTGAAAGTGGGAGGATGTTCCTAGGCCATCCAAGGCCTGGAAGCCCAAAGCCTAAAGCGGCCTTGGGTTAAAGCGGCAGTGGGGCAGCCGGGGAGGCCAAATAGAGAGGCTGGCAAGATGCTTCTATGGGGGTGTGCGTCGGACCTCCTGGGTATTGCCCTGGAGGATACCTAGAGAGGTCACATCTTTGCTGTTCATTCATGCAGCAGATAATTATTGAGCACCTACTATATGCCAGTCATAAGCTTCACCCAAGGAGAGGTACAAGTCTGGGTCTGTAGAGAGTTTACATTTTTTTTTTTTAAGATTTTATTTATTTATTTGACGGAGAGAGACACAGCAAGAGAGGGAACACAAGCAGGGGGAGTGGGAGAGGGAGAAGCAGGCTTCCCGCGGAGCAGGGAGCCCGATGTGGGGCTCGATCCCAGGACCCCTGGGATCATGACCTGAGCCAAAGGCAGACGCTTAACGACTGAGCCACCCAGGCGCCCCGAGAGGTTAAATTCTGAAGGAGGAAACAGTTAATAAGTGAACACATAAGGTGATTTCAGGTAGTGGCTGAACTCAGTGTAGACAGTAAAGTGTAATGTGAGAATGCATTTGGCTAGGGAGAGGAGCGACACGAGCTAGACAGTGCGCTGAGGCCAAAGCATCCCAGCCGATTTCGGGGAGTGCAAAGGTTCCAGGAGCAGAAAAGAGACGGGTGTTCTAGGTGTGGGCAGAAGGCTGGGGAGGCTGGAGTGTCATGAGTGGGCAAGTAGGCAGTGGCATATCCCGGAGGGTTTTTGTAGGCCGGGGTGGGGGGGGGGTGCGGAGTTCGGATTTTATTCTAAGTGCAGTGCGAAGGCATTAGAGGTTTTAAGCAAAGGAATGGCGTGATCTCATTTACATTTTTTAAAAGCTTCCGCCAGCTGCAGTATGGAGAATAGAAGGTAGGGAGTTAAGGGTGGAGGCAGACAGGCCAGGTTTGGGGTGGGGGGGAGCAGCGGTGTATGAGAAGGGACAGTGGTGCCCTGCCCGGACTGGGCAGTGACTGTTAAGTGGCCATGTAGGCTTTTGCAGATGAGAGGGTCCCCAGCGGGGGGAACAGCGGGCTCCTGAGCTTCTGGGCTCCGGCCTTGGAAAGTCCCATGGGACCTGAACAGAGGCCAAGACCCAGGTTGCCCTCCTCCTATCTCCCCGACCCAGACTCCACAGTGGGCAGCCCAGGAAGTTTTTTTAGGAGCATTAGAAAATGTTGACATGTTTTTTGAAACAATTTCAGATCTGATATCTCCGCCAGATTGAGTTTGTAACCAGCTTTATTGTTTAAGCCTGCTGGGATTTCATCAAAGGCGGCTGCTGTTTACCCAGAATCATTTCATTGGAGAAAACAGCAAACAGACCTGCATTTCTATCTGATTTCACTTTTTCCGTTTTCTCATGAATTTAAGTGCTTGTGAAAAGCAAGGCTGATAAGGCAAAGCGGTGCGGATCAAACCCCAAGGAGGGGGGCTCAGAAGGAACTCAGCTGAGGTTTATTAATAGAGCAGAAAGTTGGGGCGCCTGGGTGGCTCAGTCAGTTAAGCGGCTGCCTTCGGCTCAGGTCGTGTTCCCTGGGTCCTGGGATCGAGCCCCACGTCCGGCTCCCTGCTCAGTGGAGAGCCTGCTTCTCCCTCTCTCTCTGCCCGCCTCTCTGCCTACTTGTGCGTTCTCTCTCTGTGTCAAATACATAAATAAAATCTTTAAAAAAAAAAATAGAGCAGAAAGTTAGGGGTGGCTGGCTGCCCCTCGGGGGGCTGAGAGGCACTCCTGGCCAGCAGCTGGCCCTCCACAGGGTGGCACTGGGGAGTGAGGGCAGGCGGGAGGGCCACTGTCCACCCACACCCTGGCCAAGGCTTCTAGGCCATCTCCTGGTGGCTTTTGTCTTTACCAGTTTCCAGACCATTTCAGACACTGGCAACACAAAAGGCTGAGCGTCAGCTCCCACCTGGAAAGCAGCGATGAGCCAGCCTCAGAGACGGGTTCAGTGAGACAGAGCTGAGCTTCCCTGGGAAAAGGCCGAGTGAGGAAAGAGATCAAAAGGCCGTGTAAGCCAGATCCTGAGCATGCCAGGAACGTTGCCCCCCGTGCCTCCTGTGTCAGCACTTGGGACGCAGCCCTTTCCCTGCCAGGTGGCCTGAAGCAGGGCAGGGCAGGGCCTAGGGACTCTTGTCACAGGCTGGGTGCCCCCCCCCCGCCTCCCTGAGGAATCTACACTAGTATTATCACCACCCGCCTAATAGGATCCGATGCCTTTAAGCAGGCCTGTTGACCCAGCAAATGTTTTAGCCCAATAGGGGAATCGCTGTTGCTGCAGCCTATCAGGAGAAGGTGTTCTGAGAAATTTGGGTTAATGTGCCTTGTTCAGTTGCTTGAGCGACAGCTAGTTAAAAGTGCACGGGTTGCTCGGCATCCAGGCCACCTTTTACGAGTTGTACATTAGACCCACTCATAAGGTCAATCGATTTGAACCAATTAGCAAGAGGATAAGGACTTGTTTATCTTTAACGGACTGTAGATCTTGCAGCAAGGCGTCTAAGAGGGATGATACAGATACAGAGGTGTTTTTTCAGTGCTGAGGACCGGGCATAACGGAAAAACCATGGCAGATGTGCTTCCATCCATAGCCGAGAGTCAAGCCCCCTCATCTCTGGGATGAGCCTACAAGGAGGCGAGCTGGGGCAGGCCAAAGGGCTTGTCCTCACAGAGCCATTTCTAGGCCGTCCTGCTTGTGGAGGCTCCCTTCTCGTCCCTCCTTTCACGGAGCTCAGTGGGCCACTGGGGCCTCAGTGGCTCATTTTGTCCCTGTCAGCTCAGGGTACGGTCCCAGGCTTCCTGTGAGAGCGGACGAGCCACACGTCGGGGGCCTGCGCCCGAGCACTGTCTATGGAGGGCCTGCACCACCTCCTTTAATCTTTATAGGCCCCCTTCCTGACTACCACCCCCCAACCCATGTATGTATTGTTCCTTTTCCTGGATGAGAAAACTGAGGCTTGGGGGTGGGAGGCAGCGGAGCCTATTTGTGCGGTCCGAGCGATTTGCACGTGGACCTGGCTGCTCTGGAGTCAAGTGTCTTTTCACTTGGCTGGACGGATGGCCTGCAGCCTTCTTACAGGTTCGCTAGGGGCAGAGGCTTTTTCCACATTGTGGGTTTGGGAGGAACAAGTCCACAATGAGCTGGCCACGAGAGGATGCAGGGGTCCTTTGGCATTTTCTGGCCTGAGACTTTCTGGGGACCAGGCAGAGGAAACTCAGAACATAGGCAGTGTTTGCCCTGCTTTTGCCCCAGGAGGGGCAAGTGGGGCTCCAGCTGGGAGGGTTGGTGGGTCTGTTGTAACAAAGTGGGTGTGGGTGTGGGCACAAGGGAGATGCTGTTCTCTGTTCCCTGAAGCATCCCATCTGCAACCCAGAATCCCCCCAAAGATGGAGGGGAGGCCACTCCCTCCCCTCAAACTCTTGCCATCACTTTCCTCTCAATGCCTTATCCTCACACCCAGTGTCTCTGACTGTCACCAGAGCACACACTTCTCTGAGGCAGCAACATCTGCTTTTACCCCAGAGACAGGGACATGTGAGCCACAGAGTGGGACCGGGGAGCCACGAGCCACATTTTCCTGCAAAGAGGTTTCGACTGTAAGTGTCCCAAGGAATGGGCCAATTCAAAGTAGTCAAGGAGCCGGGGGACCTGGGGTGGGGGGGAGTTGGGGGGGTGATGGCTTTGCTCTTATTCCAGTTCTGCTGTGCTAGCTCAAAACAGTGGACGAGTCCTTCCTGGGAAATTGCTTCAGATCTCACAGCATTTTCCTCTTAATAGCCTCGGTGGTGGCGAATCCTTGACCTTTGAGGGTCGGTTTGATTTTTTGGAAAAGGCCAAAAGTAATTTGAAGCTGTGTGTTGTGAATAAAGGGAATGAGCAATTTGCAGAATGTGGTTTGTTTTGTTGTTGGGATTTTTTCTTTTTTAAGGCTAAAACCAAGAATTTAGCCAGTTTCTCACGAGGACGTTCCAGAAGTGTTTCAAGTGATGGCAGCACCCTGAAATGGGGGGCCTGGATCCAAAGGTGACCACTTTGCTAGAAGCTCAGGGGAAGGGAACCGATGCCTTATCGAGCTGTTACTATGTGCCAGACACTTTACATACATTATCTCAACTGCCTGAAGTCATTTTTGGAATAAGGCCAGTCTATAAAAAAAAATTCATAAATAATCCATTACCTTGCTTATTCTTCAGAGTAATCCTATTAGAACAAGCACTGGGCCCATTTCACAGGTGAGGAAATTAAGGCTCAAGGAAGTTAAACAACTTCCCAAGGCCACAGAGCTCCTAAGTGTCAGAGCTTGGATTTGAACCCAGATCTGATTGGCCCCAAACTCAAAGCTAATTCTTTTTTGGGTGTGTAAGTTCTGGTGTATCGACCCCACTCGTGCTTGCCCTCAATAACACACAAATTTAGTTTCAAAATGTCATGGTGGCATCGTTTAGGCTGCCTCCACCACTTAAAAAGGAAAGCAGGTCATAAAGGAGCCATGTGCCAAGGCGAAATGCTGACTGTGTGCGGCCGCAGACGTCAGCAGGCGTCAGGGGATGCGTGGGTGACAATGGCAAGGCATGAAGTATAGTGTTTATTAGGTACTGGCAGAGGCCCGGGAATTCCAGATGCCACGCGGTGATGAGTGGGAACGGCCTGTCTCCGCTCTCACCCAGCCCCAGATCCTGAGCAGGTCCCAGTTTGCAGCCTTTGAGTCAACTGGACTGTTGAAAGGACTGACTCTGGGAGCTCTCCTGGCCACTGACCAGAGACGGATCCCTCTGGATGATGATAATAATAATAATACCAGTAAGAGCTCATGCTGATGGAGCATTGTGTTAAATGCCTTAGCATTAAGCTTTGATCCCTTTACACACTCTTAGCCTCTTATTGGAGGGGCTCTGTACTCTCTTAGCTCCCACGGGGTCCCCAGCCACACAGTCGGTTCTCTCTGAATTCGGAGAGGGGCTCTTTCCCTGCACGCCGTGGCCACAAGTCAGTGAGGGAACTGGGGGCTTGTGTGGGCTACAAGGATGGTGGTTGGAGACGCTACACACCATTTCCTCTCCTGGAGACACAGCTCCAACAGGACTTCTCAGGCACGTTCCCAGTCACAGCTGTCTCTACACTTAGCAATTCCGCTTCCAGGAATTAATGTTACTGCTACCCTCGCACCTGTGAGCAGAAACGTACCTACAGGAGCATGTGTGTTATCATTGCTTGTAATGGCAGGACCTGGCAACAACCTAAATGTCCATCAGTGGGGGAGCGATTGGGTAGATTACAACACCCCCACACAGGGGGATTCTGTGTTCCGAGGAATGGCTGCCTTGTATGCACTGATATGGGATGGATGCCAGCTTGTATTGCTAAGTGAAAAAGTGGTGATATACTGCACTACCATTTGGTTTTAAAGAGAAAGATATACTCGTACGTGATAGAAATTTTCTGGAAAGACACAAAAGAAACTGTTAACAGTGGGATGCCTCTGAAGAAAGATGCTGGGGACTGGAGGTCTGGGAGAGGAAAGGAGACTTATTTTTCATTGTATACCCTTTTGTGTTCTTTGAAAAAAATTTTTTTTTACTATGTGCATGCATTATCTTTTCGATTAAAAAGGTAGTAGGGGAGGTTTAGAAAAAACAAATCCTCAGGCTTTATCTGGCTTCCCTGTCTGCAGCCAGGTCCTGCCACCCTGACTTACTGGCCATTTCTCAGCTCCTTTCTCCTGGCCCACGCCTATGCCCCCCTCTCCCCGAGGCATCCATTACCGCCTCTTATAGGTACTTAAAACCTACCCTTTTGCCTTGAAATACAAATAACTCTAATCTGGAGAGAAGGCTGAGCTTCATTGCACTTATAGAACAGACAGAAATCAGTTGGCGCTGAGATGCTCGATAAATGTTTGCCGAGCTGAATTGAATCTGTGACTCGGTTGGTTACACCGAGCAAAGTGCTAATTGGCCAAGGTCAAACATCCAAATCCCACATAGCTTGGCTCTTTTTGAATCCAAACCCTTGCTCCCCCCAGCATAGTCATGAGGCAGCGGGGGCCTCTGTGTGCAAAGATGGAAGGTGAGCGCCAGACAGGGTGGGGACACCCTCTCACCTCCTGGAGACACAACTCAGAGCCACTTTAGGAGGCTGCGGGACAAACATGGTGGGCTAGGCAGGAAGGCCCAGCTCTGGAAAGATTGTGACTCAGGAGAGCATCTGTAGTGGGGTCCAAAAGCTCCATGATGACTTTTTTTTTTTTTTTTTTAAGATTTTATTTATTTGTCAGAAAGAGAGCACACAAGCAGGGGGAGTGGCAGGCAGAGGGAGAAGCAGGCTCCTTGCTGAGCAGGGAGCTCGATGTGGGACTCGATCCCAGGACGCTGGGATCATGACCTGAGCTGAAGGCAGATGCTTAACCAACTGAGCCACCCAGGCATCCCAACTTTTTTTTTTTTAATATTAGCCAGTTTATTCGAAGAACTTTCTAATAGAGCTATGAAAGATGGAGGTCTCTAAGCATGTAGTGAATTGTCTGTTGTTGTGTATGTTCAACCATAGGCTGAAAGACAACCAGCTAGCAAGCATTTTGTAGAAATTAAAGTATGAGGGAGTTGGTTATTTCAATGGAATATAAGGTACCTTTTTTATTATTTACTTTGTTATGTATAACACAAAATTTACCACTTAAGCCGTTTTTAAGTGTTCAGTTCTGTGGCATTAAGTACAGTGATAATGGTTTATACGGTACCACTAGCACAGTTGTTAAAAGGTGGGGAAAGCCTGAGAAATGCCTCTCGTGGCCTTTGATTTCTGCCTAAGGAGGGTACCCTGGCTCAGACTTGGCCCGAGTTCCACTTACATCTTCCATACCCTAGCTTCTGGAGCCTCCACCTCGATGGATTCCTTCTCTGGTCTCTGAAATCATGCATGGCATTGGCAGTCCAGGAGACCATGGGTAGTGGTCATGGAAGCCTCTAGAAGCAGAGATCCAGGTAGTACAGTGTGGTGACATTTCTCCTCCAGTTGCTTTCTTCTTGTCTCAAAAATGCACTAGCTTGGAGGAAGGAGAGTGTATTTCTTGCCCAGGACTACTTTTCATTCTCAAAATGAAATTCTCCCAGTAGTTCTCTGGCCTTAGCCAGTGTGTGATGCCCTGGTAACCGTCCCAAGGCTGTGATCCAGCCGCTCGCCTTGGGCCCTGGGACCCATCCAGCCCGCTCGCAGTAGAGACTTCTTGTCCCTGTAAGGGTTATTATGATGAGAAAGCATTTGTCCACAGGCACAGTGAGTCAGAAAGTTTGATGTGCCTTCCAAAAACAACAACAACAACAACAACCCCAAAAAAGCATCTATAATCTTTGGCCACATTAATAGAAGTGTCCAAATCTGGGATGGCAACGGAACTGCTTCACTCTCTGCTGAGCACCCACTGAGTCATCCTCTCTCATCTTCCACCAATCCAGTCCATCACCAGCACCCTGCTTAAATTCATCCCCATCTCACCATTGCCCCTGCCTCTACCATCTTAAACCAGGCCCCCACGTCTCTTGCTTAGACCATTGCAGTAGCCTCCTGATGGTGCTCTAGCTTCTTGTCTTCAGGCTCCATGCTGCAGACTATTGATGTTAGGGGAATACAATCTGATCATATCACTTCGATTGCTTAAAATCCTTCAGGCTTCTCATAACTCTGGGAATAGAGACCCCTTTTTTTCTTTTCTTTTCTTTTCTTTTTTTTTTTTTTTAGTAATCTCTACACCCAACGTGGGGCTTGAACTCACAACCCTGAGATCAAGAGTCACATGCTCTTCTGACTGAGCCAGCCAGGTGCCCCTAGTGGCCTGATTTGTAATAGGGCTTTCGAGGCCTCATGTAAGCTGGCCCTGGCCTCCCCCTTTGCCATCACCTCACACCACCTGTTCTCGTGGAGCTCACAGTCCTACAGCGGATAGGGGTGGGGGTGTGGGGGTCTCGTGGACAAGAAGGCCATGGAAGGGCTGATGAGGGCAGGGCTGATGAGGACAGCCCCCAGGGGCCGTGGCTCAGGGACAGGGGCAGGGGAGGTGGCAGTGTGGGCAGATCATGCAGGTGTATGCTCAGTGGGATGGGCTGGTGTACATGGTCAAGGTGTACATGGTCAAGGGCTTCCTATTTTTGGAAGTCCACCCTGACTGTCAAGGGGGAAAGAGACTCAGGGAAAGAAGAAGGGAAGAGAACAGAGAAGTTAGGAGACACTACAGTGCCCCTGAGGAGAGTGGTCACTTGGACTAGCTGCCACTTGGTGGCACGTAAGGGCTGAATGGCTATCAATCACTTAGTCACGCACACCTCTGGACTGGGCGCCATATGAGGACAGGCATTGTGTCGCTTGTTTTTTGTTTTGTTTTGTTTTTAAGATTTTATTTATTTATTTATTTGACAGAGACACAGTGAGAGAGGGAACACAAGCAGGGGGAGGGGGAGAGGGAGAAGCAGACTCCTCGCTGAGCAGGGAGCCCAATGTGGGGCTTGATCCCAGGACCCTGGGACCATGACCTGAGCCAAAGGCAGACACTTAACTGACTGAGCCATCCAGGCGCCCCTCGCTTGTTCACTCCGTATCCCTAGCTCTCACCTGTGCCTGGCATGTATTAAGTGCTCAGTAAATACCTGTTGCATGAAATAGTGAAGATGCTAAAAACTGGGTTATGTTAGGAACTCCTGAAGGAACCATGTGGGTGCTTGCCCTGAAGAAGAGATGTGGGGGGCCTCCGTCTTCAGAGGCATAAAGGAGCTAGACTCAGGGGCACCCGGCTGGCTCAGTCAGTAGAGCATGTGACTTGATCTCAGGGTTGTGAGTCCAAGCCCCATGTTAGGTGTAGAGCTTACTTAAAAAACAAAACAAAACCCTTCAATAAACTTGAAAAAAAAAAAAAAAAGGAGCTAGACTCAGAGGCTCCAGGGTGTTACCTGGAAGACTCCAGGAAGGGTTTGGTGAGGCTTGGTCTGGACCCCAGTGGATCAGTGACCTCCCAAGGGAGGTATCAAGCAGTACAGCCTTCATGATTTCTTGTCAGAGATGTTGGGAGGATCCTGTGTGGAAAGGATACTGTGAGCTCACACACGTGCATTGCCCACCACGCACTGTGGATTTTCTGGCCCTGAAATCACACTGCTTCACAGCCAGAGGGATGCTTGGAAGTGGTCATGACTGGTAACCTGAGGTTCGGCAGTCTCTGGTTACAAATGACAGAAACCCAAACTCTTGGGACAAAAAAGGGATCCTTATAAGCTCATGAAACTAATAAGATTCATCTTCTTGTACAGGTACAACCTGATCACACAGTGTCACCAGGACTCGGTTTCTTCTCAGCTTCTTGGCATGGCTTCCCCTGACTTGGCATCATACTCAGAAGGTTCCAGCAGCTCTAGGTTCACATTTCTACTCCCGTCAGAAAGAGAGAGCTTCTCTTCCCCCAACACTTTGGACAGACTTGTGGGCCTGTTGTCATCTGCCCAGGTTCTGCCTCACACCAGTCACTGGGGCCTGGGAGCAGGTGCAGACTGGGTACGTGCCCGCCCTGAAGGTGGCAGCTGGGGTCAGCTCACGGGTAGAGAGTTGAGGAGGACCAGTTCTCCCAAAGTAAAATCGGGGTGCTGTGTCCAGAAGGAGGGGAACATATGGTGGGTGACCAGAAACCCACACAAATTGTAGGCTACAGGTGGTTTGCTAAGTTTTTCTTTTCCTTTTTGTACCTGTCTTCCTCAGAGCTCCATTTGTCCTGTTGCTGTGGCAGCCCCTGAGGCACCCCGCTTATGTCATCCAAACCCCTCACTTTGTAGATGAACAGACGGAGGCTTAGCAACTTTCTCAAGGTCACACAGCTCCATTACAGGGGATCCGGGGCTGGCACCCAGGCCTTGGGGCCTGGCAGCATCACCTGGTGGGCAGAGCCTGAGTCTGGGGTCAGCCTGCCAGATCTGAATCCTGGCTTTGCCATTTCTTAGCTGTGGGACTGTTCATTTCCTAGGGCTGCCATAATAAACTGCTACAAATTTAGGGGCTTACAACAACAGAAATTTATATCCTCACAGTTCCGGAGGCCAGAAATCCGAAATCCAGGTGCTGGCAAGCTCCCTTCGAAGGCTCTGCTCCTTGCTGTTCCCAGCTTCTGGTGGCCACATCACTCAGATCTCTGCCTGTCTTCTCTTCTCTCTCTTAAAAGGACATTTGTCATTAAATTTAGGGCCCATCTCGGTAATACGGGATGATCTCATCTCAAGATCCTTAATTGCATCTGCAAAGACCCTTTTTCCAAATAAGCTAGCATTCACGGGTTCCAGTGGACACTTTTTTTTTTTTTTGGAGGTCACCATTCAGTGCATTCCAGGGACTTTAGGCAAGTCACTTAGCCTCTTCGAACCTCAGTTTGTCACTTGTAACGTGGGGATGATAACAGTGCCTATTTCCTAAGGTTGTCATGTGAGATAATCCTTGTCGAGTCCTTCACTGAGGGCCAGGCACTATGGAAATGCTCAGGAAATGTTAGCTGTTGTTAGTACTCACACCCCACGGCCACCTGCTCCTCCTCCTCTGAGGTGGCTTTCTTCACAGGTAGGCTGAGCTCCCCTCAGCTAGCAGTGGTGAGACGAGACAGGGAGTTGACATCTTGGTGGAGACAGAGCTGTCCAGGTTAGGCCGGTGTCCTCCCAAATGCTCTCAGTTGGGGCCCATGGTCTGGGCAGGCCCGGATGCTGAGGCCTGCAGCTTGTGTGTGTTTGGTGGGGGTGGGCAGCCTGAGGAGGCCTCCTGCCAATCACCCTCTCACGCTGGCTCTGCGAGGCCAGCCCTGGGAGGGGGGTGGGAACCCTACGATTTAGAGTGATGAAATGTAAACTGCAGAGATCCCATGCCTGATCCCATCAGCATCTCGTTGCCCTTACCTGGGGCTCCTCCAGGTCTCATTCAGTAGATTGTGTTGGCAGAGCACCTCCTCGGCGACTACGACAGCTCACCACCCACATCTATCACACCTGCACTGTGACAATGTAATTTTTATCTCTGGTTGTTTATTTCTCAGATGGAACTACTTGTAAAGTCCAAGAAGAAAATATATCCCTGCGTGTGACAGAAGCAGCCCAGGGCGATTAATGTGGGCTTTTAAGCTGGGGCTGCAGACCTGGTTGATGCTGTTCCATGCCCGAGCATCCAGTAATCAGCCACAGCTGTTCATTGTCCCCCAACGAAGCAGTGGCCCAGGAGGGGTCAGGCTCGGTAGAATCTGATCCAGCTGGATGGGAATGGGGTCCTCATTTCCCATCTGCCAGGGAGCTAGCAGGCCCTGGGGACAGAGACTGGGAGGCAGGTGGCTCAAGGCCAAGAAGTGCAAGAGGTGGAGGGAAAACCCCATATTTCAAGGCAGAGTTGACAGTGGTGCGAAAGGGAGGGGACCAAGGGTGCTGGTTGTGGCTGTGGGTAAAGGCACAGGCTTGTACCGTGCAGCAGATCCAGTTGCACGGCCGAACCCCACCACCCACCAGGAGCCTCCGGGGAGTTCCTTTACCCCTCTTCCTGACAGAGGGATTTCTTGATCTTCAAAATGGAGCAAAGAATATTTGTTCCACAGGGTCACTGAGAGAATTAAATGAGCAATGCCTGAAAAATGCTTGTTGCATGTATCACAGAAATCGGAATTCTAGAATTGGAAGGAATTTAGGGAACACTTCATGCAAAGCCCTGAGGAGGGTTGGGGGAGTGAAGAGACTTAGAAATCAGGATGGAACCCAGTCCCCCAGCTGTCACCCAGGCTTCATTGTCTCATCATGCTGGCTCCTCCATAGCAGGGGCCTGGCCTGGGCTTCTCCGAGTCCTACGGGGCCAACCGAGGGGTCTCGGGCATCCATAACCCCCTCAAATGCTAAGTACTACTCCTTGTGTGGGCACAGTTTAGAGCATCTAGGCCTTTCATTCTCATGAGAGCCCCCCACTCAAAATGATTAAGAACCTTTTGGACTCTGTGATAATGGGACTAAATGGGGTAAAGGGAGGGATCCCGCCCACCCCCTCACCTGTATTTGGTGTATACGTGGCCTCAATCGTGATCAAGATCTGACTGTCACTGGGGTTTCCTTGGCCTCAGGGCCCCCACCGACCCTTGTCATTGCGGCCTGGTTAGAAGACCGCAAGCCGGGGGCGCCTGGGTGGCTCAGTCGGTTAAGCGTCTGCCTTCAGCTCAGGTCATGATCCCAGGGTCCTGAGATCGAGCCCCACATCGGGCTTCCTGCTTGTGTTCCCTCTCTCACTGTGTCTCTCTCTGTCAAATAAAACCTTTAAAAAAAAAAAGAAGAAGAAAAGACCACGAGCCAGCACGGAGCAGGGTGCGGGCCCGTTACAGGCAGCGGGAGTTTCCAGGTTTGGGCATTCTGAGCCAGATCCGGATTTCATGGAGCCTGAAGCTTATGCAATTTGGGGCCCCCTTCTGTGAAAAAGCATAACAAGTCATATGCAGAATTAGGTGCAGGGCCTTGAGAGGGGCCGTGGACGTCCTGTTAGCATCGCTGTAAGTCGGCCTCCACTGGTGCCATTTCCTGGACAAGTGTCCTCAGGAGAATGTGGGGTGTCAGCATAGCTCACCCACCACATGGTCCCCTTGTCACCCCCGAGAGGCATTTGCCCAGTTTTCTGGTTGCTGCCCCACTGGGTACTTGGGTTTGAAGTGTGAACAGACCAGCCCTGCCTTCAGCAAGTTCCCAGTAAAGGCAGACGCAGTTTGCCAGTAAACAATGACTGCCATCGCCCCTCCCCTGCTTTCACTTTGCTGCCCGCTGAGCCTCCCTGTTCCTTATTCCCCCAGCTCAGCAAGTTGCCTGGCGCCCCTCACGCCACTCTCAGCAGGCTGGCGATGTAGGGGAGCCCTGGCAATCTACCTCTGCTCAAGAAGAGGTGAGGGCCTCCTGCAGGGCATCCAAGGAAGGGTCTCAGTGTTTGTGATTAGCCCCTTCCCTTCGCTTCTGTTGGGATGAGCAGAGCACGACTCTTTGTCCAAGCCCAGGCTTTGGGCAGGTCCACTGGAGGATGGAAGGTTGGGGTCTAGAAGCTGTGGGCTACCTGCACCCCTGCCTTATTCAGTCTACTAGTATTGGGTCCCTGCTTTGTGCCAGGCACTGCACTGAGGATTGATGGTGAGAAAGATACTGTCATGAGCAAGAAGGTGACCATAGGGGAGCTGGCTCTGGCCCTGCCACTTTCCACTTGTGGGGATTACGGCAGCCTCTGATTCTCCCTGAGCCTCAAGTTTGTCATCTAGAAAACAAATAATCACACCCACCTTGCTGGGGTGTTGAAGAAGATAAGGATTTCACACATGTAGGGCTGAGCCCAGTGCCTGTCCTACAGTTATTATTCTGGAAGAGCCAATCCTGCCCCTTGGAGTTGACACCCTTTCCTGTCGGGTCCAGAGCTTCCTGGGAGAAGAGTGGGCCAGGCTGAGAGCTCCTGGGGCAGGGCCTTGGGCAGCATTAGCCGCATCAGGCCAGAGGCAGGCTGAGCTGGTCGAGAGCAGAGACATGTACGGGGTGGCTCAGGACAGGCAGGTGAGGCAGCTTCAGGAAGGAGAGAGGGTTACCCCCAGCTACAACCCATCTCCCTAACGTCCCTGGAGAGACAGAGCCGAGGAAAGGGAAATGCCAGGGTGGAGTCAGCTTCATTTCTAGGCCTCATAGGAGGGCAGTTCTGGCTGGTGCCCGGGCAGGTGACTGCCAGGAAACTGCTGGCCTCTTGCTTGCCCACTGTGACCACAGCCATTCCCTGTTGGGGTCAGACGGGGCTCATCTGGAGCACTTTGTCCCATCAGGGCCTCCCTGCCCTTCCTGCCCCATGTGGCTCCAGGAGGCATCCCAGAGCCAGGAACAGGGACCTGTTCTGGCCCCCTGGGAAACCCTGCTACATTGCCCATAAAGATTTAAACAGGTTGCTCAGCAGGCCCAGTCATGAATCTTTTGTTTTTGTTTATTTATTTTTACCAGAAAAGTAAAACATGCCATCTGGGGAAATTTTGAAAAGTACAGAAAACTATAAAGAGACAGGGAGGAAAAGCCCACACACCAAAGCAGAGTCAAGCACAACTGTTAACATGTTAATATTTTGGCTTTCCACTGAAAAGCAGAAGCTTTTAAAAACCCCATGTAAACGGCAATGTCAAAGGCTGCCTGTGATTCCATGGATTGATCTTTTTAAGACAACACATCTGAGGGGCGTGTGGGTGGCTCAGTCGGTTAAGTGTCTGCCTTTGGCTCAGGTCATGATCCCAGGCTTTTGGGATCAAGCCCTGAGTCTCTTAGAGCTCCCTGCTTAAGGGGGAGCCTGCTTCTCCCTCTGCCCCTTACCCCACTTGTGCTCTCTCTCTCTCAAATAAATAATCTTAAAAAAAAAAAAAAAAAAACAACCCACATCTGAGCCAAGCACATTTGAAGTACGGGGATTTGGACACACCCCTAGGCAGGGCAGGGTGGGACAAAGTCTGGGGCTTCAGCCCCGGGGGTCCAGCAAGCTTCCCAGGAGCCTCCCAGAAGGTTGGATGAGGCTGGCCTCAGTCACTGATTTCCTTCTCCACACAATTCCTGGCTTTCACGCGGCTTGCTGCTTGCCTGCCTGTCAGCAAGTGGAAGGCTGGAAAGGGTAGAAGATGGAAGGACGAAGTGGGGGAGGTCCTCTCCAAAGAGGAGAACTGCCCCACCTGGCAAAGGATGGGAGTGGGCTGGCTTGTGTCCCCTTTTCTTTCCTGAAGGTGTGTGTGTGGGGGGGGGAGTGGCCTGTCGTGCTGAATTGCATGTGAGCAGCCTCTGCCGTGGGAAGGCAAGTCATTAGTGCAGGCTAATGAGGACCCCATGGAGAATGCCACCTTAGAGGGAGAGAGAAAAGGCAGGGCCAGGAGAGGGTGGAGTGAGTCAGGCAGAAATCTTGAGGGCCCACACCAGCTGCCCCCTCATTTAGCATTTCTTTAGGATGATTGTAAATGGTGCCGGGAGGCAGCAGAAGGCAGGGCCCCCACATGGGGAGCAGAGTAACCCACTGTCCTTCACTGGGCCCCACCTCAGAGAGGCCACCTGCATAGGTTACCGGAAGTGGGGGTTGGAATGCCCTCCTCTGGCTGGAAGTCTCTCCGGCAACTCCATGACTTGTTCCTGATGGCAGTGGCTTCCAGTCCCTAATGGAACGATCGGTCTTTCTGAGATTGAGGACTAAGAATTTGCCCAGCACCACGAGAAGTTCTGTATGTATTACTTACGCTGCACAGCAGCCCAGCACAGTGGGTCTGTTTTTTTCCCCCTCATTTCACAGGAGAGCAAACTGAGAGGTTACATGACTTGCTTAAGGTCACACAGCCAGTCACCGCCCAGCTGGAATCCAAATGCAGGCCTAATTTCAAGCCAGCCCTCTTGGCCACTATCTCTAGCTGTTGGTCCCGGGAGGCCGGCTGCAGAACCACCTGGATGCTTCTAGTCGGCTGCCTGGTGCGGGAGTCCACCAGATCCCTCCTCTGAAGGCTTTGCTCCATTAGCACTTTCTCTGGGGACGGAAGGAAGTGCATCTGTGTGCCAGCGGAGAGCCCGGATCCCAGAGAGGGACGTGTTGCCCGTCCCTATTCTTGGGTTTCTCGGAAATGCGTGGTTTGGGCCTGAGCGTGTGCGGGGGGGGCGGGGGGCGGGGGGGCAGGAGGGGGGGCAGCGGCAGGGCGGCGGGAGGCGGGGTGCGGCTGCGGGCCCCGCCCCCAGCCCCTCCCACCTGGGGCCCGGCCGGCGCTGGTTGGCTCCCGCGGAGCGCCGCTCGCCCTATCACACACCTGCGCTGTTGCCAGGCGACTGGGGCTGAGTTGTAACACCTCGGTGGCGAGAGGCAGGATGGTGTTTTATTTCCTAGCTGCTCCAAGTCTCTCCTTAGACGTTGTAGAAGGATGGCATTTGGTGTCCCTCCCCAGACGGCCCCAGCCCAGGGGTCTCTGCTCCGTGATTCACTCACTCCCGGGCCCGGGCTTCCGCGAGGCCGGCAGGCAAGGGGCCTCTGGCGGCTCTTCACGGTGCCCTCATTTTGGGAAAGTCATCCTCAAGGAAGCTGGGGACTTGCGCCTGGACAAGATGGTGGATCCAAGGGAGGACCTTGAAGGTGAGGCAGGGCGGGCTCCAAGGTCCCTGGCCTCTGAACAACCTGGGGATGGCCATGGGGTGGGCATGGGGCCCGGCTTCGGCCTGGCTTCTGGCTTTACACACAGGTTCTTGGTGTTTCCCCAACTTCAGTCTCTGCCTCACACCTTCCCAGAGGCTCACCCATCTGTGCACCACCTGCACTGTTTGTTCACTCTTTTCCTTCTGTATATTGACCCAGTTTAGCTTAAATAAATGCATTTAAAAAGGAAACGATAACACTTCTGTAAATGGAAACTCAGTATCACGTGCCATAAATAGAAGGTAACTACAGAAATAAATACAGAGAAACAATATTATTAAATTTTAGCACAGGGAGTCTGATCTGGGAGGGCCATAATGATAACACAATAACTGCTTATTAAGCATTTATGCTGTGCCAGGCACTAGCTAAGCACTTTCCGTGGGTTAGCTCATTTGATCTGATATTACATATTAACATTCCCATTTCACAGGTGGGGAAACTGAGGGTCAGAGAAGCTAAGGGCTTTGGTCAAGGGGCACATAGACACTAAATGATGAGCTGAGATTCAAAGCTGAGTCCCATCCAAAAGCTGGGCTTTCGGCCACAGCCTGTGCTATTATTTCTCTGAATATTGGCACCTTTGGCTCTCTGTCCTGGTAACTGGGTGGTGGCCCTTTCCAGGACTAGGGCAATGATTTGAGCCCCCGCTCCAGTTGTGTTTGCCTGTCCTCAGGGAATAGAACCCATTAGGTGCTCTTACAGATAAACCACACTTTCTGCCAACAGCCCTGTCAAGTGTCTCATTCTACAGCTTTGGGGACCGAGACTCAGGGAGACCAGGCCACCTGCCCAAAATCACACTGTTGCTGAGTGGCAAGTCTGGAATGTATGTCCTGTCTCCCTCTGCAGTACTGACTCTGTTTTGCACTTCTTTGTAGCTCATTCAACCTCATGTGGAAAGAGGAGTCTTTTATTCTGAGCAAATCTTATAGCAGAACGAGCCTCCTCCTCCTCCTCCTCCTCACAGGGGATCAGATCTCCACCTGGGGAAGGAAGGTGGGCATTTGTTGAATCCAGCTTTGGCTGTGGATAGGCACCTCCTCAGAGCCAGGTCTGCTCTCTGGCACTGTGGCCTTCTATGGGTAGGTGAAGACCCCTGGGGCCAGCCCCCAGGCCCTGGGTCTCCCCACACCCAGCAAGACTCCTGCACCAGTGGGCAGGGATGCTTGTTTGGCTTCCTTATCCGCCTTCCTGGAAACATAGTCCATCATCCCCTATCAAAACAAGCGACTGCAGTTCTCACTCCAGAGCTGGCTCGTTCTTACCTGGAAGAGAAAGAACAAGGGAGCCTTTGGAGAGGGAGGAAAATCATATGTTATTTTTAAAAGGCATTTTGAGTGAGTGCTGAATAAAGTTCAAGAAAATTGCCTTAAAGACCCGCTCTCCGCAGGAATGGTGTTTCTCTTGGCTCCCAAGTATTTGGAAACTTAATTGCACATTTGTGCGGGCTACTGTTTTTATTTCTTTCTGGTCTCAGAGGTGGGCTTTGAAGATTGTGCTCTCTCTCTCTGTAATGGTTTTCTTTATCTCAAATAAATGTTGCACACCTGCAAGGTAGAAGTGCTTGAAAGAAACTGTCACAATTGGCTCTCGATTTAATAAATCTGCAAATGGAGTGGGGTTCGGTGAGAGGATGTGACATTAGCTCACCCTGAGCTTCCTGTCTCGGGTGCAGCCTCACCCCGCCCCCAGAGGGTTGGGCGATGTGCTGATTCTCTGAACTGCGGGGAGTCAGCCCACACCTTTGCTGAAGCCCTTTCTCTACCCCAGGCTGGAAGCCAGTCGGCCTGGGGGAGACCCATTTCTTTGTGGGTGTTTGGGCCCTTTTAGGCCAAGATGCTAATAAAAGGCTTTTAGGTTAACTATAGAAGCACAGCTCCCCTCTGCTGGGGACTTCCTCCAACCTCCCACACCATATCTTCTCAAAGAACTACAAAGTCCATTTTGGGGTCAGAACTGCATAGTAAGCAAGATAGGGGGTAGATCATAATGCTTGGGGTTGATGGGGGTGCCAAAACCCAGGACAGTGAGGCACCTCAGACTTGTGTGCACCCCCTTTGGGCCCTCCAGCTTTCCCCCCAGTGAAATACGGTAGTGGAAGGGCATGCAAGTCTGAATGGTGGCCACCTCCGCCACTCTCCAGCTGGTGAAGGTGCTAGAGGATTCCACTTGCCCCCTTCCCTGTGGCCAGAGGCTGACCTGTATGTTAACACCTGACTTCAGGTTTGGGAAGCACTGGCAGGTGTTTGGACGAGGAAGGAGAGTGATTGCTGGCTATTTATCCCCCTTCCTACAGGCTGGTCTCCGTCTTGTCAAAGGGTGCTCCCCACACGGCTTCTCTGTTCTGGGTTCTGATTTCCAGTCCCTTCCCTCCCCGCTCCAGGCCGAGTGGTGACGCTGGTTTCTTGCCTGTTACGTGCTATCACTGTGGATTCCCTAGGGCCTGCCTACCCCTTTGTAAATTGTCCTTATTAAACTGTCCTCAAAAGACCTAATGACATTTGACTAAAACAGCAGTCCTGGGCAAGTCATTTACTTCTGGAGATTTGTTTCCCTCACCTATAGAATGAATTTTACTATTGTGTAGTTGCAAGTACAAAGTGATTGACCCAGGGCCTGGAGGATGGTAACCTTACCCCTCAGACTGGTCACGAAGGGCAGGGACCAGCCTGCAAGGACAGAAATGGTGTGTATAAGGTGCAGAAATGGTATGTGGGGGAGTGTCAGTCGCCTCTGGCCTTGGGCCCATCTTCCATCCTGCTCTCTGCTTTCCATCCGTGAGCTGGGCACTGCTGACCGGTGGCCCAGTTTGGGTGGAGGGCACCATAAGAACAGAATCTCATGGGATTCAGGAGGTTGGTATTTCCTTTGTCTTGTGATCTCCCATAGAAGCCATCTATCCCACCAATATATGTACATATTCTTTTCCGTCTTCATTCATTGTTATCGGGAAACAAAGCAGCCACAGATTTCATGCAACATGGTGTCTCCTGAGAATGCAAAAGAAAGAAACAGATGCCACCAGCTACCCCTGCTGGAGTGACCGAGTGGGCGGGGGGCGGGGGGTGGGGAAGGGCTGGCTTGGCTTGGCTCCAAAACAGCATTTCAGCTGTTGCTTCCCTGTCTAAAGGAGACACGTCCAGTTCCAGCCAGTCCCTCTCTGGCCTGGTCCCACTCTGGAGTCTCATTCAGTTTTTGGGTTGGAGGATTCAGGAACCAAAAAGAGCAGAGGAAATAGGCCTGGGAGGAGTCTGTGAACAGTTAGTGTTTACAGGAGTGTCTGTCTGGGAAGGCGAGAAAGACTGAGGATGGGTCTCTGATCTCAAGGGAATCACAGCTACGTTGGGAAGTTAGCACTTCCTCAGGAAATGATGAGAGCCCCAAGCAGATGGGGGAATAAGTCTGGGGCAGACTAGCAGGGAAGGCTCCAGAAGAAGAGAGCCTTGACTTTTGGGTGAAGACCACGGGTAGAAAGAACATTTCAAGGAAGGGACCATGAAGGGAGAAGGGGCAGGTGGCCAGGCAAAGGCAGCAATAGGTATGGCCTCAGAGTAACCAGGCCTCCAGTGGGGAGCGGGGAGCACAGGGTGGGTTTGGCTAACTTAGGGCCTTGAGCCAGGTAGGATACTTAAATCAGGAAATGAGACTTTGGGAGCTCTTTGAGAGGAATTCTTAATCCATAGCCAGACTTCAGAGCATCCTGGAACCTTCCTCAGCTGTCTGGAACAGTGGCTGGGAGTGTATGGGCTTCTCTGACCTTCAGCAGGTCAGCCTGCTCTGAGTCCCAGTGCCAGTTGCTCGTTATTCCTTAACCTTTTTGAGCCTCAGCTTTCTCATCTCTAAAATGGAACTGAATGGTGGTGTCTAGCTTGCAAGCGTGCTTGGGGCAGTAAGCGCAGCTACGGGCCATGCTGTGCTGCACATTGTCCGGGCTGTGCAGGAAAGAGCTCAGGAAAGGGCAGCTGTCTGGTGTGTGGCTGAACCGGGAGCGATTATACAGAGGTGCTCTTCTCTAGGGAGAGGGTCTCCTGCAGCTTTCATGAGATTCCCTAAAGGGTCCTGATTCAAAAAATGTTAGGCACCACTCACTGCTTGAGAGGTTTAAAAATAGAGGAGTGTTAAGCAGCAGAGAGCAGTGTTTATGGTACATGGTGGTGTGGGCCTGGGGGCAGGGAAGCCAGTGTGGAGCCTTTCTGTCCATCTGTTGGACCCACAGTCCTTCCATCCATTCACTGGATCATTAAGCCGTGCTGAGCACGGGCTCAGCCTGGCCCCCTGCTAGATGCTGAGGGCCCAGAGACCCAAGGTCAGTGGGAAGGAAGATGGGCTGCGGCCAGGCTGCCACCGAGCTCCCGCGATTATGTCCTTGTGAGGGTCCCTCCCCACAAGGAATTGGGCTGGCCCGCTATTTGATTCAGCCAGTGGGATGCACTGCAAGTGAGGCTATGCCATGTCCAGTCCCAAGGCTGAAGCAAGCCAGCAGCCTCACTTTTGTGGTTTTGATTGAGCCGCCATGTAGGAAGTAGGGCTACTCTGCTAGAGAGGTCATGCATGCAGGGACCACAGTGAGAGAAGCCTCGGGACCACACGGAGAGGGGGAAGAGGCTCAGGTGTCCCAGCATCTTACTTCATCCAACCACATGAGAAACCCCAAGTGAGAACAGTAGAAGAACCATCCCGTGGAACCCCCTTGGCCCACAGAGCCATGAGGTCGTAAAGTGGTTTTGTTTTAAGCCCTCAAATCTAGAATGCTTTGTTACACATATGGAAATAAATGGACACCCACCAAGTGAGAACAGGTAAAGGCTGTTTATTCAGAGCCTGCTTTTCCAAAGGAGTCAGTCACTGTCACGTACATTTTGGCAAAGCTCAAGTCAGGCAGAGGAGTGGAAAAGTTTTGGTAGAGAAAAGACAATTCTTCAGGTGTGCCCTGGTTGGAGACAGTTCTGATGGGGAAACTGGACCCGGGCTTACGAGGAGTGGGTCATCCTCTGGAACTGGTTAGGGGAGCACATTTGGTTTTCTCTGCTTGGTCCTAAGTTGGAAGTGGGGACAAAAATTAGGGAAGCTCATTAGGTCCTGGCCATTTGGGGTTGATTGTCACAGGAGTGACTGTGGCCCATGGTGGTCCGAAGTCCTACAAGTCTGACTTCCTACAAGAAGCAGACTGGCTTCTTGGGCTGGTTACTATAGGTAACAGGATGGTTTCTGGGGCCAGTTAGTGTAGATCGGGGGTCAGAGTTCTGTTTATATATGTGGTCTGGCACTGTCTGTTTGTATATTCAGTCTTTCACACAATAGATACCTACACGCACACTGACAATTATGAGGCCCTGGTGAATGAACACAGTGATCTAGGTAAGCACAAAGTGGGGAGACTCCCTCATGTCCTGTGCCAAGTATGAAGAACAGGTGAGAATTAGCAGGCAGGTGAAGGAAGGAGGGACATCCCAGGCAGAGAGACCCAAACATGAGCCAAGGCCTACAGATGGAAGAGGACACAGCGTGTGCAAGTGACTGCAGCAGGGACACCTGCACGGCTCAGTTGCTTAAGCGTCTGACTCTGGATTTCGGCTCAGGTCATGATCTCAGGGTCGTGAGATCGAGCCCTGCATCAGGCTCTGCACTGGGCGTGGAGCCTGCTTAAGATTCTCTCTTCCTCTGCCCCTCCCCACCATCTCTCTCCCTCTCTAAAAAAAAAAGAGAGAGGGGGCGCCTGGGTGGCTCAGATGGTTAGGCGACTGCCTTCGGCTCAGGTCATGATCTCAGGGTCCTGGGATCGAGTCCCGCATCGGGCTCCCTGCTCAGTGGCGAGTCTGCTTCTCCCTCTGCCTCTCTCTCTGTCTCTCATGAATAAACAAATAAAATCTTTAAAAAAAAAAAAGAGAGAGAGAGTCTGCCGCAGGCTGACATGGCTGGGCTCATGATGGGAGGGGAATGTGTGCTTAGGACCCAGGGCACGAGGCAGAGAGTTAGACATCCTTCGGAAAGAAGGGTCACAAACATTTAGATTATAGAGGCAGAGCCAAGTTTAAGAAAAACTCTTCAGATGGAGAAGACAGAGCAGGGCAAGGGTGAAGGCAGATTAGCCAGGGGCAGCTGTACCATCAGGAGAGAGTTCCCGAGGCAGACGGAGGCTTCAGAACTGGTGGACGGGACCCAAGGGAGAAGGAGAATGCAGATTCCAGGTGTTTTGCAAACTGAGAAGGTAGTGATCCCCAAGAAGGTGACCCAGGAGGAGGGGAGGAGGCTCGGAGGGTGATGTTTGTTTCATGAATGCTGAGTAGGAAGAGTCTGGGAGATGTGGGGAACGTGTCCAGGGAGGCATTGGAGATCCAGAGTTGGAGCCCGGAGAGAGCTGAGCGCCAATAAAGTGGCCGGGGTCATGGCAGCCCCCAGGACAGTGGGTCAAATGAGAAGCAGAAGACGTGCCCATGACAGGGGCTGAGAAGGAATGTCCGCAGCAGACCCAAGTTGGGGTGCACCCCGAAGAGAGCTATGTCAAGGAGATTTGAAGGGTTGCTTTGTGCCTGGGGCAGTGGAGGAAAGCCAGGGATGGAAACTGTTGCATTTGGGCACACGCTGGGAGTTTGTGTGTGCGAAGGGGTGCAATCCCAGGTGTGGGGGCTTGAAGAGAGAGACAAGAGAGGAACGGGGCCCACTGCATGGAGGCAGACCTTTCGAGGGGTTTGCCTGGGACAAAGGAGGCGGTAGCGGCCGGGAGATTGTGGTTGGACAGTGTCTGTTGTTCCGTGGGAGAGAGCCGAGCGGGTGTGTAGGCAGAGAGGGAGCAGAAGGGGTGGGGACCGAAGATTCCGGGATTGGGGGCACACCACACAGGGAGGCAGCTGTCAGAAAGACCGGCTTAGATCAGGCTGCAGGAATTGTGTTGGCCCACCCTGTGTTTTCTCTTTGTTTTGTTTTTTGTTTTGTTTCATTTGCTTCCAAGCAATGCATGCAAAAATCCTGATTTCCAGTCGAAAGACCTGATAACCCAGGGCCTCCCTTCTCCCAGGGCAACAGTGGCTGGAGCCTGGGGCCCTCTGGATGGCTTGGCTTCCAGGTTGCCACCTGCCCATCTCTGACCTTTTCTGTTTCCTGCTTGGCCCCTGTGGGCATTTGAATTGAAACCTTGGCATGGGGAAAGGTAGGAGGGCCGGGCCAGAGCCAGCCTCAGGGAGAAGGCCTGAGGCCTTTAGCTCTGAGGCTGGATGTGTGGGGGTGCTGTCACGGTTAGGCGTCAGGCCCAGAAGCCAAGATTTGGAATGGCCTTAGAGGGCATCAGGACAGGAAGCTGTGAAGGCCACGTGGAACGATGCTGAGGTGGCCACAGAGCTGAGACCAGCTAAGATAGTGAGCCAGGGATATGCAGAGGCGCCGACTCACATCCTGAGGATGGAACAGGGGCTGGAGGGACAGGAGGGTGCTAATGAGCCTGCTCCGTCCTCCAGGAGCTTCCATAGCCAACTGAGTGTCCCATGGCTCTGGCAGTAGGTGTAGGCGGTCCCTGAAGCTCAGGGCCACACAGGGCCCCAGAAGACAGCCTGTCCTCCCCCATCATAGGGACTCTCCCAGGCTGGGAACACGCTGAGAGGCTCCACTTGGCCTGGGGAAGGAATCAGTCCAAGGGAGCCCTGCATTAAGTTGGAATGCTCCTGAGATTCCTGATCAGAACCGCATCCCATCCCCTGTTCCAGGCTGTCAGGAAACACACATCCCCCAGCGGCGCTCCCTGGGAAGTCTCTGCTGCCTGGCCCTCTGTGGCCTCAGGGCTGGTTTTATCAGTCGCCCAGCGCGGGGCATGCTCCTGACCCAGAGAACGGAGTCATTCTGGGGCCTTCCCAGGTAAGGGCTCTCGGTGCACACTTCAGGAGTAAAATATCCCTGTTCACGCCCTCCGCCAGAACACTCTCCTCCCAATCTTACTGGGAACTGTGTGTGTGCCTGGGACACATGTCGCTGTATCACATAGAGCTGGAAGGTAATTAGGCGATGTTGGGGAAAATTCCGTCTGTCTCCTGGGAATACTAGAATAATGAGCCATCACAGAGGGCCAAGGAGGCAGGTGGGGGACTGCTGACCTGAGCCGAAGGCTCAGATCTTTCATTAGCTCTGGAGGTGCTCCTGATGTGTTCCTCCTCATGGCTGTGGAAACTGAGCCGGCCCTGTTCTGGAGCAGGAAGCGGGAGCTTTAGTGGAGAGCCTAAAAAGGGTACTGTGGGCTTTGAAGCAGGAAAGCAAGCAAGTCGTCCCTTTCTGGGGCCGGGGGGAAGACAGAAGCCACAGTCCTCCACAGTGGCACGTGTTAATGAGGCCCGGGGTAGGGGCACAGAGCGGCCAGGGGTCTTTGCCAGCCCTGCCCTGAGCCCCTGGGAGGGTCAGCCAGACCTCCTCCGAAGTGCTCCCAACCTGCCTCCCTCCACGGTGGAGGAGCACACCGGGTAGCCCTTGAGAGGCGTTGGAGAGACCAGTTTCCCCAGCCCAGCCTTCCCAGCAGTCCCATCACAGCCCCTCCTTCTCCAGCCCCGGCTTGTCCCCACATGGTGCCACCCACAGCTCCCAGTTTTAGCGAGAACGTGTTACCCTGCGCGGCCTCCTACCCCCCCACCCCCCGTTCCCATGCAGAAACCTCCAGTCAGCTTCCTGGGCCCGTTCTGGGCACCCTTTCAGCACCGCTCACACCTTCTTGCGCAGCCTCATCCGTTCTCCGCACCAGAGCCTCACCCTGCACGGGCACTGGGCTCTCTGTCTCCACTCTCCCTTCTTCTTTCTTTAGTTTTTCTTCCTCTTCTCTCTTTCTCCCTTTCCTCTTTCCCTCCTCAGGTCTGTGGCATTCCAGCTTGGGGATCGGCAGTGCCAACCTTCCCAGAGAGTTCTGTTTGCTCTCTTTGCTCAGAGCCACCTCCTGGGGCTCTCGGATTCCTGGGTACACCCCTGCTGCCGCCGCTCCTCCTGGGGGCCACAGGGACCTACTCTGCGCCTGCCACCCCGTGACCGCGTGAGCCACCCCAGGGTAGCCACCGGGTCTGTCCGACACACAGCCGCGGTTGGCAGTGCCCGGCCAGCCCCTGGCACCAGGTAGTTGCCCAAGCTGTGCTATGCTAGAGGGCCGGTGAATGACAGCAAAGGCCACGCCCCTTCCTGGGGCCTGTCTCCAGGACCTCTCAGGGCCCGTCCTTCACTGGTCCTCCAGCTGTGCTCATTTAGGGGAGCCCTTTGAGTGGGTGTCAGGACTGGTTTCCTCCAAGCGAGACCAGCCTTTGGAGGGTCCTGCTCTGGCCCCCTTCCTGTTGCTCCCCTCCCCTAAGGGCAAGGAGTTCAGGGAGCCAAGGAGATGTGCCCACCTGGAGCCCGTGCCCACCACTCGAGGGCAGTTCTGTCCAATAGAAATGTGAGCAACAGGTACTTTATATTTTCTAGTAGCTACGTTAAAAAGGTAAAAAGCAACAAGTGAAATTCATTTAAAATATTTTTATTTTGGGGGCGCCTGGGTGGCTCAGTCGTTAAGCGTCTGCCTTCGGCTCAGGTCATGATCCTGGGGTCCTGGGATCGAGCCCCACATCAGGCTCCCTGCTCCGCGGGAGGCCTGTTTCTCCCTCTCCCTCTCCCTGATGCTCCCCCTGCTTATATTCCCTCTCTCGCTGTCTCTCTCTCAAATGAATTAATAAAATCTTTAAAATATATATATTTTTATTTTTATTTAAGCCAGTATAGTGAAATTACTGTCATTTCAACATGTAATCAGTATAGCGAGCATCCTTTTTTGTACTAGGCCTTCAAGGTAGCCGCATTTCCAGCGTTCGGAAGCCACATGTGGGTAGCAGCTCATGCCCTGGACAGCTCTAGACCACACACTAGGCATAGGCATTTGAGACCTCAGCATTCTCTGCTCAGATGGCCCCAGGCTGCTTCCAGGGCCTCTTCCCCATTTAGGACTTTTCAGGGCAGATTGCACCAGAAGTTTGAGGGGTGGGAAGGGCCAAGAGCCTGTCTTGCCTCCGAGGAGGGTAAATTCCACATGGACTCGCTTTCCTTCTCAGCTCAAAATCCACTCTGATCCTAGAGGCAGGAGTGAGGAGAACTATGGGGCACTGAAGGACAGAGGAGGCCGGGAACAGCCCAGGGGCAGCAGCGGGCCCTTGGGATGGTGGGAGGCTGGAATCTGGGAGAGGTAGCCTGGACAGGCCGGCTGGCAGAGGGGAGAGGGGGTGGGGGTATCGAAGTCCACAGACAGGTTAATGGCTCCTGCCTTGCACACAATTGAATTTGCCCTCCTGAGCCTCCTGGCTCTGGGGAAGGGCCTCTCCTCCTGGGAGCTCAGCTGGACTACCAGAGCCACAGGGCCTGGGTCAGCCAGGCCTGATTCGATCAGGAGAAATGAAAGACACAGGGCTCACAGACAGCGCAGTACCCAGAGGGGCCGGTGGCTTAGTCCCAAAAGATAAGGCCAGTGAAGAGGGCCCATGTGGGGGCTGCGGATCCATCCTAGCTCTGCCTCCCTCCTGGGAGGCCCCCATCCTCCACAGTTGACAATTATCTATACTATACCTCATCATGCTCTCCCGCCTTCCCATTCTCTCTCTCTTTTTAAAAAATATTTATTTTTAAGGAATCTCTACACTCCGCATGGGGCTCAGACTCACAACCCCGAGATTAAGTGTCACATGCTCTCCTGACTGAGCCAGCCCTTTCCATCTCTCTTAAAGGCGGTCGCAGGCCGACTCAAAAATCAGAAAACTTGGAACAAGCCTGTTTTCCTTTGTGTCCATGGGGATATGCAACACATGCTGAAACCAGGGTGGAAGAAACAAATGAAAAAGACTCTGTCCTTTCTCTCCTGCCAATCCCTTACATCTTGTATGAAAACCAGTGCCCCACCATACACTCTGTCCTCTCTGCGGGAGGCTGGGGGACAATCAGGGGACACATCGCAAAGTAGAGAAGACACCACACTGGACATGCTCTCTCGTGCCTCCAGGCCTTTGACCGTGCAGTTCCTCCCACCAGAACATCCTCCCCCTTCCCCCTTGAATGCCCTTGGAGGCTGCCTTCCCGCTGGGACTCCACTCCAGGCAGCTGCTTGCTTTCTACCTTCTCCATGTTTCCATAGTATCGTAGACGCTCCATCCCAGCGCTGGGAGCGCGCTTGTTCATTCAATCCACAAGTCATCGCCCAGCGAGCCAGCCCCTCTTGGGTGTCGGGCACTGTCCTGGAAGCTGCGGACATCCTAGGGAATAAGCAGACAAGGGGGAAGACAATAAACATGTAAACAAATAATTAAGCAAGATACTCGCAGTGAGTGTTCAATGCTAAGAGGGAAATAGAGCAGGATACTTATGTAATCAAGAGGGACTGGGGCTGATAGGGACAGCTGCTTTAGACAGAGAGGCGATGCTCCAGCTGAGGCCTGAATGCTAAGAAGGAGGTGGTCCTGCGAGAGGGCCGGGGGCAGAGTGTTCAGTCAGGAACAGTCGCTGCGAAAATTCCCAGACAGACACGTTGTATCACTCCGTTTATACGAAATACCCAGCATGGGTAAATCCACAGAGACAGAAAGCAGATTAATGGTTGCCAGGGGCCGGGGAGAGGAAGAATGGGGAATGACTGCTAATGGGTATGGGATTTCTCTTTGGAATGATGCAAATGTTCTAGAACTCGATAGTGGTGATGTTTGCCCAACATCGTGAAAGTACTAAATGCCACAGAATTGTATGGTTTAAAATGGTGAAAATGGTACATTTTAGGTTATGTGTCTTTTACCATTAAAACAACAAAACAAAAGCCTGAGCTTGCCGTGGTCTAGGAACAGGAAGGCTAGTGCAGCCAGGGATGGGGGGAATGGTGCGGGGTGGGGCTGGAGAGGTGGTGGGGGGCCAGTCAGGAGGACACTGGGGGTTGGAAGGGAGTTTGCATTCTGTTTGGTGCAATGGAAAGCCACTGGGAGATTTCAAGCAGGAAAGTAACCCGATAGCTCTTACTGTTTTTGAAGATCCTTGTGGCTGTGGTGTGGGCTGTGGGTGGTGATGGAGCTGAAGCAAAGGCAGGGAGACCAGTTAGCGAGACCACTGCAGCGGTCCAGGGGAGGGAGGACGGCGGCTTGGGACGGGGTGCCCACAGTGGGGGCAGAGTGATGTGGACAGATTTGGGATCTATTTAAAGGGTAGAGCCCACGGGACTTGATGGATTAAAGGGAAAGAGAACAGGGGAAGAGGAAGCATATGGAATGATGTCTACATCTTCACCTTGAGCAACCAAAAGGATGGAGTTGTCAGTTACTAAGATGGGGAAGCCTGTGCGCAAGAAACACCTTTAGGGCATGTTGAGTGGGGCTGCTGGTCAAATCTCCAGGTGGCAATGTCAGGTGGGCTGGTCTGGAGTTCAGTAATGAGAGACACATCTGGTCTTCCGCCCCGGGGAGATTGTACTGAAAACCTGAGCTCCCCCGATAGATGCTAGGGATAGGTGTGGCTGCAGAAGATGGAAGGTCCAAGTGCTGAGCCCTGGGGAATCGGGATGTGCAGAGATCAGAGGAGGAACGGCTGGCAGAGCAGACCAAGAAGAGCAGCCAGCCAGGTAGGAGGAAAAAGGGCAGAGCCCTGTCTCTGAAGTCAAGAGAAGGAAGTGTTTCTCGAAGGAAGGGCCAGCTGTGTCCAGTGCTGCTAAGAGGGTGAGTGGATGAGGGAGTGACAACGAAGTCACTATTGGATTTGGCAGTATGAATGCAGGCCAGCCTGTCTGGTGCACCTTGCGCTCGTGGATCATAGTCGGTGCTTCTTAAAGGTCGGAGGACTCGAGACAATGATGCTGTGCAGTGGGCAGCATAGACTGCCCAGAGCCTAGGGGTTTGAGCAAGAAACCAGATTTCACAGGGAAGTGGCTGAGGGGCTGTGACCACCCAACAGCCATTGCTGAGGGGAGGCTGGGGGAGGCTGCGGGAGGCTGCAGGAGCCCAAAGCAGCCCAGGATTGCAGTGCACCCACCGGCACATTTTCAAAGGGCCTTCCCTCTGCGCCTTTTCCGTTTTTCCTCTCAGGAGAGGTGATTCATATTTCAATACATTCCAGCTGAAAAAGGATCAGATTTTGAGCAGGTGGTAAGTCAGTACACGGAAATTGGATATATTTTGACTAATGCAGTTTGAAATTTGAAAACTGCAGACAATTTTATTCAAGATCCATTTTTATACCAACCCATTATTGGGGGAAAAAGGCAAGATTTCAGGTTTCCGGGGGAGGACGTGTGAACCCAAGCCTGTCACCACCGAGCCCCCGTTAAGCAGGCTTGACCTGGCCGGCTGGCCAGCACACCTCCCACTGCTCCCATTTCTGCCGGAAACGCTTTCTTTAGCAACCACTTTCAAGTGTCCCCCTGGGGTTACTAGTCCAATTTAATCTGACCTCCAGCCCCACCTCTGTCGCACCAACTCCAGCAAATCCCTGGGGCTGGCACTTAAGACAAGTTTTGTGGTACAGACGATGGTATTACACAGAATTTCCACTTCCTTCCCCAGCCGCCTTGTCCATTTCCCCAGCCTCATGAGTGTGAGGCACCAGGAGAGAAAATAAATAATGAAGACAGAGGCAGGAATGAAGTTATTGGCAAGGGAGTAAGATACAGTTCGTGGGAGGTAGGGGAGCTGCCTGTTGGGGAGCCCGCGGGGGAGAGGGTCCCAGAGGGCCTGTGAGAGAGCTCTCTCCAAAGAGACGTGTAGGGGCACCTGGATGGTGCAGTCGGTTAAGTGCCCGACTCTTGATTTTGGTTCAGGTCATGATCTCAGGGTGATGGGATCGAGCCTCACACTGGGCTCCGTGCTCAGCGGGGCATCTGCTTTTCCCTCTCCCTCTGTCCCTCCCCCTGCTTGTGCTCTCTCTCCCTCCCTCTCTCTCTCTCTCAAACAAATAAATAAAATAAATCTTTTTTAAAAAAGAGAGAGGTCTTGGTTTGAATCCTGGCTCCACCATCTTGGGTGAATCCCCACCTTTTATTGAGCCTTATTTTTCTCAACCGTAAAATAATAATTTCATAATAATTTTTTTTTGGAACATTCAATGAGTGTACGTGATACCCCCGGCTATGGATGGGTCTGACACATGGGAGGGATTCAACACACATTCATCGCCTTTGCTTCCCCGTCCCAGAGATCTCTCCATATGAGGCACACAGCTCTTGTCTCTTTTGAGTAGCTCAGTCTAGTTGGGAAGGCAAACGGCGAAGAGTGGTGTCTCTGAAAGTCCCTATGACTGGTGATCTTCTGGGTATAGAACTTAAGGCTCTGTGAGCTAAACTTTCTGGACGGTGATTTGTCATCTTGCATCAACGAATCTGATTTAGGGAAAGGCTGAGAAATTCAGACAAAGCTTTATGCACAAAGATGTTCATTCCAACATTGTATAGTTTAGGCTGACTCTTTTTTTTGAAGATTTTATTTATTTATTTGAGAGAGAGACAGAGATAGCTACAGAGAGCATGAGCGGGGATGAGAGGGAGAAGCAGGCTCCCTGCTGAGCAGGGAGCCCCATGTGGGACTCGATCCCAGGACCCTGAGATCATGACCTGAGCCCAAGACAGATGCTTAACCAACTGAGCCACCCAGATGCCCCGCTGACTCTTGAAAGAATCACTAAGAGGGGCGCCTGGGTGGCTCAGTCGTTAAGTATCTGCCTTCGGCTCAGGTCATGATCCCAGGGTCCTGGGATCGAGCCCTGTGTCGGGCTCCCTGCTCAGCAGGAGGCCTGCTTCTCCCTCTCCCACTCCACCTGCTTGTGTTCCCTCTCTCGCCGTCTCTCTCTCTGTCAAATAAATAAAATCTTTAAAAAAAAAAAAGGGAATCAATAAGAACATTCACATGGCAATAAACCAAATATATGATGTCAGGTATGCAGTGACGTTCCCCTCTCGCTAGTCCCTGAGCTTCTAGTAGTTCTCCCAGGAGGCAACTAATATTACCAATTTTGTCATGGTAATCTGTAACAGTGAAAAATGAGAAACAATCGAAATATTCCACAGATAAACAAATTATGGGCTGTCCATACAGAAGGATACTCTGCAGTCTCCACACCATTACCACACCGTTCTTCTGTTACTTAACTGTGTGTTTCCTCTGGCCCAGGCCCTCCACATAGGCTGTTCCCTCTGCCTGGAACCCCACCTCTCCACCTTCCCAATGGAGTCCTTCTCAATCTTCAAACTCTCCCAGCCTTCCCACTCCCACTGCCAAGGGGAGTCCCCACATTCCTCATAGCTCCTTGGATCTCTCTCTATGGGCTCCTCTTTTCAGGGTGTGATTATATATGGATGGGGCCATCTGATGAGTGTCTGTTTCAGATTGTCCTCTCCTGGGGGTGGGGTCACTCTGCCCGCCCAGCCGCCTCACTGTAGAGCCTCACACATGGAGACACCTGGAGAGCTGCTGAATGGATGAATGGTCTAAGTTAAGCAGAAGACACGGGATACAGAGCTCATATACAGCGCGATCCCAATTTTATTGCTTTAAATAAAATTTTATTTAAATTTATATATCCCTACATAAATGAAGGAAGTACAGAGAGAAAGCACAGCAAGGCACTGCCGATTGTTGTCGAGGGTAACGGGATTGTGATGACTTTTCCTCCTTTTCACTTCTCTACTTTCCATGTTTTCCACAATTGGCAAGTATTATTTTAGAATTAAAATAAATGAGGAAAGGGCGCCTGGGTGGCTCAGTCGTTAAGCGTCTGCCTTCGACTCAGGTCATGATCCCAGGGTCCTGGGATCGAGCCCCGCGTCGGGCTCCCTGCTCTGTGGGAAGCCTGCTTCTCCCTCTCCCACTCCCCCTGCTTGTGTTCTGCTCTCGCTATCTCTCTCTGTCAAATAAATAAATAAAATCTTAAAAAAAATAAAATAAAATAAAATAAATAAATGAGGAAGAGTGGCTTTAAAGAAACACCTTCCGGGGGAGCGTAGGGTTTGGGGCCCCCATGGAGAAAGCCCATGCCACTTCTGCCCAGGTCAGAGCTCCCAGGCCTGTGGTCAGAGGCTGGAATGTGTGGCTGGCTGGCTGGCTGTCTGGAGGTCGGGCCCTGGAGAAAGCGCAGGGCTCAAGACAGCAGGGAGGAGGAGGCAAGTCAAGGCCTGGGGCCTGAGATTCCTAGACTCTGCAAGATGTCTTTTTTTTCCTCCATGATTTATTTCCTTTATTAAATATTAAATGCATGCATCAAAGTACAGTATGTTTAAGGTATAGAGAATAATAAAACATTCCCCGAGTCCATTGCTCAGATTAAGACACAGAACACCACAAATACATTGGAAGCATTCCCTGCAGGGGTCTTAAGTGGCCAGTCAGGACTCTGCCGATGGGTCAGAAGAGGAAGTCCTTTGAGGCAAGGCCTGAAATGCCTCGTAAACTCATTTATCCTCTTAGGCATGAGATACCTGGTGGCCTCTGGCTGCTAAAACTTATTGTATATCTACATCTACCCACGATAAGGCTGCCTCAGCTAAGGAAAGCACCTGGTTTCTTTGCTTTGGGCTCGAATTACATCAGCTAAATCATCCATTCATTCCTGCACTTTCCAGACATGTATGGATGAGCTTTGTGCACCAACTGGGCACCCCAGCAGTTCCACATCCCTAGTGTTGGAGGCAGGTGACTTTAAGAGAGTCGTGAGTGCTTGGAGAGGAGGCAGCACTGAGGAGGGTGGGGGGGTCTAACCCAGAAGGAACGGTCTGGGGAGGCTTCCTGGGACAGGTCCTGTCTGAGCCAAGTCATGCAAGTAGGTAAGTTAGACTTCTTTGATTGTAAGCAAGAGAAATCTAGTCTGACTGACTAAGCAAAAGAGGAACTCACTGGAAGGTGTGTTTGGGGCTGTAATTAAAAACCCAAATCAGGAACGTCTGGGTGGTTCAGTTGGTTAAGCATCCGCCTTCAGCTCAGGTCATGATCCCAGGGTCCTGGGATCGAGTCTTATACGGGGCTCCTTGCTCCTTGCTCAGTGGGGAGTCTGCTTCTCCCTCTGCCTGCCACTCCCCTGCTTGTGCTCACTCTCTCTTATAAATAAAATCTTTAAAAAAAAAAAAAAACACCCAAATCACAATGGCTATAACGAGAATTATTGTGTCCTATAAGAAGTTTGGAGATCCCAGGATTGGTTGACTCCTTGGCTTAATAAGGTCATTATGATCCAGGTTCTCGCCATCTTTTCACTCTGCAGTCTTTGGCAAACTGGCTTTGGCCTTTAGGGCTTTAGGTTCCCTCATGGCCGAAAGATGGTGCGTGGGCACCAGGCATTTCGTTCTCACCCAACCACACTCAGAGGCAGGAAGAGAGAACATCCCTTCCTTGTGTCCCTTTTCAAAAGAAGGAAGAGCATTGCCCTGCCCCCAAGTCCTTCAGTTGACTTTCTTTGTGTCTCATTGATCAGAATGGAGTCACATGCTCCTATCTAAACCAATCACTGACAATGGAGTAGCTTAATAGAGACTGGCTCCCTCCCACTTCTGGGGAAGGAGTCTAGCTCCTCTAGGGCGTACGGCTACCTGGTAGCTGAATGAAATCTGGATCTTGATAGCCAAGAAGCGGGGTGTTACTACAGATAAAGGGCTGGTATCCAAAATCTATAAATAACTTCTCAAACTCAACACCCAAAAAACAAATAATCAAGTCAAAAAGTGGACAGAAGAGATGAACAGACACTTCTCTGAAGAAGACATACAAATGGCTAACAGACACATGAAAAAATGTTCATCATCATTAGCCATCAGGGAAATCCAAATCAAAACCACACTGAGATACCACCTTACACCAGTTAGAATGGCAAAAATGGACAGGGAAAGAAAGAACAAATGTTGGAGAGGTTGTGGAGAAAGGGGAACCCTCTTACACTGTTGGTGGGAATGCAAGTTGGTACAGCCACTTTGGAAAACAGTGTGGAGGTGCCTCAAAAATTTAAAAATAGAGCTACCCTATGACCCAGCAATTGCACTCCTGGGTATTTACCCCAAAGACACAGATGTAGTGAAAAGAAGGGCCATATGCACCCCAATGTTCATAGCAGCAATGTCCGCAATAGCCAAACTGTGGAAAGAGCCGAGATGCCCTTCAACAGATGAATGGATAAAGAAGATGTGGTCCATATATACAATGGAGTATTACTCAGCCATCAGAAAAGATGAATACCCAACTTTTACATCAACATGGATGGGACTGGAGGAGATTATGCTAAGTGAAATAAGTCAAGCAGAGAAAGTCAATTATCATATGGTTTCACTTATTTATGGAACATAAGGAATAACATGGAGGACATTAAGAGAAGGAAGGGAAAAATGGGGGGGGTATTGGAGGGAGAGATGAACCATGAGAGACTATGGACCTGAGAAACAAGCAGGGTTTTGGAGGGGAGGGGGGAGGGGGGATTGGTTAGCCCGGTGATGGGTATTAAGGAGGACACGTACTGCATGGAGCACTGGGTGTTATACGAAAACAGTGGATCATGGATCACTACATCAAAAACTAATGATGTATTGTATGGTGACTAACATAACATAATAAAATTTAAATAAATAAATAACAACAACAACAACAACAACAAAAAAGAAGCGGGGTGTTAGGTGGGCCGCTGCAGAAAGACCCAAAGAAGAAGCTGAACAACCCCAGGTCTGGGCAGGGCAAGAACCAGGGTGGCTCTGGGGGTCTTGGTGGAAAGAACCATTAGGCAGTGTCCTCAGGATGGCCCCACCAGGGTGATGCAGCTCAAGCCGTGCTCAGCTGGAGGGACCTCACATCAGAGAGGATTCTTACTTGCAAGCAACAGACACACCAGCCTTGACTAATTTAAATAAAAAGCAGATCTATTTACAGGTAACTCACAGAATCTCCCAAAGGGTTGGGAGCTCCACAGACAGGAGCGATGCCCCAAACAAAGACAAAGACACTTCCAGCTCGTACGTCCAATGTTCCCCGTCACAGTCACCGCCCACCCTGGCTCTGCCACCATCCTTGTAAGCATTGCTCCCAGCTTAATCGCACCATTAAGTCCTAGTTCAAAGTCTGGGTTACAGGCCTTGCCCAGTCTTCCAGGAAGAATGAGAAAGTGAGGGCTTGACCTTTTCTTTTTTTTTTTTCTTAAAGATTTTATTTATTTATTCATGAGAGATAGAGAGAGAGAGAGGCAGAGGCAGGGGGAAAAGCAGGCTCCCCGCGGAGCAGGGAGCCCGATGCGGGACTCGATCCCAGGACCCTGGGACCATGACCTGAGCTGAAGGCAGACGCTTAACTGACTGAACCACCCAGGCGTCCCGGGCTTGACCTTTTCAGCTTCCACAGGGAGGGAAGGACTCATGTACCTAAACTGGGAGATCTCGCAAATACAGGAAGGGGGTTTAGCAGCTGGGTGGCCAAGAGGAGTGACGCATGTCCACAACACACTCTCCTGGAGGCATCTGGGGAAGACTGTGAGCTCGTGGAAGCCAGGAACTGGCTTCTTTTGTCCCCAGAGAAACTGGGTCTTTTGTCCCCAGAGCCCTCCTGGCACAGTGTCCGGCCCAGAAGAAGGGGAGGGGCGAATGTTTGCTGAGCGAATGCAGCTCTGTGAGCCGGGGAGTGACGCAGCGGACGTCATCAGAGGGGCCGAGAGCCCCAGCAGTCCAGCGGGCGGTGAGGAGGACTTGGGCAGGGGCCCGGCGGGCAGTGGGCACTGGAAACCTGTGTTTGCAAACATGCAAATGTCTCATGCGACTGGGGTAGTTTGATTTCCCACCAAATGGAAGGCCTGCTTCATTCTGTCTTCTTTCTCCTCAAACTCCCACCCTCCTCCCTACTTTTGCTCCCAGCTAATGACCCCCTTTTACTTCAGGGAGACAAGAAGGCTGGGGTGGGGGGCAACTCCGTCATCTTGTCATTTGCATAGACCTTGCGTCCCTCCCCTTGCCGCGGGAGGGTGTTCCTTCAGTGCTCTGGGCCTCCGGGCCTTTGGCCCTCCCACTCCTGCTGCTTGGGCTTCTTTCCCTCTCCCTCCTCCCAAATCACACCCACAAGCGTGCAAACAAGCTCTAGTCTCTTCCAGCTTTAAAAAGCAGACGACCTCCCAGGACTCCACGCCTCTCCGGGCGCTGCCCTGTGTCTCTGCCCCCTTCACAGCAAAGCTTCTGAGTGAGTGACCTCTGGGTGCTCATAGACACTGCTCCCCGACGCCAGCACCCCAGGATTCTTCCCTGGCCGGGTGAGGACGGGCTGGGCCACGTGACTGACTCTGACCCATGATACACAGGCAGGAGTGCTGCTTGAAACAAAATCCCGTGGTGACCACGGCCTCTGTCCCCTCTGTCGTGAGACAGCCAGGGTTCTGGGTGGAGGATGTGTTCTCCACCCAGATCCCTGAGCAAGAAACCAGCCTCTGCCGTGAGCCACCGAGACCCTGGGGCCGCTGGTTACATTCGCATGCCCTAACCTGTCCTGGCTGACCCAGTGCTGTCTCCCCATTCACTCTTCCTCCCCCTCTAGAATGCATTCTGCCCCCCTCGTTCTCCCAGAAATGAGCTTTCTGGCGTCCCCAGTTACCTCCATGTTGCCAGACAACTGCGCTTCATCCTCGCGGAGCTCTCCGAGCCCTCATCATGGCCAAGTCCACCTTCCTCCTTGAAATACTCTTGGCTTCCGCCACACCAGGCACCGTGGCTTTCCTTTGACATTGCTGGCCGTTCCTCCTCCTTTACATTCCAGAATTGTGTTGCTGGAGGCCTCCATCCTGGTTCCCCTCTCTTGACAGGTGACCTCATCCTTTCCCATGGATTTAAATACCATCTCTGCGCCCGTGACTCCCAAGTGTGCCTCTCACCTCCAGTTTGGTACATCCACCTGCCACCAGTTAAACAGCCCTGTAAGTCTCCACAGGCTTCGCTTGTCCTAAATTGCGTTCCTGTTGGCCCCTGAGCCTGCTTTCCCAGGCTCCTCCAGTCTCGCTGTAGCCTCATCCTCTGAGCCACCCCATGTCCCTCCCAACCCCTACCCCTTACACTGGTCCACTTCTATGTCCTGCCACTTCTACATCCTAAACATTTCTCATTCTGTCCACTGCTCTCTGACTCCATGGCCCTGCGCCTCCTTTTGCCCCACCATCCGTGCTCCAGTAGCAGTCCCTCAAATCCCATCATACTGCTCCCACTTCAGGCTCTTCCGTGGCTGCTCACCATACCCAGAATTAGGTCCAAACTATTCCACTGAGGCTTTCAAGTCACTACAAAGCCTGCCTCCTGCCTTTCTGACTGCATCTCCTGCCCTGCCCTTCTTCCCTCATCTATACTAAGTTTGGTCCTGTCCCAGGGCCTTTGCACCTGCTGTTCCCTCTGTTCTTTGGCTCCTTCCTTTCCTTTAGGTTTCAACTCAGGTGTCACTGCTCAGGGAGGCCCTTCATGAGCACACAAACTAATGTCAGTCCCCCCATTTGTCTCAGTCTTTTTTTTTTTTTTTAAGATTTTATTTATTTATTTGACAGGGAGAAAGAGTACAAGCAGGGGGAGTGACAGGCAGAGGGAGAGGGAGAAACAGCCTCCCCGCTGAGCAAGGAGCCCGATGTGGGGCTCGATCCCAGGGCCCCAGGATCATGACTTGAGCCAAAGGCAGTCACTTAACCCACTGAGCCACCCAGGTGCCCTCTCAGTCTTTTTTTTTTTTAATTTTATTTATTTATTTGAGAGACAAAGATAGAGAGAGAGAGCTCGAGTGCGGAGGAGAGGAAGCAGGCTTCCTGTGAGCAGGGCGCCCAATGTGGAGCCTGATGTCAGGACCCTGGGATCATAACCTGAGCTGAAGGCAGAGGCTCCACGGACTAAACAATCCAAGCGCCCCCGTTTGTCTCAGTCTTAACCCCCTTGTTCTGTCCCCAATGTCTACTGCCGTTTGTCAGTCTGGTCTTGTCTGGTCCTTTGGCTTAATCATCTCCCTGCTGGAACGCGTAGGCCCCGTGGGAGAAGGAGCTGGATCCTACCGTTGCAGCACCAAGCACAGAGCGAACTTGCATGAATGAAGGAGTCAGGGGACAGGTTCAGAATGGGGTGACCAGGTGACCGATACCCCAGATTTGAGTTCTGAATGCCTTTTGCAGACAACATGGAAAGGGTGCTGTTCCAGGAAGTAGGAACAAGGGCTCCTGGAAGAGAGTTCTGCACCTGCTTCTCACAGGCTGGGTCCTATCTCCTGTTTTCTGTCAGCCAATGCCAGGGCCTTCGGGATTTGGTAGATCCCCACCCCTACCCTCTCTCCCTCACAACCCCTCAGCGACCCCCAGGCAGGCAGTAGACACTTGCCCCTGGGGACTGTCCCATGGCCACAGAGGTTCACCTGCCCCACCAAACACACCTAAGATACCACTCCAGTTTCAGTGAGCCTGTCTGGGTGCAGGTGGGTCCACAGTTTGCTGTGGTTCTGGGGGAGGGACAGTAGGCTCCAGGGTTTGGAGGGAGGAGGCAGGATGCAGAGCCTTCCCTAAACCTCCTGGGAAGGACTGGCTCTCAGAAGCCCACAGCCCTCAGCCTTGCGCTGCCACAGCCCAGATTCTGGAGCCCCCAAACCGAGGAGCAAATTTGAGTAACGTGGAACACGTTTTATGAGCCCCAGAGGGGCCTCCCAAGGTGAAGGTAGAGCCCAAATACCTGGGGCATTCTGCAGAGAGCTGGCAACTCCAGATGGAGACGGATGGACTGGGAGGAAGGGCAAAGTAGAGAGGTCAAGACCCCATCCCCACCTGCGGTGCCCTGGGGGCAGCCAAGGCCTGACAGGGAAGGAACTTGAACCTGGGTCTGAGCCCTGACTCAGTGTCTGATCTGTCAGGTCCCTCTGCCAGGCCTCTGGGGTCTGGAAGCACCAGGGTAGGGTGGGGTGAAAGCCAGGGTGCACCGGGGTTGCGGAGAGCACTGAGGGGGTGAGCAGTAACTCCTTTGATAACAGTACCAGTAACACAATCACCACCCTTGGCGAAGGCTCTTCTTCAGCGCACCCTGGGCTACAGTTCAAGGGCACAGCCTCACCGAGGGCTTCCAACACCCAGGAAGGCAGGTGCTCGGCCTCCCAGTTCCTGGACTAAAAAACTGAGGCCTTGGAGGTTTAGTGACCTGCCCAGGTTGCCCAGCTGACATGTGCTCCCAGTGGGGCTGGTCCCAAAGCCAGGCAGTACCGGGGTATAGAGCTGCTCGCGCCAGCCTCCGACCTCCCACCCCCCAGAGGGCACCCCGCAGCGAGGAGGTGGCAGATGCGGCTAGGCAAAGCTGGGGAGCCTGAGGTTGCTCCAGTGAGGCCCCCTGAGAGCTCGGCAGCCCAGTTAGCACGGCATCCCGGCCAGGCCTGTGCAGGGGGCTCACCACGGCACGTAAAAGCCAAGGACTGTTCCAGTAAGGGGCCACTTGCTTCCCAGCTGAGAGTGACCCTGGAGTGGGTACGTAATTGAGCGTGTCGGGAGGAGAGCAGGAGCTAAAGACAAAGCCAGAGTGAGTGCCGAGATAAGACGGGGATGTCACAGACCCAGGCCCCCTTTCTGGGCTGGAGTTCAGGGATGCTGCAGGAGGAAAGGGCCCAGGCTGCCAGCCCCCTTGGTGGCCTCCAGAGACAAACACGAGCTTGCACACGCATGTGCATGTACTCCGTTACTGCATACACATGCATACGTGGCCATGTCTACACACACGGCTAAACACACAGTAGCACACGCATGCACAGAGATGTCCTCCGATCCGTGCACACACACGTACACACGTGCGCACCCAGGCCCCGTGTAGGCCGGGCCTGCCTCCCGGCTGCAGGCAGTAGACCTAAGGCGTGGGTGTCTAGAGAACACTCATGCTTCATGCCTGCCTGTGTGTCCCATCCCCTTCCTGGGCCCAGAGAGTTTGGTTTTTGGAAGGATGGCACAGTCTTGGCCTCAGATAGGGTGACTGACTTGTCCTGGTTTGTTTGGGACTTACCAGTTTTAGCCCCGAAAGTCCCAAGTCCTGGGAAAGCCCTGAGTCCTAGGCAAAGCTGTGTTGGTCGCCTGCCCCTTGGACAGGTCTGGTGTGTAACTTCCCTTGCAGAGCTCTCCCCACCATCTGTCCCCCTATGATGGCCCAGGGGCCCGCGAGAGAGAGCCATGGCCGAGGGTGCTCTTACCGGAGGCCTTGGTACTAACAAGAACTGCTATGTTTATTGAGCACCTACTATGTTCCAGGCACCGTTCTAGGCCCCAGGGGCTCAGCAGGGAATGCACCAGACAAAAGCACTGTCCTCATGGAGTTGACACTCAGTGGGAGGGGACAGAAAAGGAACAAGATAAATAAATAAATGAAATAATTTATTAGAAGAGGATGACCATTAAGCGGAAAAGTAAAACAGGGATGGGCTTCTTCCCTATTTTAAATAGGCTGCTCGGGAAGGCCTGGCTGAGAAGGTGACCCTGGGAGAGACCCGAACTCTGGGGTGAGGGCAAGGGCCTTGCAGGTATCCTGGGCAGTGCTCTAGGAGGAGGGAGCAGCCAAAGGCTGGTGGCAGGACATGCCCAGCATGTGAAAAAGAGCAAGAAGAGGCTGGGGTAGGGAGGAGAGGCTGTGGCCAGGGCCCCAGTAAAGACTGGAGGGTCTTGGGGCGCCTGGGTGGCTCAGTCGTTAAGCGTCTGCCTTCGGCTCAGGTCGTGATCCCAGGGTCCTGGGATGGAGCCCCGCATCAGGCTCTCTCCTCAGCAGGAAGCCCGCTTCTCCCTCTCCCACTCCCCCTGCTTGTGTTCCCTCTCTCGCTGTGTCTCTCTCTGTCAAATAAATAAATAAAATCTTTAAAAAAAAAAAGACTGGAGGGTCTTACTGAGCACGATGGGGCCGAGGAGGGTTTGAGCAGAGGGGTCATGTGCTCTGACTCAGACTTGTGCTGCTGTGTTAGCCGACATGTAGGGGCAAGGGTGGGAGCCCGGGGACCCCTCGGGAGACTGTGGCAATAGGCCAGGTGAGAGATGATGGGGGCCCTGGCTGGGCTGGTGGCTGGGAGACATGGGTGGATTCTGGGTACATTGTGAAGGTGAGCGCACAGGACTCCTGGCAGACTGGGTATGAGGTGAGAGAGAGGAGTTGGCAAGACTCTGAGGTTCTTGCCTGAGCCGCCAGAATGAAGACACTGCCTTCACCTGAAGCGGAGAAGATGCGAAGATGCTTGTGGAGGAGGTGGGGGGTGGAGGGGGGGTGGAGGAGCTGCAGCTCACCTTCGGACAGACTGCATTTGAAGGATGGAGATCTAGAGGGGCGAGTGGATCACAGGCATCTGCAGCGGGGGACGAGGAGGGAAGCCCAGCCTCTCTGGGCTGGCTTCCTTGTCTCCAGGGCTGGGCCAGGCTGGGGTGGGGGGACACTTCAGAAAGTGGTGTGTGCTTGGGTGTGGCCTGGAGGGACCCTGCCAAGTGGCCTGGGGCTCCAGGAGCTCTGTGAGCTCAGCCAGCCTGGCCCGAGGCTGTTCTCTGACCGGCCGAGCCATTTGGTTAGCATCGATTGGCTCAGAGAAAAGCATCTGGCAAGGCTGGGGCGGGGGGGTGGGGGGACTGGGCCTGTGCGGAGGGAGGGGGGGCTGCAGAGCCAGAAGGATTGGCCACATGACTGACAAGACTCTGAGGCTCAGAGAGCCCCACGGACTTGCCTGGGGGCCTTCAGGGGATTCCAAGCCATGGGACTGTCCCTGCACAGGTGTAGGGAGAGGTGGTCAGGGGGAGGGCTGAGACCGTGGGGCCGGGGAGGGCTGAGCGGCCGTCCGTCCGATGATGAGCCGATGAGGCTGGCCTGCCTGCCCCTGGCAACTTGGAGCTCCTGGATTTGAAGTCAGGGGTGAGGCCTGTTCCACCACCCTCTTCACCAGCTGTGTGGCCTCAGCCAGCCTCTCTCCCCTCCCCCCCCCCCCCCACTGTGCCTCATTTCGTCTTGGATGGTGTGGTGGTGTGAGGGTTCCTTTAAAGAATCTGGTCCGTGATTAGGACTGGGTCCTCTTCCTTGGTTAGCTCCGTCCTGCTCCCAGGGTGGGCAAGCTGCAGGACCCCTGCCACTCTGGCCATCTGGCCTGGGACTGGAGCAGAGGTCCTGCCAGTGCTGGTTTCCCTGGGGACCTCTCTGGCCTCCCCAGGCCTGGGTGTCTCCAGCCTCGCAGAGCTGGTGTTACAGCTTCTTAGGGAGCTCTGGCTACTTAGAGGCTGAGAGAAGAGAAGGTCTGGGATAAGACGGGGGGCACACGGCCTGTTTCCCCACCTCAGTGCCTTTGCATATCCTGTGCCTTCTGCCTGTTATGCCCTTCCCACCCATCCCGCCAGGTCCAGCCCCACAGGCCCATTCATAAGCACATCTGGGGTTGCTGAGTAGACTGGGTGAGGTCTACTCGCCCCCTCCCCCACAGGTTCCTGCCCAGCAGGTGCAGGGTTTTGGGATTTGCGGGAAGGAGGACATGGAAACAACACAGTCTCTACTGTGTATTCTCTATGCTAGCAGGGGAGCAGAAGCAGAGGAGGCGGCACGGGGCGGCAGGGACCTTCCCTGAGCTTCCCCTTACACACACACCCTTAGGTGCCTACTCTGGGCCCCGGCACCTGGCCAGACTGCCTAGGATTGGGGGCCCCCCATCTGCTAATGAACCCATGAGGGCTTGCGAAGTTCATCACCGGACTCCTCCCTGCCCTAGCACATTGGACACTCCAAGACTCAGGGCAAGTATTGAATGGAGGAAGGAAGGAATGAGGCTGCGGAGCCTCAGGTGAGCTCAGATGTGTGGGAGGCCAGGAGGCTTGGGAGTAGCCGAGCAGTCAGGTGCATGCCCCTGGAGGAGAGGAGGAGGAGAGCCTGAGGAAAGGGGGATGAGGCCCAGCCTTACTTTCTTCAGCCCCCTCAGGCAGATCAACGCCCGCCCCACGCAGGAGAGGGCTGAGGAGGCGGATGGGAGGGGGTGCAAGTCTCCTCCACAGAGCCCAGCTGCTAATTTGCAATCTTAAGGTGCGCGGCAAAGGCATCTGCCTCATTGTTGGTACGTTCATCAGGCCATCAGTGGGGTTGGGGCCCCCACTGGCACACGGAGGGGGCACAGGAGGAAGAGCTGCAGCAACCAAGCGCCAGCCTTCCTGGGAAGAAACCCGGCAAGGTGACAATCCAGGACCAGCACACCCATTGGCTTGAGCACGGGTGCCAAGGGCGGAGGAGTTTGGCTGCGAGGGCTGGTCCAGGGCCTTGGAGATGGGACCAGCTTCTAGGGTGGAGAAGCAGATTCAGCGGAGACCCACTCCAGTGCCCAGTGGAAGGAGGCCAAGGTAGTGCAAGGGCAGCTTCCCTGGCCTGGATCCCTGGCATCTGGGCGGCACTGAAGGATGGAGAGCAGCTCTTAGCGGTTGGCTGGGGTCCCTGCCTCCTTTGGGGCCCCTCTCGTAGGAAGGACATGGGGGGTTCCTTCCTGGGTCCTGCCTTTACCCCACACACCCGCCAAAGTGTGTTCACAAGCTGGCTGCTCAGCCCATGCCTAGATTTTTGGGCATTTGTTTTTTTCATCCAAGCTGGGGTCTCTGCCTGGTTTCCCTGTGCTCCGACATTCCCTGGCGCACCTGTCTAAGGGAGGTTATGGCTCTCCTTGGGGCCCCCAGCTTCCCTGGGAACACTTCTGAGAAGCCCAGCCCCAGGGCCTCATGGAGACATAGGCCACAACAGCAGGAGGAAGGGTTGTCTGCCCCCATCCAGGTCAGGGGGGCAGGAGAACACCCCCACCACACAGTAATGCTGAGGATCAGAGGAGAGCAAGCAGAAGCACTTTGTAAACTTCATAAGCTGCACAAATGTCGAGTGGTATTAGTGCTGAGCCTGCCACAGCTTACCCCTGCCCCCATGGTCGGTGTCTCTCTGCTGCCAGACATAAGGGCAGGAAAAGCCTTTTTCTTTGCGGCATCGCCCCCCCCCCCCCGGGTCTGGTGTGGCACTGTGTGTCCCACAGGCACCAGTTTGTGACCGTGGCCTGGTCCCCTTCAGCACAGTGAGTACTGTGAACGCCCTTGAGCTGGGAGGGGTCCCCTGGGCCCCCCCCCCAATGGCAAGGTGGGGGCCGCTTCTCTGGGGCAAGGTTCCTGGGAGACAGCAGCCTGGGCAGGGGTGAGGAGTGCCAGCGAGAGAGGGGAAAGGGGTGTCAGTCTCTGTGGAAGCTGCAGCCAATGTGGGTTGGGTCCTCCTCCCACCCCTGGCTTTTGGAGGCTCAAGGCACCTGGCAGGCTCCCGGAGAGTCAGCTGGGGCTTGGGGTTCAGGCTCCCGGCCCCTCACACTCTTGCTTCCCCCCTGCACAGCTGGGAGCCCCTGCCAGACTGAGGTGGGCAATGGGGGCCTGGAGGTCAGACCCGAGCCTCCACGTGGGGCACGCTGGTAAAGCGATCGTGTCCTACCCGTGTTACAGGGAGGGAAACTGAGGCTTAGCCTGCAGGCTGTCCAGCGGTCGCGATGACTGAAGACACTGCAGGAACCACCTAGAGCGTGGCCCGGCCCGGAAAGGGTCCTCACAGCTGCACAGCCGCCGCCGCCACCGAGGTCATAATTGCTCTGAAATCGCAACCGAACCCAATTATGCAAAAACGAAGTTATATGCGATGATTTTTATGTTGGAAACGTTCGGTGGAAGCCGGGTGATTACAGGGGGACGGGAAGCAGCTGCCGCTCTCTGCGAGCCCGTAACTCCCAACAGCTGGGAGCTGTCACTTATTTACGATGCCGTTTCTGCCAGGAATGAGGGGTGGCAGTGGTGGCTAGGCCTGCCCGAGACAGGCCAGGAGGCTAGGCCAGCAGCAGGCCTGGGAGCCTGGCCTAGTGGCCCGCATGAGGCCGGGAGCAGGCCAGTCCGAGTGGCCGGGAGTCTTGGTTCTCTCCACCTGCTTTGGGCAGAGCCAACAGCAGGAATCAGCTGAGCTGCCCCAGGCCCCGGCCTCCCCCGAGAGGCCCAGCTGGCCAAGCTGGAAGGGGCGGGCAAGAGGCCAAGCCCAGGCAGGGACGAGATGGCTGCCTGGCCATGCAGGGTGGGGGTCTACCGGCCTGGAGCCTGTCCTCGCTCGCCGGCGCGCCTGCCGGGCAGCCTGGGGCAGCTGCGACCCTGGAAAAAGGCAGGTAATGATGATCGTCTATAATGAGGACGCTCCGATAATGAGCACGGGGCTATTATCCGACCACAGGCTGGACACATCCGAAAATAAATTATTTTAGGGATCCATTAACGAATGCCTAATTAATGCCCAATTAGAGGGAAGCTACAGAGGAAATGCTCCGGACAGTCGAGAGGCAAAAGGCCTGATTTGCCACCACGGCCGGGAAGCACACAGCCTGGGAGTGAGGTGCGGGGATGGGAGGGGCCTGAAGATGGACCCGATGGGGGGGGCCCAAGCCAGGCAGCCCTGGTGTCTCCCCCAGTCCTTCACACATATGTCCCCTTAGCACATCCTCGTAGCTCCGCAAGGAACAACTACTACTATTTAGAAATGAAGAAACTGAGGCACAGAGAGCTGTCACATATTTGAGGACACAGAAGGCACCATAAATGAGACATCTTTTGAGCTGAACTTTGGTGTCTTGCATGCATGCTTTGTTATTAAAATACATAAAAAGGGGCGCCTGGGTGGCTCGGTCGTTAAGCGTCTGCCTTCGGCTCAGGTCATGGTCCCGGGGTCCTGGGATCGAGCCCCGCATCGGGCTCCCTGCTCAGCGGGAAGCCTGCTTCTCCCTCTCCCATTCCCCCGCTTGTGCTCCTGCTCTCGCGCTCTTTCTCTGTCAAATAAATAAAATCTTTAAAAAAAAAAAAAAAAAAAGAATACATAAAAAGACTCCTCAGGCCTCCATATATTGACTTTGTTAGACCAGGAGTCTGAAGCACTACCCGCTCATGTGCTGTTAAGGGAGTGGCAGAGCCGGGACGGGAACCAGAGGCTGGGCGCCCCGTCCACGGGCTGCGACGCCCACCCCAGCAGGGCGGGCCGAGCCTGGGGGCGGGGCTAGGGCTTAGGGGCGGGACTGAGGGTCCGGCGCGCGTCCCCGAACTCTCCTCGCCGCGGGGATGCGGGGAGACCCCTCCTAAGGGGCGGAGCGCCAGAGCGTGGTCTCAGGCCCGGTGAGGGCCCCGCTTGGGCCCGACCCCCGCCTTCCTCCCGGCAGGAGCCACCCCCAGGGGGCCGCCATCCCAGACCGCCGAGTTGCGCACAGCCCGGGACGGAGCCCGGCCGAGGGGGGAGGCGCGTCCCCCAGCCCCGCAGCCCGTGCGTCCCCGCCTCCCCTGGCCGAGCCTGACCTGGCTGTGCTCTCTCTCCCCCCCCGCCCCCCCCGCCAGGGTGCTGTGTGGAACTGTTGCTGCTGCTGCTGGCCGGGGAGCTGTCCCTGGGCGGCGGCTGCCCGCGGGACTGCGTGTGCTACCCCGCACCCATGACGGTCAGCTGCCAGGCGCACAACTTCGCCGCCATCCCCGAGGGCATCCCGGAGGACAGCGAGCGCATCTTCCTGCAGAACAACCGCATCACCCTCCTCCAGCAGGGCCACTTCAGCCCCGCTATGGTCACCCTGTGGATCTACTCCAACAACATCACCTTCATCGACCCCGGCACCTTCGAGGGCTTCGTGCACCTGGAGGAGCTGGACCTTGGCGACAACCGGCAGCTGCGGACGCTGGCGCCGGAGACCTTCCAGGGCCTCGTGAGGCTGCACGCCCTCTACCTCTATAAGTGCGGGCTCAGCGCCCTGCCCGCAGGCATCTTCGGTGGCCTGCACAGCCTGCAGTACCTCTACCTGCAGGACAATCACATCGAGTACCTGCAGGACGACATCTTTGTGGACCTGGTCAACCTCAGCCACCTGTTCCTGCATGGCAACAAGCTGTGGAGCCTGGGCCAGGACACGTTCCGGGGGCTGGTGAACTTGGACCGGCTACTGCTGCACGAGAACCAGCTGCAGTGGGTCCACCACAAGGCGTTCCACGACCTCCGCAGGCTGACCACCCTCTTTCTCTTCAACAACAGTCTCTCCGAGCTGCAGGGCGACTGCCTGGCACCCCTGGGAGCCCTGGAGTTCCTCCGCCTCAACGGGAATGCTTGGGACTGCGGCTGCCGGGCGCACTCCCTGTGGGAATGGCTGCGGAGATTCCGGGGCTCCAGCTCCGCCGTCCCCTGCGCGTCCCCCGAGGCGCGGCAAGGCCAGGACCTGAAGCTGCTGAGGGCCGAGGACTTCCGGAACTGCACGGGGCCAGCCTCCCCGCACCAGATCAAGTCGCACACGCTCACCACCACCGACAGGGTCGCCCGCAAGGAGCACTACCCGCCCCGTGGCTCTGCCAGGGACAGGGGCCACCCGCATGGCCACCTGCCCGGCTCCCGCCCAGGCCACCGGAGGCCGGGCAAGAACTGCACCAGCCACAGGAATCGCAACCAGGTGTCCAAGGCGGGCGCCGGGAAGCAGGCCCACGAGCTGCAGGACTACGCCCCTGACTACCAGCACAAGTTCAGCTTTGACATCATGCCCACTGGGCGGCCCAAGAGGAAGGGCAAGTGTGCCCGCAGGACCCCCATCCGTGCCCCCAGCGGGGTGCAGCAGGCCTCCTCGGGCAGTTCCCTGGGAGCCTCCCTCCTGGCCTGGATACTGGGGCTGGTGGTCACTCTCCGCTGAGGACCTGGAGCGCCAGCACCCAGCACTGCCACGTGTCCACCAAGGAACAGAATCTCTTTTCTTTTTTTTAACAAGGGGAGCATCTGCTGGGTTTCAGGCAAGTTGGTAAGGTCTTCGGCTGCTGTCTGGGCCCTGCCGGGTGGATTATAAACCCAAAGTGTACAGCCCCAAAGTGGGAAGGGATTAGTGAGCACATCACACCCAGCTGTCCAGCCAGGCCCTGCCGAGCGCCCACGGACAGCATCCATCCAGCAAGGTGGTTAAAGCCCGCAAAATGAATCCTTCATTAGCAACAATGGGACAGTGCCCCACAGGAGCTGGGCTCTGTGGAATCCCAGTCATTGGAGAGGTCTGAAGGGCCCCCGCCATCCCTGGAGGAAGCAGGACTCAGAGGAGAAGAGCCGAGGCTCACCCAAGAGGCTGGGTGTCCCAGCTGTCTGGGAGCATGGAAGCAGGTGGTATTTTGGCTCTTGCCTGAGGCCACGGAGTCTACCTGCCCTCACTCCGACCCTCAACCCCTCCCTCGGGGGTAACGCCTCTCGTTCCTGATGTCTCAGGCAGCCCTGGCAGACCCAGGCCCAGCCGCTAGGCTCCAAGAACCAATTACCAAAGGAAAGATCATCAGAGGCTGAAATTCAGAACTGCATCAAGTGCAGTGAGATTCTCACAGGAGGTGCAGTTTTATAGCTACGTCCACTTATATATATACACACTCTCCACATATAGATACACACAACTGCCCAGGGCCCCGCCCCCCGCCCCCCCCAACTGTATGTCTTCTCATGTTTATAAACTATACGGAGAACTATGAACTAAGGATTGTATTGGTGATTTCTAGCAAGAAAAGAGTTACAGGGTTTTTGTCTAGAATCCCAACCTGGCAACAACAGTCCTCGTTGTAACCTGTGCTTGCCAGGGCCTAGGGCAAAGGGTCAGTGGGAAGGGCCAGAGAGAAGAAGGGGAGGCGGCAAGAATCACTTCAGGGGACCAATCTTCTTCGATGTTCAGAGCATCACCTTGTTTTTATATGCAACGCAAGTCCAGCTGCCGCCCCAGAGCACCCCATCACCCCCACTGTACTAGGTGTTGTCAGGGCCAGAAGCGAGAAGCAGCTCATTGGACATCAGGGAGCCAGGCCCTGGGGACGAGCTTCACGGAGAAGGGGACGGAAGGGGCTCTGGGTCTTTTTTGCCGACGGGCAGGCAGCATCCACAGTGTCAGCCCAACAGGCTGGGCAGTGTCATCAGCCTAGCGTTTTTGCCAGCAATGGTCTGGACAGGCCAGGGAGACTCTGGGCATGAGCCCAGGCCTCCAGCATGGCTCAGCTGCTGAATTTTTCCTTGAGGCTCTTTGATGGCTGTCCCAGCAAGGGTCCTGTGTAGGCGGCAGGAGGGAAAGCATCAGGTGGCCTTAGCAGAAGGGGAACAAAGAGGGCATTTCAAGAACCATCTCAGGCACTTCTGCATTACGGAGGCCGCAGCCCTCCTGGCCCTTCTGAACACGCCCAGGGACGGGCAGAGGTGGGGGAGGGGGCCAGACTCAGGGGTCAGGAGTGGGGACGTGCCGGGCATGGAACAGGCAAGCCCAGCGAGGGGACAGTGGCTCCAGTCAAGGTTGGCCATGCTGCCGGCCAGGGCCCCGGCAGGCGCAATCTCCTCTGAGCTTTGCACAAACCTGAATTCCCCACCAGAGAGGATGTGTGTGAGGAGCAAGAAACACCGAATCCAATCAAGAGAGGAAAATAATAATAAAAAAATTTCTCTTGGACAAGAACCCTGTTTCTCATTTCCCAACCCTGCATTCCTGAAGTGGTGGCGGATCCCAGGCTTTTGTGGGGTGGGCGAGCCTGGCCGGGCACAGCACGTTTGTTGGTGGGAGGAGCCATATGGGGCAGGGGCACACTGACTCACTGGGATGCATGTGTGCACACGCGTGCGAACACACACACACACACACACTTGTTCTCTGTGCTAGGATTCTTCCCTCAGCCTCACAGAACATGACTCACTTCCCGCAGCCTGGCTGTGCTGGGTCGACCCAATCTCTGCGGCTCTCCCTGGAGCAGGCTGGTCCTGGATCCTTCCTGGTCTGTTCCCAAGAGCCTCGCGCACAGCAGCTGAGCTGTGGATTCTTAGGGGGCTCAGGAGTGGCTGGAAGAGAGCTGCTGGTTCCTGGGGCCCAGAGGGGTTTCCAGGAGGCCAGGGACCCACCCAGACGGCAGCAGAGAGGGTCTGGAGGCTGCACCTGCTTCTCCTGCTTCAGAGAAGCGAGGCGGTTCTCCAGATAGAGAGGGGAGGGCTGGGTTTCCAGGCGCGACTGAACAAATCTGCCTCTTACAAGGCTTGAAACCCGCACTAACGGGAGTGCGGGGAGTGCAGGGACCGCAGAGCACAGTGCCCGCTCTCCCAGGCCAGTGCCAGGGCCCAGCTGTCCCTTAGAACCCGAGGATGCTGTCCTGTTGTTGATTTCTTTCTTTCTTTCTTTTTTTTTAAAGATTTTATTTCTTTATTTGAGAGAGAGACACAGCGAGAGAGGGAACACAAGCAAGGGGAGTGGGAGAGGGAGAAGCAGGCTTCCCGCCGAGCAGGGAGCCCGATGTGGGACTCGATCCCGGGACTCTGGGATCATGACCTGAGCCGAAGGCAGATGCTTAATGACTGAGCCACCCAGGCGCCCCGTCCTGTTGTTGATTTCATGTCCAACGTTAGACAGCAAAGCCCTCCGTGGGAAAATCAAAAGTCCAAGCACTTTATTAAATTTTTTTTAGAAGACTTAGTAAGTCCTGTAATATGAAAGTGAAATGTTGGTACAAGAAATGCTAATGTTTTATAAATGATCCGCTTCTGTCAAGTGCAGTACAGTCTCTGGTTGCCGACTGTTTTTAGAGGCGAGGCAGAGGGGCCCAGGACGCCAGGTGTATTTTTAGCAGCTTTCTCCTCTAAGAGGTAGAGGGAATGAAAGCGGCTCTGTTGTGGATGATATCACTTGTCACTTGGCAGTCCACATGCTACGCAGGAACGATGACACCATTGCCCAAAGCACCAGAGCAAGTTGACAAGTCAGGGGCTAGACCTCCCTGGTCACCAGACGCCGTGTCCCTCCTGGGTGGGTCAGGCCCAGAGACGTGGGTCCTTGCCCCTAGGAATCCTGTCCTCCTCCTTTGTTCCTAACGGGGCCAGCCCTTCTGCCATCTTTGCTCTTGGCTCTTCCCCTGAGCCCTGGGATAGAGCCATCTCCTCTTCTCCCTCTCTCCCCTCCTGCCACCCAGCAGTCCACTCTGGGTGGGGGGGTGGCCTATGGGAGGGGCTGGGTGGCCACTGGTGGTCTCAGCGGCTCATCACAGAAGCTCTTCCCTTGACCCCAGAGCTCAGTTGCCTCTTTACCCTTCAACACTTGCTGATCAAAGGCCTATATGTGCCCGCCATTGGCGCAGGCTCTGGGGACATAAAAGTGGGAAGACGTGCCTCTCCTGTAAGGAGTGCAGGGCCTAGATGTGGAAACAGGTATGAGATTGGTGCTTCTGTTAGTGCCTACTCCGCCCATCATGAGAAAGTCAACTGGGGTGAGGACGGTCCAGGAGGACTTCCAGAGGAGGTGACACACAATGGCTATAATAGGATGAGGAGGTGGCCAAAGAAGAGTGTGGGGAGTATTCGAGGCAGAAAGCTGGAGGTTTACAGCAGCACCGTGCTGGTTTGGGGTACCAGCAAAGCGCTGTGAGTTGAAGACTGGGAATCCTATGGGGAGAGGCGTGGGAGGCGAGCCTGGCAAGAGGAAGGTTGGGGGTAATCCTACTCAGGGACTTGGAATTGACTGTGCAGTGGAGGTACGGCCCCCTCTGCGGTCTTCTTCCCTACCCCACACCCCCAACATCTCTCCGAGCACGTGTCCCCCACTCGTGGCGTGCTTGCCAATGTTCCTCAACAGTGGGTTTCATCATCCTAACTTGCCTCTTCTGCTCAGCCAGATCCTTCCCTTGTGCCAGCACGCCGGAGCGCTCCCTGGAAATCTGCCTGGGCCACAGTCCCATTCCCAGACACCTGCTGCTTCCAAGCCCGGAAAGTACCCCATAGCCGGTTTATCTCCCATGCTCCCTCCTTTCCAATCCACGCAGGGCTCAGCCCTCAGCCCCTCCCTTGCCTCCAGGCATGGCCACCTCTAGCTGTGCCCACTTCGGCTGACCATCAGCAATCCCTAGAACCCTCCACGCAGCATCTCCCCCTTTTTATTCTCCTGCTAGGTGCTGTTCATTACCAGGAGCCAAGAATCCCATTTAGCAAATGTTTACTTGTCACCTAACTAATCACCCAGCACTCTGCCACCATGGCGAATGCAGTTCCAGAAGGCCTGTTGGCAAGTGTGAGAGAGCCAGGGCATGGGGGGCAGGAAAGCTTCTTGGAGGACAAGAGGCAGGGCCCAGGGGTCAGAGAGAATGCGTTTGCTGGGAGAGCTCCCTGGAGCCAGCAGCAAATCTTCCCTCCTAGTATCACCACCTCCCCAGGCTGTCCCCAGCAGTCCCTGGCCAGAACTCCCCTCTGGGACCCAGCTCCTCAGGGCCCTACTCCACACAGACCCAGACGATGCCAGCCTTTCTCTGTGCACATCCTTTGATTGACTGAGGTGCGTGTAGCTTTCGATGGGGTCCGGGCCAACACGTGTTGCTGAGCCTGCTGACCCAGCCGTGGTGACATTCTGGCTCATCTCCTCCCAGTCTGGCTCTCTGGACTCACCTTCCTCAAGTAGGAGTTTAGCATGTCAGCCGTTACTCCACCCTGTGTCACCAATCCCCCACTATCAGCTTGTAATGGGCCAATTTTCTTATACCTTCTGTCTACTTGGAAAATATCTCAAGAACCCTTTGATTGTGCATTAAAATATCCTTCACAGCTCCATGCTCGATATCTCTTTCTGCTCCCCTAATTGTCCCTTTTAACTCACCGCGCTTTCGGAATAAATCTCACGGTCTCCCCTTTGCAGGCTGTTAATAAATACAAGCTCTAAAAAAACATACATAAACATCTATTGTTGGCTAAATAACTCACCACACAATCAAAAAGGCAGGAACAAAAGGGAGGGTCAGTGCAAGGCGTGCCCACCTGTACCTTCTCCCTCAGACTGTCCTCGCCTGTCTCGTTCAAGGGGGCCGCTGGACTCAGGGAGATTTATGGCCCTAAAATGTCCCCCGGGTGAAGGGACCAAGGATGCCCCAGACGCAAAGCGAGTGGCTCCGGTGCCATGTTGACAGGCCTCCCTCCCAGAGGAACGAGGGAGAGAGGAGGCCAAAGGAGACCCCTGTGTAGGGAGCCATGGCTAATTCAAGTGGCGTTTCAGTGGGCTGGTCCACAAGGCCCCTTACCTCCAAAAGAAGTGGGTCAGCCTCCTCCAAGACACGGCTCCAGCCTGCCCTGATGCGGCCTGCCCCCCATCTCTCCCCTTTCAGCTCTCATTTCTCAGTAGAGCCGGGAGTTTCTGAGCCCCGGCGGGGAGGGCAGGGCTGTGCCTTATTGTGTCACGGGTTTCTGTGCGCGCACTGTTGGCACGTCTGAATAGCCGAATTTGACACGACCGCTGCAAGATCTGCTTGGGTCACAGTGCTTTCCAAATTGCCTGCGACTCCACGCCGCCCCTCCTCTTTCACCCAGGCGTCTCAGGGCAGCCGGGCCAGCCACGGCTTCTGCCGCTCCCTCTCAGGGCCTCGGGAAACAGAGAGGAAGCGAGAGATGCACGAAACCCTTCCATCTCTGTAAGTACCATTTCCCCAGGAGGCAGGCTCTAAGGAAGAAGGAAAGGCAAGTGCTCGAGGCCTAACCAGGTGGGAGGCCTCCCAGGCAACCGGCTCCATATCACGAGGCCTCCACTGCCCAGGTTCAGGGGCACGGGCCGGACTGTGATGCCCTCCGCACGGCAGCTGACTGGAATGGAGATGTGGAGCATCCAGGTGGGGCCGCTTGCCCCTCCGGCCAGAGAGAGATGCGAGGGATCATCTCCAGGTAAGACTTCCTCGGTGGGGAGGGGCCCGCAGGACAAACCCAGTGAGGGACTCCTGGCCCGGGCTGGGGTCATGGACTGGATGGGCAAGGGAAGGTGAAGTTCCAAGTGAGACCCGTACGGTGTCTCTAGGGGACAGAAAGCACAGCCCTATGGGTCTGTCAGGTCACCAAAAGAGGCAGAGAAAGATGCAGACAGACAGACAGACAGGAGGGTCAATAGGGAAAGAGACATTTTGCACCTGCAGGCACACACACATTGCTCAGCCACCACCAACTGTCACTGTCCTTCATGCAACCGAGTGTGGGACATGCATGCTGTCCACAGATCTGATCACCAAGCACGTGTGCGGCCCAGCCAGGCCCTGGAATGCCATGGAACAAGAGTGCCCCTCCACGAGGGGCTTCCCTGCCAGCCAATAGCAGCCCCTTTTATTTGATTACGAGGGGGGGTGGTCAGGAGAGGGGCGGGGGGCCCACTGTCCCCACACGCTGGTGACCATCCATCAGGGACACCAGCAGGTGTGTGATGAGAGGCCGATTGCAGTCTGAGCCCTGAGCCTCCAAGTTCCCCAGCGAGCCTTGACCCGGAAGGGGCTTGTCCAGCTCCCGGCACCGTGGAGGTTCTGAAGAGGCCGCTCAGCCTTAATCTACAGATTCTGCACCTGTCCAGCGCACGCCTCAGCTCGGGGCTCCAGGCCAGCTGGGCTGCATTGACATTCTCCCCCCACGCTCAGGGTCACAGGGGTCTCCAAGGTGTTTTTATTCTTTACTCCGGCGTCTGAGCCTCAGAGGCCCCAGGGCCCTGACCTCTCGTCTCGCCTGCCACCTGCCACCTCACTTTTTATCTGTGGCATTTAAAGTGCCGCCGAGTGTCTGGCACTTTGTGAGCCTCAGATACAGACTTTTCTGAATTTCCACACCAGCCCTCTTTCCAGAAGCCACTGTAAGCTCGCCTCCTCACCTGTGTCCCTTCCAGTTGTGACCTGAGTTCTTGAGAAAGGGGCTCATGCCCAGCCCAGGTGCGCCCCACTTTGCTCTCAGCTCCACACCCAGAAGGGGAGATGGGTGGGACAGGTATTGTGCTGGAAGTTGCTGTAGGCGCAGCTGCTGTGAACTGCACGCCTCCCAACTGCCCCCCAGTCCCAGGTCGGCCCCGCCGTCCTTCCCGTCTCTGCCCCAGTGCCCCAGAGAACGGCCCTCCCGGCCTCACAGACGAGGCATGCCAGGTACCGGGTTACCAGCTCCTCTCTCCTCTCCTGCCGGCCCCACGCTGGGCCCAGCACTGGCAGCAGCCTTCCCAGGGCCTGGTCAGGAGCCGCGTCCACCGGCCCACTCCCCCTTGGCCTTCTCGCTCAGACACGCTTCATCCCTCAGTCGCAGGCTCGTTTTAGCTGCTGACTGGGCTCCCGCCAGGCCACAGCCCTGTCTTCCTGCAGAGGTTTCCTCCTCGTCCACTCCCTGTCCTAAGTCCAGGGAATTGGGTAGCGTTTCTGATTTTTTTTAAGCCCCCTGGGAGACACAGCCTCATAACTAACTGGGAAGTGTCACCTCTGAGATTTGACTGTTACAGATGGAGAAACGGGCCTCCTGGTGATTTAAAACCCGTGCTTCTAAGTCCAAAGGCAGCGGCTCTTCCCCAACTCAGCCCTGGGCTGCCTTCTCCTGAGTGGAAGACCCCATCCCACATGACCATGGCGAAGAGTGGAATCAACACTGGGGGGCCTATCACTTCCTTCCCACCCCCAGGAACTTCAAGCTCAGAAGAACTGATCTGCGAGAGCCCTGCAGAGGAAGTCAGAACTTTTTCCTACCAGTTCTCTGCTCTCCTGACCCTTTAAACTTCCCCAAACTAGGTCGCCGGGCTCACCAACCTGGTGAGTGAAGGAACTAGCAGAACCCCTGCTCTCTGGCTTCCTTTCCACCAAGAATAGGGGTGCAGTGGAGGAAACGCCCATGGTGGCCAGCGTTTCCTTCCTCCCTCCCTTCCTCCCTTCCTGCCTTCCTTCCTTCCTTCCTTCTTTTCTTATTTTATTTTTCGTAATCTCTACACCCAACGTCGGGCTTGAACTCGCAACCCCAAGATCAAGATTCGCGTGCTCCACTGACTGAGCGAGACAGGTGCCCTCGACAGTTTCTTGACAGCTATAGCTGGGTCCCTGTTTCTGAAAGGACCCCACGTAAAGTGCAGTGGACTCCAATAGTGAGAGCAGAGAAGGAAGACCCTGCCCCACAAACCTTCCCCCTGCAGGGGCTATGAGGGGATTTCTTCCCACCATGGGAAAGGAAGACAGCGGGCCTAGGGCCACTGGAAGCTGACGATCTTCCCACGTGGGGGTTCCTATGTATCAACATAAAGCAGGTAATTTCCTGGCTGTCCCCTCAAGGGGCTGCCTTTTTGACAACTCTTTGTGCTTTAAGCATTTGTGATCATTGCTGTTCGGCCTCAATTCAGAGTTTTTTATGAACCTTGAAGTCTGTTCTGGGAATTTGTGTTTTCATTGTTTTTGTTCATTTGGAAAATTAACTTAAAATCATCATAATAATTTTCAGTCAAATATGTCTGCTTTGCTCGTTTGGAATATTTTCATGAATTTTTAAATTTTGTATCCAATTTTAAATTGGCTAATAGCAAATTGGCTTAAAAAATGAACAAGCAACCACTGGTTCATATATTAATTTATCCTAAGTGATAGAATAACTTTTTACGATTTATCTTAGTAAAACTCTTTCCTTTTTTTTTTTTTTTTGGTAGGCTCAACGCCCAACATAGGGCTTGAAGTCATGACCCTGAGATCAAGAGAGGCGTGCTCTATGGACTGAGCCAGCCAAGCACTCTTTTCCATTAAAAAGAAACTTTTTATTTACAAATAAAAGTTGCCCCCCCCCCAAAAAAGGTACAGGGAGGTTCCATATATCTTCACCCAGATTTCCTCAATGGTAACTTCTTGCATAACATCATGTTATTTTGCCTTTTCCATTCTAAATTTATTTTTGGCTAATGATATTTATTTATCTGTTTAGGTAGAGTTTTCTTATATTTAAACAAAATTGATGAGGAAAAAATAAAGCTTCTGACAGAGACCAAGATATGAACAGTCACATTTTTGTTTGGATATTTCTGAGTGAAATATTACAATTTTAACTGTAAATGGATCATTGGACTGAAAAATGACAGATGAGAAATGTTTGCCCAGATTTAGGGTTCTTAACCAGAGTCCATGCCGGGCGGGGTTGGGGGAAATGAGGGAGGAGTGTGTCCGTAAACCTCTTGGAATTTGGTGCAAGTCCTTCTGGGTGTGTGCAGGTTTCTAGAGCGAGCTTTCCATCAGACCCTGGGAAAGGTTCCAGGCTTGGGGTGTAGACGCGCCCTAAGCAAACCTTCAGGCAACCCTCCGCGTCGCTGCAGCTCTCCACCCTCTCCCACAGGTGGCGCTCTGCTTTTGGGATGACGTCACTGGCTGCGGGGGCAACCCGGGCAGGAAAAGCCACAAAGGCTGGGGTGGAAGTAGACTTTCTTGACCAATTTATCCTTTCAACCCATTTGGCTTCGACCAAACTCTACTCTTCCCCGCTCTCTCACACAAGGGAAAGGGGGTGAAACAAGGACCGAGAAGAAGACAGCAGCAACGTTTTAAAGCCAGGCTCCCTGCTTCCTCATTATTCCCGAAAGGGGCGGCCCCGGTCAGAAGCAGAGCTCCTGGGAACTGCGGTTTGCAAACGCCAGCTGGAAGACCAGGGGAGCCTGTGACTGCGATTCTACAGATTTGCGATGAAATATTAACGTAGCGAGCTTTTCATTAAGCCAAATTTATTCAATCTAGAGATAATCCTTTATTCTAGAACTGTGTCCCTGTTTTTGGTTGGGAAAGGGAGGGGGGGGCCTAAAAAGATCTTTTACAAACTAAATGCTATTGGTGAAGCCTGTCGCTTCTCAAGGTCTCCAGTTGGCCAAATAAACATTGGCCGCCCCAGGTAGGCCCTCCAGAATCTTTCCGCACTTTTCACTGCTCTGGGGAATCCTGAACTCTGGGAAATGGTGGTCCTGGAGGAGGGCGGCAGTGCACCCTCCCAGCCCCAGCCTCATCCCGTTCTTGCCCCGGAGCCTGCTTACCTGTGCGAGAGCCCCTTTGAATAGCCCCGTTTCTCTTTATTACCTGCCTTTCCATTATTTGCAGACAATTATCTGCAATAATTAACCAATTACCCTTAAAGACAGTTATACTTTTCCATCAGCAAATATTGATGTTCTTTTCTTGGGTCTTTTAATGAAAGCAATATTAAGGAGACACTTATTTACATAAAGCCAAATGGTCCCCTTTGAGGAGGGTTTGGGTTCAACCTTAAAGTTTTAAAATCTTGGGCGCCTGGGTGGTTCAGTTGGCTGAGTGTCTGACTTCGGCTCAGGTCATGATCTCGGACCTGGGATCGAGCCCCATGTGGGGCTCCTCACTGGGCCGGGAGTCTGCTTGTCCCCTTGCCCCTTCCCCTGCTCATGCTCTCTCTCTCAAATAAAATACATAGACTCTTTAAAAAATAAAAAATAAAAAGAGAGTTTTAAAATCTTAACTGGGGGCTGGGAGCTGGGGCTGGTGGTCAGGAAAGGAGCTGGGAGGGCTTTTTCCCACTTGGAACAAGAGGTGCTGCTTTAAAAGGCAAGGTGCCCAGGGGGCCTAGTACAGTGTGGCCTGCCCCAGCCCAAGATAATCAGATCTAAAAGTATCAATGTGAGGAGCTCAGCCCTGCAAGTGAAATCATTCAGATGTGCAGTCCTCGCCTCTGTGCCTGCCTCTTACTGACCACAGCTTAACCCCCGTACCCTCCCCCAGCCACCCCTGGGGACCTCCAGAGCTAATCGCTTCAGGGAGCTTGACTGAAATGTGCTCTTTACCCTCAGCTGCTCATAAAAGCTTTATCCTGAGCAAAGGCTGACCCAGAATGAATGGAGGCATCCCTTAAGTCAGGAGACCAGAGGTGCTGGCCGAGGCAGGCTCTAGGCTTATAGAGATAACTCCTTTATGGTTGTTGTATTAAAGGGTTTGGGGGCGCAATTTTATCTCTTCCCAAGTGTCCCTCTCCTTATGGTTCAGACCATACCTGGTGGCTATTTGCACTTGACTCATTGGTAGGCAAAATAATAGCAAGAAGCAGTTTCTTTCAAAGCTAGAAAAAAAACAACCTTAAAGTCTGCTCCTGCTGGGTTTATAAAGAGCTGTTTTCTTCCTGAGCTCTATGGCATGGCGGTTCTAATCTGAAATTTCTTTTTAATCATAGCAGGAGTCCCAATTAGCGTGTTGGGTAGTCTTTCAAGTAGAACTGGGAGTTCCATGACCAGAGAGAGCAGAGGAAACCTTGTGTGTGAAGCCGCCGAGGAACAGGGCAGCGAGGGCAGAGCTGTCGGTCCTGTGCACATACACGCGTGGGAGTAAACGTGGGTCCCTGCAGGCTGGCCCCGCACTCACCAGACCAGGTGCGTGTACGCCGGGTCCCTTGAATGCCGACACCGAATGTGTGGAGTGTTGCCCTCAGTACCCGTCCGTGAGCCAGGGTGCAAACACCCGGTAGGGGGTGCGTACAGCTACCCTTCCACCTAAGGATACAGGGCCAACCAACTCCATTTGCAAGGCAGCGGCCCCCTCCCCTCTGTCGGTGAAATGGGCCGAACCCCTGACTCAGCTGACACCAGGGCGCAGCTCCGACCTGGAACTGCCAGTGACCTACTTTCCTTTGTTGTTGTTTTTGGAAGTGCTGATGTCAATGCGGAATTCAGCAGAGAGTGAGAGAGAGAGAGAGGAGATGGGGAGGAGAAGGGAGAGAACGAAGGGGAGGCATGGAAAGGGGGGAGCAGTTGGCGGTTAGCTAGCTCTCATAGTGGCAAGTACCTGCACCAGTGCCCAACACGTACCCTTCCATCCCCGCAGGGCCGACCCCATATAGCTGGGCTCAGTCTGGGCCCTGCTGCTTTGGGCTAAGTAAACAGGGACGGGGCTTGCTTTGGCTTCCTCTCCCCAGCGTGCACACGCAAGGGGTGGAAGTGATGCCCAGGCGGGCATGCCCAGATGTGTCTGCGTCCGGGTGATTGGAGGCGCCGCTGGGCATCCATCTGCGGGGCCGCGCCCGAGATGCTGAGCCACAGCCCCCCCTCCCCCTCACCACGTGCAGGACTTGGTGCTGGCTCTGCACTCTGGCTGGTGCTGGAGGAAATTGGCCTTTGGGGACATGGCAGGCAGTTTCCTCCTTCTGCCTGCTCCTTGGTAACGCATAGGACAGAGCTCCGCGAGCAACTCGGCTACTCTCACCTCCCATTCTTGGCCCCCGGGAGAGCTGCTGGGCCTGGACAGTTCTGGACAGTCCAGCACACGGCAGCAGAACTGCGGAGACTTGTTGCAAGGCGCTGCCCCTCCCGTGTCTGAATCTCGTCCCTTCCTCACTTCCCGGCTTTCCCATCCTACAGTCAGGGTTGAGCTCCAGGCCGGTGCGACGAAGATTCACGCACTGCGCCCCCCCCCGCCCCCCCATTTGCAAACCCCAGCTGCAGTTCTTCTGCCTCGGCTTGGCTGCTGAGCAGAACCCACGGCCCAAGCACCTAGCTGCTTCTCCCGGGCGCTGCCCTCCTGCGTGACACTTGGTCAACATGTCCCTGATGAGAAAATCATTTCGGGTCTACGTTTTCACGAAACCTCGGGCCACAAGCATCACGATTCCACATATACAAGGCATTTCCCCTTCCAAATGCTCGTCCGTGTGCGGAAGGGAATCCATTCAGGTGGGGGCCGGGGGCCGGGCTGGGTCAGATGCTCCTGCTCTCTCGCACTTGAACCCTCGTTCCCCAGACAAGCGCGGCGCATGGTTACCGTCGTCCCTTCCTGCTCCATAAACTCATACATTTTTCAGGCAAAGAAATATACGGAGGAGACAAAGTCCTCATGTGCTGAAATTAGCCCCCGAAAAATAGGTTACCTGACAATTACTTGCTTCTAAGTGGAGCATGATCTAGTGGCGGCGACACGCGACGCGCTGCTGGGACTGCTGTCTTCCGCTCCCCGCTCAGCCCTCTTAGCCTCTCCGGGCCCCTGCCTCAGCGGAGGGTAATGACTCTCCCACCTCCGCCCTCCGTGGGCGCTGGACGGCGCCAGGAATCAACGTCTCTGGAGAGGCCAGGCTCGGGCCGCCGGCCAAGTACATAGCAGCCTCAGCCACCTCTCGAATTGACATGGAGCCGATTTATTTACTTCCCGTGAAAGAGACAACAATCATCATATTTACACTTGGCGCCCACTTTCTGCCTCTCCCTCCACCGCCCCTCCCTCTCCACCTCTGCCGATGACCCCATCACACCGTGCCTCCCGCTCTCCGCCCGCATCCCTCGTGCCCTGCGGATCGCCACCCTCGCCCCCAGATCACAATCTGTTGCCCCACGACGTGCCACCCCACTGTCTACGTGAGGCCACGGCATGTGCACGGGAGGAGGGAGGAATGGTTTCCGTGGGCAAGAGAGGCTTCCTTGGAAGTCGAATGCCGCCGGTAATTAAGCGGAGCAGAGGTGCGTGCCAGGGGCGTGCATGGAAGCGGCTTCGATGTCGCATCGTCTGGGGATTACCTGGTGCCCGCAGACTGGCGGCCGTCGGGCTGGCCCAGGTTCTCCGTCCCACTGAGGAGTGGGGACGGGCCACGACGTGCCTTTCAGCTGTTGCCGCTGGGGGTGACTTTGATTTTTCCCTTCCCTTCTGACTTTTGACAGCTCCCTTCATTTTTAGCAGCATTCAGTGCTTGGTGCTTTCACACAGACAAAAAAGAATATGAAAAGGAAGGGGGAAAAAAAAAAGAAGAGGAAGAGCAAAAGGTTTGAAAGGTTCATATTAGTCCCAAGAATTAGAAAGGCCGCTGCTCCTCAGACATCGGAGCCTGGCAGGGCGAATCCGCAACGACCAGAATGTTTGACATTCTGTAGTGACAGGGTCCAATGCAAGAGCTCCTCAGGTACCACCTGCCAGGAGACAGGATAAATGTATCCTCTCTCCTCAGAGCGTGGCCCAGGGACTGATTCCCCAATACTGATGTGTGAAGGAGATGTCAAGAGAGGTCCCCTAAAGAATGATGTCTCTATTTCCATGCTAATCCTGGGCTGCACATAGAAGAAACACGATTTCTGGAAAAGCAGGGGTGGGCCACCATAGCTCAGAGAAGCACGCTCAGTGGTTCCGGGGTTCTTTCCGGGAGAAGGCAGGAGCGAGGGTGGGGGCTGCTGTGGGGGGGCTGGAAGGGCCCAGCATGCCCAGCCCTCCTGCGGGGTCTGCCTCCAGACGCCTTTGGGGCAGATCTGCGGCTCCCGGAAAATGGCGTCGGCTCATGCTTGTCTCCAAAGGAATGTCACCGCCAGGCCTCCCAGCCTATCTCCCCAGCGCTTTTGAGATCAAAAACCCCAAACTCGTTAGCTAAAAACTTTGCTGAGGGAACAATGCCCACCAGAGTGCAGGATGTGGTGCCAACTCTCTCATTAAAGTGTCTTTCAACATGAAAACTCACTGCCAGTGACAATGGGCCCTTGGCTGCTGCCAGTTCAGAATAAGATGCTGAAGAAAAGAGGGGGAAACAGCTGTGTCCAGGTCAGAACAGATTAAATTTATGGCTGGCAGACTGAGGCTGAGAGCTGTTTATGGCGTGCTCGGTGCTACCTTTTTTTTTGGGGGGGGGGTGATTTTCAGAAATGTTCTTCCGGTTGGTGATGGGCCTTTTTGTGCATGGGGCATAGGCCTGGTGCTAATGTCCCTGTGTTCCTTCATGCTGTGGCTCAGACCTCATTAAGCAATAAAACCCTAGCCATTAAGAATACAACAGCACTGTACCTGATGGGGAAGAAAGCAGATGCCACGAGGCATTTGGGGATAGAGACAGGGAGTCCTGAGCTGAGGAGCCTAGCAGCACAGCCCCGGAAGGAGGGATCACAGGTGGTCCCAGAATACAACGGAACTGAGTGACTGCCGGGCTCCCCTCACTGACCCAGCTGCAAGAGCGTGAGGGAATTCCAGATGGCAGAGCAATCGCTGTCTGAGTTTCCTAGGGCTGCCGAGCAAACGACCACAAACTGGCTGGCTAAAAACAACAGCAATTTATTCTGTCCAGCCTGGAGGTCAGAAGTCTGAAATTGAGGTGTCAATAGGGTTGTTTCCTTCTGGATGCTCTCAGGGAGCCTCCGTTCCATGCCTCAGCAATCCTCGGTGTCCTTGGCTTGTAGAAGCATAGCTCCAATCTCTGTCTTCACATCACCTCCTCTGTGTGTCTTCTCTCCTCTTCTGAGAACACTTGTCACTGGAGTTCAGGACCACCTGCATCCAGGATGATCTCACCTGGAGACCCTTTTTCCAATAAGGCCCCATTCACAGTTTCCTTTAGACGTATCTTTTGGGCAGCTGCCGTTCGACCCACTCTGACAGCCAAAGCCACCTGCAGAACTGCTCCCAGCACAGAGCCTTCGCTCTAGGACTGGACCACCTCCCACTGGACCCTCTGCCTGCCCTTGGGACACTTGCGATTGTGGCTCCCTAACAAAGCCACAGGGATGCTGGGCCTTTCCTCAAACCAGGCCACTCTTTTCTTTTCTTTCTTTCTTTCTTTCTTTTTTTTTTCAGGCCACTGTTTTCAAAACCATTTTCCCGTCTGAGTGCCACTCAGCCCTGAAAGCCTTGTCTCCAAGGCAGCTGCTAAGATGGCAGACCACAGCAGAGCATCCCGCCCACAAGGCATCCCAGGGAGCCAGGAGTCGAGTGTAGCCGGGACGTACCTGCTCACCGACTGACCTCACCTGAAGCCCTGAGTTGCCAGGGCCAAGCACAGAGCGCCTCTCCTACAGGGGCTGCGCAGATGTTTACCAGCCTTTTCTTAATTGAACAGGGATGGAAGCTCATTATATTCTCAAGTGACCTATTATGTCATTGGTCGGTTCTAATAATTAGAAAACACTTCCTGCAGTTGAGTCAAAACTGACCTACCTGTAATGTCATCCACACCCACTGTCCCAGATTTGCCTTCAGGAACTCTAGAGATGAAGGTCACCACTGGGCTCTTAGAAGACGTCTCATTCTAATCAGTTGAGGGGATGAAAATATCTCCCCTGAGGTCACAGGACACTGGCAGCTGGGCCAGACGGACCGGAGGAGTTTCAGTGCTTCCACAAGCCCGGGTAGCAACCAGCACTGCAGGCTGGGAATGTAGACCATTATCTGCTAGGTGCTTTAAGTATATTATTTCTAATCCTCACGACAGGCCCAAAAGGCGTGCATTATTATCAACTGTGCTTTGTATGCGAGGGAATGAGTTCTGAGGTCAGCTAAGTAGGAGATGTGGGACTTGAACCCAGATCTGGCTGGCCACAGAGAGCCCTCCCCACCACCTGCCCACTGCTTGCCCTCAAGCGTGAAGGAACAGTCTGTTTCCTCTGCCTGGGGGCTAGAAGGTGGGAAAAGGATGAAAGTCATCCAGGGAGGGTTAGGATGAAGCAGAATCTCGTTTCACATCTAAACCAAGCAATAATGTTTTATTTCAATTTCCCTGAACGCAGAGTTCAGTTACCCTTGGTTTAAAAAAAAAAAAAAAAAAAAAGCACAACTGATGCTTCAGAAATGTCAAGTATTACATTTCAGTGGACATGTGCGGAACAATCCAAATGTTGAACGTCCCCAAACAGATGCAAACCTTCACCAAAGTATCTTTTTTTTTTTAAAGATTTATTTATTTATTTATTAGAGAGAGAGAGAGAGCATGGGAGGGGGGAAGGTCAGAGGGAGAAGCAGACTCCCCACCGAGCAGGAACCCGACACGGGACTCGATCCAGGGACTCGATCCAGGGACTCGATCCAGGGACTCGATCCAGGGACTCCAGGATCATGACCTGATCCAAAGGCAGTCGCTTAACCAACTGAGCCACCCAGGCGCCCTTCACCAAAGTACCTTGCAGAGGCACATCACCGAGGTTTAGAAAAGAGCAGCTCATGTTGCCAGCCCAGCTGATTTTTCCAGAGGATGAGCTCCACACCTTCAAAGGCTGGAGCATCCAGGAAAATAGAATAATAATTATTTTTATACCTTTATGGAATGTTTTATGCTTTCTCTTTCCCACAAACCTTTGCATTTGATTGTCCCTTCTGCCCTATGAGGCACGGGTGGGGGTGGGGGTTGATGTTCCCCACACTGCAAAGGTGGGTCTGCCCAATGGGGAGTCTGTCAAACGGGGAGTCTGTCCAACGGGGAATCCCAGGGGAAGGCTGGCTAGTAGCCAGGGCACCTCTTGCTCTACTCTCCTCTTTGCAGGAGTCCCACGGTCCCCTTGCAAGCTTCAGAGTCCCAGAAAATGTGACAATTTGAGATTGCACCAAAGAGTTGGGGTGGGAGGAGATGGGAGAGAGAAGGGATGGTCCAAGGCAATACCTAGGAAGATGAGCAGTGGTCACTAAAGCTGGGGCGGGGTCAAGTCAGAAACCTGATTGCAGCTTCCACCAGGGGCTTGGGGGATGAGCACCAAGCTCCTTCAAGGAGATGGGACCATACGTCTTTTGAAATTAAGTGGTCTGCCCACTTGTAAGACCCTTTCCTTGGGATCACAGGCTTGCCCTCAACAACGACAATGCCTGCTCCAGAGAGATCTTGAAGGCTGGCAGCAATTAGTCCCCTCTGGTGCGTCTGCGGCCAGAAGAGATTTTAGATTCAGGTGCTTCTCTGAGGTCATATTGTCTAATGAATTAAGGTTAACAGCTGAACAGCGAAAAGAAAGGGCACCGAACTTCAGTCTGCTACCACTTTGCTTCTAAGTAAATACTTTCGGGATTGCCTCACTTAGTCATCAAATGCCAATACCTTCACTGAACAAGCTGACGGCAGCCGATGAGGCCTTCAGAACTCATGAGCGGACCCATCCCTTCTTCAGAGGGTCAGGCTAGGCTCCACCTTGTGCAGAACTCCCAGGACACACAAAAGGTGAATAGTCACACTTAAGAAATTCTGTTGACTTAATTTCCACCAAGAAGGGCAGCCGCTCCTGCAGCGATGAACCCCTCGCCCTTGGCCCCTTTCCCTGGTGACTGGGGAGAGCCTTCCCTGTGGAAGAATTCCCCGTAGCCCACACTTCTATTTTGGGGGGCCACTCTGCTCTGGTACGTGGAAAAAGGAAGGGTTGAGGTTTACATGGTCATTTTTGTTCCAGTAATGAAAGCTTGAAATGATCACAAAAGGAAAACGGGAAAATATGCCTCCTAAAAAGAGCTGAGGCAAATTATTATAGCAACTGAATCCTAAAAGGAATTTTCAAGTAAAAATATGGCTCATGTGAAGTTGTTATGGCAACTGACATTTAAAAGTAACTGGATTTGGGCAAGTTTCTTCCTCCACCCTCCCTGCAAAGTCTTGCAGGAACTTCATGCTAAAATTATGCTTTAATTTTAATTAGCCAAATAGGTCATAAATATAGCTTATTCCCAAATCCTTACAATTTCTACCCTGCAAGTGGCTGATCTACTAATGAGAAAATATTTCTACAAAAACCCACTTACCATTAAAACATCCTATCCAATATTTTTCTAATACAATTTATCAATTTAAACACATTGCATAATATGATATTCTGTAGCATTCCATTAAAATGATAAATAGCAGTGGGGGGGGTGGGGGGGAACCAAGAGATTAAACATATTGCAAGCGGTGTAGTAACCGTATTTAAATAACCTGGGCCATACGGAGAAAAACACACTGCTCTCATCCTCAGACACAGTCTAAACTCAGCAGCAGATTCCTGACTGTAAGGGTATTAATAGGACAGAAGAAGGAGGGCAATAAAAAATGACAGGCAACTTCAGAAGAAATAAAATTTCTATTAGGCTTTGTTATGAGATTACATCAAAGCAATTCATATGTTTTAATCTGGGGAGAGAAAAAGCAACTACTTGGGGTTTGTGCCTGGGGGCTGCCCCTGTGTGTTGAACCAGACAGTTTGCATAATGAACAATTTTCATTCAATCGGGATCTCAGCAGAGATAGCTCCCACTCCAAGGTCCTCGGCACCGGCTCAGAGTTTCTATTCTCCCAGCACCCCCTGCTGGAGAAACAACGCTTAACAGGGAGGAAAGGATGCAAGGCGCCGTTTCCGAGCCGCTTCTCTACCTTCAGGCCCGTGAAGTTAGAGAGCTGACTTTAAACGTCTCCTCCCGGAGCCCAAAGGGCCTGCAGGGAGCCTCTGGAGGATTCCGGAGGGCGCCCCCCTTTAACAATTCTTGCAGGAGGAAGGAGGCTCCAGGGCTGTGGCAGGAAAGCCTTTGCCTTTGCCACTCTCTACTGATTTAGGGATTTTAGAAATTGCTGTTTACGTTCTGGGTCTAACATCGGGGAGACTGAAGTTGCGGGAAGGCTGTTTGCCCGGAATGACCGGTGGACACGGTCGCCGGTTTAAAATACCACATGTGGTTCTTACCTGGCTCGTCATCTTTCAAGCCTCCCCGCTGTCCAGGTCTTCATAAAATAAAATGAAGAAAGAAGAAAGAAAGGGGGAAAAAAAAAACCCGACAAAACCCCGACCCAAATGGAATTGCCTTTTCATGCACAATGGAAAACTTAAAAGCTGAACAAACCGTTTTGAAAAACTGGCACAGACCACGTTGGCTTGGAGGAAGGAGAGTCCTGGGCAAGCTGGCTGAGCCAGGGCCCAGGGCTGCGGCCTAATCCCCCTTTATCCGAGGGCTTAGCGCGCCGCCGCCGCCCCTGGGCCGCAGAGACCTGGCTCCATCGAGCGCGGCCGCACGGCTGCCCTGCGGGGGGGGGGGGGGCGGTGGTGAGGCGGCGGGGGGGCGGTGGTGAGGCGGGGGGTGGGGTGGTGAGGCGGGGGGTGGGGTGGTGAGGCGGGGGGTGGGGTGGTGAGGCGGGGGGTGGGGTGGTGAGGCGGGGGGTGGGGTGGTGAGGCGGGGGGTGGGGTGGTGAGGCGGCGGGGGTGGGTGTGAGGCGGCGGGGGTGGTGGTGAGGCGGGGGGGCGGTGAGGCGGGGTGGGGAGAGGGGCGCGAGGGCGGGGGAGCCACTCGAATTCGTGTGAAACTGTTTTCGAAAACCTGGGATGATCATTTAAATGTTTAAAATATGCACATGGTAATTCAAAACTAATTACCCTGAGCACATCTGAAACATTTACGCTATATCATCTCTGCATCCTGCGCACTGAACGTGCGCCACAGCTCACTCGGGTGTTTCTATAAACTGCTCCGGAGATTTTATTTTATTTTTTTTTAAGATTTATTTATTTATTTATTCATGAGAGACAGAGAGAGAGAGAAAGGCAGAGGGAGAAGCAGGCTCGCTGCTGAGCAGGGAGCCCGACGCGGGACTCGATCCCAGGACCCCGGGATCATGACCTGAGCCGAAGGCAGACGCTTAACCAGCTGAGCCACCCAGGCGCCCTGCTCTGGCGATTTTAACTTCCAGTCTAAATCCGGCGGCAGCCGCAGGCCCTGCCCCCCGCCCCTGGTGGCTGGAGGGACCCCCTTCCCGGACTTCCAGGAGAGGAGCCTGAGCCCCTTTTCCCAGGAGAGCCGATTGTCGGGGTCTTGTAGTTCCGGCTGCCCCATCATTGCCCTCGTTGCTGTTCATAATTGTCATTCCCGTTATTTAATTTAGGTTAAAATGACCTCGTTCCCACCTATGCCTCGTCTCCCAGTCCCTCCCCATTTCCCCGCCCTCTGCCTCGGCCTGCGGCCTCTGCTTCCTAATTCGCACCAAAAAGTTGCCTTGGCATTGACCTGGCTACTTCTCCATTTGGGGGTGAATCTGCGACGTCTGCAGGAAGGCAAGCGGGTTGTAAGGTGGCCACACCCACCAGCTCTCCAGAGCGCGGGACTGAAGCGGGCCAACGTGGGCGGACAGGCGCCAGGGCTGAGCACGCCTTACTGTAGCCAAGGGCACACGCGTTCACGTGCCACCCGCGCGTGCACACACACCCCCTACACGTGCACACACGCCTCCGACACGGACTGGACTAATTAGACCCGGGCAGGTCCTGCAGCAAATTCATCTCCCCATTGTCCAGAATAAAATGAGTTCTCTTCCACTGGGGGCATTAAACCAGCAGCGACGAGACTGCCAAGGGGGATGCTGTAGCCGAAATAACTTCGGCTTCCCAAGCTTATCCAAGGAGACTGACCTTGGGCTGGGGAGCTGGAATGGGAGGAGGCACAATTCTAGAGTCAAGAAATGAGCGCTGCCTTATACATATGCTCCAGGAAACAGGCGAGGCCCGGCCGGCTCCCTTTTAGCACGTTGAAGATGCCAGCGGCGGGTTTTAGACATTTAGGAGTGCGAATCTGGGTTAGATTCCCACAGCCGGCTGAAGGTGGATGGAGTGATATTACCAGGTTTAACTAGAGCCATTAAGAGACGCTTCATTATTCCCACACCACCGCCACCAAAGTTATCACATGAGCCATAATGCAAGAGAGAATTTTCATCCCATCAACAAGAGAGGGAGCCAGTCTATCTTTGTCCAGAGAAAATGAGCAGCCCAGCATGAAGCTTGTGAGGAATCGAGGGTACAACACTCCAATAACATCCCTGCAGGATTTCCTCGGCTCTTTAGTCGGCTAAACAGAGCAGGCCGTGCTGGAGCGATCTTCCCCCCCGCCCTGCTTAGCCAAGAAGCCCCGCTCTAGGAGCGACTGAAAGGTCAATTAAAGACAAAGGACACTCGCTGAGACCTGCATTCCACAGGGCTTGAGCCTTAAGCTCCCAGAAAATCACGGTCCAGGCTGCACTCCTGATGTGCCGCAATCTCGTTTATTATTTCTCTACAAAAGGCTACCACTAGAACCAAACTCATTTCCTTGGTATCCCCTGCACCTGGCCCACTTTTTTCCTCCTCCCGTGCCTGTGCAGCGGGCTGGTCCTTCGCCCGGACACGCGTCTCTCTCTTCTCCCTGCCAGTCCATTGTCCTCACCTTTACGATGACCGCTCGCCTCTACCAGACGGGTTTCCTCCTCTCCCCCACCATGTACTCGGTCTGCTCTGGGTTACTTTGCTTCTTTATAAAAAGTGTGCCTCCATTTTGTGGACTCCCATCATGGATTACAATTGAGAGAGAGGGGACCAGGTCTTCTATTTCCTTTGTGTTTCTTGTGGCAGCCCAAACGCAGGGTTTTCACGTTAGGCACCCCCACTAGATATACTGACCGACCTAGGAGTTTTATGGCTGGAGTTAGACGGCCCCGTGAGATGACCCAGCACGCCCCCCCGCCCCCCCCAGCAACAGTTGCGCCCCATTCAGATGTTCTCAGCGTCCTATGACTTGCCCAGAGCCAGATTTATTGCTCCCGCTGTAAAGTGTATCTTCTGTAAGCCTCACTTAAAAGCCAACGCTTGGCAGAAGATCAAGTTGGAAGTGCAGGATAGCAGGTGATGGTGCGGGGAGGAGGGGGCCGGGGGGAATAATTGAAACTCTGAGAACTACCAGCTCAATATTTAACCTAGCTGGTAATTTGCCGTGACAATGACACCACCAACGGAACGCAACTACTACGCAAGAATGTGGCTCTCTAATTAAGAGGGCTCTGCTTTTCCTAGCCACCCGTGATTTAGTCACACAGGCAAAATGAGACTTGGCTCCAGGCGCTGAAGGTTAGAAGGCACGGGGCGCCGGGCCCGGGGAAGCCTGCTCACACCCTCCATGCTCCCTCAGACCCAGGGGGAGAGCTGCTCAGGCCTGTCACCACCCGAGACCCAGCTGACTGACAGGCATCTTCCCTGAAAGCCCGCGCGTGCTTCTACTGCAAATCACACGCTTCCCCACAGCACCGCTCTCCAGCCAGGAAGGCTCGGCGTGGGTTTGATCCTGTAAGAGTAACTTTAATAAGGATTGTCATAAAAAGGAAAGTCCACGGAAAGGGATCTTCCTTTTAAAGATGGAGAGCAAGACAGGGACAGGGACAATCCCCCCGCCCCCCCACCAACCGCAGGCGGAAAGACAGAGGAATATTATTAAAATCATAGCTATAAAGAAGGATGTTGCTATCTTCTAAATTGACTGCTGGATTCACGGAACGTGGCTAAGCAAGACAAACTGTTTCCTGCTTAATTAGTGGCTCATTTATGGAAGGTTTGCTGTCTGGAGAGAACCCATTACAGGAGGAGAGCTCATTTACAGGGATGCACCTTCTAAAGCTATTCAAATTTTTAAAAAATAGTGGAGAAGGAAATGGTGGTGGTGGTGGTGGTGGGAGAAGGGGTGCTATGGAGACGGAGAAGCTTCTACAAAAGACAGGCTTTGCATTTCAAGCCCGAGTGCTGGGGAGATCAGCTTTCCTAGGCAAACACATAAGCCTCTAAAATTTTAGGCCAATAGAAATGACCTCTGCACCATGGCTGACTGAAGATATAAATAAACTTCAACATCAACAGCAGTGTCACCGGTGAGAGGAGAGATGAGAGTCCAGTTGGGGCTTATTTTTAAAAAAGTCCTGGTTGTTCTGACTCCGTTTCGGGGCAGGGCATTGAGGAGCACAAAGCCGCAGCTCCCTGCGGCGAGCTCCCCTGCTTTCCCAGGGCACCAGCCCCTGGGTTACCTCACCACCGCGAGGAAGTGGCACCACACACAAGTTATATATAGGCTGAGTTACCTGCATTTTACAAGCACCAAGCATGTTATCTGAGGAAGCTGTCACTTTTAATGACAGCACAAACTTCCAATTACCCACTGGGTAATACACCAGGGAGCAGGTCCAGGTCTGTAAGAACGGCTCACAATTATGGAAAGTTTACACGATTACTTCTGAGCTGGATTTAATATTTCTCACGAGGCAAGGTGGGACTCAGTTTTTCACGTGGTCTGTAGTCAAGGCTGGAAAAAGGACATTTTTGAGATTTATCAACAGCTCCGAAGTAGGGGGTGCCAGGGGACGGTCATCAAGAGGCCTGGCAAAGCCGAGAGGCTGTTAAAAATGGCCAGGTTCAAGTTCTCGAGCACACCCACAGGTTGCTGGCACGTCACAAACGCTCAGGTCAGGCCCAAGCAAGAGTGAGGGATCTGGCAATAGAAGCTGTAAGTTAAGCCCCCTTCCCCCAGTGTGGTCAGACATTATTTGCAGAAGGGACTCCCGTTCCCTTTGGTGTCGTCTGCCGTTCATGGTGTCTACACAGTCTCATGTGCAGCAACACGGAACACACGGCCCTTACCAGCTGCGGCACGTGCTCTTCCATAGAGATCAGACGGCCCCTGATTGAAAGGAAGGCTACAATTTGTGAGGCTCCAATCACTCAACTCTTTGTGAAATCTTTCCTGAAGACTCCAGTCTCCGGGGATCTCTCCGTTTACTGATACATTGTTTTATTTCCTTAAGGAATGAATATCTGTGGAGCTCGAACCTGCAGCCCCGAGATCAAGAGTCACATGCTTCTCCGACTGACTGAGACAGCTGGGAGCCCCTCCATTTACTGAATTTTAACTTGACTTGGGATATTACTACTTAGCCCCAAGCCTTGCTCCAGATAGACCACAGTTCTTGGGGACAAGGCGTCTTGATTTGAAATCACTTACAAGGAGGGCAGAATAGGCAATCAAAGGAGACAAGTGCCCCATACTCTTCTCAACAAAGCCGCCATCACAAATATAATTAAAAGCCCTAATAATCATTAACTAATAGTTTTGAATGAAGAATCATTGGCATATACTGATTTGTAAAGTGAGTCAAATGTGTTCTCAAGAGGCCATTCCTGCCACACCTGCTAGCAGAGAATTGGAGGATCTCGGCCGCTTCAGAGCCACAGCCCCGACGGTGGTGGGTAGGGCGGGGCCATCGATGGCTCCGGAGCCTTCCCCTCCCCTATCCTTCCTACATTCACCTACCTGCTATTGCTCCAGAGGATTCCAGGGCCTGCTCAAATCACTTGCCAGCCTCTGATGGCACACAGAGTGAGAGGAGGCATCACCGGACTAAGGCACGAAGAAAGCCATCAGAAAAGCTAACACAACAAGTAGAGAAAGCAGACATTTTCACAGCACCACAAAGGATGTATGTTCCTGCCCATCAGATACTGGGTTTATGAGAACAATCAGGAAGCATATGTAACTCTAAAACGAACACCATGTTATATGCCAATTATATCTTAAGAAAAAAAAATTTTTTAAATAGTTGGAGTATAAACACCCAGCAAGTGAATTGGCTCAATAGATGTATACATCCATATAGCCAAATACCAATTAAAATTATGCAGATCTACTTTTATTGAAATAGAAAAGATGTCCATCCTGGAGTGCTAGGAGCCGTGTTGCAGAATAGTATAATCCTATTTCAATTAAAACCACATTTATATGCATGTATGCATAGAAAAGTCAGCTCTACAAGTGGTTACTGCTGATTTGTGGGATTATGGGTAATTTTGTTTTTTCTTATCTGTGGATTATTTTTCTACAACAAACATGGATTCCTTATATAAGAGATAATCAATGGGCCAAAGAGACCCTATTCCTTTCCTTCTCAACAGACACTAACGATACTCATTAGCTTAGTAACAAATATACTTAGTTGAGGTTTTTTCAACAAATGAAAACATCTAAATTCTATCCTTTTTGAGAAAAGCTAATTATTTCCAAAAGTGTTCATAAAAGCCAGAACTCTACCAAGAGTGGATTATAAGACTAAGAGCTAACAAATCACATTTTATGGTGGTGGGGGTAGGGGTGGGGGTGGGGTAGAACTCCTCTGAGATAAGGAAACATTCAATTTACTAGGGGAGCAGTGGCCTTCTAACAAGTGAAAAGGAAAGACTTGACAACCTGTTTCACTTTCTATAAATAAAACCTTAGAAGGCATATTGCCAAAGAAACACAAGTCAATATAAACCTTTATACACTGGACTGCCAAACTTCACTTTTAGACAGTATATTAATTATGTGGTCAATAACCACGGGTTTCATTAGTGTATTAAATACCATGATCAATATTATTTATACTTTTCCAAGACAGGCCACTCAGGGAAAAAAAGTGGGGGAGGGGGAAATTTTTGACCCTGCAGTTCAAAAGAGATCGGCACACTAGAGATTAGCAAGGCTTTAATGGAAAGCATAAAACACTGAAAATATGGACAGAAATCAGATTATTGCCCTTTTATTTTTTTTTCTTGCCTCTTTCACAATGAGACTGGAGGAACTCCAAGAACCATTTAAAATGAAGGCAAAATGATTAGATTTTTTTCCTAATTGCTTAACGCTGATGTCATGTTGTACGCAGAATAAACATTGATCTCAAAATGCAAGATGAGAAATAGAACAACATGAACAGCCTTTCAAGGTAAACCATATCCAAGAGAATTCCAAGAACCGTGGGCCAGGATCTATTTAGGCCATCCTCAGGGACCTCAATCTCTTAAAAGCCTAACAGTGGCGCCGACTTCTGATGCTCCTCCACCACTGATCTGATTTCAGGAGGGAAATCTGCTCAACGGCCTCCCTCCAGGGAGCCGCCCCGCCCCAGTCTCCCCACGTGGTCACCGAGAACACCCGGCGCCAGCGCAGTGGTCCCGAGATGTGTCAGGGCAACACGCTCTCCATGAGGAAGAGCCGTTGCGAGCGAGAACGAAGGGAATGCCGGGAGGAGTAGATGTGAGACTGGTTACTGGGCTGAAAGCTAGATGACCACTTCCAACCCTCAATTTGTCAATCCGGAATTGTGAAGACTGTAATTTTCCAGTCAGTGCTTGATAAGCAAGGTCAGGCAGAAAAGAGCTTCCATAAAAATGGTTGAGGCCTCAGCCCAAGAAGCGAGTGCCGCCCAATGACCATCGCCTGAGACTGGAATGTGTCCAAACCATCAGCCAGCCTGAGAAAGACCCTGCCTGTTGTGAGCAACGGAGTCGTCTGGCCTAGAGCTGGCTGCTTCCCTCCTGAGAGAGGACGGGTAAGGACGAAACAGCCAGGCCATCATCACTCTACAGCTACACAAAGGGCCGCCACATGCCGCCCCTGCACGGATTAAAACCCGGGTCCTCCCGCTGCAGGCTGACTGCAACACCGCCTGGATGCTCGGGGAGAGATGTGCAGCAAATGCCAAGTGGTGGGTCGCGGCAACTGGATAGATAATTAATATGATTAGAACACACAGAGCAAGCATGCTCTTGCTGACTGAAAAGCCCAGTAGCATAATTACTGTTTTCTTACTAGCTCACTGTCTGTACACATTTCAAAGCCTGGTTGGTGCTTGACTGCTGTGGAAACATCAATAAAATCCCAAAGTGCCAGATCATCAGCATTCTTGAGCACAATGGCTTTTTGTTTTTAGTGTTTTCATTCTTTTAAAGATGCATTTTAGGGTGGCAAACATTAGGACGAATGATCTCTAGGCCTTGGACTCATCTTTGAGTCTGTAATGAGTTAACATCTCCCCCAAGCGAACATTTATTATGAAGGCTAATTAATTGCTTTCCAGTTACAAGAATCCTTTGCATTCAAAGAAAGTAGGATTCACACGCAGAGAATATTCTGTTTATTAAAACAAAGCAGGGGAAACAAAGGGCCTCTCCTTCGAAATCCCTTCTATTTAACATAGCTTTAATCATGAAATGAAACATACAAGCGTAAGAAATACGTACAGGTAGAAAAAGCGCGCATTCACCAACCCAAATGCAACATTAATTGAAGTGAAAACGAAAGCAATGCTTTGTAGTTGCTGGGATGTCCCTGGGGGACAGCAAGTCCATGCTTATCAGCTTTCCTCAGAAGAGACAATTCTGATGAATATCAGACCCACTGACTCAGTCTACGAAACCCTGAAGGAGGGATATGCTTCAGATATAAAAGATCCGTCTTTGATTAATAATTCTACCCTAGTGCCATTCCAGGCCGTAACGACTCTGTGGCACCTCCCGAGAGAGCGAGCCTTCGAATTCCAGAAAGACACGCGCGCACTGCAGCAGAGGCTCCGCACGCCCGCTTCTCGGCTCCCTCTCCCAAGAGGGAGCCCAAGTCGCGAGGGTGTCGCCACGGGAGAGGCGGAAACCCTCATTACATAATTTCTTTCACTGTCTGCAGAGTTAGGGTCAATTACTTGTGCCATAATTCCTGCTTGAAGATAATGAAATCTTAATAAACGGACAAAAGCCTCAAGACAGAGGGAGTGGCCGGCACTACACTACCTGCCGCCGACCCGCTGGGACGGACAGTTCACACCAGAGCCGTCGAAGCCCGTTTTGCTTCGCCAAATAGGGTACGATGGGCTCCGAGAGGCGCCCAAGGGAGGAAAGCGCTTCGGCCGCCACAGAGCGGCTCTCTGGCTGCACAGCTCACATGGAAATGTCACATGGGGTGGGGGGAAGGAATCGGGTCCATTTCAGCTCTGCCTCTTCAAACTGCTGCCTCATCAGCCCTGCTCTTCTCACATTAGCGCGTTTCTCCTGATGTTCATGATCAGCCTTCTGCCATATTCTCTGTAGTCCACGGGCTTCACGTCCATCACGGTGGCCTTAATTCGAGACTCGTCCTTTGAGGAGAGAAAAGCAGTCTGTGAGTGGAGGAAAGCCCGTGGCACGGAGCGGTGGTGATAACCCCCTTTGCTTCAGAGGTTTCAATGATCCCAGCGGGAGAAAACACAAGGGCACGCTGGACTTAGTGTTCAGTCACTCCAATACAGAAAACAATCACCAGTTAGAGCCACGTTCGGAACTTCTGGAGCTGGGAGAGTGGACAGGAGCCCCTCTTCATCCTTCCCTCGTGCCCCCAAGCTCTCAGAAACCTAGATTCCAAATGGGATGGACCGTAGCGGGCTGATCTAGGTCAATTTATTTTCTCTGCAGAAGGGGACACAGGAGCCCAGAGAAGAGAAGTGACCTGCCTGAAGCCACAAGCTAGTTCTGAGAGTGGTGTGAAAGCAAAAGCGCCCACAGCAGAGGAGGAATCCCTGGTCTGGGGCCATCTCAGCTCTGCAAGAGACAAGCTCTCTGCACCTCACTGTCCCTGTCCGCACCACGAGAGCACTGCACGACCCCTCAAACCGTCCCCGGGTCCCACCTCACTCTGACACTCCGTCATAGACATTTGACTCCCTACCTCATTCACTGCCTACTAGCAGGTACTAGGGTTAAGGTGTAATAATAAAACAGAGTGAGGAAACCCTGAAACAAGCAGAGAGAACTCCCCGTCCTCACTCGTTCATCAGGACTCAACAATCCCTTTAGAGGCAGGATGACGGGATGCCCAGAAAGGGTGCAGTCTGGTTCCAGGGCTCAAGCACTTCTGTGTGCATGCGCTCCATAATGACGAGGTAATCCTATTTATAAGGATGGTGAAGAGCAAGCTCTGAAGCTGGGACCGGAATCTTAGTTCTGCCGTGTGCTGGCATATGACTTATGTATATTACTTATTCTCTGCATGCCTCCATTTTTCAGTGGTAAAATGGGGATAACAGTAGTTCCTACATGTGGGTTACTGCCAGGATCAAGTGAGATACTAGATGTAAAATAAAGGGTGTAGAAGAGTAACTGGCAGATAGTAAGTGCTCAATAAATGCTGTTATAGTAGGACTATCCAATTATATGATGTTATAGGCAACTTAAAGGAATTTTCAAGGTAATTTTAACTATGTGCGGTCTTTGTTTCACATACCAACCTCAGGGCCTAAACCTCATGGAAGTGAGTCTGCTAAACACCTTACCATTCTTTGTCAGTACACCAACAAAAAAAACCCCAGGTTGTAACTGAAGAGAACACGCAGCATTTCCCTCTAGATGTTCAACACTAGGCAGAACACTCAACCTCTCTAACTTTGTTTCCTCAGCGCTGGGAAGATCCAGGGAGCTTAGCCCTGGGTCTGGCACACAGTACACAATCAAGTGACAGCTGCCACCAGACTCTTGCTGTGGGTGACAAACAGTAGCTTCCCACCCCAGGTGACCCCACTTACATTGTAGGTCTCTAGTTTCACCCTGATCCTGAATGTGAAAGATCGGAAGTTGGCATTCTGGAAAACTTCCTCAAATGCTTGCTCATTCTGCAAAAATAAACGTTAAAACTTTAGGCATGGAAGCTACCAGACCATTTGAAAATACCCATTAAGATTTTTGAAGGGGTGGGGGCACCTGGGTGGCTCAGTTGGTTAAGCATCTGCCTTTGGCTCAGGTCATGATCCTAGGGTCCTGGGATGGAGCCCCGCATCGGGCTCCCTGCTCTGCGGGGAACCTGCTTCTGCCTCTGCCTCTGCCTGCCGCTCCCCCTGCTTGTGCTCTCTCTGTCAAATAAATAAATAAAATCTTAAAAAAAAAAAAATTTTTTTTTGAAGGGGCGCCTGGCTGGCTCAGTCAGAAGAGCATATGACTCTGTATTTTGGGGTTGTAGGTTCAAGCCCCACATTGGGTGTAGGGATTACTTAAAAATAAAATCTTTATTTTTTCTGAATTTTTTTATTTTTTAAGATTTTATTTATTTATTTGAGAGACAGCACAAGCAGAGGGAGCGGCAGAGGGAGAGGGAGAGACAGACTCCCCCCTGAGCAGGGAGCCCAAGGTGGGGCTCTATCCCAGGGCCCCGGGATCATGACCCGAGCCGAAGACAGACATTCAACCCACTGAACCACCCAGGCACCCCAAGAAAAAAACATTTTTAAAAAGACTTTTGCGAAAAATCTCAAAATTTTTTTACCCCCAGTGGTTTAAATTACTTAGGAATGACTAATCTATAGGTGACATTTCATTACATAAAACTGTTTAGGTAGAGGGGCGCCTGGGTGGCTCAGTCGTTAAGCGTCTGCCTTCGGCTCAGGTCATGATCCCGGGGTCCTGGGATTGAGCCCTCCATCGGGCTCCCTGCTCCACAGGAGGTCTGCTTCCCTCTCCCACTCCCCCGCTTGTGTTCCCTCTCTCACTGTGTCTCTCTCTGTCAAATAAATAAATAAAATCTTAAAAAAAAAACTGTTTAGGTAGAATTTTATTAATAAACTAAAATACTCTACCTATAGTAGTCAAATTCACAGAGACAGAAAGTAGAATGGTTGCCAGGGCCAGAGGAAGGGGAAATGGAGAATTAGTACCTAATGAGTGTACTGAATGTAACAATGGTTAAAATGGTAAATTTTATGTTATGCATATTTCACCATAATAATAATAATAATAAAATTAAACCACTCTTAGAAACACATTTCTAAACTTCAAAAGTTTGTGATGGAATCTCAGGGTTATGAATTTGAGCCCCATGTTGGATGTAGAGATTTACTTAAAAATAAAATATTAAAGGGACCGCCTGGGTGGCTCAGTTGGTTAAATGTCTGTCTTTGGCTCAGGTCATGATCTTGGGGTCCTGGGATCGAGCCCCATGTCAGGACCCCTGTTCAGTGGGGAGCCTACTTCTCCCTCTGCCTGCCACTCCCCCTCTGCTTTTGCGTGCTCTCTCTGACAAAATCTTAAAAAAAAAAAAAAACTTAAAAAAATAAAGTCTTAAAAAATAAAAAGAATTGAGGGAAGAAATAGTCAGAAAAAAGTTCAAGTTTTCATACTGTTTTAGTCTCTGCATTTACAGTTATTTGTGAGCAAGTGAAGAAGGCAGGTGAAATGGGTAAAGATTAGGGAAAGTTTGAAAAGCACAGTTCTCTCCCTCTTTGTCTTGTCCCTCAAACACTATTTAAGCTTTTTTTTTTTTAAGACTTTATTTGACACAGACAGAAAGAGAGCAAAAGAAGAGGGAGAAGCAGAGGGAGAGGGAGAAGCAGGCTCTCCACTGAGCAGGGAGGGAGTCCAACTCGGGGCTCGATCCCAGGACCTTGGGATCATGACCTGAGCCGAAGGCAGACGCTTAATGACTGAGCCACCCAGGCATCCCTATTTAAGCTTTTACTTTTTTTTTTTTTTAAAGTAATCTCTACACCCAGTGTGGGGCTCAAATAGATGACCCTGATATCAAAAGTCACATGTTCCACAGAGTGAGGCAGCCAGGCGCCCCACTAATTAAGCTTTTTTATTAAAAAAAAAGTCTGGTAAGCAGAAAGGAATCAGAGAAAACATTTTATATAAATATGCATAAAATTTCCAGTAACTTTATATAAAATTAATAGTTCGTGTCAGTCAATATTATCTTTTCAAACCACATGGAACAAGAAAATGGTTTTGTTACACAGAACTCTTGTATAAAAGTTACTTCACATATACACACAAAGTCCTCTGGGCTTTCAGGTATGTAAATAAAACAATGTGTTAAACCTTAAGAAAATTATACTAGTTGCCATTATTCTTCAAGATAAGAGAAACCATGGAGCATGTACTCCAAGAATATTATGGTTCCTGAGGGAAGAGTTTCTATATGTCCTCATTCACCAGCGGTAAAAACAGTGAAATGTAATAAGCTCATAAAAAACCCTGAAAAAGGGCGCCTGGGTGGCTCAGTTGGTTAAGCGACTGCCTTCGGCTCAGGTCATGATCCTGGAGTCCCGGGATCAAGTCCCACATCGGGCTCCCTGCTTGGCAGGGGGTCTGCTTCTCCCTCTGACCCTCTCCCCTCTCATGCTATTTCTCTCTCGTGCGTGCTAATAAATAAATAAATAAATAAATAGTATAAATAAATAGTATAAATAAATAAATAAATAAATAAAATCTTCAAAAAAACAAAAAACCCTGAAAAGCTGCCTCGAGCCTTAAAATCTGATATGAAAATAAAGAACCAGGCAAAACAGATGAAAGATACCATCATACTTTAAAGTCAATTCCAGTTCTTTTATAAAAGGGGCTTGTTGGCATTATTTTCAGAGATCTCACAAACAATTTTAAAAAGGTGTGTGCTGGGGGAGGGGGGGAGCCAAATGGACAAACTGAAGACAGGGAAGAATAAGAAAAACACACCAAACCAATGACAAATCTTTTTTTTCTTATTGTGTGTGTGTGTGTGTGTGTGTGTTTCCTTAGTGGTTTATTTAGAAATTTTCTAAGCAATTTGGAGGAAAAGTGGAAAAATCTATAGAGAGATGCTAATTTGTGTGGCCCAGAAAACACAGCTTTCATTGGTCATCTTTACACATTTTTTTTAAACGATTTTATTTATTTGAGAAAGAGAGCATGAGTGGGGGAGAGGGACAAAGGCAGAGGGAGAAGCAGACTCCCCACTGAGCAGGGAGCCCAATGCAGGACTCCATCCCAGGACCCTGGGATCATGACCTGAGCCAAAGGCAGACGCTTATTAACCAACTGAGCCACCCAGGTGCCCCCATCTTTACACATTTTATCTGAGTATCTTTCCTACATTTAGCAAAATCAGTAATCTATTCCCTACATTAAATAAACCTAATATACTAAAATACAAATTTATAAAAATGAAATGGATAAAGTTACCTTAGGAAAGAAAGTTACTTTGTAAGAACTGCATCTGAAGACCTGGAGTAGCAAGTACCTTATATGTGAATTTAAACCAGGATTTGACTCAACTTTTCAGGAAGGTGTTTATTATGTTAAAAGGGCACATCTGTACCTCAGGTTACTTCAGAAGATACCTTCCAGATCTCAAGTGATTGTAGGCACATCAACTTTAGTGTGCTAACAGTAACAGAAGTAAATGTTTTATACTTGTAAAGTGCTGTTTTTAAAGCATTTTTTTTTTTTTTAAGGAAGCTCCACACCCAATGTGGAGCTTAAACTCACAACCCTGAGATCAAGAGCTGCACGCTCTACCGAAAGAGCCAGCCAGGTGCCCACAAAGCACTTTTTTATACATTACTTGATTACTCATTGTTAGTACACCCAAGGTGGACAAAATTTGACAGAATCAGATGAGCTCTTAAATCATCATCAGACTGAGAAACTATATACAACAACCCAAAGAAGTTGAAAAAAATTAAAGAGCAAAAAAAGGGTGTTATTGGCAACTGTTACAGTAATAATAAAAGATGAGGCCAACCTTCTCTTTTAACTCCCCAAGATAAGCAGTGTTTTGTCCAATGATGGTCTCTGCAGACTCTTGGAAACAAGTGACCCACTGATTCTCTTGAAAATCAGCAATATTTACCTGAAAAACACACTATATATTAATTCAGCCAAGAAATAATAAAAGGAAGACATACTCAGAGACTGGAAGATTAACTTTTTCCATTCATTAAAATAATTCCCAAGGAAAAAACCATTACCGCTATATATGCTATATTCTTTCAAAAGAGGAAAATACTGCAGAAAGAAGTTTAAAATGTAAGTCTGGATCACAGGAGGAACACAATATGCCGTGGACATGTGATTTCAGATCTCAGTGGAGATAACAACCCAACTCACCTCTCCTTCAGACACAGAATCCAGGTACACCAGACTAGGTTCCCCTCCAGCTGCAATGCCCTTTGGACTCAAGGTTTTGAATGAGCCTCCAAAGAGTGACAGCAGGTTCTCTGCATTTCAAACTCTACATCCTTCAGTCACTAGTTCCATAAGACTAGTTCCATTCACTGCTGAACATCCCAGACTATTTAAAAGCTTGAGCTTAAGGACCTTCATCCAGCTGCCAAACTTAACTAGCAACAGAAATGAGCAATCAAGTGTCTCCACTTGGACAATGTAAAATTAAACAGGGGAGAGTCAGGGAAGAAAGTGGATCACACAGAATCCACCTGCTAAAGTAAAAGTCTTAGTACCTATAAGAAAGCAAAGGTTTTTTTGGTTTTTTTTTTTTAAGGTAGCATTTGATGATTCTACATATTTGCTTGGCATATACATGGAGGTTTAATATCAAAAGTTATGATGAAAAAATAGGGGACAAGAAAAGTTAAAAACACTCACATATATGAGAGAATATATCACACACTAGGGTTCACACCTACAGTATGTTTACCTCATGCTATTCCTAGAGGCAAAGAGCTGAGGAGGGTGACAATGGAGACATCATCTCGTGAAACCAGTGTGCTGGGATTCCTATTTACGAGTTTCACAGAAAGGCTGATAAACCATCTAAAACAATTTTTTCAGGGCGCCTGGGTGGCTCAGTCATTAAGCGTCTGCCTTCGGCTCAGGTCATGATACCAGGGTCCTGGGATGGAGCCCCACATTGGGCTCCCTGCTCAGCCAGGAACCTGCTTCTCCCTTTCCTGCTCCCCCTGCTTGTGTTCCCTCTCTAGCTGTCTCTCTCTCTCTGTGTCAAATAAATAAATAAAATTTAAATTTAAAAAAATTTTTTAAATTAAAAAAAATAAACAATTTTCTCCATCCTAGTTCGATGAAGTTAAGTTTATGTTTATTTTCTGTAAAAATAGGAAGCTTAAATGTAGAAATGTAGAACTTTCCTGCTGAACTAACATTTTTTTTCCAAATTTTTTTATGTTATGTTAATCATCATACATTACATCATTAGCTTTTGTGAACTAACATTTTAAGAGGCAATTAGAATATAGAAATGATAAGTAAAATCCTTTATTTTTTATCTAAAAATATTTTTAATTAATTCATTTACTTTAAATTTGCTATTACAAGGGGAAAAAAAAGGAAAATGCAGAAGAAACTAGAAATCAACCAGAAATAACCTCAATCAACACTCTGGTATTTGTCCTCTAGGTCTGTTTTGTGTGTGTGTACATACTTCAAGACTATATCAAACACTCCATTTAAAATTTGCCGTTTCAATTAATAAACCTGAACATATATTCATGTCATTTTCAAATATTTTAACTGTAGAAAACTGTCAAATGATTGGCAGATTCTGATGCCTTCACAGTATTCCACATTACAGAGATATAATAAAGGAATTAACCAATAAAATATTAAGGAATTTTAAGTTGTATCACAGTTTTCAAAATAACAGAGTAAGAAATAACTTTACACAGCTGTAAACATCTCTGATGATTTCTTAGAAGAAATTCCCTCCAAGTGTTTAATGTGCCAGAAAATATAAACATTTTTAAGGCTCCTGATATATTACTGCCAAATCACCTTCTAGAAAAATGCAAGAATACCTATTATCATTTAGTATTATGGTTTTTTTTTTTAAAGGACACCCTCCACTTTAAAGGTTTTTAAAACAGACACAATTCTTTTTTTTTATTTTTTTATTTTTATTTTTTTTAAAGATTTTATTTATTTATTTGAGACAGAGAGAATGAGAGAGAGAGAGCACATGAGACGGGGGAGGGTCAGAGGGAGAAGCAGACTCCCCGCGGAGCAGGGAGCCCGATGTGGGACTCGATCCAGGGACTCCAGGATCATGACCTGAGCCGAAGGCAGTCGCCTAACCAACTGAGCCACCCAGGCGCCCCAGACACAATTCTTACAATGCAAAAAAGCCACAGTCCCGCATCAGCATGCAGTCACATTCCTGAGAAGTCAGCTCTACAAAGGCTAAGAGGAACAGATTATCTACAAGAAAAATAACTAAATATAGGCACTGGCTGTATAATTACTGCTCTCCAGAAATGCCATTGCACATTAATTTGTCTTCATACCAGTTAGCAGAAGAGTGTCAGCGATTCTGCATTGTACTACACGCACAGCAACCGCCATCAGCTGCGTATCTAAATGCAACTTTCTGGTATGAAAAAAAGCTCTTAGTAGGAGAACAGACAGTAAGAAGCTCTTTAGCACTTACTCATCTGCAGGCTTCCTACCCCCAGCCATCTTATTTTTGCTGTTGTCTCTACAGGGCCTGGCTCTTGGCAGGGACTCAGGAGACAGTACAGTACTTCCCATCTACCCATTCTACTTACTGACAGGATCATGCGGTACTTGAAGCTGGGAAATTCACTGTCACACTTTTCACAGCGGTATAATCCATTCTGTTGGTCAATCACTTTCTTATTGCAGTCCTGAGTTGGGCAGGCCTGATACATACAGTTCTCCTTGCGAAGATACACGACGGTTGCCACAGAGCTAAAATAGTCGGCCTTCGGGAGAAAAGAATGCCATGAGATCTAGAACACAAGGCCTACGTTCGAGACGGGACTCTGAGGCCGCCCACAGCTTGCCCTTACATGTAAGCGCTCAGTGTTTACATACACGAATCCCTAAGATCCCACTGGCTTTAGAGGGAGTAATTTCTGCTATAGCTTTTGAAATCACTTGTGCTGACTCCAAAACCTACAAAGATAATAAATTAAGTTCTAAAGGGTATTATCCCTTAACAATGAAAGCGAATTCTAAATTAGACCAAATTAATTAATTAAAAACAGAAAAAGACGCGGGGCGCCTGGGTGGCTCAGTCGTTAAGCATCTGCCTTTGGCTCAGGTCATGATCCCAGGGTCCTGGGATCGAGCCCCACATCGGGCTCCTTGCTCGGCAGGAAGCCTGCTTCTCCCCCTCCCACTCCCCCTGCTTGTGTTCCCTCTCTCGCTGTGCCGCTCTCTGTCAAATAAATAAATAAAATCTTAAAAAAAAAAACAGAAAAAGACGCTATGAAAGACAAAGGCTTCAAGAGACAAGATTTGTTCCTCCGGTTCCTCTGACTCTCCCAAGGTAACCGACGGAGGAAACACAGGCGAATGCGGGCGAACCCAGCGCAGCGGTGGCCAGCCGCCCTCCCACAGGTACAACAGCAGCAGTGATTTCCGGGGCCTACAGTCCCCTACATCTTTGTCTAGGCCACGGTGGCAAACTTTGTAGAAAGCCAGACAGGAAGTATTTTAGGCTCTGCAAGCCAGTCACTGTCTCTGTCGCCAACGCACGCATGAGCTGCTTGCCAACCCTGGCCTACGCCGTCGACGCAGGGACGCCACCGAGGTCAATGCAGCAAGGACTATGTCATGTGCTCCTGCTTTATGTTGTCCCTATTTGTTTTGCTTTTTACCTCTCACAGAGAGGATACAGAGTGAATAATTTTGGGGGGTGAACAGTTCCCTCTGGGTGTACTCCGAATTCAGAGCCAGGTCGGCAACCTCTGGGGCTTCCCAATGTCTCAGACCAAAAAAAGGCCAAACAATAATGTGAATGTTTAAAGAGACTGAGTGAGGCCTCAATCTAGAAGGCTCCAAGAAAGTAACTCTCGGGGCGCCTGGCTGGCTCAGTCAGGAGAGCATGCGACTCTTGATCTCGGGGTTGTGCATTTGAGCCCCACAGTGGGTACAGAGGCTACACCCTAGGAGAAAGTCTCCTGGAGAATGCCTGTTGAGTTTTCCTGTATTTCTAGGTAAGATCCAGATTCAATGCACGACTTTAAAGTTTGGGTGCAAATAGGTGCTCTCCAGGCCTGATTTCTTTTTTTTAATTTAATTTAATTTATTTTTTTTAAAGATTTTATTTATTTATTTGAGAGAGAGAGAATGAGAGACAGAGAGCACGAGAGGGAAGAGGGTCAGAGGGAGAAGCAGACTCCCCGCTGAGCAGGGAGCCCGATGTGGGACTCGATCCCGGGACTCCAGGATCATGACCTGAGCTGAAGGCAGTTGCTTAACCAACTGAGCCACCTAGGCGCCCTCTTTTCTTTTTTTAAAAATTTATTTATTTTTAAGTAATCTCTACACCCAACGAGGGGCTAGAACTCACAACCCTGAGATCCAAGAGTCACATACTCTTCGAAGTGAGTGAGCCAGGTGCCCCCAGGCCTGATTTCTTATTACATACTTTAGATCTAAGAGGGACACTGGGTGTCAAGAGAAACTGAAGAGTGGCTGCTCCTCTGACCAGGACAACACAGATCTAATGTTTAATTCTCAAGATGCTGTATGACAGCATCATAAGATGCCGCCGATGACAATGATGGATAAGGAGTACAGCGAAATGAGACAGTAAAGAATAAAAACTATGTTATATAATATGAAAATAATAAAAGTAGGAATTGTGTTTGGGGAGCATAAAGGAGAAATAAATGACTTAAATGTTGAACTGCTGGCAGAATACAGGTTTAGATCAAGACTGGAAGGGGTGCCTGGGTGGCTCAGTCATTAAGCGTCTGCCTTCGGCTCAGGTCATGGTCCCAGGGTCCTGGGATCGAGCCCCACATCGGGCTCCCTGCGCTGCGGGAAGCCTGCTTCTCCCTCTCCCACTCCCCCTGCTTGTGTTCCCTCTCTCGCTGTGTCTCTCTCTCTGTCAAATAAATAAATAAAATCTTAAAAAAAAAAAAAAAAAAGACGGAAAGAGCGTCATTACATACAAACATTGAAAGGAAGCTGCAACTAAAGTCAAATACGAGAGCCAGTTCCTGTCGGAGAATAGTGGCAAACGCTTGGCCCATGAGAGGTTAGTATCGTGCAGCCAGTGGAGGCCCACGTGAACTGCCTGATGTCTGACACGGAGCCTCGTTAATGCTCAGTGTTGGCTCTAACCTCAAAACGCATCTTCTTGGTATGTGGGCATTTCGATTTGCAGGAACAATCAGCAAAAATAAATATGGACCCGAAGTCATTACCTCTTCATTAAGATCCCTCTAAGAATTAAACAACTCTCTAAGTCAGAGTTCATAACTTTTTTTTTGCCTCAAGATACGTGAGAGCTCCCTGCGCGGCAGGGAGTCTGCTTCTCCCTCTCCCACTCCCCGTTTGTGTTCCCTCTCTCGCTGTGTCTTTCTGTCAAATAAATAAATAAAATCTTTAATAAAAAAAAAAAAAAAAAGATACGTGAGAGATGGGGTGCCTGGGTGGCTCAGTCGTTAAGCGTCTGCCTTCGGCTCAGGTCATGATCCCAGGGTCCTGGGATCAAGTCCCACATCAGGGTCCCTGCTCGGCGGGAAGCCTGCTTCTCCCTCTCCCACTCCCCCTGCTTGTGCTCCTGCTCTCGCTGTCTCTCTCTCTGTCAAATAAATAAATAAAAAATCTTAAAAAAAAAAAAAAGATATGTGAGAGATACACGGAGGCATGGCTCCCTCACCCTGGCAGTGATTCTCCACCGTCACGTAATCCTCTGGTCAGAGCACTGGTTAAGAATCATAGCTCTGAATGAATGTCTGACAGCTAGTACCAGAAATCAGGTTTGAAAACTCATTCTTTTGCATACTTTATGTGCTTTTGTGAAGAAAGTTAGGAATGTGGGATACCTTGTCACCATGGCCCAGGTTCTCTGATTTAACCTCATATAAAGTTTTCCAGTTGGTGTTGCTCCCTCCTATTCCTCCACTCTTTAGATCAGAGATGGAAACACCATCTAAGGCTCGTCCTTCTGAGTCAAACCTGAAAAATAAACAAAGAATGACAGGTACTTTATATATATTTATTGAATATATTACTTGTGTCTAAATGCCAGATACAGGCCATCCACACCCCCAACCCCCTACTCATCCAACTTTCATAGGTCATGGTCACGTGGGCTGAAATTAGTATCCTCCTTGTATCTTAAGCCAACTGCAGCAAGGGAATGACCTCTTTTCATCTCAATTGCTTTGATGCCCCCCAGTGGTCAAGAAAGACAGTGCCAAAATACAACAACCTTTTCTTAAATTAGCATCTGGTACATAGTTCTTTAGGCTACTGATGCTCATTCCCAGTCAATAGCTGCATCTTTATCATTACTGAAATATATCAGCATAGAAAGTGGCAGTCCCCATATTATAACATGGTGGCAAAAAACGTTCCCATGGTAAAAGATCTTATAAGCCTGGGGCACCTGGGTGGCTCAGTTGGTTAAGTGTCTGACTTCTAAGCATCTGACTTCAGCTCAGATCACAATCCCAGGGTCCTAGGATTGCCTCAGGCTCCACTCTCAGTGCGGAGTCTGCTTATCCCTCTTCCTCTGCCCCTCCCCCAGCTTGTGCTCTGTCTCAAATAAATAAAATCTTAAAAAACAAAAAAAGATCTGGTAAGCCTGATAATAGAGTTTAAAGGATTATATAATCCATAGTAATTTAACAGAAGATAAATAGATAGCATCTTCTTAGTGAGATTTTACCTATGCCAATATCAAAATTAACATTAATTTGTGCTACAGTATTATTAAAACTGATGATACTTTAAAAAAAAATTTTTTTTTAAGATTTTTATTTATTTATTTGACAGAGACACAGTGAGAGAGAGAGCACAAGCAGGGGGAGTGGGAGAGGGAGAAGCAGGCCCCCCGCAGAGCAGGGAGCCTGATGCGGGGTTCGATCCCAGGACCCTGGGATCATGACCTGAGCCGAAGGCAGACACTTAATGACTGAGCCACCCAGGTGCCCCAAAACTGATTATACTTCTTGATCACATATCAGCTGATATGAAGGAAAGTGGCTCAGAAACATAGTTGTGGCAGGGAAGAGTCAATCTGAGATTAAAAACATGCCAATGTCATCTAAAAGGAGGATAACTAAAAGCTAAACACATACAGAACAGGCTTTTTAAAAAGAGACCATCTAACAGAATGGATGCTGCCTTAAGCTGCAGACAATTGCCTTCACATTCTGTCAGGTAAGCGGCTAAATCCGTCACAGAAGCACAGCAAGGTCCATAAATCTGTTTCACCACTACTAGCTACACCAGTTTACGGTTTCAAAAACTCCAAGAAGACATTTGCCACCAAAGATAGCTCATCAGGAATCAACAGAGCAAGGACAGAGGCAGCCCTTCTCACAATAAAAAATCCCACATTGTTATAACCAAGATCTAACATTACCAATCCTTGCCTAGGTAGGGTGTGTGCACTGAACTTCTCTTTGATCAATGCCAGTTATTTTATTCTGGAGACAGCTATGTCTTTTTATGTTGACCAGGATCACTGTTATTGACAAGTAAAATATGAAGACCTTAATGTGGGCATGCAATTAACCTGGGGTCAAGCTCTAGAGCCCGAAAGAAAATCAAGCAGTAAGAACAAACCAAAGCTGTGGTTATTTCTGGTCAGACTACAGATAGGCCCTGCCTTCTAATGCCATGCCAGCTACCAGGATAGTTACATATAGATGCGTGTGGATACTCAGAAGGCCGGCTTGAGTGACATGAACACTCGAGTAGCTGTTTCATGAAATCATTCAAATACTAGTGCTTCTAGTGGCTCACACTACACTCAGAATAAAAGTGAGAAGTCTGTCACAGGAACTAATTCTTTAAGTACTAAAACCCTAGGCCAGAAGTGGAACCCGACACAACTCCCCTGGGACTACAGCTATACAAATTATTAAAGCTCAAGCTAGTTAAAGTGTTTTCCCTGACCACATCAATTCTTGCATACCGTGTTTCAGTTTGAAGTGCTCCTTAAAGGCAGAGTTTTAACACCCTACAAAGCTAGATACAGTGAGATTTTAATAGGCTCTCCTCAGCCTGAGTACTTGGGAAATAACAATACAATGCCAACAAAAGCCCATTGTTCCCACTGCACTTTATCAGAGTCCAGTGAACACACACCAGAAGATGCGTTCAGCACCAAGTGGACAAAACAAGGAAGCACATTCTTCCCCCACCCCCTGGGAGCCTGCAGCTTTAAACCTAGGGAAAAAAACTGCCCCCCACAGTCCTGCCCACAGCTGTGAGAGCCTGGTAGCCCCTTACTTTGGCAGGATCGAGGCCGGCTGCAGCACAGCACTTCCATTCTGCCGGCCTCCTCTGCAATATTTGGGTCTGTCATGGGATTACAGGTTTGTCAGTTTAAGGGCTTTAAAGCCATCCTCTCAGAAGGCATAATGCTTCCAAGAAATATAGGAACTGCTCGATTCAGTAACAAAGCCCTCTGCTCGGCAGACAGCTCACATACTGATCGTGAGAGCCAAAAGAGCCAGCTCTTCTCACTCAAAGGCCGGGCTCAAATAAACCCTTTGTTTAGTCCCATAAAACCTACCATCCACGAAGCTTATAGGCCTCTGGGATGTCAGGATTCACAATGACCGTGCTTGAAGACAGTACAGAGAGGCTCCGTCCACCAAAATCAGAAACTCTGGCTCCTTTGATAGCCATCACGGGTTGTCTAGAACCATCAAATCTATCAGCCTGAGTATTAACAAAAACACCAAACAAATATAGTGAACAGGGGTCACTAGCAGGAAGGACACAGAACATTTTTATAGAAAACAAGGAAAACAGTCAGTAGCAGAGTAAATGCAATAAATGGTACATGGAATCTATCCAATATAACCTCACACCCAGGAATCTGTTCCAAGATAAAGCAAAACTAATCTAGAGTTAGAGGAAAGATCATTTCACTGTGTAAAACTAAGATCACAGCATATTTCACAAAAGTAAATCAAATAAAGGATTTCAGATATTCCCTGGCCAGCTCAATCCTTCTTTAGGAAGGGCCTATACGGCCAAAGCCCCACAACTCTCAAGACAAGACAGCCGCCCGGCTCTCTACGTCTCTGCCTTCTGCACATGCCCCAACTGCTCAAGCAAATACTTACATCCTCCCCCCACAGAGTAGCGGTGACCACTTTCCCTGACATGTCCATCAAATAGATATTTCGCTTAGAAACTTCTCTGTTGTTAGATTTCACTGTGATTTTGGTGGCATCTTCGTAGCTCTTGCAGATCCCAATTATGTCTAAAATACAGGCACAATGTGTTAGCAAAAATGGTCAAGGCACCCATTACAGCATGATCAAAGGCTGAATGGCAAGCACTTCAGTCCCTTACATGTTGCAAACAAAACCAGTAATCACAACTCTCTTTGCTCTCATACACAGACTTACCTATAAGTGAGTCTTTAGGCTTGTTCTCCAGGTCACTAATCCCTGTGAAATCAAACTGAACTGTAGGTAAATGATGACCATGTTCACAGGGCATGACAGAAGTCTCATTGTTGAAGGTCATCTCATAGTCATTTTTAACAGCTGTGAACTGTTTGTTAGCAATCTTCAGGATGCCTTTAGAGATGTAATAGACCTGCAAAAGAGGCAAGCCATGGAATGTGGGTAGTCTATCAGATTCAACAAACAACTCCTTACCACCACGCAGTTCTCCAATGGACGAGAGATCCCTCCCTCCTCCCGGTACCACTCAATGGTTTCAGTTCTCAACGTAACACTACCCTACCTTGTTCATGTCGATAAGGGGAAAGAACTTGTCCACTTGCTCATTGAAAGCAGTAGCTCTGATTTCACCCTGCAGAAGCATGCAAGAGCAGGTCAGAATTGTGCTTATCAAATTTTACCCCTGATCTTTAAGGCAGTCACACAGGCACAAACGGAATGTGTGAGAGCTACGGACACCCCAGAAACACACATTTTATAGTCACATATTCAAGTTATTCACAATGGAACAACCTAGGGTTAACTAGCTGATCCTGCTGTGGTGCTTTATTAACCTCAAGTTAGAGACCTAAAAAAAAAAAAAGCAAACAAAAAAACACAAGAAACCTAATGATTTTAATATTCTGATAACAAAAATAAATTCTGAACACTGAGTGACACAAATGAAGCCCACAAGGAAGTGTGATGAGCCAAATGATTCACCAGCTGCCCTCACGCTCCTACCAAGCAAGGAATTACATCATATTTGGGAGTCACTGCCAAAATGTTGTAATACATCATGTTTTCAAGTTGCTTGTAATTTGATTTTCACTTTTACTTTTCCATCAGTCAAAATACTACAGACAGGGGAGGCTGGCTGGCTCAGTTAGGGGCGCATGCGACTCTTGATCTCAGGGTTGTAAGTTCAAGCCCCACGTTGGGTGTAGAGATTACTTAAAACAAAAACAAACTTCAGATGAATAAGAAACTTAAAGGGCTGAAATTTTAGCCAACTGACAGATTAGACCGATAATCTGGTAAAAAATTAGGTTCTGATATAGATTCTGCCACCATACAGTCAATATATTTGGGGTATCAGTCCATCTTCCAAAAACAAACCACCTATTTTTTTTCTGCCTGCTCAGAAGTCTGAGCCAATAGGAAATACGCAGCAGCTTGAAAACAATGTATCAAGTACATATCAGGAATTATAAACAAAACTAACAGAGAAATGGCTAACAAGACTGTCGAGATTCCACATTGTGGATTTTTTGTCTCTTCATCACGGTTTGGTTTTGTTTAAGTAAAGCATAGAGTCTACACAGGCAGAATCCATCTCCCACAAAACTGTTCACTTCTCAAGGCGGCTGGTGCATGCTTTCTGCTGTGAAAAACAACACTTTGCTCATAAGCAGACATCACTCCTCACAGCTTCAATTTAGCCTGCAAACAGGTCAGACAGAGTGTCTCTGGTTTCTCTTGCTCATGAGGATGCTCAAACATTTGAAAACTAATTTCTACTGCTACAAATGCTTTCATTTAAAATCAAGGATTTCAGGGGCGCCTGGGTGGCTCAGATGGTTGGGCGTCTGCCTTCGGCTTGGGTCATGATCCCAGGGTCCTGGGATCGAGCCCCGCATCGGGCTCCCTGCTCCGCGGGAAGCCTGCTTCTCCCTCCTCCACTCCCCCTGCTTGTGTTCCCTCTCTCGCTGTGTCTCTCTCTGTCATATAAAAAAAAATTAAATTAAAAAAATAAAATAAAATCAAGGATTTCAGGGGCGCGTGACTGGCTTAGTTGGTAGAGTGTGTGACTCTCAGAAATAAAATCATTAACATCAAGGATTTTAGGGGCGCCTGGTTGGCTCAGTTGGTAGAGTATGCGACTCTTTTTTGTCGTTGTTGTTAAAAATTTTGTTTGTTTAAGTAATTTCCACACCCAACATGGAGCTCGAACTCACAACCCCGAGATCAAGAGTCCCATGCTCTAGGGGTGCCTGGGTGGCTTAGCCAGTTGAATGTCTGACTCTTGGTTTCGACTCAGGTTATGATCTCAGGATCATGATCTCAGGGCTGTGACACCAAGCCCTGAGTCAGACTCCGCACTCAGTGGGAAGACTGAGAATCTCTCCCTTTCCCTCTGCACCTCCCCTGCAACTCATGTGCTCCTTCTCTCAAGTAAACAAATCTTAAAAGAGAGAGAGAGAGAGTCAACAGAGTCACATGTTCTACCTACTGAGCCAGCCAGGCGCCCTGAGTATGTGACTGTTGATCTCAGGGTCATGAGTCCAAGGTGCACTTTGGGCACGGAGCCTACTTAAAAAGAATAAATAAACTAAAAAAAATTTTTTTGGGCGCCTGGGTGGCTCAGTTGTTAAGCGTCTGCCTTCGGTTCAGGTCATGATCCCAGGGTCCTGGGATCGAGCCCCACATCGGGCTCCCTGCTCGGCGGGAGGCCTGCTTCTCCCTCTCCCTCTGCCCCTGCTTGTGTTCCCTCTCTCGCTGTGTCTCTCTGTCAAATAAATAAAATCTTTAAAAGAAAATTTTTTTAAAAAATAACATAACATAAAATAAAAGGATTTTATTTAAGACCTTTAACCCTTTGGGGCACCTGGCAAGCTCAGTTGGTTAAGCATCCGACTCTTGATTTCAGCTCAGGTCATGATCTCAGGGATGAGAGATTGAGCCCCACGTCAGGCTCCAAACCGGGTGTGGAGCCTGCTTAAGATTCTCTCTCCCCCTCCCCCCACACAACCCCCTCTGGGAAGAAAAAAAAGACCTTTAACCCTTTGCTCCTAGACAGCATCAAAAGACTATAAAAAAGGAAAGACAATAGTAACAATCATGTTTATTTTTGGCCTACTCCGGTTTTTCATCACACAGGCCTGTTTCTCAGACTGCTCCTATCTGCCCACTTGACAAATACTCACACTTTCATCAACTAGTTCTATGGAGAAAAGCTTCCCTTCCCCTCGGGAATTGCTCCAGGTACGGATCTGACTTTTGTTGGTAACTCGAGCACAGATAGTCCACCTAAAAATCAAATAGATTATATTAGTGCTCAGAGGCTTACCTGGGACAGATCTAAAAGGTTCCCTTCATCTTCCTATAGCCTTTCTTATGCATATTCCATTTTTCAATGTAAGCTGTATTTTAGTCCAGCTAATTAAAACCCCAAGATGACATACAGGTTTGACAGTTTGTAGAATAAGCAAGTAGTAAAACATACAAGATGATTTAACACTAACTCATTCTCCTGTCAAATTAGTAAATTTATAAACTCTCTCCCTTCTCCAAAAAGCATCACCAAGGCAACGGTATCCCCTTAATGAAAGGTTCTAAGCTAGACGATGCAGTAATACCAGCAATTATATTTTGCCACTATTTTCAATTATGGGAACTGATAAAACTGGTGTCAAACTTCTGTCTCCATTCTGACACACCTTGAATATATAAATACAAAATTATGGGACATGGTATTGGTAAGCCACCAAAAGAAAACACGCTAAAGCAGTATGACCTCAGACAGAGGCCACTTAAAAAAAAAGGAGGTACAAGGGGCGCCTGGGTGGCTCAGTCGTTAAGCGTCTGCCTTCGGCTCAGGTCATGATCCCAGGGTCCTGGGATCAACCGCCGCATCGGGCTCCCTGCTCAGCGGGGAGTCTGCTTCTCCCTCGCATGCCCTCTCTCTCTCTCTCTCGAATAAATAAATAAAATCTTAAAAAAGAAAAAAAAAAGGAGGTACAAGATCCAATACCCAGTCCTGGGGCCCATACTGAACACAAGTGTTGGGCACATTAGTTACCTTACTCATTTTCCCTGCACTGCAAAAAATTGAAGATTAGATAAAAACATATCTGAAAGAATTCTGGAAAGAGAACTCACTGATTTTTTTTTTTTTTTTAAGATTTTATTTATTTATTTGACAGAGAGAGACACGGTGAGAGCAGGAACACAAGCAGGGAAGTGAGAGAGGGAGAAGCAGGCTTCCCGCCGAGCAGGGAGCCCGATGCGGGGCTCGATCCCAGGACCCCCAGACCATGACCTGAGCCGAAGGCAGACGCTTAACGACTGATCCACCCAGGCGCCCCAGAACTCGCTAATTTTTAACTGCTACAATTAACTTTTTTTTTTTTTAAAGATTTTATTTATTTATTCGACAGAGAGAGAGAGAGAGCACAAGTAGGTAGAGAGGCAGGCAGAGGGAGAGGGAGAAGCAGACTCTCCACTGAGCAGGGAGCCCGACACGGGGCTCGATCCCAGGACCCCGGGATCATGACCTGAGCCGAAGGCAGCCGCTTAACCGACTGAGCCACCCAGGCGCCCCTACAATTAACTTTTAATGGAAAGTATCTGTTCAGGGTATATTAATAATGTGGCTATACAAACAGTACAGATTCTCTTAGTCTACTAAATCATAGTAACAGTTTTTAGACTGAAAGTCACTTATTTATATCATGAGAAGATGAAACACCTTCTGAATTACAAAAAATATTTATTTTTACTCATAAGACGATAAATGGATTCTTTAAGCATTAAATATTTTTCAATTCAAATTCTTTCAAAACAAATGAAACTCCATAGGCTATAGCAGATTGCTTTTCCTGCCATTCTTCTATGGTAAGAGAGTTGAAGTTTGCCACAATTTGTACCCTCTTCCCCCACTGGAGGAAAAAAAAAAGATGGGGGCACCTGGATGACTCAGTCATTAAGCATCTGCCTTCTGCTCAGGTCATGATCTCAGGGTCCTGGGATCGAACCCCCGCATCGGGCTCCCTGCTCTGCGGGAAGCCTGCTTCTCCTTCTGCCTGTCGCTCCCCCTGCTTGTGTTCCCTCTCTCACTGTGTCTCTCTCTCTGTCAAATAAATAAATAAAATCTTAAAAAAAAAAAAAAAAAGATGAAACTTACTTTATGTATGGTAACCCTGACGTTCACACATAAATAACTCTAGAGCCCGTAATAACCTCTAACCTCATATCGTAGGCACATTCTGAACTTACTCTATGGAATAACTCACTTGGATTGGTAAGGGGTGAGGCTGGCAATGGGTACCACTTTGACCTGTGTTCCTCCAGAACTGTTCACGAAGCTGGTACCAGCTTTTCCAAGTGTCTTTGAGGCACCATAAGTCTTAGATGCAGTGGAACCTTTAAAAACAAACACAAAGAAGGACCATCATTATTCTATGTAAATTTTATATAAATTTTGTACTAACTCTCAATGACAGAGGTGTTGCTGGTGAAATCAAACAAAATGAGAAGCAAAGTTTTTCCTTTTTAGTAATCAAGAGATATGGAGATCAGAGACCAAAACAGGAGGCTAGAAAAGCAACTGAGAATGAAGGCCTGGGCACACAGAAGTTTACTACATTTGCTAACTGAAGCTCTGACTAAAGTCAAGATAATAATTATACTGAGTATAGACAATGCTCTTTCAGAGGCCCATCCTTCTTTTTTTACCCCCCCAAAGATTCTATTTATTTATTTGACAGAGAGAGAGTGAGAGTGAGAGAGAGAGAGAGAAAGAGAGAGAGCACATGAGCAAGGGGAGCTGCAGAGGGAGAGGGAGAAGCAGACTCCCCACTGAGTGGGGAGCCCAATGTGAGCCTCGATCCCAGGATCCTGGGATCATGACCTGAGCCGAAGGCAGACGCCCAACCAACTGAGCCACCCAGGTACCCCGGAGGCCCATCCTTCTTAAACTGTCCTTTGTATCAATGGGCAAGATAATGGGTCAGAGAAAATCAACGAACCTTCTTGACCGTAAAACTGATAGCAAGTCACTAGATGCATAAGAAAAAAAAGCAAGGGGCGCCTGGGTGGCTCAGTTGCCACATCGGGCTCCCTGCTCTGTGGGAAGCCTGCTTCTCCCTCTCCCACTCCCCCTGCTTATGTTCCCTCTCTCACTTTGTCTCTCTCTGTTGAAAAAATAAATAAAATCTTAAAAAAAAGGAAAAGGAAAGGCTAGGAGGTAAGGGACATACTGAATGAACCATATGAGGTGAAGGATACCTATCACAAATATTTTACCTCAAAACATCCTCAGAAAACTCACCGTGTTCAATAGATCTACAGGACTAAAAAGTCTATAATGAAGTCTATGGGACTGGGTTTAGTTGGGAGCAAAGGACATGAATCACTTTTTGGTTCAAGACAACTAGGCGGCTGGGCACCAGGATCCCTTCTGCTTTTTTATCCAAGCCTGAGCAGCTACCATGTGCTTGGAAAGAGCAGGTAACTAAAGCCTATAAACACATGAGCTCCTTTATATGCACAGTTTCTATAAAGTTTCAACCTCCAAATTGAGAAAATATAATTTTGTCCAATTACTTCATATCTTCTCTACCAAAGCATTTCTTTAGGATGGAATTTGGCTGGAAATGTAAATCTACCATATTCAGCATTTCTTTTTCTTTTTTAAAGATTTTATTTATTTATTTGTCAGAGAGAGAGAGAGAGCGAGAGTGAGCAGCACAAGCAGGGGGAGCGGCAGGCAGGGGGAGCAGCAGGCAGAGGGAGAAGCAGGCTCCCGGGCTGAGCAAGGAGCCCGATATGAGGCTCGATCCCAGGACCCTGGGATCATGACCTGAGCCGAAGGCAGACACTGAACTGACTGAGCCACCCAGGCGCCCCCAGCATTTCTTTACTGAGTTTCTACATCCTGTAAGACACTATTCCAGGTATTTGTAGCACTTAGTAAAAACTATACATAGACTGTCCTGGATCTTAACATTTTCTATTCTAACTGGGGAGTCAAGAGAGAACTATACACACAACAGTAATAATTGCCTCAAGATTATGCAAGGAAGCACATGAACTCTGAAGAATGTATGTGTGTATACATACCTAATACTCTCTATAAAATACAGTTATATATAACACACACACACATGCTACCCCTCAATACACAGCCAGTCTTTTTTTCTTTCGCCACCCAATTGATGTGTGTTTAGACAACATTAACTGATTTTTAAAAATAAATGTTAACATAAGTCAAAGATAGACAATTTGGAAAATCTGTGGGAGGAGGGAGAAGAATAACATACTATCTGTAGTTCAGCCTAAGGAAGTGACTATTAGATTATTTACCATCTTAGATACTAAATCTATTCCATGACCTCCTTCAAAGTACATAATTTGCGAGTTGTGTATAAATAGATCCACTTATGGGACGCCTAGGTGGCTCAGTCATTAAGCGTCTGCCTTCGGCTCAGGTCATGATCCCGGGGTCCTGGAATTGAGCCCTGAGTCGGGCTCCCTGCTCAGCAGGGAGCCTGCTTCTCCCTCTGCCCCTCCCCCTTGCTTGTGTTCTCTCTCAATCTCGCTCTCTCTCTCTCTCTCTCACTCTTTCTCTTAAATAAATAAAATCTTTAAAAAAATAAAATCAATAGATCCACTTATAAAGGGAGATAGATAGAAGGTACAGATATTGCAAGGTAGATAAAAATATCAAAGACCAATGGGGAAAAAGTCCCATGTCCTGGAAGTTTCACAACAATATTAGTGACATCTTAACTTTGCCTTTCTTAAAATCTCAGCATTCAAAATTAGCAATTAATAGTTGAGGGGAGGAGAAGAGGTGGAGTATAAGAAGCTGTGACAGAAAAAACAACCTCTAAAAATAAATCCAACCTCTAAAAATAAATCCAACCCAAATCATCATTTTCAATAGTAATTCCTAAAGCGAAGGCCAGAAAGTAAACAAAATGGTTCCATTATAGCCTCTCAGGACCTACTGCAGAGAGCGTTAAAGGGAAAACTACTTCTCATCCATGAGACTGGGAAGCAGAACCTATGACCAATATAAATGATACCATCTTCACGTTAAGATAAATTCCGATGAGAACCCGAAATGGGAAACTTGGAGAAAGACAAGTGGATTCCAAATAGTTAAAAGGCGAGAATTTAAAAGGTATGTAAATTCGCAAAGTCAAGAATGTAAAACCTAAGATGTGAGAAAGTACCAGATAAACTATTATTAACAGAGAACAGTATATCATCCTGATAAAAATAAGCATATTAAGTATCTTTAAAAGACTATCTTTAATCATTTGTTCAATCACACACTTTACAATGAGAACTGGACTTCTCCTTTGCAAGAAGCAACAGTCATGAACAGCATTTTGAAAATTCCCTTTAGTCCCAGATTACATTTCAAAACATTATTCAGAAGCCTGATACATATAATTAGCACATGTCCTCATGTGGCCATTTACCCATTGCTGAGCTCCCATTCTGCTGCTGGAGCTTGTTGGCTGGTGGGTTGGCCGCTGAGCCTGAGGAAGGAACTATCTGCTGCTGCCCATGTCCTGAGGATCAAAACAAAGACAATTTTAGTGCAAATAATGCAGGTTAAAAGATTTAAACTTAGGTAGAAGAAATACTCTGAGAAAGTGTAAATGTTTTATTTTGTCAAAGACTCTCATGGGTCAGAATTCATGCTGGGGTATTCAACTGCATGCAGTCAATCAGCCAGGGGTTCACCTCTGTTTTCATTATATAAAAGGTTGGCTCCATTTACCTTTCACCTGCTTATAATTGATAGCCTTCAGTTTTAATGAGGTTCTCCCCTAAAGCCTTGCGCATTTCTCCTGCATGAACCTGAAGTCAAGTCACTGGGCTGAATCTGTGACATTACCACTATTTCCATAGCAACAAATCGATGTCATCAACAGAACCGTGTTCACGGCAGGATCTCTCAGAAGAAAAAGCTGGGTGGTAAGAAAAACCTAAAAGCAGTTCAATTGTCTCTGAAGTGCTCCTGCTTCAAAGGAAAAGGAGACATTCAGAAAGGATTCTACCCTTTCCCTCCCAAACAAAGCAACCTTATTTCTCAACTGACAGTTGGTGGGAAATAAGAGTTGAAAGAGCCTTGGGTACCGTGAAGTGCTAGCGCACTGTCACAGCGGGGAGGGACGGGATGGAGTTCAGAAGCAGGTGGCAAGGAAACAGGAAGATTAAAAGGAAGGGGGGAAAGGAACAGGTGTCTCAGGCAGAAAATAAGTGCCATACCACGAGACTATTTATTTGCCCCTCACCCTTTCTACAAATGTTTATGAGTTGAAGAACATTAAAGTTGCAAAATACACCTAATTAAAAAAACAATAGGTTTATGGCATTTGATTTTGCCTTTGTGAGGGGCACTAAACCTAATCTAGGCTGCTCACCAAGAGCGCGTGCAGCACACAAGTACAGCTCAAAAAGATTTCCTAGAAAGTCCTACAAACAAAAATGGTGAGCCCTGCTGAAAAGGCTCCCTGCCTGCCACCTTGTCTCTGCCTTCTCCATCACTAGGCTTATTCCTGCTGGGTTTCCCAAGGCCCTCACTCAAATGGGCCTGTTACACACTGCCTTCATTTCCTTCTGCCAATATTTCTCTTAATACAACAAAATGAGAATTAACTGTGCTATTAGAGTAAAATAAATTTAGCATAAAATTAAAAAGGCTAAAACAGAATTGCTTATTCTTTAGTTCTTCCTATGGGGAGAAAAATTAAGACCCTAATTTTATTATCTTTAATCCCCAATTTCACACATCCCACCTCCCACCTCCCACCTGGTCACCATTAGTTTGTTCTCTAGAGTTAAGGGTCTGTTTCTTGGCTTCTCTCTTTTTCCTTTGTTCATTTGTTTTCTTTCTTAAATTTCACATATGAATGAAATCATATGGTATCTGTCTTTCTCTAACTTATTTCACTTAGCACAATACCCTCTAGTTCCATCCGTGTTGTTGCAAATGGCAAGATTTCAATCTCTTTTTACGGCTGAATAATACTACATTGTATATGTGTAACATATCTTCTTTATGCATTTATCTATCAATGGACACTTGGACTGCTTCCATAATTTGGCTATTGTAAATAATGCTGCAATAAACATGGGTTGCATGTATTCTTTTGAATTCAAGTTTTTGTATTTTGGGGGTAAATACCCAGTAATGCTATTACTGGATCCTAAGGTTGTTCTATTTTTAACTTTTTGAGGAAACTCCATACTGTTTTCCACGGTGGCTGCACCAGTTTGCATTCCCACCAACAGGGCAACCTCACCAACACTTGTTGTTTCTTGTGTTGTTCGTTTTAGCCATTCTGACGGGTGTAGGTGTGAGGTGATATCTCACTGTAGTTTTGAGTTGCATTTCCCTGACGATGAGCGATGTTGAGCATCTTTCATTGTGTCTGTTGGCCATTTGTATATCTTTGAAGAAATGTCTGTTCATATCTGCTGCCCATTTTTTAACTGGATTATTTGTTTTTGGGGTGTTGAATTGTATTAGTTCTTTATATATTTTGGATGCTAAGCCTTTATCAGACATGTCATTTGTAAATATCTTCTCCCATTCTGTAGGTTGCCTTTTGGTTTTGTTGACTGTTTCCTCTGCTGTGCATAAGCTTTTTATTTTGATGTAGTCCCAATAGTTTATTTTTGCTTTTATTTCCCTTGCCTCAGGAAACATATCTAGAAAGATGCTGCTACGGCCAATGTCAAAGAAATTACTACCTATGCTCTCTTCTAGGATTTTTATGGTTTCAGCTCTTACATTTAGGTCTTTAATCAATTTTGAGTTTATTTTTGTGTATGGTGTTAAGAAAGTGGTCCAGTTTCATTCTTTTGCACGGAGCTGTCCAGTTTCCCCCACACCATTTGTTGAAGAGACGGTCTTTTTCCCATTGTATATTCTTTCCTCCCTTGTTAAAGATTAATTGATCACATAAATTGTGGGTTTATTCCTGGGTTTTCTATTCTGTTCCATTGATCTGTGTGTCTATTTTTGTGCCAGTACCATACTTCCTTGGCTTCTATGATCTGTAATATAACTTGAAGTCTGGAATTGTGATACTTCCAGTTTTGTTTTTCTTTTTCAAGATTGCTCTAGCTATTCAGGGTCTTTTGTAAATATTCTATACAAATTTTAGGATTATCTGCCCTAGCTCTATGAAAAATGCTGTTGGTATATGTATATTTTTTTTAAGATTCATTTATTTGACAAAGAATGAGCAAGGACATGCATGAGCAGGAGGGGCAGAGGGAGAGAGAGAGAATCTCAAGCAGATTCCACACTAAGTGTGGAGCCCAATGTGGGACTTGATCCCAGGACCCTGGGAACATGACCTGAGCTGAAGGCAGCTGCTTAACTGACTGAGCCACCCAGGCGCCCAACATTGAAATTTTAAAGTAAACCTTTTCTTAAATCAGGAGGGAAAAACTGAGTTGCTCAGTAAACATTATTGGGGCTAAGTAACTGGAAAAAAATAAAACTATTCTTACTTGCGGGCGCCTAGGTGGCTCAGTTGGTTAAGCGACTGCCTTCGGCTCAGGTCATGATCCTGGAGTCCCGGGATCGAGTCCCGCATCGGGCTCCCTGCTCGGCAGGGAGTCTGCTTCTCCCTCTGACCCTCCTCCCTCTCATGCTCTCTGTCTCTCATTCTCTCTGTCTCAAATAAATAAATAAAATCTTAAAAAAAAAAAAAAAAAACTATTCTTACTTGCTTCATGAAATATATTCAGAAGACTCAAAAGATTTAAACATTTAAAGACGGAGCCATAAAAATATACAAACCCCACTCCACTCCAGTTCCACGGTCTCAAACATATCTAAAGTCATGGCCTCATTATCATGCCTGCTTCTTGCTGAACAGGACATGGTCATAGGATCGTGCTGACCACTTAACATTTAATTTCTATAAAAACATAACTAACCTTTATGAGGTACCTAGAGTAATCAAATTACAGTGACAGAAAACAGAACATGGTTACTAGGGACTGGCAGGAGTAGGGAATGGGGAGTTATGGTTTAACGGGTAGAGAGAGTTTGAGGTAACGCCGGGCTGTGTCAGTGGGACACACAACTCATGATCTCAGCTTGTGAGCTCAGGCTCCACACTGGATGCAGAGATTACTTATCAATAAAATCTTCAAACAAACAAACAAACAAACAAAAAAAGTTCTGGAGATGGATGGTGGTGATAGTTGTACAACAATTTGAATGTACTCGATGCCACCAAACTACACACTTAAAAATGATTAAGATGTAAATTTTGTTGAGTATTTTACCACAATTTTCAGTAACATAACTTGCCTATTTACCTGTTCTAGGTTGAACATTTTTTGACATTTTAATATATGAGTTAAAATGAATGTATTGTAATTTCTTTCTGTCTTTGGTGTTGGGGATTTTTAATTAAAAAGCAAACAACACTACACAAAATACTGCTGGTTACTTAACTAAACTAGGGTAATGGCTGCTGGAGAAATATCTATGAGTACTAAGAGGGGCTCAGCTGGTCTTTGTTCAGAAACTCCAGGCTGAACACATATAAAAATCCTAATTACTCATGTTTAAATGTCTGCTAGTCTACATTTAGGTAATTTAAAAAATAAAAAAAATTAAAAAAATAATGCTATACACACCCACACCCACACACTCTCACTTCATTTGCAGTTGCTAAAAATCTATCAAATCTTTTCTCTCCCAACTCCATTTTTACCATATGCCTTATACACACTTCTTTCAAATACCAGTTTGGTATATAAGTTGTTCACCCCCATTTCCAATAAGGATAAGAAAAAAAATACAGAGAAATGCAAACTGCATAGCTAGACACCTTACCCAAATATAAAATACTTCCAAACAGTTGAAATAAGGGGGAAAAACATGTACCCAGAGAACAAAGTACTCTATTTAAAAATTTTGGAGGGGTGCCTGTGTGGCGTGGTCCATTAACCGTCTGACTCTTGGTTTTAGCACAGGTCATGATATAGAGCCTGCATCAGGCTCAGCGCTGGGTGTGGAGACTGCTTAAGATTTTCTCTCCATCTCTCCTGCCCCTCCCTACAAAATAATATCTTAAAAAAAAAAAAAAAGTATCAATCAGACTTTTAGTGTGTGTTTAAAAAGCCATCATTTAAAGGTAACCATCAAGGGGTGCCTGGGAGGGGAGTCTGCCTCTTTCTCTCCCCTTCTCCCCCTCCCCCTGCTCGTGCTCTCTAAAATAAAATAAATAAAATCTTTAAAAATTCTGGAATATTTTGATTTGGGACAAGTGCAATTAACTGCTATTTAAAGCAAAATCTTGTTTGTAGTGAGGATAAGAACTGAAGCCCAAATCCCTGCCCCGTAACAGTTCTCTTGTGAGAACAAGGGGCTTGGGTTGAGAGTTTATTCCTTAAGAGCCAAGTGTTGTTTATTTACCAAAAAAGGGAAAAGAATAAAAAAAAAAAAAAGTTGGGGCAAGGGGGATGACAAGTTTTACACAAAAGTAGTACAATGGTAACTCCCTTTGGTAAAAAGTATAATAAATGTCTTGTATGTCTGTTCATCACAGGTACTAAATCTGAAGCTACATAGAACTATGGTACACAAGAAGCTAGAGCAGTTATGTTAGCACAACAAAGTTTGTTTCTTCTTTTTCTTTTTTTAAAAGTAAGCTCTAGACCCAACATGGGGCTCAAACTCAGAACCCCAAGATCAAGAGCTGTATGCTCTATCAACTGAGCCAGCTAGGCATCCCTAAAGCGTATTTCTTTTAATAAAAAATTGACAGTATGTACATTTTTTACACTAAGGTAGATTAGTAAGGAGGCAGGTACAAAACAATTCCCCGGGAGCTAAATAGAATGGCTGATTTGAACTTGCTGAGAGGTTGAGAACCAGGGGAGAGAGTAAAGGGTGGACAGCAAGGGATTTGTCAGGAATCAAATCCACAGGTGATTAATCCCAAAGCCAAACTGCAGGTTCCAGATAAAATCTAATAGGTGATCTATGTGTTATAATTTCTTATCAGTACATAATATAATGGTACAGTCTATTACAATCATTGGATTCTCAGACTCGATGAAGCACAGTATATTTAACAAGAAACCAATTAGACCATATAACAGATATGTTTATAACAGCTACCAATCTTTGTGTGCTTACTATGCACTAGGTACAAGGTTAAGTGCATTATTCCATTTAATCTTCAGGCCTATGACAAAGACAGTATTATTATGTTCATTTAACAGATGAGAAAACTGGGTTAAAGAGGTCACGTAACTTGCCCAAAGTCATACACAGCTAGGAGGAGGCAGAACCTAGTCTTAACCAGGTTTGTCTAACTACATCCATCGACTTCACCACAATCTAATTAATTTTTAATTGTAAGCAACCAATTCTGGCAGATAAATTCTAGTTACATAGAACATAACTAATAACCATAATACCTAGTAGTCAGGAAAGTTACTGATCCATTCATTTATGAGAGCAATCCTTAACTGCTGCCCTGGACCATACCTGCAAAGCTGGCGAAGGAGACAAGAAACAGTACTGAAACCAAATGGACGACAGAAGTCCTAGTGCATTCTAAACAGCAACAACTGCCTTTCAATTTAATGTACTGCAACACAGCTGCTGACCATGAAACCTGAAATTAGTCTATGGCTAAATGATAATCTTTCTAAAAACTGAAATTGTACCCCAAAGCAGTAATGCAGAGAGTCAACCAAGGCTAATCTTCTGTTTTGTGCCACCTGCAAGTGAAACCATTTCAGTAAGATGAATCAAGGTCATAATTCTTAGACTCTTTTGCTCTATGCTAGCGTCCTATCACTGTCTCTGAACCAGGGAAAATAGGACATTTAAAAGCAGACTCTAGGGACGCCTGGGTGGCTCAGTCGGTTGAGCGTATGATTCTTGGTTTCAGCTAGGATCATGATCTCAAGTTGGTGAGATGGAGCCCTGCATCAGGCTCCCCACTCACTGGGGAGTCTGCTTCCCTTTTCCTTCTGCCCCTCCCCCTGCCTCACATCGTGCTCTTTCTTTCAAATACATAAATAAATCTTCTTAAAAAAAAAAAAACAACAGACTCTAGCTCCTCAAGTTACTTGCATTCACACTGATTAAGTGAGGCTGGCTCAGTCAGTGGAGCATGCCACTCTATATCTCAGGGTTGTGAGCTCGATCCCCACCCACATTGGGGTATAGAGATTACTTTAAAAAAAATATATATATAGGGACGCCTGGGTGGCTCAATCGGTTAAGCATCTGCCTTCAGCTTGGGTCATGATCCCAGGGTCCTGGGGTGGCGTCCTGCATTGCTCATCGGGGAGCCTGCTTCTCCCTCTGCCTGCAGCTCCCCATGCTTGTGCTTGCACTGTCTCACTCTCACTCTCTCTGTCAAATAAATAAATAAAATCTTAAAAAAAAATTTTTTTTTTTAATATATAGTGGTTCCTGGGTGGCTCAGTTGTTAAGCATCTGCCTTCGGCTCAGGTCACGATCCTGGGGTCCTGGGATCGAGCCCCGCATCGGGCTCCCTGCTCAGCGGGAAGCCTGCTTCTCCCTCTCCCACTCCCCCTGCTTGTGTTCCCTCTCTCTCGCTATATCTTTCTCTGTCAAATAAATAAATAAAATCTTAAAAAAAAAAAAAAAAGCAGCTGCCTTAGGCTTGGGTCATGATCTCCTGAGATTGAGTCCCACACCGGTTTCCCGCTCAGTGGGGAATCTGCTTCTCCCTCTCCTTCTGCTGCTCTCCCTGCTTGTGCTCTCTCACTTGTGTGCACGTTCTCCCTCAAATAAATAAAATCTTTAAAAACTATATAAACACACACACACACACACACACATATATATAAAATGGTAAGTGAGCCACCAGCTGAGAAAAATTAGCTGACATGGAGTATACAGAGTTACAAAAACTCAATTTCTACTAGCAAGTACTTTCTTAACAACAACTACAATAAAAGTCAATCCAATAATTAAAAATTCCCGTTGGCAGAAAATGATCAGAATCAGGCTGAAAAAAATTCCAATACCTTTCAATAATGAATAATACATTATAACTAAGTTTTCATGAGAAATTTAAGTAAAACATTGTTAGAAATAGTGTAGGTACATAGCAATGATACACATAATGACAAAAATATATAGTGGTAGATATGGGAGTTTAAAATCATCCAATATTATATGAAACATGAAATGTGTCTGAGGTTTTATTTCTCACACTGGGAAATTCTGTAAGTACCGTATTTAATGTGGTACTAGCGCCAGACAATTTCAGTGCACGTTTTGGAATTCCTCTGCCTATTTCCCGGCTGGGTTTAGTCAATTACTTTTACCACTCACCTGATATGTCACAGGTTCTGGGTTAAGTACTGGGAGGATACAAATCTAACCTTACTTCTCTCTTCACTAGTAACAGTTTACTTGCCATCACAATAGGCAATTAGAAACCATTTCTGTGAAATACACCTTAAGGTAATAGCCACTGTAACAAAGCTATTTCCATGATGGCCCAAGTAACAAAGTATTATTGATCTAGTTACAATTAAATTCAATAGCAAATAATCCGGAACAGCAAAACCGTCTCTCACCCCTCTGCACTTTTAACAGACTCTGAAGAAAGGAAAGAGCGAGTGGAATGGAGTATCGAGACAAAGGAGTTTTTTCCCCTAGTTCTATAGTTCTGACCCCAAGCGATAATTACCTTTCAACCCTTTCAACTCCATCTTTGTCTCAAATACTTTTGCACCTGAAACACAAAATGTCCAAAGCAACCACTCAATCAAATACAACATAAAAAAAAAACATTAGAAATCTGGCCAAAGGTGATAAAGTTGAGCACAATCATCTCTCCCTCAACCCTACTGCATCCAAAGATTTCATAGAGATGCTAACCACTGCTTTGTCCTGAAAGCTGAGAAGATAACCAATGTGCCCCTTTTAACAAAAGTTTACTACTGCAAAGAAATGTAATGTTTCCATTTAAGATTTTAGAACTTTACCTAAATAGGCTCCAGCTCTCCCTCTCCAATTTAAAGCACCAAACTACTATCTTTTGTGTAGGTAAACATTAAAATCTAAAAGGTTCCATTTCTGGAGGAAGAACGATGACCAAGTCTTCCCACTTCTAAAAATCATATAGAGCAATAAGAATGAATAGCCACTCTATATACAAATGTCCCACATAGAGACGATATCTTCAGTGAATTGAGGAGAGCAGAGAAAATTCACAAATTCCAAATGATGTGAAAAGTGAAGCTCAAACACCACAAACCAAGAAACCAATTTTAAGACAGAAGCAACATAGATGATTTAAATATAAAAATGAAACCGTGTAAGTACTAGAATAAAACATGGATGAATGCCCTAATAACTTTAGAGTAAGGAAGACCTTTCTAACAATGGTTCAAAACTCCAAAGTCGTTAAAAAAAAAAAAGATTGGAAAATTCAACTTCATAAAAACAGCAACAAAAAAATTGCTACCTAGCAAAAAGCCACCATAAGCAAAGTAAAAAAGCCCTCATAACTCAGAGACAAAGGACTAATGTCCCTACTCTTTAAAGAACTCTCCAAGATGGAGAAGAAAAAGACAACTCAAAATAAAAATGGAGAATACAACAGTCAGTTCAGAGAATAAAAAGCTCTCAAACATTTAAAAGGATGTTCATCTTGCTCAGAATACAAATTAAACACTACACTGAGATCCCAGTTTTCATCTATGAGATTGGTTAAAAATTCAAAAGATTAATAACATACTCCTGTTAGCACAGCTGTGAAGAAACCAGTATTTTCAGGCACTCTGGTGGGAATGCAGAATGTCACCATGCTAGAGGGGAATCCAACCATATCCACCTACCACTGGTGCAGCGATCTCACTTCTGGCAATCAAACCACTTCTGCCCATATACCTGCATATGTATAAAGTTATTCACTACAGTACTGTTTTGATTGCTACAGCAAACAACCCAAGGGTCATCAACACAAGGCTAGTTAATTATGGAACAGTCACACAACAGAACACTCTATAATTGTTTGTTTTTAATAAAGAAGATCTCTAAGTATATGTGGAAATATCTCCCGGCTAAAAATTTTTTTAAAAGCACAATCATAAAAGGGGTGCATGCGTGGCTCAGTTGGTTAAGCATCTGACTTTTTTTAAATTTTTTTTTTTTTTTAAGATTTTATTTATTTGCGAGAGAGAATGAGAGACAGAGAGCATGAGAGGGAGGAGGGTCAGAGGGAGAAGCAGACTCCCTGCTGAGCAGGGAGCCTGACGTGGGACTCGATCCTGGGACTCCGGGATCATGACCTGAGCCGAAGGCAGTTGCTTAACCAACTGAGCCACTCAGGCGCCCCAAGCATCTGACTCTTGATCTCAGCTCAGGTCTCAGTCTCAAGGTCAGGAGTTTAAGGCCTACATTGGGCTCCACACCCAGCATGAAGCCTACTTAACAAAGGGGTGCCTGGTTGGCTCAGTTGGTTAAGTGACTGCCTTCGGCTCAGGTCATGGTCCTGGAGTCCCAGGATAGAGTCCCACATCAGGCTCCCTGCTCAGCAGGGAGTCTGCTTCTCCCTCCTACCCTCCCCCCTCTCGTGTTCTCTCTCTCATTCTCTCTTAAATAAAATCTTAAAAAAAAAAAAGAAAACAAAAAAGCAGGATCAAAAAAAAGGTAAGATAGTATACATAATATCCCACCTTTTGTGTAAGCAAACTGGAGCAATAATATTTTTATTTGGTAATATATATTTGCATAAAGAAACACCTGAAGGATAAAAAGAAATCACTAAAACTGGTTACTTATAGAGGTCAGCAGTGGGTACAAACATGGCAGAAGAGGCGGGGAAGGAGTAAGATTTCTCTAAATATGTAATTTTGCAGTTTTGATTGTTGAAACATGTAACTATATTATCTATTCAAAAATTAAAACAAAATTAATGTTTATTTAAAAAACTCATGTCCGGGGGGAGCCTGGGTGGCTCAGTTGTTAAGCGTCTGCCTTCGGCTCAGGTCATGGTCCTGGGGTCCTGGGATCAAGCCCTGCATCGGGCTCCCTGCTCCGTGGGAAGCCTGCTTCTCCCTCTCCCTCTGCTTGTGTTCCCTCTCTCGCTCTCTGTCAAAAAATAAAGAAAATCTTTAAAAAAATAAAATAAAAAATAAAAATAAAAATAAAAAACAGATGTCCGGGCGCCTGGGTGGCTTAGTTGATTAAGTGACTGCCTTCAGCTCAGGTCATGATCCTGGAGTCCTGGGATCGAGTCCCACATCAGGCTCCCTGCTCGGCGGGGAGTCTGCTTCTCCCTCTGACCCTCTTCTCTCTTGTGCTGTCTCTCATTCTCTCTCTCAAATAAATAAAGTCTAAAAAATAAAAATAAAAATAAAAAACAGATGTCTGGGTGCGCCTGAGTGGCTCAGTTGGTTAAGTGTCTGACTTCAGCTTGGGTCATGATCTCGGGGTCCTGGGATGGAGCCCCACATGGGGCTCCCCACTCAGTGGGGAGTCTACTTCTCCCTCTCCCCCTGACCCGCCCCCTCCTCCTGCTTGTTCTCTCTCTCAAGTAAATAAAATCTTTTTTTAAAATTTTTTTTAAAGATTTTATTTATTCATTTATTAGAGAGCGAGCGAGAGAGAAACAGCATGAGAGAGGAGAGGGTCAGAGGGAGAAGCAGGCTCCCCGCTGAGCCAGGAGCCCGATGTGGGACTCGATCGCAGGACCCTGGGATCATGACCTGAGCCGAAGGCAGTCGCTTAACCAACTGAGCCACCCAGACGCCCTCTGTTTTGATTTTAAAGATTTTATTTACTTGAGGGGCGCCTGGGTGGCTCAGTTGGTTAAGCGACTGCCTTCGGCACAGGTCATGATCCTGGAGTCCCAGGATCAAGTCCCACATCGGGCTCCCTGCTCAGCGGGGAATCTGCTTCTCCCTCTCCTGCTCCCCCCTAAGTGTGCTCTCTCTCTCATTCTCTCTCTCAAATAAATAAAATCTTTAAAAATAAAAAACAGGGGGCGCCTGGGTGGCTCAGTCGTTAAGCGTCTGCCTTCGGCTCAGGTCATGATCCCGGGGTCCTGGGATCGAGCCCCGCATCGGGCTCCCTGCTCTGCGGGAAGCCTGCTTCCCCCTCTCCCACTCCCCCTGCTTATGCTCCCTCTCTCGCTGTGTCTCTCTCTGGCAAATAAATAAAATCTTTAAATAAATAAATAAATAAATAAAAATAAAAAACAAAACAGATGTTTATCTTAATTATATTCAATTTTTTAAATTATACAAGTTATAATGGATAAGTATACTAACATGAAACAGAGATAACTTGTGTGTGTGTGTATGTGTGTGTATTTACACATATAAAACATTCCAATAATAGATTCAACTCACACAACCTATTAACTAAAATACAATTTTCGGAATAGGCAAAAACTTTGATATGAAGGTTAATTTTTGAAGGTGTGGGTACAGTGGAAAGCATCTTCACCTGGAAATTAGGAATAATGAGTCTCATTTGTTGAAGCAACTCACCTGCTATGCAACCTTAGCCAAGTCACTTATCACCTCCTTCACCTTCTTTTTCTTATGATTAAAACTGATCTCTAAAATAGTTCCTTCTATCTCTAACATTCTGTGAGTGTGCTGACTACTGTGTGAGAGTTCAGGCGTGAGCTTCTCAAACTTTCCTTTCCTTTCCATTGACTCTGAGGCGATGGCTAGAACTGAGTCCCAGATAGGAAATGAAGACAGGATGCAGTTTGCCTCTAGCACAAAAATTATTAGCATCAAATCTATTTATTCTTAGGCAAAAACCTGACTAATAATTTTTGATTAATGAAAAACTGAAGAATTATGTTTGGTAAATTTAAATAAAGATGGTGAATTAGTGTCCTTCAAGTAGAAACCACCTAAGCACCTTTCTTTATTAGGAGCAATAGAGTTTAATTTTAATTGGAACCTTTATTTGTCTAAGTCAAAAAGACTCAAAACCACCTATTTAATTTCCTACTGTGAAATCAATTGGGAAAGAAAAAGAAATACATAGTAGAAAACTTTATTATTTTTTTAAAAGATTTTATTTATTTATTTGAGAGAGAAAATGAGAGAGAGAGCACAAGAGAGGGGAACAGGAGAGGGAGAAGCAGACTCCCCGCCGAGCAGGGAGCCCGATGCAGGACTCGATCCCGGGACTCCAGGATCATGACCTGAGCCGAAGGCAGTTGCTTAACCAACTGAGCCACCCAGGCGCCCCAGTAGAAAACTTTAAATGAGTGAAGTCATATATACAGCTTTGGCATCTTTTTTTTTTTTTTTTAAGATTTTATTTATTTATTTGACAGAGAGAGACACAGCGAAAGAGGGAACACAAGCAGAGGGAGTGGGAGAGGGAGAAGCAGGCTTCCCGCGGAGCAGGGAGCCCGATGCGGGACTCGATCCCAGGACCCTGGGATCATGACCTGAGCTGAAGGCAGACACTCAACCATCTGAGCCACCCAGGTGGCCCCAGCTTTTGGAATCTTTATGCTGACCAGCTGAAAAGTCATTTTTAATTTTTTTGATGTCATGTTTTAATTAAAATAGCTAATATAAGCTATTAATTTAATAAATTATATAAACTCTTACATTATTCATTTCCCTAAACATATGTATTCCTCATAAATTGTGTCAGAAATTCTTTTCCAAATATTCATTGATTGACCATCATCTCTTCAGATTTAGTTAAAAAATTAACGGATAATGACAAATAATCCAATTAAAAAATGGGCAGAAGACATGAACAGACATTTTTCCAAAGAAGAGATACAGATGGCAAACAGACATGAAAGGATATTCAACATCACTCATCATTCAGCAAACGCAAATCCTAACTATAATGAGATATCACCTCACGCCTGTCAGAATGGCTAAAATCAAAAACACAAGAAACAACAAGTGTCGGCAAGAATGTGGAGAAAAAGGAACCCTCGTGCACTGTTGGTGGGAATGCAAACTGGTGCAGCCACTCTGGAAAACAGTATGGAGGTTCCTCAAAAAACGAACTACCAGGACACACACATGGAAAGGAGAGCTGAGAGGTGACCAAAGCCACATAATGTCAGTAGTTCATTCATCTGCCCAAGCCAAATGGATCGTGTGGAGTGACTGGAAGAGCAACGCAAAAAACAGCTAAAGTGAGAGTGACCAGATTTATTTTGGATGCCTATTTATTAAATTATTTTAATAAGTGAAAAGCCTACTTTGCTCATGATGCTCTTCAGCAGTGCCCAGTGGGGATATTGTGTTTCTCAAAGCCCTACCTGTCTCATGAATAAAGCACATGAAACATGAATGGGCCAAGGCTATTTTCAAAGTTGGATAAGTCACAGGTCCAGTGACTGGAAAACCCTGTGCAGGAAGCTACCTGGAAAACCCAGTCAGCTTGGAAACCACCTGCCTAACCAAAAATCTGGAAGAACTCAACAGCTCTTCAGCACAGTGGAGGATTGGAAGAAGGAGTCAAAGGGAAAGATGGATGTTTATGGAAAAAGACAAGGGGCGCCTGGGTGGCTCAGCCGTTAAGTGTCTGCCTTCGGCTCAGGTCATGATCCCAGGGTCCTGGGATCGAGCCCCGCATCGGGCTCCAGCCCCGCATCAGGCTCCCTGCTCAGCGGGAAGCCTGCTTCTCCCTCTCCCACTCCCCCTGCTTGTGTTCCTTCTCTGTGTCTCTCTCTGTCAAATAAATAAATAAAATCTTAAAAAAAAAAAAGAGTCACACGTTCTACCAACTGAGCCAGCCAGGCACCCCTAGACTGTTTACTTTTATGCTGGCCAATAAATCCAACTAAGTTAACTTAAGTGACATGGTCGAATTCCTTAAAACACAATCTACTATAGCTCACTCAAAAAGATATAGATTATCTGGATAACCCTATGTATATCTGTTAAAGCAACTGCACTGAGGTTTAAAACCTTTCTAAAAAAATATATCAGCCCCAGATGGCTTCACTGGTAAACTTTACTAAACATTTTAAGTAAGAAGTAGTAATTCTACATAAACTATTTTAGAAAATTTAAGAGGGAACACTTTCTAAATCATTCTGTGAGGCCAGGGTTACTATGATACCAAAATTAGACAAGGGTGTAAGAAAATTACAGACCAATATTCCTCATAATACAGATGTAAAAATTTCAAACAAAATCAAATCAAATCAAACTGGATTGTTAAATCAAGAGAATTCAGAAATCCAACAATATATAAAAAGTACAAATAGATCATGATGATATAACTTACCCCAGAAACCAAACTGGTTTAGCATTCAAAAATCACTGAATGTAACGCACCATTATTAACCAATAAAAAAAGAAAAACCGTATGATCATCAATAGACACAGAAAAAACATTTGACAAAATTCACCACCTATTCCTGATAAAAACCCTCAGCAAACTAGGAATTGAAAATAAACTTCTTCATACTGATAAAAAGAATCTATGAAAAACCCACAGCTAACAAAATACTTAATGGAAAAAGACAATGTTATCTCCCTAAAATCAGGAAAAAGACAAAAATCACCAATAAAGCTAAATATTTTTTGCTATGTATTGGCCATTTGTTTTCTCCACAGTGAACACTCTTCTTATCAAATGCCTGATGCCTGCTTTCCAACTGAGTATTTTTCCTTGGAAAAAATATTTCAATAGCAATAATAAAAAGTAATTTTCTCTTGTAAAAAATTCAGTAAATATTAGATATTAATCTTTTGTCAGTCCCATCTTTTTTTTTTAAGTAAATTCTACCCCAGCGTGGGGCTCAAACTCACCACCGAAGGATCCAGTCACATGCTCTACTGACTGAGTCAGCCAGGAGCCCCTATCTTTTGTAACTATTTTATCCTAGTTTAAGTTCACACATCTTTCTATTTTTACCATGCAAAATTTTTTTATTTCAATGTAATCAAATATTCATTGTGAATTATCCCAATCTATATGCAGCCCCAATTCTCTCTATTATTTTTGATGGTTTCATTTTCTAATTTTTATTTATTTATTTATTTGAGAGAGAGCACAAGCAGGCGGACGGGCAGGGGGAGAGGGACAAGCAAACTCCCTGCTGAGTGGGGAGCCTGATGCAGGGCTTGATCCCAGGATCCCAAGATCATGACCTGAATCGAAGTCAGATGCTTAACTGACTAAGCCACCCAGGCGCCCCTAGTTTTCTTTTTTTTTAAAAAATCTGGAATTTATTTTGGTGAACAGTGAGGCTCTAATTTTTTTTATTTTTATTTTTTAAGTAGGCTCTACACCTCACATGGGGCTCAAACTCATGACTGTGAGATCAAGAGTCACATGCTCTACTGACTGAGCCAGCCAGGTGCCCCTTTTTGTTTTTATTTATTTTTAAATGTTATTTTTATTAGACTTGGTGGGGGGCAGATAAGCCATCTCCTTTTACAGAGTCAATGATTTGATGATTCTTTGCCTTTTTCTAGAACTATCATCGTCTCTTATTTAAAGTAATTGTTCTCATTTCATTGTGCTTTTTTGTATATTTTCACAAGAAAATAAAACTCATTATCAACAGATAATCACTGTTGAGAAGATTCTGAGAAGATGGCGGGGTAAGAAGTACCAGGAATCTCCCTCTTAATCTAGACTATAATTGCATTGGCGGAACCTGTCTGATATAACTATTTTGGAATTTGGGAGTCTACTGAAGGCTTGCAACTTCCAGAAGATCTGGATGGTAAACTGTGGTCAATTTCAGCTCTTAACACAGTAACAACTACCCATCCCTGGACCCTCAGCTAAGTGGCAGGCTGCAGTGCACCTGTTCCTAGAGCAGCTTGCATACTGGGGAAATGAAGTAGGCAAAAAAGACCCTGTCCTTCAAATATTGGAGATCTGTGCTCTGAAAGCTGCTTTTGATCACAGAGGTGCAAACAAAGAGGCGGGTGGCCACTGTTGTTGCACTTTATTTAATAAAAATATAAAATAAATAAAAATAAAAGGCACCAGGGACATAAAAAGAATAAACAAATATGGTCTCTACCTTCATGGAGTTTACTCATTGCCTCGCAATAAACACAGAAATTATTCTAAAGACTATTGGTGTGTTAAGTGCTATCAAAAGAGTACAGATTATATGCTTTACATTTTTTATTTTATTAGTTTTTAAAGATTTTATTTATTTATTTTTTTAAAATATTCAGGTTTTTTTTTTTTTTTTAAGATTTTATTTATTTATTCATGAGAGACAGAGAGAGAGGCAGAGGGAGAAGCAGGCTCCCAAGGAGCAGGGAGCCCGATGCAGGCCTCGATCCGAGGACCCTGGGATCATGACCTGAGCCGAAGGCAGACGCTTAACCATCTGAGCCACCCAGGCGCCCAAGATTTTATTTTTAAGTAATCTCTACAACCAATGTGGGGCTCAAACTCACAACCTCGAGATAAAGAGCTGCATGTTCTATTGACTAAGCCAGCCAGGAGCCCTTGCTTTACATTATTTTTTTTAAGATTTTTTTTTTAATTGAGTAAACTCTACCCTCAACATAGAACTCAAACTTAAGACCCTGAGATCAAGAATCACATGTTCTACTGACTGAGCCAAGCAGGTGTCCCTTGCTTTACATTTTTTAAAAACAAAAACAAACAAAAACAAAAATGTGCATTTAAGAAAGCACATTTCTCATTAACATTACTTCTATATATTGGCTTCTTTTTCAAGTTTTTTTTTTATTTAAGTAATCTCTACACCCAACATGGGACTCAAACTCATGACCCCGAGATCAAAAGTTACACACTCCTCCAACTGAGCCAGCCAGGTGCCCCTATGTATTTATTTTTAATCTATTGTAAGTGGGATCTTTTTCCATTATATTCTCTAATTTTTCCTCCTTTCCTAATGTAAGCTTGTGATATTGTGATATAACAAGTATTTTTTTGGCCTTCATCCATGGTTTCTGGCACAGAGCTCTTAAAACCCTTATAATTTCCTAAGTGGTAGGAGGAAGCCCATTTCAACCACACCTGAGTGTCAGTGAGGTGACTTTTGGAAAGCCCCTAAGGATGGGGATGATTGTCAGGGGAACCAACCATGTGATTAGAGTTGGAACTTTCAGCACCCACCCATCACCTCTAAGGAGAGAAGAGGGATTAGAGACTGAACCAATCACCAATGATCAATGATTATTAAATCATGCCTAACTAAGGAGGCCTCCATAAAAACCCAAAAGGATGGGGTTTGGGAACTTCTGTTGGTGAAGACATGGAAGTGCTGGGAGGACAGTGTACCCCGAGAGAGTACAGAAACTCTGCATCCCTTCCCACATACCTTGCCCAGTACACCTCTTCCACCTGGCTGCTCTCTGAGTTCTGTGAGCCTCTCTAGCTCATTAATCTAATCGAACCTGAGGAGGGGGTTGTGGGAACTCCAATTTACAGCCAGTTAGTCAGAAGCGCAAGTAACTACCTAGGACTTTTGACTGGCTTCGGAACTGGGGTTTGGGGTGGCAGAGGGGTACGGAGGCAGCCTTGTGGGACTCAGTCTTTACCTAAGGAATCTGATGCTAACTTCAGATAGATAGCATCAGAACTAAACTGAATCGTAGGACAACCAGCCAGTGTTCATGGAGAATTAGAGAATTGCTTAGTGTAGGATAAACCCCATACTTCTGGTGACAGATAAGCCAAAATTATGAAAGAAGTTGTATGCAGAGAAAAACAGAGAAGAGGGTTTTCCTTCAGAGTCCTACCATCATTTCTTTAGCGCTGAAAACGCTGAAAGATTAACCTGGTTCCTAAACCCCCAAATCACTAGTCTTGGTAAGACCAATAAATCAAACTGAACCCAAAAGGTAGAATTCTGGATCTATAAAGAGGTATTCAGTTGAGAGCTACAACCTATAAAAAAGCATTTTACCTTCATTATAGGGCACAGGATTGCCAATCTTTAATCCAACTGCTTCAGCAGATTTCAAAATGTCTAACTCCATCAAAATAACTACTCTCCTATGAAGGCAAAGAAATAAAAACAAGTTAGAAAAAATCAATTCAGAAGCCCTTCAAATGACAAGCTACTTAAAAAAAGCTTTCCCCCATAATCATTTTGATAAAACTATTTCCGTTTGTCAACGGGTTTTCATTACTGAATAACTTGAGAAAGATATGATATCAATTCCTATGTAAATATTTCCCTTAATCTTTCACTGCATCATTATCAAGGCTTTTTATGATTGCAGGGTTTTCATTTTCCATCTAGTCCTTTAATTAAAATGCAGTGTCCTTACCACAAACCATATCTTTAAGGAGCAAATGACACGATCAGAATTTAGATTACTAAACACAATAATATATGGCACAACAAAAGATGATCTGTTTTCAGAAACATATACTTACCTAAACAATTACCTTTTCCCGGTGAAAAACATTACGCCTGTAGCTATTTTTTAATATAATTATTATCTAACAACTTACAGTTCTTCATCTACCTTTAACTCTGATTAAAACCTTTCAATAACTTCCCAAGAACCTTAGGCCAAAAATAAGACCTTTCACACACAGCCTACAAGGCTCTGTGTGGTCTGGCCTTGCCAATCTCTCTCCAGCTCATCTCATACCACTTCCCTGAGATGCTCTGCTCTCCGGCCATTCTGTCTGCTTTCAGTTCCTGGTATGTGCCATGCTCTCTCCTGCCACAAAGCCTTTGTACCTGCTGCTCACTGACTGGTATGGCCTTCTCTTATTCTGCCCTCAGCTAGTACTCATTTTGCTCTCATTTCAAACATCACTTCTTCAAGAGACACTTCCTTCATCTTTAGTTTAGACTGGGTTTCTGTTATACTTTTCTCTACAGCCATGACTTCTTTCCTTTACATCACTTCTCTCAGGTTTAATATACATTAATACAGAATTATGAACATAGATTTTAACTGTGCTCATCATTTAACTATTCATTTACATATATTTTATACACTCTTCATTTCATTATTATCGATCTCTACCAGATAGCACTTTCAACGAGAGTAGGTGGCCTCCAGGTATCCACAGCTATTGTTCAATACATACTTGAATGAGAATGTCATGATTACATGTGTATTTGAAAAAGAACTGAAACTTGAAGAAGGAATTTGAGGGGAACACACTGGAAGCAGGGAGACCAAAAGATGGTAGCCTGTAGTAGGGTCATGGCAATGGTGATAAAAAGAAGTGGATGGTTTAAAGCAATATATTTTTAGGATTTTATTTATTTCTTTGAGAGAGAGAGCGTGTGCGCAAGCAGGGGAAGGGCAAGACAGGGAAAGAGAGAATCTCAAGCAGATTCTGTACCAAGCACGGAGCCCGATTTGGGGCCCGATCCCACAACCCCAAGACCATGATCCAAGCCAAAATCAAGAGTCAGACACTCAACCAACTGAGCCAACCAGGCACCCCTGGAGCAATATTTAAGCAATAACAAACACAACTTCATCATGTTGTATTCTTCAAATGGTCTGATTGCTATATTTTGAGTTTTTATATATAACTGAAGAGTTTGTGCTACCTTTATCAGGCTTTCATATCAAAGTTATATTACTTTAATAAAAGAAGCTTGAAACTATCTATTCCTGACAATTATAGATTCCCTATAAAAACTACCTGATAGAAATTTAGTGGTAGATATTTAACTACCTTCCAAAATTATCCAAATTACTCCAGGCTTATCAATCATTTAGCATGGCTAAATAGCAAAATCTAAGAGAAAATAGGCTCAAAAAATTAATTTTATCTTTTAATATATATATCCTACATAAAACATTAGCGAGATGAATCCAGCAGCACATCAAAGGAACATACCAATATCTACTTACAGAAAACACAGATGACAGGGACACATTACAACTTTACAGAGATACAATCAGCAAAATCCAGACTATGGGAAACTGCATGAGGCTAAAGGGCAAATGACCTGGTTTCTATTTTTAATTTTTATTTTTTTTTAAAGATTTTATTTATTTATTTCACAGAGCGAGAGAGAGAGAGAGAGAGAGAAGCAGACTCCCCGTGGAGCAGGGAGCCCAATGTGGGGTTTAAGCCCGGGACTCTGGGATCATGTCCTGAGCCAAAGGCAGATGCTTAACTGATTGAGACACCCAGGTGCCCTGACCTGGCTTCTTTAACAAATAAACAGTAAAGTGTTAACTAACTGGAATTTAAGCAAAAACTTGAAACTACAAAAAAAAAACAGTAAGAGTGAAAAAAGATATACTGGAGGAACCTACAGAGACAAATAGACTTTTTTCTTATTTATGTGAGAGACAGACTGAGAGAACGAGTGGAGGGAGGGGCAGAGAGGAAAGCAGACTCCCTGAAGAGCAGGGAGTCCGACGCAGGACTCGATCCCAGGACTCTGGGATCATGACCCGAGCCAAAGGCAGACGCCCAACCGACTGAGCCACCCAGGCGCCCCCAGATACAAAGAGACTTAAAAGAAGTATCAACCTACTACAGTGTGAACTTTATTTTGGATCCTGATTCAGGTAAAATTCTCTCTCTCTCTCTCTCACACACACACACACACACACACACACAAATAACTGGAAACAGAACGCTGACAGGATATTTAATATTTCAGGTGTAAAATGGTATTTAAAAAAAAAAAAAGAGTTATCTTTTGGGTGCCTGGCTGGCTCAGTCAATAGAGCATATGACTCTTAATCTCAGGGCTGTGACTTCAAGCATGGAGACTACTTTAGAAAAATGATTAGATTAAATAAAATAAATAAATAAAAATGTTATCTTCTAAAGATATATACTAAGATATTTATGGATGAAATAATACGATGTCTGAGACTTGCTTCAAAATTATAGAAGAGGGTAGACGTAGAAGGGATATAGTATAAAGAAGATCTGTATCAGGTGATAATTTGAAGCTGGATATTGGGATATATGGGAAGTCATATATATACCATATATTTTTTTAGATTTTTTATTTAAGTTCAATTTAATTAACATATACCGTATTACTAGTTTCAGGGGTAGAATTTAGTGATTCATCAGTTGCATATAACACCCAGTGCTCATTATATCCAGTCTCTCTTTAATGCCCATCGCCCATTTATCCCATCCCCCCACCCAACTCCCCTCCAGCAACCCTCAGTTCCCATACCATATTCTTTTTTTTTTTTTAAGATTTTATTTATTCATTTAACAGAGAGAGCTCACACAAGCAAGGGGAAGGCAGGCAGAGGGAGAGGGAGAAGCAGGCTCCCCGCCAAGCAGGGAGCCCGATGCAGGACTCGATCCCAGGACTCCAGGATCATGACCTAAGACGAAGGTAGTCGCTTAACCCAATGAGCCACCCAGGTACCCCTCCATACCATATTCTTGAATGCAGAGACTTAGTATCAAATACTATATAAATTTAATGCAATTTCTTGCATTCCAGTGAGACTTTTATTTTCTTCAACTTGACTTTATAACTCTGGAATTCATATGGAAGAATAAAGAGAAGAGCTGCCAAGAAAATTTTGGGGGAAAATGGTAAAAGAAGACCTCACCTGTAAATTACTAAACTATTCTACAGATGATACTTTAACTGAAAATACTACAACAGATTTAATTACCTATGTTGGTGAGAACATGAAGAAACTGGAACCCTCATACATTGCTAGTGGGAATATAAATTGGTAGCCACTTTGGAAAATAGTCTGGTCCTTCTTCAGAAATTTAATCTTAGGGGTGCCTGGGTGGCTCAGTCGTTAAGTGTCTGCCTTCGGCTCAGGTCATGATCCCAAGGTCCTGGGATTGAGCCCCACATCAGGCTCCCTGCTCGGCGGGAACCCTGTTTCTCCCTCTCCCATTCCCTCTGCTTGTGTTCCCTCTCTCGCTGTGTCTCTCTCTCAAATAAATAAATAAATACTTAAAAAAAAAAATTTTAATCTTAAAGTTACCATATGACCCACAATTCCACTCCTAAATATATACATATATAAAATGGAAGATGTCCACACAAAAACTTATACCCAAATGTCCACAGCATTATTCTTAATAGCAAAAAGATAGAAACCCAAATGTCCAAACAAATGGATAAACAAAATGTGACATACTCATACAACAGAATATTATTTGGCTATACAAAGGAATGAAGTACTGGTAGATGCCACAACATGGATAAACCTTGAAAACATTATGCTACGTTAAAGGGGCGAGTCACGAGGGACCACACATTTTATGATTTCGTTTATATGAAATGTCTAGAATAAACAATCTAGAGAGACAGAAAATAGATTAGTAGTTGTCTAGGGCTAGAAAGAATGGGGAGTTTAGGGGTGATAGCTAAAGGGTACAGGGTTTATTTTGGGGATGATGAAATGTTCTAAAATTAATTGTGGTAATGACTGAACAACTCTGTCAATATATTAAAAAACCGTTTTACACTTTAAATGGATGAATTATAGCTGATTGTGAATTATATCTCAATAAAGCTGTTACTAAAAACAAAACAAAACAAAACTATGGCACTGACCATTATCAACAATAGCCAAACTATGGAAAGAGCCCAAATGTCCATCAACTGATGAATGGATAAAGATGTGGTATATACACACAATGAAATATTACTCAGCCATCAAAAAGAATGAAATCTTGCCATTTGCAAAGATGTAGATGGAGCTAGAGTGTATTATGCTAAACAAAATAAGTCAGTCAGAGAAAGAAAACACCATATGACTTCACTCATACGTGGAATTTAAGAAACAAAACAGATGGACATATGGAAAAGAAAAAAGAAAAAAAGAGAGGGAAGCAAACCATAAGAGACTCTTAAGTAGAGAGAACAAACTGAAGGTAGGAGGAGGGAGGTGGGTGGGGGGTGGGCATTAAGGAGGATGAGCACTAGGTGTTACATGTAAGTGATGAATCACTAAATTCTACTCCTGAAGCCAGTATACACTACATGTTAACTAACTAGAATGAATTTATTTATTTTATTTATTTGAGACCGAAAGAGAGAAAGCGAGCACGATCAAGGGGGAGGGACAAAGGGAGAGGGAGAAGCAGACTCCCTGCTGAGCAGGGAGCCCCACACAGGGCTTGATCCCAGGACCCTAGGACCATGACCTGAGGTGAAGGCCAGCACTTAATTGACTGAAGCACCCAGAATTTAAATACAAATTTGAAACAAACAGAAAAAGAAATACTAAATGAATTTTGCAAGGTTGCTAAAACAATGTGACTATATCAGGGCCGCCTGGGTGGCTCAGTTGGTTAACCATCCAACTCTTGATTTTGGCTCAGGTCATGATCTCAGGGTCCTGGGATGGAGCCCCACGTTGGGCTCTGCGCTCAGTGGGGAGTCTGCTTCTCCCTCTCACTCTCCTTCTGTGCTCTCTCTCTCCCCTCTCAAATAAATCAATAAAATCTTAAAAAAAAAAAAAGAACTACAGTCAACGAGTATATAAAAAGACACTTTAGGGGCGCCTGGGTGGCTCAGTTGGTTAAGCGTCTGCCTTCAGCTCAGGTCATGATCTCAGGGTCCTGGGATCGAGCCCCGCATCGGGCTCCCTGCTCGGTGGGAAGCCTGCTTCTCCCCATCCCACTCCCCCTGCTTGTGTTCCCTCTCTCGCTGTGTCTTCCTCTGTCAAATAAATAAATAAAATCTTTTAAAAAATAAATAAATAAATAAATAAAATAAAAGACACTTTACATCACTAGGGAAATGTAAATTAAAATAATGATAATTAACAATTATTCGTAAAAATTAGTAGTATCCAGTATGTTAACAAGGTTAAGGAGAAAGTTTTGTTTTGTTTTGTTTTAAATATCAGCTTTTTGAGATATCATACACATGCCACTCCACTTCCCCACCCCTGGGGAACCACTAATCTGTTTCTTTGGATTTGCTTATTCAGAAACAAGCACTCTTACACAAAGTTAATGAGTATATTAACTTGTAGATTTTCTGTAAGACATGTCCTTTGATCCCCACGATACTAATTCAAGGAATCTGCTCTTCAGAAATAATACCATAAAGGCCGCCTGGGTGGCTCAGTTGGTTAAGCGACTGCTCTCGGCTCAGGTCATGATCCTGGAGTCCCTGGATCGAGTCCCGCATCGGGCTCTCTGCTTGGCAGGGAGCCTGCTTCTCCCTCTGACCCTCCCCCCTCTCATGTGCTCTCTCTCTCTCATTCTCTCTGTCTCAAATAAATAAAATCTTTAAAAAAAAAAAAAAAAGAAATAACACCATAAGCACATAAAGATAAACATGCAAGAATGAATGCTAAAGCCGTTTGGAATAAGTCTAAATGACCATCAAAAAAGTAAAGGGTAAATAAATTTGTACATACATACACAGGTTCTCAACAGAAGAAAGAAAGAATACAAGACATGCCACCATTCTGAGGTGGTAGAATAAAACAAAGCCCATGGGAGTGAAATTCTATCCCTGATTGGAGAATGAAGCCTAAGTTTTTGTACTCGACAGGCGAGCAAAGCTCTCCACCCTCTCCCATAACCATACCTTAGAAGACAGGAAAATGGATAGAAAGCACCACTCAAACACTCAAAGGTAGCCTGGAGTGGAAGACAACAGGTCCCATGTGGGAAGGTTGGCAAGGAGATGTACCTAGGCTAAACTATGTCAGAGCAAATATGAAGTCTGTCAGAACTATCCACATCAAGCATGAACAAGATAAAAAGAAATGACACAGCAACAATGCATCATATAAAAGTGTATAAAAATAAAAGGAACAAAGAAGGCAGAGACAATTAAAGAATCTGATCTAGAAGAACGCATAAGCCAAGAAAGGGAATAATACTTTCCAAGAGTGGTTTGAGAAATAAGACTAAGAATTTAATAAAATAAAACTCAAAAGATGAGATAAAACAAGAGATTGAGAAGAAAAAGGGAGCTTGAGGGGTGCCTGGGTGGCTCACATGGTTAAGCGTCTGCCTCCGGCTCGGGTCGTGATCCCGGGGTCCTGGGATCGAGTCCCGCATCTGGCTCCCTGCTGAGCGGGGAGCCTGCTTCTCCCTCTACCTCTGCCTCTCTCTCTCTTTCTCTCTCTGACTCTCATGAATAAATAAATAAAACATTAAAAAAAGAAAAAAGAAAAAGGGAGCTTGAGAAGTTAAGACAAAAATAGAACAAAAGTAATACCATTATACATCTAACACTCAAACATTATAAACATCAAAAAACACCAGGAGAGGGGCGCCTGGGTGGCTCAGTCCGTTAAGCAGCTGCCTTCAGCTCAGGTCATGATCCTGGGGTCTTGGGATCGAGCCCCGCTTCTGGCTCCCTGCTCAGCGGAGAGCCTGTTTCTCCCTCTCCATCTGCCTGTCACTCTGCCTACTTGTGCTCTCTCTCTGTCAAATAAATAAAATCTTAAAAAAAACAAACAAACAAAAAAACACCAGGAGAAAGGCAAAAACTGAACTACTATTATTGGAAAATCTTGACTTAATCCAATGTATGCATTAGAAAAAGACTAAAGCAAACTGAAGACACAAAGGGAGGACAGTTATCCACAATATAAAAATTAAAGCTCAAATGAAACAAAAAATAGCATTAAGGAATAGAATCTGCAGACTGAAAGGCATACCATATAACAGGAAAAAAAAAATGGTAATAACAATTGACGTTAAGACACAGCCTGGTTAAGTCACTGAACCTGAAACATAACCAAAGAATTTTTCCATTTAATCCACAGAACCTATTCAAGTTTCATCAACTATCTAAATGATGTCCTCATTAGCAAAAAAGATCTAGTACAGGATCACTTGTTATATTTAATTACCAATCTCTCAAGACTCCTTCAATCTGGAACAGTCTCTCAGTGTACACAACTTTTTTACTTTCATGCTTGAGATTTGAAAATCAAAGGTTACTGGGACGCCTGGGTGACTCAGTTAAACGTCTGACTCCTGATTTCAGCTCAGGTCGTTATCTCGGAGTCCTGGGATCAAGCCCCACGTTGGGGTCCATGTTCAGCGGGGAGTCTGCTCCCTCCCTGGCTCATATTCTCTCTCTCAAATAAGTAAATAAATCTTGAAAGAAAGAAAAAGAAAGAAAAAGAAGGAAAGGAAAGGAAAGGAAAGGAAAGGAAAGGAAAGGAAAGGAAAGAAGGGAGGGAGGGAGGGAGGGAGGGAGGGAGGGAGGGAGGGAGGGAGGGAGGGAAGAAAGGAAAGAAAGGAAAGAAAGAAAGAAAGGAAGGAAGGAAGGAAGGAAGGAAGGAAGGAAGGAAGGAAGGAAGGAAGGAAGGAAGGAAGGAAGGAAAGAAAGAAAGAAAGAAAGAAAGAAAGAAAGAAAGAAAGAAAGAAAGAAAGAAATCAGAGGTCACTTACTTTGTAGAATGTCCCTTAATTTACCTGAGGCCTCCTCATGATTAGATACAGAGTATGCATCCTTGGCAAAAGTATAATATTAGTGATGCTGTGTTCTTCTCATTGCATCCTATCAGGTAATAAATACACATTTTCTATTTGTCCCATTGCTGGTAATGTTAACCCTAATCACTGCAGTAAGGTGCTGTCTGCCAGGTTCCTCCACTATAAAGTTGTCTCTGCTCCTTTTATAATTAGTAATTATGTTGTGGGTATGAACTTTAACTCCATAAATAACTTGTTACTCTACAAACTTCACCCGTTTCAGCATCTGTGGTAGACCAATGGCCCCCCAGAAGATATCCACCTCCTAACCTCTGGAACCTGTGAATGGGACAACAAGGGACTTTGCAAATGTGATTAAGTTAAGGACTGAAATGTCAAGATTATCCTGGATCCTCTGCTAGGCCCTAAAAGCAACCACATGTATCCCTGTAAGAGGGAGGCAGATCTGACACAGACAGGAGGCAATGGGTCCATGGAGGCAGAGACTGGACTGACGCGTGAAAAGCCAAGGAATGCTAACAACCACCAGAAGCTGGAAGAGGAAAAGAAAGGATCCTTCTCTAGAGCTTCCAGAGGGAGCATGCGCCTGTCAACACCATGATCTCAGCCCAGTGAAACTGATTTCAACTTCTGACCTCCAGGCGAATAACTTCTGCTTCTCCCTCTCCCACTCCCCTGCTTGTCCTCTCTGTCAAATAAATAAAATATATTTTTTTAATTTTTTAAAAGATTTTATTTATTTGAGAGAAAGAGCGAGTGAGAGAGAGAGAGAGCTCATGAGCAGGGGGAGAGGGAGAAGCAGGCTTCCCGCTGAGCAGGGAGCCCGATGCGGGGCTCGATCCCAGGACCCTGAGATCATGACCTGAGCTGAAGGCAGACGCTTGACCGACTGAGCCACCCAGGTGCCCCCAAATAAAATCTTTAAAACCACCACCACCAAGTTTGTGTTCCTTTGTTAGAGCAGCCACAGCCCCCACTGACGTTCCCTGCATAAACTAACCCTGTGCTGGTTACCAAAGGGCGATTTTCTAATTCTGTCATTCCTTCCACATTTGTTAGATGGCACTCTATCTTAAGAAAAACCCCATGTATTCATTTATTCACTATGGACTTATGAACTCCTATTGTATTTAACAGGTTCCCGTTTTTATTATGGTTTATAAATTGCCTTAGATTTGACAAGTGTAAGATTCTGCAAGCCAGTTTTTCTGTCCTTCTGACAGGATCCCATCTCCCTTTGAGCCCTTCCTTACCATCTGACACATTAAGATATTCCAGGCCTGTAACAAGCCATCCTCCAAGAAGCCCTAGTTCTTTCGAGTGTGCAATGGCATTCAGAAACCAAGATCTGGTGCTAGGGGGGCTCAGAGCTACTGGGGTGTTGCCACTCCAAAGCCCTCTCAGGAGAGAGATCTAGGGAACACACACACACCCCACAAGGTATGTATACTCATACACCAACCAGATCTGAGCAGACATTTTTCCAAAGAAGACATAAAGCTAGCTAACAGGTACATGAAAAGATACTTCACATCATTAATCAGGGAAATGCAAATCAAAACCACAACGAGATATCACTTCACATCTGTTAGAATGGTTATTATTCAAAAGACTAGAAATAACACATGTTGGCAAGGATATGGAGAAAAGGGAACCCTTGTGCACTGTTGGTGGAAATGTGAATTGGTGTGGCCACTATGGAAAACAGTATGGAGATTCCTCAAAAAATTAAAAATCAAACTACCATAAGATCCAGCAATTCCACTTCTGGGTATTCATCCGAAGAAAACAAAAGTACTAACTCGAAAAGATCTATGCACCCCCATGTTCACTGCAGCACTATTTACAAGAGTCAGCATATGGAAACAACTTAAATGTCCACCAATAGATAAATGGATAGAGAAATTGTGACACAGAGCCACCTGGGTGGCTCAGTTGGTTAAGCATCTGCCTTCGGCTCAGGTCATGATCCTGGGTCCTAGGATCGAGTCCCTCTCCCTCTGCCCCTCCCCCCTGCTCATGGCATGCTCTCTCTCTAATAAATAAATAAATAAAATCTTTTAAAAAAGGAAATTCTCTCTCACACACACAATATTATTCAGCCATAAAAAAGAATGGAGTCTTGCCATTTGTGAAAATATGGATGGACTTCCAGGGCATTATGCTAAGTCAGACAGAGAAGGGCAATTACCCTATGATCTCTCTTATATGTGGAAATAAATAACAAGCTCATAGATACAGAGAACAAACACACTGGTGGTTGTTAAAGGCGAAGGAGTAAGAGGTGGGAGAAATGGGAGAACTATTTTTGTATTTAGCTTAAATAAACTGAGTTAAAATAAGATATAATAAAACAAGGTAAAAAAGAACTATTGATTGACTGATTGATTTAGTAGGCTCCACACCCAGCATGGAGCCCAACATAGGGCTCAAACTCACAACCCTGAGTCAAGACCTGAGCTGAGATCAAGAGTCAGACACTCAACCGACTGAGCCACCTGGGCACTCCAGTAAAATATAATTTTAAAACCCCAAACTAAATGTTTATATCTATATCTATCTATCTATTAAAAACCTTGAGTTTACTCTGAAACCTTCAATTATAATCCAGAATCACAGACCTCTCCCTTGGCTAGCTCCCAGAGCCTTCAACATATTTATTAGATCAATTCCCCTCATAGGTAATCAATCTCCTGTCACCACCTGCCACTGCTATACACATGGACACTATCCTCTAAATGCTCAAATTCCAAACCCAGTTCTAAGACCACTACCACCCTATTACAAACAAGCACCCTCCTCTCCCCCCAACAACCTGTTGCTGTGCCGGATCCCCACAACACCCCCAGATTCCTTCATCCCTTGCTCAGGATCCAACAGCCATACAGACTCTTGCCTCACCCTACTCAGGCTCTGACAACCCATTCTGGACTGTAGCCACCCTCTCCCCATGTGTTCTCTTTACCTGGTCTCCAACCCCCTGTCCAGCCCACAAAGATACCTTCCTCACTTTGGGCTAACACCTGGTTCCGGGCCATCACCACCGCCACCACCACCCCTCCCTTGTAAACATCTATCTTGCTTGGCCCCACCTAATGGCTGTGGACTGAATTACTCAGGAAGGAAGAGAGCAGTAACAATATATATATTGTCATTCCACTATCAAAATTATTTCTATTTATCCACCAATTATTGATAAATACACACTGTGAGATATCGGGAATGATGCTCACTAAATCATAATATGGTTATTTCTGGGTTGTATGAATTTTAGACAATTTTTTCCTTTTTTGTACCTTTTATTGTACTGCTTGAATCGATGATTCTGTGTGTCATTTTTATTAAAATACTCATATTCCCTAAAAATTTGAATACACAAAGAGGTACAAATATATTCTAAGAAGCACTGGCGAAAAATTTTAAATAGTGAAATGCTATATAATATTAAATGTTAACTATATTATGGTAAATCTATACAATGACATACTAAGTAATATATGACATAGAGGGGGGACGCCTGGGTGGCTCAGTCAGTTAAGCATCTGCCTTTGGCTCAGGTCATAATCCCAGGGTTCCGGGATCGAGTCCCGTATCGGGCTCCTTGCTCAGCAGGGAGCCTGCTTCTTCCTCTGCCTACTCTGCCTGCCACCCACCCCCCCCGCCAAATTTTATATATATATATGACATAGAGGTTTATCTAGGGACATGTAAAAATGACCACTATTAAAAAAAAGAGTATTATAAAACCATATTATGAATTTTTTAAAGGAAAATACAAATTTGTAAGTACTTACATTTATAGAAAAATTCTGGAAGGATAACAGCAAGATTTTTAAGAATAGTTATTTGTAGGCAGTCAAATTACAGTTATTTTTGTGTGTGAGTTTTGTTGTTGTTGTTGTTGTTGTTTTTTTAAGTAAGCTCCACACCCAATGTGGGGCTAGAACTCACAACCCTAAAACCCTTCTTCATTTGAGTTTTATAATTTATGTATATATTACTTGTATAATAAAAGTTGTTTTACAAAACACAATGACAAGGACACAAAATTCTGTCAGGGTGAAGATCCTACTACACGATATAGAGAACTGTCAACCTAGAATTCTACACCTAGTTAAACTCATTTAACTGAGAATGAAACAGACATTTTTAGATGACAGATTTTTATCATTCACAAACCTTCCGTATAAGAGCTGCTAAAAGAGGGGCGCCTGGGTGGCTCAGTCGGTTAAGCGTCTGCCTTCGGCTCAGGTCGTGATCCCAGGGTGCTGGGATCAAGCCCCGCATCGGGCTCCCTGCTCAGCTGGGAGCCTGCCTCTCCCTCTCCCATTCCCCCGCTTGTGTTCCCTCTCTCACTGTGTCTCTCTCTGTCAGATAAATAAATAAAATCTAAAAAAAAAAAAAAAAAAAAAGAGCTGCTAAAAGATACTCTTCAGGAAAATGAGAACTGAACTAAAAAGAAAGGAGTGTGATAAAGGAGACAAAGGGAGACTCTATGGGTAAGTCTAAGTAATTGCTATCTATATAGAGAATATACTAATTCAAGGAAATAAAAACAAAGTTGAGCTAAAACACTGAACATTGACCATTTTGAGACCTTTGCTTTATTTGAGAGGATTGTAAAAATACAGACCTATTTTAGAATATCTGTTAATTCACATATGGGGTTTTTTAAATGTGAGAATATCCGCAAAACAAAACAAAAACACAGCACAAATATATTTCAAACCAGTAGAGGAAAAAAAAATTAAGGAAAAAATCAATCCAAGGCAAGAAAAAATAAAGCAAAAACATGGTAAAAACACAAAAATTAGAAAAAAAAAATCAATAATAAATTAAGCAGCATAAACTCACCAACTAAATCTCAAACTGATTTCTAAAATCATATGCTGTTTATAAAAGACATCCAAGGTTAAGAACAGAGAAGCTGAAAGTTAAAAGAAGGACGATACAGCAAACAAATATAAAGCAAAACTACAGATAATACTGTAACATACACTGACATACCCTTCTTAAGAGGGGAATTCTCGCTACATTTGTTTCCCATGTGTTCTGTGATTGGAAATAAAAAGCTTAAAAGCCTCTCCCCAACAAAAAATGTCCTATTTTAGCAACAGTTACCCAGAAATAACAGTGCTGCTCACCACTGCACCTCGAGCGTGTAGCATCTGTCAGTACTCAGCATACTCTATATAGGCTGAATAAAGTTTACCATGAAACATTCAAGATGGCAAAAAAGGGGCAGCCTTACATAATTAATTACATCAGTTTTGCTCTTATAAGTAACCCCTTTTGATTAACACATACTTCAAAAGAGAATCTTAAAAACAGTGCTTCTGAAGAAATTAGAAATAAAAGTTCTGCATTCTGCTTTAATCTCCTGCTTTGAAATTTCCAATCTGTTTCCATATTTCTCTTCCTTTGGTGCCATGTTTTAGTCACCCGAGTTCAAATCTCATGTAAATTCTTAGCTGAAAGCTCATCATCGTCTTTGATTCCTACATGAATTTTGGCATCCAATGGATTTCTCTGTTGAAAAATTAGTCCCCATTCTACAACACAATAAAACCAAAGAAAACCCCCCAAAACAAAGAAAAACACCACATACCTTCCATCTTTCAGAGTGTTAACAATGAATCGGTTAATCTGGCAAATACAATTGCTAGACAATTGTTCCTCCTCAACCAGAGGGTTCAACTGTGTTGCCAACATGAAAGCTGAAAAGCACAGAGATTACTTTAGTCCCCACAACATTTCAGTCATGACAATCTGAAAGCTGATCACACCTGGACTAGCAAAGGAAAACAATGCCTTGAATATGTTCCTGAAATTAAAACGACTCAGATTCTGCATAGTGAAAAACAATATAATTTACTGCGTTAAACATCTGCTGGTACTTTGAAATGTATTTCTTAAAGGACCCAAAATAATTTTTCCATCATTCAGGTTTCATGACAAAGACTAAAAAGTCTTTTCTATCTTCTTCACCTTGTGACTAGAGATAGCAAGCAATATTCTGCAAATTCTCTTTCTCCCTTGTAAAGTTTACAACACAGAAATAAATCCCCCAAAAGGCAAGTATAGGACAGCTAACCCATTATATTCACTAAATGTCAATACCATCCTGAGGGAAATTAATCAAAGAAAACAGAGCACCAGTTAGAGAAAATTAATTAAGCCAAGTGGCAGCTTTCCACTAGATCTAGTCTATTGTTAGAATGCTCTCTGCCGGGCGCCTGGGTGGCTCAGTCGGTTGGGCGTCTGCCTTCGGCGCAGGTCATGATCCCAGAGTCCGGGGATCAAGTCCCACATCGGGCTCCCTGCTCAGCAGGAAGCCTGCTTCTCCCTCTCCCACTCCCCCGCTTGTGTTCCTGCTCTCGCTGTCTCTGTCTCTGTCAAATAAATAAATAAATAAAATCTTTAAAAAAAAAAAAAAAAAAAGAATGCTCTCTGCCAGCCATAATTCTGTGTGAATGAAGTACACGGCCAAGCAAATGTACATTTCCGAAATGCCCCAAATTACTGCAAAAGTGCTGGGTGTTCTTTTATTATTTAAATGCAAATTCCTAGATTTATACACCATACTTACAGGAGAGAGTGTTCAATCCATCACTCATAAGCAGTCGATAACGGGGTGGACTATTCCCTGTAATAATGGGACGGATGTTCTAGGATAGAAAACTTGATTCATTAGTCGGGTTGTCTTCCCAGTCCCAGGGATAAGTAAACTTAAGTGGCAGGAGAGTGGGTTTGCCATTAGTTCAACAAACACTGAACTGCTCGCCCATTCTCTTGACACCTAAATCTAAGCAAAAGAAAATTGTATTTGATGATTTTCCAACCACCGTCTCTGTATTAACATTATTAAACACAACATAGTTGAGAATAAAATGAGTTTCAATTCTCTTCTGTTCTCTCTCAACTCAAATTTGATTAAAAATTAATTTTAAAAAAGATACGACAAGGCACCTAATATATATAAGGAGCTACATAGAAAACACATTAAAAATACAAAATGGAAAAAAAATATCCTTGCTCTGAAGGGGCTTACAAATGAGGTGGAGACAGAGGCAAAGAGACATAGAGAGTTACGCACATGACATGGGGACACAGCCAAGACGTTTATCACAACTTGAAGGAAATCAGAAGCAGTTCTCCAAAGGAAGTAAAGTACATAAACAGAGCTTTAAGATGAGTGGCAGTGAGTTTGGGAGTAACAGGGAGATCATTAGGCCTATGTCTCAGAATCTGCAGGTATGATCCAGGATGCTGCTTCTATGCATTTTTTAAATTCCCACTAAAATTTGAGAACCCTGTAAATGAATGATAGGGTTAATGAAGAATTTTAAGCAGATATGTTCACTGCAGGCCCACGTAAGGCAGATTTGAGCAAGACAAACCTCAGGGCAGGAAGAAAAGGAGGCAGTGGTAATGATGGGTAGCACTACAGTATCCATCAATTGTGGAAAGAACAGAAAGGCAAAGCCTTGGCTAGCATAATATTGGGGGGGGAAGGCCTGCTTCCTCTCTTAGGGTTACAACAAGACTGTCCTATTTTTTGGGATGAGGGAGAGAATTTCTTAAAGTGGACGAATCTGTGTGTGCTTCATCAAATGTAATTTGTAATTACATAAAAGTTTTTAAAATGTGTGACATAAAATATTCGAAGGTACTCACGATGACTTGGAGGATGGGTTTTATGGATGTATCTCCTTGTTGCATTATGACCTGAAAGAGTAAAAACAGAAGGAGATATACATTCAAATCATGACCAAAATCTGACATATTTTTACAGTTTGGTATTTGGAATAAACTACAGATAACATTATTAAAGAGGCTTTTTGGAGCTTATCATTTGAAAATCCAGTTTAAGTTTTATCACTATAGACAAATCATAAAATCATAAAAGTGGGATACATGCGGGGTGCATGGGTTGCTCAGTTGTTAAGTGGCTGCCTTCGGCTCAGGTCATGATCCCAGGGTCCTGGGATCCAGCCCCGCACCAAGCTCCCTGCTCAGCAGGAGGCCTGCTTCTCCCTCTCCCACTCCCCCTGCTTGTATTCCCTCTCTTGCTGTGTCACTCTCTGTCAAATAAATAAATTAAAAAAAAAAAAAAAAAGTGGTATACATGCTTACCCACAAGGATATACTTACTACATCCAAAATAAAGGCATCACATATATACTCATTATTCAGAACAGCGCATTAATTTGACTATAGTGCCCATTAATAGAGAATTAGATAAGTACAGTAAATCCTTAGAGTATTATGCAGCCTTAAAAAGATGTTTATAGGGGCACCTGAGTGCCTCAGTCATTGAGTGTCTGCCTTTGGCTCAGGTCATGATCCCAGGGTCCTGGGATCGGGCCCCGCATCGGGCTCCCTGCTCGGTGGGAAGCCTGCTTCTCCCTCTCCCACTCCCTCTGCTTGTGTTCCCTCTTTCGCTGTGTCTCTCTCAAAAAAAAAGATGTTTATATAATACTGGTTGCCTCTTGTGAAAGAACTGAGGAGTGGGGGCCACATGTGGGAGGCAGACCTCATACTGAATCTTCTTTTTACACCTTTTGAATTTTAAAACTCTTGACTCTATTAGCAATTATGAAAATAATATCTAAAAAAAGGGGCGCCTGGGTGGCTCAGTTAGTTAAGCATCTGACTCTTGACTTTGGCTCAGGTCGTGATCTCAGGGTTGTGATGTGGAGCCCTACATCAGGCTCCACACTAAGATTCTTTCCCCTTTTCCTTCTCCCTCTGCCCCTACCCCCAAATAATAATATCTAAAAAAACAAAAAAACAAAAAAACACCAGAATATCAATCAGGCTTTTAGTTTGTGTTTAAAAAGCCATCATTTAAAGGTAACCATCAGGGGGTGCCTGGATAGCGCAGCCGGTTAAGCATCAGGCTCTTGGTTTCGGCTCGGGGCTTGGACCATGATCTCGGGGTCTTGGGATCAGGCCCTGCGTGGGGCTCCTCACTCAGCACAGAGTCTGCTTAGGTTTCCCTCTCCCTCTGCCCCTCCTCCCCACTCTTGTACATGCACTCTCTCTCTTTCTCTCTCTCAGTAAAGGTAACCATCAGAAAAACTAACAGCAGTGAAGACTGGTTCTCTGGCCTCTAATTTTGCCCATGCTGAAATAAATGGTACAGGGGCGCCTGGGTGGCTCAGTCGTCAAGCGTCTGCCTTCGGCTCAGGTCATGATCCCAGGGTCCTGGGATCGAGCCCCACATCGGGCTCCCTGCTCGGCAGGGGGCCTGCTTCTCCCTCTCCCACTCTCCCTGCTTATATTCCTTCTCTCGCTGTCTCTCTGTCAAATAAATAAATAAAATCTTTTTTAAAAAAAATGAAATAAATGGTACCAGACTAGCTCTTCCAACCACCAACTAAAAAACTGGACAAAAATATATAACTGTTTTCCAATACAGGACAACAGGTAGAGAAAGACTGATCACTGAAATGATGGGAACCCTGATTATCCTGGCTTTTGGCACAGAGGCACTTTTAGACCACAGCATGGACGAGGGAACCCAAGAAGAACGTGGTAGCCCTACTGAGCACAGATCAAAGTTCAGGGAGGTGAGTTAGCTGGATTTCATGGATGCAGAGTACCAGAGATGAGGGAGCTACACAGAGAAGGAGCTTCAATAACCTACACAGAGATTCCTTTGAGTCTCTGGCTGAATTCCGAGTTGTGCATACACAGAATGAGACTCTACAAGGCCAGGCAAAGAGTAAATATTAGAGAGCTATAAACTGAAAAATTAGTGGAGCTCACACAGGCTGGAATACAGATGAGTTCTAACCAGCCTCAAGACAGAAAACTCAATAAACATCTGCTGCATTCAGCAGAAAATCCCAGAAAGGGCATGCTTTAGAAACAGAACTGAACTAGACCAAAGTAAAAGCTATTCTAGACCCATTCCAGTCTCTGAGGGATTAGCTGATTTGCAAGTAAATTAACAGTCTGCCAAAACAACTCAATATTTTTTTAAGATTTATTTATTTATTTGAGAGAGAACGCGAGCGTGCGCAGGCACGCAGGCACAGTGGGAGGGGCAGAGGGAGAGGTTCTCAAACAGATTCCAAGCTGAGTGTGGAGCCCAACACAGGGCTCGATCTCATGACCTGAGCCGAAACCAAGAGTCAGACGCTTAACCAACTGCACCACCCAGGTGCCCCACAACTTACTATTCTTTAAAGAAATTTTAAAATACTCTATGTAACAGTATGGGAAGTAGGCAAAAAGTACTTTCACTGCACATCGGAGTACTGGCTGTCACTCCAAGGAAAAGCATTTGTGCAGTTGAGTTGTGAGTTGAACCAACTGCTTTTTTACACAACACCATTTTTACTTGCAAGGCCAAATGACAGACTGGTTATTCAAACTTCAGAATTTAGTAAATATTTTCTCAAAAATAAGGTGAACCTGTTTTCAAGGAAAACGAAAGTTACCGCCAATTATACAAGGGTTTTTTAGTGAAAATCAGAACTTTTGAAAACTTCTATTCGCCAACAATGAGCTTTACAGCTTCTCAATGCTTACAAACTTTTCTGATTAGTGAGATTAATAAACATGAATTTTTGTTATATAATGAAACACCAATATTTGGAAGATCTGCATAATGCAATGAGCCAGCATTTTCCAAATGACCAATGCATGACATTATGAATAATGCATAGGCAAAAGATCCATTCAAAATGCAAGACAGACCAATCCTTTTTTTTTTTTAATTTGAGAGCGAGAGAGAGCAAGCATAAGCGGGAGGAAGGGCAGAAGGAGAGGGAGAAGCAGACTCCCTGCTGATCAGGGAGCCCAACACAGGGCTAGATCCCTGGGATCATGACCTGAGCAGAAGGCAGACGCTTAATCGACTGAGCCTCCCAGGTGCCCCAAGATAGACCAATTTTAGGGCGCCTGGGTGGCTCAGTTGGTTAAGCGACTCCCGTCGGCTCAGGTCATGATCCTGGAGTCCCAGGATCGAGTCCCATATCAGGCTCCCTGCTCGGCGGGGAGCCTGCTTCTCCCTCTGACCCTCCTCCCTCTCATGCTCTCTGTCTCTCATTCTCTCTCTCTCAAATAAATAAATAAAATCTTTAAAAAAAAAAAAAATAGACCAATTTTACATTCCAACTAACCTTTAAGAAACTACCATTTGTTGAGTTTGATATAGTATTACAGAAAAGCTTTATCTATTCACAACCATTTCTGACACTGCATGTGTGGGTTTTCCACATGAAGCAACTCTCTGTAGATACCAAGTGGGTGTCCTACAAATCAATTCTGACACTAGAGTTAGTGTAGACCCCATAGGTTAGAGGCTCAGTCCCACAAGACCTCCCTTGCTTACTTCAGATACCAACCTCAAGTGGTGGGTCCTTAGGATGCCCACACTTTTGCCTTCTTGCCTACAAATTGGGGGTTCCTATGACCCCCTCCTCAGGCTCAAAGAACTCAGGGAATTACTTTACTGGTTTATTATAAAAGATATTATAAAGGATACAAATGAACCACCAGATGAAGAGGTACATAGGGCAAGGTCTGGAAGGGTACTGAGCATAGGAATTTCTGTCCCTGTGTGGAGTTTGGGGTATGTGACCCTCCTGGCACGTAGATGTGTTCACCAACCTTGGAAGCTCTCTGATTCCTGCTGTTCAGGGGCTTTCTGAAGGTCCCATTACATAGGCACGATTGATTAAATCACTGGCCATTGGTGACTAGATCAATCTCCTGACTCTCTGGGGGACAGTGGCAGGGCAGGGGGGAGTTTAGGGTTGAAAGTTCCAACCCTTTCTTTTGTTTTTTAAGATTTGTTTGAGAGAGAGCGCGCATGAGCGTGCGCGCCTTAGCATGAGTGCGAGGGGTAGAGGGAAAGGGAGAGAGAATCTCAAGCAGACTCTGCACTGAGTGCAGAGCTGGACGTGGGGCTTGATCCCAGGACCCTGAGATCATGACCTGAGCTGAAACCAAGAGTCAGATGCTCAACTGACTACACCACTCAGGTGCCCCAAGACTAAATATATGTTTCTTATTATATTACAATATTACAATATCACAAGGATCAAAAAAAGAAGCCTGAAATATTAAAATACTCCCTCTTTTTCCAACTACATACCTGAGGCCAGATTTCCTTTATATAGATCACCCCCCCAAAAAATATCAATATACCAAATGCAGAAGCTGATATGAAAATCTAGCTGCCATATCTTCTAAAGCCAGATGCTAAAGCAATGTGCAAAAATGTAAAACAATATCAATTTTCTATTTGTTTTGAAATATATAGCTGTTTTTCACAAAACATTTATGTTAGCAGTTTATTATTATCTTAAATGTATAAATATTTTTATAAAATATCTGTTATAATTTCAAATATGGTAAGGTAGATATCTCACAAAAAAAAAGTTCTTGGGGGTAGAGGGGCAATGATTTTTTAAGAGTATTCTGAGATTGGGGTGCCTGAGTGGCTCAGTCTGTCAAGCTCTTGATTTTGGCTCAGGCCCGCGTCAGGCTCAGGGGCACGGGGCATGGGGCACTGGGCATGGAGTCTGCTCGAGATGCTCTCCCTCTGTCCCTCACCCTGCTTGAGCACACGCTCACTCTCTCTCTGTCTCTCTCTAAGTAAATAGATAAAACCTTTAAATAAAAAGAGTATTCTAAGATCAAAATGTTTGATGTTGAGTGTAGCATAACATACAGAGTTGTCCAATTGCTGTGTTATACATCTGAAACTAAGATAATGTTGTGTATCCACTGTACTTAATAAAAAAGAGAGAGAGAGAGAACCACTGCGTTTTAGACTAAATATTTGTGTCTCCCCTCCCCCAATTCATATGTTGAAGCCCTAACCCCCAGTGTGATGGGAGCCTTTGGAGGTACTTAGATTTTTTTTTTTTAAAGATTTTATTTATTTATTTGCCAGAGAGAGAGAGAGAGAGAGAGTACAAGAAGGGGGAGGGGCAGGCAAAGGGAGAAGCAGGCTCCCCACTGAGCCAGGAGCCCAATGTGGGACTCAAACCCAGGACCCTGGGATCATGACCTGAGCCGAAGGCAGACGCTTAACCATCTGAGCCACCCAGGCACCCCTGGAGGTACTTAGTTGTAATGAGGTCATGAGGATGAAGACCCCATATCAGAATTATTGCCCTTAGAGGAGGAACAGACAGCAGAGCCCTCTCTTCCCACAAAGATGCAGTCACGTGAGCACACAGTGAGATGGCAGCTTCCAGCCAGGAACACAGCCCCCACCCAGAACTGAATCTGCTGGCACCTCAATCTCAGATTTCCCGGCCTCTATGAGAACTAAATCTGTTGTTTGCACCACCCAGTCTATTTTATAATAGTAGTCCGAACTAAGATGAAGTGCTCTAAAGCAATCCTTTAAAAAGTAAAGCAAAGAATACAGCTAATAAATCAATAGTGGAAATAAATTCAAATCATAAAAAATACTCAATCCAGAAGTCAGGAAAAGCTAAACAACAACAAACAGATGGGAAAAGCAGCAAAATGAAAAATTTAAACCTAAACATGTAACTATATTAAGTGTAAATGGTTCAAGTACTCCAATTTAAAGGCAGAAACTATCAGAATGAATAAGATCCAACTATTTGCTGTCTACAAGAAATGTACTTCAAATATAGAGAGGTTAAAAATGAAACATTGAAAAAAGATGTATTATTACTGGCAGGCAAAGAAGGCTTCAGGACAAGGAATATTACCAGAGATAAAAAAGGACATTTCATAATAATGGGGTTGATTCCTGAAGAAGACACAATGATAAATATATGCACCTAATAACAAAGTTTCAAAATACATGAAGCAAAAACCTACAGAATTAAAAGGAGAAATAGAGAAGTTCACCATTATAATTGGTGGTTTCAGCACTCTTCTTTCAGTTAATGATAGGGCAAATAGACAAAAAATATACGTAGAACAATATGAAAGATTAAACTATCAACCAACTTGACCTAATTAGATAATCTAACAATTGCAGAATACACAGTCTTTTAAGTGCACCTATAACATTTTCATCAAGATTCCATATGCTGGGAAATAAAACAAGTCTCAATACATGTTAAAAGACTGAATTCAGAGAGTATGTTATTTGACCACACTGGAATTAAACTAAAAATCCTAACAATAGGATATCTAGAAAACTTCCAAATACTTGGAAATTAAACAGTAAACTCTTTTTTTTTTTTTTTAAGTAATCTCTATACCCAACTTGGGGCTTGAACTCACAACTCAGAGATCAAGAGTCGCATGCTCTACCTATTGAGCCAGCAAGGCACCTTGTAAACAATAAACTTCTAAATAACCCATCTTTTGCAAAGAAATCACAAGAGAAAATAGAAAGTATTATTAAAAGAATGAAAATGAAAATACAATCTATCTAAATGTATGGGACTCACTAGAGAAATGCTTAGAGGGAAAATTAAAGCTTTAAATGCTTAAAGAAGGGGCGCCTGGGTGGCTCAGTCGTTGAGTGTCTGTCTGCCTTCGGCTCAGGTCATGATCCCAGGGTCCTGGGGTCAAGCCCCACATCGGGCTCCCTGCTCCGTGGGAAGCCTGCTTCTCCCTCTCCCACTCCCCCTGCTTGTGTTCCCTCTCTCGCTGTGTCTCTGTCAAATAAATAAATAAAATCTTAAAAAAATAAAATGCTTAAAGAAAAAAGGTCCAAAATCAATTATCTAAGCTTCCACCATAAGAAGCCAGAAAAAGAATAAACTCAAGCATGTAGAAGGAAGGAATGAAAGAAAGAGCAAAAATCAATAAAATAGAAAATGAATAAACAGGAAAAAACAATTGAACCAAAAGCTGGATCTTTGAAAAGATCAACAAAATTGATAAACCTCTAACTAGTCTGATAAAGAAAAAGAAAACAAATATTCTCAATATCAGAAATGCAAAATGCAAAAAAAAAAAGAAATGAAAAATGCATCACAATAATTCACATATATATTAGATTATACATACATGAGATAATAAGGGAATATTAGGAACAACTTTATTAAAAAAACTTAGATTAAATGGGTAAGTCCCTTGAAAAACACAAATTATCAAAACTAACATACAAAATGTGGAGAATCTAGACAGTACTATATCCATTAAAGAAACTGAATTTATAATTTAAAATATTCCAAGAGAGATAACACTAGGTCCAGCTGGCTTTATTGGTAAATTTTGTCTAACGTGTAAAGACAAAAAAATATCAATCTTGCATAAACTATGTCAGGCAATAGAGGAGAACACTTTCCAACTCATTTTATGATGTTAGGTTTACCTCATAGAAAAAACAAAGTCATTCTAAAAAAGAAAACTAACTGGGGCGTCTGGGTGGCTCAGTCATTAGGTGTCTGCCTTCAGCTCAGGTCATGATCCCAGGGTCCTGGGAGCAAGCCCCACATCGGGCTGCCTGGTTGGCCAGGAGCCTGCTTCTCCCTCAGCCACTCCCCCTGCTTGTGCTCCCTCTCTCACTGTATCTCTTTCTGTTTAAAAATAAAAGAAAAGAAAAGAAAAAGAAAAAGAAAAAGAAAAAAGAAAACTACAGACCTATATACAACTCATGAATGTAGATGCAAAATACCACTATACATTCACCAGGATAAACTTAAAAAGACTGATAAAACTAAGTGTTGGCAAGGATATGGAGCAACTAGAATTCTCACAATCACTTTGGAAAACAGTTTAGCAATTTCTTATATTCACTTAACATATAACCCAGCAATTACACTCCTAGGCATTTATCCCAGAGAAGTGAAAATATATTTCCATAAAAAGACGTGTACATAAATGTTCATACCATCTTCACTCATAATAGCCAAAAAATGAAAATAACCCAAACGTTTAACAGTACCAGGTCAATTAAACAAATTGTGTTTATTCACACAATAGAGTACTACGCAGAAATAAAAGGTGCAAACTACTGAAACGACAGAGATAAATCTCAAAAAACATTTTGCTGAGACAAAGAAGCCAGATACAAGTTTACATCAAGTTTCAGAATAGTCAAAACTAACCTTTAGAGATAAAAACCAGAAGTCAAAACTCTGGTTTACCTAGGCTGGAAGAAGGACTAGGGAAGGAACAGGAGATTGGAATGGTGTATACATTTGCCAAAGCTCATCAAACTGAAAACATCTTGATGAGTTTTTATTATATACATTTATTATATACATTACAGTTTTTATTAAGTGTAAATCACACTGAATTTCAGTAAAGGTGATTTTTTTAAGTTCCTAGGGAACAGAACTTGGGCAGGGTGGAGCAAAAAGTCAGTAATTTCTTTTTTTTTTTTTTAAGATTTTATTTATTTTTTAGAGAGCGAGCGAGAGAGAAAGAGCATGAGAGGGGAGAGGGTCAGAGGGAGAAGCAGGCTCCCCGCTGAGCCGGGAGCCTGATGTGGGACTCGATCCCAGAACCCTGGGATCATGACCTGAGCCGAAGGCAGACACTTTACCATCTGAGCCACCCAGGCGCCCAAAAAGTCAGTAATTTCTTAAAACACCTTTCTGTTCTATTTGATTTTAAAACCACATGCATGTATTAATTTATTATTCTTTTTAATTTGTGTCATCATAAAGTGATTATAAGATTAAATCTTCTGGGTAATACAACATGATATGTACACTTAAGACAAAATTCCCTTAAACTTTCCAAATTAACATTACCTATAAAAACACAAAGTAGGGGCGCCTGGGTGGCTCAGTTGGTTGGGCGACTGCCTTCGGCTCAGGTCATGATCCCAGGGTCCTGGGATCGAGTCCCACATCGGGCTCCCTGCTCGGCGGGGAGCCTGCTTCTCCCTCTGACCCTCCTCCCTCTCATGCTGTCTCTCATTCTCTCTCTCTCAAATAAATAAATAAAATCTTTAAAAAAGAAAACAAAAACAAAGTAAACCCAATTTAAAAAATGGGCAAAAGACTTTAGAATAGACATTTTCCAAAGAAGACCTACAGATGGCCAATAGATAGAATCCTCAACATCACTAATCATCATGCAAATGCAAACCAAAACCAAAGATTGAGTATTATCAAAAAGACAAAAAGTATGAAGTGTTGGCAAAGATGTGGATGAAAGGGAACCCTTGTACACTGTTGGTGGGGAACATAAATTGGTGCAGCCACTATGGAAAACAGTATGGAGGCTCCTCAAAAAATTAAAAATCAAAACCACCATATGATCCAGCAATTCAACTTCCGGGTATGTACCTGAAGAAAACCAAAACACCAATTCAGAGATATATGAACCCTATGTGCACGGCAGCATTACTTATAATATCCAAGATTAAGAAGCAACCTAAGTGTCCATAAAGAGATGAACGGATAAAGACACACACACACATGCAGGAGTATTACTCAACCATAAAAAAGAATGAAATCTTACCATTTGTGACAACATAGATGGACCTAGACAGTATTATGCTAAATGAAATAAGCTTGACAGAGAAGACAAATAACATGATTTCATGTTGAATCTATAAAACAAAACAAAACAGAAACAAACTCATAGATACAGGAAACAAACTATTAGTTATAAAAGTGGGGAGTGACTGGGGGTGCAGGTGAAATGGGTGAAGGGAATTAAGAGGTTCAGGCTTGGAGCGCCTGGGTGGCTCAGCTGGTTAAGCATCTGCCTTTGGCTCAGGTTGAAATCTCAGGGTCCTGGGATCAAGCCTCATATTGGGCTCCCTGCTCAGCAGGAAGCCTGCTTCTCCCTCTCCCTCTCCCTCTCCCTGCCGCTTCCCCTGCTTGTGCTCTCTGTCAAATAAATAAATAAAATCCTTAAAAAAAAAAAAAAAAAAAAAGAGGTTTAGGCTTCCAGATATAAAATAAATGGGTCATGGGGATGTAATGCACAACACAGGGAACTTAGTAACAATGTAATAACTTTGTGCGGTAACAGACAGTAACCAGATTTATTATGGGGATCATTTCCTAATGTATAAAAATACCAAATCACTATGATGAACACCTGAAACTAATAGAATACTGTATGTCAATTATACTTCAATTAAAGAAATACAAAGCAACAGAATGTAATAGTCAAGGGCACATGCATTCAAATCTTCACCTCACTGACAAATTATTTAACTTCTCTGCACTTTAATTTCTTCATCTGTGAGATGCAGGTAATTATGAAAATCTACCTTACAGGATTACTGTAAGTACTGACTATTATAGATAAAGTATCTGGCACATTGGAAAAGGCAAAAATATTAGTTCCTTTCCCTTTTCTTTATATTACCCAATAAATTAAGATACAAATGCTATTTATTCGATTTACCACAATACTTCCATGCATAATCTCTTTTATGATATTAGCTCTTGCCCCAAATGCCTCTACTATTTGTGTTAGTTGCTTACCCTTTGGGCCTGTGTCTTTTGAACTAAAATGATACTACTTGCTTTAGCTGATGATAATCAGAGTTGGCAAAGGTTCTCCACACTGTCACCACAAACACAAAAATTTTCTTTGTCATTTATGAATAAAACTTAATACTTGACCTAACCCTGGAAATATGTTTCCAAAGTTTTGAATATAGCAAAAACCAAGCAATCAAATTATTAACACCATAATCATTCTTTCTAAAAGTGAAGAACAAAAAAATAATAAAAATAAATATAAATAAATAAAAGTGAAGAACAATTCTTAATTTGTCTTAAAGGCATAAGGTGGGGCGCCTGGGTGGCTTAGTCGCACGCTCTTGCTCTCTCTCTCTTAACTTTTCTTTTTTTTAAGATTTTATTTCTTTATTCATCAGAGACAGAGAGCACAAGCAGGGGAAGCAGCAGGCAGAGGGAGAAGCAGGCTTCCCACTGAGCAAGGAGCCTGATGTGGGCCTTGATGCCTGAACCTCAGGATCATGACCTGAGCCAAAGGTAGACACTCAACCCACTAAGCCGCCCAAGCATCCCAATAAATCTTTTTTTTTTTTTTTTTTAAGCACAAGGTAGCAGCTATAAGTAAATGAGAACTACAATTTTCAATCACTTCTCAGGTTTAATTGTTCCTAATTTATTCAAATAGTCACTCCACTCTGCCAACTGTTCTTCCCCATTCATCTCTGTCCCTTTCTTTTCACTGCCTCAAATGCAACTAGCAAACATTTACTGGATACCTAAAACTTGCCAGCACTGCTCCAGATATTTAGGAGACTATTTTGAGCAAAAAAAGATGTAATTTCAGGCCTCAAAGAATCTACATCCAGTGGGGAAGACAGAAAGTAACTAATATTAGTCAAATAAAAAGTAAATAAGTATAAAATTACATCTGTGATTATTAATAAGAGATAACATATACTGAGCATTTACTGTGTATCAGGCATGGACTAAGCACTTTAAATGTAATAGCTCACCTAATTCCCCACTAACCCTAGGCAATAGGTACCAGGTATCATTACCCTCATTTTACAGAAGAGAAAAGGCAAAGTTTAGTATCTTGCCCAAAGTCACACAGCTAATAAGTGAACAAGCAGGAATTAGGGTCTCAAAATAAAGGGAATTAGGCTAGTAAGTCAAGGAAGGCTTCTCTGAAGAACTAACTGAGCTGAAATTTGAAGATTGTTAGCCAGGGAGGGGAGAGTGAAGAACTACACAGGGAGATGGGAAAAGAATGTGCAAGAGTATGGAATATACCAGGAATTTAAATTAAAAAAAAAGAAAAAAGACACAAAGAAATGGAAAGACATTCCATGCTCGTGGGTTAGAGGAATAAATATTGTTAAAATGTCTATACTACCCAAAGCAATCTACACATTTAATGCAATCCCTATCAAAATGCCAATAACATTTTTCACAGAACTAGAATAATCCTAAAATTTGCAAGGAACCACAAAAGACCTCAAATAGCTAAAGCAATCTTGAAAAAGAAAAACCAGAGGCATCACAATTCCAGACTTCAAGTTATATTACAAAGCCATAGTCATCAAAACAGTATGGTACTGGCACAAAAATAGACACACAAATCAATGAAACAAAACAGAAAACCCAGAAATAAACCCACAATTATATGGTCAGTTAATCTTCAATGAAGGAGGAAAAGAATATACAATGGGAAAAAGACAGTCTTCAACAAATGGTTTTGGAAAAACTGAACAGCAACATGCAAAAGAATGAAACTGGACCACTTCCTTACACCATACACAAACACAAACTCAAAATGAATTAAAGATCTAAATGTGAGACCTGAACCATAAGAATCCTAGAAGACAGCAGAGGCAGTAATTTCTCTGACATCAGCCATAGCAACATCTTTCTGGATAGGTCTCCCGAGACAGGGGAAATAAAAGCAAAAATAAACTCCTGGGACCACATCAAAATAAAAAGCTCTTGCATAGCAAAGTAAACAGTCAACAAAACCAAAAGACAATCTAGTGAATGGGAGAAGATATTTGAAAATGACAGATCTGATAAAGGCTTAGTATCCAAAATATATAAAGAACTGCTACAACTCAACACCCAAAACACAAATAACCCAATTAAAAAATGGACAGAACAGGGCGCCTGGGTGGCTCAGTTGGTTAAGCGACTGCCTTCGGCTCAGGTCATGATCCTGGAGTCCCTGGATCGAGTCCCGCATCGGGCTCCCTGCTCGGCAGGGAGTCTGCTTTGCCCTCTGACCCTATCCCCTCTCATGTGTTCTCTCTCATTCTCGCTCTCTCAAAATAAATAAATAAAATCTTAAAAAAAAAAAAAAATGGACAGAACACATTAACAGACATTTCTCCAAAGAAGACATACAGATGGCCAACACACATGCAAAAATGTTCAACATGAATCATCAGGGAAATGCATATCAAAACTACAATGAGATATCACTTTACACCTATCAGAATGGCTAAAATCAACAACACAAGAAACAAGTGTTGGCAAGGATGATGTGAAAAAGGAACCCTCGTGCACTGTTGGTGGGAATGCAAACAGGTGCAAAAACAGTATGGAGGCTCCTCAAAAAGTTAAAAATAGAACTACCTTAGGATCCATTAATTGCACTATTGGGTAGTTTCCCAAAAATATGAAAACACTAATTCAAAAGGATACATGCACCCCATGTTTGTTGCAGCATTATTTACAATAGCCAAATTATGGAAGCAGCCCAAGTGTCCACTGGTAGATGAATGGATAACGAAGATATGTTACATATATACGATAGAATATTATTCAGCCATAACAAAGAATGAAATCTTGCCATTTGTAACAACATGGATGGAGCTAGAGAGTATAATGCTAAGCAAAGTCAGTCAGTCAGAGAGAGACAAATCCCATATGCTTTCATTCATACGTGGAATTTAAGAAACAAAACAAATGAGCAAAGGAGAAAAAGGGAGAGAGAGACAAACCAAGAAACGGACTCTTAACTATAGAGAACTGATGGTTACCAGAGAGAGGTGGGTGGGGGGATGAGGGAAATAGGCGAAGGGGATTAAAGAGTACACTTTTCATGAGCCCTGAGTAATGTACAGAATTGCTGAATCACTATATTGTACACTATATTGTACTCCCGCAGTTGCTAGACCCTGATAGCTCTGCCGCTAACCATACAGAACACTGTATGTTAACTATACTGGAGTTAAAATTTAAAAAATAAAAAAACAACAACAAAAAGGCTGGAAAGGAAGAGAAAACAAGTGGGAATATGCAGTGATGGGAAGGTGTGTGGGCGTGGGAGGGGAGGTTATGCTGGGTGGAAGTCGGTAGTCCAGGCAAGAAACAATGGTGCCAGAGTGGAAGAAGAGAAGTAGATGGATTTAAGAGGTATGTGTGGAGGTAAAACACCAGATTGGGTGATGGACTGAACATCTAAGGTGATGGAAGTTTGCAGGAAGAATGATTCCACAGTTTCTGGCTAGCATATCTTAATGGATAATGGTGCCATTCATCGAGATAGGGAACACCAAGAGGCCCAAACTTAGTAAAATAACGGATTTGCTTTGGGGCATGTTGAATATAAAATGCCTTTGAGGTATCAGGTAGGCAGACATATTACAGAGGTTTATCTTTCAGAATAAAGGTGGCTCCGGACAAAAAAATGTGTGAGCAACTGACATAGTTGGTAATGGGATTGTCCTGGTAGAAGAGGGCCTAAAACATAACCTTGAGTAAACAAAAACTGACAATGAGGGACCGGCAAATAAAACGAGGAAAGCCAAGCCAAGCCATAGAAGCCAAAAGAGAGTGTTATAAAAAGAAGTAATGCTCAAAACTGCTCAAAACAAGTAACTCTCAAACACTACTGAGAATTCTGGTTAAGTTAAAAACTGAAAAGTGTCTGTTAGATTTAACGACTTGGAAGCACCGCTAACTTCTGCCAGGGTTCTTGCCGAGGGTTCTTTCTATAGTGATGGAGGGAACAACGGATTGGAGTCTGTTAACGGCAGGTGAGCTGAAAACAGACAACTCGAGAAGTTTGGCAGTGCATAGGGGACGGGGAGGAGATAGGGAGTGGCCGCAGGAGGGCGATGGGGGACGATCAAGTTAATTTTGCTTCGTTTTCTTAAGTAGAAAAAAACATGGACATGTTTAAAAGACGACAGTAAAAATTCGAGCAGAGGGTGAGAATTTTAGGGAGTCACCCGACGGTCCCCCCCCTTATCTTCCCCTCCCGCGTTCTCTCCCCATCGCCTCCAGCTCCTCTCTCCCTTCCCCACCCCCACAACCCCAGGGCCCACCGCCACCCCAGCCCGCCTGCCCGCAGGCGTCTCCTCACCGCAATAGCCCCCTCGCTCAGGTGGCCCACCATGACTGCGCCGCGCCAACTCGCGCGCTCCGGCTTCTCCGCAGCCTCTGCTTCACTTACGGGACCCCACGCGCTCCAAAGCTTTTGCGCCAAGTAGCTGTAGGCACCACCCCCGTCTTCTGACATGCGCAAGTCACAGGGGCGGGCTTAGGGGCGGAGCAGCCACCGCATTGGCCGAGGTAGCCCACGTGACGTACCAGAGCCCGGGTTCAGGACCTAGTCACCCGACGACTGCGCCTGGGGCGGGGCCCCGAGCCGTGGGGCGCGCCGAGGATGACGCGGGTTCTTTCTCTGGGCGCGAGGTCCTGTACCGGAAGCTTTCCGAGACGGTCCTCGGGGGAAAAAACCTGGCTCGGCCTTTGACGGGCAGACCGACTGTGAGCCCAGAAGAGAGTTAGAGTTGTTCCCTGATAGCTCTGCTGCTAACCGTAGGCAAAGCAGTAACGATTCGTTCAGCAACCCGAGTGCCGAGCTCCCGCCATTGCTAGACCCTGAGCTTGGCACAGTGGGGAATTTCCGAAGGTAAATAGGATCCGGTCCCTGCCCTCAGAGGAGAGCATAGTCTGTCGAGGGAGTTACCGCAGTGAGTAGCCCTAACTCCAGGTAGACATAATATGGGCCTCAGGAGAGACGCAAAGTGTGTCTGCACGCACAGATGGAAAATCAGGGAAGGCTTCCTGGAGGAGGTGCCATTTGAACTTGGTCTTGAAGGGTGTGTGCAGATTTGCGAGGTGGACTCTGAGGGTAGGGATGCTCCCGGAAGAATGCATAACCTATGCAAAAACTAGAGAGGTGAATAGCCAGGCAAGCTGGGGATAGCTTTAAGTAGCTCAGAATAGTAGGGTACAAAGGAAGAGGTGAGACTTGGGCATTAGAAAATGAGCCCGGGGGTCAAATTTGTACTGGGCTTCCCTAAATGCTTGGAGGAGCATTGATTAAGGCAGAGGACTGACATCTGTTTCAGTGTGGAGGATGAATTGAATTTAGGGGGTAGGGTAGGGAACTGAGGACATGGAGACTAGTTATCCTGGAAAGGATGCCAGGCGAGAGATGGTGAGGACTTGAACTAAAGGAATGATCTGGGGATTGATCTGGGGATTGAACTGTGTGAGAGATAGAAACATTTGTTAATTTAATAGTAGCTAGGGAGAGAGAAAAATCTGGGATGTCTCAGGTTTCTGACTTGAGCTTGGGAAGATGGAGGTCTAAGAGGCAAGCCTGGTGTGTGGAACAAAGTAGGCCTTCAGTAAATATTTCTGAATAAAACAATGTTCAGTGAATAGGTGTGAGAGAAAATAGATCCTCAGCATGTAAATCACAGAAAAAGACCACAAGAATTGATTTTGTTGCTTCACATTTGCTTGAGTGAAATCTTTATTTTTTTCTAGAATTGTGCATTTGTAGAAATCTGAATTCCTTATTATTCATTTTATAGACCTAAAGTAGAATGGATCTGCCTGTGGATGAGTGGAAATCATACATATTTCAGAAGTGGTCTTTGCTCCCAAAGTCCATTCAGGACACAATTTCTACGGCAGACACTTTAAGGGATATCTTTCTTCACTCCTCTTCGCTGCTTCAGTAAGTGTGTGAAAGCTTTAACCTAAGAAATCTTGATCTAAGAAATGTTCTGTTTTGTCATTTGGTCTCAAGTTCTGTCTCCTTTTCATGGAAGGATTAAGTTCAGATTTTTATATTTTGGGGCATTCAGCAGTTCTTGCTATTTCCAGGTTTTCCTAACCTACTATTATAGAACAGGCAGGGATGCTAATGGCTTTTTTGGTGTCAGTGTTATGTTTCAGTATTCAATGCCTTCCTACAGAAACTCGACTGTGAACTTTGCCATCTCCCAAAAGATGTAGTGGACATTTACTAGCTACACATAGAAATTTGTAAGTGCTAAAATTGAGAAAGGACTTAAGTCATATAGTCTTACCCCAGTATTTTTCAAACTCTCTTGACTATTCTCAGTAAAAATACTGTTTTATTATCACAACCTAGTATGTACATACATATATAGAAAGTTGAAACAAGAGTTTCCCAAAACATCCAGTGAATTTTTATTGGTGCCAGCCACTGTGCTAGATGCTTAGAGCACAAAAAATACATTAGTGAGGGGCGCCTGGCTGGGTCAGTCAGTAGAGCATGTGAATCTTGGTCTTAGGGCCATGAGTTCAAGCCCCACATTGGGCAGTAGAGCTTACTTTAAAAAAAAAAAAAGAAAGAAAAATACATTAGTGAATAAAAAATAGACACAGGGGCACCTGGGTGGCTTAGTTGGTTAAGCAGCTGCCTTCGGCTCCTCCAGTCATGATCACAGGGTCCTGGGATCAAGCCCCATATCATCGGGCTCCCTGCTCAGCGGAGAGGCTGCTTCTCCCTCTCCTCCTGCCTGCTGCTCCCCCTGCTTGTGCTCTCTCTCTGTGTCAAATAAATAAATAAAATCTTTAAAAATAAATAAAAAATAGACACAGATCCTTACCCTTGAGGAGCTTAATTCTGGCAAGGAGAGACAGACAATAAACATAAATAAGCAAAGTATATAGTATTTAAAGGTGCTGAGTATAATAGAAAAAAAATTAAAATAGAACAGGGTAAGGGAAATAGGCAGTGCCAGGAGTGAGAGTGCAGATTGTAGTATTAAATAATGTGATCAGATGTGGTCTCATTGAAAAGATGGAAGTTGAGGGGCACCTGGGTGGCTCAGTCAGTTAAGTATCCAACTCTTGATTTCAGCTCAGGTCATGATCTCAGGGTTGTGAGATCAAGCCCCCCGTCAGTCTCCATGCTGAGCATGGAGCCTGCTTAAGATTCTCTTGTTCTCCTTCTGGCCCTCCACACTTGGGTGCACACGCTCTCTCTCTCTCTCTTAAAAAAAAAAAAAAAAGGTGGAAGTTGAGCCAAGTCTTGGAGATACAGAAGCTAACAAATCAGATATTTGAGAGAAGAGTACTCCAGACAGAGATCCCAGGTTGGGAGTGTGTCTGGCATGTTCAAGCAATAGCAAGAAAGCTAGTGTGAGTGAACAGAATAAGCCAAAGGGAGAAGAGCAGGAAATAACATCAGAGAGGCATGGGGATTGGGGGATAGCAGGTGGCACAAATCATGTTGGCCCTAAGTGCCTTGTCTTTTGACTCTGAGTAGGAAATTATTGCAGGGTGGGGTAGGCCGACTTCAAAAACTGATGCCCCCCCACCAGAAGTTGACCTTGAGATACAATTATCTGAGTGGTCCTAGCCTAGTCAGGTGACATCTTTAAAAGCAGAGCATTTTTTTCCAGCTGGTAGCATAAAGGAACTTCAAAGAGATTCAAACCATGAGATGTGAATGTGCTTGTGTTGACTTTGAAGATGGAGGGGGACCACATAAGGAATGCAGGAAGCCTCTATAAGCTAAGAGTAGTTCCTGGCTAATAGCCAGCAAGGAACTAAGGATGTCAGGCCTACAACTGTAAGGAACTGGCTTCTACCAAAAACCTGAATGACCTTAGAAGTGGATTCTTTCCCAGGTCTTCCATATAAGAGGTCACCTTGATTTCAGCCTTGTGAGACCCTTCTCAAGAGAACTCAGCCAAGCTCACCTGCACTTCTGATCTATAGACTGTGAGGATAATAAATGGGTATTTAAGCTGCTGAAGTTGTGGTATTGGTTACACAACAGAAGAAAACTAATTCACAGGGTTTTGAGAGAATGGTACAATCTGATAATATTTTAAAGCAGAGGTCAGCAAACTACAGCTGCAGTGTAAATCCATCTTGCTGCCTGTTTTTATATGGCCATCAGCTAAGAATGGTTTTTACAGGTAAGCGTTTAGTTGATTTGATGATAGGGAACACTTGCTTTGAACCCCAATTAAGCAAAATCCATTAAAAAAATAAAGACGGGTGGCTCAATCAGTTAAGCGTCTGACTCTTGGGTTCAGCTCAGGTCATGATCTCAGGGTCCTGGGATTGAGCCCCATGTGGAACTCTGTGCTTGGTGGGCAGTCTGTTTGAGATTCTCTTCCTCTCCCTCTGCCCCCCCAAATAAATAAATAAATCTTAAAATAAAATTAAAATTTAAAAAAAATTTCATTCTCATTAGTAGACCTGTATTACATGGGGCACCTGGCCTGCTCAGTCAGAGGAACATGTGACTCTTAATCTCAGGGTCATGAGTTCGAGCCCCAAGGTGGGGATAGAAATTGCTAAAAAAAAATTTTTTTTAAGTAGACCTGTGGGGCACCTGGGTGGCTCAGTCAGTTAAGCGTCTGCCTTTGGCTCAGGTCATGATCCTGGAGTCCTGGGATCAAGCCCCACGTCCTGCTCCCTGGGGAGTCTACTTCTCCCTCTGCCACTCCCCCCTCTTGCGTGTGCACACTCTCTCTCTCTCTGTCTCACTCTTTCTCTCTCAAATACTTTTTAAAAGTAGATCTGTATTACAAAAAATAGACTCAATTATTTTTTAATTTTATCAAACATTTTATAGAAATTTGTCTTCTCTTATAGAAATACCTCTGTAATAGCCTTGATTTTCCTCTTGGCCCAAAAAACCTGAATATTTACTCTCTGACTTTCCACAGGAAAAGTTTGCTGACTCCTGTTTCAAGAGATCACTCTGACTACAGTGTTGAGAATAGGCTATAGAAGAAAGGGTGTAATTAGAGAAACCTGTTGGGAGGCTCTTGCATTAATCCAGGTGAGAGATGAGGTGATGATAATTTGGACCAGGGTGGTAGTGGTAAGGATGATGAGAAGTGGCTAGATTCTGAAGGTAGACTTAACAGCATTCCCTGAAAGATGAGATGTGCTGTGTTAGAGAATGAGAGAAGTAAAAAGTGGCTCTGGGGATACAGGCCTAAGAAGAATGAAATTACCATCATCTGGGGGGGGCGGCAGATGGAGCTGTTTTGGGAAAGATGATCAGGGGTTCATCGTTCAGTTTGAGATGTCTAGTAGACAGCCAAGTGGAGCTTTCTAAATGAGCATGGCATTTAGGAGAGAGCACTGGGCTAGATATAGAAATTTGGGAGTCATACATGGGATTTCAAGTCACAGACTGGATAAGTTTCACCATGGAAGAGAGTGTAGATGCTTACTGCATATGATGTACTTCGATATTTTCCTCTATCTCATTTTAAAAATACTAATTAGGGGTGCCTGGGTGCCTCAGTTGGTTAAGCGTCCGACTCTTGATTTTGGCTCAGATGGTGATCTCAGGGTCCTGGGATCCAGCCCTGTGTGGGGCTCTGCGTTTGGTGGGGAGTCTGCTTGGCATTTTGTCCCTCTCCCTCCACCCCACCCTTGCGTGCTCTCTCTCCTCCCTCCCTCTCTCTCACTTTCTCCCTCTCTCTTAAATAAGTAAATCTTTAAAAAATACAAATAGGGGCGCCTGGGTGGCTCAGTTGGTTAAGCGGCTACTTTCAGCTCAGGTCATGATCTCAGGGTCCTGAGATCAAGCCGCACATTAGGCTCCCTGCTCAGTGGGGAGTCTGCTGCTCCCTCTCCCTCTGCTGCTCCCCCTGGTTGTGCTCTCACGCTCTCAGGTAAATAAATAAAACCTTAAAAAAAAAAAAAAGAATAGAAATTTAAAAATTAAAAATACAAATTAAAAAAAATTTTCAAATAAAAAAATAAAAATACTAATCAGGGGGCACCTGGGTGGCACAGTTAGTTAAGCCACCAACTCTTGGTTTTGGCTCATGTCATGATCTCAGGGTTGTGGGATCAAGCCCATGTTAGGCTCTGCACTCAGCATAGAGTCTGCTTAAGACTCTCCCTCTCCCCTCCCCCAAAATAAAGAAATAAAATCTTTAAAAAATAATAGTAATCAGGACCCACTAAATTGATTTCATGACCCACTCAGTCGTGACCTACAATTTGAAAAATAATGTCTAAAGCTCTGCAGGATGTGTGGATTCCCTTTACAGAATTTCCAAAGATGATAGATACCTATTGATGAAAATATTAATAGGCAGAGTTATCCGAAGATAATTTGATATGGTTTACTACCAGCAAGATGTCATAATCCACAAGAGTCATTTGAACTTTTGGTGCACTGAAAGGAATATAAATCAAGAGAATTTGCCTGGTCATTTAAAATTGGAGTTCCTCCTGAGTCCAGCCTAGGCTGTCTTTCCTTTCCACTCTGTATTCTCAACTGATAACAGTCTCATTCACACCCGTGACATCGGTTATGTCCTATATGCTAATTACCCTGAAAATTATATGTCCAGCCCTCACCTCTCTTCTGAGACTCAAATCTCTAAATCCAGCGGACTACTTGAAGTCTCAAAGATACTTAAAATTCAGGGGCTCCTGGGTGGCTCTGTCTGTTAAGTGTCTGCCTTTGGCTCAGGTCATGATCCCAGGGTCCTGGGATTGAGCCCCACGTTGGGCTCCCTGCTCAGAGGGAAGCCTGCTTCTCCCTCTCTCTCTGCCTGCCGCTCCCCCTGCTTGGGCTCTCTCTCTCTCTCTGTTAAATAAATAAATAAAATCTTTAAAAAAAAACAACAACCCTGGGGCGCCTGGGTGGCTCAGATGGTTAAGCGTCTACCTTCGGCTCAGGTCATGATCCCAGGGTCCTGGTATCGAGTCCCGCATCAGGCTCCCTGCTCCTTGGGAGCCTGCTTCTCCCTCTGCCCCTCTCTCTCTCTCTCTCTGTCTCTCATGAATAAAAAAAAAAAAAATCCTTAAAATTCAACATATCCATAACCAAACTCATAGTCCCTTACAGTGGTCCCTGTTTTAGTGACTTGCACTGCCTTATTTCAGTTCCTAAAGCTAGAAACCTATGAACCATTCTGTATCTAAAATTAACTCATTGGGGGTTGCCTGGCTGGCTTAGTCAGTGGAACATGCAACTCTTGATCTTGGGATCATGAGTTTGAGCCCCACATTGGGTGTAGAGATTACAAAAAAAATAAATAAATAAATGTTTAAAAAAATAGGGGAGGCCCAAACAGTAGGTTTACCTCCTAGGACATTTACTGAGTTCTCAGGAAGTGCAAGAGGCCAACCAAAAAGGCAGAATAAAATTCCTACAGTCTTTTTTTTTTTTAAGATTTTATTTATTTATTTGACAGAGAGAGACACAGCGAGAGGGAACACAAGCAGGGGGAGTGGGAGAGGGAGAAGCAGGCTTCCCTCGGAGCAGGGAGCCGGATGTGGGGCTCGATCCCAGGACCCTGGGATCATGACCCGACCTGAAGGCACACACTTAACGACTGAGCCACCCGGGTGCCCCAAATTCCTACAGAAAGGGGCTTGGCACAAACATTCTCCCTGTTAAGACATTTGCCGGATTTTGAACATCTGTGGTATGGTAGGTTAAAAATCTAAGCTCAAGGGGCGCCTGGGTGGCTCAGTCGTTAAGCATCTGCCTTCGGCTCGGGTCATGATCCCAGGGTCCTGGGATCGAGCCCCTCATCGGGCTCTCTGCTCCACCAGAAGCCTGCTTCTCCCTCTCCCACTCACCCTGCTTGTGTTCCTGCTCTCGCTGTCTCTCTGTCAAATAAATAAAATCTTTAAAAAACAAACAAACCCCTGAAACAAATAATACATTATATGTTAGTAAAAAAAAAAACAAAAAACAAAATGGTAGCCCAACCCTGATCCAACTCAATTTTCAGTTAGATGAAGGTTGGCCAGCCCCTCATCCTATCTGCCTAACATAGGAGAAGGGGGACTTTGACAGTGGAAAATGTCATCTAGCTTTATTATGTCCTCTATGCATAGTCAAGAATACAGTAAAAGATTACTAGACACGTGGGGCACCTGGCGGGCTCAGTCGGAAGAGTTTGTGACTTTTTTTTTAAGATTTTTATTTATTTATTTGACAGAGACAGCAAGAGAGGGAACACAAGCAAGGGGAGTGGGAGAGGGAGAAGCAGGCTTCCCATTGAGCAGGGAGCCCGACGTGGGGCTTGATCCCAGGACCCTGGGATCATGACCTGAGCCGAAGGCAGATGCTTAACAACTGAGCCACCCAGGTGCCCCGAGTTTGTGACTCTTCATCTCAGGGTCATGAGTTTGAGCCCCATGTTGGGGGTAAAGATTACATAAAAAAATTTTTTAAATAAAAAGGAATAAAATACCTTTCAAAAATGAATGCAAAATAAAGGTATTTTCAGACAAAAAAATAATAATAATTCTGAGAGACCATCTTCTGCAGATTAGAGCCTAAAGAAATACTGAAGGAAGTTCTTAGGTTAAAGAAAAATCATCCCAGATAGAAGCATGCAATTGCAGAAAGGAAGGAAAGGTACCAGAAAAGATAAATATGTGACTAAATATTTTAAAAATTATTATTTAAAACAATGATAATAATAATGTTACAGGACTTAGAACATTTAGAAGTGAGACATGATAATAGACAAATGGGCAAATGGAGGTAAATTGTTTTAAGGTTCTTCTATATAATTTGGGAAATGACAAAAGTACTAGCTGAAGATGGTAAATAAATGGATTCATTTTGTAATCCCCAGGATAACCACGAAACATTTAAAATTTTGTAATAAAATCAAGTTAATTCTCCCCCTTTTCCTATGTGGTAGGCGTATATTCCAATGTTCTCTGCATCCTAATCCCTGGAATTTACGAATATGCTGGGTTATGTGGCAGAGAGAAATTAAGTTTGCAGATGGAATTAAGGTTGCCAATGAGCCAAGTTTAAGATAGGCAGAGTAGCCTGGATTATCCCTGTGAGGCCAGTATAATCACAAGAATCCTTAAAAATGGAGAAAAGAAGCAGAAGTGTTAGAGGGAGATAGAATTAGTGGGAGAATTGTGAGAGAGACACAGCATTGCTGGTTTTGAAGGTAGAGAAAGGGAGCCACAAGCCAGAGAATGCAGGCAGCCTCTAAAAACTGGAAAAGGTGAGAAAACAGATTCTTCCCTGGAGCCTCCAGAAAGCAACACATCTTTACCAACACCTTGATTTTAGCCCAGTGAGCCCCATGACAGAACTGTAAAATAACACATTTTTGTTTTAAGCCACTAATTTGGTGGGAATTTGTTACAGCAGTGACAAAAAAAACAATGCACGTCCTTGACCTCCCCACTCCTGTTCTCAGCATATGGGCCTTCTTTCAGTTCTTGATGTGCACTCTGCTTCTCCTTGCCATGTAGCCTTGATTTCTTCTGCCTGAAATGCTTTCCCTGGCTTCTCTCTCCTCCTCTACACCCGAATTAAGTTCTGCTTAATTCAGAACTTCAGGGTCAGCCAGATCTTTCATCAGGAAAGCCTTCCCTGAGTCCCAGCTGGCTCACCTTCATTTTTTATACATTTATAACACTACATAGCTTTCCTTTTTATATTTGTGTAATCATTTGCTTACTGTCTATCTTCACCGCTAAACTATAAACTCCATGAGGGCAGAGATCTTGCCTGTGTCTGTCTTTCAATGTTAACATCTTTATCTTTGTGCAGGCAGCTATCAACAGTGTCTCACACAGGGCAGGCACTCAGATTTTAGTTGAAAGAAATAATGAGCACAGTGTTGAGCCTTGGCAATTCAGTAGGTACAATTAGGGTAATAGTTGGGTTTGGGGTTTTGTGTGTGTGTTTTGTTTTTGTTTTTTGTCCGCTTGTTTTCTTTTTCACAAATGTTCATAAGATAGAAATACATTCTCATCATATTTGAAATGATATTTAATGAAGTTAACAGGAAAGTTTCTCCTTTACCCTTCTCCTCATTCAGTTCCACAGAAATAACCACCGTTTATTGGAGTTTTCTAGTTCTTTTTATGTATTCTCATACAATTGTAGATAAGTATATACATATCTGTTTCTTTATTCTGTTAGATTATATTATGTGCTTTGTTCTAGGATGTTTTCTCCAATGTCACACCTTGATCTTTCTGGCAACCCTGTGATATTACTTGTATAGTTACACCATAATGTAGTTGTTCTTTCCCTGTTGAGGGGTAATTATATTATTTCCAGTTGTTGTATTTTTACTGTTAACAAACCATGTGTCCGTGAACAACTTTTTTTTTTTTAAGATTTTATTTATTTATTTGTCAGAGAGAGAGAGAGTGAGAATGAGCACAAGCAGGGGGAGCAATAGGCAGAGGGAGAAGCAGGCTCCCTGCTGAGCAAGGAGCCTGATGCGGGACTCAATCCCAGGACCCTGGGATCATGACCTGAGCCGAAGGCAGATGCTTAACCGACTGAGCCACCCAGGCATCCAAATAACTTTTTTTATATGTTTTTGTACACATATTTAAGAATTTAAGATAGATTCTTAGAAGAGGAATGGTTACAATCACTTGTTACAAGCATTTTAAAATTTAATAAGCACTGACAAATTGTCTTCCAAAAAGACTTCACCAGTTTACCATGAACAATGTATGAAAATCACTTCCCTATAATCCTTGCCGACACTAGAAAGCAAGTCTTTAATTTTGCCAAACTTCAGGACAAAAGTGTCTAGTGGTTGTTTTGTTTGTTTGTTTTGCATTTTTCTGATTACTAGTGAAGGAATGCATCGTTTCTGACATCACAATCCACCTGTATTCTGCAAACTGTTCATTTGTGTCCTTTGCCCATTTTTCTACTGGGTTGTCTGTCTTTCTCTTACGAATTTATAGGAGATCTTCAAAATTCTGGGCATATAGTTCTTTGCTATTTTTGTGACTAATTTTTCTCCCAGTCTATTATTCATCTTTATTTTACTTGCCGCGTTTTGCATTGTATATAAATTGTGTGTATTTTCATTTTTATAAAAGTATATCTGTCATTTTTTTAAATTTTTATTGTTATGTTAATCATCATACATTACATCATTAGTTTTTGATGTAGTGTTCCATGATTCATTGTTTGTGCGTAACACCCAGTGCTCCATGCAGAACGTGCCCTCTTTAATACCCATCACCAGGCTAACCCATCCTCCTACCCCCCTCCCCTCTGTCATTTTTTTTAATGGCTTCTGAGTTATGTCTCTTGCTTAGGATGGTCTACTCCAAGATTATAAAAATATTCTTTATTTTCTTCTAACTTTTTTTTTTGTAGTTTTGTGTTTTTGTTTTCACTATCAAATCCATCTGGAATTTATTTATTTATTTAAAGATTTCATTTATTTATTTGTCAGAGAGAGAGAGAGAGCACAAGCAGGGCAAGTGGCAGGCGGAGGGAGAAGCAGGCTCCCTGCTGAGCGAAGAGCCCAATGCGGGACTCAATCCCAGGACCCTGGGATCATGACCTGAGCCCAAGGCAGATGCTTAATGATTGAGCCACCCAGGCACCCCTGAAATTTATTTTTGTGTATAATGTGAGAGAGTGTTCTAACCTTTTTCCCGATAATTTTCTTCAGCATTTATTGAATAGTCCATTCTTTCCTTAGTGGTTCAAAATGCCATGTTAAAAATTAAATTCACACTTAACCCATAAATTTGTTTCTAGACTCTATTTCTATGCCAAAACCAAAGGGTTTTTACTGTGACTTTAGAGTATCATATTAAAATTCTGTCAGTTTCAAGTGACAGAAACCTAGCTCAAATTAGGAAATTTATGCACTATGAAACTAGGATATCCAAAGGCAGATCTGTTTTCAAGCAGCGTTGAATCCAGGGCCTCAGATGGCATTAGACTCTGTATCTCTTCATCTCTCGGACAAACTCTACACCTGATGGGCATAATAAACACTGGTAGCCTTGGGCACATTCTGAACCACAAGAAACCACAAGAAAAGAGTGTTTGGCACTCTTTCCTGAGAGTTTTGGCAGAAAAGGTCTGGATTGGACTCCAGTCAACCTGATTTTGACTGCCTGGTGAATCCTTTCAATAAAAGGTTTAGGGCCTTTCTGATTGGCTAGGCCTATAGCACATGCTCAACCCTGTTGCCACATTGGGGTCTTCCCTACTTCAACCACAAGAAATGTTTTTCTCCCTGAGATTTTATTACCAGAAGTAGAAGGAAGGAGCACTCGAAAACATGGAAGGCCAAGTTCCCACACACATATATACTCATTCTTTTTCAAGAATATCTTGGCTATTTTCTGTACATTTCCCCCTTGTAACTTTTGTAGGTCTGTCAGGTTCCATAAAAAATGTTGGGGTTTTGATGGGGATTATGTTGGATTTATAGATTCATTTAGGGAGACTTGACATCTTTACAATATTAAATTTCCTCATCCAAGTAAAGGGTATGTCTTGTCATTTCTTTAGGGCTTCTTTTACATCCTTAAGTAAAGTTTTATTGTTTTCTTTGTAGAAGTCTTGCACATTCCCACTTAGATTTATTCTTACTTATTGTAAGTTTTCATCATTATTGTGAATAAGACTTTTTCTCCCCCAATTACATTCTCTGATGATTGGTGGTATAAATAAAAGCTAGGAATTTTTTTCTCATCTTATAATTGGCCACCTAACTGTATTTTCACATTATTTTATTGTTTTTATGCCAATTCACTTGGAATTTTTAGGTAAATAGCTATATCTGCAAATAGTAATTCTCTTTTCCAATATTTTTACTCTTATTTTATCTTTTAATTATCATCGCATTAGTTAGACCTCCAGTGCAATATTGAATAGTAACAGCCATTTAGGACATTTGCCATAGGTTTATAGTACATACCCTTTTTCAGTTTAAGGAAAGTTGCCTATATTCTGTCATAAATAGGTATTGAATTTTATCAGATACTTTTTAAATTTTTTAAAATTTATTTTTTTTTTAAGATTTTATTTATTTATTTGACAGAGAGACACAGCGAGAGAAGGAACACAAGCAGGGGCAATGGGAGAGGGAGAAGCAGGCTACTCGCGGAGCAGGGAGCTGGATGTGGGGCTCGATCCCAGGACCCTGGGATCATGACCTGAGCTGAAGGCAGACGCTTAATGACTGAGGCACCCAGGCACCCCTATTTTTAATTTTTTAAAAAATTTATATATTTTCTTTTCAAGATTTTATTTATTTATTTGACAGAGAGAGAGACAGCAAGAGAGGGAATATAAGCAGGGGGAGTGGGAGAGGGAGAAGGCTCCCTGCTGATGCACTCAATCCCAGGACCCTGGGATCATGACCTGAGCCAAAGGCAGATGCTTAACGACTGAGCCACCCAGGCACCCCTAAAAATTTTTATTTATTTATTTGACAGAGACACAGCGAGAGAGGGAACACAAGCAAGTGGGAGTGGGAGAGGGAGAAGCAGGCTTCCCACTGAGCAGGGAGCCCGATGTGGGGCTCAATCCCAGGACCCTGGGATCATGACCTGAGCCGAAGGCAGACGCTTAACGACTGAGCCACCCAGGCTCCCCCAGATACTTTATTTTTATATATATTTTTATATATATTTTGGGTGGAACAGTCATTTTCTTTTTCTCTTTTCATCTGTTACTATAGGATTTACATTTATAGATTTATTGAAGTTGAACTGTTTTGGAGATAAACTCTATGTATTATCCATCATTTTTTTAACACATGGCTTGATTCAATTTTCTAATACTATTTTTAATTTTATATCTATGTTCATTAATTATATTACCTTACATGTTCTTGTGTATGTGTGTGTGCTCTGTCAACTCTTGGTATCTGGGTTTTGGTGGCTTTGTAGCATGTATTGAAGAGCTTCTCATTTTTTTCTATGCTCTGAAATAGTTCCTATAATGTAGGGATCATTTGATTCTTAAAGGCTAGTGGAAAAATCCTGTAAAAATATGTAAACTACGTGCCTTATTAAATGGAAATATTTTCGGGATGCCTGGGTGGCACAGTTGGTTAAGCGGCTGCCTTTGGCTCAGGTCATGATCCCAGGGTCCTGGGATCGAGTCCCGCATCAGGCTCCTTGCTCAGCGGGGAGCCTGTTTCTCCCTCTGCCTGACATTCCCCCTGCTTTCTGACAAATAAATAAATAAAATCTTTAAAAATATATTAAATAAATAAATGGAAATATTTCCCATTTTTAGTTGAATTTTTTATCAATAATATACACATAGTGCAAGAAGTCAAATAGTACTTCAAAGCTTATAAAGAAAAACAGCAACCCTTTGTTTCATTCTTCCCCATTCCTATTCCCCAGTGGATGCTGCTTTAACTGTTCTTTCTAGTATTTTATTTCATATTTCTAAACAGTATGCTAATACTGCTGTTTTTTGAATTTTTAGCTTTAGATGTCAAATTTTGCTCTCTTAACTCCAAATCACGTGTATATACTTTGTTTTTGCCTCATCCTCATAACTATATTATAGTTTATAACATACTATATTCAATAGAATATAATATTGGTTAAACAAATGTCTGTAAATACTACTCATATGAACCACGAAGTAGACTTCGAATTACAGTTCTCTTCTACACCTCTTGTTTTCCCTGGAGTTAATAATTGCCTCCATTTTAATTTTTTCAGTGTATCTTTCACTGCTTCATCCCCAAACTGCTTTACTTAGAACAAGTTAGTTCTGAAGACTTGTTTGTAAAACTATTCAATCATAATCAAAAGTGACCAAAACATTTAAACTTCTAATCTCTATATGCATGCCCATTAAATAAAAGTATGAATTGGGCCTTTAAAGTTTAAAGCCAGGCATACGCTTTTCTTTCTTGCTGATTTACAATCTTTGAGGAATATTTTCCCAAAATAGGTAACTTTTATCAGTATCGAAGACCTTTCGAGGCAGATGACTCTCCCCCACAATTAATAATATCTCACAGTGTCCTGGGAAATCCTAAACAGACTCATTATCCACCCTGTTTGTTTTGATTTTCTACTGATTCAACTGGCATACCTTGTTGGACCAGAAAGCAAGGAAGCACTCAAAGACTAATGGGTTTATATAAAAAAAGAACATAAGAGGGCGCCTGGGTGGCTCAGTTGGTTAAGCGACTGCCTTTGGCTCAGGTCATGATCCTGGAGTCCCGGGATCGAGTCCCGCATCGGGCTCCCTGCTCGGTGGGGAGTCTGCTTCTCCCTCTGACCCTCCTCCCTCTCATGCTCTCTGCCTCTCATTCTCTCTCTCTCAAATAAATAAATAAAATCTTTAAAAAAAAAAAAAAAGAACATAAGAGCCAAACTGAAGAGGTTCCCACTGGCCAAATTTAGGACAAATGGAGCATCAAAATATACTGTATTATAATAGTTTCTAACATTGAATTATTTTAAGTGTATAGTGATTATCAAAGACATAAATAAAAGAAAGAAAGGAAGGAGGAAGCATTTATCTTTACAGAAGAATGCCAATTAAAAATTTAGAAATAGATAGAACTAGAAAACCACCATTTTATGACCCAGGATAATAACTGATTGTGGCAATGGTCATCAATGGATGTTCAAAGAAGAAAGACCGTTGGAACAGTTTATTCACATGGTCTCAAAGTACGGCCCATAGATTACTTACATTGGAAAGATCCACAATCACCACTTTAACCAAATGACCAAACTTAGCATCACCAATGGGGACTACTTGACATTATATGTCTCCTGACTTGAAGCAGTAGGAAGTATACAGATTTAACTATGTACTAGTATCCTTGACAAGAATTGTTTAATCTGAATCTAAATCATGAGGAAGCAGTGAGACAAAACCAGAGTGTGGAACATTTCCTGGCCTTGAGTCTTCAAAAAAGTCAGTCATGAAAAACAAAAAAATTACTGGACTATCTTAAGAGACTGAAGAGAAATAACAACTAAATGTAGCACATTAAAACTTTGATCTTTGGGGTGCCTGGGTGGCTTAGTCGGTTGAGTGATGGACTCTTTATTTCAGCTCAGGTCGTGATCTCAGGGTTCTAGTGTCACAGGATTGCAGGGTTCTTGTGTCACAGAGTCAAAGAATGAATCTTGCGGACACAAGAGGGTGAAGTAAAGTGAAAGTTTATTAAGTGAAGGTGAGAGCAGAAAGCAAAGAAGCTCTCTAGAGTGAGAGGGGTCCTGAATGGATTGCCACTGAGGGTTTTTAGTGTCAGTCTTTTGAGAACTGACTGGGAAGCTTGTGGCCTTGAGATTCTTGTGCCCTCTTGGTTTGAGCAAGGACTATTGGTAACACCCTTAATGACTTAATTCTTTGAGGTTTGGTTATTTTCTATGATTACACTGTAACCACCAAAGAAAAATACTCCCTAACATCGGAGGCCAGGTGATCTGTTTCTTTATCTCTTGTTCACTCTGGCTTAGGGCTTCTGCCTGCCAGGAATAGTTTTAGAGCCCAGCTAAGGGTCTGCCTCTCCCTGCCTGTACCTTAACCCTTATTCACTAGGATCGAGTCCCTCATCGGGCTCTGTGCTCAGCAGAGTCTGCTTGTCCCTCTCCCTCTGCTCTTCCCCCCACTTGCTCTATCTCTAAAATAAATAAAATACTAAACAAAACAAAACTTTGATCCTGGATCAGGTTGGGGCAAATGGAAGAACATAAAAGATATTTTAGGAGTAATTGGGAAATTTTAATTTAAATATTTGAATTAGTGTTAATTTCTTTTAGGTCTGATAATGATAGTATGTGATATGAAGATATAAAACATTCTTATTCTTAGCAGAGGCCTACTGAAATGCTTAGAGGTGAACTTTCATGGTGATTGTACTCACCTTCAAATGGTTCAGGAAAAAACATGGATGTATGGGAGTTAATAAGCTATTGTTTCTCAGTACAATCTTCTGTACTCTGTGCTGAGGCTGGAACTTGATGCTTTGCCAGTTGACTCCCTGAGAGGCTTTCCCTCTGTAGGGGTCTAAAGAGAAAAGGCAAGACTGGAAAAAGAAACTTGGTTCTTTCTATCTGCTCCCTAATTAGAATCCACATGAAAAGAATGAAGTTGGACACTTACCTTATACCATATACAAAAGCTAACTCAGAATAGCCCAAGGACTTAAACTTCAGAGCTAAAACTATAAGACTTTTAGAAGAAAACCTAAGGTAAAACTTACGACATTGAAAAAAAAAGACGACATCGGCTGGCAATATTTTCTTGGATATAACACCAAAGACACTGGCAACAAAAGAAAAAATAGACAAATTGGACTTTGTGAAAATTAAAACTTTGTGCATAAAAAGATAATATCAACAGTAAAAAGGCAACACACAGAGAGGCACCTGACTGTAGAGCATGCAGCTCTTGATGTCAGGGTCGTAAGTTCAAACCCCACATTAGGCAGAGAGATTACTAAAAAAAATAAAAATAAAAATAAAAAAGATTTTTAAAAAGGCAACCCACAGAATGGGAGAAAATATTGGCAAATCACGTATCTGATAAGGGATTAATATTTAGAATATATAGAAAACTCTTAGACTCAACAGCAAGAGAACAGCCTGATTAAAAATGGGCAAAAGGGGCACCTGGGTGGCTCAGTCGGTTAAGCGTCTGCCTCCAGTTCAGGTCATGATCCGGAGTCCTGGGATCAAGCTTCACATTGGGCACCTTGTTCAGCGGGGAGTCTGCTTCTCCCTCTCCTTTGACCCTCCCCACTGCTTGTGCTCTCACTCACTCTCTCTCTCTCCCAAATGAATAAATAATAATTATAATAAAAACCTTTAAAAAATGGGCAAAGGACTTGAATAGACATTTCTCCAAAGAGGATATATAAATGGCCAACAAGCACATGAAAAGGTGCTCTTGAAATCACCAATCACTAGGGAAATGCAAATCAAAACTACAGTGAGATAGCACCTCACATTCATTAGGATGGCTACTAGGGAAAACAAACAGAAAATAGCACGTGTCGGTGAGGATGTGGAGAAACTGGAGCCTTTGTGCCTTGCTGGTGGGAATGTAAAGTGGTATAGCCACTATGGAGAACAGTATAATTCCTCAAAAAATTAGAACTAGAGGGGCGCCTAGGTGGCTCAGTTGGTTAATTGTCTGTCTTCAGCTTGGGTCATGATCCCAGGGTTCTGGGATAGAGCCCCACGCTGGGCTCCCTGCTCAGTGGGGAGTCTGCTTCTCCCTCTGCCTCTCCCCCAGCTGGTGCTCTCTCTCTCTCAAATAAGTAAATAAAATCTTAAAAAAAATAAATAAATAAAACTAGAGGGGTGCCTGGGTGGCTCAGTCGGTTGAGCGGCTGCCTTCGGCTCGGGTTGTGATCCCAGAGTCCTGGGATTGAGCCCCACATCGGGCTACCTGCTCAGTGGAGAGCCTGCTTCTCCCTCTCCCTCTGCCTGCCTCTCTGCCTACTTGTGCTTTCTCTCTCTCTCTGTCAAATAAATAAATAAAATCTTTAAAAAAAAAAACTAGAATTAACTATATGATCCAGCAACCCCACTTTTGCATTTATACCTCAAAAAATTGAAAACAGAACTTGAACAGGTATTTGCACACCAGTGTTCTTGGCAGTATTTTTCACAATAGCCAAAAATGGAAACAACCCAAATGTCCGTCCACAGATGAATGGATTGACAAAATTTGGTATATACATACAATAGAATTTTATGCATCCATAAAAGGAGATGAAATTCTGGTACATGCTACAACATGGATGAATCTTGGAATAGTATGCTAAGTGAAATAAGCCAGGCATAAAAGGATAAATATTATATGATTCCATTTATCTGAAGTACCTAGAACAGACAAATTCATAGAGACAGAACATAGAATAGAGGTTACCAGGGGCTAAGGAGAAGGGAGAAGGAGCAGTGGGGAGTTATCTTTTAATGAGTACAGAATTTCAGTTTGGGATGGTGACAAAGTTCTGGAAATGGATGGTGGTAATGATTGTACAACATTATAAATGTACATTAAGTACTTTAAGTACTGAACTGTACACTTAAAAATGGATAAAATGTAAATTTGTAGTGTGTATTTTACCACCATAAAAAAATTAGAGAAATTGTTTTACTTCCTCAAATTTTTATCATACTATTCCAGAAGAAAATTTGATATTAAAAAAAAGATAGAACATCCATTTGCTTTTCTTTTTTTTTATATAAAGATTTTTTATTTATTTATTTGAGAGAGAGAATGAGAGTGCGAGAGGGAAGAGGGTCAGAGGGAGAAGCAGACCCCCTGCCGAGCAGGGAGCCCGATGCGGGACTCGATCCCGGGACTCCAGGATCATGACCTGAGCCGAAGGCAGTCGCTTAACCAACTGAGCCACCCAGGCACCACTCCATTTGCTTTTCAAAACTTTGAATCAATTACTGAGTTTACTTGGTGCCTGGAGAAGAGAATGAATTATTGCAGCTTAGTTCTTAATTGCCCTAAAGAACAATTACACAACATTGAATTTATCATCATTTTGGATTAAGATAAAGAATATCCATTGTTAGGCAAGAAGAATTTTGCTGTTCTTATGCACCACAGTCTTTTTGTTTGAACTAGGATTTTCAGGGTTAACCTAATTCAAAACAAAACAGAAAAAAAACAGACTCTATGGGGTACCAGATATGCATGGGGCATAGTCCTCATAATGTTTTAGACTGGAATAAATTTAGAACAGGCAAGCACACTTTTTTAAGATTTTATTTATTTATTTTAAAGAGAGAGCACCAGTGGGGGGAGGAGCAGAGGGGGAGGGACAAACAGACTCTGTGCTGAATGCAGAGCCCGATGTGGGGCTGGATCCCAGGACCCTGAGATCATGACCTGAGCTGAAATCAAGAGTTGGGATGCTTAACCAACTGAGCCACCCAGGTGCCCCAAATACATCTTTTAAGTTAAATAAAATCTTTTCTAATTTTCCTTTTTGTGTTATTTGAGACTTTTTCTATATTGTATTTAAATATTGATAAAATATTTGATATTAACTCATAATAGTAATGTTTTGTGAAATTTCAATATATACATACGGAGATGTATCATATTGAATCATAGTTTAAAAGATACTTCTTATTATGGGTCTTTGTAAACAAAAATTTGAAATACACTTTTCTAAACATTCTTCAGTTTTGATTTTGATTTCTTTGACCCAAAAGTTGCTTAAGAGAATTTTTAGTTTTCCCGTTATGCATATTTTACTTTATTGCTTTACAGTCAAAGAGAGAATATAGGGTATTCTATATTATTTCTCCTTGTTGGGAAAAATGTTTAGTCTCCATTGCCTGTGTGTATGTATATTTGTGTATGTATTAGATCAACTTTGTTAATTTTATTATTAACATAGAGCATTTGTATACTTATTTTTTTAGCTTTTCAGGTTAAAATAATTTCAGAATTACTTGCAAAAATAGTACCAAGAATTGCTGAGTGATATCCTTTGTTAAATAACAAAAAGTCAACCAAGTAAATTTTAAAAATCAAGTTGGCTTCATTAATTGATTCATAAATTGAGCAGCATCCTGGGGCGCCCGGGTGGCTCAGTCAGTTAAGCATCTGCCTTCCGCTCAGGTCGTAGTCCCAGGGGTCTGGGCTCAAGCCCCATATCAGGCTCCTTGATCAGCGGGGAGCCTGCTTCTCCCTCTCCCTCTACCCCTTCCCTCTGCTCATGTGCTCTCTCAAATAAATAGATAAATTTTTTAAAAAAAAAGTTGAGCAGCATCCCTTCTAGCAACTAGAGGGGAGCCCCAAAAGTCTACAGAAAAGGGAAGGTTTTTAAAGGTAGAGAGGGAGTGGGAAAAAAGGAAATTATTAGCAAAGAATCCATTATTTTAGGCAATGTCACCCGCCCCCATTCACATTACATGACCCAGACAACCTCACGTGTCCCAGTGTTTTGCAGCTACTCACTCCCATTTCAAGTTCAGTGGTTAGGAGCTTCCCTTGAAATAACAAATTTGTGCTCTTTTTTGTTTGTTTCTTCATGAAGACCAGAGGATGAGATGTTTTTAAAAAGTCTCTCTAGAGGTTACCTGGTGGGAAAGGAGCCCAACGCTCCCCCTTTCTACAGAGAAGAAGGAAACAAAAAATTTCAGAAGAAGGATTATATGGGAGCCACAGTGCTATACTCTAAGGTAAGGTACCCCCCAGCTCAGCAGGAGGGGCTGTGTTAACAATTTAGCAATGCATATTTCTTCACAAGATAGAAGCTTCTTGCTGAATTGTGTAGCCAGTGGTTGCTTTGTTTATCATTTGTGAATTGAATTTGTTAAAACTGGCAGAATTCTGCTGTTGGTTATATGCCGAAACAACAGGTAGTTTGTATTATATGTCCTGGATTCCACCCAGAAACTTCTCAAATTCCCTCAGATGCCTTGTAGCGCTATGGCTTATTGGACCCCTGGCTCTGCCTTGCCCGTGTCTGTCAGCTGTCACTGAATTGCGTGCCATTTTTATCTGATGAATGATGAGGCTGTTGGTTTGATAGTCCCAATTTAGAGAGCACCTCGATTTTTGGTTAGCCACGGTGTTAGTTTACAACCAGTATGACTTAGATTAAGTCTGAAAGGAAAATAAGCTCAGTTGCCGCAGCCTATTTGAACTCCATTTTGAAGGATGTCAACAGATACAGAAATACCTAGGAGATATCGTGGGTTTGGTTCCAGACTACCACAATAAAGCATGTCAAGTAAATTTTTTGGTTTCCCAGTGTGTATAAGAGTTGTTTACACCATACCATTGTCTGTTAAGTGTGCAAATAGCATGATGTCTAAAAAAACTGTATACCTTAATTTAAAATTCTTTATTGCTAAAAACAACACCACCATCTGAGCTTTCAGCAAGTCATCATCACTTATCCCAGCTCACTATAACAAATATAATAATGATGAACAGTTTGAAATATTGCAGGAATTAACGAAATGTGACACAGAGACACAGTATGAGCAAATGCTATTACATGGTGCTTTGATAGACTTGCTTGATGCAGGATTGCCACAAACCTTTAATTTGTAAAAGAAAGAAAAGAAAAGAAAATACTGTGTCCGCAAAGCACATTAAAATGAGGTGTGCCTGTATTTAAAATTAAGCATCCCTGAACTAGATTTTGATGAGAAAGAGTGACTTTTACCAATCTGCTGCCCTTATTGTCCTGCTTCCATGGTAGAAACTGAAGCAAGACCCCTGAGAGACTTCCTTCCATAACATTTAAAGAGATAAATATGGGCCTAAAGTAAGAATGAACCAATCCCCTGCACCAGGTCTGTGAAGATTATTAAAAGGATGAGTGTGAATTTGAAGGGTGTACCTCTACTCTGAATCTTCAACAGGGCTAAACTTGATGTTTGGAATTCGTTTTCCAACAACTATCAGACTTGGAACAACAGCCTCTCTAACTGATAAAGGCCCTGCTTTGTAATGTTATAAAGTATTTAGTGGAGTACTATAAGCATTAGTGAATGCTGGAGAATTATGATTCATTAGATGCAATGATACACTAATAAATGGCTTAATAGTTCTTTTTCAGGGCGCCTGGGTGGCTCAGTTGGTTAAGCGACTGCCTTCGGCTCAGGTCATGATCCTGGAGTCCCGGGATCAAGTCCCACATCGGGCTCCCTGCTCGGCGGGGAGTCTGCTTCTCCCTCTGACCCTCCTCCCTCTCATTCTCTCTGTCTCAAATAAATAAATGAAATCTTAAAAAAAAAAAATCTTTTTCAGAGCTAATCTCTTCAACTTTATGCATGTACATCAGAAATGTGATCCCATGGGAAGTTGTTAAAGGAAAACAAGTAAAAAGTGAAATCAGACAAAAAATTAAGGTTTGCTCTGAATGTGGAGGGAGATGAGCCTTCCTATTTCACGAAGCTAGTATTTTGGTGATTATGGTACTTCACAATTTTCTACAAAGCTGCTATTTTCTTTCTTTTTTAAAATAATTATTGTTTTTATCTGATTATAAAAGTACTATATTTTGTAATTTACTTGGAAAATAGAAGCATAAGGAATAAAAAAATCCCATAATCAATGATAGGCACTGTTAACATTTTTGCTTATATCCATCCAGACACTTTTTCCTCTGAAAATATGTTTTTCTTTTACAAAATTGGGATAATGCTGCACTTCCTGTTTTGTAATCTGCTTTTCTCCCTCAACAATTTATGACCATTTTCTCGTGTTACTAAATTTTCCACTAGCACATGATTTTTTACAGCTAGCTTAGTGTTTCATTACAGAGAACTATACTTGATTTAACATCTAATGTTGGCAGATTGCTTGGCATTGTAGAGCTACAAAGGAGCGTCTATGTAAATATTTTTACACATCTGATTGTTTTCTTAGGATGAATTCCTAGAAGAGCAATTGCTGGGTCAGTTGAATGTATTTCGTTAAGGCCTTTGGTACTTGATGCTGAATAGTTCTCTAGGAAAGAACTAGTTAACAACCCTTCTAGTAAAGTATGGGAGTGTTTGGGGTGCCTGGGTGGCTCAGATGGTTAAGCGTCTGCCTTCGGCTCAGGTCATGATCCCAGGGTCCTGGGATCACCCCACATCGGGCTCCCCGCTTGGCGAGGAGCCTGCTTCTCCCTCTCTCTCTACTGTTCCCCCTGCTTGTGCTCTCTCGCTCTCTCTCTGTCAAATAAATAAATAAAATCTTTAAAAAAAAAAAAGTATGGGAATATTCATTTCTCTATATCCTTAACAATACTAGTTATTAGGATTTTATTATTATTTTATCTATTTATTTGTTTTTAAAGATTTTATTTATTTATTTGAGAGAGAGCGGGAGAGAGCACAAGTGGGGGGAGAGGCAGAGGGCGAGGGAGAATCAGACTTCCTGCTGAGCAGGGAGCCCGATGTGGGGCTTGATCCTAGGACCCTGGGATCATGACCTGAGCCAAAGGCAGATGCTTATCCATCTGAGCCACCCAGGTGCCCCTCTATTTATGTTTGAATAGGAAATGTGTTTACATAGTTCGAATTCAAAAGGTACAAGAGTGTATATATAGTACAGTCTATTTCTTCTGTCCCCTAGCCACCTCTTACCCAATACCAGAAGCTAGCACTGTTAAATGTATCTTTCCAGGGGCGCCTGGGTAGCTCAATCAGTTAAGCTTCTGACTCTTGATTTCAGCTCAGGTCATGATCTCAAGGTCCTGATTTCAGGGCCTTAGGATCAAGCCCCACCTCAGGCTCCTCACTCAGTGCTCAGCAAGGAGTCCGCTGCAGTCTCTCCCTTTGCACCTCCTTCTGTACCTCCCCCTGCTCACATGCTCTCTCTCTTCTCTCTAAAGTAAATAAATAAATCTTTTTTTTAATGTATCTTTCCAGAGATACTTTGGCATATATAAATGAATACAAATACTCTCATTCCTGCACACACAACACTTTTTATGTAAATGACATTCTATATACACTGTTCAGCCCCATGCTTTTTTCACTTACTAGTATCTTGAAGATCATTCTACATCAGTACATCAAGAGCTTCCTTATTCTTTTCTTACAGCTACATGACATTCCGTAATATGGATGTATAGTTTATTTAACCACTGTCTTATAAATCTATATGTAGTTGATCTAAGTTGTTTCCTATCTTTTGCTATTCCAAACAACCCTGTGTTGAGAAAATTTGCGTGTTATTTTGCACATATCTTTAGGGTAAAGTCTTCTATCTGTAGGATAAATTCTAGAAGAAGAATTGCTGGTGTAATGGAGATATAAATGATATGGGTGTTTATGAAATACACATACATATTGCTAACTTGCCCTTCAAAATCATGAAACCAGCTTATACTCCCACTAGCAACATGTAAGAATGGCCATCTTGCCAGTCCTTTGACCACCCTGTGTGCTATCAATTTTATTTATCTTTGCCAGTCTGATAAATAAGAAATACTACCTTGGAGGGGTTTTTTCAGCTTATCAGATGAAAACTTCTTTTATCACGGTAAAATATACACTACATAAAATACTCCATTTCAACCATGTTTAAGTATCTAATGCCGTGGCATTAAGTATATTCACGATGTTGTGCGGCTGTCGTCACCATACATTTCCACAGCATTCTCATCAACCCAAACTAACTCTGTGCCCATTAAACAAACACCAACTCTCCATACCTCCCTCCCCCCCGCCTCGGACAACCTCTGTTCTACTTTCTGTCTCTGTGATACTGCCGATTCCAGGTACCTCATGCAAGTGAAATCATACAATATTTGTCCTTTCGTTTCTGGTTTATTTCCCTTGGCATACTGTCTTCAAGATCCAGTAGAGTTTTAATTTGCATTTTGCTGATTACGAATGAAGTTGAGCATTTTTTCGTTTCGTATGTTTTTGAGCCATTTATATTTCCCATTAGGACTGTCTGTTCCTATCATTTGCATATTTTCCTATTGAATTATTGGTCATCATCTTATTGATCTGTAGGAACTAATCATAAAGTAAAGAAATGAGCCCTTTGCTTGTGATACGAATTGCAGATATTTTTTCCAGTTCAATGTTTGCCTTTTGATATTGCTTTTATTGGTTTTTGCTATAAAGAAATGTTTTATATAGTCAAATGTATTAAGCTCTTATGACTTCTGGGTTTTGTTTCATAGTTAGGGATTCCTCACTCCAACATTACTTTAGATTCTTCCTGTAGTTTCTTCTAGTGCTCTGAGAGTTTCATTTTTTACATTAAGATTTTGATCCATTTGGAATGTATCCTAATGAAAGGTTTATCATAAGTAGAGAGCCAACTTTATTTGTCTTCAGTGGCTACCTACTTGTCAGTACTTTTATTTTTTTTTTTTTTTATTTTTTTTTTTTAAAGATTTTTATTTATTTATTTGAGAGAGAGAGAATGAGAGACAGAGAGCACAAGAGGGAAGAGGATCAGAGGGAGAAGCAGACCCCCCGCTGAGCAGGGAGCCGATGTGGGACTCGATCCCGGGACTCCAGGATCATGACCTGAGCTGAAGGCAGTCGCCCAACCAACTGAGCCACCCAGGCACCCTGTCAGTACTTTTATTGAATAATCCCTATCTTTTCTCCAGTGATTTGAGATGCTGCCTTTGTGATAATTATTAATCCTTGCCAATTTCGTGGTAGAAAAAAAGGAAACTGTGTGTGCTTTCGTTTTCATATATTTTGTGATCCACAAATGAATTAACTATTTGTTTTCTAAGAAATAAGTATCATTAACGTTTCTTCTGTGAATTTCTGTTTGTGCCACTTACCCTTTGTTACGTTGGGATTGTGCTTGCAATATTTTCCTCTGTTTTCATTTACCTTCAGTATTGTTTGTGGTTGAAGCTGTGTCTGATGCTGCTGTCTTGAAAGTGCTTTGGATATTTATTTCCTCACTTGATCTTCACAGCTTTGCTCTAAGGTAGTTAAAAATGAAGCTGAAGCACAAAGAGATCCACTAACTTTACCAATTTGATACCATCTTTCATAGTATAGCCCTTATTATCTGAAAAAAAAAAGTTTATTTTTTAATTTTTATTTTTATTATTTTTTTTTTAAAGATTTTATTTATTTATTTATTTGAGAGAGAGAGAGAAACAGCATGAGAGGGGGGAGAGGGTCAGAGGGAGAAGCAGGCTCCCTGCTGAGCCGGGAGCCCGATGTGGGACTCGATCCCAGGACTCCGGGACCATGACCTGAGCCGAAGGCAGTCGCTTAACCAACTGAGCCACCCAGGCGCCCCAAGTTTATTTTTTTAAAGATTATATTTATTTGTTTGTCAGAGAGAGAGAAGCATGCATGCGCACAAGCAGGGGTGTGGTAGGCAGAGGGAAAAGCAGGCTCCCCGCTGAGCAGGATGCAGGGCTCAATCCCAGGACCCTGGGATCATGACCTAAGCTTAAGGCCAATGCTTAACCGACTGAGTCACCCAGGCGTCCCCCCACCCCAAAAAAACTTTAAAAATGCTAGTTTTCAGTGCGCCTGGCTGGCTCAGTAGGCAGAGCATGTGACTCTTGATCTTGGGGTCATGAGTTCCAGCCCCATGTTGAGTGTAGAAATTATTTTTAAAAATGCCAGTTTTCGTTGATGCCTTTAACTGGTTCATTGTTTTGCAGGGAATATCGCATGCAAGGCCTCACAGTGCAGACATTTCACTGTGTTATGCCAATCGCTCTGCGGCCCTCTTCTACCTGGATGAGTATGAAGTGAGTATCGGGGTGCCTGATGTGATTGGAGAGGATCTGTAGGGGGTTCACTGGAAGACTAGACCTTCAGCTCTGCTCCTACCTTAGAGCACTAAAACTGGGCCCTGCTGCAACTGGTTGAGTTGGAAGAAAATTGGTATCCTCCCAAATATGTTCTTTCTCCTGATGCATTTTTTTCTTTCTCCTGATTCATTTTACCTATCACGTGATCACGTGGGGTAGTACTGGTTGATAGGAGTCATGGCACATGGCACGGGGCCATGGATGATATCCAGTGGGTCAGCAGTTCTCAGTGTCAAGATCAGCTGTGAGATATGTTGCTAATAATACTTATGGTTCCAAGTGTTTGCAAACTATTTACTTGTTTGTTTGTTTCTTAATAAGTGGAGCATGTTCAGGATTATCCTTGCAGTAATATGGCTCGCCCTCAACATACATTTTGAGTGGGCAAGTAAGTTTCACTGAAATGCCTGTGTATGCCTATGAGGGAGTGGGCTTGATCTGAGTGGCTTTCTTCTCATCTTCCGATTGAGGACTAAAGCCAAGCTCTTAAATGTCATTTTGGTACATCCGTTTTGGAATTCCACAGAAATTTTTAAAATATGCCCTAGAGTTAAGAACTAGTTGAATAATCACAAGTTCACACTTACTGCCCTTTGAACTGAAAGAGACAAGCAAGGGGGGCACCTGGGTGGCTCAGTCAGTTGAGTGTCCGACTCTTGATTTTGGCTCAGGTCATGATCTCAGGATCCTGAGATCAAGCCCCACATCAGGCTCTGCACTGGGGCGTGGAGCCTGCTTAAGATTCTCTCTCTCTCGGGGCTCCTGGGTGGCTCAGTCGGCTAAGCGGCTGCCTTCAGCTCAGGTCATGATCCCAGGGTCCTGGGATTGAGCCCCTCATCGGGCTCCCTGCTCAGCGGGAAGCCTGCTTCTCCCTCTCCCTCTGCCTACCACTCTGCCTACTTGTGCTGTCTCTCTATCTCTCTGTCAAATAAATAAATAAAATCTTTAAAAAAAAAAAAAAAGATTCTCTCTCTCCCCCCCTTTACCCTCCCCCCCCCACTCTCGCCCTCTCTCTTTCTCTCTAAAAATAAAATAAAATAAAAGAGGCGAGCAAGAATTTAACTCTAGGCCCTAAGCAAAAAGTCCTAGACAATTGAGGACAGCAGTTGGAAGAGCTTGTAAAATATTTAACCCTTTATAACCTCCCTATATTGGTTATTTCTATTTCCCTTCTTATAGCAGTGATTATCATACATTGAACACATGCACTCTTTTCAGCACTTTAGATATATTACCTTATTTCATCCTTAAAACAACCCTGTGAGGTATCCATGTTTTTCAGATGAGAACGCTAAGACACCGAGAAATGAAGTTGCTTGCACAAGTCATCCAGCTAGTAAGAAGCAATCAGTAGTGGAATGCAGATCTGTCTGGCTTCTAAGCCTACCCCTTTAATCACTACAGTTCTTCTATCTGTAAGACTTTTTTTCCTCAAAACAGAAATATTTAATAAGACAATTAAATACAATATCCTTGGCAAGTATTACTTAATCACTCAAAAGATCACACAGTAGAGTATGATTTAAAGAAATAAGCATGTGGTTATAGTTGCTCCATTTTTAATCATCTTTAACTTTCCTGTAGATTTTTGTTAAGATTTTCAGTAGACATTGAAGAGTCAGGACCAAGGGTCATGTGGGGATTTCCTTTCTGTTTTCAGATGTGTCTTAAAGACATCACGAGAGCACAGATGCATGGGTATCCGGAAAGTTTGCAACCCAAGGTGACGTTGCGTAAGGTCGAATGTCTGGTGACCCTAGGGAGACTACAGGAGGCAGGCCAGACCATCAGGGATCTTGAAAGTAACTTTGCTGCCAAACCAAGCCTAGCAGCTGCCCAGTTTCAAATTCTGCAAAGAAACCTCTGTCGTCTGAAAATGAAGGTACAAGAAAGGGAGAATCTCACAGCATCCTTCCCAGCAACTCTAACGAAAGCCTTTGAGGATATGGACCTAAGGGAAGAGAATGAACAGATTCCCGGTGCATCATCATCTGTCAGCCTATGCATGGACCCTTTAAAAGGCCGCTGTCTGATTGCCACAAAAGATATTCTCCCGGGAGAGCTCTTGGTGAAGGAGGATGCTTTTGTGAGTGTCCTTAACCCGGGAGAAAGGCCACCACTACATCATGGCTTAGAGGGCAAGTGGGATACCAGAGTTACTAATGGGGACCTCTACTGTCACCGATGTTTGAGGCACACTTTGGCCACTGTTCCCTGTGATGGATGCAGCTACGCCAAGTACTGCAGCCATGAGTGTATGCAGCAGGCCTGGGATCTCTACCATAATAGAGAGTGTCCTCTAGGAGGCCTGCTGCTCACCCTGGGTATCTTTTGCCACATCGCCCTGAGGTCGACTCTTCTAGCTAGATTTGAGGATGCCAGCGAAGTCATAAGAAAGCTCTGTGTTGAGATGAGTAACAAGGACATGTGTTCACCTGAAAGTGAGAATCTGGTACAAACACCCAGTTCTGACCCGGGAGGGGAGAGTGAGGAAAATGGCAAAACAGTTAAGACCCCGGTTCCAGGGTGTGATCTTAATGGCAAATACGAAAATAACTATAATGCTGTCTTCCACCTCATGCCCCATACTGAAAACCATAGCCCAGAGTACAAATTCCTCTGTGCGGTCAGCGTGTCTGCGCTCTGCAGGCAGCTCGAGGCCGCCGAGTCCTCGAAGCCGGCCACAGCGCCTCCTGCTCGGCGTTTGGAGTTGCGTGCCTGGGGAGTGGCCATGTTGAAGCACATGCTCCAGCTGCAGTGCAACGCTCAGGCGCTGACGAGCATTCAGCGACCAGGTGAGAGGGAAGCTTTGTTAGCCTTACGGTACCTGGGGCGGAAGAGCTGCGAATGGGAACCGTAGGGGTGCTCTAACGGGAAAGCAGAGCTCGCTATCTTGGGTCTCCATGATTACGCTATTGAGAAGCTGTGTGACCTGAACAAAGTCTTTGATCGCGCTCTGCCTCAGTTTTCTCATCTCAACAGTGTTTGATCCCACCTCACTTGACTGAGTCGTGATGGGTTTGTTTGTAAATATACTTCAAAATTAAAAACCCTGTTACAGGGCGCCTGGGTGGCTCAGTTGGTTAAGCGACTGCCTTCGGCTCAGGTCATGATCCTGGAGTCCCGGGATCGAGTTCCGCATCGGGCTCCCTGCTCGGCGAGGAGCCTGCTTCTCCCTCTAACCCTCCCCCCTCTCATGTACTCTCTCTCTCTCTCTCATTCTCACTCTCTCAAATAAATAAATCTTAAAAAAAAAAAAAACCCTGTTACAGAGGGATTTTTATTATGAAGGAGAACTGAAATAATAAGACTACAGAAAGAAGAGGGGTCTGCAGGGGAGCCTGAGTGGCTCAGTCATTAAGCGTCTGCCTTCGGCTCAGGTCATGATCCCAGGATGAGTGGCTCAGTCATTAAGCATCTGCCTTCGGCTCAGGTCATGATCCCAGGGTCCTGGGATCGAGCCCCACGTCGGGCTCCCTGCTCCGCAGGGAGTCTGCTTCTCCCTCTCCCTCCACTGCTCCCCCTGCTTGTGCTCTTGCCCTCTCTCGCTCACCCTCTCAAACGAATGAATAAAATCTTTTTTTTTTATCTTAAAAAAAAAAAGAGGGGTCTGCAGTTGAGTTAAGGTGTCAAAATCTTATTCATGTGACTCAGCTGCTCTGTCTCTACTCTTTCCAATTGACAGATTTCCCCCATTCTTCTGTTTTAAATTTCCAAGAGCGCAATCTGGCCAAGCATAGCTTTTCACACAGTACTACCATAAACTGTTGGCCAGCCTGTTTGGGCTGTCCTTTGGCCAAGGGCCAACAATCTAGGGGCCACCTCTAGACACAGATCAGCCTAGCCCTGCTTGCCTGAACCGGGTCCTATAGGTAAGGCTGTCTTATTTAAGGTAGATGGAGAGGTTGGATGTGCCCAGCATCATGAGTGACGCTGTACTGACAACAGATACTATTAGAAAAGAAACAGTGTTTCTACTTTTCTATTGTATGATCTCCATTTTAAAACTTTTTTTTTTTTTTTTTTTTTTTGAGAGAGAGAACGAGAGACAGAGAGCATGAGAGGGAGGAGGGTCAGAGGGAGAAGCAGACTCCCTGCCGAGCAGGGAGCCCGATGCAGGACTCGATCCTGGGACTCCAGGATCATGACCTGAGCCGAAGGCAGTCGCTTAACCAACTGAGCCACCCAGGCGCCCATATGATCTCCATTTTAGCAGATAATGTTGTTCAATTCAATTAGGGCATTATACTTTTCTCAGTTTTCTAATTAACTCTATTGAAGGGAAAAATTAGATATTACCTAAACCTAAGATTTATAGACAGACTGATATAAATGTGGCTTTAGTAAGCTATACATGCTTAGTTAGCTCTTTTGATCGTCTCACATTAGGTAGCCTAGAATCTTGTCAGTATGTTTTTGTCTTTAATTTTAATGCAACTGCCAAGTTATACAATGTGTAGGCGTTTCACTAGAGGTGTTTTGGAGGAAGACTGTCTTCCCCATCCTGAAACACATGGAACACCTAAAAATAGCCCTGGCTTCATCCTATAATGCTAGGAAATCCCATTGCAAGCAGTCTCTGTTCTCTTCTCTGCTTTCATTTGCTTCTTTGAGCCATTGCTACCTTTTAAAGTATATCTGTTCAGTGTTTTTCCAAAATTGTGTTTTCTCTTGGGTACATTCACTGGCATTTTAAGAAATATTATTTTCATTTAGTTTCGTTTTTGTGAACATAAAAAAATAGTATACGGGGCTTTCAGATTATAATGGCAGAAAGTTACCGACTCCTGATTTTATTGTGTCTTGCCTCTAAAGTACTTAATATAACATACAAAAAAAAGATACAAATGTCAGGAGCTCCAAAAACTATAGAAACTACTGTCCAAGTAAACAATAGCAGGCTGAATCCCTGAAGCAGAATGGCCAAGCCATGGGGACCAAAGGAGTCTTCCATCCACTTTCCACCAGTGGCCTACCCCTAACTGTCAAAGAATCTTAGCCTTAATGTTTTTGCTCCATGTGCATGACATTTCATTATAGTCAGGTTTTTATTTGCATAGCAAGTTTCAGGTAAAATTTTTCACAAGTTGTTCAGAATAAACTTTTGGATAATGAATATATGTATAGCCAGGAATACCTGTATTTTCTGTGGCTAATAAGGACTGGAGAAATAGATACATAGCATGATACTGGCTACCTGGAGTGATGGAAAGAGGATTGGAGACTTTGGCTTTACCTGTCAGGCTCTATATTTTATGCATAATTTATTCTTTATATGATGTTTTAAAAATATATACATAGAGTGGCACCTGGGTGATTCAGTCAGTTAAGCATCCGACTCTTGATTTCAGCTCAGGTCATGATATCAGGGTTGTAAGATCAAGTCCCGAGTCTAATTGAAATTCTCTCTCCCTCTCCCTCTGCCCCCCTCCCCGTCCCACTAGTGCACACGTGTGTGCTCACGCTCTCTTGCTCTCTCAAAATAAATAAATAAATGGGGGCACCTGGGTGGCTCAGTTGTTAAGCGTCTGCCTTCGGCTCGGGTCATGACCCCAGGGTCCTGGGATCGAGCCCCACATTGGGCTCCCTGCTCCACGGGAAGGCTGCTTCTCCCTCTCCCACTCCCCCTGCCTGTGTTCCCTCTCTCGCTGTGTCTCTCTCTCTCAAATAAATAAATAAAATCTTTAAAAAATAATAAATAAATAAATGAAATCTTAAATAACTAAATTAAAATATATACATGGGGAAAAAAAGACTAAAAGCAAAAATACCAAAATCTTAACAGTAATCAATTCTAAAGGTGGAGGTATGGGTGATTGCTACCTTCTTCTTTGAACTTTTACTATGTTTTTAAAATTAAAAACACTGATTCACACAGTAACATTATTCTAGTAAATTTAAAATGGATTGGGGGCACCTGGGTGGCTCAGTTTGTTGAGTGTCCAACTCTTGGCTTCAGCTCAGATTGTGATCTCGGGGTTGTGAGATCGAGCCCCTCGGGCTCAGAGCTCAACCAGAGATCTGCTTGAGATTCTCCTCTCCCTCTCCCTCTGCCCCTCCCACTGCTGTCTCTCTTGCTGATGACATGCTCTCTCTCTAAAAGTAAATAAATCTTTAAAATGGATTGTATTCCTTTCCCATTATTCTAGGGAAGAAAATTTAAAAAAAAAAAACCAGTTCACTGAGGGGCACCTGGGTGGCTCAGTCGGTTAAGCATCTGCCGTTGGCTCAGGTCGTGATCCCGGGTCCTGGAACAAGTCCCACGGTGGGCTCCCTGCTCAGCAGGGAGTCTGCTTCTCCCTCTCCCTTGCCTGCTTGTGCTCTCTCTCTTTCTATCAGATAAATAAATAAAATCTTTTAAAAAAATATTTCATTTTTTTATTTATTGAGAGAGAGAGAGAGCGTGCAGTCGAGCGCACAAGTGCACTGCGGGGAGTGGGGGGGGTAGGCAGAGGGAGAGGGAGGGAGAGAATCCTGGAGGTCTGGCTGTTGTCAAGCTAAGGTTGCTTTTAGCCTCTAGGAAAGCATGAACATTAAGGCAGTTGTGAACTCCTTGAGGATTGACGTATGCCTGTCTCAAGTATTTGTCAATGGGCTGCAAGTTGTAAGGAAATTTAATTTTACCTACTTTTCTTTTGCCTTTGTTCTCATCACAGGGGTTAGCAAACTTTGTCAAGGGCCAGACAGTAAATATTTTAGGCTTTGCAGGCTGTGGTGTCTCTGACTCAGCTCTGCCCGTGTAGCACAGATGAATGAGTATGGCTGGGCTCCAATCACACTTCATGATGGAGTCTGAAATTTTATTTCTTAGAATTTTTCACATCGTGAGCATTATTCTTTTCATTTTTTTTCAAATGTGAAAATGTGAAAACAGTTCTTAGACTACACTCTACAAAAACAGACAACCGGCAGGATTTGGCCAACAGGTTACCGTATACAGACTCGACGCAGACAAGGATTTGGCAAATCTAATTAAGATATCTATTTAGAAAAAAGAAAAAAGCCCACAAAATGAGGATCAATGAAGGGGATATAGTCAATAATATAAATTAATTTTTAAGTTTTAAGCAAATTTTAGACTATTAAATTTGAAAGCATTAAGTAGAAAACTTTGTAGAAAACATAAATTTCCTGCTGTTCTCCTCTCCTACAGGAGAACACTTCAAAAATCCAGTGATTGTGGAAGAAATTGAAAAAGATTATCAAAATATTTCCAGGGACACCTGGTTGGCTCACTCAGTTAAGCATCTGCCTTCGGCTCAGGTCATGATCCCAAGGTCCTGGGATGGACCCCAACATCAGGCTCCCTGCTCAGTGGGGAGTCTGCTTCTCCCTCTCCCTCTGTGGCTCCCTCTGCTTGTGCTCTGTCTCTCTCTCTAACAAATAAATAAATAAAATCTTAAAAATATATATATATTTCCATAAAAACAAGCCAGACCCACTCTTTCCTGTGTAAGTTCTTTAAAACTTTTAAGGACCATATTTAGCTACATTTTTAAAAAAGATTTTATGTATTCATTTGAGAGAGACAGAGACAGCACAAGCAGGAGAGGTAGAGGCAGAGGGAGAGGGAGAAGCAGACTCCCCACTGAGCTGGGAGCCCAGCATGGGGCTCGATACCAGGACCCTGAGAAGACAACCGGAGCCGAAGGCAGATGCTTAACCATCTGAGCCATCCAGGCGTCCCTAGCCACATTTTTTTTTTTTTTTATAAAGCAAAGAAAAAATCTCTTTCAAGGAACTTATCATTTTTATACAATATAAAGTGTTCCAGGGCATGGGGAAACCTTTCCCACTTACTTTGCAAAGCCAAGGATAAAAACTATTGATTAATCTCACTTGTGAATATCCCTGTAGGAACCTTGAAAAAATCACTGCCATATCACATCCGGCAGTTTATTGAAGGAATGCTAAGAGATGACCAAGAAGGGCTTCATCCAGAAATGCAAGCATATGGTAACTTGGAGGGATACACAGGTTTGGGTAAATGTAGAGACAGGCCATATTCTGAGATGGAAAAACTGAAAACTAAAAACGGCAGTTCCCCCGCATTCCCCCAACCAGTGCAATGCAATTCCACACAAAATCACAATTGGATTTTTCTTGGAATTGGACACTGATTCTAAAGTTCATCTTGAATAAGTGGTGAGAATACTGAACCCTTCTCCTCAGAAGCCAAGGCTGGTGCCTGCCCACACCCTCCCTCTCCAAACTCATCCAGCATGACCAGGTGGGGCTCACCCTGGCTAAGATCATGCCCTCCTCAAAGTCCCCGTGTAAATGTCCAACCCTTCCCGCCCACTTGTTTGCAAAGGCCCTGGCCAATGTCAACACTGGGAGTCTCATCCCAGCAGCTGGGGCCACCGCTGCTGCCCCAGGGAGAAGGAGACACAAGCAAAGAAAGAAGAATCAGGAGCGGGGCGCCTGGGTGGCTCAGTCGTTAAGCGTCTGCCCTGGGCTTAGGTCATGATCCCAGGGTCCTGGGATCAAGCCCCGCATCGAGCTCCCTGCTCCGCGGGAAGCCTGCTTCTCCCTCTCCCACTCCCCCTGCTTGTGTTCCCTCTCTCGCTGTGTCTCTCTCTCAAATAAATAAATAAAATCTTTAAAAAAAAAATTAGAATCAGAGGAGCCCAATGATGATGTTTGCTTTGGTCTTTTTGACTACATCTCTTCTGTAACCTGTTCAATAAAAAGCTGAACTCTTAATATTTTTTAAAGATTGTATTTAGTGAGAGAGCGCGAGCGTGGGGCAGGGAGGAGAGGGAAAGGGAGAGAGAGAATCTCAAGTGGGCTCGCACCTAGCCCTGGAGCTGAAGGCAGAGCCCCATCTCAGGACCCTGAGATCAGGACTGAGCCAAAAATCAAGAGTCGGTGGCTTAACTGACTGAGCCACCCAGGTGCTCCAAAAATAATAATAATAATAATAATAAATAGAGGAGTACTGAAGGGGCTTGGTACTGTCAGATTTCATATCAGCATTAAGCTACAGTAATTGAAGACAGGATGGTACTGATATGAGAGCCTCCTAAAAGTATTAAATTCTCCAAATCATTAAAAAGTTGAACAGTGGGGCGCCTGGGTGGCTCAGTCGTTAAGCGTCTGCCTTCAGCTCGGGTCATGATCCCAGGGTCCTGGGATCAAGTCCCACATCGGGCTCCCTGCTCGTCGGGAAGCCTGCATCTCCCTCTCCCACTCCCCCTGCTTGTGTTCCTGTTCTCGCTATCTCTCTCTCTGTCAAATAAATAAATAAAATCTTTAAAAAAAAAAAAGTTGAACAGTGAAACATTAAACTATAAAATATCTAGGAAAAGATAAGTGAATACTTACATGGTCTTAGGGTGAAAGAAACTTTTTAAAGCATAGAATATCCAATTTAGGTAAATAAAAGATAGCTAGATTTAACCTAAAGACCAAATATCAAAAACACTATAATATGTGAAGAGGATAGAGAATATGCATGAAAGAGATCCTTGAAGGAATGAAAATATGGGGCTGAGAGGCAACAGACCTGGGTTTCCACTCCACTGATTCTAACCGCTAACTCTCCATATGAACTCAGATTACTTTCTGTGTGTCTCACTTAGTATACTTTTTTAAAATTCCAGTGTTGTTAACAATGTTATATTAGTTTCAGGTGTACAATATAGTAATTCAACAATTATATACATTACTCAGTGCTCATCACCACAAGTGTACTCTTAATCCCCACCACCTATTTCCCCCATCCCTCTACCTGCCTCCCCTCTGGTAACCATCAGGTTTGTTCCCTATAGTTAAGAGTCTGTTTCTTGGCTTGTCCCTCTCTTTCTCTTTTTTTCTTTGCTCATTTCTCTCTCTCTCTCTCTCTCTCTCTTTTTTTTTTTTTTTTTAAGATTTTATTTATTTGAGAGAGAGAGCACAAGCAGGGAAAGGGGCAGAGGGAGAAGCAGGCTCCCCGCTGAGCAGGGAGCCTGACCCAGAGCTCAATCCCAGGACCCTGGGATCATGACCTGAGCCAAAGGCAGACACTTAACCAGCTGAGCCACCCAGGTGCCCCTTATTTTGTTTCTTAAATTCCACATATGAGTGAAATCACATGGTATTTATCTTTGTCTGACTGGCTTATTTCGCTTATCGTTATATTCTCTAGGTCCATCTATGTTGTGAGAATGGCAAGATTTCATTCTTTTTTATGGCTGAATAATACTACATTGTGTATACATACACCACATCTTCTTTATCCATTCATCTATCAATGGACACTTGGGCTGTTTCCATAGTTTGGCTATTGTAAATAATGCTGCAGTGAACATAGGGGTGCATGTATCCCTTTGAATTAGTGTTTTCATATTCCTCCGGGGTAAATACCCAGTAGTGCAATTACTGGGTCATAGGATAGTTCTATTTTTAACTTTGTGAGGAACCTCCCAACTGTCTCCCACAGTGGCTGCACCAGTTTGCATTCCCACAAACAGTGCATGAGGGATTCTTTTTTTCCATGTGCTCGCCCACATTATTGTTCCTTGAGTTTTTTATTGTAGCCATTCTGACAGGTATGAGGTTTTTGATTTGCATTTCCCTGATGATGAGTGATGTTGATCATCTTTTCATGTGTCTCTTGGCCATTTGTATGTCTTTGGAGAAATGTCTGTTCTTCTGCCCATTTTTTAATTGGATTATTTGTTTTTTGGGTGTTGAGTTGAATCAGTTCTTTATATATTTTGGATACTAACCTTTATCAGATATGTCATTTACAGATACCTTCTCCCATTCAGAAGATTCCCTTGTAGTTTTGTCCGTTATTTAGTTTGCTGTGCAAAAGCTTTATATTTTGGTGTAGTCCAATAGTCTATTTTTGCTTTTGTTTCCCTTGCCTCAGGAGACATATCTAGAAAGATGTTGCTACCACCAATGTCAGAGAAATTTCAGTCAGTATTCTCATATGGACAATGAGAGGACTGAGTGAACCTCCAGGCTTCTGGGGAAGATTGTTTACAAAGATGATCGCAACAATTTCACCCACCCCTGTATGTTTGCCCTTTTGCAACTTGACATTGCTTTTTCTCCAATCAAGAGGTAGAGTCTGTTTCCTCTGTCCTTGAATCTGGGCCAGCCCTGTAACTTACTTTGACCCGTGGAATGCAGTAGAAGTGACCTTATGTGACTTTTGAGGCTAGGCTTTAAGAGGTCTTATAGCTTCTGTGTCATTTTCTTGGAATGATGGTGTATAGCCATATGAACAAGCCTAGGTTAGCCTTTTTTTTTTTTTTTTTTTTTTTAAGTCTAGCCTTCTTGAGGGTAAAAGACCATATGCTAGATGAATGCAATCATATGAATAGCCCCGGGTAAGACCAGCAGAAAACATGTGTAGTTGAACTCTGGGCAAAGTGGCTGGCACAGAGCACTGTAAGCAAATGAAATAGTTGCTTTTGTTTGTTTGTTTGTTCTTAAAGATTTATTTATTCACCCAGGAGAGAGCGAGGGCACTCATGCAAGTGGAGGGAAGGGGCAGAGGGAAAGAATCACAAGCAGACTCCCCGATACTCAGGGCTCAATCTCACACCCGGAGATGATGACTTGAGCCAAAATCAAGAGTCGGACGCTTAACAAACTAAGCCACCCAGGCACCCAAAATAGTTGTTACTTTAAAAGCAAACCACCCCCAGAGGGGGGAAAAAAACCCATAAGCTAAAATGTAAATGACAAAATGAGAGAACATTTCTAGCAACTAGGCAACTCTTAAAGTCAGTCTTTAAGCATATGCATAGTGGTGAAAATGTAAAACTAGATTGTGATAATGGTTACACAACTTATATGAATTTCCTAAAGAAAATCATTGAATTAGTACACTTAAAATAGGTGAATTTTATGGTAGATAAATTATATCTTTAAAAAGCTGTTTAAGGGCGCCTGGGTGGCTCAGTTGGTTAAGCGACTGCCTTCGGCTCAGGTCATGGTCCTGGAGTCCCGGGATCGAGTCCCGCATCGAGCTCCCTGCTCGGCAGGGAATCTGCTTCTCCCTCTGACCCTCCTCCCTCTCATGCTGTCTCTCATTCTCTCTGTCTCAAATCAATCAATCAATCAATCAATCTTAAAAAAAAATAAAAAGCTGTTTAAAAAGGTACATGAGCAAGCCCTTTATCAAAGCAGTAGTAAACATGGTCATGTTTAAGCCCTCTTGTAATTAAAACAAGATACCATTCTTTCCCTATTAGATTGGCAGTGTTGCTTTTTTGGCTTTTTTCTTTAACTATAATATGCATTTTAGGTTAGAGTATAAAGAAATGGCCATGGTGTGTTAAGTGAAAAGAAGTATTCTTTTCATGAGAATTTCATACATAAGGCTAGAAAGAGGCCTGCAAGAAAATGCCCCAAACTGTTCTGCCTGGCTGATAGGCTTACAGATGACTTATTTTCTCTATAATTTTCACTTCGTAATTTTTTTTCTGGCTACCATGTATTCCTTTTGTAATTTTAATTCATTTTCTAAATAATAAAAACAATTCAAATGATAGGAACTTTTTTTATATGAACATTTTTAATTTTTTTAAAAGATTTATGTATTTATTTGAGAGAGAGCACACACGAGTGCCCATGAGCTGGGGGAGGGGCATAGGGAGAGAAACTCAAGCAGACTCTGTGCGGGTCCAAGGCAGGGCTTGATCCCATGACCCCAAATCATGACCTGAGCCGAAATCTAGAGTTGGAAGCCCAGCTGATTGAGCCACCCGGGAGCCCCTATAAGAACGTTTTTAAGGCACCTTGATACATACTGCAAAATTGCTCTCCAGGAAAGTTGCACCAGTTACACGCCCACCAGCAATGTTCACTTTCAGTTTTGAGTCCAATCTGATTTTGTTTTAGTCTGCTCATATTTCTAATCATGTTATATCCCTTTTCATTATTTCCTTGGGGTTCCAACACTTCCCAGTTAGTGTTCTTACGGAACCTCATTAGCAGCACAGAAGGATTCAAGCATTAACTAGGATAGACTTTGACCGAAACCTGTAAAAATGTATGTTATTATCTTTGCATAAATCCTATTTAATCAGGGGCGCCTGGGTGGCTCAGATGGTTAAGCATCTGCCTTCGGCTCAGGTCATGCCTGGGATCGAGCCCCGCATCAGGCTACCTGCTTGGCGGGGAGCCTGCTTCTCCCTTTCCCTCTAACGTTCCCCCTGCTTGTGCTCTCTCGCTCTCTCTGTCAAATAAATAAATAAAACCTTTTAAAAAAAATCCTATTTAATCAAAGTTCCTCAGGAACCTTTCTTTGGTACTAATCTTAAGGCACAGAACTGGCCATCAATGATATTCTAGACCTTGGTCAGTGTGGTTCTATCTCAGAGGGAACGGCAGATTTGAGATGTATCTGGATTCATTACAAGGTTTAATGAGGTTCCATGTAGGTTCAGATTAATTCACTGCCGTTTGCTTTCACTCTTCAACAACCAAGGAATCTACCTTCACTTTCTGTCCTTATTTGTGTGATATACACACAAATTTCTTGTGTTATAAAATATCTACCAGAGGGGTGCCTGGGTGGCTCAGTTGTTAAGCTTCTGCCTTCGGCTCAGGTCATGATCCCTGGGTCCTGGGATCAAGCCCCACATCGGGCTCCCTGCTCCTCGGGAAGCCTGCTTCTCCCTCTCCCACTTCCCCTGCTTGTGTTCCCTCTCTCGCTGTGTCTGTCTCTGTCAAGTAAATAAATAAAATCTTAAAAAAAAAAAAAAAAATAGGGCGCCTGGGTGGCTCAGTTGTTAAGCGTCTGCCTTCGGCTCAGGTCATGATCCCAGCGTCCTGGGATCGAGCCCCGCATTGGGCTCCCTGCTCGGTGGGAGGCCTGCTTCTCCCTCCTCCACTCCCCCTGCTTGTGTTCCCTCTCTCACTGTCTCTGTCTGTCAAATAAATAAATAAAATCTTTAATAAATAAATAAATAAATAAATATCTACCAGAATAGGTATATTCTGGAAGTATTGTGAATGAATCTTTTTTTTCTGTACTTGAATCCCATTTTATTTTTTTATTTTTATTTTTTTTTTAAGATTATTTATTTGAGAGAGAGTGAAAGAGAGCATGAAAGGGAAGAGGGTCAGAGGGAGAAGCAGACTCCCCACTGAGCAGGGAGCCCGGTGTGGGACTCGATCCTGGGACTCCAGGATCATGACCTGAGCTGAAGGCAGTTGCTTAACCAACTGAGCCACCCAGGCGCCCCTTCCCATTTTATTTTTTTTAACGTTTATTTATTTATTCAAGAGAAAGAGCACATGAGGGGAGAGGGAGAGGGGGAGGGAGAGCAGACTCCCCTGAGCATGGAACCCAACACAGGGCCCGATCTCACAACCCCAAGATCATGACCTGAGCTGAAATCAAGAGTCAGACATTTAACAGACTGGGACCCCCTGGTGCCCTTTGAATCCATTTTAAATGCACTAGGGGCTATTACCAAGGTACACTTTTAGTAAAATAAAGAATCACTCCCTCTTTGTTTTTGTTTTATACACAAAATGTCACATATTAAATTTAGTTGATAAGTTTCATATATATTCTGACTTTCCATTATCTCTGCTAACAGATGACTAATGCAAAATATTGGATAATTTTTTTTAAGTCAATACTTAATTTTTAGAAATAATTAGAGACTCAACTCTGACATAAATATTCACCCCACTCAGTTCCTGGGCCTACTTATGTTAGAGAATAATCTATAAATAATTCACAAAGCTGGCATTACTCACTGTATTGTGATAATTTTTCTGGAAAATTTTAGCAACTGTTCTAATAAAGCTTGCCAGTTATCAGTAGTTGGGAATGCAAGTCAGCTTTTAATTAAGTAGAGGCTGATTATTCAGACTACAAACTGGTCATGCCCTGTACTGCTTCTTCCTGCTGCCTGCCTTTTACCATTTTCCCTGCTCATTAGCACATACTCCAGAAGGTAGGCATTGGACAGGGGGGAAAGGAGGAGAAACCAAAATCTGCTAAATACTTACGAGAAGTTCTGATAAAAGGTTTCAATACAATTTGTAGGACTGTTGACTGAAATTGAGTCATTTGGATTCCCTGTGAAGTTTTATTTACTTGTTCTATTCTTGTCCTCCATAGCAACAGAGAATAGAATTGTCTGCAGAGAGACAACACTATTCCTATATTTAATGTTTGCCTTTCTAGAACATTTCCACATGGTGGTTCATGATATTTTCTTTATTCATTACATTTGTCCCTAGACTGCTTCATTTCTTCAGTGATTGGTGGGTTGAGATTCCTCATGGTTTTTCAGTTATCCAGAAAACTAAAAGTTTCCCTCTGAAGTACGAGTATCTTTCGTATTTCAACCAGTTTGGTTGAAAATACAATTTCCTGGGTGCCTGGGTGGCTCAGTCGTTAAGCGTCTGCCTTCGGCTCAGGTCGTGATCCTGGGGTCCTGGGATCGAGTCCCACATCGGGCTCCCTGCTCGGCAGGAAGCCTGCTTCTCCCTCTCCCACTCCCCCTGCTTGTGTTCCTGCTCTCGCTCTCTCTCTCTGTCAAATAAATAAAATCTTTAAAAAAAAAAGAAAGAAAATACAATTTCCTCATGCTTCCACCAATTGAACACAATTTAAGCCATTCTGGATGCCCAAAGTTATCTAGTGCGTGCATCTTCCTGAGATATGTATGGCTATTACAAAACCCACATAGATATACCATCAGTCTAGGAACCTCTGATTGAGGGAAATGTTACAGTGTAAAGCTTGAGTGGTACTAGTGTTTCTGTTTGCCCTAAAGCTGTTATTCTTATATAAGTTTTCTTCCTCCTTCTCGTGTCTGTCACCCTGTCTCTTTTGCTGTTGTCAGAAAACCTGCCTCTTATTAGTTCTCTGTTTCTCAACTGCTGTGGGCTGAGAAACTGAATAACCAAGCCAGTTAAAACTGTGGCTAAAATAAGAGCAAATAGGACTGCATGAGAGGATAAAGAACTCCTCATCTATGAATATAAGTGTAGGAGCTTTGGTGCAGAAATAGCCTCACTGCTTAGAGGCCTTTTCCTTCCTTCCTAATTTTCAATCATGTAGTTAAATTGCTGGTTAATTGTGTTTCAAAGAAGAGATTGTTTGGGACATGAGACTGTCTTGAATGGAGCTTTTCGTTTTTGTTTTTTTTCCCCAAAGATTTTATTTATTTATTTTTTTAAAGATTTTATTTATTTGTTTGACAGAGAGAGACACAGCGAGAGAGGGAACACAAGCAGGGGAGTGGGAGAGGGAGCAGCAGGCTTCCCGCCGAGCAGAGAGCCTGATGTGGGGCTCGATCCCAGGACCCTGGGATCATGATCCAAGCCGAAGGCAGACGCTTAACGACTGAGCCACCCAGGGGCCCCGATTTATTTATTATTTTTGAGAGAAAGACAGACAGAGAGAGCATGAACGGGGGAGGGGCAGAGGGTGAGGGAGAAGCAGACTCCCTGCTGAGCAGGGAGCCCCATGCAGGGCTCAATCCCAGGACCCTGGGATCATGACCTGAGCTGAAGGCAGGCACTTAACCAACTGAGCCCCCCAGGTACTGCCAGAGAGGTTTTTTTTCAGTGACAACTACTGCTGGCTGATTTCCCACAAAGTTGTGGCAGATGGCAAAAATAAACAGGTGAGCTTAAGGAATATGATTTTTAAGAATGTATTATAAACCTGTTTAGTTTGGGAGAATAATTAGGTTATTTGTTCTATTAACTAACCAAAGACCAGTTAAACAAAAGCAGCTTCAACTATAGAAGCCTTTGGGAAATCACCTCAGCAGGTACTCTGGTTTTCTGTGTCCTGGTGAACATTATGAAACTGTCTATCTGGAAGGTTCCCGACTGATAGTTCCTTTATTATTTTTTTTAATAAATTCTAACCTTTGGATTTTTTTCTGATATTGAGACACAATGGTTAGGTTCCAGGATTCCGGTGGACTTTTCATGTGTTCATTTGCTTTGCTGCCTGGGGATGAGAGTTTGCTGTGAGTCGTTTTCCATCTGATGTATATTGGATCTGGCTGTGGAGCTATGACTCAGATGGGCTTCAGGCCCAGTTGCCCAGCTCATCTTCTGAGGAATGGATGGTGAGGCCAAGACTAACGTCCTGACACATTTTTCCTTTCTCCTCCAGCACTTTCAGGATCTAAAGAGAACAGTGTTACCAACAGCAGACAGGTCCGCCTTGCCACAGGCATCTTCCCTGTTGTCAGCCTCCTGAACCATTCCTGTAGCCCCAACACCAGCGTGTCCTTCATTAGCACCGTCGCCACCATCCGGGCATCAGAGAAGATTGGAAAAGGGCAAGAGATCCTCCACTGCTATGGTGAGCCCTCCCTCCTCATCACTGGCCACACTTCTCTGGCAGGAAAGGACAGGGCGAATGAGAACGAGCAAACCCCCGGACAGGTGAAGGCAGTGCATACTTAGCCCCCCCCCCCCAAAAAAAGGCCTCTGGCCTCCTTCCTTGGCCCTGTTGTGTCTAAACTATCATGTATCTCCCTGCTTAATCCCATAAACTTCCTTTTCCAAAAAATGGGCTAAGAATAACTTTGGGTTTTTTTTTTCCTTGCAACTTGGAAGCTTATTTCTATATCTAGTGCCACGAGTGTTTGAGTAAAGGGTACTTGTCGCATGATGAAGAACACCTCTGCTAAGCTGAAGTTTTGTAAGTAGTGCCTGACTCTCTGTTGCCGTAAACATTGGCCAGGCGTGGTCTCTCCGCAGGGCCTCACCGCAGCAGGATGGCTGTTGCCGAGAGGCGGCAGAAGCTGAGGTCCCAGTACTTCTTTGACTGCGGCTGCCCGGCTTGTCAGAAGGAGAAGCACCGGGCTGCCGTCGGGCCCCGGTGGGAGGCATTCTGTTGTGACCGGTGCAGAGCACCCCTGCAGGTGAAGCTCTCTTCTCCCTTCTCTTCTCCACGTGTGCTGGAGGTCAGTCATCCAGCCCAGAGGCCATAAATCTCCAGGAGAGGCTGAGAGCCACAGTGTCTTCCCCTTCAGCCCATCTTGCCCGCACACTGGTTACCCCTCCACGGGAACTCCCCCAGGAAAGGCTGGGTCTAGTCATCGGTCTCTTGGCAAATAACAGAAAATCCCCCCTAAACTGGTCTGAGAGAAAGGGGGGAAAAAAGGCTTGAGAATTTATTTGCTCAAGTAAATCACTGAAAGGTCCCAGTGTGGGGGTATTTCAGCTAACCGCTTGATCCAGGGGCTGAGAACGTCACCAAGGCCCAATTTTTTTTTTTTTAAAGATTTATTTATTTATTTGAGAGAGCGAGAAAGTACATGAGATGGGGGAGGGTTAGAGGGAGAAGCAAGCTCCTCGCCGAGCAGGGAGCCCGATGCGGGACTCGATCCAGGGACTCCAGGATCATGACCTGAGCCGAAGGCAGTCGCTCAACCAACTGAGCCACCCAGGCGCCCACCAAGGCCCAATTTGTCTCTACCTGCCTCAGCTCCACTTTCTCAGTCAGCGCAGTCCCAGCCAGACTTCCCTCTGGTTGAGGCAGGACAGCCACCTGCAGCCCCAGCCTCACAGCCTCTGCTCCGGGGGGGTAAAGGCACGCGCTCCCCGACAGCAGTCTGGGCAAAAATTTTACTGCATTTCATTGACCTGATACCCGTGGCTGGTGGCAAATCAGACTCATAGTTTTCCTCCAGCCGTTTGGCCCAGAGGAATGGGTCAGATGCGAGCCACACGCCCACCCCCTCAGCCACCAGGCACTGACTCTGGGAGGGTAGGAGAGGATCCTCGGGAGAAATCATGTTGCCATTGCCAAATGAGGGTCTAGATACTGGCATTTAAAAAAAAAACAGCACATGGGGCACCTGGGTGGCACAGTCAGTTGAGCATCCGACTCTTGATTTCAGCTCGGGTCATGATCTTAGGGTCATGGGATCAAGCCCCACACTGGGCTCCGTGCTGGGCATGGAACCTGCCTAAGATTCTCTCTCTCCTTCTCCCTTTGCCCCTCCCCCCAAAAAAATTAAAAATAAATAAGTGAATAAATAAAAACCAAAAAACAGCAAAAGTCCACCTCAAAGATTTTCTCCTCTGCCAGAGGATACAGTATTCTTCGGGGAACTGTAAATGTAGTGTAGAGCTGGCCGTGTTGCAAAGCTGAAGTTACAAACCCAAGGTCAGATATAGGGAGGCCTCACCTGGCATCTCTTCCTATTGGTTTTCTTACGGTTTTGCTTTTTTTTTTTTTTAAGATTTTATTTATTTATTTGACAGAGAGAGACAGAGCGAGAGAGGGAACACGAGCAGGGGGAGTGGGAGAGGGAGAAGCAGGCTTCCCGCGGAGCAGGGAGCCCGATGCGGGGCTCGATCCCAGGACCCCGGGATCATGACCTGAGCCGAAGGCAGACGCTTAACGACTGAGCCACCCAGGCACCCTTATTTTATTTTTTTTTTAATATTTTATTTGTTTGTCAGAGAGAGAGCGCGTGCACAAGCGGGGGAGCGACAGGCAGAAGGAGAAGCAGACTCCCCGCTGAGCAAGGACCCGATTTCAGAACTCGATCCCAGGACCCTGGGATCATGACCTGATCCGAAGGCAGACACTTAACTGACTGAGCCACCCAGGCATCCCTATTTATTTATTTTAGAGAGAGAGAGCACAAGTGGGAGGGCCAGAGCAAAGGGAGAGAGAATCTCCAGCAAGCTCCGCACTGAACATGGAGCCCGAGGCAGGGCTCGATCCCATGACCCTGAGATCAGGACCTGAGGCAAAACCGAGTGTTGGACACTTAACCGACCGAGCCACCCAGGTGCCCCTGGCTTTTGCTTTTTTTTAATGGAAGTACAGTTGACACACAATGTCACATTAATTTCAGGTGCATAACAGAGTGATTTAACAACTGTATACTAATGGCTTCTTCATAACCGCTAGAAATATGTCTGTCATCCAAAGTTCTGGATCCAGAGACACAGGAGAGGGGTATAGAGATGGAAAGAAACTGACATGTACCAGTTTAATTTTGGTTGCAAAAATTAAGTCTCCGGGAGGGACCGCCTACTGCTTTCATTAGCGTTGCTGCTGCCAAACCCAGTTGAGTCAGGCTTTGGTCATGGTGTATTAGTAGGGACGTCTCTTTGCCCCATAGGGTCGGAAGCTGCAGAACAACCCTATAATGTAAAACACATGCCGTGTTGCTAACCGACTGTGGTACAGGACTAAAGACAAACTGACTTTCACAGGGAGGTGACGTTCTGAGCTGTGGCAGCACGTCCTGTACGGAATCAGTCAGCAGGGATCACCTCATCTCCCGGTTACAGGACCTTCAGCAGCAGGTTGGGCAGGCCCGGAAGCTTCTCACAAGTGGTCAACTAGGTGAGACTGGCTCCCTACTTTGGTCCTCCAGCCCATCCCTTTTTATTTATTCTGGGTTCACCTTGGACTCAAGGCTACTCAGTGATGATAGAAGAATTACATTTAATTATCCCCATGCCAGCCACAAGATGGCTATGCAGGCCAATGAGCCCGAGCCCTAACCGGCTGGGTTTGTGTGGTGTCCTTGAAAAGGGCCAAATGATTTAAGCTGTTGTTCTCCTGGGGGTCAGGGAGCGAAGTTAAAGTACCCCGTGATGACTAAAGGGTTATCTCTGACATCCGTGGTCTTTGTGCAGATCCAGAAGTTCTATGTCATTTATTTTAATTCCAGGGCCTAATGACCTAATTTCCTAGGGAGATTGGTCTGCTCTCCTCAGAGCCCCATCTCTTCTAGAGAGCAGTGGAACAAGTGCCCAGTGGATAGAAGTAGCCTGCTGTTTTCAGAGAGACTTGTGGAACTCCACATTATCCTTACAAATTCTGCCTTAGAACTTGATGTCATAGGAATTTATTTACCCGACTTTGTAAAAGTTGACCTTTAACTTAGATTTCTGAGTCAAGAGAAATGATGATCGTAAGTGGAATCTAGGCCACTTGAAGTTGGAAACCCAGCGTCAATGTGGGGAGGCCTCACCTCACACCTCTTCTGCTGAAAGAGAAACTGTGAGGGAACAACAGCTTTATCGGAACAAACATTGTGGGTCGGTCACAACAAGGAGACAAAGTGGGGTTTCCGCATTCAGCCCAGCCAATATGGAACTTAAGAGCTGGGTTCTCATTTCTAGGCCTGGGTTTGTGTAGGAATGAGGCCACCTTCCTTTGCATTGATAGAGCGAGCCATTCAGCTGTTGTTGGGGTGCCGGCACGACGCTGAGAGCTTCCTGTCAGCAGAACACAGCATGGTAGGAGAGATGGAGGATGCCCTGGCCCAGGCCTACGCTGCCTTAGGTAAGGCACATGTCTTCATCTGCTGCTCCGAGGACCACATTTGCCTTATGCTTTTGGTCACGAGCCCAGCCTCATCTGGTTGGACTCCTCTCAGTCTTTTCAGCTGAAGCTGTTCTCACCTTCCACTGAGCTTTCCTCACCCTGAAAACACTCACCCAACACAGTTGACTGTGGTTCTTTTCTGGAACCAGATTTCTCTTTCTTTACAGGGGACTGGCAAAAGTCAGCTACCCATCTCCAGAAGAGTCTCCGAGTGGTTGAGGTTCAGCATGGGCCATCCAGTGTTGAAATGGGCCATGAGCTCTTCAAACTGGCCCAACTCTTTTTCAATGGGTAAGTCTTTCTCTGGTTTCCTAACACCCTCTAGGCCACACACCGTCTTTTATTAGGCTCTTCTGGCGTTACTTTTTTCCTATGGTGCTTTTAAGCATGTGGAAACTTCCTTTATTTCCCCTTGAGGAAATATCCTTTCCTTCTGTTTTTGCTGACAAACTTGAAGCTTTAGAATTTCCTCCTGAGAGATATGGGGAAAGCTCTTAGCACTGGAGGGACATTCCTAGGGGGACGTTGCCAGGCGGTCCCACCACCCGCATCCCGGCAGCTCTCCTTAGCCCTCTGCTTCCTCGCGCCTCCCTCACTGCCCTCTTTCTCAGCACCTTCAGCTCCAGGGGCTCTCCCTTCCCCCATCCTTTTCCTTTTAAAGCAGTTGTTTTCACCCAGGAGTGATTTTGCCCCCACGGGATGTTTGGCAATGTCTGGAGACATTTTGGGTTGTCATGATTCAGGGTGGAGGCCCAGATGCTAGTGAACATCCTGCAATGCACAGGACAGCCCCCCGCAGCTCGGAAGAATCCGGCCCCAAGTGGCACTAGTGTCAAGGCGGGGAGACCCTGCTCTGGAGGTTTAACAGGAGGTTTAACGGAAAGACCGGCAGGTGTTGATGTCATTGGGAGGCCCTGTTTCTAGATGGAATACTTCCTTCCAGCCGTGATAAAGCTGCCATTGGTGCACTTTGCGGTGAGGCGATGTCTGAAGCTCGATCCTAAGATTATGAATGGTTTGTGGACCTGATACCCAAGACATAGAGGTCGCCCGTTTGGTCAAGAGAACAGGGCCGCAGAGTCAGGTCTGGGGTGGACTTGGTTACCTGCAGGTGAAGACTCCTGAGGAGACCCTGGGATAAATCCCAGATTGAACCCCTTGAGATTTGCCTATTTCTCAGGACCTTAGAATCTTTATGCTTTTTCTCATAACTTTGTTTTCAAACTCTGCCTTACAGTGTATTTATGAAGGTCTCTCCCCTACCCTTCTGGATTGTTAGATCCCTGAGAACAAACTGATCTTAGATAATTTTGTATTCTTCACAGGGTGGGAGTAGGCCGTTGATTAATGTTTGCTTGACTGAATGAGTGGCTTCACTCCTTTTACCTCCTTTGGTTCAGGTTTGCAATCCCAGAAGCACTGAACACAATACAGAGGGCAGAAAAGGTTCTGATGGTGCACTATGGCCCTTGCAATGACGAGATCCAGGAGCTACAGAAGATGAAATCTTGTTTATTGGACTCGCCACCCATCTCATTGGGGCCTTCAGTGTAGGAACCCAAGGTTTTCGTCAGATAGTTAACTACCCTCCCATAAAAACTCCCAGTTCCCAGAAAAGACTTGAAACTAGTGTCTGGAGAGCCTAAGCCCTTTAAAAGGATTTTAGCTGATCTGCAGGCATCTGGATGTTAGCCTGGGGTTTTGGCTAGACTCCATCTCACTAAATGATGATAGTCTATTTCCCTGGAACATTCCTATGGCTTCTAGTAGTAATGACATGTTATGTACCACTCCAATGGGAACTTATGCTCTTAGTAGTTGTGTTGTAATTGAAAAATAATTATAAAGCAAGAAATCACCGAGGCTCCTTACCTCTAGAGACATCATTTCATGTTATCGTATCTAGCTTTCTCGAATCCTTTGTTAAAACTGGTACAGTGTAAATTGTGAATAGAGAAATAAGTATGGGGCCACTTTATTGTTGGGCAGTCTCTTCCTGGGATGGCAACTCTAAATTTGTCTCCTACCAGTTTTCCAGTCCTTATTATTGGCCTCTCCTTCTGTACTCTTGGCAGACCCGCTGACCAAACACTAATAGAATCATTGCTGCTTGTGGTTTCAGACTCGAGCGACAGAAGGGAGGGGTGATAGCTCTTTTCTGCCTGGATGTGTAGAACAATAGTCTAGATTTCCATCCTGGCCAGAAGGCTGGGAGACTCTCTGTTCTGAATCCTGGTTGCCATATCACCGTCTGTGACCGAGTGGTTCCAGTGAGTTAGTGGAAAGGAACGTCAGGTCCATGCTGCTTTGAGAGCTTGCCCTCCCTGGCCTGCCCAGGAAGTCCCCACTGTTAGCCTCAGCATTCTCATCAGGAAATGAATAGCCTGGAGATGTCTGGCAGTACCTTTTCAGGAAACTTAGTGTTTAGAACACAGTTTACGTTCAAACGTGTGAGTGAAGGTCAGGCAGGATCTCATTTATTCTTCTTTCTACTAATTCACTGTGGCAAGACAGTGGCCAGTGAGATTTTTTTTTTTCATGGAGATAAATTTTTATTCTTGAAAATTTAGTCCTGAGGACAGCTCTGTATTCTGTTCCAAACACTTGTCATGTTTCATGTTCCTAAAAAAAGGTCCTCTTATACTCTGTAAAATAGGCATGCTTCCTTAAAAAGAATGTGTTTAGAATTTTCACATATCAGGTTCCCATTTTAGGTGTACTTGGGAGCTTTCCTTAAATGCTTTATGAAACATTTCCTTAAGTTACAAATCACCTCTCTTATCTGTCCGTGTGTTATCCTGTGTTGTCAGGTGACATTAGCTTGACTGGGGGATGTCTGTGCTTGCATGAAAAGCTGAAGTTTTGGGGCGCCTGGGTGGCTCAGCCGGTTGGGCATCTGCCTTCGGCTCAGGTCATGATCCCAGGGTCCTGGGATCGAGCCCTGCGTCGGGCTCCCTGCTTGACGGGGAGCCTGCTTCTCCCTCTCCCTCTGCCTGCCACTCCCTCTGCTTGTGCTCTGGCAAATGAATAAGTGAAATCTTTATATAAATAAATAAATAAATAAATACATAAATACATACATACATACATACATAAATAAATAAATAAATTATATATATATATATATATGCGCAAGCAAGCAAGCAAAAGTTTTTGGGGGCACCTGGGTGGTGCAGCCAATTCTTGGTTTCGGCTCAGGACGTGGTCTCAGGGTCATGAGATCAGGCCCTGCGTCAGGCTCCGCACTCAGCACGAAGTCTGCATGAGATTCTCTCTCCCTCTCCCTCTGCCCCTCCTGCTCGTGTGTGCGCTCTCTCTCTCTACAATAAAATAAATAAATCTAAGAAAAAGAAAAGCCCTAAGGTTTGATTTATTTAAGAGCATACCCCACTGATTGTGGGGGCAGGAGATACCCTCTTGCAAGCATTACTGGCCCTAGTACATAAACACTCCCAGAGCAGAGAATCCACCCTGCATTATACAATGAAGATAACTAAAAGTTCTTATAAGTGGTGACTTTCTGCAGAGTTTAGAGAGACCAGGCTATAAGTATAGGACCAGCAAATCACGAAAGGGCTATTTATCTTCATATTAAACTTAACATAGCTCAGAACAGAAGGAGGAACAGGGCAACAAAAGTTAAGGATAAAGCACTTTTATTGCAAAGTATACACTGAAACATTGTAGGGGCAGCCTTCATGTACTATGTAATCTGCCATCCCTCGAGGGTTTTGTTCTTCCAGGCTATTTACTGGAGCATTACATGCCCCTGGGGTCCAGAATTTTACCTATGAAGAGAAGGGCCCCTGTGTCTGTGTCTCTCAGTACAAAGATGAAAGGTTGGTTGAGGTGATAGTCCAGGGGAAAGGTGAGGCGGGCAGGCTGGAGCCCTGGGCTGGGGGTGGTGCCTGCCCCATCCTCGTTCCACTCGAAGCTAGATCGATGTTCCACTTGGGTAAGTTTAATAGGTTTGCCTGTGATCTTGCTAAAGTCTGGCGAATCAAACAAGGATTGCAGTTCTGCAGAAATTGAGAGAGATTTCCATTAAAACCCTGCCTTACCCAACACCCCTCGAAAGAATAGAGTCCACTTGGATGGGAGTCCTGATTCTCAAGAAGGCAGGCAAGCTGGGAGTACATCACCACTTTGGACCCTCGGTGAGGTCTGTAGACCTCTGGGCTGGGTAGGGCTTAAGTGACCTGCCCAAGAGCACACAGCAAGTGAGGTTAAGATTAAAAACCAGCTCTGGGGCGCCTGGGTGGCTCAGTCGTTAAGCGTCTGCCTTTGGCTCAGGTCATGATCCCAGGGTCTTGGGATCGAGCCCCACATCGGGCTCCCTGCTCATCGGGGAAGTCAGCTTCTCCCTCTTCCACTCCCCCTGCTTTTGTTACCTCTCTCGCTCTGTCTCTCTCTGTCAAATAAATAAATAAAATCTTTTAAAAAAAGATTAAAAACCAGCTCAACAGACCTGTGGAGAGACAGTGTTCTGTTACAAGATACGTGCTTTTGGGGCTGAGGAATGTGTCTGATAAGAAAGGCAGTTCAGGCTTCCCCTCCAGCACTGCTAGAATTAAGGAATCATCCATGGCCTCCCCACAAAGCCATAGAGCCCTTGAGTGCTGCTTAGCACGGGTGGAAAGCTCAAAGGCTCAACTCCACCCACCCAAGAGCAAAGTGGTCTTGCAGACATACTCATCTCCTGCAGGGACTTAGTGACTTCGCCTTCATAACTCAGCTTCAGCTTGGGGATGGTCAGGACCGCCTGAATAGTCTTCAGTTCTCGATCGATGTCATGAATGAACTCAGAGGTGAGGCTCTCTTCTATCATGGTCAAGTTCTGGGTTACTTTCAGGGGCAGGAAAAAGATGATACTCGTGCTGCCAGTCAGGGGCAGCTGGGCAATCTGAAACAATAGGGAGGGAGCACATGGGTTAGTCCCTTGGAGCCCAAGAGCCCAGGGCTCGACACACACTCCACACTGCCTTCTCCTCTCCTACGGTGGGTCCCTGGCCGTGCTGTCCCCAGCCCCTAATCTATTTAATAACTGTCCCTCTTGGCCATTGCCTTCTGGCAGCAAGATGTTTACTGAGGTTCCTTCAAAAAAGTAGACTGTTGTCTTTTCTTACCTTGGCCTAATACCAACTGAAGTTAGGTGCTGAAAGAATTTTCTCCTGTGGTTCAAGGAGCTAGAATTGAATTCCAGGTCTGTGTTTTCTCCCAAAGATTGTCTGCCAGTAGTGACTGATCATCTGTTATATACAGAGCCCTGGACTAGAAGTGGGGGGTGTTGAGTACAGCAACACAGAAGCAGTAAAACAAAAAATGGGTCTTTAGGGGCGCCCGGGTGGCTCAGTTGGTTGAGCGTCTGCCTTCGGCTCAGGTCATGATCCCAGGGTCCTGGGATCAAGCCCCGCAGCGGGCTCCCTGCTCGGCGGGGAGTCTGCTTCTCCCTCTCCCACTCCCCCTGCTTGTGCTCTTCCTCGCTCTCGCTCTCTCTCTCCGACAAATAAATAAATAAAATCTATAGAGAACAAAACAAAACATAAAATGGGTCTTTTGAGCAGAGGTTCTTAACCTTAGGTCCATGGGACAAACAGCATTAGGAGTCCTAACAGCCCCTGAAACCACATACGGAAATATGTGCGTGTGCATACGTGACATTTCTCTCAACTGTTTTAGGCGTTTTGTCAGATTCCCAAAGAAGAAGGTTTAAGAACTACTGACTTAGAATTAAAAGATGTGAGGTATATGTGAAAGACTTAGAATGCCAGCAATTTGGACTGTGTGACAGGTTTTTTTTAAGTTTGGCTTTGAATTCTAGAAATAAAAGTTCCCGCCAAAGAAAGAAAAAGAGAGGCAGAGGAAGAAGGGGAAAAAAGACAAGACAACACCAACATGTGAGTTGCCCAGTCTCAGCCCATTTCACATTATCTGTTAATCCTTACAACAAACCCTAAGAGGATAAGTTTCGATACCTATCCTTCATTTTAAGAAGAAAGGCTCAGAGAAGCTATTGACTTGCTGAAAGCCACACAGCGGGCAGAATTTAGACAGCTGTCACATCTCAAAGGTCATCCTATTCCCACTATGCCATCCTGCCTGTCTCTGTCCTCCCCCAACCCACCACTCACCCGGCCCCTACAGACCTTGCAGTTGAGATCAGAGTCGAAGCCATAGCGTATGATGGCCTTAGGGTCTGACATCATGGGGACTCTCACGGTCCTCTCCTCATCCAAGTGGAAATCCTGAAGGGAAGTCTTTCTGGAGTCGAACTTTGTTACCCACTGCCCTGGAATGAAACAGATGGAGTGCCCTGAGCCCCAGGAGACCAGGCAGGCATTGGGACCGTGCCGGGAGACCAAAGCCTATTGTTGAAAGCTGCCTGGCTAAAGGAATCTTAGAGGCCCCGACCGTCAGAGAACAGCTCTGTCTCAGAACATGCGGGCTGGACCACAATATGTCAAGGGCCTGAATACCCTCCATGTAGAGACTCGGGAGGAAATAGGAGGCATCATTGATTTGACCATCTGGATCATACAAATTCTGCAGTGGCCTGGGAGAAAAGTCAACTGGTGTCTCCTTCTGCAGTGAGGTGTCTGGGGGACAGGATCAAAGGAGGTCAGAGCTGCAAGGGACCCCAATATCACCCCTCTCACATCCAGAAAAGCACCAGAGCTCAGAGGGGTGGAGGCCCTGGCCAGTGCTCACAGGTGATTACCAAGGGGACCTTTAATATGCTGACCTGTAACGGCTTCTCTCACTTTCTGGAGATCGTGCTTCAAGTAGGGCCTCTCTCAAGGTCAGGGGTCCACTGGCTACTGCCTGATAGACGGTTATAAAGCATTTTAAGGAGAGGTTGCCCCAAATCCCACCCAAGTCTTATCTGAATGGGGCCGGCCTCACACGGTCCGTGGAGGAGTCTTGGGCACGTCACCACAGCAGGATGCTGTTCGAGAACTAACAACGGTTTGTTGAATCCTTGTTGTGCCCCGGGCACAGTGCCCCGGTGGATGTGAAGACAGGAGACCATGTAGACAGCCAGCCTCCGAAGTAAGTGTGTCAGCCCGTGTTAGGGGTGAGGGAGCCAGGAAGGCCGGGAGGCCTGTGCAGGGCTCGACGCCAGGGAGGGCCCAGCTGGGCTTTGACCCTCATCTGACTCCGGCCCGAATCTCACGGTGCCCACCCCCAAACAGGCACAGGCGAGCTAGCGCTTTCTTCTCTCTGCTGGGCTTTGTGCACGGCCTCTTACACTTTGTAGACACGCACCACATGTTTGCCTGGGACCAACGACAAGCAGGAGCCCTCAGGCAGGCGCCTTTCCCAGGCTGTCCTTTGGCTTCGCCTCTCCGTTCCTGCTGAGCTCTGTCTCTGACGTCCCCCCTTCCCCAGCCCCTCTGACACCCACCACCCACCCTTGGCCAAAGGAGAAGTGAAGCCCTCACCCTTGAAGTAAGCCACACCAAGGAGGAGAATGCTGACTCCACTGGGGATTTCCTGGGTGGACCTAGCGATTTTCCCTTTCATCTGGGCCTGCACCCAGTTGTTAACCTCCTGAAGGTCCAAGCGAGGGTTGCCGGTCAGGATTCTGGGCCTGGTGCCATAGGACTTCTCCAGTGAGGCAACAAAGCTGGATTTTACCCGCAACTCTGGGAAGAGAGGAAGCAGAAGTGAGTGTGCTCTGAGCGCTCACCTGCACCCGCTCTTGGAGAGCGCGCCGGGCTGAGGCTCTGCTTTACCGCGCAGCAGGCCCTGACTTCCCGAGACTCTGTGCCAGCTTCCCCAGGACAGGGAACAAAGAATTTCACTCATTGCTCTTTCTCTTCAGGGTACCGCCCTCCCCCGGCCCTCCCACTGTCGCCCTCAGTCTACTTCCTCTTTCTGATCCTCTTTGAGCTCACGGGGCCCCTGCCTGCCCACCAGCGCCAGGCCCAGCCTGGGCAGCCGTGATCTAGTGTTTAGGAAGAACCCCCCACTTCCCCCCCCGTGCAGCATAGAGCCCCATATTCCTCAGGCATCCCGGGCTAGCCAGGTGACCCACTCCTCTCAAAGATGATCCGGGAGGCACTCTTGAAGTTCTTCTCGGGGACAGTGACGGAGGCAAGGAGCTCCTTATAGGTGCCGTGGATGTCCGGGTTGCTGATCAGGTCATAGTAGAGAGCCCGGTGAATGGTGGATTCTGTCCGCTGTTCCGCTCCTGCCAGAGAGACCAGGGCGGGAGCGTTAGTAACGGGCCACCCAGGCGTAGGTCAGGCCAGCTCCGGGGACAGGACGGGGACACCACGCTCTTGGTCTTCCACTGTTGATACTGGAGGCATTCTAGGTGGGCAAGAAATTCGAAGGCAGTGGAAGAAAAACAAGCTTTTCCTCAAGCAGGCAAAGGCCCGGAGGCCTAGAGAGAGCGACAAGGGCAGGAGGGAAGGTTCAAGCCCCTGGGCTTCTCCGGTCCCAGCTCTTACCAGAACGTTTTGCGGTCACCTGCTCCCGAGTCTCCCCCGGGAACAGCTGTGACCGGGTGAGGGCAGGGACCACGCCTGCTTGCGGGCGGGGCACCCCCAGCGTCTAGCCGGATGGCTGGCACGCAGAAGCTCGTGTATGGAATGAGTGTTGAAGTCATCCCGACAATGAGTGGTCGTGAGGCCACATCCCTGGGTCGGCAGTGGTCGGCGCCCTCCGTGGAGCCAGGGAGGGATCGCGGGGCGGCCGCTCTCTCAGCACCTCTCTGCCCCTCCCTGAGGGGCCCGCGTCTATGCGGGGGCCTCCAGGACCCCGGGGCCATTCGCATCTGAGAACTCACCCAGCGAGAGCGCAGAGAGAGCGGTGGCCACGCTGAATGGGGACAGCAGCACGTTGGCCGCGGGGCTGAGGCCGGACCTCACGCGGTACAGATCATAGCCGAAGTTGGAGATGGCCGCTGCCAGCTTATTCACAGGGACCTTGAAGAAGGGGTCCTCCTCCTCCACGGGCACCCCTGTGGTGTCAGGAGCTGGGGAGTCCTGGATTTGAGTACAAGGGCCGTCAGAGATGAGCTGTGCGTGACGGGAGCCCTCGTTGCTCTGAGTGGGATTGTCCTTCTGGCCCCTTCGAGACGTCCTGCCTGAGTACCCTACGTGTAGCCTAATGTTGGAAGGAGGGTGTGCTCCCGGATCATGCTGGAGTTCTCGGCTGGGGACAGGCAGCCCCACACGGAAATTAGCTGACCGAAACACCAGTGACCTGTGAGCCTCAGGCCTGTGACATACTTAAAAAAAGAGAGTGTGAGGACGCCTGGGTGGCTCAGTCGGTTAAGCATCTGCCTTCAGCTCAGGTCACGATCCAGGGGGTCCTGGGCTCCCTGCTCAGCGAGGAGCCTACTTCTCCCTCTGCTGCTTCCCCTGCTTGTGCTCTCTCCCTCTCTGACAAATAAATAAATAAGATCTTTAAAAAAAGAGAGAGAGAGAAGGAGAAGAGCCCCTCCCTTCCAAGGAACCCTGCTCAGGCCAGAGCAAGCTGCCTCTCTGTTCCCCCCTTGCTTACTGCTCCCAGGTCTCTACCTGGGCCCTTCTATGATCCCCCCACCCTGACCCCGTCTTTCATGGCCCTGATCACATCGTATTTCCTCCACAACTTTTCCCTAATCACTCCAATCTGAAGGCACTTTTTGGTTTTCTGAGCTTTTTACGGGGTCAACTACCACTTACACTAACCACCTACCATGTGCCAGGCTCTGTGCTGGTTCTTTTCATTGGAGTTACTTCATTTCATGCTTGTTGATGTATTTGATACCTCAAAAGACTGAGTTCCTTTGAAGGCAAGAACTGAGTCTTCTATATTTCCACCCAGCCCCAGCCCCTACAGAGCAGGTATTCGGTAGGTAAAAAGTGACTGACCATAATGGCCCTGCAAGGGTGGTTTTCGTTTTTCTTTAAAGATTATTTATTTGGGGCGCCTGGGTGGCTCAGTTGGTTAAGCGACTGCCTTCGGCTCAGGTCATGATCCTGGAGTCCTGGGATCGAGTCCCGCATCGGGCTCCCTGCTCGGCAGGGAGTCTGCTTCTCCCTCTGACCCTCCCCCCTCTCATGTGCTCTCTCTCTGTCTCTCTCTCAAATAAATAAATAAAATCTTTAAAAAAAAAAAAGATTATTTATTTGAGAGACAGAGAGGGAGAGAGAGAGAGCACAAGCAGGGGGAGCTACAGAGGAAGAGGGAGAAGCAGGCTCCCTACTGAGCAGGGAGCCCAATGCGAGACTCGATCCCAGGACCCCCGGGATCATAACCTGAGCCGAAGGCAGACGCTTAACCGACTGAGCCACCCAGGCGCCCCAGGATAGGTATTTTTAATCCCATTTTATAGATACGAAAGAGACTCAGGTCAAAGTGGGTTGTCTATGGTAACAAAGCTAAGTGAGAGGTAAAGCCAGAACTTGACAAAGTCCAGGGTTCCAGCCAGTATGCCCGGGCTGCCCTGGCCCCTCACTGTCCCTTAGCATAAGCTTCTCAGCGTCTGCCTTTGCAGTCTGACCGTGCTTCCTCTGGACAGGAAAGAGGCCTTGCCACACGCTTCCATCTCCACTGCACAAATATCCAGGACCCCACCACCCAGTCAGTGAGACCCACGAGTAATGCATAGTAATGAGAAAAGGTCTTCACTGAAAGGGATCACCCTAGGCTTGCTAGACTGCCTTCACTTTTCACCTTCTGGGATCTTCTTTTTGTCTCCGCTATGTTGTCTGAAAGGCAAGGCAAGATATTTTCTGTCTGTTTTGCTGAAGGAGAAATCAAGGCCTTATCTGCACATAAAGGCCAGAGCCTGGCCTGGAACCCAGGTGGCTGTCCTATCTCCCGTGCTCCTTGCTAAGGAGGGGCTGGGATTGCCGACACCCCGCCTCACCCCAGCCCCACTGACCTCCTGTGGGCTGCTGGCGTGGTCCTGGCCGCTGCTGTGCCCGAGGAGGGCTCCAGTCCAGAGGAGTAGCATGAGGGCCTGCATCCTGGGGCCTGCAAGAAAGCAAGAGGCAGCCAGCCGTTTCCCTCCCCGACTGCCCCGCTCCGCCAGCCACGCTGAGCTGGGAGCAGGAGCTTGGCAGGACTAGGCACCTTGCCTCCGACCCCCCCAGGCTGGAAGTGGACCCTCAACTTGACGGTCCCTCCCTCTGATCACCTCACCACCCCTGCACCTGCCTCATGGCCTACAGCCCCAGGATGAGCTTGTGCTTTCGTCCCCCTGTGTGTGTCAGGAGCCCTCGGGGCCTAAAGCTCCAGGGCCGTGGAGACCCAGCAGTGGACTCCTCTGCGTGGCTACGGCCTAGCACAAATGCACAGCAAGGCTTTTCTGGAGGCACCTGACCAGCTCATGATACAGGATTTGGGGTAATGTCAGAATGGGACAGAATCTAGTTCCCATATGTAGAATTCCAGAATACCGAGAATGGAGGCATCTGGTCCAGCTCCTTGCTATCCCCAGGAAGTTCTGAGACTCTGTCCTTGAATTTACTCTGGCCTAGAACCTGTGGCCTCATAAGGGACTTATCCCCCTCGCAGATAGTTCTCTAGGGAGAGTTCTTACTCTCCTGCTAAGGAGCACTGGGTCCAGGATCAGACAGCCTGGGTTCAAATCTCAATTCTAACTCACAGCGTCTTCTCTTGCAAAATGGAAATCAAATAGTTCTTACCTATTGTGATGCGGATTAAATTAGATAATGTCTCCAAAGAACTGAACAGCGGAGAGACAGGTGAGCTCTCCAGCAATCCCAGAGCTAAAAATGTGTCTCCCTACACCTGGAACCCCAGGGCCCCCCTTCTCTCCTGGGGAGCCAACTCCTCTGCCCCCTACCAGCTCAAAAATAGCTCTTACACCCTCAGAGCTTTTTCTCCTTCAGGTTAAACCACCCCAGGTCCCTTCATGTCCCCCAGCAGTGGCCTCCTCTGACCAGCTCCCTCTGGCCCCTGGACCACAAGGGAAAAGGGAAATCTGAGTCCAGGGCTCTATGTATGCCACCATCCCTCAGTCTCCTGCACTCACTGCATCCATGAGCTCACCCCTTGGAGTCAGGATGTGGGGTAGCAGGAGGGGATGAAGGCAGCTAGGGGGGTTTCACAGATAGGATCTTCCAAGGGGCCTTCTGTTTAAAAAGTGGGACAAGGTCTCAGTAACTAGGACCTTTGCTTGGTCTGTGTTCTCCCTCCCATCCATATTGCCAGGTCAACAATTCACAATGTCTGTCTTCCCTGCCCCTCACCTCCCCTACGCACACGCACGCACACACAGGCCGAGGGTCTCCAGCGCCTTCATTGTCATCTGTTTATATGCCCATAAATAACCCTCCCACACGCACAGCACACATACTTTCCTGACTTCTCAGAACAAATAGGAAAGCTGGGAGTGCGGTGTGTGATTTTTGGCCAAAGTCCTTAGAATCAAGCTAGATAATCCACCAGACAACACTGTAGAGATGAAAGGCAACAAAAGAAGAGACCGCCTCCAGAGTTGGCTCAGTTTAGGGCTGGACTGCTTTCTTCCCAAACCCTGATCTGGAACTTGGCTTCCAGAGAGAGCCCCACAGACCCCGAGGGCTCAGCCAGCTACTGTCCTACCCAGCTGCCCCTGGTGCTCAGGCAGAATCTTCCACTGAGGCACCGGGACAAGCTTTCCGCGGCACCAGATGGAGACCCTGAACACCACACAGGCTTACTGCTCCTCTCACCGCCCTCCCGCCCCACCCCAGAGCTAGCGGGGGTCTTCTTGCCTGAGCCCCAGCAGACTGGTTTATCAGACACCCAATTCCGTGAGATGTCTAGGCGGCAAGGGTGCAGGAGAAGGCGTTCGCGCTCGTCCCTCTGGCCAGGGTAGGGAGCTGAGGTAGGAGGGACACAGGGGTCAGCCTGCCATGGTGTTTAAGAGAACTAAGCTCACGGTTCAAATGCACTTGAAGGTCAAACCTTCTCTGTAGGAGCCCCTACAGTCAGCCCAAGCCCCAGGCTGTGGAATCACGGTCCCCATGTGGGTGGGCTGAGGACTGAAGATAAGGTGAGGGACCCTGGCCCTGAAAGGCACATGGGTCCCCAGCTGGTCCAGAGCCAGTTGCTGGGACATGTAGTATTCATGGTACCTCTGAATCCTCCACCTCAAACCCTGGGGATGAGGGAAGGCGAGAGATTATGGAGAGCCCCCGAAAAGGGCCCTGGGAGGGCAGAGAGTCAGTCTGCATTGGGTTGAGGGTCCCTCTGAGCCCACCCGATACCCTGTCCACGGGGATTGTTCCATGGCCGGAGGGCAAGCAGCCGCCGCCTGGCACTGGACGCTGATGCCCTCCGTTCAAAGGGCAGTATCCAAGCCAGGCTCCTGTCCTACCAGGAAGGGGAGGCCATGGGGACGAGGTAGATATTCTTGCTGTTGGGCCAAGGTCAGGTCTTCCTTTCTGCCACATTTACCAAAATCAAAAGAGACCCAAGGAAATGGGACTTTGTGATCTTGCCTTCCAGCTGGGAGGATAAATTTGAGCCAGTACATGTGTTTAAGATTAAATCCAGTTGTGAGACAAACACCATCCCTCCTCCCCCTCCTCCTCCCTGCACCACACAGCCTAAAGCCACATGGCGGTGGACCTCCTGGGCAGTGCAGGGAAGGGCGCCGCCCTCTCTTCTGGCTTCGGGAGGGAGGTTCCGAGGGGTCCCCTCCAGGCCCACTCCACCCGTGGCAGCCCCGCCAGTCCCCATGTAGCGTTCCTTCTCGAGTCTTAGAATCTGAGTGAGTCAGGCCAGGGCACCCATGAGTTCCACCTCCGCGCTGCCCAGGAGGACTGGCCCTAGAAGCAGAACCCCCTGGCCCCCTGAGCCTAGGGGCTGAACTCCTGGAGGACAGGCATGGGCCAGACAATGATGAGGTTTCTGGGAAGCCTGCGGCTTCTCTTGGGCCCAGACCCTCCCCTTGCTGCGGCTTACCCGGGGAAGCGGAAAGGATGCGGGCCGCTATCCTCTGCAGCATGGGGCCGCGGGCCCCCAAACCCCATACACTGGCTGGACTAAAGAGCGGTCATTGTTTGCCAGAGGCCAAAGCCCCATGGGTCTCCCAGTGTTCACTGGCAACTAATTTGGCCAAAGAGAAGGGGTGGGCACTGGATCAAAGGACCCAGCTGTCCTCCCTCCCAGTCTTCTGTGGGGCCCAATAGGCCAGTGGCTCGGCTTGGAAATCAGCACCAGTTGATTTTGCAAAAGCAGCAGGGAGCTGAGCCCAAGGCAAGGGTGGACTGTAGGGGCGGCTGCCTCCTGACTGCCCCAGGGAAGCCCAGCTGAGAGACAGCCTCCTTCCCTCGGGGCGCCGCGGCCGCAGAGCCCCTTCGAGGTGCTGCTCAGACGGGCCCAGCAGCTGCGCCCTCTGCCCCTTCCCACCACTGCCCTCCCCTGTGGCTACCCACCCACTTCATTCAAAAGTCTTCCCAGCCTCTTCTCCTAGTGGGGCGGTGGGCCTTGGGGATAATTGGGCCCTGGCCTTCTGAGCCCCAGCTCCCTCTGCCCCCTCTCATCCTCTCACCCCGGTTCCCAAGCTGCAGGAGCCACTGTCCCCCACCTCCCCTCCCTTGCACCCCTCTTTGCTGCTCCCCAGAGTCCTCCTGCCCCTCCCCAGGGCCCCCGGCCCAGGGCAGCCCGTCCAGTCTTACCCTGACACTTGCGCCAGACCGGGAGCTGCTTTCCCTGAGGGTGTGCTGGCTGGCCAGCCTAGGTCTGCAGGCCCAGGGGCTCCAGCCTGCGCCTCCCAGTCCAGAGCCCAGCACGCTTCAGGTTACAGCTACTCCCTTCTTAAAGCGACCTGCACTCAATTCGGATTCTGTGATTGCATCATTGCCTGATGATAACTTTAACCCCCTGCTGCCCTTCCACCCCACACGGCCAACACAGCCCTCCACACAGCCGCCTTCCCCACCAGACCTTCCTTCAGGGCCCTGGCCTTCCTCCTGCCCGCGGTCCCACCCCCAGAGGGCACCCTGGCCCACCTGGGTGGGAGACAGGGCCGAGGAACAGTCTTCTGGAGGAAGCCCGGAAGGCAGGCCGGACCAGAGCAAACCCCGCTCCTGTGCGGGGACTCTAGATTTTTCCTGGTCCTTGGTTCTGGCACTAACTGGGATTTGGGGAAGACAACTCTCCCAGCTTTCTTGGCTGAAAAATGAAGAGATGGAACTGGGATGTCTATTTGCTTTTTCAGCCTTAGAATTCTGTGATTTCTGAAAATCAGAAAGCACAGTGGAAAAAATATCCGACCGGAGGAAGAATTGAGCTGTGCTATAACCATTGATCCTGAGGGGAGGCCGACTGTGTGCCTGGCACTGCCTAGGCATCGTAGAGGTCACCTAGACAGGACAACACCTAGGCCCTGCTCACCTGGGATGCTTAGGACCTTACGATGTGGTTGTGAATCTAAAATATCGACGTGGGAGGGGCACCTGGGTAGCTGAGTGAAGCGTCTGCCTTACACTCACATCATGAGTTCAGGGTCCTGGGCTTGAGCCCCGTATCGGGCTCCCTGCTGAGTAGGGGAGTCTACTTCTCCTTCTTCCTCCCCTCTCTCCCCACTCATGTGCGCACTCTCTCTCTCTCAAATGAATAAATAAATCTTTTAAAAAATAAAAAATGATGGGGCGCCTGGGTGGCTCAGTTGGTTAAGCGACTGCCTTCGGCTCAGGTCATGATCCTGGAGTCCCAGGATCGAGTCCCGCATCGGGCTCCCCGCTCGGCAGGGAGTCTGCTTCTCCCTCTGACCCTCCCCCCTCTCCTGCTCTCTCTCTCTCATTCTCTCTCTCAAATAAATAAATAAAATCTTTAAAAAAAATAAAAATAAAAAATAAAAAATGAGAAATAATTAGTGTAACAAAATGCCTTCTAGGCAGGTATGAGTGTTGACCGAAAGCCCAGTGGTCATTTAGACGAGAGCTCAGAGAAGGGATGGAGAACGCTCCGGGATATATAGCTGAAGGAAGAGAAAATTTAGGGAAACACCACCTCATGTGAGGCTCCCGGGAGCAGAGCTAGAGCCTCTGGGTAGAACTTTCCAGTGGGCAAGGTTCAGCTTTATGTAAGAAAAAATGTATCAACAGAGTTCAATCCTTTCATTGGAGTACCTCCATGCAAGGCACTAGCTAGGTATGTGGAGGAGGAGGAAGATGTAGATGAAAATAAGACTCAGTGGCACACTCCAGAAATTTACTGGCTAGTAAAAGGCTGGTATGAGGACAGATCATTCCACTATAATGTGACACATTCTATGCCAGCAGTCTCTACGGCCAATACAATACAATAGCCACCAGTCATGTGGCCACAGAGCCCCTGAAATGTGGCTAGTCGGGGCTGCTGTAAGTGTAAAAAACACACCAGACTCTGGATATTTAGTGTGAAAAAAATAATGTAAAGTATTTCAATAATTTTAATGCCGATTACATATATTGGGTTAAATAAAACATATTATTAAACTTAATTTCACCTATTTCTTTTTTAATGTGACTACCAGAAAATCTTAAATCACATATGTAGTTTGCATTGTATTTCTATTAGACAGCATTGTTCTGCAGGGTGTTGTGGTGATATAGTCGGAATATATGAACCTAAGTTGAATCTTGAAGGGTGAATAAGAATGGGCTAAGCATAGAAAGGCAGGAAGGGCATAGCTATCCATGTGGACAAGTTAAAGTTGGATCCCTTATCTCACACCATACACAAAAAATAGCTCTAGCTACATTAGGGATTAAATGTGAACAGCAATTTGTGTTTTTGCAGAGCCTTTCTTTCTTTTTTAAAAAATATTATTTGTTTGTCAGAGAGCGAGCACAAGCAGGCGGAGTGGCAGGGAGAGGGAGAAGCAGACTCCCCGCTGAGCAGGGAACCCAATGTGGGGCTCAATCCCAGGACCCCGGGATTGTGACCCGAGCTGAAGGCAGACGCTTAACTGACTGAGCCACCCAGGTGCCCTGCAGAACATTTCTTAATGACTTTTTATTCAAATTATTTAAGAATAGGCATTTTGTTCACATGGTTCAAAACTCAAAAGCAACAAGAGGTAAACAGTGAAAAGTCTTCCCCTCACTGTGATCTCCAGTTACCTGACTGTGCTCCCCGGAGACCTCTGATGTTAATCTCTTTCCTATGTATCCTTTCAGAAATATTTTTAATGCTTTAAAAAAGCAAATACTAACACACATATACAACAGGAAAAACTGTAAATGTTTTAGAAAAAATATAGATGGATCCCTTTGTGATCTCTCGGTAGAAAGGATTTTTTTTTTTTTTAGGGGCGCCTGGGTGGCTCAGTCAGTTGAGCTTCCAACTCTTGATCTCAGCTCAGATCTTGATCTCAGGGTCATACGTTCAAGCCCCACGTCAGCCCCACTTCAACCCCCAGGTCAAGCCCCACACTGGGCTCCGCAATGGGGGTGGAGCCTACTTAAAAAAAAGATTTTTGGGGGCACCTGCGTGGCTCAGTCAGTTAAGTGGCTGCCTTCGGCTCAGGTCACATCCGGCTCCCTGCTCGGCGGGAAGCCTGCTTCTCCCTCTCCCACTCCCCCTTGTGTTCCCTCTCTCGCTGTGTCTCTCTCTGTCAAATTAATAGAATATTAAAAAAAAAAAAGATTTTTTTTTAGACAAGACACCAAAAGAAGCAGAGATTATAAAAGATTGATAAATTTTTTAAAAGAATTTATTTATTTGAGAGGGAGAAAGAGAGCAAGAGGGAGCACAAGAGCAGGGAGAGGGGGAAGCAGACTCCCCACTGAGCAGAGAGCCCGATCTGATCCGGGGCTAGATCCCGGAACTCTAAGATCATGACCTAAGCCAAAGGCAGACGCTCAACCGACTGAGCCACTCAAAAGATTGATAAATTTGACACTAAAGTTGAAAACTTATTTACAGGAAGAGATACCATAAAACAAAGTGAAAACAAAAGCCTCACACTGGGAGAAATTTTTGTTACACAGGTAACTGACAAAAAAGATTATGAAAAAAAATTATGCATGGTAATATAGAAAGAACTATAAATTAATACAAAAAATAAAAACTCAGCAGAAACACAGACCCAGGTAATTCACAGGAGAAGAATCCTAAGTGGCCAATAAACTTCTGAAAAAGATGTTTCATCCTCACCAGTAATCAGGGGAATGCAAATCAAAACCATAATTTGACAAGCGTATTTCACGCTCATCAGATGGCCAAATTTTAAACATCTGACAAGACCAAGTGTTGGTGAGGATGTGGCAACCAGGATCTCTTCTGCCCTGCTGGTGAGGATGTGGGAATGTAAACTGACGCAACCACTTTGAAGAAGAATCCGGCCCCAAATGGCAAAGCTGTGCATAACCATATATGGCAGCCCTTACAATTAAAGATGGGTAAACCCAAACCCACAACTCAGCAGTTCCACTCCTAAGCATGTGCGCTGGAAAAACTCCACATACGTGCACAAAGTATGCATGTACAAGAATGTTATTGCGGGCGCCTGGGTGGCTCAGTTGGTTGAGCGACTGCCTTCGGCTCAGGTCATGATCCTGGAGTCCCGGGATCGAGTCCCGCATCGGGCTCCCTGCTCAGCGGGGAGTCTGCTTCTCCCTCTGACCCTCCGCCCTCTCATGTACTTTCTCGCTCTCTCAAATAAATAAATAAATCTTTAAAAAAAAAAAAAAAGAATGTTATCGCAGCACTGTTTGTAGTGGCAAAAAAAAAGTGGAAGCTCCTTGCGTGCCCATCAATAGCTGAGTGGATAGAGATGGAGAAGTCTTATATAGCCCTGAGAAATCGTGAAGGGAAGCCACTTTTTTAAGATTTTATTTATTTATTTGACAGAGACACAGCGAGAGAGGGAACACAAGCAGGGGGAGTGGGAGAGGGAGAAGCAGGCTTCCTGCTGAGCAGGGAGCCCGATGCGGGGCTCGATCCCAGGACCCCGGGATCATGACCTGAGCCAAAGGCAGACGCTTAACGACTGGGCCACCCAGGCGCCCCAAGGGAAGCCACTTTTATCGACACAGATCTGTCCGCTGAGCAATGGCCTTATGCAATTCATTATATCTTTTCATGTGCTCCAATTATTTCATGGTAACTTACAAAGAAAGCTTCATCTCTCCTCCTCCGATTGCCGTGAAAGGTGTCCCACTCCTGCCAAAGGAGGGGGCCTCCACTGTGTTCTCTGTGGGCTCTGCTCCTGCAGGTGGCCCCTCTCCTGCCTAAGCCACGGATCCGTCTCTGAGGGCCATCCCACAGCCTTCAAACATCCTCTGTCACTCCCCTCTTTGGTGACACTTCCTCTGTGCCACATCCCCTAAGGCTGCTGTCCATCTCTCCGCTCTCCCTCACGGCCACGAGGGAAAGAGCTATTTATTCTTGCGTCTGTACTGTCTTAGTGCATTCCCTCCTCAACCCCAATCTCGCTTCTGTGCCCATCTCTCCACTGAAACAGCTGTCGCCAGGTTCATGCATGACCTTCACGTTGACCACCAATAGGACATCTCTTCCCTGGACAGCAGGCAGGAGAGCAGACTGTTCCTCCTTCTTGAAACTCTGCCTCTGCACACGCTTCCATTCCGGCCCCCCACCTCCCATGCTGCATCTTTTCTGTCTCCTTTGCTCACTTGATCCGGGATCCCTTTTCCTTTCCATCTATATCTCCTCTCCTCTTAGATCACCTCCACCAGGGGCGCCTGGGTGGCTCAGTCGTTAAGCGTCTGCTCTGGGCTCAGGTCATGATCCCAGGATCCTGGGGTCCAGCCCCTCATCGGGCTCCCTGCTTGGCGGGAAGCCTGCTTCTCCCTCCCCCACTCCCCCTGCTTGCGTTCCCTCTCTCGCTGTGTCTCTCTCTGTCAAATAAATAAATAAAATCTTTTTTTTTAAAGATTTTATTTATTTATTTGAGAAAGAGAATGAGAGAGAGAGCGAGCTTGAGAAGGGGAGGGTCAGAGGGAGAAGCAGACTCCCTGCCGAGCAGGGAGCCCGATGCGGGACTCGATCCCGGGACTCCAGGATCATGACCTGAGCCGAAGGCAGTCGCTTAACCAACTGAGCCACCCAGGCGCCCAATAAAAAAATCTTAAAAAAAAAAAAAAACAACCCAGGAATCTGAACCATAAAACCCGCGATCCTTGAGCCTTTCCTTTCCCTCATGTCCATACAATCTATGCACGAATTCTATAGCATTACCGGCAAAATATTTCTGCAGGGTGACCCCTTTCCTCCATTTCCACAGCTGACACCCTGGGCCAGGCCACCTGTCTCTTGCCTGCTAACCCACGCTTGTCCCTCTACATTCCGTTCTCCACACAGCAGCCAGGTGAGCCTTCTAGGGCTTACCTTAGACCATGGCACCCCTCAATTAAAAGCTTTCCACAGTGAATGAATTACTGCCATCCATAACCCAGATGAATGTCACAAACATGAGGTTGAATGAAAGAAGCCAGACCCAAGAGAGCAGACTGTATGATTCCTTTACATGGAGTTCAGAACCAGGAAACAGTAATCTGTTATTAGAAGTTGGGGGAGTGACAGCGCCTGGGTGGCTCAGTCGTTAAGCGTCTGCCTTTGGCTCAGGTCATGATCCCAGAGTCCTGGGATCGAGCCCCGAGTTGGGCTCCCTGCTCTGCGGGGAATCTGCTTCTCCCTCTCCCTCTCCCCTCTGGCTCGTGTGCTCTCTCTCTCAAATAAATAAAATCTTAAAAAAAAAAAAAGGTGAGTACTGTTTCCTGATGTGGGTGCTGGTTGCACAGGGGTATTTGATTCATGAGAAAAGGCATTAAGCTCATATACAGTTCTGACTTGTGTACATTGCAGACTATATTTCAACAGAAAATGTTACCTTGTTTCTTGTCTAGACCACTCTACCGCTGGACTTAGGCTCTGGGGGGAGGGGGACGGATCTTGCCGGCTTGCTCACTGCATCCCCAGAGCCTGATGCACTGCTGACACTCACGGGCTCTGATAAGGACTTGCAGGGGAATGCAGGGAAAATAGCCAGACCAGGAGCAGGGAGAACCTAGGAGGCAAGGGCAGTGACCCTTGGGCATGACGACCAGATCCATGGCTTAGAGCCAGAGTGGAGAGGAGGAGAGAGCTGAGGAAGATTTTGCAGGTAAAATTAAGTTGGTGGCTTGCTGATTTAACTTTCCAATTACTTCTTACTCCTAAGATAAAAGCAACAGTCTTTACAGGGGCCCTAAAGCCCCAGATGCTCCCCTCTGACTCCTTCCGAAGCCCCCCAGCCCAGCCCCGCGGATCTCCGGCTCAGCCTGAACCTTCCGCGCATGCTCCCTCCAGGAACTCCGCCCCTGCTGCTCCGCTGCCGGGGAAGCTCTGCGGCGAGCTGGTGCGCGGCGGCCGCCCTCACCCGCTTCAGGCCTCTGCTCCCACACCACCTTCTGAGGGAGGCCTTCCCTGCTCTACTTCTCACCACAGCGCGTCCCACCCTCTGCCTCACCGCCGATTTCACTCCTTCTATGTATTACCGTCTCCCCACGCCGCTGCTCTGTAAGAAGCAGGAGTCCAGCCCAGGCCCTTGCTCTTGACCACTGCCCTCCACGCGGACACCCGGCCTCGCAGACACGGGCCCACCCGCGTGGACCCCCGTGCGGCCCCCAGCCCGGGGCCAAGCTGCGCCCAACCACCTCCCCCAAACCCTGCCGCTGCTCCCGGCGGCCCGCCCCCCCGCCCCTGGGCTGGCGGGCGGCGGCCCCGGCAGAAGGACCGGCATGTGATTAGAAACTCCCCAAGCTCCCTAACTGCCGGTTTGCTCCCACCCCGGGAGGCCAGCGCTATTCTGAGCCACCCTTGTTGCTGGCTGCTTGCGGCCTCGAGAGAGGAGGCGGCTGAGAACGGAGCCGGGCTGGCGTGGAGGGGGCCGTGGAGCGGGTGGCGAGGTCAGAGGGGGCTGCGCCCAGACGGGCTGGCGAGCGGCCGACAACAGACGTGGCAGAGACGGGCCGCCTGCTCTCGGGGCCCAGCGCGGGGCTCCGGGCAGCCTGTGGCCTCCTCCCGCCTTGGGGGGGGGCCGCCCCCACTCCGCCCAGAATAGTGACATCAAAGCAGCCAGGGCCATTCATTCTTTATTCGGGTGCCGTAAAAATCACTACAAAAACTTTACAAAAGAGCCTGAGGGGACTATTGCCCTCCCTCCCGCAGGCCCTGGGACACCTGGCCGAGGAAGAAGAGGAGGGAGAGTCCTGGCAATGTTGGTATCTGTGGGGAGGCTGGCTGGCAGAGCATCAGGGCGGGTGGAGGCTGGAGGGCCTGGGGCAGGTGGTGGCAGAAGCCGTGAGGTGCCAGGCGAGGCCCCTACCCACAGAGCCGGACAAGGCTCCTCGCCCCAGCCAAGGAATCCAATCCCTCCTGTCCCCCACTCTCTGGTAAACAAACGTGGAAGTGCCCCAGCCGGCTTCGGGAACGACCTACCCACCTTCCTGACCAAAGTGGATCGACAGCTGCCCCTCTGCCCAAGCCCCAAACAAGGACGGCCTCCGAGCCTCTTTGCAAGAAATGATGTGGGATCAAGGCCCATGGTTCCCCGAGGCCTGCCCTCGTCCCGGCCCCACGCACCCCAAGCTCCCCCGGAGAGGGGACGGGAGAGGATGGCTCCCTCTCGCTCCCAGACTGCCCACCCCGGCCCCGGCCCTAATCCCACAGAGCCCTCTGGAAAGAGTCCCAGGAGTGGAGAGGTTGTTGCAGGCAGGGACTCGGGATGCTGGCCGCTGGCCTCTCACTTGGGGCTATGAAGTTGGGGGTAATCCTCCTCTGAGGGGGGCGCGAGTTTCAAGTCAGGGCCGAAGGGCTTGTCTCCACGGGGGAAGGCTTTCAGGTTCTGGAAGTAGTCCCTGTTATCCGGGGAATCCTGCTGCTCCTTGCGCTCCCACTGCGCACTAGGGTTAGGGTTCCTCACGCTGCCCACGAAGAGGGGCAGGCTTGTTGTGTCCTCGAGGATGAAGAAGAGAAAGGGGCGGTTCACGCTGAAGGAGGAGAGGGACATGCGGGACATGGCCGTGCTGGTAGCAGCAGCCGCCTCCACGCCGGCCTCGCTGAGCTCCAGCGTGGACTGATGCTGCACGCTGGAGACCACCAGGCTCTGGTCAGAGATCCCACGCAGGTCTGGGGCCTGGAACAGTTCCTGCAGGCCTGCCCAGGGCAGGAGATGGCGGGTCAGAGCGGCCTTCTGCCCCACAGGCTGCCCGGACCTGCCTGGGAGGGTGTCTGGTATTCGGGCCAAGGAACACCTCCAACCCATAGATCGCGGCTTAACTCTTATTTAACCTGCAAGTATCACTTCAAGGTCACTTCCTCCAGGAAGCCTTTCCCGATCCCCTGCCCCAGAGTCCGGGCAGATGCCTTTTCTTCGGTGAACTGGAGAGAAGCCCTGTCTTATCACTTACGCTGAATTGTAAATACCTGATTCCTTATCTGCCCAACTCCATTTGACTGAGTCTTCGTAGGCGGTGGGCGCCCAGTGTCTAGCTCAGTGCCCCTGGCGGGACGGCCAGCAAGGCCCACCTGCCACCCAGGCTCCCTGCCTCTGAGAGTGTTTGCAATGCTCAGTCTTGGATGGAGCAGGTCCTCATTCCCTGGGCCACCCCAGCCAACCCAGGACAGAGGGCCCAGGGGGGCTCCTAGGAAGCCCTCTTACCTCCCAAGGCCCCCGAAAAGGCCAGGACACAAGGCTGTTGCTCTGACTCGGACCCACTGCCGGGGGGGTGTCCCCCCTGGCACGCACTCTGCCTAGCCTGACCTAGGGGGCTGTCCCGTGGCCGGCCTCCTTACCCAGCCGGCTGAGGGTGGCCACCAGGTCCAACTGGTAGTTGAGATGCAGCCTGGGCAGCCGGACCTTGGTGGGTTTCTCTCGAAGCGAGGGCTGGTGCAGGATGTCCCAGCTCACGTTGGCCAGCACCCGGGACACATTCCACTCAAAGTGGGTGGGCATCATGACCACAAAGCTCATGTTGTTATTGAAGGGGAAATGAGCCACCTACAGAGGAGGAGAAGAGACAACATGAGGACCAGAAAGTGCCCAGACCAGTGGGGCTCTGGGCGAGCATACGCTTCTGAGACGGAGGGACCGGGGGTGCCGGTCCATTCTCCTCAGGTGTGTGTTCGGCCTCCCTGAGCTTCCACTTCCTCACCCGTGAAGTACAGTAACACTACCTCCCACATGGTCAGGGGATCGGGAAAGGCTTCCTGGAAGAAGTGACCTTGAAGCTCATACTTGCAGGTTAAATAAGAGTTAAGCCAGGATCTGTGGGTTGGAGGTGTTCCTTGGCCAGAATGCCAGACACCCTCCCAGGTAGCATCCTCAAAGAATGCTCCCTGACCACTCTATCTAAAATACCTTCCCCAGTCACTAATTGATCACTTTCTTTTTTACCTTCATAGCACTTACACTATCTGAAATGATCTTGTGATTTAGGTTTGTTCGTGTATTGTGTGTCTTTCGTGCCAAGAGCAGGGACCCGGTCTCCCTTGTGCCGGTGTGTTCTAGAGCCTGGGACAGTATCTGGCACACGGCAAACGCCCAATATAGTTTTGTCAAATTCATGAATTTCCAAGAGCCTGGAACCTCAGTCCCCCTGGGTCGGGGCATAGCGAGGCCTTCCAGAGCCACCTGTCTCAGAGACGGGACTGCAAGGAAGGCGGGGCACACCCCCCTGTGCCTGTCCCACAGCCTGCCCACTCCCTGCGCCACCTCCCAGTGGCCAGACCCAGCCTGGGCAATCAAGGGTGACCTGTATCTCAGGCTGCTCCAGCAGGAACCAGCGCAGGGGGTACGTGCGGGCCTGCATCATGTCCACTGGTACCGTGAACTGCTCATTCAGGTGGAAACTGTCTCGCTGGGTGAGGCTTGGATCAAACTTGCTCCTCCAGAAACCTATAACCAGCAGAAGGCAGGGGCCACGTAGACCCAGATAGGGGGAGGTTCTATACCAGCAGTCTCTTCTCCATCCCACCCAGAACCCATTCCAGGGACGGAAGGTAGAGGTCGAAACCCCAAGGGGCACTGTGCCAGGTGATACTCAGTTGATCTGAGGTTTCTTCCCTGCAGCATTTTTGAAATCTGGGCTTGCGTTCTTCCTGAGCCCTGCCATGCTCCCAGGACTCGGTTTCCTGCTAGGGTTCTCTCTTCACAACAGCCTCATCCAGTTCCTGGGGGCCCTCCTTGGCACACCGTTACCTGTTTCCTACCCTCCCCCAAGCCACAACCCAAAGAGCTCCCTGCCTCCTGGCCCAGCTCTGAGGGGAGAGAGACACCCTCAGGACAAAGGTTTCACAGCTCAGCTCAGCCTACAGGGCAGGAGTAGGGGCTGCTGGGGTGGGGGACCTGAGGAGAGGAGGAACACACCCTGGAAGTGGATGGCATTGAGCAGAAGCAACACTGTGTCATCTGGCAGCTCGGAGAGGAAATCCTCAATCTTCCCTTCTGTAGCCTCCTTCACCCACTGGTTGATGTTCAGCAGATCATCCCCTTTCCTTCCCGTCAGGCTCATGGGCTTTGCACCAAAGAGCTGTTCTGATTGTTCCAGGAAGTCCTCTTTGATGGGAAATCCTACACAGACGGGGCCACAGGCTGTTCCTAGGGGCTTAAGCTCCAGAGCCACCAAAGCTCTGACTGGCTACCTGAGGCCAAGCCCATCTCCATCACCCCTGTCCACCCCAGGGCACTGCCTTGGGAGCTCCAAGCCACCAGCACCTACCTTTCTGCAGGTACATTCTGGCAGCCAATCGGAATGCCCCAGGGCCCAGGTCCTGGCAGAGGCGGCTCAGCAGGTGGGGCAGGCAGAGCCCTGAGTCTGCATGCAGCACCTGCTCTAACCTCCGCAGCGTCTGGTTCTGAGCACCTGGAGGGGACCGCATGGGCTGTGGCCCAGGCCGGCAGCTCTTTCCCGGCCCTGCCGCCCGCTCCAGTCCCTCCTGAACGCCCGTGGTGCGTGCGCCCCCGACACCACACATTCTCCTCCCGTATCGACTGAACTGGTCTGACTGGCAGTACTCCCCAAGTTCCACTTTCATCTCTGCTGCTGGCCGTCTGGGTGACCTCACCCCATCCAAGTTGTTCTCCCTCTCTGGACCTCGGTTTCCCGCAATGAGAGCCTCCATCCAGTGAAGACATTGCAGCAATCAAACTCTTGCATCAAAATCACCAGAAGCATATCCTTAGGCCCCATCCCTGGGAATCTGATTCACGGAGACTAGAGGTGTGCCTAAGAATCTGCCTTTTTACCAAACAGCCAAGCGACCCCGAGGGAGGAAGCACCCACTAGTCAACTCTGGAGTAGTGAGTTCCTGCTGGCCTCCCAGCTCTGCTGGTCTGGACAGGTGATGCCACGCTACCTAGTGCCAGGTGAGACAGTGCCAGGGCCACGCTCAGAGGCGACAGGATGAGGTTGGGGCTGGTGGACCTTTGGGCCACCAGGGAGAACAGGTCTGTGGTGAAGGCCATCATAGCCTGGGCCAACCTGCGGGTCTGCTCCGGGGTTGGGGCCCCCTTGCAGTCTCTTGGGGACTTCTTCAGGACAGTATGGCCACGGGCCTCCTACAGGGACAGATCAGGGGTCAAGAGGGTCAAGGAGTCAGCTCTGTGCTGAAGATCCCTTTCAGAGTCCCCTGTGCCTGGGAACAGCAGGGCCTTGTCCCAGTCCTGACGAGAGAGGGACAGTCACACGGACAATGGCATTAGAGTCCTTTCCTCTGGTCCCTCCCACCCTCTGTCTTCTGGCCTCCACCTCGGGGCCCTGCCCCCCAGTTCCCTGGCTCCTGCTGACTGGCCCTCCTCCCTCGGATCCCGCCCACTCTTCCCCCAGCCCCACCTGGTTGTACCTGGTTGCCCAACTTGAGGAGGGTAAGCGGGGGCAGCTTCTCCTGGGTCTGCCCGCTCCTGAGCTGAAGAAGGGAGGAAGCAGATGGAGCGTGACCCTTCCCACAGGTTCCCCCACCCTGCGCGAGCCACAGGTGAGGCCCCTGGGGGCCCTCCTCCCCCCTCCTGCCTCTCCCTCCCCAGTACCTGCTGGTCCAAGGGCTCCATGGCGCTGGCAGGAGACAACTGTTGAGAAAAGGATGAGAGGAGAGGAACCCCCTCAGAGCCAGACCCTCCCCTGACTCAGCCCCCCTCCTCTTCCCACCCAGACCCCTGGCGCGGCCCCACCTGCCTCCCGGCCCCACCCAGACCGAGGCCCAGACTCACCAGCAAGCCGGGACCCTGCAGGCAGGACAAGCTGAGCACCAGGAGCCCCTGGAGCAGCACCATGTTCCTGTGCAGGACAGGAAGCCTCTGTTCCCACCGGGCCGCACTCCTGCGTGGGAGCCCACCCCCACGCTGCCTGGCGTGGCAGATCCTGAGCCTCTCCCGCTGAGGGGACACCCAGCTACCGCCAGCACACCCCAAACACACGAGCCGTGGTTCCCATCTCTGTGGGGTGGGAGGTCCCCCTGGATTTTTTTTTTTTTTTTTAAGATTTTATTTATTTATTTGAGACAGAGAGAATGAGAGACAGAGAGCACGAGAGGGAGGAGGGTCAGAGGGAGAAGCAGACTCCCCGCCGAGCAGGGAGCCCGATGTGGGACTCGATCCCGGGACTCCAGGATCATGACCCGAGCCGAAGGCAGTTGCTTAACCAACTGAGCCACCCAGGCGCCCCTCCCCTGAATTGTTTTTAACCCCTCTGTATTTTCCAGTTTTTCACATTTCGTGCACTGAAAATGTTTTGGTTCATAGGGGAAATACCAAAACCGAAGAAGTCCTCATTCTTCAAGGCCTGGCCTTGTGAGTCAGCCGTGGATTTGAATCCAGACTCGGCCTCTTCCGAGAGGACCTTAGATATCTCCTTTAACCCCTCTGGGCTTTGCCTTTTCTTGCAAAATGGTAGCAAAAGTCCCTGCCTCCTCCCACAGTATATTGTGAGGACCGAAATAAGGCGGTCTTTGTGAGCCCCGATTACAATGCCTGGCACTCGGTAATACGGCTGTTGTCAGCCCAGCCCAAGGCTCCTCTTCTGGGAAGCCTGCCCTGAAGCCTCCTGTATACTGGGGCTCCTTTCCCAGAGCTCCTGTCCAACCCACTGTCCACGGACCCACCTTTTCTGGCTGGTCTGGTCTTGACCACAAGGGTGGACAGGCCTGTGAGTCCCTGAAGTCTCAGCAGGGTTGGTGGGGTGGGCTGGAGAGCCGCGTTGTTGACCCAGCCACGGAGCCCAATGAATGGCTCTGGATGGAGCCACCTTTGGACTTACGGGAAACACAGGCCTTGCCCCCCACTCTGTCCAGGTCGGCTCCAGGAAGCCAGACTGGCAGGTGGGGATGGGCAGGTCTTGGTCTGGCCTCAGAGCAGGTCCCACACACTCCAACCCCACCCCCATCTCAGGGCCAGTCCTTCCAGGGGAGCCTTCTATCACCGCTGGCCCCACCCCCATCACACGCAAGGACCCTTGGCCAGGGCCCCTGATCTCCAACCTGGGCTTTTGAATCTTCCTGACAAGAAAAGACCTCTAGTTTTCCAAGTCCCAGAGAGAGTCCTGCCAGAACCCCCATCTTGGCTCCTCATCACCCCAGGAGGCTGGGAAATGAGAGGCCTTCTGAATAAATTCACTCCAGACCCCCTAAGCCAGATGGACAGCTCTTACCTCCTCTCCTGCCCAAAGAGCAGGTCAAGCCACCCCTCCCCTCGTACCTCTGCAGGCTCCTCGCTGCTGCACAGTGTCCCTCTGGCCCCACTTGGGTACTCCCCACACTTTGCTCAGGCTCCAGCCAGCCCAGCTGAGCCCTCCCCTCCCACTAGGACCTTTGCTCTCAGCCAACCCCTGTTCAGATTGCTTTCTCTTCTGGTAAATATTGACCTGCACATCCGGTTAAACATTGATATTGGGGCCGGAAGCCCCATTCCCACCAGGGTATCTAATCCTGAGACAGCCACCTGGAGCCCCTGTGGATTTGGGTCCCCCCTCCAAGCCTGGAGAAAGGAGGTTCAGGAAAGTTGAGGAGAATGTCCTCATCTGTAGGGCAGATCCAGGAAGGACAAGGGCCTACCAGAAACCCCATGAGGTGGGGGGGTTATCCCCACTTTAGTGGGATCAGAGAGGCTATGTGACATGCCCAAGGACAGAACTGGGTTCAGGGTCACATCCAGCTTCCCACTTACAATGTCCTTTCCTCTCTCCCATCCTGAGGGGAAGGAAGGGGCAGCTGCAGGAGCCTATGTGGGGAACCCAAGATAAGATGCCCATCCCCAAGCCTTACAAGCCCAGGATCCTGATTGGCTGCCTTTAGCCTGGATCTGGAAGGGGTGGGGAGAGGAGAGAGGGCCACAGCGCCAGCCAGCATCCTCCCGGCGGGAGCAATGCCTCCTTACCTTCCCCCAAGGCTGAGGGTTCAGGAAACTGGCCTGGGGCTGCGTGCACCAGAAGCCCTGTGCCCGTGGCACCCAAGAGCAATGATCAGGCTGTCTCCCACCCTCCTGCCCTGCTTCTCACCCTCTCCTCACTGCCCTGGAAGCTGCTGCGTCTCAACTCTTCCCCACCCTGACGCCATCGTTAAGAAAAGCGTCACTCGGTTCCATGGCTCTTCCGAAGGATTTATTGGTCATATTTACATCTATTGCAAATAACGAGGAGGCAGTAGGGGCGCAGGCTCAGACCTCATCTTTGTTCCAGAATGTGAGGGTCCCGGGATGCCTGGGTCTTCCCGTCCCCTGGGAGAGACCTGAGATGCAGAGATCATTCTCACCCCTTCTCTCAGGGTGTTGGACCACAAGGGTACTGGGCCCAGGGGCTGCCTCCTCAGTTCAAGGCACAAACACTGTGGTGAGGGGTGGGCAGGCAAGGCATGGGATCACTCCTGGCAGGAACCAGCTGGCCCAGTCCATTTTCCCTCCCCTGGTCCTGCCCTCTTTCTTCCCCTACTGGTCCCACACTGGGCAAGGCATGGCTGGGTGGACACTTAAACCCCAGCCCAAGGCCCTTAACTCCTGGACCACGGCCAGCCCTCATTAGGGGCTGGAGTCCAAGCACCATCGGTGTCCTGGACTGGAGCAGCCGCCCTGGCCTTGTGAGAGCTCGGCAAGGAGCGGGGCATCCTTGGCTGGAGCCTGGCTGCACAGGGCCAGCCTCCCTTCCTCTTCTCACAGCTTCCCTGTCCCCATGTGGACCCAGAGGGCAGAGCTAGGGAGAAGGGAGGGCGATGCTTTCCCACGCCCTCGCTCTCGCTTCCTGCTGACTAGGGGCAGCATCTCCCCCAAGCCGTGAAGGAGATCCCTCCCGGCAGCACCGGTGGCTCTGGCAGTTCGGGAGCCTGGACCCCTGCGTCACCGTGGCTGGCAGGCCACGTGGGCACTCGGGGTGCGCGGCCTGAGGCTTGCCCAAGAGGGAGCTGCTGGGAAAACAAGGGTGAGGGATGGACTCCGGGGGAATGTCTGCCCACCCTCGTTGGCCAGCCCCGCCTCAGCCTACGCCAGGAGGCGGATGACCCCGTTGTCCGAGCCCAGCAGGAGGTGGCGTTTGGTGGGCAGCAGGGCCAGGCTGGTGAGCGTGCCTCGGAAGTTCTCGGAGCTGAGCTTGGTGGTGGCCTGGGAGGGCGGCTCGAGCAGGGAGCAGACGCCGATCTTGTTGGCCACCGTGCCGGTGACCACCTCACTGCCATACAGGTCGAAGGTGTGGATGGGGTCAGATGCTGACTTGTAGTGGTGCGTGGGCTTCTGTTCCAGCTCCTTCCACACGGTCAAGGAGTGGTCAGAGGAGGAGCTGACCAGGACACTGCCCTCCACCGCCTGCTCGGAGAAAAGAGAGCCTCAGCAGGGCCTGGGCCCTACCATGTGTCCAAGCTCCAGGGTCTTCCGATTACTCGCACAGGATCTCCCAGGAAGATAGGGGATCCTGGGCAGGTGACCAGCTGCCCCCCCTCCCACCACATCATATGAGTTAATGGGACTGTGACAAAATGTCTTTAACCTAGTCATCCCTGCAATTTGAGCACTTACTACACCTAGGCGTTGTGTGAGGCATGCCATATGACTACATTTAATTTCCATGACAACTCGACGTAAATGCTGTTTGTTGTTGTGCCCATTTTACAGAGAAAGAAACCAAGGCTCATAAAAGTTAAGTAATCCTACCAAGGCCACACAGCCAGTAAGTGGCACTGCCAGGATTAACACCCAGGCTGCCCCGAAGCCCTCCTGACGCACCCTTGGAAGGTCCGAAGTGAAAGCCGCCGGGGCCCCTGGGTCCCCTGGGGTCCTGGACAGAGTTGGGGGCAGTCTGCCCTTAGCAGCGACAGTGCAGGCCCCCTGGGTGCGATCAGGACAGGGAGTGCGCTGCCTAGAAACATCCTCCCACAAAGAGCCCCGTTCCTCCCCTGCTGTCCCTCCCTGGGCAGTTCCCTGAGGTCTGTGACTGAGAGTGGGCGGGGGTAGGGGCAGGATCCCTAGGCCGGGATGTCCCTGCCCCCACCAGGGCAGCCCAGCATGCGGCATGGACTCTGCTCCGTGGTCTGGGGGCAGTAAACAGCCTCCCGGCTGAGCTTTATTTAACCTGAACTGGGTCACGGACAGGGCCTGACCCCTGATCCTCCAAGCAAGGCAAATATGGACAAGGGTTACTCATTAGAGCATCCCCAGGGAGTAGCAGGGTCAGCTCTCCCCCTGCTTCCCGCCCCCACGGGCCACCCGCCACCGGGGCCCCTGCAGCGCAGCTGGCTTCTAACCCTCTCTGCCTGTCAGCCCTGGGGCAGGTCCAAAGGAGATCATCTCAGCTGGAGCCTGTCCCAGGTGGGCCTTAAGAGGACCCGGTCAGTCACCTTGATCTGCAGGATGTCCCCCTCGTGGGCTGGCCAGCCACGCAGAACCAGGCCAGTACGGGTGTCCAGGAGCACCATGAAGCCCGAGGAAAAGCCAGCCACCACGCTACGGCCACTGGGGCTGACGGCCAGGGAGCGGACGAGCCCAGGGTTCAGCCCGCCGCCGAGGCGGAACTCGTGCTGCAGAGAGGGACGTGAGCTAAAGTGCTGCCACCCACCCCAACCCATTTCTCTGAGCTCCCGTTCACCCCCAAGCGCACACAGCTGAAGGGCCTGATCCTCTATCCCCTCCCCCTCCATCAAGCAGACGGCTCCCCTTCGTCTCAGATCAGAGTCCCACCCCCCAGGGTTTGCTGCTGTGGGTGACTGGTCTAAACTCCACCCTGGCCTTCTCTCTTCGGGGTCTCTCCTCCCTGCCGGGCATCCAGGCCAGGGCTCAGGGAACCGGACGCCCCTGACCTGCAGGCCAGGCTTCCTGCAGTCCACAAAGCGCAGGGTCGAGTCAGAGCTGGCCATGGTGATGCTGGTATGCGGGGCGGGCATGACGGCCACAGCAGTCAGGGGCACCCGGCTGTCCCACGGCTCCATCACGCGAAGGGTCTTCCCTGGGAAGGAAAGGCGCAGTGCATCTGGGGTCCCAGTAGCTGATGGAAGCACCCCAACTCTTCCTATCTCCCTGACCTACCCTGGATCTGCCTCCCATATCCCAGAGGACCTAAGAAAATGCTAAAGATGTTTTTCGACTCTCCCACCTTCCTGCTTCCGTGGCCAGGCCAGGCTCCGGTCCCCAAAGCAACCTCTTCTCTTCCCACGACGCCCCCTGACCAAATGCTAACTCTTCTCAGTCCACCTCAATGCTACTCTAGCCCCTCCTCCTTTAAAAACCTTATTAACCTTATTTCTGCCCCCCGCCCGATGCCAAAAAATAATCAAGCAACCATTTGCCGAACTTGTATGACATGCCACATGTTAAGCCAAACTCCTACGTGCATCTTCTGACCCCGGTCTGATTCCCATTTTACAGATGGGAAAACGAACGCCTCCAGCTGGCAGAACCAATTCAAGCTCAGGGCTCACGGATTCCAACTCAGGTCTAACTGCTCCTCCGTGAGGCCTCACTGGGTCGCCCCACACCACATGCCATTACACCCCAACTGCCCAACCCTGGGTCCCCATACCCAGAGGCCGGGCAGGGCACAGGACGGCAGCAAGAGAACAGGCCTCACCTGGGCCCGCTCACCTGTGAAGGGGTCCCAGACGTGCACAGCCCCGTCGCAGCTCACCACGTACTGTGGGGCCTCGAGCTGGCCCACGAAGAAGACGCTCTTGCGGTGCTGAGCATAGACGAGGCGCGGGGCCGTCTCAGCAGTGCCGTCCCCAGAGTTGTAGAGAGGCCAGAGGCGCACCGTGCGGTCCTTGCTGCCGCTCAGGAAGAAGTCCTCACTGCTCAGGGGCGCCACGCCCTTGACGGCCCCCGAGTGGCCCGGGAAGCTCTGCAGGCGGATCTGATGGAAGTGGAAGTGGGCATCCTGCTGGCTCACGCCAATCTCGTACTGCCAGTACGCCAGCCAGTTCCCGCTCAGCCCGTGGGCGCTCCGTGGCAGCTCCCGCTTCAGCGCGTGGTCCTCCTCGCTGCGGAGGCCCCCGCTGCCTGCCCCCGGGATGGGGCCCAGCAAGCCGGGGCTCTCGGGCTGAGAGTCGTCAGGAATCTGGATGCGGTTCCCCACCAGGACGCTCCCAAAGGTCCCCGAGTGGCCGTCATCCCGCGGGCAGCCCCCACTCTGGGGGTCCCACTCGGGGCCGGTGCTGGGCACGGGGGGCTCCACGCTGGCGGGGCTGCGGCTGCTTGGACTGATGCTCTCCAAATACAGCCCCGCCAGCTCCCCGACCAGCTCGTGGTTGGGGATGATTTTCCTGATGATGTCACCTGGATGGGAGTGGGAGTGGTCCTACGGTTAGGGAAGATGGCAGGCAGCTGCCACCACCCAGCCAAGGCTTGGGAACCACAGAAGACAGGGCAGGTACTGGCTGTGCAACTCTGGGCAAGGAACTCTTCGTCTCTGAGCCTGTTTCTTCCCTAGAAAAACGTGGATTCATTCACACGAGCGTCCTCTACATGTCCTGGGCGCCATGCGGCGCGTCGGAAACAGAATGGTGAGAAAGAGAGCCGCTGTGCTCTCCCTCCCAGGACCCAGGTTTCGGTGGAGGAACGAGAGCATATCTGACCACACAGGGCTGCTCATCCTATTCAGGGAGCCAACACATAGAACCGCTCAGCGGTGCCGGGCCCGCACGGGAGGATACACAGACAGCGGGCCGCATATTCCTCTCAGAAGCTCCTGGAGAGGTCCGTACATCAGCACGATGGCCCTACCTTCCCCAGGGATACTCTAGATCAGCCCCGGGGCCTCCCTGCTGGCTAATGCTCAGTCCCTGTTTCTACGTCACCTTGGGACTCCGAGGTCTGAGGCCAAATCCCTTTGCCCTGATGCAGAACACCGTGCTGAACACCCACTATGGACTCTGGGGGCAAGGGGAGCACGGAGCCCTCCCGGGGGAAGAGACAGAGCCCCAAAGGCTTTGCAAGGGAATGTGGTGGGGCAGTACCCAACAGGCAGGAGAAGGGCACGTAGATTGTGTACGCCATCTCCAAGGTGAACACCTTCTGCAGCTCGTCCAGCAGGCTGGGGTCCACTAGCCGCCGCTGCCCATCAGAGAAGGCCACCTCTGGCAGCTGGCCCTCGATGTGGCCCACGGGATCCAGCTTCAGATCCTGTGGGCAGGGCAGCCCGGGGAGTCAGCCAAGTTCACGGCCCCCTGGCCAGCCCAACCCAGCCAGGTAAGGGAAGTAGGTCTGCCTACCTGATGCCGAAGCTCGTGCAGCTGAGAGAAGACTTGAAAGAAGGTGGCCACAGGCTCGCTCAGGTGCTGCTGGACCATCTCCTGTCCAATGCGCAGGCATATGAGGGCGATTAGGCTGATGGTTTTCACACACAGGACAGTCCGGGCCTGGGCCCCACTCGGGAACCTGGAAAGAGAGTACATGAGCTCCAGCGCCCCCCACCCCTCACTCTGCAGGACTTGCACAGAATCTACAAGACCAATTGGTCCAAACCAGATAAGGAAACTGAGGCACAGAAAGAAGGTGCGGCTTGCTCAGGATTGCACAGCTGGATCAGAACCAGGACTCCTGACACCCAGTCCAGTCTCACTCCCAAGCTTCCCAGCCCCTCCCAGGTAGCCCCCTCAGCCAGGCTACTCCCTGCACAGGGGAACGGCAGCAGCCTACCCAGTGACGAGGGATGTGAGAAAGCTGAGCACGGGGAGTAAGACCTCGTGGCTGATTCGGGGCAGGATGTCCATGAGGGTGGTGTCCGAGAGGTACACAATGATCTTCTGGGTCAGAGTCACCGCCGCCAGCAGGCCTGCCTCCTTACGGCTGTTCAGTCGACTGGGGCCTGAGGTGCTACCTGGGGCCACCTAGGGCCACAGAGTAGATGAGGGCCAGGCTGCCCAAGGACCCCCCCCGGAGCCCCCAGATTGCCCAGGTCTGCCCTCAAGCTCCCTGGCCTCCCCTGAGGCTGCCAAATCAGTGACTGACCAGGTAGCTAATGTAGGGCAGGTACTGGTAGGTGAGGACAGGCTCCCCGTACAGATGGGCGATGTGCAGGAGGCAGCTGAGCACGGGTCCTGACACTACATCACCCAGTACTGGTCTCTTCTGGTAGATGTTGCCAGCACTCAGCGGGGGGCTCTCACCGCTGCTCGCCGTGAATTGCTGCCGAGTGGGCCCTGCCAAGGAAGAACCGGCAGCCTTGAGTAGCTCGCGGCAGGCGGGGGGAGGTCAGTCTTCCAGGAACCGTGGTAGCCACTCCTGCTCCCTCTAGCGTGGGGCCCACCCCAACCCCTACCCAAGGGAGGAAGTAGCTTACAGACCGGGACCCAGGACCTGGCAGGGACGTGGAAGTGGGAAGGATCCCCTACAGGGGGCTGAAGATGGACAGAGGGTCTGAGATGAAGCCCCATCTCCAGCACGGACCACAGGCCTTACCAACATAACAAGATGTCAGCAAGCGGAGCAGGTTCCGGGCCACGTAGCGAGAGGCCACCGTGGGGCCAAGCTTGGCAGAGAGCCAGCGGACCATCTTGCAGGCCGTATCTGCAAGGCATGAGCAGGCCCTGAGCTCATGAGATAACGGAGTGGCTTGCCACTCCTCCCACCCCACCCCAGGCACCGCGCCTAGCCAATCCTGGCTGCAAACCTGCCCAGGAGCCCAGCCAATGCTGGGTGCCCCACACCACCACCCTTCATTCCACAGTGGCAGAGGTAGCCTGTGGCTTTGGGACTGCCCAGGTGACCCTGGCTTCGGGGCTGCTCCAGGACCCTCTCCTCAGGCACAACTTCCAGGAAAGTTATCCTTTCAGTGAATCTTCTTAAGCTACTAAATGAAGCCTGGCCAGGCCCAGCTCCCTCCCCGTGGCTTTTGCTCCCTCCCCGTGGCTTTTGCTCCCTCTTCTTCCCTCCACTCTCCCTGTCTCACCACGCTAGCCTTTCATGGATTCTTTAATGGGACCGTAGACAGTCATAGAGCCTCACACATGCTGTTCCCTCTGCCCGGTATGCTTTTCCCACTGCAGGCCCTACCATTTTTGCCTTGCTATCTCCTATTCATTGGACTTCAACCGTCTCTACTTTTTTTTTTTCTCCTAAAGATTTTATTTATTTATTTGATAGAGAGCTAGAGAGCACGGGTTGGGGGGGAGGGGCAGAGGGAGAGGGAGAAGCAGACTCCCACCGAGCAGGGAGCCCAACATGGGGCTCAATCCCAGGACCCTGATCATGACCTGAGTGAGCCAAAGGCAGATGCTTAACCGACTGAGCCACCCAGGTGCCCCTGGCTCTACTTTCATGGAAGCCTTCTCTGACCCCTGAAAACTAGATCTAAGCCCTATTTATATTCCCTTGTAGCACCTAGCCCTGTTCTTTACAGCATTACTTTACTCTAAGACTGTCTACAATGTGGCACCTCCTCTGCTAGAGGTGAGCTCCAGGAGGGCAGGCCCACATCTGTGCTGCATGTGAATCTGTTTAATCCACTCCTTGGCACAGACTAGGTACTCAGAAATGTTGAATGAAAACCAGAATGAAGAAAAGTTAATACCTATTTTTCTCAAACTATCTAAAAAATAGAAGAGGAAGGAAAATTTCCAAATTCATTCTATGAAGCAGTATTATCTTGATACCAAAACTAGATAAAGACACTAAGAGAACTAGAGGCCATTATCTCTGATGACTATAGATACAGAAATCCTCAACAAAATACTAGCACACTGAGGGGCGCCTGGGTGGCTCAGTCGGTTAAGCGGCTGCCTTCAGTTCAGGTCATGATTTGGGATCAAGCCCCGCATCGGGCTCTTTGTTCAGCAGGGAGCCTGCTTCTCCCTCTCCCTCTGCCTGCTGCTTCCCCTGCTTGTGCTCTCTCACTCTCTGTCAAATAAATAAATAAAATCTTAAAAAAAAAAAAAATACTAGCAAACCGAATCCAACAACACATTAAGAAAATCATTCACGATGATCAAGTGGGATTTATTCCTGGGATGCAAGGATGGTTCAGTATTTGCAAATCAACCAACATGATACATCACATCAACAAGAGAAAGGATGAAAACCATATGACCGGGCACCTGGGTGGCTCAGTCATTAAGCATCTGCCTTTGGCTCAGGTCATGATCCCAGGGTCCTGGGATCAAGTCCCACATCTCGCTCCCTGCTTAGCGGGGAGCCTGCTTCTCCCTCTCCCTGCAGCTCCCCTTGCTTGTACTCTCTCTCTCTGTCAAATAAATCAATAAAATCTTTTTAAAAAATGAAAGGAAAAAAAGAAAAACATGATCATTTCAACAGCTGCAGAAAAAGCATGTGACAAAGTACAACATCCGCTCACGATAAAAACCCTCAACAAAGGAGGTTTAGAGGGAACATACCTCAACATAATAAAGGCCTTATATGAAAAACCCACAGCAAATATCATCCCCAATGGGGAAAAACTAGGAGCTTTTCCCCTAAGGCCAGGAATAAGACAAAGATGTCCAGTCTCACCACTGGGAAATCCGAACCACAGCAATTAGACAAAAAGAAATTAAAAAAAAAAAAAATGGTAAGGAAGAAGTAAAAGAAGAAGTAAAACTTTCACTATTTGTAGATGACATGATACTATATATAGAAAACCAGGGGCGCCTGGGTGGCTCAGTTGTTAAGCGTCTGCCTTCGGCTCAGGTTGTGGACCCAGGGTCCTGGGATCGAGCCCCACGTTGGGCTCCCTGCTCAGCAGGAAGCCTGCTTCTCCCTCTCCCACTCCCTCTGCTTGTGTTCCTGCTCTCACTCTCTCTCTCTCTCTCTCTCTGTCAAATAAATAAATAAAATCTTTTAAAAAAAAAAAGAAGAAGAAGAAAAGAAAATCATGAAGACTCCACCAAAAAAGTACTAGCCCTGATAAATGAATTCAGTAAAGTCACAGGATGCAAAATCAATGTACAGAAATCTGTTGCACTTCTATATGCTAATAATAAAGCAACAGAAAGTGAAATTAAGAAAACACTCCCATTTATAATTGCACCAAAAATAACAAAATGCCTAGGAATAAATTTAACCAAAGAGGCAAAAGACCTATACTTTGAAAAATATAAAACACTGATGAAAGAAATTGAAGACAACACAAAGAAATGGAAAAGCATTCCATGTTCGTGGATTGGAAGAACGGATATTGTTAAAATGTCTAAACCACCCAAAGCACTCTACAAATTTAACGCAATCCCTACCAAAATACCAACAGCATTTTTCGCAGAACTAGAACAAACAATCCTAAAATTATTATGGAACCATAAAGAACCCCAAATAGCCAAAGCAATCTTGAAAAAGAAAAGCTGGAGGCATCACAATTCCAGACTGCAAGTTATATTACAAAGCTGTAGCAATCATAACAGTATGATACTGGCACAAAAAAAGACACAGATCAAGGGAACAAAATAGAAAAACCAGAAATAAATCTGCAATTATATGGTCAACTGATCTTAAGCAAAGGAAGAAAAGAAAGACTATACAACAGGGCACCTGGGTGTATCAGTTGGTTAAGCGACTGCCTTCGGCTCAGGTCATGACCCTGGAGTCCTGGGATCAAGTCCCGCATCGGGCTCCCTGCTCGGCAGGGAGTCTGCTTCTCCCTCTGACCCTCCTCCCTCTCATGCTCTGTGTCTCTCGTTCTCTCTCTCACAAATAAATAAAATCTTAAAAAAAAAAAAAAAAAAGACTATACAACAGGGAAAAGTCTCTTCATCAAATGGCGAAAAACTGGACAGCTACATGCAAAAGAATCAAACTGGGGGGCTTGGGGGGCTCAGTCAGTCTTGCACCCTATTCTTGATTTCAGCTCAGGTCTTGATCTCAGGGTCTTGAGTTCAAGCCCCACACTGGGCTCCACCTAGAGTGGAGCCTACTTAAAAAAAAAAAAAAAAAAAAAAAAACTGGCCCACTTTCTTACACCATACACAAAAACAAACTCAAAATATTGAGAAAAAATTAAAAATAAACTCAATATGGATTAAAGACCTAAATATGAGACCTGAAACCATAAAAATTCTAGAAGAGAGCACAGGCAATAATTTCTCTGACATCAGCAGTAGCAACATCTTTCTAGATAGGTCTCCTGAGGCAAGGGAAATAAAAGCAAAAATAAACTACTGGGACTACATCAAAATAAAAAGCTTCTGCACAGCAAAAGAAACAATCAACAAAACTAAAAGACAACCTAAAGAATGGGAGATCATATCTTTAAATGACATATCTGATAAAGGCTTAGTATCCAAAATATATTAAGAACTGCTACAGTAAGTCAACACCCAAAACACAAATAATCCAATTAAAAAATGGACAGAAGACAGGAACAGGCATTTCTCCAAAGACACACAGATGGCCAAAAGACACATGAAAAGATGCTCAACATCACCCATCATCAGGGAAATGTAAATTAAAACTACAATATCATCTCACACCTGTCAGAATGGCTAAAATCAACAACACAAGAAACAAGTGTTGGTGAAGATGAGGAGAAAAAGGAACCCTTGTGCACTGATGGTGGGAATGCAAACTGGTGCAGCCACTGTGGGAGACAGTTGGGAGGTTCCTCAAAAATTACAAATAGGGAGGTGCCTGGGTGGCTCAGTTGGTTGAATGTCTGCCTTCAGCTCAGGTCATGATCTCGGGGTCCTAGGATCAAGCCCCATATCAGGCTCCCTGCTCAGCAGGGAGTCTACTTCTCCCTCTCCGCCTCCCTCGCCCCACTCATTTTCTCTCTCTCTCTAGTAAATAAATAAAATCTTTAAAAAAAAAAGTTAAAGGGGCGCCTGGGTGGCTCAGTCGGTTAAGCGTCTGCCTTTGGCTCAGGTCATGATCTTAGGATCCTGGGATCGAGCCCCGCATCGGGCTCCCTGCTCGGCGGGAAGCCTGCTTCTCCCTCTCCCTCTCCCCCTGCTTGTGTTCCCTCTCTCACTATGTCTCTTGTCTGTCAAATAAATTAATAAAATCTTAAAAAATAAATAAATAAAAATTTTTTTAAAAAGTTAAAAATAGAACTACCCTATGATCCAATAATTGCACTACTGGTATTTACCCCCAAAATACAAAAACACGAATTCAAAGGGATACATGCACCCCTATGTTTTTGCAGCATTATTTCCAACAGCCAAACTATGGAAGCAGCCCAAGTGTCCACTGATAGATGAATGGATAAAGAAGATGTAGCACAGGGATGCCTGGGTGGCTCAGTAGGTTAAGCGTCTGCCTTTGGCTCAGGTCATGATCCCAGGGTCCTGGGATTGAGTCCCGTATTGGGCTCCTTGCTCAGCGGGGAGCCTGCTTCTCCCTCTGCCTGCCGCTCCCTCTGCTTGTGCTCTCTCTCCGACAAATAAAAAAAAAAAAATCTTAAAAAAAGGACTGGGGCGCCTGGGTGGCTCTGTTGGTTAAGCGACTGCCTTCGGCTCAGGTCATGATCCTGGAGTCCCGGGATCGAGTTCCGCATCGGGCTCCCTGCTCAACGGGGAGTCTGCTTCTCCCTCTGACCCTCTCCCCTCTCATGCTCTATCTCATTCTCTCTCTCAAATAAATAAATAAAATCTTTAAAAAATATATTAAAAATAAATAAATAAATAAATAAAGGATGTAATATATACACAATGGAATATTATTCAGCCATAAAAAGGAATCGTATCTTGCCATTTGCAACAACATGAATGGACCTAGAGTATAATGCTAAGCAAAATAAGTCAGCCAGAGAGAGACAAATCCCTTATGATTTCACTCATATGTGGAATTTAAGAAACAAAAGAGCATGGGGTGCCTGGGTGGCACAGTTGGTTAAGTGTCCGACTCTTGGTTTTGGCTCAGGTCATGATCTCAGGGTCGTGAAACCAAGCCCTGCGTCAGGCTCGGTGCTCAGTGCAGAGTCTGCTTAAGATACTCTCTCCCTCTCCCTTGGCCCCTCCCCAGCATGTGTGCATGCTTGTGCGTGCTCGCTCTCAAATAAATAAATCTTAAAAAAAAAAAAAAAAAAAAGAGCAAAGAAGCAAGAGAGAGAGACAAACCAAAAAACAGACTTAACTCTAGAGAACAAATTGATGGTGACCAGAGGGGAAGAGGGTGGGGGGATGGGGGGAATAGGTGGTGGGGATTAAGAGTACATTTCCCGTGATGAGCACAGAGTAATGTACAGAATTGTTGGATCACTATATAATACATGTGAAACTAATAAAACACTGCATGTTAAATATACTGGAATTTAAAAAAAAAACAAAAAAACACCACAGGGTGCCTGGCTGGCTCAGTCAGAAGAACACGGGACTCTTGATCTCAGGGTCATGAGTTTGAGCCCCATGTTGGGTGTAAAGATTACACACATACATAACCAACCAGAGGACTGTTTGACCAAGACCTTAAGGCCTGAGAACTCACCAAGGAGGATCTTCTGTTCTTTGCCTTCCGACTGCTCAGTCAGCGGCCCTTCCTCTTCCTCCCCATCTGTCTCGCCACCTCGGGCCACAACCGTATCCATGGACAGCACAGTGTCGGAGAGAGTGAGCTCAGATGCCCTGGTGATCTCGTCTTGCTCCCCGTCTCCCTCCTCCTCCTCCAACACCACACAGCCTTCCTCCTCCTCCTCTTCCTCCTCTGAGCCCTCGCTTTGCTTCAAGTCCTGGCTGCTGTCGCCTGACCTGAGGCTGCTCTTGTCCACAGGAGCACCGCCCTCATCTGCAGCCCGCTCCTCGCCCAGGGAGGTCTCGCTGGTGCTGCTCTTGTCACTCAGCCGACCCAGGCTCACGGACTCAGCTTCCTGGGGCTGTGGGGACTCAGCCACGTAGAGCCCAGCTTGGAAGTCCTCGGTCTCAGGGAGGTAGGCCTGGTCATGGAAGCTGACACCAGACGTGTAGTCTGGGAGCCCCAGGCCCGAGGAGGCAGCAGGCTCACCATCCATCTGAATCTCCTCCCTGAAAGCACAGGAGTTGGGCCTGGCCCCTGGGAGCTCACTCTCCTCATCCTCGGGGCCACCCACCAGGCCCTTGCTTTCCTCCTGGGAGGCCTCCATGCCAGCCAGCACCTGTAGGACGTGGGGCAGCAGGTGGATGAGAAAGGCCTGCAGGCCCAGCCGCACCATCAGCTGGGCCACAAAGCAATCCGTGTACAAGTAGAAGCGGCCGTGTAACCTGCAGGGGCTCTCGTAGGCACCAATGAGAGGCTTCAGGAGGTACTTATTAGCATTTTTGGGGCCCAGGGCCTTAGCAACAGGTTCAAATAGGTACCAGGCTGTGTACACGGCCGTGTGCTCCTCAGACATGAGTGACAGCACGAAGGGCAGCAGGATCTCCAAGCCCTCCGGGGTGATGTCACCCAGCACTGCACCCAGTTGCTGCCACAGAGCAAACACCAGCTCCCGCCCCTGGGCCTCGTCCTCCACACGTCTTGCCTGATACAGGAGGATGAACTTGTGTAGCGCCGGGAAGTACAGGGGGAAGGGAACCACAGAGCTGAAGGGGCTGAGGAGCTGGGCCGGGCAGGGTGGGGGCAATCCCTGGGAGACGGGCCTGTACTCAAAGAGTGGGGCCAGCTTGCCCCTCCCTGCTACCACAGGGCCTTCAGGTCCACTTAGCTGCAGGAGTATGTCCAGCACGGGCTGCAGAGACACGGGGACCTCCTTGGGGTGGCGTAGGCAGAGCCCCCGAACAGCCTCAAAGCGTACCCACAAAGGTGCATCAGGCTGCAGTGTTCGGACCCTGGTGGCAAACACCATCTCGGCCAACAGAACCCCCAGCGCCTGCATGTCCCGATGGAAGAGTTCCCGCAGCTGCACGGCTGGCTGGACCTGGGGCTGCTCAGACACCTCCAACTGGCTCCCTAGGCCTTTGGTCAGGAAGTTGCCCAGTTTCTCTAGCCCTTCCAGAGCCTGCACAGGATTGAAGCCCTCAGGAAGAAGAATCTTCCCCTCCTCACCTTCCCCAGGGTCTGCCCCAGCAGGTTTGCTCCTGCGGCCTGGTCGAGAGGCCGAGGCCACTGAGAAAGACAGGAGGCCCGGGGGCGCTTGACTAGAGGCAGATGAGGAGGAACCTGGCTGGTCACCCGCTTTCCCCGTGAGGGAGATGGAATCCAGAGCTTCTGTGGCCTGTTCCAAGTCATCTTCCCCTGCCACAGGCCGGTCTCTCACCCAGCCAGCCTCACAGGGAGCGGCCTCCAAAACCAGCCTGCCCACCCCATTCGTAAGCTGTCCAGGTAAGTCCTCCCGGCCTACGCTCTCCTGGATGGTCTGGAACAGCACTCTGGGGATGAGTGGGGGCTCAGGGGCAAGGGCAGGAGCCCCCGCCAGGCGTTGGGGGTGTGGCTGATCGAAGAGCTGCACCACGCCATAGCTGGTCAGGTGCGTGTGGGCATCTACCAGGTGCAGACACACATTCTTCTCTTTCACAGCCTCCTTGCCCTGGAGTTTGTAGCCAAATGTGAGGTCAATCCAATGGTGCAGGTCCTGGGACACCTCTCGGCTCTCCAATAGCGCCCGGTGGGCGGACACGAACTCCTGGCTGGAGCCGCACCAGGCTGGCACATCCAGGTCAGGCATGTCGGGGTGAATGGAGGAGAAGATGGAGGGATCGGTGTAGAACTCAGGAATGCACTCGTCGGGTGTCCAGCTCTGCATGCGCTCCATGCTGGCGGGATACTCGTGGGGCTCCCATTGTGCACGCACATGTCCACAGAGCACCGAGCGGGGTGTCCGCCGAGCCTTGTACACATAATACGTGATGTCGGAGAGCACATCTGAGATGTGGTGAGGAACATGAGGTGGCTCCCCACCACCCGCACCACCGGCTACAAACGCCTGCCGCGTCATCTCATATGTGAAGTCCAGCTGTTTATCCCCCTTGTTGAGGCGGAACTTGGACTTGCGTAGGTCTCGAAAGCGCCCATGGGGTGTGGTGAAGTCCACCACCCAGGGTAGCACTGGATGGTAGTTGGGATCCCCCTGCCGCCGACCTGCCAACCTATTTAGCTGCATGAGGTAGTGGAAGTTGCTGATGCGGCCATGGACCCAATCTAGCACAAGGCCCCGAAGTTCCTCCTGGCAGGTGGGACACCCAGGTCCCCCTCCTCCCTCCTGCCCAGGTGCAATGCCTGGCCCATCCCTTGCCACAGGGGTCTCCTCATTCTCATCCTCCTGGGGCCTCTCATAAGCACTCAGGTCCAGCCGAAGCTCACTGCAAAGCTTCTCGTCTAGGGCGATGTGGTGCAAAGTTAGCGCCCCGCAGGCCAGTCCCTGGCGGTGACAGGCATCCATAGCCCTCAGCACACGGAAGAGAATGAAGAGCACCTTAGCTTGGCTGTTGGTCAGCTTGGCAGGGCTGAAGGTGACCACATCATGCAGGGAGAACTGCACATACGGGTGCACCACGTAGAGCATCTCTGGAGACTCCAGCAGGGCCTCAGCTCGCAAAAGACTGGGACAGGCCAGGCTGCCCCGAGGGGGACAGGGACCATCTCTTGCGGATGATGGGCATTGGGTAAATTCACCCACCAACAGGAAGGAACAACCATAGACCCTCTGCAGAGCCTGTCGTACTAAGTCCAGCGCAGGGACGGCTGAAGGGGCAGGGCTGTGACTATAGGGCTGCCCGTAAGTGCGATAAGCATGACGCCACAGGTTGCGATAATTCTGGGCAGCCACATCCTGCATGAAGCGAGTGAGGGTCTCAGGGCTGCTGGACCCTTCCTCAGAGGGCAAGCCGCCGCCCAGGGGGTAGGACAGCCTCCGTTTCCGCAGCCCGTGCACCTCCACGCGCGTCCAGCCGGCGGGCAGCTTCTGCACGGAGCGCTGCAGAAGAGTCCTCACTTCCGCCTCGCTCAGGCCCTCTGCCCGGGGGCAGGGTCCGGGGGGCAGCCGGCGCTCGCGGAGGCTGGCCAGCCAGCGCGCGGGCACTAGGGCCACCACGTGGGGGCCCCCCGGGGCCGGAGCCAGCTGCCGGGCATCGATGTTCAGGTCCCTCTCCACGCTCTGGAGCAGCTCCTCCATGTCGGGGCTTGGGGGCGGGGACCAGCCGTCGGCCCCGTGGGTCGGAGCGACTTCCCGCCCCTTGCTCCCCAGCGCCATCCCCTCCCGGCCGCCTGGGGGCAGCGCGGGGCTGAGCCCGGCCACGGCCCTGCCCGCGACGGTTTCCGGGGTGCCAGGCCGGGCGGGGAGGGATGGGCGAGGGACCGGGCCCTCGCGGCGGGGGCGGGGAGCCGGGGACAGAGGAAGGGAGGGCGGGGACGCTCTTACCCCTCCGCAGGGTCCCGCGCTCCGGGCGCAGCCGGGCAGGGGCTGCGGGGCGCCTGAGTCGGGCTCTGCCGTGACCGGTCAGCTGACGCGGCTCACGTGACCGCCCCGGCACGGAAACAACCGCACGTGGCTCAAATGGGCCGGCCGGACCGCGCCTCCCGCCGGCGCCACCGCCTGGCAGGCCTCGGTGCCCTCCCTCCCCGGGCTCTGCTCCGGTCAGGTGGCGGCTTCGTTTCCTCAGGGAGCAGGGGAGGGAGATGCTGAACGGCCCACGAGATTTCCCCTCCCTTCCCTGCTTCCTCCTGCACGCACCGGAACGCGGATTTAAGGAGGATTTTCCCGGGGAGTCCAGTCTTCAGCGGGCTGATCCCACCCGCCCCTCTGGTTTTACAGATAAGAAACCGCAGGCTAGGGCTGGGGCTTTTGACGTTAAGTCCCTTCAGCGCCTCCATGCTGCCTACCAAGTGAAGGGGCTTTTAGTTTTCCAGTACATTTCATCAGTAACATTCCGTCTGGTCTTTACAACAACCCTTGAGGTAGAAAAGACAGTTAATATTGTTTATATTTTACAAGGGATTACCAAGAGCCACCAAAGAGACTTGCCCAGTGGCAGAATGGAAACCTAGAAGCTGGTGCACAAACTTTCTGCCCTAGGGTACTCCCTCCGCGCCTCTCCCCACCCCGCAAGCCCTCTTGGGGCTCGCTCTCTCTTTCTTTCAAATTCTGGGCGATCTGAGAGGGAGAGAAGTGTCCCAGGCCCAGATGCTTGTAGTTCTTGGGAGGAAATGTTCCCCCCAAGACTTCCCGTTGAAGATCTGCCTCTGCGGGGTCAGAGCCTGCTGCTGTGGTCAGAGCCGTGCAGTTGCTACTTTGGCTGGGGTGGGGGAGGAGGATGCGGCACAGGATAGGGAGCAGAAACCAGAGCGCTGGCTCCAAAACTCAGTTCTGACTCATTTGCAGGACAGAGAGGCCATATAGTAAAACCACCGGCTGGTTTGGTTTTTTTTTTTTTTTTTTTTTTTTGAGTCTCTCCTAGAAGGAGATTTTGCGTTGTGGAGGAGTTTGGTGTAGAGGTTTGGGGGATCCATAAAGACAAGAAAAACTACGGTCCTAATTACAGAAGAAACAAATGGCTCGGCTGAGATCTGATTCCATCTGTATCCTCTTTCTTGAAGCAGCGGGAGCCCCGATGTGCTTGGTCACATGGCCTTGGGCAGGAATAACTTATAACCATCACTCCTGGAGCACTGATTAGGAGCCAGGCACCCTGCTAAGCACTTTGCATATCCTGTTTTGTTTAATCCTCACCACAGCCCTTTTAAGAAGATTTTTTTTTTTTAAGATTTTATTTATTTATTTGACAGAGAGAGACACAGCGAGAGAGGGAACACAAGCAGGGGGAGTGGGAGAGGGAGAAGCAGGCTCCCCGCAGAGCAGGGAGCCTGATGCGGGACTCGATCCCAGGACCCTGGGATCATGACCTGAGCTGAAGGCAGTCGCTTAACCACTGAGCCACCCAGGCGCCCCAAGAAGATATTTTTATTAGTATTTAGGATGAGGAAGATGACACCCTTAGGTAACTTGCCCAAGGTCACATAGGTAAGAAGTGGTAGAGCCAAGATTCAAACTCAGACTATCTCATTCTCAAACCAATGTTCACTGTACTCCTTGGCCATACAGTACTATTTTTTCACCTGAGAAATTACGGGTTCCTTGACAATCCCCATCCCCAAATTTGGTCTGAGTACCTGAAGGCAAGAGAACGGATTTTGATAAAAGGTAGTGCCTGCTGCTAAGGAACAATAAAATTGGGTCCACCTGGTCTTTGCTCTGGTCTGTTTACCCAGGCTGAGCAGGCGCTGCTTTTTCTCCCTGCAAGTCGGTGTGTGCTCTGCCCTCTAGTGGTTTCCTTGCAATACAACAATGACCTTGAGTGTAACTAACCATAACTTAAGGGTTCTTTTCTTCCCTTGAATAGGATGGCCTTACAATGCTGGGCACTGGTGCACTAAGATTTCTGGAGCACTGACTCCTTCCCCAATCCGAGGCCTAAAACAGTGGTTTTCAAACTTGATGATGTACTTCTGATTCAGTAGTCTGTGGTGAGACCCAGGAATCTGAATTTTTAACAAGCTCCCCAGTTCATTCTGCAGGCCACATCTTGATGTAATGATTTGTAACAGCTCAATTCCCACATTTCCGTGGAATCCCAACCCAAGCACCCTTGAGCTTTGGGGAATCTGGGACCAAATTAGCCACTCCCTTTTGCCAACTTCAATATTGAGTTTCCTGGAGGTCATGGCTTGGATAGTCAGGGAGGGAAGCTGCAGCTGCCCAGGCAGTCAGCCCAGGCTGAGTGAGGTTAGTTCTTGCTGATCTGGCAGGGAGAAAACTGAAGGAAGCTAACATTTAGTGCACCAACTGTGGGCCAGATATTGTGCTAGGTGTTTTCAAATATAATCCTTTTTTAATACCTACAATAAACCGTGAATTTTTTTTTTTTGAAGATTTTATTTGACAGAGAGAGACACAGCGAGAGAGGGTACACAAGCAGGGGGAGTGGGAGAGGGAGAAGCAGGCTTCCCGCGGAGCAGGGAGCCCGATGAGGGGCTCGACCCCAGGACCCTGGGATCATGACCTGAGCTGAAGGCAGACGCTTAACGACTGAGCCACCCAGGCGCCCCTAAACCGTGAATTTATTATTCACTCTTTTGTAGATGAGGAAATTGAGGTGCAGAGATGTTGGGTATCTTCATCAAGTTCACAGCTGGTAAGGGCTGGAATTTGAATCCAAGTTTGTCTAATTCCATAATTCTCAACTGGGGGAGATTCTGGCTACCAGGGCACATCTGGTAATGTCCAGAGACACTTGTGGTTGTCCTAACTGCAGGGTAGGGGTGTTGCTAATTTCATCTAGGGGGCCAGGGATGCTGCTAAGTATGTTACAAACGACAGCCCCCACAACAAGAAATTATCTAGCCCAAAATGTCGATAGTGCTGAGGTTGAGAAACCCTGGACTCAAAGCCTGTGCTTTTGCTCTATGGGCTGGGAGGGTGAGGGGAGGGAGAGTTAGCAGAACAAAGTGGGGATAGGCCTACCCCAAAGGCCTTGGGTAGGAAGGGGATGGGACTTCCAAGATAAGGATAATGGATAATGGGGGCAGCTGGTGAGGTTTCTCTTTCTTCCAAGCTTGGCCAAGGCCCTGCTCAGTTTCTCCCAACCTTGCCAAGTCAGTCCTGGGACTTCACACTAAGTTTGTCCTGGAATGACCCTGACTCCCCAGCTCAGGGTTGGGGTAAAATATTTACCTGGGTCTTCCTGCAGGACTTCCCAGTCAAAGCCCCTGGTTCCTGGGATCAGTGCCTTCCACCTGCAGCCCCTGTGAAGGTCCACATTAGCACCCTTGCTGTGGAGGGTGAGAATATAAATAAAACAAGGGCCAGGTGGCATCTAGGGTAAAAGTGGAGTGAATGGGCAAAGCCAAGAGAGTCCTCTTAGCTGGTCCCTGTCTGGGAAGGAATAGGGCAACTTGAGTAGGGAGTAGGGGGCAAATGGCCTGGGGAGCAGGGTTCTGACCCCAGGAGGCTTGCTTTCCACAGCCATTCCTCTTCTCTAGGTTTGGTTTGCTGCTTCACTGGACCTTCCCCAGCACCTATTCCTGGAGCACCCACAGACACAGCCAGCCGCCATTCTGGGCTTCCCCAATACTGGCCTCCTTCTAGACCTGCGGAGGCAGATCTGAGCTGACTGTGCAGACAGGAAATACCTCTCGTTCCAAGCTCAGAACCTCTGAAGAACTAACCAGCAGAGTGGGGGGGGGGGGGGCGGCGAGAGGGAGGAGAGACACAATCTTGGAGTGAAAGCGGAAAGAACATACAAGCAGGTCCCCCATATCTGGGGTTCCATCTCCTTTCTTCCCTCACGACCCTAGAGGGTTGGGGCGGAGGCGCCGGGGTGGGGGTGGGGGGATAAGGGGATGGAGGAGGGCAGGCCTGGAGGAGGATGTGGTAACAGCTGATTCGTCCCCTGAGGTCACACTTTCCAACAATCAGCTGTTACTGGGGTGGAAGGCAGGAAGTTTCCTTAAAGGCACAATGTTCTGAACGCAGGCTCAAAATTCTGGAGCTCCTAGGAACCACAGCAATTACTTGGTGGTGCCCGTATTTAATACAGAGAAACTATCTCACACCCCAGACTCATCCTTCCGGCTCAGTTACTCTTACACTCAATTGGGAGCCTATGGAAAGGTCATGGACCCCCGTCCACACGTTCGTCTTTGGGGGAGCGGGGTGGGGGCGGGTGGGTGATAAATTGCCACGGGTCCCAGACTTGCCCCTTTAAATAAGCGGTTCAGCAGCTTTTGCCAAGTCATTGGGTTCCTCTCGATTTTGCCCATTCCCCGCCCCCCCCCCAAGGCTCTGATTGGCCCCTGGGGAAGGGGCAGCCTCCTCATTGGTCTCTACCTTTGAAATCCCTTCTAAGTAGGCCTGAGTCAGTGAAAGGCTTCTGGAGGGCGGGACAGAATGGAGTATTAGGCAGAGGATGGGGTTGCTTACCAGTTGACACTTTGGCACGACCCATCCCCTAGTTTCCAACCACAAGTCTTGCTTCTGCCCTCAGGTGAAGACTGTACTATGAATCTTTTGTTAGGAGTCTGCGGCTTGAGAGGCTCTCTCTACGACTGGGACAAGACATACTCTACAAGAAAAGTCTCCTGGTTAGTAAGAGCCCGCCAGGAGAGGAGGACTAGATCTCTCCAGTGAAAGCTAGCACTAGGCGAGGTGGGCAGTTTTCCCTTCCCCAAAAACCCTCAGGAGTCCTCATCCAATGGAAGAGCCTGCTGCGCTAGAGGCTGATTTCCACCTTCAGTTCTACCCACTCCTGCTGCTTCGCCTGCTCCATTTTTCCCTAGAGAGCTATTGCTTAATGCGCAGAAGTCAGCGAATCCGTTTTGGGGTAGTCTTAAAAGAAGCACTCACGGCTCCCAAAAGGTGGGGCTGTAGCCCTTTAAGGACTTCGCCGGGATGGATTCAGAAATGAGTTTAAAAATGCCAACTCACAGAGCGCGCTGGATTCTGGGAACGAGGTGTCAGACCGAGAACTACATTGACCAGTGTGCACTGCAAACACACACGCCTTTACTTCCTTCTGCTCTTTAGGACTCTGGTTTGACGTAGCGCTCTCGAAGCAAGCGGCCTTAGGCGGAGGGCTCAGCCACACCCTTTCATCTATTGGCGAGCTCGTGAGTTGATGGGCGTGGCCTAGCGCAGCTCCACCAGGCAAAGGGGTGGCCTCCTTGCCAATCAGAGCTAAGACGCCCGGAGAGGCGGGACCTGGGCGAAGTGCTGGCGCCCCCGAGTGGGTGTGGTCACGCTGCCCAGCAGTGGGCGGTGATTGGCCCTGGGCGGTGCAATCGCAGCTTGTGCGTCACGACGCCGCCAGCTGATCGGAGACTGGAGCCGGTGTGTGCTGGGCGCAGGGAAGACACAGCGCCGCCGGCCGTGGGGAACGGACGCACTGATTTGCTCCCTTACCCTCAGCAACCCCCCCACCCAGCACCAGGTGGGTGTGAGCTGGGGTCCCGGTCGCACTGGAGGGAACCATGCTAATGGGGTAATGGGGGAAAGTAGGGTCCTGGTGGCCACACCCTGCCCTTCCGGGGGAGGGGTAAGGGGGCGGCGGGGGCAGGGAAGCCTTTGGGGAGAGGGGGCCTGGACTGGCTGGAGTAGTGTGGCAGGAGGTTTAAAGAAAGGGAACGGAACGACAGTCGTGGCGGAGGGTTTTGCAGAGTGGCTAGAAGGAAGACGAGGGGCCAGAGGGTTAGGGGCAGCTAACCTCGGCGCCTCCTGGTCAGCGGATACGAGAACTGGCCTCCCAGCTTGGGGAGGGTTTGGACTGGGCGGGTAGCGGGGAGGTAGTTTTCCTCTACTGGCAGTCAGTTGGTCAGGGCCAACTGAGCGCCCTGGCAGGGAAGGGGTCTCTGGGCGGGCCGGCCCCTCCTCTCGTTCCCTCCAGGGGATGTTATGTAAGGGGGGAGGGGAGAGGAGTAGGGGGCGGCGGTGCGGGGGCCTTATGCAACCCAAAGGTTAGGGTTTCACCGCGGTTGGTGGGGGAAGCGGGCTGGAGGAGGACCTGGAAACTCTAACCCCCCCTCCCCAGCCTAACTGGCCGTCTTGGGCCCAGAGAAGGTCACCTCTGCACCTCCCCCCAGCATGTCCGGTTGTGGGGCCCCTAGCCCAGGCCTGGCCGTGACCGCCTGGGAAGCCGGCTGGCTGGGTGGGGCGCCTGGGTTAGTCATCACTGGGCTCCCTCTCTCCCCACCTCTCGGCCAACTCTTGGCCCCTCCCTATGGCCTCTCGCTAGGCTATCGCCCCCACCTCCCTCCGGCCCTAGTTCCAGCCTCCAACTCATTTGGCCTGTCATCCTGGCTGTCAGACTGGGCTAGGAATTGTCAGGGTGCCAAAGAGTTGATGGAGCAGCTGGTCAGAGGGTCAGTGCCCTGGGCCCACCCCGCCCTGCAGCCAAGGGCACCTGCTTGGCACAGACTCTGAGCAGCCGTTGAGTCCTATGGGCTGAACAGAGCTGGCTCAGACAGAGGAGAGTGGGAAGGAGTTGGACTGGTCACCTGGGGGAAGGAAGATACCACAAAGTTCATGTCTCCCCAAGAGGGTTTTTGTAATTTGAAAACCTCCCACCCCCACCCTAATTTTTCTTACCCTCTGAGTATAGACCTCTCAAGGCAAGACTGCCTTTGGCTCCTCACACTGGCATGGGCCATGCCCTTGGACTGAGTGTCAGCACGGACCCGCCCTCCCCAGCTCTAGGCCCTCAAGCCTGCCACGCCCCCAGCCCCCTCCCTGGGCCATGCTGCAGGGCCCGGCTTTTCCTGCTGATTCATGCGTTGGAACTGTGGGGGCGGGGCTTGGAACTTGGAACAAAGTTCAGACATGGAGGGGCCGGCAGACAGCCTGGAATTCATACCAGATGTACCCGGAATGCGCAAGCGGAATGCCTGGCATTTAAGAGTCTTGGGGAAGCTGCCCATCCACCCTGCCCATACCTCCCTCCCCTCCAGCCTTTGGTCCCCTGTCCTCTCCTCACAGTCCCTGGAGGCTCTGCTGACCTTCCAAACTCTAGACCTCCTCCCTTCCTCACTCTTCCCCAGATGTAGGCCCCCAAAACTCTTCCAGCTGAACTCCCTGATCACTGAACTCACATTTCTGGACCTAAGGTGTAACTTCTCACCTAGTACCTGGGCAACTGGTGGAGTATGTCCAGGGTTCTAAGTCCAGCCCTCTCTGAATGCTGAAGAGGCTCCATGGATAGCTGGGGCAAGGAGGGGTGAGAGCAGACCTGGGTCTCTACAGCCTTCGGTTCTGGAAAGAGGCACAAGGAAGTATGTTTAGAGCTGCCTCTTGCTTCTTACTGAAGTTAACCGCTCCTGCAGGCCCAGGTCAGAGCCAAGAACGCTTTGTTACAAGGTTGAGCATCTGTTGGAGCTGGACTTTGATGGCCAGTGGGACAGTGTCCCTGTGATATGGCCCTGCTCAGATCCTTCCCATTTTTTCTTCCTTTTCCTTTTAGGAGCGTGTCCCTCCCACATCCTCACCTGGCTGAGCCGCAGTAGTTCTTCAGTGGCAAGCTTTATGTCCTGACCCAGCTAAAGCTGCCAGTTGAAGAACTGTTGCCCTCTGCCCCTGGCTTCAAGGAGGAGGAGGAAGAGGAGAAGGAGCTGCTTTCCCCTTCATCTGGAAGGTGACAGAACTGGGGCTGGGAAGGTCCGAACAGTGGGAGGGAAGGGGACCTTGTTCAGTTGGAGAGCCTTCAGCCAGATTGGCCCAGCAAGAAAGAACAATTTCAGATTAGAGACCCTGGTTGGTTTGGGGAATAGATGGCTGTGACCAACCAAGGATAGTTGGTCTACACTGGTGTGACAAGAGGAGGATGATGACAGGAGCAAAGAAAACTGTCTACCCTTTTACCCAGATGTCTTTCTTGGCCCTCCTTCCTTGTCTCCCTTTCACTCCTACTGCCTTTCCAGGTGAGGTCCAAAGTAAATTTCTTCTTCAGGAAAAAGGTCATACCGAGACTCCCATCTGAGTAGTCATCCCCATGCTCTTACCTTTTCCTCTATTTCCTTGGACTGGCCTAGACTCTAGATTCAGGAATAATCACCTATGTGTGGGACCCTTAGACCTCTTGTCTCAGCTTCTCCACCTGTGAGATGGGGAATCACATGGTTGAGTATGCAGGAGGGAATCAGAAGCCTACTTCTACAGGCTACTCAGAGCCTGGGCTGTCCTCTCCCTGTGGGTGGGAACAAAACAGCTTTTCACATAAGCTATTGCCCCTCCCCCCCCATCCATGAACACCATAGCCGAAGGGGGTGCTAGGGTTAGACCAGTGCAAGGGGCCGGGAGGAGCTCAGTCTCTCCATTGACATCCCACCATGCAAAGGTGGCCCCAGGCTTCCTCTGCCACCCGAAACAGGACGGCAGCCCCTGATGGGGTTGCAACTGCTGTTCCTGTTTCTTTCCTCACTTTACCTTCCAGGATAATTTGTGAGACCCTGCTCCGGCTTGTGCAGGCAGACAGTTCTCTCCAGCAACGAGGAGAGGTGGGTTATGGGATGTGACCCCCTTTGGGGCATCAAGCAGTATAAACCTACCACCCCCCAGCTCCTGATGCAGTCTAACTCTTGGGGCTCAGGCTCTGGTGTGGTTCAACCATGACCCAGTCTCCCTGCCTGAAGGTGGCCAAATTCAGGGGCTGTAGGAAGCTGTCCTGTTGTGGAGCCGGAGGTGTGGAGATAGCGGGGTCCTAGTCTCCATTTATGAGAAACAGAGATTTAGGGGAGAGTAGATCATTGAACCCACCCTCCTGCAGCCTAAGCTGGATGTGTGTGGGACTGCGGTGGAGGGGGTGGGTAGACTGAGTCAACTCATAGTCTGCAACAAAGATTGCTCTGTCCCTGGACATTGCTTCCATCCTTTCTTCCCCTCCCCGCTTCGCTGGCCACAGAGTCTCCCTCCAGCCCCGGGTATGTGGCTCTGCCATCCTCACCCATCATGAAGTAAAGATGAGGAAGAGCAGCCTGGGGACACAGAGGCAGGCAGAAGACCAGTGAAGGACCAGGCCTGGAGAGCACAGGGCCCTGTCTGGGCACCCCGCAGAGGGGACCCATAAAGGGCAGGAGCACCCCAGGAGGAGGGAGGACAGCCAGCTCCCAGCCATCTGCCTCATTCACTATTTCTCTCCAGTGTTACTTACTGCCTCCCTCAGAGATATGAGACTGTATTAAATTGTCCTGCGGCTTCATTCTCCTACTTCTCCCTCCCTACCCTGTAATTTTTATATAAAGCAGCCTCAAGGAACAAGAACCAGCTGTGAAAGGACATACGAAGGAAATTCATAGAAGAAATTCAAAATGGATAAAACCATGAAAAACAAAGTGTGTTTCATTAGTAATTAAAGAAAGACAAATATAGCTGAAAGCATTTTTCCCTTAGCAAACTATATTTTAAAAAAAGAAAGACCCAGTATTGGCAAAGTAATACTAAAATAACACTCCTATACATTGCATATGGGGGTGCAAACTGGTACGGCCTTCCTGGATGTCAGTTTGGTAATATGTCTCAAATACCCTAAAAGTTTCCATCGCCTTTGACCTAGTCATTCTACATTTGGGAATTTATCCTGAGAAAATAGTTAAAGATTTAGTCGCAAGATGCTCATCCCAGTATTGCAATAGAGAAAATGAGAAGCAACTGTCTGATTGGGAATTCATTTCTTTTCTGCTGTAATGAAAATTTGCAATGGGGGATTGCTTAAGTAAATCATTGTATATCCATCCAGATGGTGTACCGCACAGCCATTAAAAGTCATGTAGAAGAACATTTGACTGGAAAGAAAAATGCTCTTTGAATATTAAGAAGGTTATAAAAATAATGTGTATTATGTGATCTCAATTTTGTTTTTTAAAAAGATGGGTATATTCTTGTATACATAAAACAGATGAAAAAGACAAAATGTTAATGGTGGTTATCTTTGCACAGTGGAACAAAGTCATTGTAATTCTCCTCTTTGGCTTTTCTGTAACTTTAAAATTTTCTATATTGTGTATGGTTTTCATGTAATAAAATTTAAAAGAATCAGTGTAATTTTTTTAAAAGCTTGGAGAGGCGGGTGTGGAGGAATCCAGGGGTGCCCCTAGCCCTTTGGACATAGTGGGGTTTTGGTGAAGAAAAGGGGTTGTGAGAATGTGGACAACTTCATTCTCTGGGAGTAGCTGGAATCTGCCCTTTCCATGTATGGCAACGGCGCTCTGAATTACTGGCTTTCAGCCCGCTAAGAGGTGTGGAGTGGAGTAAGGAAAACAGTAAAAACCTGTCACTCTTCAGGAGTTGGACGATGGGGGAGGGGCGCAGATTTTCCTCTCCAGGCTGAAAGGTTCTAGAATCCTATCAGTCTTTGTTATTCTCTGATTCTGCCCCAACCTTGAGGTGACCCTGTGTGGCCTCTCCTTGCCGCCTCAGATTGGAAGAGGGGATTCTATTCACCTACCGTGTGCCAAGCCCTTGGGGGAGGGGTGCTTTTCAAGACTTCGGTGTTGAGTGGTTTCCTTTTGCCTCCCCTTCCTAATAGCAAGGCTCCTCTGTAGGCCCCCAAAAGTGGTTGGGGGAGGAGTCCCCGGTAGGTCGCCTCTCCAAAATGGGAGCTGTTGTTCCGTTTGAAGGTACAGCGTAAAGGAACAGGACTGTTGGAATCATAGGGTCGCTATGATGTGCTAAAGGTCTCCAAGGAAGCGAGGTCCCCCCACAGCTGGGACGGGGGGTGGTGCGGGGCAGGGCGGTGGCGATGTTTAAGCATGTGCGAGCGGGTGTGCGCTGGCCTCTACCTTCAGGTCGGGGAGGGTGCAGTGGGCAGAAGGATGACCAGCCGGTGAGAGGTTAGCGTGGGGAGAGGAGGTGAAAGACGATGGGGCGGGGCCTGTGGGAGTGTCAGGTGAGATTAGCAACCTATTGCTGGAGCTCCGAGGGGTTTGGGACCCATGGCGTTGGGGAAGACCCCTATCGACATGCTGGAAGTCCCCCTGAGCTCGGTCGCCAGGCTTGGTCCCCGGGAGCCCCCAACCCTCCATCGCCGGCTAGGGCGGGACGCGATCGGCTGCGGGGGCTCCGGGGCGTGGCCCCACGGCTGCTCCAATCGCCACCTAGCCGAGTGATGGGGGCGTGGTCAAACCCTGGAAAAGTTGGAGCGGATGCCAGAGGCGCGGTGGGCCGGGGAGGCCGAGGACCTGTTCCTGTCCGGAAGCCAGCGCGCAGTCCCCGCAGCTGGCATTGGATGAGTCCCGGCTGAGAGCGCAGGGGTCCAAGGGACTGAACCGGATCTAGCCCGCCCACCAGGCCATGGCGTCTTGGGGGCTCCTTGTGACCGGCGCCTCCTTCGCCGCCTTCCGGGGGCTGCACTGGGCGCTGCAGCTGCTGCCCGCGCCGGGATCCGCTGCCCAGGACCGTTGGAAGTGGCGCAACATCTGTGTCTCCCTGCTGCACAGCCTGCTCGCAGGGGTTGGGGCGCTGCTCGAGTGCGGGGTATAGAGGTTCGGGAGGCACCTGGGTGAGGGGTGGAAAGCTGAGATTGAAAGACCCGGCGGGCACCTTCAAAATCGAAGCCGGACCTCGACAGTCTGACACCGGGTGGGGGTGTGAATGGGGGGGTGAGCGTGCACAGCGGGAGAATGGGGTCTGAGTCTGCACGATGCTGACCATGGTCCCCCCCCCCCCTCCTACAGGCTGTTGGTGTACCCTCAGATGGCTGCCGACCCGATTCACGGCCACCCGCCCTGGGCCCTGGTGCTGGTGGCTGTGTCCGTGGGTGAGTCTGCAGGGAATGCCGGGCCATTTGGTCGGGGAGCAACCTAACAATGGTAACTCCACGTCCCCTTTGCCCTCTCCATAGGGGTCAAATGTTTCTGGCAGCTTTGCTGAAGGAAACAGGACCCAGAAAAAGGAGGGGCTGAAGATTCCTCTCCAGGAGCTACAACTTAGGGGAGGCCTAATGCCCCTCCCCCTCGTGCCACACCCATAGGTTATTTCTTGGCCGATGGAGTTGACATACTGTGGAACCAGACCTTGGGCCAGGCCTGGGAACATCTGTGTCATCATTTGGTGGTGAGACTTGGGGAAAGGAGACACAGGAAGGGTGGTATGCTCAGGCTGGGGTCCCCAATTTCTCTTCAGGTTTCTGTCCAATGACTTCCCAGAGTCTCTGACCCCTGTGGGTGCTTGATCTCCCCAACCTTGGGCTGGTTTGGGGGAAGAGGATTGACTGCTAGCCCCAGCTGGAGTCTGAGCACTGCCTGAGTAGCTTGGATTCCCTGGGGGGTCCCATCTGATTGCAGAAATGTTGCATACGGAGCTTTCCTGAGAAAGGGGAGTCCCAGTATAGGGAGTGGGCGTGGGGCATGAAAGCCCAGGCATGGAAGTGTGCAGATGCTGCTGCTGCCCCAGGGGAGAGAGCCTCTGGGCCAAGGCTGCTCCTGTCCTATGGAAGGGTTATTTTAAGGCCATTCAGGCCCCAACATAAGGGTAAGTATAAAGGGCAGGTTTTTGATAGGGTGCCACAAAATGCTTGGGAGCCCCTGTCTTAAGGCCTGGGATATTGGTCCATGATGCGGGGGGGAGGTCATGGAGGGTCCTCTGACCTCTGACCCTGGTTCCCCAGGTAGTGAGCTGCTTCGGCACCGCCATTCCGTCCAGCCACTATGTGGGCTTCTCTATGGTGTCTCTGCTCCTGGAGCTGAACTCTGCCTGCCTGCACCTACGACAGTTGCTGCTGCTTTCTCACCGGGCCCCATCCCTGGCCTTCCGCATGGCCAGCTGGGCCACCCTGGCCACCCTGGTCCTCTTCCGCCTGGTGCCTCTGGGGTGGATGAGTCTGTGGCTGATCTGACAGCGACACCAGGTGCCGCCTCCTCTGGTCGTCCTTGGTGCAACTGGGCTGGTCACTGTGGGTGCCCTAAGCATCACACTGGGTGTCCGTATTTTGGTCAGCGATGTCCTGCGGTCTCAGCCTCATCCACCCATCCCTGGGCACAAGGAAACCAGGGGCACAAGGAGATGTCGTGATGGTGAGCTTGTCACCAGGGATGATTCCACTCTCAGCCTGAAAGACTAGAGAGAGGCCTCAGGCTCCTCTTCTGCCAGTCCTGGGAGAGGTAGGGCCAGGACAAGGAGATGGTGGTGTACAGTGTACAGTCCTTCATTGGGGTAAGGACTGGACTGAATTTTCAGTATCTCGGTCCCTCTTCCAAGTCACTCACACCCCTCCCCCATTCCTAGGATCTGAGAAGAAATGCTGATGTTCATGGATGGGTGGGAAACTGGGCTGTTGTTCAGTGAATTCCATCATCAGATGACTGCTTCTTCCAGCAAACTAACTCGAGGTACGGCCAGTGCTACCAATAAGGGGTGGCAGGAGGCATGAAGCTAAGTGAAATTGCCAAGGACATCCTCTACTTTTAACACAGGAACAGGTGAAGAAAGGTGAGGTCCTATTAGGACCGGAGAGATCTAATGTGGAGGGGGTGGGTTCAGAGGGAAGAGAGGTCTCACCTGCAACCAAATTCTAGCAGGGGGAGGAGGCCACAACAGGTGCTATCTGTAGCAGTAGGGATGGACGTACTAGTGGCCAAGAAACAGAAGAACTGGACCACTAGAGTCGCGGCTATTTCTGGTTCTCAAAGCCACACTACTGTGTTTGTACTTACTGCTAGTCCTACTGCCTTTTAAATTTTTAAAAAGCCCAGCATCTGCCTTTTAAATTTTCTTACTATCTCCTGACCTTTTCTAAGAAAATGCAGATTCTTTTTTTTTAAATATTTTCATTTTTTATTATTTATTTGAGGGAGAGAGAGTGAGAGAGCATGAGAGGGGGGAGGGTCAAGAGGGCAAAGCAGACTCCCCACTGAGCAGGGAGCCCGATGCGGGACTTGATCCCGGGATGCCAGGATCATGACCTGAGCCGAAGGCAGTCGCTTAACCGACTGAGCCACCCAGGTGTCCGAAAGTGCAGATCCTTAAAGGAATGAGCATGGGACTAGGTCTGTCTTCTTAGGACAGTACTGAAGTCCAGAGCCATAGCAGGGACTTAAACACCCATTCTGGGTGCCAAGTGTAACGTTTTCCAAGGTCCAGGCTTTCATGGAAGGATGAAGGCAGGGGTAGAAGTAGATGAGGGAAGGCTTTCACTTGCCTGCAGAGGGATTAAGGAATATCTGACTCTCTACTAGGATTCATTTGCAAGCTTGTCCTCTCCTTTCTCCCATGCAACTTTTTTTTTTAGAGGTGGGGGCAATAGGAGAGAGAGAGAGAGAGAGAGAATCTTAAGCAGGTTCCATCTCACAAACCTGAGATCATGACCTGAGCTGAAACCAAGAGTCAGGTGCTTAACCGACTGAGCCACCCAGGTGCCCCTGGGGTAATTTTTTAACCATCCAATTTTCATTCTCTCATCTCACTTAAGAGACAGGAAAAATTCTTTTTTTTTTTTAATTTTATTTTTAAGTAAGCTCTACACCCAATGCCAGGCTTGATCTCACAACCCTGAGATCGTGACCTGAGCTGAAATCAAGAGTTCAACGCTTAACTGACTGAGCCATCCAGGCGCCCCTCTCCCCTACCACTTCTGCTGTCTTTTCTTTCCCCTATGGCACAAAATCTCTCCTTTCTTCAGGCAGAACAGCCAGGTTATGGAAAGTGTAAAGCAGATTAAGACTGCTATTCTACTAAACAATGGACAGAAAGAGATAACCCTTAATTATCCACAGAAAAGATACATGAGCAAAAGCAAGAGACAGGAAGATTAAAACAAAAAAATTCTGCCCAAAAGTTGAGCTAGAGAAAGACAAAAGGGATGATAGAAATAGACATACATAGATTGAGGGACAGAAAGAAAGAGAAGGATCACGTGTATCGAAGAGACAGAGGTGAAGAGAGATGGAGGGCAAGACAGGGAATCCCTGGCGAAATGTTAAGAAAGACTGTCATGGATGCTGACGGGAACCAAAGTCACAGAACTGGTAAAATGGGCATAAACAAAGAGGACAAGAAAAATAGAAATAAAAGCTGACAGGAAGGGACCCCAAGGGTGCAAGGCACAGATGGTCTAGACAGAGAAATAGAGTGAGTGACAAAGAGGAACAACCAGACTCAGGAGAGATGGAGGGAAGAGAGGCATTTTGAGAGATTGGCAGAGCGAGAGAAGAGAGGGGGGGAATAGAGATGAGGGGAATTAGTCAGGGGAGCTGAGAAGCAGAAGAACAGAAGGTGGAGGAGGCACTCAATGGAAAGATTCACTGGCAGAAAAAGAAAGTAGGAAATATGTTGAGTTGGAGACGGGCAGAAAGACAAAGGACAAACAGCTACAGTGCAAAACACAAAGAGCCTGACAGGAACTGATAGGCAGAGACTGGTAGGAAGATGAAGAGAAGTCAGAATCAGGGATGTAAACTGAGATGGAAGAATAGGCAAAGGGACTGAGGAGAACCACAGAGAGGGAAAGAAGGGGGTGGGGGCAGACTGATTAAATAAACATCCGAAGGAAGGGAGCACCTGGCTAGCTCAGTTGATAGAGCAGTGTGATCTCAGGGTTGTGAGTCTGAGCCCCAGTTGGGTGTAGAGATTACCTAAAAAAAATAAGATCTAAGAAAAAAAAAAAAAAAAAAACCCAGACAAACAAAAATATCCGAAGGAAGGAACAAGGAAAAAGAGGAAATAGATGAAGAGAGGAAGAAAGAAAGAATAGAGATAGGGAAAATTTAAGGGGGGGATTGTGTGAGATGCCCATCATAGAGTCATTAAAGCACAAAGGGAAGAATAACAAATAGAGACTGAGGAGAAATTGCCACAGCTGGAAGCAAATACAGGCAGAACATAAGAGCAGAGATATTTCATGTAATCAGACAAAAGCCAGAGAGGTAAAGGTATAAGAGTTGAGATAGTAGAATTAGTAGAGTGAGAAATAGTAGAATTCTCTGGGTGCCTGGGTGGCTCAGTCGTTAAGCGTCTGCCTTCGGCTCAGGTCATGATTCCAGGGTCCTGGGATCAAGTCCCACATCGGGCTCCCTGCTCAGCAGGAAGCCTGCTTCTCGCCCTCCCACTCTCCCTGCTGTGTTCCTGCTCTCGCTGTCTCTGTCTCTGTTGAATAAATAAATTAAAAAAATCTTTAAAAAAAAAAAAAAAAAAAAGAAATAGTAGAATTCTCTCAGAGTGTGTGTGTCCTTAATAGAAGTAGCATCTTCAAAACTCAGTCTGCCATCTTCACTGAATGTCTTGATTAAGAAAAACATTGTCTTGAGTTTTCAAAGAAAAAGAAATGTGGGGTGCCTGGGTGGCTCAGTTGGTTGAGCGACTGCCTTCGGCTCAGGTCATGATCCTGGAGTCCTGGGATCGAGTCCCGCATCGGGCTCCCTGCTCGGCGGGGAGTCTGCTTCTCCCTCTGACCCTGCCCCCTCTCATGCTTTATCTCATTCTCTCTCTCTCAAATAAATAAATAAAATCTAAAAAAAAAAAGAAAAAGAAATGTGGTGGGGCACCTGGGTGGCTCAGTCATTAAGCGTCTGCCTTCAGCTCAGGTCATGATCCCAGGGTCCAGGGATCGAGCCCCGCATCGGGCTCCCTGCTCAGTGGGGAGTCTGCTTCTCCATCTCCCACTGCCCCTGCTTGTGTTCCCTCTCTCACTGTCTCTCTGTCAAATAAATAAATAATAATTTTTTTAAAAAGGAAAGAAATGTGGCAAACCCATGGCAGGAATCTGTTCCCTAAGTATGTGTGGAGGTCAATATTGATTCATTGCAAGCCCTGCATGTTTTCTTTTGCCACTGTGAAATTCATGGTTCCAGTGAGTACCCTTCCAGGTAACAGCCGATAGTATCTCTGAGAGTTGTCAAGACCTTGACCATTATGGACATATGACTGTTTCTGTGGGTTAACTAGTAAAATTGGTACAGGAAGGGTGAGATTAGCTACTGGTGGGGGTAGGACAAAAGAGAACACCTGAAGAATTTGGGATCACACAAATTTTCATCATGGTGACCCAGTGAAACTTCAGGAAGGCAGGACTGCATTATAATTATAATTGATTAAGTAGATATCAAGTAGACCAGTTATAGATAGTGTGGACAAGATATAGATGATGGGTCCTAGAGAGGCACGGTCAGTTGGGTCCCTAGAAAAGAGAAGCTCAAAAATGTAGAGGTTGGCAAATGCTACATTTGGCACCATGAGTTGGGTCACTGTGGCAGTGATCTGTCAGACCTCATCATGGCCTAGTGAAGTGGTCCCCAAGACTGATTCCATGCCACCAAGCTACTGGCTGATGAATTATTTGTCTTCTGGCACAGGGGAGTGACTTTCTTGGATGGGGGACATTGGTATTTTATAGTCTCGAAACACTATCCTGATCATAAATTAATAAATTGCTATGCAAATAATTGCATCAGTCTTTTGTGAATGCAGTCTCTTTGAGTCACTTCTTCTTGGCTCTAGTGGTCTGATTTATAATGAAACACTGGATTGTGGAAGCTTTGCTTTGGGAAGGTCTCCTCTTGGCACCAACTTTTTGATCTACAAAGCCCGCAAGTGTTCGAAGATCCTTCACTATCAAAAAGCAAACCCAATTTGTTCAGTGGAATGGGCTTAGAGCAAGCAAATGGATTCAGACAATTTAGACTGATTTTCAATGCCAAGGTTTGAAACCCAAAGAATCTTTCAGCCAAATTAATCTTGAGTTAACAAGAAAATTAAACAGAAATCTCCATAACTGAGTTGTCAAGGCTTTATCTTATATAAAATCTGGATGTGTCAGGCTGAAAATTAGGAGCCCTCACTTAGCAGGAAAGTACATAAGGGAAGCTATTCTTTAAAGAACTGCTCTTGTATTGAAATGAAATGTTTGCTTGGAATCACTAACCTAAATTCACAGCATCCCGAGCTGAACATCTCTTGTGCTTCTCCCACATGTCACTCACCTTTTATGCTTTTTCCTATTTAACCCCACTCGATAGATAGAGACTAATCCCATTATTTGGATGAGAAAACTGAGGCTCAGAGAGGTTAGATAATTTGCTCAGTTTTACCCAACTAGTTAGTGAGTGACAGGGTCTGGACTCAAACCCATTTTTTCCCCATTACATCACCTGTGGCCAACGTCTGCTATTTTTGCCTGCCTAGCACTGTAGAGATTTTCCTTTAAAAACCACCCCTCTGGGGCACCTGGGTGGCTCAGTCATTAAGCGTCTGCCTTCAGCTCAGGTCATGATCCCAGGGTCCTGGGATCGAGCCCCGCATCAGGTTCCCTGCTCTGCGGGAAGCCTGCTTCTCCCTCTCCCACTCCCCCTGCTTGTGTTCCCTCTCTCACTGTGTCTCTCTCTGTCAAATAAATAAAATCTTTAAAAACAAAAACAACAACAACAAAAACCACCCCTCTTTCATGCCCCTGTCCATGGGCATGTGACCTAGGCCTAGCCAATCAAAACACCGTATCATCTTTCCCTGAAATGAGTTCATGACACATAAGCAGAGCTTCTGAACCTCAGCACCTTGACTTCTGCTAGAACTTTTGGGTAAGATACCCCATGTGTGCTAACATTGCTAAGCCAGTAGGATGCAAGAGAGCTTCCCTGAGCATGAAGCAACCACAGAAAGAGGGGGCACAGATGGAGATCTCTATCGTCATTTGAGTATCTAGATCAAACTCTGCCTGAAGCCAGAACTTCCCTGGCATTTCAATTACACAAGCCAAAAAACTTTTGATTTGCTTACGTGAGTATGGGTTCAGTTTGTTTTCCCTTGTAACTGTGAGTTTGTTGTTGTTTTTTTTATAAAGTAGGGTGAAAGACGTCCTTTTTTTTTAAAGATTTTTTACCTATTTATTTGACAGAGAGAGACACAGCGAGAGAGGGAACACAGGCAGGGGGAGTGGGAGAGGGAGAAGCAGGCTTCCCACCGAGCAGGGAGCCCGATGTGGGGCTCGATCCCAGGACCCCGGGACCATGACCTGAGCCGAAGGCAGACGCCCAACCGACTGAGCCACCCAGGCGCCCCTCTCCCTCTTTCAACATCACCGTTACTCTGCTGGTTACTTGCTCCCCTCAGCAGTTTGTCCAAACATTGTTTGCTTCAAGCTCCTGCCCTTCCTTCCCTAACCCCAGCTCTTCCCCAAATCCAAAGGTTTCCACCCTGACAGCAAGCAAGGGTGTGGAACTGGGGAGGTCGAGGGGATGTGGGCAGGGAAACAGGGGGCACGGCCTAGGTAGGGCAGCTACAACAGCCCTTCCTTGACATATACTGAATTCTAAAAATTCATAATGAATTTTGCATTCTGCTTCAAAGTCTCTTGCTATGTTTTCATATAAAATACCATATGAAATTACTTAGAAGTTATAATACTTTTTTTAAAAAGATTTTGTTTATTCATTTGACAGAGAGAGAGAGCACACAAGCAGGGAGAGTCGAAGAGGGAGAGGGAGAAGCAGACTCCCCACCAAGCAGGACCCTGGGATCATGACCTGAGCCGAGGCAGACCTTTAACTGACTGAGCCACCCAGGCAGCCCAAGAAGTTATAATACTTGATTTAAAATTTTTTTACAGAGGCGACTGGTGGCTCAGTCGGTTAAGTGTCAGACACTTGATTTCAGCTCAGATCATGATGTCAGGCTCCCCGTGTCAGGCTCTGTGCTGGTCATGGAGCCTGTTTGAGATTCTCTTCCTTGCCCTCTGCTCCTCCCCCACTTCTCTCTCTCTCTCTCTCAAAATAAGTAAATCTTTAAAAAAAATAAATAAAGGGGCTCCTAGTGGCTCAGTTGGTTAAGCATATGCCTTCATGCCTTCTGCTCAGGTCATGATCCTGGGGTCCTGGGATCCAGCCCTGAGTCAGGCTCTCTGCTCAGCAGAGAGTCTGCCCGCTCCCTCTGCCCCTACCTCCCACTTGTGCTCTCTCTCTGTCAAATAAATAAATAAAATCTTTTAAAAATAAATAAATAGGCATGCCTGGGTGGCTCCGTCAGTTAAGCGTCTGCCCTCAGCTCAGGTCATAATCTCGGGGTCCTGGGATCGAGCCCTACATCGGGCTCCCTGCTCAGCGGGGAGTCTGCTTCTCCCTCTGCCCTTCCCCCTGCTCATACGCTGGTGCTCTTTCCCTCTCTCTTAAATAAATGAATAAAATCTTAAAAGTAAATAAATACATATGTGTGTATATATTATGTGTGTGTATATATATATATATACATTATATATATATATATATTTTTTTTTTTTTTACAAAATATCAAGTGAAATTGTCAGTTTTATGATCCAGGAAGATGTGCCCATTTTATTCTGTGTCTCCAGCTATTACTGGCACCACTTTTCTTCATTTCTCCTTTTTTTTTTTTAAGATTTTATTTATTGATTGATCAGAGAGAGAGAGAACACAAGCAGGGGGAACATCAGGTAGAGGGAGAGGGAGAGGGAGAAGCAGGCTCCCCGCTGAGCAGGGAGCCCGATGCAGGGCTCGATCCCAGGACCCTGGGATCATGACCCGAGCCGAAGGCAGACGCTTAACGACTGAGCCACCCAGGCGCCCCCAGTCTGTGATTGTTAAAATGCAAATCTGATCGTGTCATTTTCCTGCTTGATGCCATCCAGATGCTCCTCTTTCTTTTTAAGATAAAGGCATGACTCATGATGTGGCTTATAGTGTTCTGCATGATCTACCCTTGTCTACTCTCCAGACTCATGGTACTTTGTGTTTGGCTATTTCACTCTTTCTTTCTCAGGACCTTGTACAGGCAATGGCCAATGCCTGGTAGGCTTCCCATTATCCCCTGCTCCCATCTTTCTGGCTCCCCTCCTCCTACCCCACACCCTACATCTTATATACTCTCACTTTTTCTTTTTTTCTTTGTTCTTTTCTTCTTTTTTACATTCTCATTTTTCAGTACTCATTTCTTTTTTTTTTTTTAAGATTTTTTTTATTTATTGAGGTACTTGGGTGGCTCAGTCAGTTAAGCGTATGCCTTCAGGGCTCAGGTCATGATCTCGGGGTCCTGGGATCAAGTCCCACATCGGGCTCCCTGCTCAGTGGGGAGCCTGCTTCTCCTCCTCCCTCTGCCTGCTGCTCCCCCTGCTTATGCTCTCTCTCAAATAAATAAATAAATGAAATCTTTAAAAAAAAAGATTTTTTTATTTACTTGAGAGAGCAAGAGCGGGGGTGGGGGGAGGGAGGAGCAGAGGGAGAGGGATAAGCAGACTCCACACTGAGCACGGAGCCCAACATGGGGCTCTATCTCACCACTCTGAGATCATGACCTGAGCCAAAACAAGAGTCGGGTGCTTAACCAACTGAGCCACCCAGGCAACCCTCAGTGCTCATTTTCAACATGTCTTTTTCCAAAGAAATGACCATGACCCTCCCCCTATAATTAGGTCAAATCTCTCTGTACTTTTCATTGGAAGTACTTATTGCAAGTTTAATTAAAGAACCAATTATGCACATTTGAGGAAAGCCTCTAACATGGTATATATAGTAAAAGAAAAATGGGGGAAAACACACAGAAAGCAGAGACTATGCATGGAGAATAAAATTTCAGAAAAGCTCTTATTGTTTTCCTCAGAGAGACCAGGAAATATATTGTAACCATGAAATAAGAACTAGCAAAAAAAAAAGACATTCAGAGAAAACCAAAAAGAGTACTTTGAAATTAAATGTAATACTGGAAATGAAAAATTCATGGAAGAGTTGGAAGAGAAAATTGAGCGAATTTTCCAGAATTAGGAGAGAAAAGATGAGACAATCATGGGACCAGTGCAGGAGACCCAACATCAAAATAATGGGACGAAGTGCCTGGCTGGCTCAGTCAGTAGAGCATGCTACTTTTGATCTCAGGGTTGTGAGTTCAAGCCCCATGTTGGGTACAGAGTTTACTTTAAAAAATAATAATGGGAGGGGCGCCTTGGTGGCTCTGTTGGTTAAGCGTCTGCCTTTGGCTCAGGTCATGATCCCAGGGTCCTGGGATTGAGCCCCGAATCGGGCTCCCTGCTGAGCAGGGAGTCTGCTTCTCCCTCTCCCTCGGCCCCTCCCCCTTCTCGTGCTCTGTCTCTCTTTCTCAAATAAATAAATAAAATCTTTAAAAAATAGAAAAATAAAAAATAATAATAATCGGAGTCCCAGAAAAAGAGAACTGAGAAAAAAAGAGAAAGAAAATCATTAGTGAAGTAATGAAAGACAACTCCTCAAAACCAAAGAACATGAGTTGCGGTTATTACATATTGAGGGGTCCGTGGAATGCCCAGTCTAGTGAAAGAAGATAGATTTACATCAAGCAACATTATAGGTAAATTTCAGGACATTGAGATTAATGTTCTAGAGGGGAGGGAGAGTTACATACAAACACTGGGAATAAAAATGACTTTGGAATTCTAAACAGCACACTGGAAGCTAAAAGGTAACGGAGTGATGTCACCAAAAATTTGAAGGAAAATTATTTCAAAGTAGAATTTGATACCCAGCCAAACTACCAATCAAGTGTGAGGGTTATCCCCCCAAATTCATTTTCCATGCACCCTTTTCAGGTAACTACTAGAAGATACACTTCACCAAAAAAAAGGGGGGGAGTTAAACAAGAAAGAGGAGCACACAGATGAAGAAAACAGGAGAATCAAGATAAAAGAGAAGAAAGGACTTTCCAGGATGATATTGAATGGGGATCCTAGGAAGAGAGCTGTACAATAAGCAAGCAGAGAGGGAAGCTGGCATACTACAGTGGGTCATAAAGCTCTGGAAGGTACCTTTTGGAAAAGGTGAAACTGATAGGCTGCCTTATATGTCTGCATATTTGAGAAGAGATTTAAAACTAATGAGGAGCCAGGGGAGTAATTGCCAAAGAGTCTATAGAAAACTGAACAGATGCATCTGTCAACTATAGACAAAATGAACAGTTGCTTAGGAAAGGAAATGCAGTCATTGTTGACTACATGAATGAGCTGCGAATCTGTGCATAACATTTGTATAGACAGGCATAATAAAGTTTTTTTGTTTGTATGGTTTTGTTTTGTTTTGTTTTACATTAAAACCTCACGTGAATTACTGATGATAGACACACAAATGGCAGGTGAAGGTGAGTGCACTAAACAGGGGGACAGGAGAGGTAATAACTTAGGGGGAAGGTTCAGGAGAGGTGTAGATTCTCAGACTATGTTTGACCAGTTAAAAGACTTGAAGAGAAGTTCTTAACTCTTTTATCTAGATTCTCCCCTATAGGCTGGATCCTTAGCAAGAGGAAAACGTCTGCCCAGGAGGTGGGCCTTGGCACAGCCCTCTGTACCTGGGGAGTGAGGAACTAAATGAGAGTCTCGGAGGCTGGGCACTCACCCAATACTGCTATGTCCTCCTACAGCAAGTGGGGAGGGAACCTGAGGTTGTGGCTTCTAGAGCCAGACTGCTTGGATTACAATCCCAAACCTGCCACTTATTAGCTATGTGGACTTGGGCAAGTTACTTGATTTTTCTGTGCCCCAGTATCCTCATCTGTGCAATGGAATGACAGTAATAGGATTATCATGAGAATTAAATTAATTAACATGTGCAATGTGCTTAGAAAAGTGCCTAACACAGAGTATAAGGGCTGGCTATTGTTATTACATGCACAATTACATAAACACTGCTTATAAATCTTTCCAAAATTATTCAATAACCAGATTGGGAGAATGGTAGTGGGAAGGATATACATATATTTGGGAGGCTAGCGGGGAGAGTTGGATCTCTATTTTCTGTAGTGGAAAGTAAGTAAATCTCTGAAAGCAAAAGATCAACCATAGCAATACAGGGACACCTGGCTGGCTCAGCTGGCACAGCATGTGACTCTCAATCTCAGGATTCTGAGTTCAAGCCCCATGTTGGGCGTTGAGCCTACTTAAGAAAGGTAGCAATACACACTTATTTGGAGATATGAAAATAAGCGCCAAAATGATCGGCTAAAATTGGTGAAAGTGGTTTTCTTTGGAGAGGGAGAAATGGGCAGAGGGAATATTAGGCAGCTGTTCTTTGTAACAAATTCTATGAGACTGTATAACTTTGTAAAAACTGAAACTAAAAACATTAACTGTATAACTAGCTATTTAATATCCCCATCTAGAATGCAAGCTCCCAGCAGGGATAGCCTCGGTCTGGTTGGCTGTCTTCTGTATCCTGGTACCCTGGCAAGGCCAGCACCTGGAGGTGTGTGTTAAACTTTTGTAGAAATAAATCTTTAAGTGAATGTATGCTTTGAAAAGACTTACTGCGTTGTATAGGACTTTGGACAAGATAATCTCTGATGTCTCTGCCAGTTCCATGATTTTTTTTTAAAGATTTTATTTATTTATTTGAGAGAGAGAAGGAGAGTGAGAAAGCATAAGGGAGGGGGAGGGTCAGAGGGAGAAGTAGGCTCCCCACCGAACGGGGAGCCCGATGTGGGACTCGATCCCGGGACTCCAGGATCACGACCCGAGCTGAAGGCAGTCGCTTAACCAATTGAGCCCACCCAGGCACACCAACGATTTTTTTTTAAGATTTTTTAAAAAGATTTATTTATTTATTTTGAGAGAGAGAGAAAGTGTGTGTGTGCAAGCAGGGGCAAAGGGAGAGGGAGAGAGAGAGAATCTCCAGCAGACTCCCTGCTGAGCTTGGAGCCTGCCACTCCTTGATCTCATGACCCTGAGATCATGACCTGAGCCGAAACCAAGAGTTGGACGCTCAACTGACAGCCAACCAGGCACCCCTCTGCCACTTCTATGACTCTAATCTACCTTCCTCCTTATCTCAATTTCTCTTAACCCTCTTGCTACAGTCCAAATTCTTGTTTTTCTTTTATGCCTAAATTTTCAAAAGAATGGTTGATTCCCATTGTCTTCATTGTTTTATGAACCTCCTTGGCAACCAGGAACCTTACTGTCCCATTATTTTTCTGAAACTGCTCTCCTCGCTCAGAGAATTCTTTCTTGCCAAGATCATGTCCTTTCTCTGTCTTCCTCTACTTCTTGCATCATCTAACACGGTAGAGGGCTTCCTTTTCTTCAAGCTCTTCCTTCCTATGGGCCTCTCCCAACCTTTCCAGCTATTACTTCCCTGGCTTTTTCCGGCATCCTCCTGTTCCAGACTGTGTCTCTGGGCTTCCTCATCTGACTTTCTGTCATTCTTTTTATGGCTTTAGTATCAGCTTTGGTCTGTTGATTGAATATCCAGTCTTAGCTTCCAGACTCAACACTTGTGTATTTCTAGCCAGAGGACTCCTTCATTTATATAACCCACAATCACCTTCAAGTCCAGTTTTTTTTTTTTAGATTTTATTTATATATTTGAGAGAGAGAGAGCACGAGAGAGAACATGAATGGGGGGAGGAGGGTCAGAGGGAGAGGGAGAAACGAGTCCTACCCAGGGCTCAATCCCAGGACCTGAGCCAGGCAGATGCCCAACTGACTGAGCCGCCCAGGTACCTCTCCAAGTCCAGTTTTAAACTCCATAAACAATGAGGAGACTGGTTTGGATGTAATGAATGGTCCATAACAATGACAGGTAATATTTTCTGTTCAGATCTGTTCTCAGCTTTGTCGCTTTGCTACTCAACTGAGCTTCGTCAGACTAACTCAGACTATGTTTGACCAGTTAAGAGACTTTAAGAGAAGTTCTTAACTCTTTAAGTCTTAAAGTTTCTTCATTTGTAAGTTATTCCATTTACAAAAATGTTTTCCAGCTTTAAAAGAAAAAGCTTGGAAAACATTGGCAAATAGATCAAATTACTGGCAGAGTCAAAATGCTGCCAAAGCTCTGGAATTCAAGACTAACTACAGCTTAGGCCAGATTTTCCCATCCAACATTATGCTTCTTAGAGATGATATAGCAGTATGGTTAAGAACATAAGCTCCAGGGGCAGCTGGCTGGCTCAGTTGGTAGAGCATGCGACACTTAATCTCAGGGTCATGAGTTCAAGCCCCATGTTGGGGGCAGAATTTACTAAACAAACAAACAAACAAACAAAAAACCCATATGTTCTGGATCCAGTTGCTTATGGTGAGATAAAATCTTTTCTTTCCTAGATTTTATTTATTTATTTATTTGACGGAGAGAGAGAGAGCACAAGAAGGGGGATCAGCAGGCAGAGGGAGAGGGAGAAGCAGGCTTCCCGTGGAGCAGGGAGCCCGACGTGGGGCTCGATCCCAGGACCCTGGGATCATGACCTGAGCCCAAGGCAGACGCTTAACCGACTGAGCCACCCAGACGTCCCTAAATAAATAAAATCTTAAAAAAAAAAGAGCAGCTACCTTGTTGGATTATTGTGACAATTAAATGAACTAATGCATATAATGTTGTTAGACAAAACCTGACACATGCTTTGTGTAATTAGCCATGTGACCCGAGGCAGATTACTCAATCATTCTGAGCTTGGGTCTCTCATCAGTAAAATGGGTATAATAATAATAACTATCTTCTAAGGTTGTTTCGAGGATTAAATTAGTTTATTTATTTATTTATTAGCTTTTTATTTTGAAATGATTTTAAGCTCACATTAAAATTGCAAAAATGGCACAGAGAGCATAAAGATAAACATATAGATCAATGGAATAAAACAGTGTCAAGAAACAAACAAATGGTCAACTGATTTTTGACAAAGGGGCCAAGACAATTCAAAACTGAAAAAATAGTCTTTTTAGCAAATGGTACTGGGACAACGGAATACGCACATGCAAAAGAATGCATTCGGACCCTATCTCACACCACACACAAAAATTAACTGAATGTGAATCATAGATCTACATGTAAGAGCTAAAATTATACAACTATTAGAAGAAAACACAGGAGTACATCTTTGTAGGCTGGATTAGGCAATGGTTTCTAAGATTTGACACCAAAGTCATAAGCAATAGAAGATTTGATAGGTTGAACTTTATTTAAATTAAAAACCTTTGATCTCCAAACAACCCATCAAGAAAATGAAAAAATAACCCTAAGAGTGAAAGAAAATTTTTGCATATCAAATAAAGGACAGGGGACTTGTTTTGTTTTGTTTTTTTAAAGATTTTATTTATTTGAGAGAGAGACAGAGAGAGCATGAGCAGGGAGGAGAGGGAGAAGCAGGCTCCCACTGAGCGGGGAACCCGACATGGGGCTCAATCCCAGGACCCTGGGATCATGACCAGAGTTGAAGGCAGACACTCAACCAACTGAGCCACCCAGGTGCCCCAAGGACTTGTATCTAGGATAAAGAACTTCCAGAACTCAATAATAAAAAGACAACACAATTTTAATATAGGCAAAGGATCTGAATAGACATTTCTCCAAAGATTTATATATGTATATAAATTTATATATGTATATAAATTTATATACGTATATGTATATATGCGTATGTGTGTGTACGTGTGTATATTTTGAGGATGAACCTCAAAAACATGCTAAGTAAAAGAAGCCAGTCATGAAAGATCACTATTGTATAGTACTAATTATAAGAAATGTCTAGAGCAGGCAAAACTATAGACTCAGAAAGTAGATTAGTGGTTGCCTAGGGCTGAGGAGTAGGAGGTAGGAGGACTTGGGCAGTGAGTGCTAATGGGTACAAGGTTTCTTTTTGGGATGATGAGAATGTTCTGGAACTAGATAGTAATGATAATTCCACAACTCTATAAATATGCTAAAAATCATTGGATTGTACACTTTAAACAGGTGAACTTTATGGAATGCAAATTATATCTCAATAATACTGTTTAGAAATAGTACAGGGGCACCTGGCTGGCTCAGTCAGTAGAGAACATGACTCTTGATCTCAGGGTTGTGAGTTAGAGCCCCACGTTGAGTGTAGAGATTACTTAAAAATAAAATCTTAAAAAAAAAAGAGGGGTGACTGGGTGGCTCAGTTGGTTAAGTGTCCTACTCTTGATCTCAGCTCAGTACTTGATCTTGGAGACAGAAAAAGAAATAGTACAGAGAGTTCCCATGTACCTTTCACCCACTTGGGAACTTCTTACATGACCAGAGCAGAAAAATCAAAACCAGAAATCGACATTAGTACTTTTAACAAAACCACAGACAATAGTAGGATATTACCAGGGTTTATTTATTTATTTATTTTAAGATTTTATTTATTCATTCGAGACAGAGATACAGAGAGAGAGAGAGAGAGTACGAGCAGGGGGAGAGGCAGAGAGAGAAGTGGCTCCCCACTGAGCCAGGAGCCGGACACGGGGCTCGATCCCAGGACCCTAGGATCATGACCTGAGCCGAAGGCAGATGCTTAACCCTCTGAGCCACCCAGGCGCCCCATTACCAGGGTTTAGAACAATACCGGCCACACAAGTAAACCTTATACAGGTGGAAGGACTTCATGACAATGACAATGATGAACATAATAATAATGATGGTGGAATTTCTACTGTGGCCCGTCTGATTGGCTGGCTGGTTTCAGAGCTGCCATATTGGTTCTTCTTTCTAAACTCCAACTCTAGCAGTGTCTACCACTTGGGATTCCTTTTTCCTTCCTCATTCTTTATTCCATCAAATCCTTCACACCCACCCATTTCCATCAAATCTTTACTAATGCTCCTCTTCCTTCTGTGACTGTGAATCTCCGCACCAGCCAGCCCCTGCCTGAACTCTTCTTTGCATTTTTCTCTATTATTTCACCTTTGAGTCCAAAATTCTCAGCCAGATTGAGAGGTTTATCAGTTACAATTCCTCTGCATCCTCCACAGTAAACTGTGTGAGTTCAAACAAACTTACCTGTTGACTAAGTCAGATTTAAAGTTGTTAGGATAGGGGCGCCTGGGTGACTCAGTCGTTAAGTGTCTGCTTTTGGCTCAGGTCATGATCCCAGGGTCCTGGGATCCAGCCCCACGTCAGGCTCCCTCCTCCGCCGGAGGCCTGCCTCTCCCTCTCCCACTCCCCCGGCTTGTGTTCGTCTCTCGCTGTGCCTCTCTCTGTCAAATAAATGAAGAAAGCTTAAAATAAATAAATAGAGTTGTTAGGATAGAATGAGAGAGAAAGTGAAACAAGGATGGCAGGAGATGGAGCACAATTCAGGCAGCAAGACAGGCAGAACCTGAGGGAAACAAGAAGCATTTATAAGGTGTCCACTATATACTCCATAATGCAATCATTGCTAGAGAGAGAAGAAATGGAACGGAGGGGGAGTGGTAAAGACACTGAGCAAAGTTGTTCCCCAAGGCTTTTTTATTTTTCCAGGTTTATTGTCTAATTCTGACTTCACGGGCAGGGTTAAATGCCCTGCCCCCAACTCCCATCACATTGCATTGTAAGATTCTGGGTTGCTTGGCCTCCCCGTTCCCTATGAGCTCCATAAGCTTGGCTTTTTCCCCTGTTGCATTTCCAACCTCTGAAACATACTGGGCTCTCAATAAATGAAGGCTTAATGAATGAAGGTGTGAACGAACAAAGGACTGATGGACTCGGAGCTAGCAGACCTCAAGTCTACATTTACGAAACTAGACACAGTGTAATGTGCAGATTCGAACAAATTTATTTTTCAAAAATCAGGTCTGCCGTGGTCTGACGGCCCCCAGCCGCGGACGGTAAGGCGAGGCCCATCTACTCCAGGTTCCCAGGACAGCCTGAAAAAGGTGGGAGGCGGGGCTTGCGCCCACCGGACCCCACCCTTTTGCGTTCTAAGCTTTCCGCCTATGGACCCGCCCCCTCTGGCCCTATCTGCAAGTCTAATTGGTTAGCTCTCTAATCCGTCTGAGCACGCGGGCGCCTATTGGATCAACTGCTGAACGAGAGTTGCGTACTTCCCGGCATTGGGAACGCGCGGCGGACGTAGGTTTGCCGCCATTGCTTTGCGAAGAAAGCGGCGGTCTGTGTGAGGGTTTGTGGGGGTGCGTTGCGGGCTTTAAGGGCTGGGCTGCGGGAGGCGTGATGGGGTCCGGCTGGATGACCGGAAGGTTGGGAGGGGCCGGGCTGGGCGAACGCTGAGCAAAGCGGGACTGCAGGCCGGGGGTGTCGACGCCTTCCTGCTAGGCTCGGCCCGGTTGCTCGTTAATTTTTTTCTTTCTCTGTCTCCCAGATTCTCCGGGAATGGCCGGAGTATTTCCTTACCGAGGGCCGGGTAACCCGGTGCCCGGCCCTCTAGCCCCATTGCCAGACTACATGTCGGAGGAGAAGCTGCAAGAGAAAGGTGAAGAACGCGTGCGGAAGCGGTGCCTGCGGGCCCGCAGGCTTAGGGCGGGTGTGCGCGTGCGCGTAGCGGGTTTCACTCCTTTCCCCGTTTTGGCAAGCGTCAGAGCTTTAGGTGTCAACTCACTCACGGTCCCATTTATTTTTTCATCTAATTAACTGTTTAAAGGTGTCTGTTGGGGCGCCTGGGTGGCTCAGTTGGTTAAGCGTCTGCCTTCGGCTCAGGTCATGATCCCGGGGTTCTGGGATCGAGCCCCACATTGGGCTCCCTGCTCTGCGGGGAGCCTGCTTCTCCCTCTCCTCCCTCTGCCTGCCGCTCCCCCTGCTTGTGCTCTCTCTCTCTCTGTCAAATAAATAAATAAAATCTTAAAAAAAAAAAAATAAGGTATCTGTTATTTGCAGGCGCTGATCCAAGCCATGGGGACACAATAAGCAATGAAAAAAACCCTGCCCTGACAGGGGTTAAGTTGCAGAGAGGGAGGTAGACAATAAAAAAACTTAAGAATCTGTAACAAAAATGTCAAGACAGTCACAAATGTGATAAAGGAAAGAGTAAAACAGAGTGAGATAAGAGAGTGCTCCTGCTGTGTGCCCACCCCTAACTCATACATCCTGACAGGGGCTTACCCTGGGTCAAGAGGTGGGGATGATTAGGCTAAGGGTATGCAGTTATTTAAACTGAGGTGTCTTTGTAGCCCGAAAATGGCAGCAATTACAGGCCAAGCGCTATGCGGAAAAGCGGAAGTTTGGATTTGTGGATGCTCAGAAGGAAGACATGCCCCCAGAACATGTTAGAAAGATCATCCGAGACCATGGAGACATGACCAACAGGAAGTTTCGCCATGACAAAAGGGTCTACTTGGGGTAAGGCATCTCTTGGAAGTATATCGTTTGGAGATTGGCCCCTTTCGCTTCTCCCTGTCCTGGATAGCTGCTCTGTCATTTTGAGAAAGGAATCCTCTATGACAGCCCCTGTTGGTGGTTAGAAGAGAAGAGAAAAACCTAGGATTCTGATAATTTTGAGATCATCCTTTACTCTCTTGATTGCCCTAGGCACTAATTTATTGAAGCTGTGATAAGATGTCCCTATCTTTAAATGGGTTGAAACCCATAACAGGACACTATGTTCTTGTTGCCTGTAACTCCTCAGTGAGCAGAATTGAGAGGTTCAAGATCGTTAACTCCTACAGCCTGTATACTCTTGTTTTTCTGTGGCCCCAAGCTGAGTGAATACAGGTGTGAGTGCCTTAGCAAATCTCTTTTCCATTTGGATGCAGAAATGTTAGCCACTTAATAAAGTGGTCTAAGATATCTCAAGATAGCCATAGATGTTTTGTTTATGAAAAAATGTTTTATGAGAACTGTGCTAGGTGCTAGGGATATAGCAGTGAATAGAAAATAATGGCCTTTCTGGATCTTATGGTCTAGTGGCATGACAGACACGAGAAAGATGGTTATGATAAAACATGAGTGTTTTATTATTTTTTATGGGAAGGTACAGAGAGTTTAGAATGTGCAATAGTCCAAAAGCTGTCTTTAGAGGGACAGCTGTTGATACAGAGGGACAGAAACCCAATATTGTGGGACTGTGAAGTTTAAGGGGAAGAGTGGCACAATTGGGAGAGCGGGGGTGGGGGAGGCTTAGGGGGACGGACAGTGTTCCTGGTCGAGGAGGGCCTGTGTGCTAAGTTTGAGAGTTTAGACTGTAAGGCAGGCTTTTCTGTGGGATGCGGTACTGTGATACCATGCAGCCTCTCCGCGTGGCACAGGTAGCAGAACACCTTGTCATTTGTAGTTCTCTCTCCCTCCTGTTGCAGTGCCCTCAAGTACATGCCACATGCAGTCCTCAAACTCCTGGAGAACATGCCTATGCCTTGGGAGCAGATTCGGGACGTGCCTGTGCTGTACCACATCACTGGAGCCATTTCTTTTGTCAATGAGATTCCCTGGGTCATTGAACCTGTCTACATCTCCCAGTGGGGGTGAGAAAGGCTGGAATGTGGGGGTGGTGGTTGGGGGCCGTGGGTGGAAACCATAGTGTGACTTGGCTGACTTTTAGGTCAATGTGGATTATGATGCGTCGAGAAAAAAGAGACAGGAGGCATTTCAAGAGGATGCGTTTCCCCCCTTTTGATGATGAGGAGCCACCTTTGGACTATGCTGACAACATCCTAGATGTTGAACCCCTGGAGGCCATTCAGCTAGAGTTGGACCCTGAGGAGGATGCCCCTGTGTTGGACTGGTTCTATGACCACCAGCCATTGAGGGACAGCCGGAAGTGAGTGATGGTTGGAGTTACTGCTCCTGTGAGAGTTTTGGAAATCCAGAAGGAATCCTGGGTGAGCAGTGGCTTGGCTAGGTATGACATAGGCCTGTCTTTTTTTCCTAGGTATGTGAATGGCTCCACTTACCAGCGCTGGCAATTCACACTGCCCATGATGTCCACTCTCTACCGCCTGGCCAATCAGCTCCTGACAGACTTGGTAGATGACAACTACTTCTATCTGTTTGATCTAAAGGCCTTCTTTACCTCCAAGGCACTCAATATGGCCATTCCTGGAGGCCCCAAATTTGAACCTCTTGTTCGAGACATCAATCTCCAGTAAGTTGGGAGATATTAGGGATTATAGGCACCTTGGGTTGAATAAAATCTAATCTTGATCTTTGAGATCCTGTTGTAGTTTTCCAACTCCCCAACTAGTCTGCTCATCTTTTATTTTGTACCCTAGGGATGAAGACTGGAATGAATTCAATGATATTAACAAGATCATCATCCGGCAGCCTATCCGCACTGAATACAAGATCGCTTTTCCTTACCTGTACAACAATCTTCCACATCATGTCCACCTCACCTGGTGAGAGCTACAGCAAAGGTGGGGGAAAAGAGAGGGTTGGGCTAGGGCGGGAGAACCTGAGCTTACTCTTCTTTCATTTTAGGTACCACACTCCTAATGTTGTGTTCATCAAAACTGAGGATCCTGATCTCCCAGCTTTCTACTTTGATCCTTTGATCAACCCAATTTCTCACAGGCACTCCGTCAAGGTGAGAAGGAACATTTGACCTTAGTTCTTTTTTTTTTTTTTTTTTTGAAGATTTTATTTATTTATTTGTCAGAGAGTGAGAGAGCACAAGCAGGAGGAGCAGGCAGAGGGAGAAGCAGGTCCCGCTGAGCAGGGAGCCCAATGTGGGGCTCGATCCCAGGAGCCTGGGATCACGACCCGAGCCGAAGGCAGACGCTTAACGACTGAGCCACCCAGGCGCCCCTGACCTTAGTTCTTTGGAGAGAAATTTCCTGACTGTGGCTGAAGTATTACTAGATAAAAATTCAGCTGAGGGAGACATGTTTGTCATCCTGTTTAGTGTTCCGCTTGAGCTTTAAGCTAATTTGACCGTTCAGCACTTGGCTCAAACTAAGTTATTGGTGTAATCTGGGTTTCTGTGATTGGCACTTCGTATATAGTGTATTTTGGTCTGTTTGCATTATGGGTTTTTCTACAGTCCTTTTATTGAAATACAGTTTACATACGCCTACAACTCATTCATTTAAATTATACAATTCAGTGGCTTTTAGTTTATTCACAGAGTAGTTCAGCTATTCCCATAGGTAATTTTTGAACCTTTTCATCATCCCAGAAATCCCCATGCCATTAGCAGTCACTCTGTTTCCCTCTAACCTCCCTTTCCTAGGCATCTCCTAGTTTTTCTGTAGATTTGACTATTCTGGAGATTTTGTATAAATAGTATCTTACAGTATGTAGTCTTTTGTGATTGGCCTTTTACATTTGGAATAATGTTTTTGATGTTTACCCATGTTCCATAGTGTTCTTCTTAACAGACCTCCTTACCCTAGCACAGTTTTTGTGTTCACTTAAGGTATTGGGGCTCCTTTGGGAGGCCTTTGATGGTGAGCCCGATAGGGTGTGAGGAGTGATGCTTGCTTTCCTGGTTGGTCCTGGCTTGTTCTTTGCTCCCTTGGCCCCTTTTGCCCTGGCCCTTTAGGGCTTGTCTTGTCTGGCAATCCAGTTTCCATGGTAGATGGAGCCACTGTGCTCGGCCCCAGAGAGTTTCCCTTTCATCCCAGTTCTCTTCCCAGTTCAATGGGAGCTGAACCCTTGGGGCGTTCTTCTTTCAGAGCCAGGAACCCTTGCCTGATGATGATGAGGAGTTTGAGCTCCCAGAGTTTGTGGAGCCCTTCCTGAAGGACACACCCCTCTACACAGACAATACAGCCAATGGTATTGCCCTGCTCTGGGCCCCACGGCCCTTCAACCTACGCTCTGGTCGCACCCGCCGGGCCCTGGACATCCCCCTTGTCAAGAACTGGTAAGACTTCCTGGGGGGATGGTAGTGGATGTATAGGAGAAAAGACTCCCAACTGGGTGGGCATGCAGCCTTTCACAGAGGGATTAGAAGGAAGATGGGCTAGCTCTAGTTGGCTTGTTTTCCCAGGTATCGGGAACATTGTCCTGCTGGGCAGCCTGTGAAAGTGAGGGTCTCATACCAGAAACTGCTGAAGTACTATGTGCTGAATGCCCTGAAGCACCGGCCCCCTAAAGCCCAAAAGAAGAGGTAAGGTGCCTGAGGGTCATTGCTCAGACTTCTTTTGTTCCAGAGTTAACCAGGAAGCTAACTCTCCCTTTCCCTCTTATTCCCACCCCAGGTACCTGTTTCGCTCCTTCAAAGCCACCAAATTCTTTCAGTCCACGAAGCTGGACTGGGTGGAGGTGGGGCTGCAGGTTTGCCGCCAGGGCTACAACATGCTCAACCTTCTCATTCACCGTAAAAACCTCAACTATCTGCACCTGGATTACAACTTCAATCTTAAACCTGTCAAGACCCTCACCACCAAGGTGTGTGCATTGTACCGTAACGGTCTTCTGGGCTTGAGGGATGGACTGATTTTGCTCTGTCCTCTGAGGAAGGCACCCATCCAGTTGGGACCATGGCTGATTAATGTTTTTCCTATTCTTGGCACCTTCTCCAGGAAAGAAAGAAATCTCGTTTCGGGAATGCTTTCCATCTGTGTCGAGAAGTTCTGCGTTTAACTAAGCTGGTGGTGGACAGTCACGTGCAGTATCGATTGGGCAATGTGGATGCCTTCCAGGTGAGGCCAAGTATCCCCGATCCCCGCCCCAAGTAGGGAAGCTGAATGAAGCCTGCGCTGATCGTGGAGCTGGCTCTAGCTTAAAGCCCAATGGGGTCATTGTGTTGCAGCTGGCAGATGGGTTGCAGTATATCTTTGCTCACGTGGGGCAGCTGACGGGCATGTACCGGTACAAATACAAGCTGATGCGGCAGATTCGCATGTGCAAGGACCTGAAGCATCTCATCTATTACCGCTTCAACACGGTGGGACCCTGCCCTCGTACTCTCACTTTCTCCATCCAGTTCATTCATTCATTCCTTCATTCATTGCGGGGAGGGAGAGAATCTTAAGCAGGCTTCATGCTCAGCGCGGAGCCTGATGCCATTCTCCATTTAGATCCATTTTAATTTTTAGGTCTAGTCAAGGCTCTTTTCCTGGACTGAGTTAGAGAGATGCTCTACGTGTATCATTACTTGCCTTCACCTTGTGAATCGTAATACTTCCCCCCAAAGTTGCTTTTTTTTTTAAGATTGTATATATTTATTTGCTAGAGAGCGAGAGCACAAGCAGGAGGAGTGGCAGGCAGAGGGAGAAGCAGACTCCCTGTGAGCAGGGAGCCCGATGCGGGGACTCCTGGGATCGTGACCTGAGCCGAAGGCAGACGCTTAAGCAACTGAGCCACCCAGGCGTCCTGAAAGCTGCCTTTAAATAGGGAATCTCAGTTACTGGTTTTTGCCTCAGAATCCTCATTTACTCCATTTTAGATGTTGAGGTCCCAGAGTTTTGCCTCTTTTCCTCTCTGTTGTCTAAGATGAGTTTCTCTTGACCCCACCTGTGTGCAGTTTTCTATTGCTCTCTAAATGAATTGCTAACTTACGTTCTTGATTTCTGCTTGGGACCATAGGGTCCTGTAGGGAAGGGCCCTGGCTGTGGCTTCTGGGCTGCTGGCTGGCGGGTCTGGCTGTTTTTCATGCGTGGCATCACCCCTTTGCTGGAGCGGTGGCTGGGCAACCTCCTTGCCCGACAGTTTGAAGGTGAGTGCTTTTCTCTGTGTCCAGCTTGTGTTTTATTATCACTTCACGGGTAGATCATATGTTCCCATTCTATCCCCTGCCCTTGTTTGAGACTGAGAATCCCTTCCTGCTGGATTGCCTCTAAGAGGTCCCATTCTCGGGGTGCCTGGGTGGCTCAGTTGGTTAAGCGACTGCCTTCGGCTCAGGTCATGATCCTGGAGTCCTGGGATCGAGTCCCACGTCGGGCTCCCTGCTCAGCAGGGAGTCTGCCTCTCTCTCTGACCCTCCCCCCTCTCATGCTCTCTATCTCATTCTCTCTCTCAAAAAATAAATAAAATCTTTTTAAAAAAAAAAAAGGTCCCATTCTCTAGTGATTCTGACCTACTATTCTGTTCCTTGGGCTCCTCTCTGGGGCCTGAGGCTATCTTGCATTTGCAGAATGGAAATTTCTCAGAGGCATAGTTGTGAATGTCTTGAGATAGCTTGTCTTTTTTGCATATGCTGGGCATATGGACACTTTGTTTATACTTTTTGATTTCAGTGTAACTGTGGTTAATGAGGGGGCATGATGGTAGAGACTCATTGAAAGCAATGAATCTTGCTTTTAATCAATTTCACCCCTAGGCCGACACTCTAAGGGGGTGGCAAAGACTGTTACAAAGCAGCGAGTGGAGTCGCATTTTGACCTTGAGCTTCGGGCAGCTGTGATGCATGACATTCTGGACATGATGCCTGAGGGAATCAAACAGAACAAGGCCCGGACAATCCTGCAGCACCTCAGTGAAGCCTGGCGCTGCTGGAAGGCCAACATTCCCTGGAAGGTGGGTGTCGCCCCAACTCCGAGAAGGCATGGACATCATCTTCCTGGGGGTAGGATTACCACTCCTGGGCTCCCTTTCAGAGCTGTGTGGTTGCTATCCCTTTCTCTTTGTGCCTTTTGTACTTTCAGGTACCTGGGCTGCCAACACCCATAGAGAATATGATCCTTCGATATGTGAAGGCCAAGGCTGATTGGTGGACCAACACTGCCCACTACAACCGAGAACGGATCCGCCGTGGAGCCACTGTGGACAAGACTGTTTGCAAAAAGAACCTGGGCCGCCTCACTCGGCTGTATCTGAAGGCAGAACAGGAGCGACAGCACAACTACCTAAAGGTTAGGCAGCTTAGGCTAGGCTGGACGTGGGGAGTGGGCAGAGGGATAGACTGCAGAGTTGGGACCATGCCTTGTCTGTAGGGATTAGGCTACAGTGGGAGGCTGATTATCATGTCTGTTCCGCAGGATGGGCCGTACATCACAGCGGAGGAAGCGGTGGCCGTGTATACCACCACTGTGCATTGGTTGGAGAGCCGGAGGTTCTCACCCATCCCATTCCCCCCACTCTCCTACAAGCATGACACCAAGTTGCTCATCTTGGCCTTGGAGCGGCTTAAGGAAGCTTACAGGTGAGGAGTAGAATAGGTGGATTCCTTTGGAAAGATGAGAGCAGGAAGAACAGCATCATTGTCAGAGTCCAAAGGAAGGAGGTTTAGCCTCAGGCCTTCCTGGGTTTGGCTTCCTATTGGTTTTCCCATTCATCTTTCCTGTTTCCTTGTCAGTGTGAAGTCTCGGTTAAACCAGTCTCAGAGGGAGGAGCTAGGTCTGATCGAGCAAGCCTATGACAACCCCCATGAGGCATTGTCCCGCATCAAGCGTCACCTCCTCACACAGAGAGCCTTCAAAGAAGTGAGTAAGCTGCCCCCCAAGTTTTCTTTTGGCTATGCTATTCATTCATGGCCCCCAGAGTAGTGGATTGCCTCAGGTGATTGGTGGATCCAAGTAAGCCAGCTTCCTTGTCCCACAGGTGGGCATTGAGTTCATGGATCTCTATAGCCACCTGGTGCCGGTGTATGACGTGGAGCCGCTGGAGAAAATCACTGATGCCTACCTGGACCAGTACCTTTGGTATGAAGCTGACAAGCGCCGCCTTTTCCCACCTTGGATCAAGCCTGCTGACACAGAACCACCTCCTCTGCTTGTTTACAAGTGGTGCCAAGGTAAAGTTTTTCTGGCTTTGCCGTTGGGGATTGAGGTGAATTGGGTTGATTTGAGGTGAATTGAGTTCTACATCAGAATTCTCACCCAGGCAGTAGAATTAGTTTATTCTCTTGGTGCTTAGTGCCGAGGTCATAGTGTTGATGTTAAACCCAGCAAAGCCGACATTCTTAGCAGTCCAAATGAATGAGTGGAGTGGGACAAGGTTATGGGTTGTGATAGGTACTGCAGGCACTAGCCTTGGAATTTCTAACCTGCTGGAGACCTGTTTTGCCTTCTCCTCAGGCATTAATAATCTGCAGGACGTGTGGGAGACAAGTGAGGGTGAGTGCAATGTCATGCTGGAATCACGCTTTGAGAAGATGTATGAAAAGATCGACTTGACCCTGCTTAATAGGCTGTTGCGACTCATCGTAGACCACAACATAGCTGACTACATGACAGCCAAGAACAATGTCGTCATCAACTATAAGGTGTGTCTTGGGGGGAGGGTATCAAGGAATTGGGGAGGGGTGTGTCTGGCTCCCTGAGGTAGGATTTGCTGAGGGGAGGACCAAAGAGGATAGGCCCCAGAGAGGGCTGGGACATGGCCATGAGTTAAGAATTGTTCAGAGTTGTAAATCTTTCTTTCTAGGACATGAACCATACAAATTCCTATGGGATCATTAGAGGCCTGCAGTTCGCCTCATTCATCGTGCAGTACTATGGCTTGGTGATGGATCTACTGGTATTGGGACTGCACCGGGCCAGTGAGATGGCTGGGCCCCCTCAGATGCCAAATGACTTTCTCAGTTTCCAGGACATAGCCACTGAGGCTGCCCACCCCATCCGTCTCTTCTGCAGATACATTGATCGTATCCACATTTTCTTCAGGTGAGGGCTTGCCTGGATTCTTACCCTTGCGGGGCATTGAGGCATATGCCCAGCCTCTGGACACAGCTCTTGTACCTTAGTTGACTTGTTGCAGGGTTGGGGCTCTAAAACGGAATGAAGTCCTGTGAGTAGGGTGGGGGTTGGAGGCGGGCTTTATCTGCGGAGCTGTAGGTCTTATGAGGTCCCAGGTTATTTCAGTCTCAGCAATGCATCTTGCCTGGTATAGGTTCACAGCAGATGAGGCTCGGGACCTGATCCAGCGTTACCTGACAGAGCATCCTGACCCCAACAATGAAAATATCGTTGGCTATAATAATAAGAAGTGCTGGCCCCGAGATGCCCGCATGCGCCTCATGAAGCATGATGTCAACTTGTGAGTCTAAGTTGGGGCTGCAGGAGCTGGAAGGACATCAGCCTGAGGGACCCAGAGGACAGTTAGAGGGAATTTATGAGGTTGTGTCCTGGGTGGGAGGAGTGTACTGTCCTAGAATACTGTGAGTCTGGCCTTCTGAGGGAAGTTCCTTCAAGTTCCAGGAGACGGATGTGATCATATGTTCTCTGTGAGCAGGGGTCGGGCAGTGTTCTGGGACATCAAGAACCGTCTGCCACGGTCAGTGACTACAGTTCAGTGGGAGAACAGCTTCGTGTCTGTGTACAGTAAGGACAACCCCAACCTGCTGTTCAACATGTGTGGCTTTGAGTGCCGCATCCTACCTAAATGCCGCACCAGCTATGAGGAGTTCACCCACAAGGATGGGGTCTGGAACCTACAGAATGAGGTACAGTCTGGAAAGGGGGCTTAGAGTAGCATTACCACCCCTGTACCTCTGGGGTACGCAGGGGTGTGGAACACCATCACACCTTTTCATTATCGGTCGATTGAGCCTTGTTGGGTGGGTAGTGTTTAGTGGGGAGCGGGGGTCAGAGTTGGTCCTTGTTTCTGAGGCAATATCAGAGACAAATTAACCTTGACCTTATGGTTTAGGTTACTAAGGAGCGGACAGCTCAGTGTTTCCTGCGTGTGGATGATGAGTCAATGCAGCGCTTCCACAACCGTGTGCGTCAAATTCTGATGGCCTCTGGCTCTACCACCTTCACCAAGGTATATAAGGCAGTCAGCCCTAGCTTGCCTCATGTCCTCTGTCCATCTCCCATCCCTTTTAACTCTTCCCCTGCTTGGCCCCTGTTTCTTCCCAGCTTTTCTCAGTGTACCAGTTTCCATGATTTATGGTATAGCAGCTTAGAGTGTCAAATCAACTCAGGTACTTTCTGAGAATACCTTGTAGGGAATGTGCAGCCTAGTTCTGCATAGTTGTGATGACTCTAAATTAAGGTAGGAACAGAAATTGGATTCTTTAATTTGAACAAAATTTTCATTTTTTGCATCTTACCAGGGGCTTACTATTTATTCATGTAGTTAGTCTTTTAACTAATAACAATATGTATGTTAAAAAGTAAGTATAACTAGCTATCTCAGTGTTTATTTTCCCTTTCAGTTGCTTCCAAAGGCCCAGCTGAAGGCAGCTGGAATTGAGAAAGAATAATCTGGGGATTTGTGAACTCTGTATACTTAGGTTTCTGTAAGGTTTAAAAAGCCACCCTGCTCTTCCTGCTTTCTTTCCATGCTGCCATAATGGTGCACATAATGTCTTGGCTGATGCTCAAGAGCATCAATAATGCCAAAAAGAGAGGGAAATGCCAGGTTCTTATTAGGCTGTGCTGCAAACAATGCTTTTGTTAAGGATACGTTTTCTTAGGGTTTTTGGTTTGTTTGGTTGGTGTTTTTTTTTAAAGATTTTATTTATTTATTTGACAGAGACACAGCGAGAGAAAGAACACAAGCTGCAGGGGTGGGAGAGGGAGAAGCAGGCTTCCCGCTGAGCAGGGAGCTTGATGTGGGACTCGATCCCAGGACCCTGGGACCATGACCTGGGCCGAAGGCAGAGGCTTAACGACTGAGCCACCCCGGCGCCCCCTTGTTTGTTTGTTTTAAGTAATCTCTACACCTAATTTGGGGCTCAAACTCATGACCTCAAGATCAGGAGCTGTATGCTCTTCCAACTGAGTCATACAGGCGCCCATTATCTTAGTATTTCTTACTTAAAATATCTCATGTTTTTGGGGGGGTATAGTACAAGAGAAAAGTTTATCTTTTTAGGTTGGTTTATTGCCTCCAGGGGCCAAATAATAAGAATTATGTAACTTATTCATTCCATGGGTGTTTGTTGATAACTACTGTGTTCAAGGCTCTGCACACACTACATGTAAGATGGAGTCTCTTCTTTTGTTGAGCTGGCCTACCTAGTTGGAGAAACGGATCCATGGACAAGAGAACTATTAACAGGATGTAGTGTTTGTAGAGCTATGGTGTTATTTGGGAATTTGTGAAAAGGCTCAAGTTAATGACTCTAGCCCAGTCTGGGAGAGGGAGAGAAGAGGCTTCCTGGAAGAAGTAACATGTGATGAGGCAGGTGAGGGAGGGTATTTCTTCAGCCTTATGTCTGGAGAGGTAACTAGCATGATATGTGTGGGGCTATACAAAGTTCAGGTTTATTGATAGAGTATGGTTGTGGAGTTGGGACTGTTCAGAAATAGGGGCTGGATAGATAAGCAAGAGCCAGATGCTGGAGGGTACTGCGTGCCTTGTTAAGAATCCTGTGAGGGTTGGGGCGCCTGGGTGGCTCAGTCGTTAAGTGTCTGCCTTCGGCTCAGGTCATGATGCCAGGATCCTGGGATCGAGCCCCGCATTGGGCTCCCTGTTCTGCGGGAATCCTGCTTCTCCCTCTCCCACTCCCCCTGCTTGTGTTCTCTCTCTTGCTGTGTCTCTCTCTCTGTGTCAAATAAATAAAATCTTAAAAAAAAAAAAATTCTGTTAGGGTCTTAGGTGTAGAAAGGACTTTTCCAGATTTCTGTCTTAGGTGATTCACTCTTGTAGCTGTGGGGGGGGATGGGTTTGGAGGAATGGGGTGGGAGATCAGGTTTGGGGACTTCTGAATGCCTGATAACAGTGATGAGAGCAGTGAGGAGACAGGAGCAGATTTGATAAGTAGTTAGCAGATAAAGTCAGCAGAGCCTCATTTTGGTGGGATGCCAGAGGGAAAGGAAAATAACAGTTTTTGGCATGGCTGACTAGGTAGATATTGGCACTGCCAACTGGAGGAGTACAGGAAGAAGAGCAGGTTTAGGAGGGAAGATGAATGGATTTAGTTTAGGATGTAACAAGTTTGAGGTTCCTGAGAACATCCAGCTGGAGGTGTTTGGCAGGCATCTATTATATTTCTTCCATTCCAAGATAAGTATATATGTACGTGTGTGTGTTTTCCCCCTTAGTAATGCCTCTTAAAGTGATGATCTCTTAGATTTGCTGAAAAATACTTTGAGCTTTAAGTTTTTGAGGGAGAAATGAAGTGAGAAAGAGCAGTGAGGGGTAATTTCGAGGCTCCTATAGGATGTCCAAATGGAGATACTTTGCAGTCTGAAGCTTGAAGAAGATAACTGGGTGGAAGATGTAGATTTAGGAGTCTGTCAGCATGAAGGTGGTGGTTTAAAGCTCAAGAGTGAGCAAGATTGTCCAGGTCAAGTATAAGGAGAGAGAAGAACAGAGGGATGAATTTGGAACCATAGGAAACACTTAGTAGCAGCATGGCCAGACTGGGAGAATGCCGGGTCATCAGAGCCAAGGATGTCAGGAATTGGGGCGGGCATTTAACAGTGTCAGTTGCCTAAGAGTGTTTTAGTTAGATAAGGCCTGAAAAGTATCCATTGGATTTGGCAGTCAGGACGTCATTGGTGACCTTAGCAAGAGCTGTTTCAGAAATAGTGGGGATAGAAGCCAGATTGCAGTGGGTGAGGCTTTATGGGAAGTGAGGGAGTGGAGACAGCAAGGACTGGCAACTTGCCAGAGTTGGAGTAAGAGGAAGAAGGGCATTAGGTGCCACCTAGAGGGAGATCTAAGTCAAGGCAGTATTTTTAAATGGGATTGACTTAAGGATGTTCCCATTAGGAAGGAGTCAGGGGCAGTTCAGGGTGCAGCAGACCAGTGTGGTAAGTGATGGAGCAGTGTTCCAAGAAGTTGAGTGTGGGGGTACAATAAAGGGCAAGCAGAGGGAAACATCCTCTGATCCTAAAAGAAAAGAGGTCTGGATAGATGTGAATTAAAGTTGAGTGGGGGGCGCCTGGGTGGCTCAGTTGGTTAAGCGACTGCCTTCGGCTCAGGTCATGATCCTGGAGTCCCTGGATCGAGTCCTGCATCGGGCTCCCTGCTCAGCGGGGAGCCTGCTTCTCCCTCTGACCCTCCCCCCTCTCATGTGCTCTCTCCCTCTCTTTCGTTCTCTCTGTCTCAAATAAATAAATAAAATCTTAAAAAAAAAAAAAGTTGAGTGGGAAATTACAATAAATCTCGAATTTTTCAGTTTTGCCTGGATTGGACTTGAGCACAGGGGTGAGGGTATTATAGGATTGTTGAAGAAACTGTGTTCCAGGTGGTTTTCAAGAAAACCAGGACAACTCTGAGTGTGAGTTCTTCCCAGAAACACTCAGCTACTCAATGACAGGATGGGCAAAGTGGATATATCATAGCGGTGAGGTGATTCAGGATTGGGGTTTGCCAGAGGACTGTTGTGGAGTGGTAAGGGGTTAGATGCAGGGAAACGCAGAGTGCTGGCCCCCGTTGGGATCCTGGATTTGTTTTGGGGGGTGGATGGGGGGTGGGAAGAAACCAGAAGAGGCCAAGTCCTTGGAAGAAAGTATAGGGATCAAAGGAGTAGATATGTGAGAGGTGAAAACCTGAGTAGTATCCGAGGTTAGGGAAGCAGTTCAGAAGCAGTTAGAAGCACAGGTTCTGTAGTCCAGTCAGGTTCAGATCACAGCTCTATCACATAGCTAGTGGGATTTTGGGCATGTCACCCACTTTGGGCCTCAGTTCCCTCCATAAAGTGGGGATACTAATGATGGGGTGCCTGGCTGGCTCAGTTGGAAGCGCATGCAACTCTTGATCTCAGGGTTGTCAATTTGAGCCCTAAGTTGGGTATACAGATTACTTAATTAAATAAACTTTTTAAAAAATGGGGAGGGGTGCCTCGGTGGCTCAGATGGTTGAGCATCTGCCTTCAGCTCAGGTCATGATCTCCAGGTCTTGGGATCGAGCCCCTTGTCAGGCTCCCAGCTCAGCGTGGAATTTGCTTTTCCCTCTCTCCCTGCTTGTGGTCTGTCTGTCTGTCTCAAATGAATGAATAAGATCTTGGCGGGGGAGGGCGGATACTGAGGGGCAGCTGGGTGGCTCAGTCAGTTAAGTTTTTTTTTTTTTAAAGATTTTATTTATTTATTTGAGACAGAGAGAATGAGAGAGACAGAGAGCACATGAGAAGGGGGAGGGTCAGAGGGAGAAGCAGACTCCCTGCTGAGCAGGGAGCCCGATGCGGGACTTGATCCTGGGACTCCAGGATCATGACCTGAGCCGAAGGCAGTCACCAGCTGAGCTGCCCAGGCGCCCCAGTTAAGCTTCTGACTCTTGATTTCAGCTCAGGTCATGATCTCAGGGTTGTGAGATCAAGCCAGGACTCCCCTCTCAGTGGGGAGTCTGCTTTCTCTCTCTCTCTCTCTCTCTCAAATCTTTTTTAAAAATGGGGTTACTGAATGTGTTATCTAGTTCAGAGGTCTTTTGTGAGAATTCGTGAATATAGTAAGTTATATTATTCAATAAATTGCTTAATAAACATTTGCTGTCATTAATTACAGGGATCAGGGATTGTGATCAGTTAATAAAATACTGGAATTTATTTCCTGAGGTGTGGTAAGGTAAAGTACTTGGAACAAAATTTCTTGGTCTTCCAAGATTGATAATAGAGGGAAATATCCAGTCGGGTAAGAGATGGCTGGACCTTAAGGCCCTATTCTTGTCCTCTCAAATTTCCTTCCTCCTTGGACTCTTGGAATCATTGCTGCCGCTGCCACTTTAGATCCTCTCGTCATTCTTGCTTTAGGTATAATGTAACACACTAGCCCGAGCTTGGAGACAGGACCGTTCCCTTCAGTCATAGTAGGAGTTATAAAATAAGGCTGGGACTTTTTTTTTTTTTTAAAGGTATTATTTATTTATTTGACAGAGAGAGACACAGCGAGAGCAGGAACACAAGCATGGGGAGTGGGAGAGGGAGAAGCAGGCTCCCCGCTGAGCAGGGAGCCCGATGCGGGGCTCGATCCCAGGACCCTGGGATCATGACCTGAGCTAAAGGCAACCGCTTAACCGACTGAGCCATCCAAGCGCCCTCTCTCTCTCTAAATGGATAAAAAAAATCTTTAAAAAATGAAAAAATAAAGCCAGAGGGACAGACCTCAAGAGAACATCTATACCTGGCAGTAGATGTATTTCTCTGTATTTTGGGGGTTTTGTTTTGACTTCTATTTCACATTATTTATTTTTAGGCTTAATTTTTTATTATTTTTTTATTTTTTTTAAAGATTTATTTATTTGACAGACACAGAGAGAGAGGGAACACAAGCAGGGGGACTGGGAGAGGGAGAAGCAGGCTTCCCATGGAGCAGGGAGCCCGATGTGGGGCTTGATCCCAGGACCCTGGGATCATGACCCGAGCCGGAGACACATGCTCCACCAACTGAGCCACCCAGGCACCCCTAGACTTAATTTTTTAGAACAATTTTAGGTTTATAATAACTTGAGAGAAAGGGACAGAGATTTCTCATATACTCCCTGCCCCCACACATGCACAGCCTCCCCCATTATCAACACCACTCACCAGAGGGGTACCTTCTTTACCAAGGATAAACCTACACCAACGTATCATAATTATCCAAAGGCCGTAGTTTACCATCAGGTTCACTCTTGGTGCTGTATTTTCTGTGGGTTTGGACAAATCAAATTTTGGTAAGTCGTGTCTTTATTTTCATTCAGTTAAAAATATTTTCTAATTCCCTTTGAGAGTTTTTATTTCACCCATATGTTTTTTAGAAGTATGCTACTTAATTTAAAAATATTTGAGGAGTCTCCAAGTATTTTTGTTATTAGTTGCTAGTGTAATTCCATTATGGTCAGAAAACGTACTTTGTATGATCTTAGTTTTTCCAAATGTCTTAAGACTTGTTCTGTGGTCTAGCATATAAGGTCTGTCTTGGTGACTGTCTCATGTATACTTGAAAAGAATCTGTATTCTTACTGTTGGGTAGTGTTTTATAAATGTCAGGTCAGATTGAATGATTGTGTTGTTCAAGTCTTTCTATATCCTTAATGATTTTTTTGTCTACTTCTGTCAATTACTGAGAGAAGAGTCTTGGAAATCTCCAGTTGTGGATTTATTTATTTCCTCTTTCAGGTCCATCTCTTTTGTTTTGGGGTTGTTTTGTTTTGTTTTTGGAAGGGGTTGTTCAGAGACACAGTTCACTTTATTAGAAGACATTCAAGCTTTGGGGGGTGTGAATCAGTCTGTTAAGGGTCTGACTTCAGCTTAGGTCATGAACCCAGGGTCCTGGGATCAAGCCCCATGTCAGGCTCCGCACTCAACAGGGAGTCTGCTTGTCTCTCTTCTCCCTCTGCTGCCGCCCCCCCTTTGCCTCTTGCCTCCCCCTGCTCCTCGCTTGTGCTCCTGCATGTGCGCGTACACTCTAATAAATAAATAAGACATCCAGTCTTTTAGCGTAAAGCCACATGACGTTTTTCAAGAAAATTATATTTTTTGAGCATGGAAGAATTTCTGAAGTTCAGAAATCCGGAATCTTTAAAATATTTAGAAAAAATTACCCACATAACAATTAGGTTGTAATTGTATAAAAAGGCAGGACATTTTGTTGAATACGACTGAAAGTTGGGCAAAATATAATTGGCTTGCAGATGGAAAACCAACAAGAATTCATCCAAGCTATTAGCAGGCTTAGGGGAATGGGGGGCCATTTCATTGATACCAAAATGCAAACTGACAAACATTTTGTCCAAGGAGGAGTGAACCTGAATACAGGTGATGACCAAGGGAGTGCGCCAGATGGAGAGCTGTCATGTACCTCAAGAGACCACTAGGGTTACAACTGGAATTTGTAACTGGTAAACACAAATAGATGACTACTGTTTGTTTAAGATTTTATTTATTTATTTGACAGAGACAGCGAGAGAGGGAACACAAGCAGGGGGAGTGGGAGAGGGAAAATCAGGCTTCCTGCTGAGCAGGGAGCCTGGTATGGGGCTCGATCCAAGGACCCTGGGATCATGACCTGAGCCGAAGGTAGACGCTTAACGACTGAGCCACCCAGGCCCCTCAATGGTTTTTTTGTTTGTTTGTTTTGAAAGATTTTATTTATTTGAGAGAGAGAGAGACAGAACACAAGTGGTGGGGGGGAGAGAAGCAGTCTCCCCACTGAGCAAGGAGCCCAACACAGGGCTAGATCCCAGGACCTTGGGATCATGACCTGAGCCGAAGGCAGCCTTGTAACAGACTGAGCCACCTAGGCACCCCTACAAAGACACTTTTTTAAAAACGATTTTATTTGTTTAAGAGTGAGCGAGAGAGAGCATACTAGCGGGGGGAGGGGCAGAGGGAGAGGGAGAAACAGGCTCCCTGCTAAGCAAGGAGCCCAACTTCGGGCTTGATCCCAGGACCCTGGGATCATGACCTGAGCCGAAGGCAGACACTTAACGGACTGAGCCGCCCAGGCACCCGTACAAAGACACTTCTATACATAATGAGCAACTCTGTTGATACCCCTGGAAGGAATATGTATTGTTCATATCCCTGGACATAATACATGATTTTTTTGAGTTTTCTGCTTCAACAGGACCACCATTTCTTTTTGTGTTATATGTTTTGAAGCTCTGTAATTAGGTATATATTCAGGATTATCATGGCTCTGTGCCTAGCATGGAGCCCAGTGCAGGGCTTGAACTCACAACCCTGAGCTCAAGACCCGTGCTGAGCTCAAGAGTCAGATGCTTAATTGATTGAGCCACCCAGGCGCCCCATAGGATTATTACATCTTCTTAATTGATTCTTTTATCATTATAAAATGCACCTCTTTATTCATGTAATATTCTCTGTCCTGAAGTCTACTTTGTCTGATACCATTAATGCTACTGGGGCTTTGTTTTGTGTTTGCATGGGTAGCTTTTTCTATCTTTACTCTTAACTTCCAGTTAGGTTTAATAGAATATTAAATATAGTTGGGTTCAAATCTGCCCATCATGTTCTTTGTTTCTTAATCTTTTTTTTTTTCCTGCTTTCTTTTGGATTGAGTGAGTTGTTGTTTTTTTTTTTTAATTTTTGGCTTTTTAAGATTTTTTTTTTTTTAAGATTTTATTTATTTATTTGACAGAGAGCACAAGTAGGCAGAGAGGCAGGCAGAGGGAGAGGGAGAAGCAGGCTCCCCACTGAGCAGGGAGCCCGACGCGGGGCTCGATCCCAGGACTCCAGGATCATGACCTGAGCCGAAGGCAGCCGCTTAACCGACTGAGCCACCCAGGCGCCCCTTGTTGTTTTTTTGCTTTTTTTTTTAAGTAATCTCTGCACCAAGCATAGGGCTTGAATTCACATGCTCCACCAGCTGAGCCAGCCAGGTACCCTGGGTGGGTTTTTTGTTTTGTTTGATTTAGTTTCACTCTTTGCTTAGTAACTACATGTATTTTTTTGTTTTTTGGGGTGTTTTTTTGGTTGCTCTGTACATCTCTGACATACTACAGTCTGTACTGTGCCCATTAGTCTACTACTAAGATCACTTTGCATTTAGTACGAGAACCTTACAACACTGTACTTCCATTTCCCCCCTCTCTTTGTAGAATTTTTTCATATGTTTTAACTGTACCTGTATTATAAATATAAGTTTATTACTAATTTTGCTTTAAATAGCCTTTATCTTTTATAAAAATTACAAAATGAGCAAAAATATCTTTTACATTTTACTCACATACTTTATCTGGTTTTCTCCATTACTTCATGTAGATCCAGATTTCCATCTAGTGTTTTCATTCTGCTTAAAGAATTTCCTTTAACATTTCTTGTAGTAACAGTCTACTGGCAGTGAATACACTCTGCTTTTGTTTGTCTGAAAGGGTGTTTATTTTGCCTTCATTTCTATTAATGTAAACTGTTACTTTCTTTTGCAATTTTACAATGTTATTAATTCCATTAGTGTAATTTTTTTATTTCAGATCCTGTAATTTTTATCTCTAGACATTCTCTCTGGTTACTTAGTATCTTTTCTCTCCTTATTGTGTTCATGTTTTTCTTTATATATTCAAGCATAATTATAAGATTTGTTAAATAGCTGTTTTAAAAAGGTCCTTGTTTCCTGATTTCGTTATTTGTGTTATTGCTAGGTCTGTTTGTGTTGATTGAGTTTTTTCTGATTATGGATAATTCATTCCTGTTTTTTTTTTTTGCATGAATGGTAATTTTTTATTACATGCTAGAAATTTTGAGTTTTACATTATTTATAGGTTTTGTTATGTTTTGTTAAAGAGAATTGTGTTATGATGTGCAGTTCAGTAACTTGTGGATTAGTTTGATCCTTTTAAGACTTGCTTTTAAGCTTGGTTATGGCAAATCTATAGCACCCTTTGTTCTGGAGTTAATGTACCTCCATTGCTAGGTTGATAACTTTCTTGGGGCTCTACCCAATTCCCATGTATTACAAGGTCTCTCTACTCTGGTAGGTAGGAACACAAACTGTTGGCAACCTTATATGACCTGTGGGATTTGTTTAGCTTTCTGATCTGTGGTGTTCTTTTTTATTATTATCATTTAAATTCAGTTAGCCAACATATAATACATCATTAGTTTCAGGTGTAGAGTTCAGTTAATCATCAGTTGCCTATGACACCCAGTGCTCATCACATCCAGTGCCATCCTTAATGCCCATCACCCAGTTACCTCATCCCCCCACCCGCCTCCCCTCCAGCAACCCTCAGTTTGTTCCCTAGAGTTAAGAGTCTCTGGGTGTTCTTCTAGACCTTGGAGTTTTACTGCATACAGATTGGCACTCAGCCAAAAGATCCCTTCATGGATCTCCAGAAATCGCTTTCTGAGAACTTGCTTCTCTCTAGCACTTCTACCCCACAAATTCTAGCTGCCTTGGCCTCCTGAATTCTAATCTGTGTCTCTTCAATTCAGTGAGACTATTGGGCTTTGTTTCCGTTACCCCTCCATGTGTATGGTGCAGCTGGGAAACTGCCAGTAGGCAGGAAGCTGGGGCAATTGTGGGGCTCACTTCATTTGTTTGCTTTTTCTCAAGGGTCATGGTCTGGGTTCCTATTTGTCAGTTGTCTGAAGATACTGTTTTATGTATTTTGCCTAGTTTTGTAGTTCTTTATAGTGGGAAGGTAATTTCTGTGGCCCCATTAGTTTTCATTTCCTCTATTAATTTCTAGTAGTTTTTCTCATCCCTTTTCCTCCTCTGCCCACCCCAGATTACTTAACTGTGTTTGCTCTTTTTTTTTAAGACGTATTCAAATAAGTCAATTTTAATAAGATCCTTTACACACACACACACACACATTTGCTACTGAAAATTGAAATAGCACAAAAAAATTTTATTACCATTTTTGAAAACCACAAAATCTAGCGTACACATCTGCCCTAATCGTGCTCTAACCAAACCACCCAAAGTTTTCTGTGTATTCCTTCTGCCACAAGTTACTTGGCTTCCAATTTTTGAGGTTAGGTCTTGTCTTAATGATTCAGGCCTCTCAAACACACAGGCAACACTCAAAATCTATTAGTGCTTCCTTAGGTCAAATCAAAAGGTGGACGTGTACTGAAGTCATTCAAATGCAAACTACAGGATTCCTCACAAATTACTGGTATGAAGATAGAAAAGATACAAAAAGAAAGACTTTATAATATCATAGATTACCAAAATATTATAGTTTGCCCTAACATAGAGCAGCTTTCCGAAGCTGCTGCAAAATGATCCTAAAATCACTAAGAAGAAACCGTCCAAGAATAAAGTTTATGTTTACATTGGCTCTACATCATAATTATTCTCCATGCTGGTTTCCTCAGAAAGATCTTTATGATACAGGCGGTGATGACAGCGGCATCTAAATCTTTCTACTCTTGATTCACCCTCCTCAGCTTCCTTCTGCCATAGATCTTTTTGAAGCTGGGACCCCGGGCTGCGATAGCGCTGGTACTGAATCATTCGAATCATCCTTGCCATCCTTTCTTTCCGAGCAGTTAACAAAGTCCTTACTCCAGTCCTCCTCCCGCTGCTGCTAAGGATGCGCTCAACGAGCCCCTGTGGTTTCTTCTCTCTGTCCTGCTGCTGGGGTGGATATTCTGGTAGAGGGAAAGGGAGTTTGATACTAGAGTCGATAGTCAATTTACCAAGGTTCTTTGTTAATACTTCGGAGATGTTTTGAGAGGCACCTGAGCCTTCCTGGGAATTCTCTTCACTGGGCATCTGAGATGATCCCAGGGCGCAGGTTGGGTAAAGCTGCTTTGGCGAATCCATTGGAAGCCTAGTCACAGATCGAAGCTCCTCCTAGATCTTCGGGGGCCAGTGGGAGGTGATGCTCAAGACTCAACTTGCTACGAAGTACCCTGGGAAGAACTTTATAGCCCAAAAGGAGCGAGAAAAACCCAAACTCCTTTGGAGTGGCAAGAGAAAGAACAAACCTCAGAATTCCCATCGGGTTTCCTCTTAAAACTACCACTATATTTGCTCTTATTTTAAGTGTTTATATTGCCTTAATTGATTTTTTTTGAGATTAAATTCACACTTTAAAAATGTACAATTCACTGGTTTTCAGTATATTCATAAAATTGTGCAACCATCACCACTATCTAATTCTAGAACATTTTATCACCCCCAACAGGAACCCTATACCCATAAACAGTCATTCATTCCTCATTGTTCCCCCCACATCTAGCTCCTGGCAATCACGAATCTTCTTTCTGTCTATGTGATTTTGCCTGTTCTGGACATTTCATATAAATGGAATTGTGCAATATGTGACTTTTTTGCCTGGTTTCCTTTTTTTTTTTTTTTTTTTTTTAAAGATTTTTATTTATTTGAGAGAGAGAATGAGAGGGGGGAGGGTCAGAGCTTGGAGAAGCAGACTCCCCACTGAGCAGGGAGCCGATGCGGGACTCGATCCCGGGACTCCAGGATCATGACCTGAGCTGAAGGCAGTCGCTTAACTAACTGAGCCACCCAGGCGCCCCGGTTTCCTTTTTTTTAAGATTTATTTATTTTAGAGTGAGAGAGAGCACGTGTGTGCGAGTAGGGGGTGGGGCAGACCAGGAGAGAAAATCTTCAGACTCCCCACTGAGCATGGAGCCCGATGTAGGGCTCAATCCCAGGACCCTGAGATCATTATCTGAGCCGAAACCAGGAGTCAGATGCTTAACTGACTGTGCCACCCAGGCGTCCCTGTCTAGTTTCTTTAACCTAACACGTTTTAAAGATTCATCTGTGTTGTAGCATGTATCAATACTTGAACCTTTTCATTTATGAGTAATATTCTTTTATATGGATATACCACATTTTGTTTAGCCATTTGTCAGTTGATGGACATTTGGGTTTTTTCCCCCCACTTTTTGGCTATTACAAATAATGCTGTTGAGAACATTTGTGTACACATTTTTGTGTGGACATATGTTTTCATTTCTCTTGGGTATATACTTAGGAGTAGAATTGCTGGATCATATGGTAACTGTGTTTAACCTTTTGAGGTGATTCAACCATTGTGCCATTTCACATTCCCACCAGCAGTACATGAGTATTCCATTTTCTTCACACACTTGCCAGCAGTTGTCACTGCTTTATAGCCATTCCTGTGGGTGTTAAATAGTATCTCATAGTAGTTTTGATTTATATATACTTTCCTAATGACATTGAGCTCAAAATTTCCTTGAGAACTAGGGAGAATTTAATTAACTGAATCAAGTAGTCCCTACCACCTCCCCCCACCCCTGCGCCGCATAGCTCACGTATAATTTACTTTCTCCCCACTTTTTTCAGATTGTGAATAAGTGGAACACAGCTCTTATAGGCCTTATGACATACTTTCGGGAGGCGGTGGTGAACACCCAGGAGCTCCTGGACTTGCTAGTGAAGTGTGAGAATAAGATCCAGACACGTATCAAGATTGGCCTCAACTCCAAGATGCCCAGTCGGTTCCCTCCTGTTGTGTTCTATACCCCTAAGGAGTTGGGTGGACTCGGCATGCTCTCAATGGGCCATGTGCTCATCCCCCAGTCTGACCTCAGGTAGGACTTGGTTGAAAATCTTGCTACAGGTGCCTGGCTGCCTCAGTTGGAAGAGCATGCAACTCTTCATCTCAGGGTCATGAGTTTGAGCCCCATGTTGGGTGTAGAGGTGACTTAAATAAATAAATAAACAAAAAAACTTTTTTAAAAAAGGGAAAAAGAAAATTTTGCTAGACCCTATTTCTTTACTTTTAGGTTTTATTATTTTTATTTATTATTTATTTATTTTATTATTATTTTTTATTATTTTTTTTTCTAAACTTGATTGTGCCCCAAACAGGTGGTCCAAACAGACAGATGTAGGTATCACACACTTTCGTTCAGGAATGAGCCATGAAGAAGACCAGCTGATTCCCAACTTATACCGCTACATACAGCCATGGGAGAGCGAGTTCATTGATTCTCAGCGGGTCTGGGCTGAGTATGCACTGAAGAGACAAGAGGCCATTGCTCAGAACAGGTACACATCCAGGAAGGCATAGCAGTCCCGTCAGGAGTGTGGAGGGGTGATCTTTGAGCTTTGCATGGAGGTCAGGAGCAGAGCATGCCATATTTTTATGGAGACAAGGAAGTACGTTCTACATCTGACCCTTTTGCCCTTGGCCAAGCGGGGAATGCTAAACTCTCTGTGAACACATGCTTGACTTAGATCTTTTTTCTTTGACAGACGACTGACCTTAGAAGATCTAGAAGATTCATGGGATCGTGGCATTCCTCGAATCAACACCCTCTTCCAGAAGGACCGGCATACGTTGGCTTATGATAAGGGCTGGCGTGTTCGAACTGACTTTAAGCAGTACCAGGTACATGGAGGGGATGGTAGAGATTTTCCGTGAATTAAAAGAATCCGTGGTCCGTGCCAGGAATCTGGGGCAGTAGGCACCCAGATGCTTGATGGTACCCGCCTTGCCATCTAGGTTTTGAAGCAGAACCCTTTCTGGTGGACACATCAGCGGCATGATGGGAAGCTCTGGAACCTGAACAACTACCGTACAGACATGATCCAGGCCCTGGGTGGTGTGGAAGGCATACTGGAACACACACTCTTCAAGGGCACTTACTTCCCTACCTGGGAGGGGCTTTTCTGGTGAGGATTCTCTTCTCTCCTTACAGTAACCTGTCACAATCCTCTGAGCTCAACCCTTGTGTGCTTTTTTGTTCTCCTCTGGTGTTTACCAGAGAGCAGTGCTCTGGGAGATGGCAGGGCATCACTTTAACTGGCCTCTTCTTCCCAGGGAAAAGGCCAGTGGTTTTGAGGAGTCTATGAAGTGGAAGAAGCTAACTAATGCTCAGCGATCGGGATTGAACCAGATTCCCAATCGTAGATTCACCCTCTGGTGGTCCCCAACCATCAACCGAGCCAACGTGAGTGTGATTGATAGATCTGGGAGACAGGAAGCTAAAAGCAAGTGTTTCTGCTTCCTAAATTATATCCTAAGAACCAAAGTCTCTTGACCTCTGGTGTCCCTCTCTTTTTCCTGTCAGGTATATGTAGGCTTTCAGGTGCAGCTGGACCTAACGGGTATCTTCATGCATGGCAAGATCCCCACACTGAAGATCTCTCTTATCCAGATCTTCCGAGCTCACTTATGGCAGAAGATCCATGAGAGCATTGTGATGGACTTGTGCCAGGTGGGCCAGAATTGAGGGGAGAGGGGACCACCAGAAGTCAGGTCAGCCTACTGTGGCATATGGGAAATCCACCCTGGCAGCACTGAGGATGAGACTTGCATTGTGGTGCCAGGTGCCACATTATCTGAAATTCTACAAGCCGTCATTCCTAGTGGGCTTCCATAAGCAGTCATAACCTTTCTGCCTTTGCCTCCAGGTGTTTGATCAGGAACTGGATGCACTAGAAATTGAGACAGTACAAAAGGAGACAATTCACCCGCGGAAGTCCTATAAGATGAATTCTTCCTGTGCAGATATCCTGCTCTTTGCCTCCTATAAGTGGAATGTCTCTCGGCCCTCATTGCTGGCCGACTCCAAGTAAGTGCCTTATAACCAAGCCCTAGGCATTCAGGAAGCTTGGTTTTACTCTTCTTCTAGCAGTGCTACTTCAGGAATTGTCCCTGTCTGCTTTTCTCTCTGATTTGGGTCCAGTGCCATCCCTGGATCCTGTCAACACCCTCAAAGGTCTGCTGATTCTCTGGGTGAGGGGTTTGCTGATCGGAACAGGCAAAGGGATTGGGAATTTTGAGGTTGAGATGTGGTGATTGAGAGTTCATGTGGTTCTGGGACATTGGTGATATTGGTGGCTTCTTGGAAGTGTGGATTCCTGACCTCTCTCTACTGCAGGGATGTGATGGATAGTACCACTACTCAGAAGTATTGGATTGATATCCAGTTGCGCTGGGGGGACTATGATTCCCATGACATTGAACGCTACGCCCGGGCCAAGTTCCTGGACTACACCACAGACAACATGAGTATCTACCCTTCACCCACTGGTGTGCTCATTGCCATTGACCTGGCATATAATCTGCACAGGTAAGTTGGTGCTCAGAAGCTTTTCTATCAGCTCCATACTTTCTTTATTAATTTTATTTATTTTTTAAGTAAATTACGGGCAAAGTGGGGGCTTGAACTCAAGATTCTGAGATCACAGAGAATTGTACACAGAGGCAGGGAAGAAAAAGTCAGTGACCCAGAAAAAGAAAGTGCCACCTTGGCAAACTAAAATACACATGTACGTTACAAAGTATGGGGCCAATTCGGGTGCCTGCTGCCACACTCAGAGTATGTACATGTGTTTTTTAGTGTACCTGAGCAGACACTTGTCTGTCTGGCCAGCAGTCTTGTCTTTCTCTCTAGAGTTCCATTTTACCTTGTTCCTGGGGCTGCCAACCTGGTCTTCACTCTTCTTGCCTCTTCTATTCCCATAGTGCCTATGGAAACTGGTTCCCAGGCAGCAAGCCTCTCATACAGCAGGCCATGGCCAAGATCATGAAGGCAAACCCTGCCTTGTATGTGTTACGTGAACGGATCCGCAAGGGCCTGCAGCTCTATTCATCTGAGCCCACTGAGCCCTATCTGTCCTCTCAGAATTATGGTGAGCTCTTCTCCAACCAGATTATCTGGTTTGTGGATGACACTAATGTCTACAGAGTGACTATCCACAAGGTGAGAATTAGAAGCAATGTAGGGATGTGGGCTCTGTATATGCCTATGGGAGGGTGATGAGGCAAATGTGTACATACGGGGTGAAGGCACAATGGTTGTGTCTAGGCCATGCTAACTGATGTCATCATTCTTTAGACCTTTGAAGGGAACTTGACCACCAAACCCATCAACGGGGCCATCTTCATCTTCAATCCACGCACAGGGCAGCTGTTCCTCAAGATAATCCACACATCTGTGTGGGCTGGACAGAAGCGTTTGGGGCAGGTGAGCCAGTTAAAGGACAGAGAAGCTGTAAACTTTTTCTACCCCTTTTTCTACCTCTTACTACTCCTTTTTCTTTGGGGGGTGTATGTGAGAGACAGTGGGTGGAGGTAGGGGATATCTTCCTGTTTCTCTCTCAGAGATTAAGGGTATCTCATTTGAACCTTTTCCCTGAATTACTTAACTTGAGAAGTTCTCTCCTATAGGGGGCCCAGCAGTCTGTGAGGTCCTTCATTACCTACAGTTGGTCTCTCTGTTTCTTGACTCTCCCATCTTTAACCTATCTGGAACGAGACTATCAAAAGTCACCTTTCTAAAGGGAACAAATATTCTTAAAACATCATTTTACCTAATTTCTACCTCTAAGCCTTTGGTAGCCCGTTTCTTTTTGCTGAATTAACTCTTCTTTGGCTTCCTAGACACTTAATATCTGGCTGGGTTATAACCTGTCCAACCATGGTTTCTCTTCCTTTAAAACCTGTTTCCTGGGCACTTGGGTGGCTCAGTTGGTTGAGCGTCTGGCTTTGGCTCAGGTCATGATCCCATGGGCCTGGGATGGAGCCTGAGTCTATCGGGCTCCCTGCTCAGCTGGGAGTCTGCTTCTCCTTCACCCTCTGCCCCTCCCCCCCACCTCACCCCCACTTAATGCTTGCATGCTTTCTAATTAATTAATTAAAAACTCCTGTTCCCAGGGACACCTGGGTGGCTCAGTCGGTGACGCGTCTGCCTTCGGCTCAGACCATGACCCCAGGGTCCTGGGATCAAGTCCCGCATCGGGCTCCCTGCTCATTGGGGAGTCTGCTTCTCCCTCTCCCTCTGCTGTGCTCTCTCTCTCTCTGACAAAAAGTAAATACTTAAAAAAAAAAACACCTGTTTCCTCTTGTAAACCATCTGGTGTCCTACTATCCCCAAACTCTTGTTCATTTCCACTTTTGTGGCTTTGCTTATATAGCTTCTTTCTAGAATGAACTCTCTTCTTTACTCTGTTAATCACAGTCTTACTTGTTCCTTAAGAAGTTTTTCTTTGTGCAATGGGGCGCCTGGGTGGCTCAGTCGGTTAAGCATCCGACTCTTGATTTCGGCTTGGGCTGTGATCTCAGGGTTGTTGGATCGAGCCCTCTCATCCAGCTCCACACTGAGTGCGGAGTCTGCTTGAGATTCTTTTTCCTCTCTGCCCCTCCCTTCACTTGTGTGCGTGCACGCTCTCTCTCTAAATAAATAAAGTCTTCCTGTTCCTTTATGTAGCTTTTTATGATTTTTAGCCTTAATTTATTTTGTCCCTGACATATTATGTAATTAAATACTGGTTTGTGGTACATCTTGTATGACTTTACTTTGGCTAGCTAGGTTGAAAAAGCCTTTTGGGCAAGGCCATTTGACACTTTTTTTGCATCTCTAAAGTACCCAACATTCAATAGCAGTGCACAATAGAAACATAGGTTGATTATTTCAAGACTAGGATCTTTTGTTGTAGTTGACCTTGAGATGGTAGAAACTCAATTTCTGTTTCCTCCCCTCTTGCTTTTTAGTTGGCTAAATGGAAGACAGCTGAGGAAGTGGCTGCCCTCATCCGATCTCTGCCTGTGGAGGAGCAGCCCAAGCAGATCATTGTCACCAGGAAGGGCATGCTGGACCCATTGGAGGTGAGAGGTGGGTGAGGTGGAAGAGAGGAGGGCTGAGACCTGCAGTCTCTGTTTCTAATCTTGGACTTGATCTTGTTTCAGGTGCACTTGCTAGACTTTCCCAATATTGTGATCAAAGGATCAGAGCTCCAGCTACCTTTCCAGGCTTGTCTCAAGGTGGAAAAGTTTGGGGACCTCATCCTTAAAGCCACTGAACCCCAGATGGTTCTCTTTAATCTCTACGATGACTGGCTCAAGACTATCTCATCCTACACGGTATGAAACACTAACAAAGAGGGTCAGTCTAAGAGGAGTGGGTCTGGGGCCATGAGACAATCCTGTGCCTTCCTTAGCTTTTTCCCAGGTCCCCTATGAGGTCATTTTCACATCTTCAACCTGTGGATGAGATAGCAACTCTATGCTCCACATATAAAGTTGACTGGGGGATCAGGGGAGGCTGTATCTTAGAGGCTGAAATCAATTCCTGGGTTCCCTGAAAGGATAGGATCGAGGAAAGGGGGAGGATATCTAGTGGCTGATCCCCTGCCCCCCTTGCTGCCAATCTCTTCTCAGGCTTTCTCCCGCCTCATCCTGATTCTGCGTGCCCTGCATGTGAACAATGACCGGGCGAAGGTGATCCTGAAGCCAGACAAGACTACTATTACAGAACCACACCACATCTGGCCCACTCTGACTGACGAGGAGTGGATCAAGGTGGAGGTGCAGCTAAAAGATCTTATCTTGGCTGACTACGGCAAGAAAAACAAGTGAGCAATGGTGGTGGGGAGACAGATGGAAGATTCTAAAAGGAACAAATGAATGGTTCAGTATATGGTTTCTGGGTTTTTTGGAAACATTTAGGTTCAGAAATTTCTCAAGGAATAGTCCCGGGGATGCCTATAGAAAAGAGGTAGGCAGTGTCTTCAGATAATGTAGAAAATGTCTGTGTTTCAGGGCTTCGGTCTGATTCTTGGGCATTTTTTCATGTTGCCATTTTGAGCAGGGCATTTCTTTACTGTCCGTACATTACAGGAAGTTTTAATGTCCTGGATCCCCAGGTACCATTGCTAACAGCCCGCACACACCCCTTCCTTCCCCTTCCCTGTCATTGTGGCAACCAAAAAGAAGAATGTCCATAGATTTCCAGGTACGCCTAGGGTGACGAACAGTACTAGCTGTGGTTGAGAACATGTTCTAAGGGTTTCTATTTTTGAGACTTGTCCTATAAACCAGGGCATTTGTGTCAAAGAAAAGAGGAATGTCTGGCTACTGAGCAGGTTTGAGCATGGCTGAAAGATGTACATGCACAGAGCCATCTGGGCTGTGATAAATCTTACCGGTATTAGTACGTGTCCACATCACACTTCCTTTACAGATGCTACTTGAGGATTGTCTGGGGTAAGGGTCTGGGGTCCCCTGTCTTACCAAGTTACACTCTTGCCTTTGGGACATAACTGACCGAGGGGAAGGGATCTTGTGGTGTGATCCATGCTGTCCCCACAGTGTGAATGTGGCATCACTGACACAGTCGGAAATTCGAGACATCATCCTGGGTATGGAGATCTCGGCACCCTCACAGCAGCGGCAGCAGATAGCAGAGATTGAGAAGCAGACCAAGGAGCAGTCTCAGCTGACAGCAACACAGACTCGTACTGTCAACAAGCATGGCGATGAGATCATTACTTCTACCACCAGCAACTATGAGACCCAGACTTTCTCCTCTAAGACTGAATGGAGGGTTAGGTACTGTAAGGGACGGGAGGGCTTAGGGATGGCAAAGCCTACTTAACACTCCCTGCAGTGCTAGGCCGGAGAAATGCTGACGTTCCCCACCGTTTTTAGGGCCATCTCTGCTGCCAACCTTCACCTAAGGACCAATCATATCTATGTTTCATCTGATGACATCAAGGAGACCGGTTATACCTATATCCTTCCCAAGAATGTGCTTAAGAAGTTTATCTGCATATCTGACCTTCGGGCCCAAGTGAGTAAGTGTGCTCAACTAGTCCATAGTGTGTGCCCAACATTTTATGTGCTTAAAACTCAACCTGAGATTGCCTGGAACTTACGGTGCTGGTTTCAGGATTCAAGGATGAGTAAATATATATATATTAAGAATGGCCGAGGGGCATCTGGGTGGCTCGGTTGGGTGTCTGCCTTCAACTCGGGTCATGATCCCAGAGTTCTGGGATCGAGCCCTGCTTTGGGCTCCCTGCTCAGTGGGGAGTCTGCTTCTCCCTCTGCCCCTCACCCCACTCATGTTCTCTCTCTCTCACTCTGTTTCTCGCTCAAATTAAAAAAAAAAAGAATGGCTGAAACAGCAGGAAAGGTTTTGGCTCCCATCAAATATTAAAACACTATAAAGCTATGGCAATTAAGAAAATGGTCCAAAATTTATTGGATGAGGGTAGCATATAATCAGAAACAGATTCATGTGGATATAATAAATGTATATCAGATCTGTAGAATTAAGGATGCCTTATCATACTGAAACAATCAGAACCCTGCCTCACAACATATAAAAAATAAAATGCATGTAAAGATCTGCATATAAAATACTAAGCTGTAGAGTATCCCAACACTAAGGATAGCCTTCTTAAGACATAAAACCCAAAACCATAATCAAAATTAATAACTTGTGTATGACAAAGATGTACTAAAAACAAGAAAATATTTGCATAATTCTAAAAAAAGATGGATTAGAATCTAGAATAGGGAATTATCAGAAGTTGATTTAAAAACAGATAACTGGGGCGCCTGGGTGGCTCAGTCGGTTAAGCATCTGCCTTGGGCTCAGGTCATGATCCCAGGGTCCTAGGATCAAGTCCCACATTGGGCTCCTTGCTCAGCGGGGAGCCTGCTTCTCCCTCTGCCTGCAGCTCCCCCTGCTTGTGCTCTCGCTCTCTGACAAATAAATAAAATCTTTAAAAAAAAATCTGAAGGTAGTTCAGAAAAGGAACTACAGATGGCAAATGAAAAGATGCTCAACTTTACAGGTAATCAGGGAATTCATATTGTATAAAACACCCAATTTGTGGCCTCAGGTTGGTGAATTTGAAAAGATTGTTGATATCCTGTGTCGTGATCTTACAGGAACACAGGTCCTCTTACTTTGTTGATGGCAGTGTAAAATTTAAAATACCACCTAGTGGGGCGCCTGGGTGGCTCAGTTGGTTAAGCGACTGCCTTCGGCTCAGGTCATGATCCTGGAGTCCCGGGATCGAGTCCCACATCGGGCTCCCTGCTCGGCAGGGGGTCTGCTTCTCCCTCTGCCCTCTTCCCTCTCGTGCTGTCTCTCATTCTCTCTCTCTCAAATAAATAAATAAAATCTTAAAAAACAAAACAAAACACCACCCAGTGGTGGATTTCAAGATGTGTTCAGCTTGTGAAAATTCATGAGCAGTGTATTGGTGTGCTCATTTATTTATGAATACTATACAGATGATACTATGCAGATTCCTGGACCCCACCTGAGATTCTGATGTGGTAAGTCTGAGATGAGGTCCATGTTTGCATTTTTAACAGGCACCCCAGGTGATTCTGATGCAAGAGATTCTGACCACATTCTGACCTATTCTTTGTTCTTGGGGAAGGGAACAAAACACTGGGCTAATAGCCCAGAGTCTAGAGTGGTACTAAGAATCATTTTGGTTCTTGACCCCCTTGTTTCCAGATTGCAGGATACCTGTATGGGGTGAGCCCACCAGATAACCCCCAGGTGAAGGAGATCCGCTGTATTGTGATGGTACCACAGTGGGGCACTCACCAAACCGTGCACCTGCCTGGCCAGCTGCCCCAGCATGAGTACCTCAAGGTCAGTGGAGGTGTGGGAGGATGGGGGCTTGCTTCTGTCGGAGTGGTGGAGGGAAGGCAGCTGTGTTAACTCTCATGGAGGTGATTCCTATCTGCAGATGGGGATAGGACTTCAAATGGCTTTTCACCTCTCTTTACGTATAGGAGATGGAGCCCTTAGGATGGATCCACACTCAGCCCAATGAATCACCCCAGCTGTCACCCCAAGATGTCACCACCCATGCTAAGATCATGGCTGACAACCCATCTTGGGATGGTGAGAAGACCATTATCATCACCTGCAGGTAGGCTTTGGGCTCCCTTGGGAGGAAGTATGTGGGGCAGGCATTGCAGCACAGGGCCTAGAATGGTGGCCTGAGCTCTGACTCTGTCCTCATCCCTCTTTCAGCTTCACGCCAGGCTCCTGCACACTGACAGCCTATAAGCTGACCCCCAGTGGCTATGAGTGGGGTCGCCAGAACACAGACAAGGGCAACAATCCCAAGGGCTATCTACCCTCACATTATGAAAGGGTCCAGATGCTGTTGTCAGACCGCTTCCTTGGCTTTTTTATGGTTCCTGCCCAGTCCTCCTGGAACTACAACTTTATGGGTAAGTTGGGGAGCACAGGGAAGTGGGGCTGGGGTTAGGCCATCACCCTTGGCACTTGGGGCTTGACTCTGGGCCCACGCTGGGTGAGGCAGGTGCACCTGGTTAGCAGTGGCCCTTTCCTTCTTCCCCAAGGTGTCCGGCACGATCCCAACATGAAGTATGAGCTGCAGCTGGCAAATCCTAAAGAGTTCTACCACGAGGTGCACAGACCTTCCCACTTCCTCAACTTCGCCCTCCTGCAAGAGGGTGAGGTCTACTCTGCGGACCGAGAAGACCTCTATGCCTAATTGTTTCCTCACCTCCCCCTGCTTCAGACGTCCCAAAGACTGGAACCTTTTACCCCCAAAGAAAAGCTGGTGACATTCAGCAGCTTGGTCCCTTTTCCCCCTATTTGTGCTTCTTGTGTTATGGTATTTGGTGGCTTGTAGTCCTGAGGAAAATATAATAATAAATTTTGTATAAATAGGAGTTTTTGTGTTCTGTTTGCTGCTCCCTCCCCCACCCCGGGTTCAAATTCTGGGTGTAGGGATGGCAGGAGACTGGACTTGATCACAGCCAAGTGCTGGCCTCAGCCTTAAAGGGGCATGAGGCCCCTAACCGGGCTGTGGACCAAGCATCCCCTAGATTCAAGGAACTGAGGTGGGGTTGGGCTTTCATACCCTTAGTGCCTTGACCCCATTTACCAACTGCCCTTCAAAATATTTGCAAACCGTCACTCCTTTCAACATCCTTTGGAGCGGCTGCTGCCATTTTCTGAGTCTGGAAGTTTGGATTTTTTTCCTCTGAAACTGTGGTGCCCAGCGTAGCCCCTTAATCTGTGTGTCACTGGTGGTTGGGAAAACAGGCACATGGCTGGACAGATGGCTGTCTGGCTGAGGCCAATGAGCCCTCCTACCTCACCTCTCGCCTGTAGTACTTGGCAGCGAAGTTGGGCCTCATGACTCCCGACACAGGGGTGGAGCCTGGATTGGGCACTGTGGGGAGGGATTGACAAAAGTGACCACTTAGAGCCCTGAGCCTCAGCTCTTGGACGCCTGGCTGCACGTAGGCAGTCCTGCTTCCTGTGACCTTGGGGGCTTGAACAGGACAGGGCCCAGGGGGCCCAGTGCACTACCTCCTTCCCCAAGCCTTTTAATCGCTCCTCTGTCGCTTCTTCCCCGCCCTCTACTGCTTCCTGGGCCGGAACTGTTGGGCTTTTTCCTGCCCCGGTTAGGGTTGGAGGGGGCGGGCGTTGTCGCAGCCCTTAACTTTCTGGGAACATGGAGCCCCGGAAGGCGGTGCCTGGGGCGCAGAGCAGCGGGCCTCGGGTGGCCGCGGGGTCAGAGACGGCCGCGGAGCTCGTGTACCAACTAGCGGGGGCCCTGGGCGCGGAGCTGAAGGAGCTGGCGCGCCGCTTCGGGCCGGAGGCGGCGGCCAGGCTAGTGCCACTCGTGGGGCGGACGCTGGAGCTCCTGGAAAAGGCTGCCGTGGGGCCGGACCCAGACTCAGTGAGTCACCGCGCTTCCCCCTGGCCGCCCGCAGGGCTGGTGGGAGCCTCGCCCTCACAGCCTGGCCTCCCCAGCTCCAGGTGTCAGCGCAGCAGGCCGAAGTGGAGCTGCGGCGGCTGCGGGAGGAGAACGAGCGCCTCCGCAGAGAGCTGCGCTCGGGGCCACAGGGTGAGTGCGGGCACCGCCAAGGGGCGGCGGGGCGGGCCGGCTCGGGGCCTCCTCCCTGGGCCGCTGCTAAGAACGCCCCTTCCTCAGAGGAGCGCGCTCTCCTGAGGCAGCTCAAGGAGGTGACCGACCGCCAGCGGGACGAGCTCCGCGCGCACAACCGAGACCTGCTGCAGCGCAGCCAGGAGACCGAGGCGGTGAGGGCGGGGCCGGGCGATGGGCGTGAGGCGGGGCTCCCCCGCTCCACCCAGCGACGCCCCGCCCACCTCCTCTTTTGCTCCGCCCCCAGCTGCAGGAGCAGCTGCAGCGCCTCCTACTGGTGAATGCCCAGCTGCGGCACAAGCTGGCCGCGGTACAAACCCAGCTGCGCGCCGCGAGGGACCGCGAGAGCGCGCGGCAACTACAGCGCCGGGGGACCGTGGAGCTGGCGCGGGACCAGGCCGGGACGGCCGGGTACGAGCAGAGGCAGGAGCCCGAGCGGGCCACCGCCGACGCAGGAGCCCCGGGGACCCCTGAGGACCCGGTGAGTGCCCAGCACGGTACTCACAGGTCTGGTACTTGGTGGGCACTCGGGAAGGGTGCTGCGTAGCAGGTCCACCGGGAAGGTGGGAGGCGGCACACAGGCGCGCGGCGCCGGCCGGCCCCTGCTCCCACGCCCAGCCGGAGCACTGGGCTGTCATCTGTCGCAGCGCCCTCGCCTCCCAAGTCTCCCTGCCCGCCACTGGCTTTAGGAGTCCTGAGGTGGCCCCCGGGGCAGGGGAGCGCCGGTGGAGGCAGCCCTCTGACCGAGCCTGTCCTCCCGCAGGCGGGTGCCGTGCAGCCGCCCGGGCGCCCCTCCAAGGCAGGACAGTGCAGCTTCAGTCGAGAGGAGCTGGAGCAGATCCTTCAGGAGCGGAATGAGCTCAAAGCCACCGTGTTCCTGCTGAAGGAGGAGTTGGCCTACTTCCAGCGGTGAGGGCGGTGGGCAGGGGCTGGGAAGCTCAGGGGCTCCTCTCACACCTGTCCGGGGGCCTCACGTCACCTGCTTCATTCTGTGGCTCACTGATCTATCCACAGTGACATGTGCCAGGCACTGTGCTGGACACCGGGAGGACATGAATCACACAGCCCCTGCCTTCCTAGAACTTCTTCCAAATGGGGGAGGAGGTAGTACAAAAAGTCACAGCAGCGGTCAAAGACAGATTCCTAGGAGGGAGCAACACCTAAGCTAAGTCTGAGGGGTGTGAGCAAGGCAGAGTGTTTCAAACAAAGGGAACAACATGCACAGGTACTTGGGATGAGACCGACTGTTGGCTTTCCCGCTGCTTACTCTGCCCTTTTCCCTCCTCTGTAGGGAGCTGCTCACAGACCACCGGGTCCCTGGGCTTTTGGTTGAGGCCATGAAGGTGGCTGTCAAGAAGCAGCGGAAGAAGATCAAGGCCAAGATGCTAGGGATCCCAGAGGAAGCAGAAAGCAGGTAAGTCCCTGCCTCCATTCCCACTGAGCCGGTCCTCCCTTGCTAATTCTGCCGAGCCTGATGACCCAGCCTAGTCATGCTCTAACCCAGCCTAATCACCCCTGGAGCCTACCGCCTTAGCCTCAGCACTGCCTGAGCCTGTCACCTAGCCTAGTCACTTCTTCAACCTGCTAACCTGTCCTGGTCACCCCCTGAGCCTGCCACTCCGGCCTGGTCACCCCCTGAGCCTGCTGTCCAGCCTGCCACCCTTCTCTCTGGATCGCACTGCTCTGATTTGCCATGCTCACTATACCTCCTGCTGAAGAAATCTGGTAATGATGCTTCTCCACGTGAGTTTTTCAGTTTCCTGTCTTAGCTGGATCTGTTTGTTCTCAGAGGGTTAAGAATATAATTACAGCCACGTCAGGGCCTGCTGTGAGGCTATAAAATAAAAGCCTCAAGATGTCCTTCCTTCATCTCCCTAGCACCTCCTCCTCTCCAGCCTTGAGGGTCCTGTAGTCACTCTATCCTCCCTTGGCTGTTCCTGGGTACTGTGCAGAAGGCTGGACATAGCTGGACTCCCCTTGTCCCCCAGGGCCTTGATAAATGACCCCCACATCTCCTCTCTCCCCCTCTCTGCCTCAGTGACGATGAAGACAGCTCATGGCTCCTGCTCTCCAGTGATAAGGGAGCCCACCCTCCACCCACTGAGTCCAGAATACAGAGTTTGTATGTTGGGGGAAGAGGAAGGGCAAAGGTTGTGGGGGTGAAGGAAGGGCCCCACCTTTGTTCTTCTCCCCTTTCCTGCTCCACTGACATTCATCCTGCTGTCCTGAGCTCTAAGCATGCCCCTCCCTCCGTTGGCCCTGGCCCCTTCGCCTCCTCAATACCTCATGCTGTCCTCCCTTCCTATTGTATCCCCTTTCCTTACCACTCCCTGAGCCCATAGCCTTGACCTCTCTGGCATGCAAGCTCAAAATACCTCTTGGTTCTCCCCCCAGCTTTGGCCTGTCCTATCAGGGTGAAACAGAAATCCCTGAAGCCCAGACCAGCAGCATGGCTCCCAGTGAGCTAGGGGGAGAAGAGGAGGCCCCACAGCAATCCCACTTGGAGCCTGGGGGCAGCCCCACAGTCCTCAACTCCTGACTAGCTCTGCTCAGCACTCGACGAACATCTTTGTCTGGGGGGTCTCAGCTGCCCCCAGAGACCTGACTTTGGAATTGGGCTATGGGTGGATGTGTGGCCTCAGATGAAGACAGGGCTCCCTCCTTCTCGGCCCTCCCCAGGCTCTTTCCCAGTCCTGGCCTGAGCCAGGGCATGATGAAGAGCTCAGCCTACCTTCCTTCCCTGTATCTCTGTGCCAAGCCTCAGGGGCCAGATAAAAGTGCTTCCTTCCGGAGTCTCAGTTTTCTCATCCATAAAATAGAGAGCTAACTACCTACCTCCCAAGGCTTTGTGAGAATGGCCTAAGCTAATGTAATAAAGCAGCTGCCCACGATACCCAGAAAGGGCTCCATGTCTGTGTGTTAGTCGTCGGCCCCTGCCTGGCTCCGCCAGGACAGGCTGTGGTTTCCTCACGGGTCTTGTTGGTAGTGGGTGGGGAGCTTCTCCCGGCTAGGGCCTCACTTGCGTAGTATGACCTAATGGAAAGACGTGGCTCCCCCTCTCACCGCACACCCTCACCTATCCCCCAGTGTCCTGGGACTTGCAGCTCCATCTTCCTGCCCCGTCCAGACTGCCCCCACTCAGCCTTCACCAAGGCCTTCCTTTCCTTTTCATTTCACTGGTGTCTGGTCTTCCCAGCACCCACCCACCCGCCCTCTCAGGGAGGTGCCTCATGGCAGCCCGCCCCTTCACACTGGTTTCCTCAGGAAAGGCCTTGGAAGGAAGCAGGGAGGGGGTTGGGAGCCGTGGGGGCCAGACTAACCCAAGCGTTCCCGCTGGACTGGCCGCCATGGGGCTGAGGCTGCTCCCACTGTTGCTGCTCTGGACACAGGGGACCCAGGGGTCCAAGCTGGACCCCAATGGGCGGCATGTCTGCATGGCCAGCAGGTGGGTCTTTGTGGGAACCTGATGTGGGGGCGGGGCTGGTCGAACTGGTGTTGAGGCATTGCCGGGAAGGAGGACGTGAAGGGAAGGGGGCCTGGGGACAGGCTGGAGGGAGGTGGATAGTCAAGGTCAAGGTGGGAGGGCCAGGGATGGGATTAGGGACACTGGGACTGTGACTCTTGGCTAGACCTGCCTGATGGGGCTGAGGCAGCCTCCCACATCTCAGCCAGAGACAGTGATCCACGTGCGGAGCCAGTGTGTCCCCCGGCTGACCCCTCTCTGCCCCACAGCCCCTCTGCTGAGCTCCAGTGCTGCCCAGGCTGGAGGCAGAAAGATCAAGAATGCACCGTCCGTGAGTAGCCAGAATGGATCCCCACCCGAGAAGAAATGAGGACGTAGCCCAGTGACCCTTCCTTCCTCTCCTCCTGGGCCTATTTCCCCTCCTGAACCCTAGAGCTAGAGTCCATCCTGACACACATACCCCCGCCCTGAGGGAATGGCTCTTGAGGGGGCAGGGTGCTGGGGGGCAGTGAGAGGGGCCGAGTGTCCCCTGGTTGGGCCATGCCACTGTCCTTTCCACCTGGGTGGGATGTTTTTCAGCCATCTGTGAGGGGGTAGATGCCTGCCAGGAAGATGAAGTATGTGTGAAACCAGGCCTCTGTCGATGCAAACCTGGATTCTTCGGGGCCCAGTGCAACTCCCGTGAGTCCTAGTTTCAGCTGGAGGTTGAAGTTGCTAGGCAGAACTGGGGAGCCGGGAGGCAAAGCAGGTAGAAATGTGATCTTAGAACAGCAGGGCCACTGAGGAAATTGAGGCCCAGAGTCAGGAAGTGACGCATTCCTGGAAGATGCCCTGAGTCATCTGGTTTTCACCCATATCCACAAAGCACTAGGCAGAGTTTCAGTTGTCTGCCCTTCACCATCATGTTCAACTTCTCAGAAAAGACGCAGGTTATCCGTTAATTGCAAAATGGGCACATTCTCAGTCTCCCTTCCATGCCCTTTCTGGAGGGTGGAAGGACACCCATGGCTGGAAGAGGGGCAAGGGAAAGGGTCTGGTGGGCAGGATGGCCAGAGAGCAGGAATCAGGGCTGAGAGGAGACACTAGGGGCAAATGTGGCTTCCCTTGTGACCCTCACGGTCAGCATCTGGGCCGGGGTGGACACTCAGTTTACCTCGGGGGGGGGGGGGGATGCGGGGATGGGCATGAGAGGAAGGAAATGCTACTTCTGTGTGACTCTGGGCAAAGCTTCTCCCACTCGGGAGCTTTCAGTGTGCTCTCGAAGTAGAAAGCTGGGCCACTGCAAAGGGTTTTTGTGGTTCCCAGTCAGAGGCAGGAAGTGAGCTGTGCCCCAGGAGGCTAGGCTGCCAGACGTCCAAGGGTCTGTCTCTGGCTCTTGGGGGTGGGCCTGGCGCCCCCTCTTCCTTGTGGACGGGGGCGCGAGGCGGAGATCGGCGCCTGGCCCTGGGCCCGCTGACCCCCTTCCGTTCCCCGCCCCCCCCCCCCTTTGCAGGCTGCCCGGGCCAGTACTGGGGCCCCGACTGCCGTGAGATCTGTGCGTGCCACCCACACGGCCAGTGCGAGCCGGCCACAGGCGTGTGCCACTGCCTAGCGGACCGCTGGGGCGGCCGATGCGAGTTCGCGTGCGCCTGCGGCCCCCACGGGCGTTGCGACCCCGCGACGGGCGCGTGCCGCTGCGAACCCGGCTGGTGGTCGTCCACTTGCCGCCGTCCGTGCCAGTGCAACCCGGCGGCGGCGCGCTGCGATCCAACCGACGGCTCCTGCCGCTGCGAGCCGGGCTGGTGGGGCCGCCGCTGCAGCTTCCGCTGCGCCTGCCACGGCTCGCCGTGCGCGCAGGAGACGGGCCGCTGCGCCTGCCAGCCGGGCTGGTGGGGCCCCGACTGCCGGCAGCCGTGCGAGTGCGCGCGCGGCCGCTGCAGCGCCGCCTCCGGCCAGTGCGCCTGCCCGCCGGGCTTCCGCGGCGCGCGCTGCGAGCTGCCCTGCCGCGCCGGCAGCTACGGGCCTCACTGCCGCGACAGGTGAGCGCGCGGCTGCGGGGCTGAGGCCGGGGGCGGGGCGGGGAGCGCGGGGGGCGGAGCCGCGGGCGCGGGGAGGGCGTGCCGAGCCGCTGAGGGGAACCGGACGCGAGGGACGAGCCGGGCAGAGGCGGGGGCGCGGGCAGAACCGGGCGCAGTGCTCCCCGCAAAGACAGACGGGGGCGGGACGCGAGGGGGAGAAAGACCCTCGATGGCCTAGGTCCAGCCTGGCCCAGCCCTTCGCCCGGTTCCTCTCAAACAATAGTAGTACCAGCAAGCTATGCTTAGAAGCAGATAAAAGATGAATCGCGTGACGAAACGATTGCAGGGTGCCTTTAAAACTTAGTGGCTTTCAAACTTTGGCCGCCCCACCCACAATAAGAAATGCGCTTTGGGGCGCCTGGCCGCCTTAGTAGGCAGAGCATGCGACTCTTGATCCCGGGGCTGTGGAGTGGCAGCCCCGCGTTGGGGGTTGGGCATGGCGCTTACTTAACGACAAATAAAAACAAACCAAACAACAAAAAGAATGCGTTTGACATCCCACCTCTCTCCCTCTCAATACACACATCAGTGAGGTAAAAGCTTAACCAGACAACATATACTTATCTTTGCTTCATGTATTATATGTAATATATATGTACATATCTGCATATATTACATATGTGAGATGCACACACACACTGTAATGTTTTATTTCTTTAGCTTTTCTTTTCTTTCTTTCTTTCTTTCTTTTTTTGATGCTGGTCTGCTAAATTGATTTTATGAACAAATGAGTCTGATCCAAGCATATGATTCCAGATAATTACCTGGAGAGAAACTTTTTTCAAGAAACTGTTAAAGAATCAATAAGAAATTAAGATAAGGAAAACCTTAGCGGAAAGTAGATCCCAAGAGTTTTCGTCACAAAGAAAAAAACATTTTTTCCCCTTTTTGTACCTCTCTGAGATAAGGAATGTTAACTAAACTTACTGTGGTCAGCATTTCACAATGTATGTAAGTCAAGTCATTATGCTGTTCACCTTAAAGTTACACAGGGCAGTATGACAGTCACATCTCAAAAAAACCCCCAAAAACAACTGGGGAAAACTTTTTTATTTTTTTAAAGATTTTATTTATTTATTTATTAGAGAGCAAGTGAGAGAGAAACAGCATGAGAGGGGAAATGGTCAGAGGGAGAAGCAGGCTCCCCACTGAGCCAGGAGCCCGATGTGGGGCTCGATCCCAGAACTCCGGGATCATGACCTGAGCCGAAGGCAGTTGCTTAACCAACTGAGCCACCCAGGCGCCCTTATTTTTTTTTTTAAAGATTTTATTTATTTATTTGACAGAGAGAGACACAGCGAGAGAGGGAACACAAGCAGGGGGAGTGGGAGAGGGAGAAGCAGGCCTCCTGTGGAGCAGGGAGACCGGTGCGGGGCTCGATCCCAGCACCCTGGGACCATGACCTGAGCCGAAGGCAGACGCTTAACGACTGAGCCACCCAGGCGCCCCAAAACTTTTTTTTTTAAGATTTTATTTATTTATTTGAGAGAGTGAGTGAGAGAGAGAGCGAGCCCAAGTGGGGGAGCAGAGGGAGAGGGAGAAGCAGACTCCCCACTGAGTAGGGGGCCCAATGCGGGGCTTGATCCCAGGATCCCGAGATCATAACCTGAGCTGAAGGCAGACGCTTAACGCACTGAGCCACCCAGGCAGCCCGAAAACTTTTTTTTTAAACATAAGGTAAACTTGAAATTATACTGATGAAAGCAGACATGTTTTAATTTTTCTGCATTTTCATGTTATGGGATAGGAGATACATGGAGTCCCAATCACGCCAGACCTCAGAGATGGCGTGGATAGGAGGGTTGAGAGGAGAAAAGGGATAGGAGGGAACACTGGGGAGAAAGTTGGCCAGAGTAACTTGGCTGTTCTGGCTCGGCTGGGAGCTCTTGGTGACTGTGGGACCCTAGGAAGGCTGGGTTCTGGAATGGGAAGTTAGAAGGAGAGGGCTGGAATCCTACAGAGATCCTCTGTCCAGCCTTTTTGTTGTACAACATGGGGAAACTGAGGCTCAAACCTGCCTGTGAGTGCCCTGGATGCTCTCCAGTGTCCCTGGAGGCCTGGGTGGGGACTCGTTCTGTCCGCTCCGCAGTGCTCCCATGACTCCTCCTCTTCCCAGCTGTGGCCACTGCAAGCAGAAGGAGCCGTGCTCTGCAGACACAGGCAGCTGTGCGTCCTGCGAGCCAGGCTGGAACGGAACCCAGTGCCACCAGCCCTGCCCACCTGGCACCTTTGGCGAGAGCTGCAGGCAGCTGTGCCCCCACTGCCGGCTTGGGGAGGCCTGTCAGCCAGACACCGGGCACTGTCAGCACTGTGAGCCTGGGCGGCTGGGGCCCAGGTGAGGGGGCCGGCCTGTTCCGGGTGGGGTGCGCCTTCCTTCAGGATCCTCATTCCAGCTGCTCCCTCTGGGATGGCTGCCCCCCCCCCAAAACGCTCATTCACACAGCCTTGGGGGCCTGCCTCCTGGTGAAGACTGAGGCAAGAGAGATGGGTGCTGATGAGGCCCTGGGCAGGGTTCTCTTCCGGCTCCTTCGCCACTCAGGTATCCTGCTCTCTTCTTCTTCCTCTAGGCATCTGTAGTCTGTCACCTCTTGGGTTTGGCCCCAGGTTCAAGGCCCTGTTTACGCCTGAGCTTCACTGCTGAGGAGTAGACAGTTGGGGCCCTGAGTCCAGAAGCATGGGGGAAGATGGGTAGGACCCCTTGTGGGGGGCTCTGCCCTGCCAGGCCTGCCCTGCCCGCCCATCCCAAGTCTCCCCTCACCTCAGGTGTGAAGAGCCCTGCCCGACCGGGACCTTTGGGGATGGCTGTAGCTCCACCTGCCCCACCTGTGTTCAGGGGACCTGTGATGCTGTGACTGGGGAATGTGTCTGCCACGCTGGCTACTGGGGACCCAGGTGAGAGAACTGGGGCCCTGGCACGGAGGCAGGGGCCTAGGTCAGGCCTCTGTGCAATCTGTTTCCTGAACTTCCCTTCCGGGGCTTCTCTGCCTCCCACATACCCACCCCGCATGTTCGTAACTGCGAAGTTATTCCTCCTGTTGTGAGGCCTGCATCTTCCAGATGAGGGTCAGAGTGATGCTTCATCTAAAAGGCCTGGCTCCCTAACTAGGTGGAGGTTATTTAGGGGTAGGACTCCAACTCCATTGTTGTTTCCCTGACGTCTTTAGGTGGTAGAACATAATCAAGGTCAATGTCTCCAACGTCAGGTTTTCCACCTCTAGGACAGAATGTAGTATCAAATGGAAGAGACCTCATTTTATAGAGCAGAGGACCAAGGCCCAGAGCGTGGGGCAGAAAGCGGGCTTAGACCTCCAGACCCAGAGGACTTTTCTCTGGATGCCGTTGGCATCTTGCTTATTGCACTTAGTGCCAGATGGGCTAGGGATGAGGATCATGAGAGGTGGCTCTTGTCTGAAAATTATACCCTGGGGGGCTGGGCACCAAGGGGCAGCTTCTGGGTGGCCACTCTGGAAGGTGGGCTTAGGGGCTAGGGCATTCTCCCAAACACTGCCAGGGGTACTTAGAATGTGGCTCAGAGGTCAGAGGAGTCTGCTTGGGCATCATCCGGGGAAGTCTGTATGGCGGGGGCGGGGGGGGAGCAGTGCCCAGAGATCTGCCTTCCCCTGTGCCCTTCTCTTGTCACCCCATAGCTGCAACACGTCATGCCCACCTGGCTTCCATGGTAGCAACTGCTCGGATCCCTGTGAATGCCCAGAGGGACCCTGCACCCCTATCTCTGGGGCCTGCCAGCTGGGTAAGGTGGAAGGGAGGGGGCAGGGCGCCTGGGGGGCTCGGTCAGTGAAGCAGCTGCCTTCGCTCAGTTCGTGGTCCCAGGGTCCTGGGATCGAGCCCCACGTCGGGCTGGGGAGTCTGCTTCTCCCTCTCCCACTTCCCCCCGCTTGTATTCCCTCTCTCGCTGTCTCTCTGTCAAATAAATAAATAAAATCTTTAAAAAAAAAAAAGAAAGAAAGAAAAAAAAAAAGGAGGGTGCGGGGGCAGTAACCAGGGAAAGACTGGCCCTTTATATGGCTCCAGGGACCTACCACTTGCCAGGCAGACTGGGCTCACTTAGGAGGCATTCCCTAGGCCTGAAATCTGTATGGTTACTTTGGGGTCCCTGAAGATATGACAGCCCCTGCCTCCTGGGAAACCAGGCTAGCATCCGGGAAATGAGCAGGCACCTGTCACATCTGATACACAGGGATGTAATGCACAGGGGATGTGTGCCAGGTGTGACAGTTGGGAGCAAGGGCTTGTGGAACAGGCCAGGGACCATCAGGAGGGGACAGGCTAGCAGGGAGGCTGCCTTGGGGAGAGGGCCTCAAGGCCGAGTAGAGCCTGTATCTCTCAGAAAAAGGGGAGGGACCATAGGTGGAAGGTTCTGGGGAAGAGGCAGCTCAGAGCTGGAGATGAGACAGAATGGCCCTGAATATTTGGCCATCCCCTGCTCTCCCCCTCTCCCCCCGCTCTCCCTAGGGTCTCGCAGTCAGGATGCGGCCCTCATTGCAGGCATCCTTGTACCTCTGCTGCTCCTCCTCCTGGGCATCATCTTCTGTGTCTGCTGCTGCCGGGCCGCCCGGTTGGACCCCAAGGACAGGTGAGCTCTGGCCTGTCCCTTCCCCACCCCCAGCTCAGGCCAGGGGGTTGGGAGCAGGCTGGCATCTGGTTTCCTTTCAGGGGTGGGGAAGGGCTGGCCTTGTCACACACTTAAGTCAGAGGTAATGAGGTAGTTGGCAGTGGCCACAGCCTGGACACACCAGGTCAGCTGCCTGCCTTCCTTGGAAGCCTTCCAGAGGCGAGTTTCCAAGTTGCAGGACTGGGAGCAGTGAGCACTGGGCCCCAGGCTGGCGAAACTCAAATCTGTGGCGTGTGGCCGAGGGTTTATTAACAGGCACCAGAGCAGGAAGGCGGGGAAGGCAGAAGCAGCAGGGCAGTGCTGGGCCTGGAGGGGAAGAGACTAGGCCTCAACACCTCCCCATTTCCTGAAAGGAGAGTGAGCGGCACTTTATCAGAGATGGTGGCTTTCTGAGAGAAAGAGATAAGAGAAAGGATTAGGGTGGCTTACGGGGGTGGGGGGTGCCCACTGGAGGGGAATGTTGTTTGCACAGAACTTTGTTCCTTTACAAAATCTCTTCACAATTCTTGGTTCCTTGGAGACTCACAGCAGCAAGGAGGTTCGGAGCAGGGAATCTGGGGGCAGGAGGATTAGCATTCTCAATTCTCAGAGGAGGACACGGAGGCCTAAGGTGACCCAGCCTGTCAGTGGCATGCACAAAGCCCATGCTCTGTTTTTCTGGATTCTCTGTCTGGTGCTCTCTTACTGGTTCATGCGCTAATCCCTGAGCATCCCCGTCTGTGCTGTGGGGTATTCACAGATGACCCAGTAGCCCCCTGCTGGGGCACAGAGCCTGGGGGTGGGGAAGAAGACCTTCACACGAGGACAGAAGTGGACAAAGGCTGTCACAGGAATGGTAACAGTGAAGCCGTGGCTTCCAGCTTGGGGGTGGGGTCAAGGACAGGCTTCCTGGAGGGGTGGTGCTTCCAGAAATGTAGCTGAGCTGGGACTCAGCCAGGGTGATAATAACACAAAGCTGCATTTTGGGGAAACCCCACCAGGTGCCCGGCACTAGGCTGGGTGCTGGAAAATGGTCTGATAGATAGGCGTTGTCCCCACTTGACAGATGAGGAAACTGAGGCCCAGAGAGGTCGCATGTACTGACCTCCCTTCTGTACCCCCAGGCCAGCAAGCGATGGAGCTGCTGTGTCCAGGATGAAGCTGCAGGTCTGGGGGGCACTGAGCAGCCTGGGCTCGGTGCTACCCTGTGGTTCCTTCAGCAGCCACAAGCTTCCCTGGGTGACAGGTCAGTGTGGGTGCTGAAGGTCAGGGGCTGGGATGGGACAAGGTCTTCCGCGGAGCTCCACGCCTGACCCGGAGCCTTCTGCAGTCTCACACCACGACCCGGAGATCCCCTTCAACCACAGCTTCATCGAGCCGCCCTCTGCGGGCTGGGCCTCAGACGACTCCTTCTCTTCTGATCCCGAGTCTGGAGAGGACGAGAGCCCGGCCTACTGCGTGCCACCCCAAGAAGGTAAGCCCCCCAACAGCCCGCTCGGCTCCGAGCAGCCCTGCCCACTACCACTTCTTTATTCCTGCAGCAAACATGTATCAAGTGCCCATTTGAGTGCAGGTCAATTTCCTGGCTGTGGGACATAGTAAAGAACAAGACAGAATATTCCTGTCCTCACCAAGCTCGTCGTCTGGCGGGTGGTAATCAGGCACGTGTGGGACAGAGTGAGCCGTGCTTTGATGGGGGACATGCAAGTAGGGGCTCACAATCCGGCCGTGTCAGGGGTGATTAGGGTCAGGGACGATGTCTCAGTGTTGGTGATATTGGAGTTGAGTCTAGGAGAACCAGGAGGAGTCAACCAAGTGACCGCTAAAGAGGGGTGGGAAAGGTGTTTCGGGAAGAAGGAACAACACACACAAAAGCCCGCAGGTGAGAGGGACACGACCGTGTGGCACTGACAGAGTGTTAGCTTGCTTAGGGTGTGGCATTAGTTCAAGGGGGAAAGGGTGGTGAGGAAAGTGTGTAGAAGGAGTCATGTCTCCCTGAATAGGCCCTTCCCCTGCCTCTGTACCCTCACCCTCTTCGCCCCATGGATGAGGCTTCCCAGCAGATGCTAAACTGAATAAACAAGGACGAATTGGGATGGCCAGCCCAGCTTTGGCCAAGCTCTTCTGTCTCCTCTGCCAGGGATGGTCACTGTGGCCCACGGAGAGTTTCCAGAGGCCAGCCTGGCTGGAGGTCCCATCCCTCCTCCTGAGGACGCCTCCACACCATTCCCCATTCCGCGCACTTCCAGTCTTGCACGGGCCAAGCGGCCATCAGTCTCCTTTGCCGAAGGCACCAAGTTTGCGCCACAGAGTCGCCGAAGCTCAGGGGAGATCTCCAGTCCTCTCCGAAAGCCCAAGAGGCTCTCCCGGGGGGCCCAGCTGGGTCCTGAAAGCCAGGAGGCTGAGGAGTCCATGGGCTCAGAGAAAGCAGAAATGGATGAGACCCTTCCTGGTGCTGCCAGCCCCAGGGATTCAGCCACTGGCCGCCGCCGGCTCCCCCTTGGTGGCCGGACAGTGGCTGAGCGTGTAGAAGCCATTGAGGGCAGTGTCCTGGAGGGCTCAGGCTCTGTGACCACGATCTACATGCTGGCAGGGACACCCCAGTTATCTGAGGGCCCTGTCCGGTCTGTTCTCCGCCGTTTTGGTAGCTTCCAGAAAGGCCAGGCAGAGCCCAAGGTCAAGAGTGCCATCCCTAAGCCTCCACGCCGGGCCCTTAGTCGAAATAAGGGCAGCTCTGGGCTGGCCTCTGGCTCTGCCAGTCAGAGCCCCAGCTTAGCCCCGAATGATGAGCTCACTAGGCCCTTGGAGTCTGCAGGAACTGGGCCAGAGGAAGTGGCCAGGGGGCTAGGGGATGGCACCAAGAGCTCAGGGAGGGCCCAGGAGCTGGCCCCTGAGGGTGGCCCCCAAGAACAGGATCCCCAGAAGCTGGCTGATGGGGAAGGGCAAGAGGAGCCCCAGTATGAGAATGTTGCACCCATCTCTGGGCCACCAGCACCCTGAGAACCTTGAATTTGGAGAGTTGGAAGACTATGGATGGGGGGTAGGCGTCTGAACTGCCCCTGGATCAGATTGTGTTTTGCTGGAAAAAGATCTCAGGGCCAGGAAAGACAGACCAGAGCCTCTGCCCTTTCATGGGGAAACGTCAGAGTTGGAGGCCAGTTGGCTCTGGGCCCTGGCAGTGCTCTGGGAGTGGTCTGGAAGGCCTGGGCAGAGACCCCATAGGGTGGGGTCAGGAAGGGGAAAGAGATGACTGCAGGGACTTTGTTGTCCTGGACTCTGTTTGCCCCCAAAGGCTATTCTTTTCTACATTTGCAAAACATTTTTCTGAAATGGGAAACAACCTAAATGTTTGATGATAAAAGATTGGTTAAAGAAAGATTGCTGGGGCGCCTGGGTGGCTCAGTCGTTAAGCGTCTGCCTTCGGCTCAGGTTATGTCCCAAGGTCCTGGGATTGAGCCTCGCATCGGGCTCCCTGCTCAGCAGGAAGCCTGCTTCTCCCTCTCCCACTCCCCCTGCTTGTGTTCCCTCTCTTGCTGTGTCTCTCTCTGGCAAATAAATAAATAAAATCTTAAAAAAAAAAAAAGAAAGATTGCTTATGATAGGTTCCTAAACAACCACTAAAAATCATGTTGTTTAAGAATATTTAATATGGGAAATATGGGAGACTGTTTATGCTATACTGTTAAGTATAAAAAGTAAGGTTTCTTTTTATAAATTTCATTTCTTTCTGCTTCAGGCTACATGTTTAGAATCCTTCCACTTTGTGTGTATTTTGTGATTGTTTTACAAACTTTTTTTTTTTGTAAAGGATGTATGTGCATAAAAAAGATTTGAGGGAAAGGCATCAAATGGCATTTTTCCTGCCCTGGGAGATGAGACTGTGGCTGATATTTATTTTCTTTGTAAACTTTTGTATTATTTGTAAATTTTCTTTAGTAAACATTCTTTTTACTTTTCTCACTAGATTGAATTTTTAAAAAAAATTATAAAAAACAATGTTCTTTGTTTAAAATAAAAAAGTACTAACATTACAGACATGTATAAAGTAAAAAAGAGATTTCCCTTTTCCTCAGAGGAGCCTGAGGGACAGGGTAGGGACCTGACTTACTTGTCACTGAATGTCTTTTGGTCTTGTTTGAGTTCTTTTCTCACATATTTGAATTACCTAGTCAGGACAGAAACAGTGGCTTCTCCTTCTATCCCAGTGCTCAGAGAATCTCGCAGTTTAGATCCTTCCTTTCAGAGGTTTTTCTGGGTACATGAAAACAGAAGATCATATCGTTATCCAACTTGCTTTTTTACTTAACAATGTATCCTGGTTATATTTTGATGTCAGTATACATTAAGCTACCTCTTTTTATAAAAAATGGCTGCATGGAATTCCATCATGTGGGATAGCACAGGTTATTTAAATCATCCCCTACCTGTGGAGATTTGGGTCGTTTCTAATCATTTTGATACAATAAATGATGCAGTGTACTACTTTGTCCATATTTCTTTTTGCACTGTGCAAGTTTTTCTGTAGAAGAGATTCCTAGAAGTGGAATTGCTGGGTATAGGATAAGACATTAAATATTTGGATACTTATTTCAGATCACCCTCCAAAAAAGTTACATGGTTTTGTATTCTTACAAATGATGGCAAGATCTATTTCCCCACGCCTAGTCTGATAGGTTGAAATGGTATCTCATTATTTTAGCACAATAAAAATAATAAAGTGATAACATGCTAAAGCTTCTTAAAAAGTTAAAATCTTTGTACAGATAAAAGGGTTTTTTTTTTTGCTTTTGTTTTTTAACCATCAAAAATTATATCATTAAAATGTGAATTTCTATGATTATTCTAAGTTTGAGCTTCTTTTTGTATCTTTAATAATTATTTGTGTTTTTTTCCTATGAGTTATCTGATTATATTCTTTCCCCAATTTTCAACTGAGGTGTTCATCTTTTCATCATTGATTTATAAGTGCCTATGTATATCAAGGATATTAATTCTTTGCCCCATTTGTGATTGGTCATTTAATGCTGTTTGTAGTTTCTTTCTTCTTTCTGTATAGAAATTAAAAATTTTAAATTTAGACAGTCTTTTTTTTTTTTTTGGTGGGCAGCAAGGCAAGGTTTATTGAGTGACAGCAAAGTGTAGGACAAAGCTCCTGAGGAGGGAGGGGACCGGAGAGGGTTGCCACCCGAGTTTTTAAGTCTAGGGGGTTTTTTGGGTTTGTTGGCAGGCTGTTTTGATCTGATTGACCGTCCCGGTGCCTGTCATCCAGTCAGGTTTTTGTCACAAGGGAAAGGGAGGAGGGCTCCTTCCAGAGTGGTGTAAAATCCTTTTAAGGATGGTTTCCCCTTAGGGTGGGGCCCCTTTAGACAGTCTTTTTCTGTTTGACGTCTGAGTTTTTGTTTTTTTTTTTAAGATTATTTATTTGAGAGAAAGAGAGAGAGAGAGAATGAGAGAGCACCAGCAGGGGGAGCAGCAGAAGGAGAGGGAACCCTGGACTCCCCACTGAGCTGAGCAGGGAGCCCGAAGCAGGGCTCGATCCCAGGACCCTGGCAACATGACTTGAGCCAAAGGCAGATGCTTAACCAATTGAGCCACCCAGCCACCCCTTGACTTCTGAGTTTCACATCATGCTTAGTGGAAAGGCCTTCTCTACCCTAAAATTAGTGAAATAATCATCTGCATTTTCTTCTGGTACTTTAGTGGTTTTATTTCTTTATGATTTGCCAGCAGTGCTGGTGTTGGGGCTTTAACACCCTTGACAAAAAGACTGAGAAAAGAAACCCAGAATTTCATTCAAATAGCCATGGATTCAAATCTCAGTTCTGATAATACTTGTGACTTTGAAATGGTATTTAAAACCTCCGTTTTTTCATCTGGGGACTTTGGAATGGGGATCCTGGCCATCTCCCAGAGTTATTGTAGGGATTAAATGACATAAACTACATAAAGCACCTGGGAAATTTTTAGTTCTCCATAAAGGGTAATTACTATTCTCATCACCATCGTTCTCCCAGCTTTGAATCCTTTGTCCCAAGAAGCTGATACTTCCACCCCTTTTCATTTGTTCATGTTTTCACTCAACAAGTCCAATATTGTGCATCTGTTTTGTGCTTCTGTGTTAAGGGCTGGTAGACAAAGCTGAGTAAGACATAGTTCTTGCCCCTAAATATTTGTTCATAGTCAGTGGGAAAAGGGAGGGACAAATAGAGGAACAGATTAATTATAAAACAGTGCAATCAGTGGACTAAGATAGTAAAGAATATATTGGGGAGTGGTTAGGGAAGGCTTCCTGAAGGAGGTGCTGTCCAAGAAGGGTCTATGTTTGAAGGCCAGAGGTGAGAGTAAGGCACCTGCAGGCACCACAAGCAATTCCATGTGATTGGAGCATCTAACTTCTGGCCAGTCAACCAGCCTCTAGGTGGAGGAAAAGACTGGTAGGGACTGTGTGGGTTAGGCAGGAGAACTTGAACTTTATCCTACAGGACAAATGGTAGAGAAGAATTGAGCGGAGGTCAGATTTACTAAGGTCAGATTTACCTTTCCGACAGCTCACTGGGATGGGGTTGGGTGAAGAAATGTATCTGAAGGGCTGAGATTGGAGGCTGGATGAACAGCAGTTGCAGTCCTAGGGACACAGGCAAATTAGATAAACATTTTAGGAGATATGGCTGTATTGGTGGGATGGGGGTGGGGTGAAGGAGAGGGAGAATGATGGAGAATTTAAAACAAATTTCAAATATTTGTTGAAAAGATGGTTCACGGTATCAAACTTCGGTAGGTAGTGGTGCTATTATCTGAGAAAGAATGAGAGGGACAGTTTTGGGGGTAGAACGTGAATTATGTTATTTTTTTAAAAGATTATTTATTTGAGAGAGAGAGAGAGCACGAGAGAGAGCATGTGGGAGGAGGGGCAGAGAGAGAAAATCTCAAGTTGACTCCCCACTGAGCAGGGAGCCAGAGGTGGGGTTCAATCCTATGACCCATGAGATCACAACCAGAGCCGAAACTGTATGACCGATGAGATCACAACCAGAGCTGAAACCAGGAGTTGGAGGCTTAACCAACTGAGCCACCCAGGTTCTCCGAAAGTGAATTATTTTAGAGGTATGTTTGAAACAGTTCAGAGATGTGTATGGAACAGCTGCCTGGAAACGTTCCTCAGGCAGGTGGCCGTAAGGAGGGAGGTAAGGACTGAAGTTTATCAAGTGGCAGTCCCAGTGAGTGCGTGAGATTCTGCGGGGTGGGTAACCGGATAGGTAACCAGCCAGGATCCCCCAAGCCCACAGAGCCTGGCGTGGTGTAAGCAAGGTTGCCAGCGGTGGGTTCACGGCGGCAGGGGGCGCACTTGGATGCGGGGACGTGAAACAGGAGGCTGCTGAGGCTCCCAGGGTCCTGGAATAAGTTAGCTCCCAGAGTGTGCCAGGGAGACCTAGCTGAATCTGGGGTAGACCGAGGGTCTTCTGAGATCCGGCTAGCGGCTCTGATCGGGGACACGCATCTGGGCTGCCGAACCTCCCCAGTGCCCGGGCTCCATCCCCCTGCCCTAGCTCTCTGGGGGCAGGAGCATCTCTTTGATCAGATTGGAAGTCCGGAGCCCTCCCGACTCCACATGCTCTCCCAGAGGCGCTGCCCGCCGCGTCACCAAGTAGAGAGGGCCCTTGAAGTTGACGTCCAGGAATGGGACGTAAGAGGGTGGAAGTGGTGCAAGTCAGTGGAGATGGAATGGTCAACTTTGCGTAGAGATCCCCAAGGGGACCAAGGAGAGCAGGAAGGGGAGGCAGTCTGGATGGGAGCAGACCGTCCTAGGGTACAGACAAGTCCGAAACTTCCACCTAGGGATCCCCAAAGGCCATCTTCCAGGGACCGGGCAAATGGCACCCAGGAGAGGGGTCCGTGAATCAGGAGAGCAGGGAAGAGGCACACCACGCCTGGACAGGGGTCCGGGGATCCGGGATGTGCAGACAGCGCCTGGATGGAGGACACTGGGGGCAGGTGAGCGAGGAATCAGAACACAAAGCCCGAGGCAGCCGGGGATGGCAGCGTTGCGTGGGAGAAGCAACCGAGGCGGCGGGAGCGGAACGACCCACACGCAGCCAGAGCATCGGGACGTGGTGCCCAGATCAGAGGGGAAGATGGGGACTACTTAAGCGGGCCGGAGGAGAAGGGAGCGCAAGAGCCCAGCTGGGTGTCAGAAGGCGACAGGCACGCAGTCCGGAGGGTACCGGAACATCGACCGGAGGAACTTGACCCAGGTGGGGCTTCTGAGTAAGGCTCTGGAGAGACGTTGGGGCAATGCCCCCGGGGATTCCCAGCCCGGCTGTGACTCCAGCTGAAGGCGGCAGAGGAGAGGCACGACCCGCCGCTGCCCCTGCCCCCCCACCCCCCTCGCCCCAGCTCTCTTGTTTGTCTCCAAGTCCGGCCGGAACCGGCTTCTGCTCGCCGCCGGGCGGGCGGGCGGCTGCTGATTGGTCAATGCCTGTTTCCAGCCCTCACTCAGCCAATCAGCGTGCGTCAGTGTTTTCATCTCGGGTTGGAATAAAAGCGCTGGAATAAAAGGAGGCAGAAAAGGCGCCGGCCGGGCCCGATACACGCTTGTAGGAGCCGGGTGAGCTGGATCTTGGGGACCTGGGTCCTGGGCAAAGGTGCTAGGGGGACAGAAGGCGCACGAATAGGGGCATAGAGAGAAGACGTGTGACCGATGAGCCGCCAGGAAAGAGATGACGAACAGAGGACACTGCTAGGAGATGGAGGGACGGGGATCCGCTTCCATGGGAACAGACTAAATGCCGAGGAAACAGCCCGGGAGGGGGGTCGCGCAGGTGGCTCGCGCCGCCGGTTTGAACCGGCTTCGCCTCTCCCATGCGGGGTTCGCGTGGCCGCAGCGCCTAGCGACCTAGACGGCGGCCAATGGCGCCGCAGTTTCTAGCCGTCAGGCCAATGAGCGGGCCGGGGGCGGGCCGTTCTGGACGCCGTGCGCTGATCTTGTGGTTGAAGGAACCAGCTCTGAGGAAGGGTCTGGAGTGCGGGCGGGAGGGCGCCTGTCAGGGTCCCAGGGAGTGGCAGCCCCCAGGTATGGCCCTGCCGAGGTATCCGGACCTAAGGTGCCTCTCCTGCCAGTCTCCAAGCTGTGTCAAAGCTGCGGAGAGCCAGGTTTAATTCCACGTCCCTGAGCCTGCCTTAGTCCCTCCTGTCTCCATGCCTCGGGTTACCTCGGAACCAGCCGAGGGAGAGGTCTCCCTGCCGGGCCGGGGCCGCTGTCCCGTAGCTGAGCGCAGACGCGCGAGCCCGCCGCGGACAGGCGGGCCCAGGACCCGGGCCGGGCTGGGGCTTCCTTCGCCGCGCGCACCTACCGCCTGGGCCGCGGAGGGGTGACAAGCGCCGCGCGCTGCGGCAGCGGCCCGGGTTGGCCGCACGGGCTGGGCAGGGCCGGGCGCTGACGCCGAGGTCTGTGTGCAGGTGGCTGCCGAGCCCGGAGCCGAAGCCGGAGCCGGGCCTCCGCGCCGCGCCATGGCGCCCACCCTGGCCACTGCCCATCGGCGCCGCTGGTGGATGGCCTGCACAGCCGTGGTGGAAAACCTCCTCTTCTCGGCAGTCCTCCTGGGCTGGGGCTCGCTGCTCATCATGCTCAAGTCGGAGGGCTTTTACTCGTACCTGTGTACTGAGCCAGGTGAGACGGGCGGCTCGGGCTCGGGTTCGGGGTGGTTCCCGGAGTGGGAGCTTTGGGAGAGGGCGAGACAGCCCTGAAAACCCGGCCAGCGATACCCCCTCGCTGCGCAGCACCTCCCCTTGAGCAGAAGCCCCATTTGATCCTCAGCCAGCTCTGCCGGGTACGTGTCATTGCCTCTGTTTTGTGGATGAAGAAACTGAGGCGCAGACCGATCTTCTGGCTTGCCCAAGGCCACACAGCTGACTGCGGTAGAGCCAGAATCCCCCAAGTCCAGGGTGTTCTTCCCGCCGCCTAAGGAACATTGCAGGACTCCTCTCCTTCCAGTGCGTAGCACATCACTTGTCTTACACTAAATATGTGGCTCCCTGACTGTGAGAAAGAGGAACTCCTGACTCAGTGGCTGGGGTGCAGAAAGAGAGAGGAAGTGGCTTGGCCTCCACCCCACTGAAGATTCATCTGGAATCTAGATGTGTTTTAGTCAGGCCATTATGGAGTCTCTTAAGGGCATGTCAGCTACAATTTCTTGTCTATTTTTGCTGCTTTATGATTTTCCAAAGGACATTTCCTCCCACAGGCTCTGAGAACATCCCAGTGGCCTTCTATCTGCACGCCATCGTGGAGGGAGGCAAGGCGGGTATTTAGGGAAATAACACTGGTTCTGTCCTCTGTCTTTGCCACACCATTGGTGTTGCTGAATACAGGCTGAGGATGCTTGTTTATAAGGAATCTAATCCCCACTCCTACCTTCACACCCCCCTGACCCCGTCTGAGGATCCTAATTGCTGTAGATCAGTAGATTCAGCCAAACAGTGGGACCCAAGTGGCTCCCCACCTCTACCCTCCTACCCCCTTCCTAGGTAACCTTGATAAGAAATGTTTCCTTCTGCCCTCTGCTGTCCCCAGCAGTGGCTACCTAATAGTTGAACTCTGTAATGTCTCTTCCCAGTGCCTTTGTCAGCCAGCCCCTGCGTGAGTCCCCTTAGAGGGAGATAGCCCAAGTTTGACCCTCTGAATCACACCACTGGCATGCCTTTTCCTCTTAGCATTCTAAACTGGGGGGAAGAGAAAGCATTGGACCAGCTCATGCTGCCTGTAACCCCATGTAGAGTCCTTGTTTCCCGTTCCTGATAGTCCCAGGAGATTTCTGAGTGTTTCAGTCTCTAGGGAAGCTTTGCTGGACAGGTTAAGGGCAGGAGAAACGGAGGGGATGCAGAGGTCACCTGGGAGAGGGCAGAGAGCATATCATTTATAACCTTTAGCCTTTAGCTACTCAGAAATATTTCCTAATAGCCTAAGGGTTCTTGGCAGACCTTTCCGCACATCAGCAAGAAATCTTGGGAGATGGGAGAGTCACTCAGACCTTGTTCCTTGAACAAGCTTTCTGCTTTGCCCAGGAGATGTTAGCAGATTAATGACTCTGGAAGGAGCAGTTCGGAGTGTTTGGCTCCTCCTCTCCCTCCCTCTCTCCTCCGTTTTAGATCATGACCCTTCCTGCCTCCCTCTTTGATGGATTCATTCAGGCTGCACCGAGGGTTTTAAAAACAGAGAGAAACAGCATCATCCCCAGATGAAACTTTCAGCGTCTCGTCCAGACTGAGGGACTGTTGTGGTTGATTTGGGGGGTGGGGAGGAACCTACTGTACAAGGTCAGATTCTAGGTTTTTTTCCTGAGATTGTCCACTGATTTAATTTATTTTATGGTCTTGGCAGCACTGGGGCTGGTCACTTCATTCTTGCCTCAGCCTTGGCTTCTTCCGCCGTCTGAAGGGGGAGGAGTTGCTGAGATTGTGGCGACACAGTGCTGAGCTGGTGCTGAAGCCCGTGAGAAGCTTGACCCGTCCCTCCTATAAACCAAAGTGAAGGTGAAGGGTCAGGGTGGAGGTTGAACATCAACTTCTTATCCCGTGCCTTTGCCCCTGCCTTTGATTTTGTTTTTTCTGACTACCTGGCAAACCTGCTGACCCAGCATCCTGGATGGACAGCCCTGCTGATTCCACATAGCTTATCTCTCTGGCCTCCCTGCTCCTTGCTTCTTGGAGTCCAAGTAGCCTGTTGCCTTTTGGAGGCAGGAGTCTCCTCCATGCCTTGCCTCACTGGGAGTGCTTGGAGGAGTTAGGGTCAAGGTTTCTGCTCAGGTCTAATATTTTCAAGCTTGGTGGATGGCTGACTGGCAGAGAAGCAGTTGGGCCGTTTATGGAATTTATCGTATTAGACTTGTGAAAAGCTGACTGGTTTGCAGCTGCTTGAGATGCAAATTCGTCAGCTTTTTGTTGCTTGTAGGACCTTTGCTTTGAGTTGTTCTCTCAAGAAAATTTGCCTAAGCCTGTTGAAAGGTTCTCAGAACTCATTCTTGGGACTCCAGCCAGAATCTGGCCCTGGACACGGTGTTGGGTTCCAGTGTGGTGAGGTGGGAGAACGAAAGAACCTGTTTCTCTGCTGCCTCTCAGCTCTTTCTGCCTGGCCCACCACATGAGATTGATAAGGACCCGTGCCCCGCATTTGGGCTCCGCCTCCCCAGCCCCCCCTGGTGTGGATAGGAGGCTGACTGGCTTCCCAGCCTAGGAAGTACGGGGCTTTCCCAGAACTGTGTCCTTTTGGCCTCCGGATGACCGCCATACCTACCCACTCTTGACCTCTTTCTTCATTTTCCCTGTCATCTGATGGCCTGCTTGGACAGGGCCAGGTCAGGGGGCTGTTAATCTCCTCTTCATCTAACCTACATGTCTAGTAAGCATTTATTGAGGTATTGTGCTCGGGGTGCAGTCCTGGCCCTCAGGGAGTCTGTAGTCCACCAGCATCAAACACACAGACCATATACTTCCCAAGTGGTGGTCCGGACTCCAGCGAGAGCAGTGGGGATCTGGTTCAACTTGAGTGGGAGGGCCTCTCTGATGTTTAGGCAGAAACGTGGAGGGCAAGAGAGGTGAGTCGGGAGAGGAGGGGGCAAGAAGAGGTGGGAGGGGGCCAGGGCCCACAGGGCCTAGGAGGCCACTTGGGGAAGTTGGATTTTATTCTCAAGGCAGGAAGAAGTGACAGAGGCAGAGGAGGGTGACGATCAGATTCACCTATTAGACTCTTAGGAATTGTTGAGGTCTTGCCACACACTGGGCATGTGTGGGGTGGGAGTCGTGGCCTCTGCCTGAGGAAGTCACAATCCGGCTCATCCGTGGACACCAAGGCTGACCTGAGTGCTCTGCTCTTGACCACTGCAGTCTCTCTGCGTGTGCTGACAGGCGAGCCTTACCCCTCACGAAACACTGCAGGAAGCTGGTCCCCTGGGCCCCGAGGGGGCAGAGGGCTGCGGTCAGGCAGGGAAGCAGAGCCAGGCCTGGTCCCCCGCACATGGGCCGAGGCTGCAGATGTGGACAGGAGACATTCCCTGCTGCTTGGAGGCCCTTTTTTTTTTTTAAGATTTTGTTTATTCGACAGAGAGACACAGTGAGAGAGGGAATACAAGCAGGGGGAGTGGGAGAGGGAGAAGCAGGCTTCCCGCCGAGCAGGGAGCCCGATGCGGGGCTCGATCCCAGGACCCTGGGATCATGACCTGAGCTGAAGGCAGTCGCTCAACTGACTGAGCCACCCAGGCGCCCTGGAGGCCCTCTTTTAATGGTCTCCTCCTCATGCAAAGGCTGCTGGCTTTTGAGAGCTTTTGAAAACCCACCCTTTTACTTGTATTGCTGTGAATGTGACTGTTTCCACTAGCCCTACTCCCACCCCCCACTCCCGGGTTTATTTTGGATTTAAAAAAAAAACAAACAAACCATTCTGTAGCAGCGGGGTAAGAAGGTCTGAAGGCTGGTGCCCACAGCCTTGCAACATGTCAGAGAAAGGAGCTGGCGCCCTCAGCCTTTCCTACCAACCCTGCCTTTCTTCTTCCCATTTCATGACCCACTTTCCCTCTCCCACATCCGCTGGCCCCACCTGCCTTCGTGGTGTTGCATTAAGGTTCTGTCCAGCTTGGGTTGACTTTCAGGGAGGATCTTGGGGGCAGTCCCATTCACACTGGGCGTCATTAAGGGCCACCTGGTGCTGTCCCTGACACGGTGACAGCCTTGTGTGTCTCCGTTCCTTCCGCATATTCTCTCTGAAAGCCTCTAACCCAGGTAGTCCAGCATCAGCACAGCCTAACGGTTAAAAGCAGGAACTTAGAAGCCCAGCAGCCTGGATTCAAGTCCGGCTTCTCCATGATGTACTATCTATGAGACATCGGGCAAGCGACGTGGCCGTTCCAAAGCTCTTGGTGTGCTGGTGTGGAGTATGGGTGGGGATGAGAGAGCACTAAGTGACACGGAACGAATACCACTGAATAAGTGGCCGGCACACAGAGGCAGTCTGTGGCCACAGCTCGGGGCTAGGCTCCGGCCTACCCAGGATGGCCCGCTGACTGTCTGTGTCCTGCCTTTTGTTTGCTCTGCTTCTGAGGCTGACCTCTCACCTACATCCCCCTGTTGGACCTAGATACTGCTTCCTGTTGCCGGATAGACTAAGGATTTGGGAACGAGACAGGAGATCCTGGGGCAGGGACCATTGTCAGGGAGGTCCAGGGGCCTGCATCCTGGGTGGGTGGGTGGGGGGCTCAGTAAGCAGTCAGAGAAAGGGGGCTGCTCAGGAGTTTGGAGGAGCCTCCAGCCCAGTGCCCCTTTCTCCTTTAAGCATATGCAGCCAGTTGTTCAGCTCCCCATTCCCTTTGTTTCTCTGGGGTGGGAGGAAACCCCTCTTTGACCCAGGGATGCCAGGGGAGCCCGAGTGGGGTCATAGCACCCCCTTTTGTCCTCTACTTTCACTGTACAGATTGTGTGTGAGTCTTCTGCGAGGAGGCCTGAACAGTGCAGGCATTGTTCTCTCTTCCCGGCCCCTCAGCAGCCTCACAGCAATTCGGCACACTCTGGCCACACCAATTCCTTGCCTGTCCTCTTGGTTCACCTTCCCAGCTGGGCTGGGCCAGGCCACTCTGGCCACCCACGGAGAGGCATCTGTTTGATAAACAGGTGCAGGTGAGGTGCAGAACAGGCTGGGCTGGGGCAGGCCTGCGCTCTAGGCTGGGAGCAGAGGGGCACCCTGGGGATTGACACTTCTTTGGTGCTTATCTGTTTGTGTCTCTCCTGGCCCACAGTGGCCCAGGTGGGAGCAGAGAGGGAGGAACAGCCTGGGTGTGGCTGTGTTTGGGCATCTGCCGGATCTGTGATTATTCATGTGGGCTGTTTACTGCCAACAAAGCTGGGCTCATCAAAGATTTAGTCTCCTCTAGGAGCAAGGGACTCTCTTGCATTGCTTCATGGGCAGACAAGAGAGGCCACTGAGACTCCCTACCCCAGGCTTATCTGTTGCTGGACATCACTGCCTAGAGGCAGGCGCGCAGGGGTCAGGCAGTCCAGTTGGCAGGGATTTTAAAGAGAGAAAGCTGGAGATGCCTGGGTGGCTCAGTCGGTTGAACGTCTGTCTTCATTCGACTCAGGTCATGAACCTAGGGTCCTGGGATCGAGTCCCACATCGGGCTCCTTGCTTAGCCTGGGAGGAGACTGCTTCTCCCTCTGCCTGCTGCTCCCCCTGCTTGTGCTCACCCTCTCTATCTGACAAGTAAATAAAATCTTTTCTTTAAGGTTTTGGTTTTTTTAAACAAATAGTTTATTTATTTATTTGAGAGAGAGAGAGAGCACGAGTGGGGAAGAGAGGGAGAAGTAGGCTCCCCCACCGAGCAAGGAGCCCGACATGGGGTTCGATCCCAGGACCCTGGGATCATGACCCCAGCCGAAGACAGACACTTAACCGACTGAGCCACACAGGCTCCCCTAAATAAAATCTTCAAAAAAGAGAGAGAGAGAGAGAGCTGGTGGCCCAAAGTGTATATAAGTCCCTGTTCCTATGTGTAGTGGCTCCAGGATGAAAGATGGGGGACAGGGCGCCTGGGTGGCTAAGTCGGTTGAGCATCTGCCTTTGGCTCAGGTCATGATCCCAGGGTCCTGGGATCGAGCCCCATGTCGGGCTCCTTGCTCAGTGGGGGAGCCTGCTTCTTCCTCTGCCGCTCCCCCTACTTGTGCTCTCTATCTCTCTGTCAATTAAATAAATAAAATCTTAAAAAAGAAGACGGGGGACAGATACTCTTCCCTCCATTCCTGCCTCTCCTCATGAGTGCCCTCGTCTAGTTATATCTAAACAATTCAAGATGTTTCCACCGCTATCCCCAGTTATGGCAAGTCAGAGGGACTGCCTTGAGTACATTGCCTTGGGATTTATCTTCTCTCTTGTGGCGAGTACAGTCTTGGATTTAGGGGTCCAGCTCTGGGGAAACCAGGGGCGGACACCCTGGGGCCTCTACTCAGAAACAGTGCTGCCTGGCTCCATCTGTTTGTTACCTGCCCTGCTCTGGCTCCCCGCGTGCAGCCGCAGACCCCAGAACGGCCCAAGCCCTGAGTCCTTTTGTGTTCTTTAGTGCAGTCACAGGCTCCAGACCCTGTGTGGCCACAGTCAGGGTTCACAAGCCAATGATCCTGGACCCCGAGGTGCCTTTTCCACCCTTCCACTCTGACACCTGCTCTGCTTTGCTCGTATCCGCACACCAACCTGGAAACGGCCGTTGTGGTGTGGAGACCCTGTCTTCCCACTTCACGTCCAGTTCCTGTTGCTGCTGGCCGCCAGCCGTCACCTGAAGCCAGAGCCAGCTTGAGGGGCGGCTCCGCCTTTGCAGAAGCTACCCCGCCGGGGATGAGCAGCGTGTGTGGGGGTTCTGACCGGGGTGCTGATGGACTCAGATGGTCCCGTTGGTCATGTGTTCTGGCTGTCAGCAGAGTGGGGCCTCTTTTAGGAAACAAAGTGGCAGGGATTGGGGGTGGGGAGAGAACCCGGCTTGTGGCTCCTTAGGTTTAGTTTCTGTGGTTTCGGGAGGTTGACCTCCTGCCTTTTATCTCCTTAAATCCCCTCTGTCTTCACCTTGGTTCCATACATCCTATTTCCTTTCTTTTCTCTGCATCCTTTTGGCCATCATGATCTGATTCCATGACTTCATCGTTTTCATTCATTCAGTAAACACCCGCTGTACACCAGGACCTGGGCGAGGGGCTGGGGACATGGGCCCCCAGCCAGTGGGAGACGAGACACAAAGTCCTGCTGCACACACAGGGTTGTGGAACCCTGCCCCCAGTTCCTTTGTCCAGCTCTGCCGCCAGCCAGTTACACCATCCCAAGCCTCCCATAATAGTGATGATAATAATAGCAATGTGTAGCTGTTGTTTATTGAGCACTTTCTATGTCCGTGTGAGCTCTAGAATGTTGTCCGGATTTCCTCATGTATCTTCCACCTGACTCTAGGAGGTAGATACAACTATTATATTGTGCCATTTTACAGATAAAGAAACTGAGATAGAGTGAGATTAAGTCCTTTTTCCAAGGTTATTCAAGTAGGAAGTAGAGGAACCAAAATTGAAACCCAGAGGCCAGGTTCTGGCACCTCACCCTCAGTCGATGTGCCCCCAGCAGGGCTTGTTAGTTAGAGGTTGGCATATAGCATGATTCACCCTCAGTGCATCCTTTTCCATGACCTTGGGGCAGCCCTGGGAGGCCTGGGCAGGCCTTTGCAGACCTCAGCTTTACAGCCCTGGCGCCAGAGGGCCGCAATCGGGAGGCGGGCAGTTATCGGGAGAAAGGTGTTTCCTTGACTCTCCCAGTGTGACCTCGCATCTAATCAGAGGCTGCTGGTCTCTGGCAGGATTAGTCAGCATCTCTAACTAGCAGTGCCGGGAGAAGGAGAGGCTTCCTCTGCCGCCTTCCGGCCTGGGCTCCACCCTCCCGCCCGCGGCTGCTGCAGCACTTCGTCCTCCCTATTTTTCGTTGTCTCGGTGCTGGGTGGACTTTGGAGGGGGGATTAGAGCCGAGATTGCAGGCAGCACACGTGTGGCCACAGGGGACAGCAACACTTGACCCCAGCAGGGAAAGTAAGAAAGGTGGACCTCAACAAGTGAAAGCTAATGACTTGGGACTGTCTTATAAAAACTTCTCCAAGGGGTTCAGTGGCACAGTGTCTGGGGTGCTTGATGCTGTGAAAATACCAGGGGGAGGTAGCAGATGGCTTATATGCTTGAGAAGTTTCCAGTACCTAGTAGTGCAGGAGGTCCTCTCACTCTTCCCCTTGGTTGACCGAGGAGGACCCGGGCACCGCAGGGACACCGGCAGCTTGTCCCTCCCGGGTGGTCTAGGATCGAGCCCTGACAGACTGGCTGCTGTCTGTTTCCATGGACAGAGCTGCTGAGAAGGTTTGGGCTGGCCTGTGGCCCCAGAGCCTAGGCTGGGTCCTGAGGCGTACGCTTCTCCGGTGTAGGTTGCTCTAGAACGGGAATCCCAACCCGGGGCTCAGGCATGCTTCAAGGGACACAGGAGACCCCTGAAACCGTGGGCAAGCCTTTGCGTGCCTTTTCTGAGGAGGAGGAGGAGCATAGCTTCCTTTATTGGATTCTCCAGAGGGTTTGCGACCTCCACAAAAGATAAAAGCCTCTGCATTATCGCTCCAAGGGGCCAAGTGGACAGCCGAGCCTGCTTGCAGTAGCCAGAGCCAGCCCTGCCATTTCCAGTGGAGTCTGCATGTGCATCTGCCCCTCTGATCTTTGGGAATCCCTGCCTCCACGCTGTGATCAAGTTTCCCTCCCTGTTCACACACAGAGACTGTCACCAACGGCACAGTGGGGGGCACAGCGGAGCCGCAGCAGGAGCACGAGGAGATAACCTGGATGAATGGCTGGCTCACCTGCAAGGCCCAGGATGAGATGCTAAACTTGGCCTTCACCGTAGGCTCCTTCCTGCTCAGTGCCATCACCCTGCCTCTGGGCATCGTCATGGACAAATATGGCCCAAGGAAGCTCAGGCTACTGGGCAGGTCAGTGCAGGGGTTGGGGGTGGGCAGGTGGCACTCCTGGGCTGAGATCCCCAGTCGGGAATCCTGGTTCCTGCGATCAGGTGCACTGTGGAGCTCCCTAAATGCTCAGAACCCAGAGCGGGGTTCCTGTCCATTCTGCCACCCGCTTAGTAGGACTGTGACCCCTGCCGTGTGCCAGTGCTGTATAAAACAGGCTCAGGGCCCCAGGCCCGCCTGGGCAGGCTTGCAGCTGCTTGCCGTTAAGAACACTGGTTTCCACAGTCTTTTTTTTTTTTTTTTTTTTAAGATTTTATTTATTTATTTGACAGAGACACAGCGAGAGAGGGAACGCAAGCAGGGGGAGTGGGAGAGGGAGAAGCAGGCTTCCCGCCGAGCAGGGAGCCCGATGCGGGGCTCGATCCCAGGACCCCGGGATCATGACCTGAGCCGAAGGCAGTCGCTCAACCGACTGAGCCACCCAGGCGCCCTCCACAGTCTTTTTGACCTTATACCTCCCTCAGAAAAAAAGGTTGTGAACACGTACCTCCATTATAAGCATGGAATTATCAGTCACATACACATCTGCCATTCTTAATGTTCTATGTGCTTTATAACGCATGTACCAAAAAAAGGTCAGTTAAAGTGGCTAAGATTAAAAATGATAAAATGGAAGTGCTGCTCCTTCTGCTACTCCCAGCACTGCAGTGAATCATCCTGCGCTCCTCCCGAGGTACGCGTCCCTGGTCTTAAAGCTCCAGGCTGCCACACTCGGAGTCCGTCCACCAAGCAGCTGGTCCTCTCAGGCCACGGTCCTCCCCAAACCAGTTCCCCTGGGAATGATCATCCGCAGGGCAGTGGTTTGCCATGGGTGAGACCCGTGACCGTGAAGGGAACGGGTGGAGGATCAGTCTCATCCATTCTTTGGAGCTGAAGAGGCCTTTGTCCTCAGGATGGAGCTAAGCAGAGAGGATTCCAAAGCCGCCACTCATCTCCCTCATGCCCAGTGGGGTTCTGTCACTCGCCTGGCAGAGAGGGCGTAGGAACCTGGGGAAAGGATCGTGCCCTCTCGCTTCAGAGCCGTGGCCTCTCCAGTCTGAGGATGGGAGGAGGCGGTGCAGTGTGGTGTTTACCGGATCTGCCTTTGGGCCTTAAATTCTAGCTTAGACACCTGCTAGCTAGGAGACTTTTGAAAATGTGTGTCTTTTTTTTCTTTGTTTTTTTTATTTTCTTCATCAATAAAATGGAGCCAATTATACTCCTTAGAATTGTTAAGTGAGAGAATGTATGTGAATTTTCTGAAGGCCTCTGACCGATAGTAAATACTTCCAAAGAATACTATTAACCAGAACAATTATACTAAATAATGTACTATTTCTGCTTGTTTTTAGTGCCTGCTTTGCTGTCTCCTGCTTGCTGATTGCATATGGAGCGAGTAACCCAAACTGTGAGTATGCTTTTCCTCTACCTTTTTGTTAGGGGCTGGGGAGAGAGTGCCCAGAGGTGCTCCCAGGCCCACCTGCTCTAAAAAGCCGTGCCAGGCCTGGTGCTCACTGCTCAAGTTAGAGGGCATGCCTGTTAGCCTTCACCCAGTTACTTGTGTTAAATGGGTGGCTTGGTAAGCCAGCAGTCACTCCGGACCGACGTCTGAGAGAAGCTCCTCGGGTGTATGGTAGTCCCATCCCAGCACCAAGCCAGGCCGGTCCCCGATGGCCAAGCTGATGGCTAAGCTGAGATGAGTTCTAAGAACCAGGCCAGCTGAGGGGTCTGTGCTTAAGTTGGGAGCTGAGTCCCCTGAGGCAGCCCAGGCCAGCACTGTAAAGATGGCTTAGAAGCTGGAGCGCCTGGCTGGTGCAATTGGAAGAGCATGCGACCCTTGATCTCGGGTCGTGAGTTCGAGCCCCACGCTGGGCGTGGAGCCTACTTTAAAAAAAAAAGTGGGGGGGCGCCTGGGTGGTTCAGTCGTTAAGCGTCTGCCTTCGGCTTGGGTTGTGATCCTGGGATCAAGCCCCGCATCGGGCTCCCTGCTCAGCGGGGAGCCGGCTTCTCCCTCTCCCTCTGCCTGCTGCTTCCCCTGCTTGTGCGCGCGCTCTCTCTCTCTGTGTCAAATAAATAAATAAAATCTTTAAAAAAATAAAAAAAAAAAGGCTTAGAATCCAACTGGTATCCAAGCCTGTTCAGTGGAGCTATTGCTTCAAGGACTTTCAGAACAAACACCAAAATCTTAGCTGGGCTCATCCACTAACTTTTGAGCACCTGTATTTTTGGTTTCAGTGAAGCAGCTTCTTTAGGCCTCTGGCGTGCTGCTAGGCTTAGTGGACAAAGAGGGGTGGGGATACACCGTTGGCAGGAGCCCAAGCTCTGTAAAATAGGCTAGAGGGGCTTGGTGAGGAAGAGGCTGTTGCAGCTCCCCAGGGGTCCGTCACTAACCCCAGATGGCTTGTCATCCATTCCGCTTGCTCCCTGCGAGGCGCTGGGCCAGGCCCTCGCCTCCCTTAAGCTCAGCTGTGGTTCCCCGATTATGAGCTCTCTGTTTCCTTACAGCTCTCTCTGTGCTCATCTTCGTTTCCCTGGCTCTGAATGGCTTTGGTGGGATGTGCATGACTTTCACCTCATTAACAGTAAGTATTGATTTTTTAAAGATCTCTCGTTCAGTCATCACTCTGTGAGTTTGAGGCAGCTTTTGTTGGCTTCAGTTTCCTTGCCTTCCACCTGCCTGCCTATGCCTGGACCTCCTAAGCAGGAGAGGGCTGCTGGGGATGAAGTGGCCTGGCAGCAAAGCCAGTCATGGCCTCCTGGGCTGGGGAGGTCCTGTAGGTAGGTCTGAAGGCAGCCAAGCATGGCTCTCAGAGCAGGCCGAGCCCTTGCCTGCTGACCTTGCCTTAGGTGCTGAGGAAGCCAGCTCACGGGCTGTGTGCTCAGAGAAGACAGGAGCCGAGAGAAAAAGGCTGCCACCCATGTTCTTTTCTCTCATTTTCTTTTCTTTTTTTTTTTTTAAAGATTTTATTTATTTATTTGAGACAGAGAGAATGAGAGACAGAGAGCATGAGAGGGAGGAGGGTCAGAGGGGGAGAAGCAGACTCCGTGCTGAGCAGGGAGCCCGATGCGGGACTCGATCCCGGGACTCCAGGATCATGACCTGAGCCGAAGGCAGTCGCTTAACCAACTGAGCCACCCAGGCGCCCTCTTTTCTCTCATTTTCCACGGCAGCTCTGGCTAACAGTGCAACCTAAAAACAACCCTCCCTTGGAATCTCCCCACCCCGAACTGTTGCCTTTGTCCAGAATGGAATGAAAAACTCAGGGGCGTACATGGCTGCCTCTCTTCTTGGTTTTCTAAATGCCAGCATACAGAGAGCCACCCTGGGGTGGGAGATGTTTTCTTGGGATGCTTGAGTGCCCCCTTATCTATAGCAGCAGAATACCACAGAACGTGCTTCTTTGTGAGGTGAGAGAGGTTGTTGGAAGAAAGGAAGTCAAAGAAGGCCAAAAATGTCTCCCCTAGGAGGAAGAAGGGAACTCTGCAGGCTGGCCCTTCAGAGCTGGCCAGTGGGAAAGAAGTGAGAATACTTCTTCAGAGAGATTTCTGTCTGACAGGAAAGTCTGGCTTGCCTCAGTTTCCCTGTGAGAAGGTTTTTATGACACAGTACCTGCCATCGCCATTTGCAGGGCGCTCCGGTCTCTTCCACTAATGAGTCAGGAGTCCTGCTGTTGAGGGGCTCTTGCTTGGCTTTGAGGGAGCTCTGGGGCTGCTGGTCTTCTCGGAAGGAGCTTGAAGAGGTGCTGGCGTCTGCGTGACCCCCTGCCTGCAGTCTAAGAGCCTGCGGCCAGGGCCAGTGCCTCTTCTTTTCCCCCTTCCTATGCTTTGCCTGGTTAACTTTGTCCCGGTGGGAAGGGGTGACTGTCTGGTGGAAGCCCATGGAAATGGAGAGTTCAGAGAAGTCTGTGTTAGGGGAGAAAGGCACAGCCGGGGCTGTGTATGTGGTATGCTTGGGCTGTAGGTGACACGTAGGTATGGGTGACAATGGGTGTGACTGACACGCACAAATCTGGGAACTCTGGCTGCCTTGTCCTCTGTGATTTGAGGAAGATTGACTTGGTACTCTTTTGTGCATTTTTACTTCTATTTTTTTAACCAGGTAGATTTCTTTTTTATATTTATTTTTATTTTTATTTTTTTTAAAGATTTTATTTATTTATTTGACAGAGAGAGACATAGCGAGAGAGGGAACACAAGCAGGGGGAGTGGGAGAGGGAGAAGCAGGCTTCCCGCAGAGCAGGGAGCCCAATGCGGGGCTCGATCCCAGGACCCTGGGATCATGACCTGAGCCGAAGGCAGACGCTTAACGACTGAGCCACCCAGGCGCCCCTAGATTTCTTTTTTAAACAGCTGTATCCCCCTCCCTCTCAAATTCTCAGGGGAAAACAGATGTCGAAACTGTAAGAAATATTTTAGAACTATCCAAAGTACACAAATCCCACTAAGTTGTGTAAATTTTGTGAAACAAAAGTCATGGTTCTGTTTGTTCTTTGACAGCGTGAAAATGCTTTCATCAAAATGAAAATTAAAATCCTGGCATCATCCCCATTATTTTAGTCATGCTGTGCCTATGTTGTGGTAGTTCTGAATTTTGGGATAAAAAAGAGATGGGTCTTGAATGTCAGGAGTTTATGCTCTGAGATGCAGAAGGATGCTTTATTGTAATAAAGCACAAGACAAATGGGTAAAAACCACCACACCATGAACCACCTTAAAGAAAGCCTGTGGGTGTGGAGGGCACCTGGGTGGCTCAGTCTGTTGAGCGTCCAACTCTTGATTTTGGCTCAGGTCATGATCTCATGGTCCTGGGATCTGGGATCGAGCCCCATGTCGGGGCTCCACACTCAGCCTAGAGTCTGTCTGTCTTCCTCTCTCTCTGCCCCTCCCCCCGCTCGCTTGTGACTCTTGATCTCCTGGTTGAGTTCAGGCCTCACGTTGGGTATAGAGACTACTTAAAAAAAAAAAAAAAGAGAAAAGAAAGAAAGCCTTTAAAATGAGCTTATAGTTGTTATCAAGGAACATTTAGGGGAGGCTAGCAGGCCTATGAGGATTTGTTTTCTGGATTTTTTTTTATGATTATAAACAAAAATGTTTTTATTTTAAGAAGTCAATATTTTAGGAATATAAAGTATAGACTGTAAAATTCTATAACCACACCTTCATCAGTTTAGAATATATCTCTTCAGTATTAAAAAAAAATCTGCATATACCAATGTTATTCTTTTTTGAAAAAAGGCTGTTACAGCTTGCCTTTTTCACTTACTTCTTTCACATGTTTTTCTGCCGGTACTTAGAAATCTACCTTATTATTTTAAACTCTAGAGCTCTACCCCATTATGAAACAGTTTTATGTTATTCTATAATATAGATGTACCATAATTTATTTAACGAGTTTCCTCCTCATGGACACTTGGGTTGGTTTCCAGTCTTTCTGATTTATGATGATGCTAGAGGGAACACACCCCTGTATATACCTTTCTGTAAAATAAATTCCTGGAAGTGGGATTGCTGGCCTTCCCCATAGGTTCCATCCTGATACTATTGTACCAGCATGGATGAGAGTGGCCCTTTCTCCACACCCCTTCCCCAGACCCTGTTATTAGTCTTTTAAATATTACCCAATCTGGTGAAAATGATATACCATGATTTTTTAACATTTTTAAAAAAGATTTTATTTATTTATTTGACAGAGAGAGAGTGCAAGTAGGCAGAGAGGCAGGCAGAGGAAGAGGGAGAAGCAGACTCCCCGCAGAGCAGGGAGGCCAATGTGGGGCTCGATCCCAGGACCCTGAGATCATGACCTGAGCCGAAGGCAGACACTTAACTGACTGAGCCACCCAGGCGTCCCTGTATACCATGATTTTAAGAAAAATTTTCTTTAATTGTTTGTGAGACAGAGCATCTTTCTACCTCTTTTTTGTGGTCATTTGTATTCTGTGACTTGTTTCTTTGTGCGATTTGTCAGTTTTTTCTCCAGGGTTGTTTATCTTTTTTTTTTTTTTTTAAGTGTTTTATAAGAGCTCTTTCATATATGTAAAAAAGTTAACTCTCTTTCTGATTGAGCAAGGGATCTTACCCTAGGGTTTTTAGGCCTCTGGGTGATCATGAATAAGCTTAAGGAAGGCTGTACTTCCCTTGAGATTGTATGCAAGCAAACTGTGTGTGTGCAGGTGCATTTTTCTGCGCAAGTGTCTGTTGCTTTCATCAACCTCTAATAGGTCTGTGTGAAGGTCAAAAGTACTGCAGCAGGAGCATTCCTGTTAGCTCCTCGCTGTCCCACTGGAGTCAAAGGTACACAGGATACACAGTGACCAGGCAAGAAAACCATTTGATCGTTAGCCTCAAGGGTTGGGTTAGCAGAGATCTGTTTAAGGGAGGCTGGTGGTTTGTCTCCTAAGGTCTCCCTTCTTGGGTCTAGAGCAGGGGTTAGCAAACTGCTGCCCCCAGGCCAAATCCAGACCACTGGTAGGTGTGGGGCGACCCGAGCGGGTGGAGGCCAGTGGCGCCGGCAGTGGAAGAATTCACCCCAGGCAGCACGAAGGACGCAGAAGTTTATTGAATACAAGGAAGCAGCTGGGCAGGACAGCGAGGGAGAGACTGTCTGCCAGGAGGCAGTGCTGGGGGGCTGTGGCTCGGGTGAGGAGTGAGGAGGTATGGGAATGTGTGGAATTTTCCATTTTTGGTACCGGGACGCGGTCGCAAGGGGCCCGTTGGTGAGCTAGGGCTCGCGGCTGTTGGGAGGCCGCTCGGCGGACGACTGTGTCTGCACTCAGCCCGGCGGTCACCGCCGATAGAGCCTGAGAGGTCTGTCCTCGCGGGTGATCCTTGCTCCCCGCACAGCCCTTCTACCCCACTCGGCTTCCAGGGCTCACACCTGCTGCCGCCGCAGTTGCGGGAGGGTGCGGATTGTGAACAAAGTTTCGTTTTTTGTATTTTTTTGTCTTTTTCAAAGATTTTATCCATTTATTTGAGAAAGAGAGAGCACAAGTGGGGGGGGGGCAAAGGCAGAGGGAGAAGCAGACCCCCTGCCGAGCAGGGAGCCAGACGCAGGACTCGATCCCAGGATCCCGAGATCCTGACCTGAGCCGGAGGCAGACGCTTCACCGCCTGAGCCCCCCGGCGCCCCAGTAACCAGAGTTCTACTGGAACACAGCTGTGCCTGCTGTTGACTGCCGCTGCCTCTGTGCTGTGGGGCAGAGTGAGGTGGCTGTGCAGACCGTACGGCCGGCAAGACCTAACATACGTGCCATCTGACGCCTCACAGCCTTTGGTCTAGAGGGGCCAAGAAGCGGCTCAGTTACTGTTCCCTGACACCCACGCCCTCACCCCCATCCTGCTGACCCCCCGTTCTGTGTACGTGGGCCAACTCCCTAAGCACTTTCTAAGTCATTTTCCCCCTCCGCCACTGCCCCTGGCCTGAGGGACCTCAGTGGGCGTTCTCCTGTCCAGTGCTGTCTCAGATGAGGGCTCGCATGGCTCTCTTTTCCAGAATAGACCCCAAAAGGGGAATGAGAAGCCGGAGCTCTTGGGCAACGTTTTAGGGCCGGCCGAGGCTTCTGCTGAGCAGAACTTTAAAAAGCAGAACTGTCAGGATCGGCTCCCAAAGACGCCGAGCTAGCAGCACAATGGCACTTTCTGTTTGTGTCTCCCACCCATGCTCTAATTTGGGGGACAAAGGAGTCTTCAGGGTTGCCTTTAGGAGCCTCCTAAATCAAATCTCCTACAACTTCTTTGGGGCCTTGGATAATCACTCTGTGATAACCTGGGAATCTGGGGGAATGTGTTGCCATGGAAACCTTAATTTGGGGACTTTCTGAGGTTTTTTTTTTTTTTTTTAAGATTTTATTTATTTATTTGAGAGAGAGCATGAGAAGGGGGAGGGTCAGAGGGAGAAGCAGACTCCCCGCAGAGCAGGGAGCCTGATGCAGGATTCGATCCCAGGACTCCGGGATCATGACCTGAGCCGAAGGTAGTCGCTTAAACGACTGAGCCACCCAGGTGCCCCCGACTTTCTGAGATCTAAGGAGGTTTGTGTTGCATGGGCTGTGGTATAAATAAAAGTGACCAGGGGCTGTGAGCTGTCACCCCACTGGTGGAGAGGGGGCCTCAGGTTGGCAAAATGCCTTTTCCCCACAGACCGGGGCGAGATGGCCAATAGAGCCTGAGAGGTCTGTACTTGTGGGTGACCCTTGCCCCTAGAGTGGAGGCTCAGAGGGGCAAGACTGGATCCCATGCCTGGTGGGTTGCCTGACAGCCAGGTGGCTTTCCCCCAGGTCCCCGCCGCAGAGTGTCTGAGCTGGGCCATGTGACAGCCTCAGAGGAGGAGGGTGACGGGTCACTCCATGGGAACAGAGCACTCCCTGAGGTGCAGAGCCTCAGCTTCCCCGCTGACATCTGGACAGCACTCTGGTCTGTTTGCCCAATGTCTAACGTTTGTACAACCCTTTAAGTCGCTTCATTGGCTGGAGTGTAAATACCGGCCGGCGGCTGAGGCGGCGTCTTTGGGCCCGCCACCCTGCGATCCGGGGCCTGGGGTTGCTTAGAAATGGGAGTAGATGGCAGCCAACACTGTGGACGGATCTTTTCCACTTCATTACTCTGCACCCCCGCCCCCCCGCCGTGTGGGCGGGACAGGGGGTTCTGGGCTGGAAACCTCCCGGAGAAGTGGTTACAAAATGTTGGCAGGGTCCTCAATGAAAAATTTCTCTGTGGACTTTTCCTATTTGACTCACTGAAGTCTGACTTTAAATCTGAGGAGGAAATGATCCCATGGGAGTCCCAACTGTTTGATGAAAACAAAATAAATAGCCTTCTTCAAATACTGAGAAGAGGTGAAGGAAAAGAATCGGGGTACAGCAAGGAAGTGCATGCCCCCTGGTTGGGGGGTGGGAATTTTGCATTTCTGCTCGGCTGACCCATTTCTACAACCAGGAGAAAATCCCCACAGCACCCCAACCAGCCCTCTGGGAGCCTAGGTGCCAGGTGAGCACGATTCCAATGCCTGGAGCCAGTTCTGTCTTTTCGTTTCTCTCCTGTGCCTTAAGAACCCAAAATAGCCAGCTGATCGCCACTGACCTGGGAAGAATTTGCCCATCGGAAGTTCTACCTTGTGAGTTTGCTTCACCATGTGACGTGTCCAGGGGTGAACAGAAAGTGTAGTGGAGGCATGAGCGGGCTGGCCCTGGCTGGGGAGGCAAATGAGGTACGGGAGTGGAGTCCCTCCTCCCCACCCCTCCAGCAGTGAAGCGGAAAGGTGACCACAGGACCTTTTCCTGGCAATGTGTGCTTGGAGCTGCCGGTTGTTTGGGGTTAGGAAATAGCCGAGCTTTGCTGAGTCTGCTTGTCCAGACCGGTACCTGGATCCCGGCCTACACAGGTTGTACAGAGCTCTGGGTGTGTACACCGGCCACCTTTGGACAAGGCTCACCTCTGGAAGGGGCCTTGTGGGCTTTCCCTGAGGCCCAGGGTGGGCCCCCAGCTGGTGGGCTTGGGAGACCGGGGATTTGCAAAGTCAGTGTGAGGGGCGACACAGTGGCCCTTCTGTCCCTGCCTGCCAGCCAAGGCCCGTCTTGGGGGCCCGTGAGTAGAGAGGCATCTTAGAGAGGGTCCTCCAAGGAGGCCAGCCTGTCGTCCCCATCCTGGAGCCCAGGCCTCTGGGTCCCTTGTCCAGGAGCCCTGTTCCGTGGCCAGGACTCCGGGGTGGCGAGGGGGGAGGCGGGTGCTGCCTGCAGCTGCTGTTTTCCCCTCTGGGGAGGTCACACAGCCAGGGCCTGTTTACAGGGCCGCCAAGGGGCTGAGAATGAGTCACCACTGTATCCCCGAGCGAGCAAGGCCGGCTTGGAGGCCGGGTTCTGCCCTGCAAGCCTGTTCCAGCGCTGGCCCATGCAGAGGCAGCAGAAGAGGCTAGGGGAAGCCCCCGGAGCCTGGGGAGGGGGCCTGTGTTCCCCACCTGTGAGAGCAGTTGTGAGTCCAGAGTCAGGAAACCGCCCATGCTGAGTGTTTTCCCCGTCATCTGTCATTGTAGCGCTGGCTCCAGCTTCCTCCTTGGCAACGAAGCTGGCTCTCGCCCTCCACCCAGCCCACGAGGCACACACTAGGGCACTCTGCTCAGTGCTCAGCCATCCCTCCCATCACCAGGGCTCCAGAGTAACCACTCTGTGCAGATGAGGCCGTTTGGAGGCAGAAGGAGGGTGAGGGTGGGAGGGAGGAGGAGACAGACGTGAGGATGAAATAGGAGAAAGTCCACTTGAAGGTGTGGCCCTGGACCATAGGGAGGTCAAGGGATGAGAAGGCGACAGAGAGGTCTGAGGAAGAAAATCAGAAGGGATGTAGAAAACCTCTAGTGGGAGAGCAGACTGAATGCTTAATAAGGAACAAATAGAATGTGAGAGGTGAGGGTAATTGCCTTGGGAACCAAACTCAGGTTTCCAAGAGGCAGAGTATCCCAGTGGCAATGCACAGAAACTTGACCCACTTTGAATCCCAAATTTGACCCTGACCAGTTGGGGGGAGTCCCTTGATGTTTTTAATCCTAGAGTTTTATACCCAATAAGTGAGGGTAAAAAGTTACACCTACCTCATAAGGTTGTTTTGAGGGCTTTTAAGATAATACCTATAGTAGGCATTAAAAATAGTTGCTATTATTATTATATGTTATACTAATATAATTATGCTATGTTATTATATATTATTATTTAATAATAAGGAAAATTCTCTAATCAAGCTGCTCCTGGGCACAGCAAATGAGGGAAATCTCCTGGCAGGCATCGCAGCTTTTGGAGGAAGGGAAGGAAGCAGCTTAAAGGATAAAACACAATTAGTATTAACATTTAAAAAATAATTAATGTCCTCAGGGAAATCCTCTCTTCTGTGCTTGCTATTCTTTTGTGACCACACATTGACTATTGGTGGGATGTTTATACTTTGGGTTTCATTGGTCAAGGTCACCCTTGACATTCTTTTCAGAGGGATTTCATCTGACATAAATGAGAGGTAGACCCGAAAAGCTGACACACACTTTGACTACCTATTTAAATACTTGTATTGGTCAAAAAAACCCCACCATGAACTAAGAAGAAGTTAAAGGACAAACTAGGAAAACATACCTGCAGTACATGGACAAACTGTGACTCTTTAATATATAAAGGGCCTATATAAAATCAATATGAAAAGATTAACATCCTCATAGGAAAAAAGGACAAATGAGGAATATAAATGACTGATTTTTTTTTTACAATTTTATTTATTTATCAGAGAGAGAGAGAGCACACAAGCAGGGGGAGTGGCAGGCAGAGGGAGAAGTGTTGCCTATTTAGGGCGTCTATAAATGACTGATTTTAAAAATTGTAGAAAATGTTCAAAGTCATTAGTAATTAATGTAAATTTTTTCTTTTTTTTTTTTAAGATTTTATTTATTTATTTATTTTTTGACAGAGAGAGACATAGCGAGAGCAGGAACACAAGCAGGGGGAGTGGGAGAGGGAGAAGCAGGCTTCCCGCTGAGCAGGGAGCCCGATGTGGGACTCGATCCCAGAACCCTGGGATCATGACCTGAACTGAAGGCAGTCGCTTAACGACTGAGCCACCCAGGTGCCCTAAATGTAAATTTTTTCAATTTCTTTTTTTAATCATGGAAAAAGTTATATATACATGGTATCAGAAAGAATAGTATAATGATCTCCATGTACCCATCTTGCAACTTAAACAGTTATGAACTCATAACCAGCCTTGCTTTGTTACGGTCTCCACCCACCATCCAGACTATTTTGAAGCAAATATCAGTCATTGATTCACTTCATCTGTACACACAAAGAAATGGATTTTAAAACAAGGACGTTGGGGCACCTGGGTGGCTTAGTCAGTTAAAGCGGCTGCCTTCAGCTCAGGTCATGATCCCAGGGTCCTGGGATCGAGACCCGCATTGGGCTCCCTGCTCAGCGGGGAGTCTGCTTCTCCCTCTCCCTCTGCCCCCTGCTCATGATCTCTGTCTGTCTCTCTCTCTCAAATAAATAAATAAAATCTAAAAAAATAAAAATAAAGATAAATAAATAAAACAAGGATGTGGATAAAGTGGCAAATATTAAAAATAATGATAACACACAATGCTGGGATGGATACAGTGAAATAGACACTCTTCTATGCTGCTGGTGGGAGTTACCCATCGGTGTAAGTTTTCTGGAAGGGAATTTGGCATGGAATATCACAAAAACTTAAAAATGTGTATTCCCTTTTACCTAATGATTCTACTTTTGGGCATTTACCTTAAGGGAATAATAGCTGTGTGCACATATGTTTATCTTTAAGAATGTTAATTAAAAAGGACCTGAGTTCCAACATCAGAGAAATGGTTGCATAAATTATAGACCACCCAGATAAGGAAATACCAGACAGTCATTACAAATTATGTTGAAGGTGAATACTAAGTTAGAAAACATTTAAAGGGGTGCCTGGCTGGCTCAGTTAGTGGAGCATGAGACTCTTGACCTTAGGGTCATGAGTTTGAGCCCCATGTTGGGTGTAGAGATTACTTAAAAAATAAAAGATAATAAAAACAGGGGCACCTGGGTGGCTCAGTCGGTTGAGCAGCTGACTGTTGATTTTGGCTCAGGTCATGATCTCAGGGTTGTGGATTGAGCCCCACGTGGGGCTGTGCAGTCAGTGCAGTCTACTTGTCCCTCTCCCTCTGCTCCTTCCCCCGCTAGCATGCACACACTCTCTCTCTCAAGTAAATAAATAAAATCTTTAAAAAATAAAAATAAGGGCACCTGGGTGGCGCAGTTGGTTAAGCGACTACCTTCGGTTCAGGTCATGATCCTGGAGTCTCAGGATCTGCTTCTCCCTCTGACCCTCCCCCGTCTCCTGCTCTCTCTCTCGTTCTCTCTCTCAAATAAATAAATAAAATCTTAAAAAAATAAAAAATTAAAATAATTAAAATTAAAAATCTTAAATAATTTTTTAAAGAAAGAAAAAAGAAAACATTTATAATATATCATGTAAAAGGGGAAAAATTTGTAAAACAGTATGTAGCATGTGATCCCAGTTTTATTTAAAAGTTATAGGTATTTTAGGAAATTGATTAAAGGAAAATATATCAAAATAGTAACATGACTATATCAGGGTGATTTTTATTTTATTCTTTCTTTATGTATACTTTGTTTCAGATGTCTTACAATGGACATAAATTGTTTTTCTAATCAGGAAAAATAATCCTAATTTAAAATATCAGACATAGGTGTTGGCCAGAAGGCTGGTAGTAGTATGGTGTGACCTGAGGCTCTACCTACCCTAGAAATCGCCCTGCTGACCAAAATAACATGTTGGGGAGTATTTTCTTGGTGTTGCTAAGAGTGTTGTGGGCAGGGAGAGGCCGAGCAGCAAGGAGGGCAGCTGAAAGGCTCCTGTCCTTGTCTAGGTGTGAAGGCAAGGGCCTCATCCATGGGCAGATGGGAAGTCAGTGTCCTTTCCCAGCTTCCTGCTCTTCCCTGTCCTGGATCTAGTTCTGAGGAGAAGACTCCAGAAGATCAAGCCAGGGTTGTATGCTAGCCCCAAGTCCATTGTTCTCTTGGCCCCTGTCCTAGGTTAGGGTTAAGGCAAACTTGAGCTTAAGAAGGTAGAAGGAAAAGGGCTAGCTAGAACACTGTCTGCTTTTTTAGAGTATTCCCAGCCCTGTTGGAAAGTTGGAGACACTCTTTGTGCCCAGAGGTGACTGCAGCAACAAGAATGTTTTTCTGGCTTGACTTTGCACCAAGTAGCCTTTCTTATACCAGGCGCTTGGCCTCTATCTGCTCTTCTGGTTGTGTTCTAAGCCCACTTGATCCCTTTCTTCCTTCATTTTCCCTGGCTGGAGTGGCATCCCCGATTAGAATGGTTCCCTCCTTCCATATAAGCAGAACAAATCTTTGGATTCTTCCTGGGGCAGATATGACTCCAGAAATGACTCCCCTACAAGGCTGCCTTGCTGGATCAGCCAGCACAGAGCAGCCCGAATATGTGAACTCAGGAACTGAGACAGTCCTCTGAACCACAGCATACCTGGGAAGCAGGTGTGCAAAGAGTAAGACTGGCACCTTTAGGGTTCAGCTAGGTGTTCCCTGGGCACACGGGAGCATGTCACATTTCCTCTGTTTCCCACTGGGGGGAATTTCTCTATGCTTCTTCTCCCTCTTAAACCTTGTCTGAGAAGCCTGAGTGGACAGAGGGTCCACTCTATGTGAGGGCTGGAAGAAGAGTTCCTTGTGTGCTAGGAATTTTGGGGGAAGCCTGGATGGCCACCCTGGCCCCATGCCATAAAATGGTTTATTGGCTATATACTATAGATTTTTCTTTTAAAGATTTTATTTATTTTGACAGAGAGAGAGCACAAGCAGGGGGAGTGGCAGGCAGAGGGAGAGGGAGAAGCAGGCGCCCTGCTCAGCAGGGAGCCCGATGCGGGACTCGATCCTAGGACCCTGGGATCATGACCTGAGCCGAAAGCAGACGCTTAACTGTCTGAGCCACCCAGGCACCCCTATATACTAGAGATTTATTCATGTTCCTCTTTAATCCCAGAATGCCAAAACATCGTATCTTATTCATGTATTTTTTAATAGTGATATCGAGACAAATTGACATACCATACAATTCATCTAAAGTATACAGTTCAGGGGCGCCTGGGTGGCTCAGTCGTTAGGCATCTGCCTTCGGCTCAGGTCATGATCTCAGGGTCCTGGGATTGAGCCCCACGTCGGGCTCCCTGCTCAGCGGAGAGCCTGCTTCTCCCTCTGCTGCTCCCCCTGCTTGTGCTTTCTCTGTGTCTGTCTCTGTCAAATAAATAAATAAATCTTAAAAAAAAAAAAAAGTATACAGTTCAGTGGTTTTTAGTATATTCAGAGTTGTGCAGTCATCACCATAATCAATTACATCAGCCAAATAGAAACTTTGTACCCATTAGCATTTCCTCCCTATTTACTCCCAGCTTCCTCTACCCAAGCCCTGGGCAACCACTAATCTATTCTCTGTCTCTGTGGATTTGCCCATTCTAGACATTTCATATAAATGGAATCACACTATAATGTAGTCTTTTGCGACTTGTGTCTTTCACCTATCATAATGTTTTCAAGGTTCATCCATGTTGCAGTATGTATCAGTACTTCTTTTTGTGGCTGAATACTATTCCATTGTATAGATAGACCACATTTTGTGTACCCATTCATTCATCGGTGGGCATTGGGGTTGTTTGCACTTTTTTGATATTATGAAGAATGCTGCCATAAACATTCACGTAGAAGTTTTTGTGAGTCCATATGTTTTCGTTTCTCTTGGGTATAAACCTAGGAGTGAAATTTCTAAGTCATATGGTAACTCTGTGTTTAACTGTTTGAGGAACGGCCAGACTGTTATCCAAAGTGGCCATGTACCATCTTAAAATCCCACCAGTGGTGGATGAGGGTTCTGATTCCTGTGCAATCTTATCAGTGTTTGTTAGTATCTGATTTTTTTATGATAGCCACCCTAGGGGGTATAAAGGGATATCTCATTGTGGTTTCAGTTTGCATTTCCCTGTGATTAATGATATTGAGTGTATTTTGGCCGTTTGTATATCTTCTTCGGAGAAATGTCTGTTCAGATCTTTTGCCCATTTAAAAAAGTAGGTTATCTTTTTATTATTGAGTTGCAGGAGTTCTTTATATATAGACATAGTATATAGACACATGACCCATATCAGATGTAGGATTTGCAAAAATTTTCTCTCTTTTGTGTGTTGTCTTTTCACTTTCTTGCTGGTGTCCTTTGAAGCACAAAAGTGCTTCATTTTGGTGACGTCCCTTCCTTATTTTTAACTGTGGGCAAAACAGGCAGAAATGACGAGGGGCAGGAATAGCCAAGTTCAAACTGTCTCCATTCTGCCACAACGGATGGGCTTGCAGGCGGCAGCGCTCCATGATTAAGAAAACCCCAGGATGACTCCAGGCAACTGGGAGAGCATAGATGAGGTCCATATGAACAGCAGGTTGGCGCTGCTCTGCAGATAGTGATCCTCAATGCCCAGGACGCTGTGGGCATGGGATTGGGAGAGCCTCCCAGCATGGCAGTGCAGCCTCTCTGGGGGCTAGTGAGAGAGCCACAAACTGGTTATTGGGGAGGATGTACTTTGCCCTGCATCTGTTTGAATCCGTGATACGTTGTCGAATTTACCTTGCCTGGATTTGTGTGGAGTCACGGGGCGGGGGGTGGGGATTAGCTTTGAAGTTGTGTCAGATAGGTCCTCAGTGAGCTGATGTGAGGTGTGAGGAGGACCTTGCTGGGAAGAGAGACTGAGTCTTTCTTGCCATTGGTCTTCTCAGGTGCCCATCATCTGGAGAGGGAGAGCTCTCCTTGTACTTAGAAATTCAGTAGCAGGAATCCCAGGCTAGCTCCCCTGTCAGCCCTGAGGGAACTGTAGAATTCTGATTGGCACCTTCCAGAAGCCTGCTGTCTTAGAACCGAAAGCAGCTTTTGCTGACATCTGGTCCTTCTGGGACGCTGATATTTTTATTTATACAGTGACACTCTCATCCCCAAATAGATTCTTATTTTTAACAGGCTTGCTCCCTTTGAGGGATGCCTGAGGCTCCCAACTTCGCTCGCTGGCATCTCAATGTAAACCCTGCAAAGACAGGAAGGTCCATGGCTTGTGCCCGAGCAAAGAAGGAGGAACACTCACCAGCCAGGAAGTCCAACAGCTCTGTCTTTACATCTGGAGTCCGAGTTCTGCATTAATCTAGCCTTCCTTATCAAGCTCAGTCGCAAGGGAAAAACTTCCAATGAGCCGTAATTGCCGCCCCTCATAAGATAAGAAATGGTGCCTGAGGATACCCTGATTCCCTCCTCCACTCCCCCCCCACCAGTCTGCTGCCCATTCTCTCAGCGGGTCCCCCTTGCTTCTTGTCTTTCAGCTACCCAACATGTTTGGCGACCTTCGGTCCACGTTTATTGCCTTGATGATTGGATCCTATGCCTCCTCAGCAGTCACCTTCCCGGGAATCAAGGTGAGGGTGTGGCCACCTCACCCTCTTGTCCTAGTGTCTGAGCAGAGGCCCCTCCCAAGGCTCCTTCAATCTTCTCTGAAGAGGGAAGTAACTGTGGGAGCTGGGGTTGGCCCCGCCCCACCACCCACACCTGGGAGGATGCACCTGGGCACCACAGGAGTAAGAAAAGAAAACCACTGGGCTGTGGGGGAGGGAAAATTCAAGCATATCATACAGGGTGTTACCGCAGGCCGCCTTTACATTTCTGCTGTTTCTGCACTGGGGTAGAGAAAAGGGATGGTTGAGTTAGTCACTGGTCACCCCACCCCCTGGTCTGTTGTTGCTGGGCTGTTACTGTCCATTGGCCAGAACACGGCTCTTGGCTAAGTTGGTTCAGCTGTTTCCCTCGCAGGCAGGATTCGGAGCCTGTGGAAGTCACGCAGGGTCAGGAGGAAGCAAACACCTCACAGTCCACCGGTTCCTAGTCCCCACTCCAAGTACTGTTGTTCCTGCCATGCTTCAGAAGCAGCTTTTCCCACCTCTGGCCTTAACACAAGTCGAATCCCATTTCCTGCGGTACCTAGCAGGGAGGCCATAGATGAGAAGGAGTCCTAGATGTGGGCTGGCCACCGGGGAATCGAGGTGCTGGACGGTGTGGGGCCAGCCATCCTGTGGACTTCTACGGGTTCTCACGCTTCTGGAGTGTGGAAAAGCCCACAAGTTCCTCCTCTCCCTCTTCTTGCTGTCTCACTGCTGGTCCCCTTCCCTCCCCCACCCCAGGGGTGGGGGCTGGGCAGCTGTCTGCCAGGATACTGGGGACTCCTGCGTTGGAGATAAATGGTGGCAGTGACAACAGCTAACAGCTAACATGCTCGTGTTCAGGAGGCTTCCCACCTGCCAGGCCCCATACTGAGCACCCTGAGGATCCCAATGCTTAGCCCTCACCAAAGCCCCATGAGGGTGCATGCCAGTACGACGCTCGTTTCACAGAGGAGCAAAGGGAAACGTCCGTCGGTTCATTCCTTGAGTATTTTTTGGCACCTACCATGTGCACTCTTCAAGGCGCATCAGCGGACAAGGCTAGCGGGTTCCTGTTCTCAGGGGGCTAGACTAGTAAGGGACAAGGAAAGTAATCAAGAAGTCCATAATCTCAGCCAGGGCTGTTCCCTGGGAACTAGTGATGTGACAGTGCCGAGGGGCAGTCAGGGAAGGCCTCTCCAAGGAGGTGACATTTGGCCCAGGTTGGAGGCACAGGGGGTTAATGACGTGCCAAGGCAAGCTGGGATGATTGGGATGCAGGGTATCTGATGAGCAGACAGCCGGGCAGGGCTGAGCCTCCTCACACAGCTCCTCGCAGGGAGAGCAGGGCTGCCAGATGCCCCCTGCCTACCTGCCTTGGCTGCCCTCTGCTAACCTGCCCCTTGGCCCTGCGCCGACCCTGCTGTGCCTCTCAGGTCATCTACGACTTTGGTGTCTCCTTCATCATCATCCTCGTGGTCTGGGCCAGCTGCTCTGGATTGGTTTTCCTCAACTGCTTCTTTAACTGGCCCCTGGAGCCTTTCCCAGGGCCGGAGGACATGGACTACTCGTAAGTGGACGCAGCGTCTGCCCCTACCCCCACCCTGGCCAGGGTCCTGGGCAGCACCAATGGACACTCTCCTGTGGCCTCCAGGGTGAAGATCAAGTTCAGCTGGCTGGGCTTTGACCACAAGATCACAGGGAAGCAGTTCTACAAGCAGGTGACCACGGTGGGGCGCCGCCTCAGCGTGGGCAGCTCCATGAGGAGCACCAAGGAGCAGGCAGCCCTGCAGGAGGGCCATAAGCTGTGCCTGTCCACCATTGACCTGGAGGTGAAGTGCAAGCCAGACGCTGCAGGTACCCACCTCATGGCCCTCACCTTCGTGGCCTGCCTAGGATGTTGGCAGGGGGGTCTGCGCCCCTACCCACACATCAGCGACGGGGAGGAGGCAGCCAATCCAACCTGGAAGCCCCAGCCCCCTTCACTGGGGCCAGCAGCAACCGAGGGCTTTGTGGGTGCCGTCCCACGCAATTGCCACTTCATCCCCAGAGGGCAGGCGGCACCCCGCACCCTGGTTTACAGATGAGCACACTAAGACCCCGAATGGGTAAGGAACTCATCCAACTCATCTCACACACCTGGGTGACCCAAGTCCAGCACCCACACATTTAACCTCACCCAGGCCCATCCCTGCATCCAGCACAGGGTGGTTTGGGCAGCAAACCAGGCCTCCTCTTATGGTCCACCCAGCCCATAGATGGTGGGTGGGCTGTGGGCCACGGGGGTGCAGGCCTCGGTTCTCCTGAGCGCCCCCGCTCTCCTCTCCGCAGCGGCCCCCTCCTTTATGCACAGCGTGTTCAGCCCCATCCTGCTGCTCAGCCTCCTCACCATGTGCATCACACAGCTGCGGCTCATCTTCTACATGGGCGCCATGAACAACATCCTCAAGTTCCTGGTCAACGGCGACCAGGACGTAGGTAGGTGGCCCCTGGACCTCAGTGCACATCCCCACAAGAGGGCACCCCGCGAGCGGTGGTCACTCCTGCCTGCCTGAGGTGAAGCCCCCTGCCTGGAAGGTGTTAGGCTGGGTTGGACTGGAAATAGCAGGCCCCAACTGTTCTCTCCTGTGGCCATTAGAATGTCCCAGTTTGGGCAGGGAGCAGGGAGGGAGACTGAAATAAGGACATGTTTTCAGGGTGTGGGGCGTGGGACCGTTGACTTGCGTGTTTGTAAATGAAAACACCGTGCAGAACGGAGTACTCCACCTGAGAGCCTGTTGAAAGACAGGCCCACCCAAAGCCAAGCATCTCCCCGCCCCTGGAAACCGCAGGCTTGGTTCTCGGGGAGGCTGTGTGCTGAGTATCTGCTGGATACTTTGGGGCAGTCTGTGGCTCTGGGATCTGCACCCTGAACTGGAAGGGCGAGGCAGAGGCTTCCTTGTGTGTGTGATCCAGTTGAGGCTTGTTAAATTTGGTAAACAGAACTGATAACGCACATGCCACTTTTCTAAAACAGCACACAAGGTCTTCAGCTGATTAGAGGTTTTGATTCTACAAAGAAAATCAGTACTTCCTCAGGGCCTGAGCTGAGTCAGCTTTAGTCATCCCTAAGCGGGACAAACACAGTCGGTAAATCCTTTTTATTGGCAGCCCCGTTGGTGTGCAACTGTTTGTTGGTTTAATTGTTTTTCCCTAGGGGAAGTTACACTGGGCATCGCAAGGAGTCAAGTACAGTTTTGAAAGGGGATGAGAAATCGAGCTTGAACAAAAGGGAAAGATGACAAAGGGCCCCAGACAGCACTGGTCCACTGTGAAAGTGGGCATCCCGTGGCAAAGCAAAGTGGAGAAGCACGGGCTGTTACGTGCCTTTGCAAAATTTCGTGATGACCCCTGACACGGTGAAGGCCCCAAGACAGCCCTAGAGGAAAAACTCACCTCTTTAGCTTTGTGTTGTCTAGTGATGTTGCCCCAGATTTCTACCACAGAACATTTCTATTGTGTAACACTCCTTAAACGTTGTGGACCACACTTTGGGGAAAGCTGATCTATCATGTCTAAACACCCTCTATTACAAGCTCAGGCCTGGTGACGTGAAGCCCCTGGAGTGTCCAGGGAAGGGGCCCGCACCGGCTCTTGGAAGGCAGATCTCCCTGTCGCTGAGTCGTGGGCCTTTACTCCAGTTCTCTAAGAAACCTCTTGCTGCCGGAGAGGAATTTTTCTCAACTGTTTCCCACATTCAAAAAGTCAATTAAAAAAAAAGTCAGTTTCGAGAAGTAGAGAAAGTTGGGATAGGAAATTCAGTCTGCAGCTGACGGGGCATTGGTTTTTCCCTGTTCTGCTCTTGTGAGCCATGGCCCCCAACACCCCCCAGCCAGCGGCTCCCAGGGGGGCTGCTGCAGGACCAGGGAGCTGGTGCAATGGAAGAGACACCAGCTCTGGCTGTCTGAGGGAGACCCGTGGTGTCGGACGTTGGGCTGGGGTCAGGGCGGATGCTGTGCCCCTCCCTCCCTCCCAGAGAGAGCCGTTGGAGGTAACTGAAAGAGCAGTGCTCCTGAGGGGCCGGGTTTGCCCAGTCTTCGGCACCCACACCACTTCCCTGTCCTGGTGCTCGGTAGGCACCACAGGCCTGATTCATCAGCCTGCCTGTGACGAGGCCCCGGCTGCATGTGACTGAGGACTCAGCACACAGGAAACCCTCCGGAGATGCCCGTGCTGGGCCTTACCGCCTCTGCTCCCAGAAGCCTGGCTCAAGCTCGGCTTCCCCCCGGCGCTCGGAGAGTCAGATCTTGCTGGGAAATGGCACATGTGCTGGGCGCAGAGCTAGCCTGCTTCCACCGCCCCCCCTTTTCCCTGTAACAGCCTTTGAGGTTTCTGCTGCTAACCTCTCTCCTTTCTGCTTTTTTCCTTTTGCTTTCTTGATGCAGTGATGGCCACTGGTAAGCGAGGGGACTGTCAGAGAACACTGCAATATCCCCTCCAGCCAGTCTCTGTTTTACCAAGAAACATCCCTCTTGGCAAGAACTGTGGGTGGGGAAAGGGGCAGTCAACTCAGCTTCTGTTTGCCTGAAAAAATGCCCGTCATAATTGTACGGCTCTTTGAAGATTGGAGCCGTTACATCAGAGCCCTTGTGAGTGGTGCCTTCCTGGTACACTGCTAGAGGCCGGAAACGTAACAGCTACTCCCACATGAAGCCTCAGTCCCAGGCATCGGTAATTTTGTGGTTCCCAAGTCATAGACACTTCCTGGAGCTTCTCTGGGAGGTCATTGTGACATACTGGATTTCGTTAGCCGTTTCTTGGAAATAAGCAGAAGATGTGGAAAGGAGGCTGGGGTGCCTTCCCGTTGCTCCGGCTTTGATTTCAGAGTTTAAAGTCTCTAAGCTCCCCTCAGGGCCCCCAGGGACCCAGGGGGTGGTCTGTGGAAGACCCCAGAAGGGTCTGTAAAGTCTCAGACTCCACCCAGCACCTGCCCCAGGCTTCTGCTAGGGCCTCCCCGTGACACAGCCCGTTTTCCTCCCCAGTCGGCCTCTACACGTCCATCTTCGGCGTGCTCCAGCTTCTCTGCCTACTGACAGCCCCTGTCATTGGCTACATCATGGACTGGAGGCTGAAGGAGTGTGAAGATGCCTCCGAGGAGCCTGAGGAGAAAGATGCCAACCAGTGCGTAGACAGGGCCTGTGCCCCAGCTCCTGGCCCCCAGAGTCCGACGTGAGGCGGGGACAGGGTGGGCAGCCTGGGTTTTGAAGTCCACAGGAGGCGAGAGCGGGTCGTGCCTAGAGCTACTCGTAAGGGCTTTAAGACACGCTCTCTCTCGGGGCTCAGCACACATGTAAGTGTATCGCTTCCTTATGACGATTCTTGGGTACTTGAAAGTTAGGGTATCCCTGGGCTGGATGAAAGAAGGGGAGAAGGCGGAGGAAGGTGTGTGTGCGGACACTGGGGGTCCAGCCATTCTGCTGTTGGGACTGCACTCAGACGACCAGCACAGTGGGTGAGCGATGTTGACGTGGTCCTGCTTGCCTGCAAGGCTCACTCCCCTCGGTGGAAGCAATAAGTTGCCACACCCGCAGTATGCGTTGCTAGATCTGTTCATGATTGTCAGGATTCAACAAGGTGCTGGACCCCGCTTTTGTAAGGGTTGGGCTCCAAGATCAGAGGATGAGTTAAATGCCGTCTTCCATGACTCCACCTTAATATAATAAGCAACGTTTATTGCTGTAGGCCCTGTGCCAAACACTTAACACACAGCATCTCAGTTAAGCCTCACAACACCTCGATGAGGCGCATACTAGGGTTATACCCATTTTACGACTGCGGGAACTGAAGTTAGGACTTTGAGTAGCTTGCCTGAGGTCACATAGTGAGGAAGCAGTGGGCCTGGAACTCCCTGTATGTCTCCAGCACTTGGCATTCATGCTTGGATGTTGTACAGTCGTCCATGGGGTATCTGTGTGGGCAGTGGGCCTGGAATCGGTAACGGTGAATTCACAAGGAAATAATTACAGAGAATGCTCTGTTATCTAGGTCAGGTCCTAGAGCCAAGAGATTGTGCCCATTCCGGTTCCATCTGCATATTTGTTTCTCCTTCACTCCCTCCTGCCCCCAAAGGGGAAATCCACTCCCTCCCTTATTTGACTTATTATCTGACTTATCATTAGCTCCCTGCAGGATTTGGGTGAAGTCGGAGCCAGTTCATTTGGGTGAAATCCTGACTTGGGCACACTCCGCTCTCTGCCTCCCGATCGTTTGTGCTCAGTCTTCACTGAGGCAGTGCTGCGTGTTGATAGCTGTCTTCTCATATCCGATCTCTCCACTGACGTTCACACTCAGTGCCCAGTCAAAAGTGTGCAGTGGGAGTGTCCCTAGTGCTGGTCTAGCCCTGACAGTCCCTCGGACATGCTTGCATTAGTCTCTGAGTCTTGCATTGTCCACAAGCTGTTTCTCCTGAGGCCTGACTCCCTGGGAGAGCCCATCCTCCTCAGGGAGCCCCCAACTCCAGTGTGTGCTCTGTCTCCACAGAGGCGAGGAGAAGAAGAAGAAGCGAGACCGGCAGATCCAGAAAGTCACCAATGCCATGCGGGCCTTCGCCTTCACGAACCTGCTGCTCGTGGGCTTTGGGGTGACCTGCCTCATTCCCAACCTGCCTCTACAGGTGGGTGTGGGGTGAAGGAGAGGCCAGGTGGGGTATGGGACAATGAGACTTAAAGGTACCTGATGTGTCATGGAAGCCATCCACAAAGACAGGGGTGACTTTTCATTCATTTAATCCAACCAAGCAAGCAACCAGCCCACTGTTATTTACCAAAGGTTTCTTACCTGCCAGGCTCTGTGCTTGATGCTGGGAGTGAGCTCTAAATGAAACTGGGATTACCTTTCACAGAAAACTCTTCTCTGTGAAGGGGTATCATTCTTCATGGCCTTTTGGGCATCTTGCATGCCATGAACACCACCGTCATACCATTTCCTGGAGCTATATGGGGGAGTTGTATGGCTACTTGCTTTGCATTTGTCCAAAGAGGTCTGGCCAATCTATGGCCTTGGTGGGACCATCTGCTTCTCCGGTACAAGAGTGCCTACAGGGTATCTGTGTTGTAGAGGGTGGGAAAGATGGTGACGATCACTTGGCATCAGGGTTCAAAAGCTTAATTCCTTTACACAAGATTTCTGATGCTTTTGAAACCTGACTTTTGGCAGAGATTGGGAGCAAAGTAGATTTTGTCATCTGCCCAGCTCTACCTTTAGGTCCATTAAAGTGTTCTGGTGCCAATCCCCAAGGTAATGGATACTCAAAACGCATCATTTCTTACTTATTTTACTATGTTTTAGCATTATCTGTGCTCTGGAGATTTTTACTTCTCATATGGTATTGGTGGGCCTACTGCATGATGGCGCATCACCGCGAATCTCTGTCCTCCTCATGAACTTTGAAGGGTCATGAGTGATGGCGTTGCTTCCACATGAATTAGACCAAGTCCAGTTACTATCTTGGGCCAGGTCCAGAAGGAAAGTGAGAGTCTCTTCTTTTTTACAAGTGGCCACACGTTGAAGTACATTGAACACCCAGGTGTGCACCACCCGTGGGTACTATCCCGTGTATGTGCTGACGCTGTCTATGCAGACCAGAGTAAACCGTCGGAGGCTTGTACTAGTTCCTGGTGAGAGTGTCCTTGCATCCATGGTGCCCCCCAGCTTCCCGGTGGCTGCCCTCTCTACAAGACCGGCAGATCCTTGTCTTGACCACCTTGTCTGATCGAGGGGCAGTGCTCAGTAGGGATAGTCATCTGCTTTCTGTTTTACTTAGTTCTCGTTGAAAGAGGAGTTCTGCAGAGGCAATAAGAGGAAGGAAGTGGGAAGGGGGAGCCCGCACTGGTATGCGCATGCACAGAGGGGCACAGCCCTCTTTCAGCACTGCAGAGAGCAGCCCCTGCCCCCTCCGTCACCCACATTCCTGGGAACAGGTCCTGGCTGCTGAACAGGACGGCAGGGCTGTGTGCAAAGGGCAAACAAAGGGTCCTAGTGGCAAGATGGTCAGCTCTCGTGCTTCTCAGGAATCATTTACAAGTGCTTCTTAGAGCTTGCTCAGCCTACCAGCGGTGGCCTTTTTGAGAAGCTGAGCTTAACTTGGGAGGGGAGAAGGAAACCTAGCTGCCTATAGGGCCTGGATGACTAGGCACAGAGACCTCTGGGCACAAGTCTCAGATCAGCAAAGGTAGGAGATCAAGTCATGATTAATGACCTATTTAGTGCTGTGTCGATACACACAGAACGACCGATCCTTGGTGGAGGCAGGAGGAGCCTTTACTCGATGTTTGCCAATTTCCATGGTGCAAACGCTTCCATCGTGGCTGATTTCAAGCAGCGTGAAAGCCCCGATTGTGGAGTTGGACAGAGATTGGCGGTGACGCGCCGTCATGCAATAGTCCCACCAATGCCACACGAGAAGTAAAAACCTCCAGAGCACAGATACTAGTAAAACATAGTGCCATAATTCGGGGATGAGTTTTGAGTATCCATTACCTTTTTTGAATATAACTTAATTGTAAGTTTACAAATTTAATTTTTAGTCATGACTGTCTTTAATAGCTGGCTCACGAAATTCCTGAAAATTCGGGAACGGGCCCTGGAGACCTGGTGCGCACCCACGCCAGGTTGCCAGCGCTCCCATTGCTCAGGACCTCCGAGGACCCTCACGCTCTGCTCTCCCTCTCTCAGATCCTGTCCTTCATCCTGCACACGATTGTGCGAGGATTCATCCACTCTGCTGTCGGGGGTCTGTACGCAGCTGTGTAAGTGCCCGTTGCTGTGGGTGGCCTGGCGCCCGTGGTAAGGGAATGGCCTGGGGGAGGCTCGTGGTGGGACTGAGGTTCCAGAGAGGGCCAGCCGGCCATCTGGGCTCATCTTGTATCGGGGGACGGGTACCAGGACTCCTATTGGCTGTGTCAAGGGACGGTCATGGCTGGCGAGAAGTGGGTCGGCGGGCAGACGGCTGGGTGCCCACAGGCCTTGGCATCTAACACGAAGTCAGCTCCCCAGCTAGGGGCCGTGCTCCCGTGTAGCTCGCTGTTGCCTCGGGGTTACCACTCAGCCGCGTCCTGGGACCGCGCCTGGCTGCCCACGGGAGGGGCAGGGGTGGGCTTGGCTGCCCCGGAGCTGAGTGTCGATGTTCCGATGACCCCCAGCAGGGGCAATGACATGGGTAACTGAGCCCACAATGTGTCAGACTGTTCTCACCCTGAGTCTGAAAGGGCCTGGTTCCGCCTATCGCCTTCTCATTTGGCCAAGGCTAAGATGAAACCTGCCTCCTTTTCCAAGAGGCCACACGTGCAGAAGGAACCACCACAGCTGCTCTTCCCCCTTGGGCTGGGGCTTGGCTCAAAAATGGAACTCATGGGGTAGCGCCCGGCTGGCTCAGTCGGTAGAGCGTGCAACTCTTGATCTCAGGGTTGAGTTTGAGCCCCACACTGGGTGCAGAGATTACTTTAAAATCTTAAAAAAAATGGAACGCAGACACCATCTGCTGTGTCTCTGACCAAAGACTGGTTCGTTCGTTCCTCGCTGGGAGCCCCTTCCCGCCTCTGGGGCCACAAAGCCGCAAAGCCTGACATTCGCTGAGGTTTTGTCAGAATTCTGTCCCCCTTCCAGCAGCATCCCACGGGGGTCATCCCAGGTCTGCATGTCGTCCCCCACTGCATCCAGTGCCAGGAGGAAGTTGCTGCTGCCTTGGCAGAGTCAGAGAGGCCACCGAGAGCGTGATGCTGAGTTTCCGCGATTACACAACGCTCCTCTCGACGAGGGCATGGCCGAGCCAGGGCCCGCCTCCAGCCTGCTCCCCGGCCCGGTTCCCAGACTCCCGCCGCCACCACTCCTTCCACTCAGCCCGGCCAGACACCCATGGACCTGGGGCACACCCGGGTTGGGTGGGGTCCTCCAGAATCTGGGGTCTCACACTGGTCTGAAAGAGCAATTCACAGTCACAGAAGTGCTTAGCAGAAATGAATCCAAGGCAGGCCCCCCACTGTTCTCTCAGGCAGCTCCTGCCTCTGCTCTGGCGCCAGACGTGCAGCCTGGAGGCCCCAGCACCCCTGGGGCCAGGCCGAGGCGCATTTGGAAAGCCCGCGAGTGGCACCTGTGGTGACAGGTCCCCTATCGTCCCGGCAGGTACCCCTCCACCCAGTTTGGCAGCCTCACAGGACTGCAGTCACTGGTCAGTGCGCTCTTCGCCCTCCTGCAGCAGCCCCTGTTTCTGGCCATGATGGGTCCCCTCCAAGGAGACCCCCTCTGGGTAAGAAGGGTCTGGGGCTGTGGGCTATGGGCATCTGCCCCACTCTGCGGCCTCCGAGCTGGGAGGCATCCCTCAGGAGCTTCCAGAGCCCCAACGGCGGGCAAGTTGGGACTTCAGTTAGGATCGATTCAGGGTCCCCTGGTGACTGGTGGCTGGGCAGGAGGAGAAAAGTATCCTTTCTGGACCTGATTTTGGGGTGGCCCTCCCACCAGGGGTTGGGATTCCTAACCAGGCACGGTGAGCTTGCCCCAGTCCTGGTCCCATCCCTGGATGTTCACGTCAGTAGGTCAGAGGTGGGGGCCTGGGCCCTGAGGGCTTCCTAGCGGCCATGGACACTGGGAAACTCTGACGCTGGAATGTGGAACGACGGGCCCTTAGATGGCTTGAACCTTCCAGTTTCAGTTTTTCCTTTCTTCTCTTGTGACCTCGCCTTTTCCAGACATGAGTGTGGGGAAGGGTCTTGAGCCGGGCTCTGCGAAAGACCACAGCTCCTGCCCCGTCCCCTGCCTCACGTGATGGCAACTCTCATTTCGGCTTCTCCAGGTGAACGTGGGGCTGCTCGGCCTGAGCATGCTGGGGTTCTGCCTCCCCCTCTACCTCATCTGCTACCGGCGCCAGCTGGAGAGGCAGCTACAGCAGAAGAGGGAGGACGACAAGCTTTTCCTCAAGCTGAATGGCTCCTCCAACCAGGAGGCTTTCGTGTAGCGCCCACCACCTCGGAACTGTGGCCTCCTGCCCTTGCTTCAGTGACTCACCAGTGTCCTTCTTCCCATCCCAGAGGACCTCCGTGCACCCTCAGGATCCTCTCCTTCACATTTTGGAGCCCATGCTCCCTCCCAGGGCCCTGGTCCTGCCTCGGAGCTGCGCAGTGGAAGGACGGGAGAGGGCCCGGATGTGCGCTTTTCCTACTGCTAGAAGCAAGGGCTCCCGTGGGCTTTGCTCTGCCACCCTCGAGGGGCCCTGGGGCCTTGAGGCTCCGTGGTGCCTGCAGGGGGAGCAAGGAGGACCCCCCCCAGCAGGCAGGCTCTCTCCCTTAAGTGTCTGGATTCTGCCTCTTGCCAAAGCAGTGGGGTCTGCCATCTACTGCCTGCCACCTGCCTCTCGGCTGCATGCCCACTGGCCACACCTGCCCAAGGACAAAGTCTTGCGCTGTCTGCTCCCCCTCGCCTGGCCCCTCGATCTCCTCCCTTGGCCAGTCTGAGGCTGCCTGAGGAAGGAAGGACCCGCTTCCTGTTGTTGGTGCTAACTCCTTTGTAATTCTAGCCCCCTGTGGCCTGTCCATGACCTGGCCTCCTGTTACAGGTCTGTGGAGAAGCCCCCCCTGGCTTAAAGCCTGGGGAGGGGATGGAGGACTGGATAGCCAGGCACCGCTCAGGGGCCAAGGACAAGGCTGATTAGCAGTCCCTCACCTCCTCCCTCAGGGCGAGGAGCAAGTTTCCACTGCCCCCTTCCATCCAGTCTGTGACCTGAAGGGAATTAAAACAGCACCAACAGGGCACCCGCTACACACAGCTGTTCGTATGGGGGTGGAAGTCAGGCTGTTGCCGACAGACGGAGGGCCGGGCCTGACTGGGGAGATGGATGGTGAGGGGCCTCGGGGTGCGTGCACGTGTGGGATGTGTAGAGATGTGTGTGGGGTGTCTGCCCTTATCCTCCCAGAGGCGGCCTCGCTCTGGACCTGGAGCTTGTCTGAGGCTGCGGGGTTGTAGCGCCCCCTGCCGGCAGGCTCCTCCAGGGCCCTGGAGCTGTTTACGTGAGAGAGGCCCCTGTCCTCTGCCAGGCTGGCCTGGCTGTCCAGCCACCTGCCGCCTGACTGCCCCCAGAAATGTGTCTGAGACTTCCTGGGAGTGCACAGCAGGGCGGGTTGATTTTTAGGTCTATACTTTTGGGTCTTTTAAGTTTTACCAGACTCCTTTTTATAAAGCAATAAATCCATTTTCCTCCTGGGAAGGGATGCCCCTGCTAGCATTTCAGTTAATGGCTACACGTGCCTGTTTTGAGCTTGAGAAGAAAAGGCAAGACAAGATTTTTCTGCCACTGACCAGCCCCAGTCATACCCAGTCGCTCCCCATCTCTCTGGGTGATTGCCATCTTGGGAGCTGCACTGGGCCAGAAGAAGACCTTACTCCCCGAGCTCGCCCCCAGACAAACTGGGCTTGTGCAGACATTTTAGAAGTGGGGGCCACCCCTCCTCTGCTGTCTGTCCCAGCCAAACAGCGAATCCTGACCCTTTCCATCCCCTACTCAGATTTCCTACTCCTGGCTCAACTGCCCTGAGGATTCCTCCTGAGCTCAGGACAAAGGGTGACACCAAGAGAGTCTTGGGCTCCAAGAGACAGAGGCAGAATGCGGTGAGGGGAACTGGTGGAGAACAGGAAGGGACAGACCCAGGCCCAAATTTGAGCTCTGCATGAACAGTTGAGCACCTTGAACACACCTCATTTCCCCAGGCTTCAGTCCAGCCCACTCAAACATTAAAAAGCAAAAAACGTTTGTTTAAAACAAACATTTTTAAAAAGGAGAGAGAACCTAGATCGACATTTCCCAAACCATTCCTCAGAGCACTAGTTCCTATAAGATGTTAATTATTCTCACTTAAAAACAAAAACTTCCGCGGTCAAGGGCGCCTGGCTGGCTCAGTCAGTACAGCATGTGACTCTTGATCTTGGGGTTGTGAGTTCGAGCCCCACGTCGGGCATAGAACTTACTTTAGAGAAAAGAAAGAAGATGGTCAAATCTGGGAAACGCGGGGTTAAAGTCAAGCGTGTTTTCTTAGAGCAGCAGGCACTTGCTGCACCCGGCCACCCTGTAGCGTGTTCCCGGTGGCGGGGGGACCGGAGGGCCCCAAGAGCAGGGGCGACGTGCTGCAGAGGGAGCACGGGTTTTAGCGGCCGCAGCCGGCCTCCACGCGAGGCCCAGTGGCCGCCTGCGGCAGGAACACCTCTGGCGCTTGTTAGAAATGTGACCGCCAGCTGTTACCTCTGGCCTAGTCTACATTCGGCTAAGCCCCGCCTGGCCATCCTGTGCCCCCAAACGGTGGAGACCTCATTCTGCTCTGACCGTAGGGAGTTGATGGGTTACATATTTTCCTGTTATCATCCTTGCATCATGATAACAACCGAGGAGTTAGACACCATCCCTATTTTATAGCTGGAAAACTCGAGGCCCAGAGGGTACGGTCACTTGCTCAAGATTAGAGCTGGTACTCAGAGGCTTCGGAAGTCATCACAGAATCCAAAGCCCTCCAGACCAGGACATTCCATTCAGAGCTCCAGCCCCAGGGCCCACCTGGCCCTCGGGAGCAGGGCCAGCAACAGCCCCAGGGAAGGGAAGCAAAAAGCCAGGCATGGTCTCCATTTCCTCGAGCCAAGAGCTTCCTTGGAGCAGGGGTTGAGCTCTACTTCATAGAGTCGTGTTGGCTGATGGGCGCTTGGGGGAGCAAATCTCCCCCAACCCTGAGAGGAGTGCCCTGGGAGGGGACGGGACCACGGGCTGGTCAAAGGCGGTGGGCATCAAGGGGCCACAGACCTTTGTCTCCACTTCCCCTCCCCGCTTTCTTCAGGCTCCCGGTGGGAAGGAACAGGAAGTGATACCTGGAGTGAGGTCAGAGTGAGGAAGGGGGCTGGGCCACCCTAGGGAGCATTGTCAGGAGTCCCCTCCTCCCTAGTCTCCCTGGACTCTTGTCTAGGAGTCTAGTCATTCCTTTGTGGTTGGCTCTCTCCAAACCCTCCTGGGGGAAGGTTCCAACCCTCCTAAAGGCCACAGGTATGGTTGCAGGCCCCTGGGGGTCCCCTTCTGTTTTGTTCTTTCTTCTTTCCCGCTTGTATCCGGAATTGGCCTGGTCAAAAGAACGTCTGCTCCAGCCTTCCTCGTCATGGCCCTGGGCTATGTAGTCTGAGGGGACATCTTACTGCCCTGGGCCCCAAGGACCCTGAAATGGGGACACACCTGGTACTGGGGGTACATAGGCAGGACTGCCCCAGGCAGCAGCATGAACACATTCAGCCCAGTGGAATTTCTGATGCACTTGCATGTCAGCCTATGTGAGTTTGAGTGACTACGTAGGGAGGTCGGGGAGGGGGGCGTGCAGACAAGCAGTTGGCACTTTGTGGTGAGGGGCTCCTGTCCGAGAACTCTGAGAAGTCCTCTCCATGAGATTGGGCTTCGGGGGGCTATTTAAGCACCAGCTCCCCTCCCTCTGAAGGAGAATACAGTGGCTTCTCATGGGCTCTTGGGGTGGTGAGGAGCTTATCTGTACCAATTACCAGGGGCCCAACTCAAGGGACATATAAATGGTGGGATCATGAGGACTTGGAGCCCGAGACCCCAAAAGTGAAGGAGTTGGTTTTCCATAGGCGGCAGCACCCCACCGCCAGGGTTGGGGGTAGGTCAGGGAGAATAGGTGGGCTCTGTGAGCCTGTTTCCACCCGTGCCCTAACTTCCCCAAGCCCTGGGGTGAGGATGTGGTGCCAGGAAGGAGGTGTGGCATCGTCCCCAGGGGTGGCTGTCCGCAGGGAGCCACTGCCTGTGCCCCTGGGTCTCTGCAGGCCGCGTGCCCACCCTTGAGTTAGTCATTCTCAGCCTCCCGGGTGGATCTGAGAGCAGCCGAGGCCCCTGGCAGCTCCCAGCCCCATCCCAGAATGAGGCTCCATCTCCCTGTGCCAAGGAGGAGCAGAGGCTAGAGGCCCCACCACAAATACTATCTCGGTGACATTAGGCATGTCCTGAGCCTCAGTTTCCTTATCTGTAAAATGGAGGTAATGCCCTCACTGTGAGGCAGGTGAACATGGACACACAGCCCTTGCACAGTGGTCTACTTGGGACTTTGTAGGTACTTAACAAGTGAGAGCATTATGTTTCTGATTCTGGAGGCGTGCGGAGAGCCCAGGGAGCGAAGACCACCCCCTCCCCTAAGCCCATCCTTACCATCAGACATCTACTTCAGGCACGTCGGACCAGAAAAGACCTGTGGCCAGGTGGAGGAAGGGAGGTCTGCTGCTCACCCCACTCCCCCTCAGAAACGCTCTCTATGCAAAAGCCTTAAGAAGTGGTCCCGTTGTCCGTTTTTCTTTTATGCCTCACATTTGAGCTAAGAGATTTGGCCCCAAAGCTTCTCGAGATAATTTCTAAATGTTGAGGCACCTGCCGGTTTATGCCAAGCGGGGTGACTGCGATCACGGCATGTGGGCAGCACGTCCATGCCACCTCCTGTGCTCCTGCTTGGCTGTGCCCCGGTGTGCGCGCGTGTGTTCGGATGTGTTCGGGGCCCGTCCGGTGTGATCGCGTTTGGAGGGGTGTGTGGGGGTTCGTCTGCGCGCCACCTCTCCAGCTGGCCAGAGAAGAGGGAGGGGGTCTTGCCTCACTGAGTCCCTTCCCATGGCTGGGAAGGCCTGGGTCCTGAGTGGTGCCTGGAGGATTCATCGGTTCCCCGAGTTAACCAGGGGCGATAGCGTCACCGTAACTCAGTAACAGACCCCGACGTCCTGCTCCATGCTGTCTCTGGCACCTGGCTGACTTCCTGGCACACAGTAAGCACTCAATAAATGTATGCTGAGAATGACTAAGAACTGCTTCCTCCTCCGCTTCTGTGTCTCTTCCTAAGTCACACATCTCTCTGCCCCTTGCCTTTTGCTCAGATTCCCTGTCACTTGATCGAAACAAGCTCCCTGACCCCCACCCCTCCCCTCTGCTGCACTTGCCATCCGCCAGCTTTGCTGGTTTAGCCTTCCGCTCTGCCATTTCAAGAGGTGGGGGAGGGACAGAGTAAGGGGCCTCTTGGATGGGAAGACCAAGGCTCCTGGTGAATTGTGGTTCTAAAGGGAGCTCACTCTCGTCCCTTTTTTTTTGTCCTAAGGTGGTGGTCATGGACATGACTGCTCCTCCTAGAGATTGCCCACCAAGCGGGCCATCCTCCTGCCGGGGCCCTGGGCAGTGGCAGCAAGAGATGGAGAGCGAGCCACTGGGTGTCCCCAGAGAATCCCCAAGGAGATCCCCACCCCAGGGAGGGAAGGGGCAGCCTGGCTTCTGACCCTGCTAGGGTGGAGGGGGCTTGATGTCCAGGGGAGGGATGTAGATGGCCTGCCACATCCCTTTGTTGCTACCTTTCCTTTTCCCATGTTTGACTGAGACAGCTCAGAGAAATATTTCTCTAATATGAGGAGAGCCACAGCATAAGGTCTCTGGTGATGCAGGGGTTGTTAGATTTTGACCTCCGTGCCAGGGACACAGGAGGACCTGGGGGGACGGCCACAGCCTCCATCTAAGGGGCAGTCATGACACCATCATGGCCATGTGGAAATGAGCCTAGTGTTGTCAGATCTTCCGAGTTTTTTCAAGAGAAGCTGAAAATCCAGGGCGCCTGGGTGGCTCAGTCGGTTTAGGCATCTGCCTTCAGCTCAGGTCATGATCTCGGGGTCCTGGGATCAAGTCCAGGGTCGGGCTCCCTGCTCAAGGGGGGAGTCTGCTTCTCCCTCTCCCTCTGCCCCTCGCCCCCCAACTCGTGCACATGCTCTCTCTCTCAAATAAAATCTTTTAAAATTTTTAAGAAAAAGAAAAGCTGAAAATCCTAAATTTTATTATTATTTTTTTAAATCCCCATTTTCAGGGGCACCTGGGTGGCTCAGTCGGTTAGGTGTCCGACTCTTGATTTCAGCTCAGGTCGTGATCTCTGGGTTGTGAGATCAAGCCCCAAGTTGGGCCCCTGCACTGACCACGGAGCCTGCTTGGGATTGTCTGTCTCCCTCTCCCTTTGCCCCCCAAACCCAAATCCCCAGTTTCAAATGTTGGCTCAAAAATAATTTTTTTCTTTTAATTATCATGGCTGCTCAAATAGCTTTCAAGTATATGCAGGCCAAACACTGTCAGAGATAGGGAGATAGAAGAGGAATAAGTAAAGGGCCTCCTTGCCTCTTTTGAGTGCCCAAAGCAACTGCTTGTCTATTTTTTTTTTCTTTTTTTTAAGATTTTATTTATTTATTCGACAGAGAGAGAGACAGCGAGAGCAGGAACACAAGCAGGGGGAGTGGGAGAGGGAGAAGCAGACTTCCCGCGGAGCAGGGAGCCCGATGCGGGACTCGATCCCAGGACCCTGGGATCATGACCTGAGCCGAAGGCAGACGCTTAACGACTGAGCCACCCAGGCACCCATGCTTGTCTATTTCTTTGACTCCAGCAGGTGACACATTTGTCTTACATCAGACTGTGGCCCTACCTGGGCCGGGACCTTTTCTTTTTACCTTTGTCTCCCCCTAGCCTGGTGCATAATGAATGCTGTGGAGTGCGCAAGTGGGTTAAACACTCTAGTCTGGCTTCTAGAGTGGCCGGAGTCTCTATTTAGGGACAGGGAATTGTCAGGCGAAGTGCAGGGCAGAAGCAGCAACCCGTCCTTACTGGCCGAGTGCCTGCCCATGGCCTGGACCAGCCGACACCCTCCTCCACCCCATGGGCCCAGCCCAGCAGCCAGGGTCACACATTTATCTTTTTTTTTTTTTTTTTCCTGTCTAGTGTCTGTCTCTCCACCAGAATGAATGCTCCCTGAAAGCTGGCGCATGCCCCGCTTTGATCACTGTGATACCTCTAGTACTTAGAATGGTGCCTGGCATGGAACAGCTGCTCAATCAATATTTGGAAGATGAAACTTGAAAAGGGAGAGAGACAGACAGACAGACAGAAAAGAGGCTGAACCATGCTGAGAAGCTGGGGGAAGAGCATGCTCTCGCCTGCCAGGGACAGAGCAGAAGATGGAAACAGTGAAACACAGTCTCCCCGAGATACCCAGAGATGGGTTACAGGTGCGGCTGTGGCCGAGACAGCAACAGGGCCTGCCCCCAAGAGAAACTGGGCGGGTGGCAGAACTTTGAGATGCACAGACATGAAGATGAAGGCAAGAGGAAGACCGAGATGGAGCTCAGAGCGCACAGATGGAGGAAGGAGACAGGTGTGAAGAGAAGATGGAAGAAACACTGGGCTGAAGGTCACTACCCAGACAGAGCAGCGGGACAGAGACTGAGACCATGGGGCTGGAGAGAGGCAGAGACAGGTCTGGACAGAATAGGCAGGAGGAGAGGTGAACAGAGACAGAGAGGAAAGACAGAAACAGAGAGAACAGAAATAAAGCTAGAGAGGGAGACAAAGGTACAGAGAGATATGGAGGAGAGATGGAGCGAGGGTTGGAGAGGGAGCTAGAGATGGAAAGAAGACAGAAAGGTGCAGATAGAGATGGAGAGAGGAAGAGAAACGAAGAAAGACATAAGAGGCAGAAGGTCGCTGGGACCCTCGGAGATTTTAAGCCTGGAGCATGGAGAAATAGATTTGAGAGGGCAGTGGTGTCCATCCCTCCTTCCTCACAACACCCCCTTCCCCAGTAACGGTGATGTGGAGACGTGCCATGCACCACACAACATAGCTTAAAGGACATCTCCTCGTCTTCTGATTCCGAGCTCTCCTACGAGGCGGGCACAATCATGGTCTGGTTTTACAAATGAAGAAGCTGAGGCACGGAGGGGTTAAGTGACTTGCACAAGCTCACACAGGTGGGAAGTGGCAGGGCTGGGACTCTGAGGCATCGGGCACCACGGGGTCTGCTCCCACAGTGGGGCTGAGGGCTCCCGGGGGGCCACAGCTGGAGAGAGCTGTGTCACCCAAAGGTGAGGGCGAACTCAGCACAGCGGAAGCACGGCTTGCGAGAGCAAAAGAGATGGAAGAAACACAGCAACTAAAAATAAAATACGGGAAAAAAACGTGGACCTTGTTCAGACACTGAACTTACCTAAAAGAAGCTGTAAAATAGTATTTTCGAGATAATTAGGGAAATCTGAATATGAACCGGGTAGGAGATAATATCAGGAAATTATTAATTTTGTTAAGTATGATACGGGCATTGTGGGTTTTCGAGAAAATATTCCTATTTCTAGAATGCACACTGAAACACAGAGGGGTGAGGTGGCACGATGTCTGAGATCTTTAAAAAGTTTCAGCAAAGAGATGTCGCAAGAGTGGCAACATCTCACCAACAGCTGAATCTGGGTGACGAGCACTGGGGGCTCCTCAAGGCCCTCAGGGGCTGCCCCTGCCCCCGGAACAGGTGTACAGTTCCCTAGCTTGGCACCCAGTCCCACCTGTGTGCCCACACATGAAGCGTCACGTGCTAACCAGAGGCCCTTGTAGAATCCTGCCTCTGGGCCTTTGCACGTAATAGTTCCCCTCTGGAGATGCCATCTCCTCTTCCAATCTGGTTCAGGTGCCATTGTCCTGGGATGCTTCCCACACCTCCGCAGCCCAGGAGGCCTCCTCTCCTGGCTGTTTCTCAGAACAGAGCTGTTTCTCAGCTGTTTCGCTTGTTTTGCTGTTTACTTTTCCCATTGCCCAGCACGGCCTCCAAGCCCCCTTGTCTCAGCTCTTGTTAACTAAGAGTCAGCTCAGCAATAATTCCTCTCATCAGGCAGGGCTCAGTCTAAACATCGCCTCTTCTAAGAGCCTTCCCTGACCACCCAAGTGATGTCGCCCTGTCCCGCTTCTCCATAACGTTTACCACTACTTGAGGCTATTTCTGTATTTGTTTATATTCCACTTCCCCCCACTGAACAAGGGACGGACCCGGTTTTTCTAGGTCACCCCTGTCTCCTGAGCACTGAGAAAAAGTCCCAGGACGAGGCCAGGAGCTTAATCAATATTTATTGAGTGAATGAGTAAATGTAGTTGTCCCAACGAGACTGCAGGCTCCCAGAGGGCGGGTTTGATTACTTTCTGGAGAGAGCCAGCACATGGCAATTGTTAAATAACCATTCATTGATATTATGTAGTTGAAAAAGCCCTATACTGAAGAGTCAGGGGACCGGGGTCCAGTTAATCTTGGACTTTGGGTCATAATACCTCTTCTCGGGCGCCTGGGTGGCTCAGTCCGTTAAGCGTCTGCCTTCGGCTCAGGTCATGATCCCAGGGTCCTGGGATCAAGTCCCACATCAGGCTCCCTGTGCCTGCTTCTATCCTCTCCTCCCTGCTCATGCTCTCTCTCTCTCTCAAATAAATAAATAAATAAAATCTTAAATTTTTTAAAAGATTTTTATTTATTTATTTGACAGAGAGAGAGACAGCAAGAGAAGGAACACAAGCAGGGGGAGTGGGAGAGGGAGAAGCAGGCTTCCCGCCGAGCAGGGAGCTCGATGCGGGGCTCAATCCCAGGGTCCTGGGACCATGACCTGAGCCGAAGGCAGACGCTTAACGACTGAGCCACCCAGGCGCCCCTAAATAAATAAAAATCTTTAAAAAAAATACCTCTTCTCTTGGCCTTCCTTCAAGGGGCTTGGACTGGGATTTCTGGGGCAATCCACGTGCCTACTTTAGGATTTGATGAGGAGTGCCCAACATGTGCAATGCTCAGGGCTCTGCTGAGGTACCCGTCAGGGCTTGCCAGCAATGTGCCTCCTGCTGCACCCTCCCTTCCCAGGTCCCTATCTTGGGCAGCCTGCTCACCATCACCCGGCTGTCCCTCAAGTCCAACACTTGAGTCATTATCTTCCTCTGTGTAAATCTACCTTTCCAGTATTCTCCTGAAGGTGGTACTATCTACCCAGGCTCCCAGGTCAGAAACCTGGGTGGTTTTCTCCTTTTCTCCCTCTCAGGCCATTAGTCAACAAACCTTACAGATATTACCTCTTGAGTTGCTTCCCTCCCCTGCCCTTTCCCATCACTGTCCATCTTCACCTGGACTTCTCCAAGAGGCCTCCTAATTGGTCTCCACGCCTCTGCTCTGGCCCCCTCCATCCCCTCTCCACCCACCCTTCAGAGTGAGCCTTCAAACACAAACTTGCTTAAACTTCTTTTTTAAAAGATTCGTTTATTTTAGAGAGAGAGAGAGTGCATGTGCATGGGCGGTGGGGGGGGGCAGAGGGAGAGAGAATCTTTTTTTTAATTATTTTTATTTATTTGAGAGAGCGAGAATGAGAGAGAGAGAGAGAGGGAGAGAGAGTACATGAGAGGGGGGAGGGTCAGAGGGAGAAGCAGGCTCCCCGCTGAGCAGGGAGCCCAATGCAGGACTCGATCCCGGAACTCCGGGATCACGACCAGAGCCGAAGGCAGTTGCTTAACCAACTGAGCCACCCAGGCGCCCCGAGAGAGAGAATCTTAAGCAGACTCCCTGTTGGGTGTGGAGCCCACCACGTGGGGCTCGATTTCAAGACCCATGAGATCATGACCTGAGCCGAAATCACCAGTTGGATGCTTAAATGACTGAGCCGCCCAGGCGCCCCAAACTTGCTTAAAACTCTTCAACGGCCCCAGCCCTCTTAGGATGGACTCCAAACACCTTATCATTGCCAGGAACTGTATTAACTGCCCCCAACCCTCTCTCCACCCTGCCTGGTAAACTCTTCCCCTCCTAGATCTTAATTTAGCCAGTAGAGCATCATGCAACTCTTCATCTCTGGTGGTGAGTTCAAGCCCCACGTTTGATCTCTGCGTGGGGAGTCTGAGCCTCACGTTGAGTGGGGAGATTACTTTAAAAAAAAATCTTGGGGCGCCTGGGTGGCTCAGTCATTGGGCGTCTGCCTTTGGCTCGGGTCATGGTCCTGGGGTCCTGGGATGGAGCCCCATGTCGGATTCCCTACTCAGTGGGGAGCCTGCTTCTCCCTTTCCCACTCCCCCTGCTTGTGTTCCTTCTCTCGCTGTGTCTCTCTCTGTCAAATAAATAAATAAAATCTTAAAAAAAAAAAATCTTAGGAACAAAACAAAGAAACAACAAAAAAGACCAACAAAACCAAACCAAACCAAAAAAAAAAAAAAAACCCCACCCCAAACCCCACCCCTCTCCTTCCAGGAAGCTTTTGCTGACCATACCTCCAGTATAATCCCACCAAGCCTGTGTTTCACCACTCACGAGCCTTTTCTCGAACGTATCTTATTTACTCTCTCAACAAAAGCACAGGTTTTGGGTACACAGCAGGTACTTTGCAAATACTTACTGGATGAATGACATCACACTAAGGCTGCTGGGTGAAAATCTCCATCACATGCTCATTATCGACTTGAGCAAGTCTTTTAACCTCTGCCTCCTCCTCACCTGTAAAGGCAGACGGTAATGGTAACTTTTTCTGGTAGAGATGTCTTGAGGAGTCAAGTACTTAGAAGAGCATTTGCACGTAAATTTGGTTATCGTTCATGTTTTCTCAGCACAACCCTTTCCTGGATCTCAACCCACCGCACCGAGGGGACCATGCGTGCGGGTACAGAACACTCACACCTAGGTCCCCACCAGACACCTTGATGTCTGCTCCGCCTACTGCCCCGGTCTTGCGCCCGCCGGGGGCCCACCTCCGACGCTGAAGCCGACGCCACGGCCCATTTAAGGACGGGAGGGGGCGGGCCCGAGAAGGCTCCGCCTTTGCGCTGAGGTCAGCGCGCACCGCTGCGTGTGACGCTTTGGTTGCTGCAGAGACGCCCCGCCCCCGCGCGGCGCTGCGGAACCGGAGCTCCGGGCGGCGTCGGCAGCGGCGCGGGAGGCGGCAAGGCCGGGGCGACAGGAGCCGGCGCGGCGACCGCAGCGAGAGCGGCGGGGACGGAGCAGACCACGACGAAGGCGCACAGGCAGCCGGGCCGGGCCGGGCCACGGGGAGAGCGGCCGCCGGGAAGCGGGCGGGAGGCCGGGCGGGCAGCGGGCAGCCGCCGAGCTGCGGAGCGACATGGTGCTGCTCAAGGAGTAGTGAGTGTCCCGCGGGCCGTGCGGAAGCGAGGAGGAAGGGAGAGTCGGGGATGACGATCAGGGAGCTTGATGGCCTGCGGAGGGGATGCAGTGGCCGGACGCGGCCCGAGGGGATGGAGAGCAATGGATGGGCTGGTGGGCGGCCCAGCAGGGGCTGAGGGGACCATGAGGGCCGGAGAGGGCCTGAGGTGGGGCCAAGGGGGATAGGGAGATACGGACAGCTCCTACGGTGGGGCCTGAGGAACCGTGAGGGCCGAATAGGCCTGAGGAGAGGCCAAGGGGACAATGAGGGCTGGACAGGGCCTGAGATGGGGTCAAGGGGACAGTGAGAGCCAATAGGGCATGAAGAGGGGCTGAGGGGATGGAGATGTGGGGCGGTCCTACAGTGGGGCTGAGGGACGGAGGGGCCCGCCAGAACTGCAAGAGTGGCTGAGGGGACTGGCGGGAGAAGGAGGAATAGGGACCGAGGAGCAGTTAGACAGCTTCAGGAATGGAGCTGAGATGATGGGGAGGAGTGTGAGGGGAACCTGGAGTACGAGGAGTGGCTGCCTTAGGCATCAGGGGAAGGATTGTAATAAGTGCACAGAGGAAAAGGAGCAGGGAGTTAGGGCCAGGCTTCGGTGACAGGAAGGGTCTGAAAAGATAGCGGAGGGGACTGGTGGCATGACGTGGTACCCAAGTGGTAGGTGCAGAGGAGGAGGTACTTGGAAAGAAGCTTGGGATGTTTGCTTGGGACTTGGGGACACTCGGGTGAGGAGTCCAGAAAATATTGGTGAGGAGCTGATTTGTGGGAGTTAGAGTGATGAAGAGGGCTGGGATGTTACCAGGGTAGAGGACAGTTTGGAGAGGGCATCTGTTTGTGAATATATATAATAAATACACATACTGGAGTAGGGTTTGGGGGACAGGGGCAGCCTGTCTCTAGGGCATTCTTAGTCTTGGTGCAAAGAGGATAGAGAAATTGCTTTGAGGAATTGAGAAGGTTCCCATAAAGCCATTAATTGATGAAAGACAGTGAAGGTGAGGGAGTTCTTGAGTAGTGACTGGGGTGGGAAACGAGTGACTTCTGGTAGGTGTTGCAGGGAGATAGGCTTGCTCCCGAAATCCGGGGGATCAGATGACGGGGTGGGATGTTTAAATTGCTAAATCTTTCAAACACTAGATGACTGATCACTGAAGCTAATGGTTCCAAGTAAACATTTCAAGACTCTTTTTTTCCCCCAAAGAGGAGAGATCGAATGTGTATGTGCAGAATTTACAGTGAAACTGCTTTGCTGGAAGGGAGGGCAAGTGGCAGCTTTGGGTCAGAAGCCCAGAAGTCCAGAAGTGGGAGATGTCCCAGAGCAACTGGTAGAACTCAGTTGGTACCCAGGCAGGTGTGCAGAGGGCTGTTTCCATTTTGTCACTGAAAGCACTTTGCCCCGTTCCATGTGGCTTGCTCCTTGGAGGTGTTCAGGACATTTAGGACATGGTGTGGAGCCTTGGATCACAAAGGGAGCAGAGACCCAGGTGTCATCCCAGCTTGACACTTCATCTGAACAGCATCATTTTGAGGCCCCTCCACTTCTAGTTCTTGACATCCAGGATGATGTTGAGCCAGAGCTCTGAGCTTTATATGGTGAGGAGGAAGAACCTTGGGATCCCAACAGGAGGAGAGAGTGGCACACTTTGGATTTTATTATTTATTTATTTATTAAAGATTTTATTTATTTATTTTAGAGAGAGTGAGCGAGTGCGGGGGGGGAGGGAGAGAGAGAGAGAATCTCAAGCAGACTCCGGCTGAGCACAGAGCCTGATGTGGGACTCGATCCCAGGACCCCAAGATCATGACCGGAGTCGATATCAAGAGTTGGATGCTCAACTGGTTGAGCCACCCAGGTGCCCCAGCACTTTGGATTTTAACCTTGATTGTCCAGACAACAGGCTTTTCCCATTCTCCTGATCTTTTTTTTCTGTTCCCAAATGAATCCTAGAGTCTATAGAAACCTTTAGTTCTGTGAAGAAGGTCAGGCAGGGAAGGGACCTTCGGAAGAGATCTGAGTGAGTTCTGAAGAGAGGTCCTTCCTTCCCATTCTTTGTTCTACCGTTGAAGCCTGCCAGGGAAAGGTCCAAGGTGCTGGGGATGCAGAGCCTGCTTGGCATCGGCGTTTCCTTCCTGCCTGACTTGTGCCGTGTGTGTGCATCCTGGGGCAGGGGACGAGGAGGGGGGCATCCGAGACACTTGGCGATGGCTGCAGTGCTGCAGCTCGGGGAAGGGTGGAAGTGAAGGTCACACTGAAGTGAGCACGGCTCCAGTCTCGGCCCAGCACTGCCCCTGTGGCCCTATCCTTTGGAATTGCACTCTATCGCTGCTGAAGTGGTTTTGCTCTTAAGGAGCCAGGGAGAAATGTCTGGGTGCGCAGCTGGGACGTAAGAGTGTCCTGTCAGGAATTGGCTGATGCTGGGCTCTTTTGAGGGGGAGACTTGGTGCCTGCCAAGGGCCTGGTTTCCCCTGTTGATTTTTCCGACACTTCTTCTAACAGGATTCTCCTTGATTTGATTTCGGCAAATTCTTGGATGTGATGCTTACTGCTGTTCTTGAAGATAAAAGGCGGATTGTTTTCTAGGAAGTTTCTTCTCAGGGTGCAGATATTGTGGCCTCCAAGTTGAAATTATTTTTCTGCACTGTCGGCTTTCTCTGATGGGAGGAGGGTATTTGTGGCAGCATCCAGTAACCTGCAGGATTGGTGTTACTGGAGTCATTCTGGAGGAGGTGGGTTAGCAGGCAGTAAGGACTAGAAGCCCCTTTGGGTTTTCCTGCTACTTTTCTGCTCTGTGCCTTGCCCTTAGTGAGATGTTTTTCTCAGACCCTTGTGTGCTTCTTGCTACATGGGGGACCTTCGTGGATTTAGAAAAGAGTGAGTGGACTGTTTACCAGCCTGGAACACAGATCCCAATTGTTGGAACCACTGCATAGGAAGGAGAACATAGCAGCTCATGCTTCACCAAGCATGCAAGGGGCAGAAGGCTCCAGTGGGTTCCAGCTAAGGTCTGGGAACTGAGAATCTAAGCTCGGGAGCTGGCATGATTTGTGGTTTTGTCTCAGCTCTCTGACCTCACAGCTTTGAACTGGGGCTTAGCTGTTGCTCTGCCACCAGCCCCCGTACCTCTGTGGAATTCCGACTGGTGTGGGACCTTGCTGGCCGTGGCTTTTCTGTCAGGTTACCGATGGTACCTCCAACAATGGGTGCTCACTGAAATGGAGGAAAAAAAAATAGCAGTCAATTGGGGTGCCTTTGGACAGCTTCTGGAGGTCAGGACACGAGTAGAGTGTCTGCTCTTGGTGGCTTTGTCACAGGAGCTTGCATGGCAATGCCCTGCCCCCGAGCAGAGATAGCTGGTATGTGCTCTTAGGGTGATTAAGCTCCGAAGGAGCGTGGCCTGTCCTAGCCTTCCACCTTGAGGGCTATTGTTAGGAGATGGGGCCCATAGAGATGAAATCCCCAGGGCCTGATTCTTCAGGTCTGACTCCTCATCTTGGCTTCAGAGTTTGCAGGGACAGGTGCTTGTTTTGCTGGGAAAGATGTTAGTGGGGGAGAGGGAGAAAAGGACAGCTCCTAAGGTGAGTCAGAGGCCTGGGAAGTAGCTGGTAGAGGGACGGGTTTGCACTGAATCACCGAGTTCTAAATGGGACCTGAAGGGCACAGATGATCCTGCCTCAAAGCACGCAGGGGGCCATTCTCTGCTGGGTTTTTGACAGTGAGTATATGTTATGTGCAACAAAACATTTAATACTGTTCTAAGATGATGCTGTAAGAATGTTGGGCAGCATTCGGAGCCTGAAGTTGATATTGTTTTCCCTCTCTTATAGTCGAGTCATCCTGCCTGTGTCTGTAGATGAGGTAAGTTCCTTTTCTTCCTTTTTATTCATAGTTGTATATAATTGCTTGTGACCATTAGCTAAGTTGGGCTCCAAGTGGCCCATACTCTTCATGTAGTTTTCATGGTTGTTCTAACTTAGAGATAATCAGTACTTGATGAGAATTTTCCTGGTGCCACTTTCTGTCGAAGGAAGGCACTTATTTTTTATATCTGTGCAACCTGCCTTAAGCTGTTGGCCTGCTAGGTGACTTTGACTAGGGATTAAACGAGCCCCCCCCCCTTTTTTTTAAAGATTGTATTTATTTATTTGACAGAGAGAGCGACAGCGAGAGAGGGAACACAAGCAGGGGGAGTGGACAGGGAGAAGCAGGCCTCCCATGGAGCAGGGAGCCCGATGCGGGGCTCGATCCCAGGACCCCGGGATCATGACCTGAGCCGAAGGCAGACGCTTAATGACTGAGCCCCCCAGGCACCCCAAACGAGCCCCTTTTACCTGCTAGGACTGTGCCTAGTGTGCATGGCTCTCTGGTTGTGCAACAAACTAGTAGGGCAGGAAATCTCCGAGGCCCTCCCTAGCCATATTCTAGGTGGCCGCTGGGAAGACCAAGGCCCGGAATCCTTTTACAGAGGGCAGGGAATAACAAATGGGCTTGGCTTGCCCTCTGTCCTTTTATAGTTTTAGGCCAAATGCTCCTGTGTATGGGGACCTGGCAGGATTTGCCACCAGAAGGTTCATAGGCCATGCTGACTCAGAATAGTCTCTTGGACAGCAGAAAACTGTCATAGAGACTCCCTTGTCCCACCCTTTCTTTGAACTTCCTCCACTCTCCTCTCCTGGCGCAGCCTGTTCTTTGCACCCCTTCCCCCCTTCCCCCAGCTTCTTCTTCTTTCTTTTTTTTTTTTAAAGATTTTATTTATTTATTTGAGACAGAGAGCATGAGAGACAGAGAGCATGAGAGGGAGGAGGGTCAGAGGGAGAAGCAGACTCCCTGCCGAGCAGGGAGCCCGATGCGGGACTCGATCCTGGAACTCCAGGATCATGACCTGAGCCGAAGGCAGTCGCTTAACCAACTGAGCCACCCAGGCGCCCCATGACCCCCAGCTTCTAGCCAGGCTCCAGTTTGGGTGAAGTTTGTCAGCCAGTGTGGTGCCCTCAGTCATCATCTTTCCTGTGGTGTCAGCATGAAGCTTCTGTGATAACTTACACTCTGTTCCAAATATGAAATGGACCTTTGAAAAATGAAATCAGGCCAACAGAGCCTGCAGCACACTTTAGATGAGACAAATATCCGAGCTTCCTGACCCCAAAAGGGGTGGGCAGGTATTGGCCCTCTAGAGGATTGTCTCCTGTGGTGGGCTACACATCTGATAAGAGCTGTGGAGATCTGGAAGAAGGAGCCAGAGATGGGCCTCGAACACACTCTGGGAGTTTTGGGAGAGGAGCCTAAGAGAAACGAGACTGGGAAGCTAGGGAAAGGGCCTGGAAAGGATAGGTGTTGCTGTCCCTGGAGGCACCTGACATGTACCTGGGCCCTGGGAACTGTGTGCTTACACTGACAGGTGTTGGCTTGGGGGGTTCCTGTTAACCCACCTCCTTCGGGGGCCTTGCTCTCTTTGTGAAAAATAAAAGTGGTGATTTTCCAAACCAGGAGGCCAAACAGGAAGGCCCAGCATGTCCCTTGCCCTAAAACTCACCTCTTGGGGGTCCAATAACACTCTCTCAACAGGATGATCCCACCCCCCAAGTCAGGAAGATGTGTCCCAAAACTCAGGAGTACCTCAGTGTGCATTTTGGGATGAAGTGGATCTTTTCACAGGGAGTATCTTCATTGAACAAGGATGGAAATGTTTCTGAGACGTGTGGCCAATCCAGGAGAGCCAGGACTGTTCGGGAGCAGTATTGGCTGCTCTGCGTAAGCCTGGAGATTACTTATGATGGGGCCAAGCATGGAGGAAAAGAAGAGCTCACCTTGAGAGCATCTGCAATTGGCAGTTTTTCTATAGTATTGAGGAAGTGATGGGGAGGGGTGAACAGAGCCTAAAGAAGCTTGGGAAGTAAGCGCTGGTTAGGATTCATCTTTCTGCCTGGGAATGGTCAACCTGTTCTCAGCTAGAAACCACTGATGAGGAAGCAAGTGCATGGCCTGGGTATGGGGGAAGCAGGAGCTGCTTTTCCAAGATATTTTATTTTTGAGTAATCTCTACACCTGCCATGGAGCTTGAACTTAAAACCCTGGGATCAAGAGTTGCACGCTCCACTGACTGAACCAGCCAGTGCCCCAGAGCTGCTTTTCTGATGGCTTGAACCTTAGTTCCAGAAGATCAGAAAATCTTGAATAGGGAAGCCAAAGAAGAAACAAGTAATGATCAACCTTTTCAGTCTTTATCAAAAGCCCCATCCTGACTCATGGTTCCCATGGGAACAGTCCAGCATCAGCTACTGTGGGATTGATTCACTTCCTAATTGAAAGCCTTGATTTGAGGCCCTCAGGGCGGGCTTTCTTTCTTTCTCTCGCTTCCTTTCTTTTTTGGGGGGCCCGCAGGCCTGGCTTGGCTTTGCTTTGCTTTTCCTTTCTTTTCTTTCTTTCTTTCATCTATCTATTTATTTACTTAAGTAATCTCTAGACCTAACATGGGGCTTGAAATCATGACCTTGGGATCAAGAGTCGCATGCTCTTCCCACTGAGCCAGCCAGGCACCCCTCCTCAGGGCTTTCTGTTGTAGGTTGGGAGAGAGAAGAAAGAGAAAAGAGAAGGCCATGGCTTTATAACCATCCTGATGGTCTGAATCAGTATTTTAGGGTGCAGTTAGCTTCTGTCTGGCCAGAGCCTTTGGCCTAATATGGCATAGGGTTTCTAGGCATTCTGCTGCAGAGCACGAAAGCCCTGGCTGTTTGACAAGGGTGTGTCCACCAGTGGTTCCTGGCTTAGATAGGCCCACCCCTTTCCATGGGCAGAGCTGGTTTACTTCCCGTTTCCAGAGATGTATGGTCCCATTCCCCTGTGGTACCTGGCCCAGCAGGGTCACATGGGTGAGACCAACAGCTATGCTGTTTTTCATGATAATGTTTTTTGTCAGTGTCTCAGGCCCACCTGCTGCATCTTCCTGGGCTCCCACTCCCAGTGATAGAGTCTCTATTTTTCTTAGCTGAGTGTCTTAGTTCTTTGGGACAAGGGCAGGCATCATTGTCCTAGGCCTGAGGAGGCTGGAATCCTGGTCTTGCCTCCTTGGGGCTCTTTATCTGATGTAATGGTCTGACCCCCACCCCCATCCGAGTGTGACTGCTTTCTGCTTTCCCAGGGTATGGAGCCACTGTGCCAAAGGGAAGCCTTTGACATGAAAAGTGTCCCTCACTTGTAGCTTATGGAGGCCAGCCTTACTTAACCCCTTTGGATTAACAAATCTGCCTTCACTTGTCTCATTGGGATTAAAGGATCAGAATATCAAGAGAGATTAAAGGGGGAAGATGCCAGCCCAACAGACTGATCCTCTTAGAGCTTGCCCTCTGATTCCTCTGATTCCTGCAAGTGAAGGGGATTAGTCTCTGCCTGGGGGCCCCTCCCCAGACAGCAGCACCAGCTGACCACCCAGTCGCCTTCTTCAGCCTGCCCTTTAGGATTCGAGTCCGTGGTTAGATGTTCCTAGGCTCTTCTTTAAAACAGAATTAATGTTCCCTCTTAGGAACCCTTCGCTTAGCCAAACACTGACCCACTTGATAGGGGTTTCGTCTCGCCTCAGCCAAGAGGTGGACTTGGAAAAGCTCAGCTCAGAGACAGCTTGGAGTTCCCTGGGGGCATTGAGGCAGCACTGATGTTGCTCGGGATTAGCAGGGTCAAGGTGGCTGGCTCACACCCAGATGTTCCTCTTTATGGGATTACCTGAGCCTTGATCGCTCGCCTGGGCCTTTGCTTGGCATTTTGTACTGGGTTTTGACTTTGGAAGTTAGGGCGCTTTCAGTTTGATGGTGAACAGTGCATTGTCCCCGTGTGCTGCTTCCCCTTCCGCATTTTGCTCAGAAATTTCCCTGCGGTGCTTACGAAGCTGCCCGGTACAGCGGCTTCCAAGTTTGAGGTGCAGCAGCCCCGGAAGCTGCCCCTGCTCCTTGCAGGCAGCGGTCCGCGGCAGCCACCCAGAGATGCAGCCTCTCTAGTTTCATTTCAAAAGGAGAAAAACCCTTGTCTGTCCTTCCTGGGAGCCCCAGGAGTTTGGGGAGGGGATGTAGAGGGTGAGGAAAACCTTTACACCCCCAGCGTAATCAAGTATCTTTTTTTTTCTCAAACTCCCTAACCTGTTGTTCCTGGTGGCACTGGTGGTGGCAGGGAGAGGGCGTCCTTTGGTATAGATGTAACTTCCTGCCTTAACTGTTGCTGTTCATTCTTTTTTTCTTACTTTTCCCTCCAAACAGCTGCCGTCAAAGAGCAGGGAGCAGAAGGGCCAGGCCTGGGCAGTGCTCAGGTCATTGGTCCTAACACTGAGTTGTCCTGAGGGGGTTAGAGGAGGCCAGTAATCTTGACCAGTGACTTGCTAGATGGCCTATGACCCACATAAAGGAAAACTAGGTCCTTGCCATCTAGTAAGTGCCGACACAGAGGGTGCACTTGTCAAATTGGGATTAAAGGTACCTACTGTGGGGTAGGAATCTGTGTTATCCATTATGGGAAACAGGGCACTTGCTTCAGCCCTACCAGGATTCTGGAAAGCATCTGGAGGTTTGGTCGCCTGCAGGACTGTTCTCTGAGCTGCAGGCAGGGTGACGAGCTGCACAACACTGGAGAAAAAATAAGTAGATGAGCCAGTTTACAGCAGAGGTTGTGGATTTCACAGAGCACTGGGCAGCTTTCTTTAACAAGAAGTCATGTGTTAGGATCTGTTTAGATGAATGGGATAAAGAGACTTCTAGCAGCCAAGCCAGATCTTGTTTTAGGGTCTTACTACCAGAGGCAGATTCAGGGAAAAAGCTACCTTGGACTCTATAATGTGTTTTCTGGATAGTGGTGTGACGTTAAGAATATTCTCCTGCCTCCTTAAGCCTTGATGGAGGATGTAAAGATGGGAAGGAGGAAATTAAATGCATCTGATAGCTAAGGAGAGGCCACAGAGCAGCATTCATAGTTGCTGTGGGTGGATTAGGGCAAGGTCCCATGTGGAACTGCAGAATAAGGGGGATGCGGGATGGGGGCGGAAATCCCAGAGTGATGTCTTTGGACAGGTGCTGGTAACTGGACTGTGTGCACCTGTTGAGAATTCTGCCCTGACAATAACTCCTGTCTCTCTGTCCGTTTAGTATCAAGTAGGGCAGCTGTATTCTGTGGCTGAGGCCAGCAAAAATGAAACGGGTGGCGGAGAAGGTGTGGAGGTCCTGGTGAACGAGCCCTATGAGAAGGACGGTGAGAAAGGCCAGTACACACACAAGATCTACCACTTACAGAGGTATGTGGCTGAGCAGCAGAGCCAAAGGGCAGCCAGGTATTGAAGTGGACATAGTGGATAATTGGGGGTGTTTCTGGGTCATGAGCTGGGCGCTCAGGTTGCTTCACCTGTGAGAGTGTGTGTGAGTGGCTCTCCTTTGCTCATTTAAAGATTTTTTATTTTTTACATTTTTTTTTAAATAAAAAACTTGCCCCGGGGCGCCTGGGTGGCTCAGTTGGTTAAGCGACTGCCTTCGGCTCAGGTCATGATCCTGGAGTCCTGGGATCGAGCCCCGCATCGGGCTCCCTGCTCGGCGGGGAGTCTGCTTCTCCCTCTGATCCTCCCCCTCTCATGCTCTCTGTCTCCCATTCTCTCTCTCAGATAAATAAATAAAAAATCTTAAAAAAAAAACCAAAAACAAAAACTTGCCCCAACCAGGCTCCCAGTCCCCAGAGGTGGTAGAGTTTGGTTTCTTAGTTGTCTGAGTATAGGGGGGTGTGTGGGTGTGTAAATGGTAAAAATGGGCGCTCCACTTTCTTGTTCTCGGACGCACATGAGATCAAAGTCTGCACACTGTTCTTGGCGTTGCTCACCTGCTGCCCGTCATCAGAGCTGCCCCCCGCCCGCGCGCCCTGCCCTGTTCTTGCAGAGCACGCCTGCCGATGTGCTGGAGCTCGCTTCACCAGCCCTCCCTTGGCAGGTCCTTGGAGTCATGTCCAGAGGCTGACGGGCAGTATTCCCGTAAGATGCCTTCTTGCTGTATTTGTGTGTGTAAATTTGTAGTAAATGCTCCTAAAAGTGAAATTGTGGGACAGGTAGTATTTTAAATTCTGATATTGTAAAATCAGTTACCAGAGAGATTTTGGTACTTCTCTGTGGATCAAAGGCATAAATATTTAAAAGTGAGTCTGATTTATATAGCAAACCACACAAATTTGCTGAATCTCTAATTGAAACAGTAATATTTCAGTAGACTATAAGCTGACAAAAAGGGCACTGAAAGCCATAGTAAACATACACCAACCTGGGTGCTCAGTTGGTTAAGCGTCTTCCCTTGGCTCCAGTTATGATCCCTGGGTCCTGGGATCGAGTCCCATATCGGGCTCCCTGCTTAGCGGGGAGCCTGCTTCTCCCTCTCCCTCTGCCGCTCCCTCTATTTGTGCTCTCTCTCTCTGACAATAAATAAAATCTTAAAAAATATATATACAACAGCTTGAATGGAAGTTGAACCAAGCTAGTTTTAGAAACTATACAGTACTGGAAAAAATAAACATGATAAATCTTTTTTAACTGTGGTAAAATATACATAACACAAAATTCACCATTTTTACCATTTTTTATTTTTTAATTTAAATTTAATTTTATTTTTTATTTCTTTTAAGATTTTATTTATTTATTTGACAGAGAGAGACACAGCGAGAGAGGGAACACAAGCAGGGGGAGTGGGAGAGGGAGAAGCAGGCTTCCCGCGGAGCAGGGAGCCCGACGCGGGGCTCGATCCCAGGACCCTGGGATCCTGACCTGAGCTGAAGACAGACGCTTTATGACTGAGCCACCCAGGTGCCCCTATTTTTACCATTTTTTAAAAGATTTATTTATTTGAGAGAGAGAGAGCACGAGAGCGGGTTGGGGGGCCAGCAGAGGGAGAGAGAATCCTAAGCAGACTCTGTGTTGAGCTCAGGGCCTGCTGAGGGGCTTGATCCCAAGACCCCAAGATCACAACCTGAACTGAAACCAAGAGTTGGCCAAGTGCACCACCCAGGCAGCCCCCCGTTTTTCTTTTTTTTTCTTTTTGCCATTTTTAAGTTCAGTGGCAGTAAGCACATTCACATTGCTGTGTAACATAAACCAGGATCTTAATTTCTAGTCACTGAACTGACTAGAAATGAAACCAATTTCATTTTTATTTGGCAAAATCCCTGCTTTAGCGTAGTGTGCTGCTTGGAGCTATAAAAGTGCTAGGCTGTAGAGGTCATGGATTTTGTGAGAGCGGGAGCCAGGAGGAGGGCAGCGCTGTGAAGTGGGGGAAATCTCATCATGATCCCATTTCCTTGCCATTGTGCTCTTGTCCCTCCGTGTCTCCTCTTCGTCTTCATCCATCCCTACCTTGAGTTGACTGCCAGCCAATCCTTACTTAGCCATTAGCAGTTGATTAGAATAAGGCTCAGGACATGCCTTTCCCACAGTGCATTTGTGTTTATTTAAAGAGGACTTTGCGACCAATAGTGAGATTGGCAGAAGGGGCCAGTTGCTTCCTTACAAGTCAGTTGGTCCAACCAGTGTCAGAGAGGAGGTCTGTACCTGTGGAGGGTTGGAGTTGTCTACCCTCTTCCTTAAAAGAGAGCGGGTAAACTTTGAGCTGCCACCACTACTCTTTACTTAACCCCAAAACCCTCAACTACAAAAACCAAATCAAAACCAGTGGTGCTGGGGCTCCTGGGTGGCTCAGTCGGTTAAGCGTCGGCCTTCAGCTCAGGTCATGATCCCAGGGTCCTGGGATTGAGCCCCATGTTGGGCTCCTGGCTCAGTGGGCGGGGAGCCTGCTTCTCCCTCTCCCCCTGCTCGTGCTCTCTGCTCTCTCTCTGTATTTCTGTGTCACAAATGAATTAAAAAAAAAAATTTTTTTTTTAAAAGAAAACAATGGTGCTGAGCGCCTTGACCACCTCTCCTCATTAGGATCAAAGCCTTCCTGTCAGCCATCTAGTTGCTGCCATCAGAAACATGGGTTCCCCACCACCCTCTTCCTCATCCCTCACATCAGATCAAGTCCTTTTGACTCCTTAGTATCTCCAGCGCTTCCATTTCCTTCCGTCATCTCTTGCCTGGATTACTATGGTGCCTCCTGACTGCACTCCCTGCTTTCCTTTCCTCTGCACAACTTCCGGAGTGTTCTGTCCAAAGACAGATCTGTTGCTGGCTTAGATGGATCTGGATGGCTTTCCTTCGCCTTTGGGATAAAGTCCAGACTCTTTCTTAACCTAACTTACAAGATCTTTTATGACCTAGTCTCTGCACGTTCTCTTACATTCTCTGCCTCATACCTTACACCAGCTACTCCAAACTTCTCTCTCCCTCTCTCCCAGCTTTTCCCACCCCACTCCCATCCTTTGATCTCGCTCAGTCCTACTCATGCTTTACTCTGTGTGTTCATTTAATTCTTACTCTCCCTGAGGAGCCTCCCCACACACCATGCCTCCCACCCCGCGTTCTCCTAGTGCTCTGCCCCCCAGAGCCCAGTGCTCACCCACTGTGGCACACACTTGCAGTGCTGTCCTCTGCCTGGTTAGGTAGACTCCCTGTTAGAATGTAAGCTCCGGGGGCACCTGGGTGGCTCAGTTGGTTAAGCGACTGCCTTCAGCTCAGGTCATGATCCTGGGGTCCCAGGATCGAGTCCCACATCAGGCTCCCTGCTCAGCGCAGGGAATCCTCTTCTCCCTATGATCCTCTTCCCTCTCACGCTCTCTGTCTCTCATTCTTTCTCTCTCAAATAAATAAATAAAATCTTAAAAAAAAAAAAAAAAAAAAGAATATAAGCTCCGTGAAGTCAGGAGCCACGTCTGTGTGATTTCTCTAGGTATCCTGCTGCCTGGCACCCAGGAAGACTTACTTGAATGAGTGTGGCAGTGAGTGAATGACTCGCAGAGGGTTGCTCTGAGTGCCTGGGTTAGCTCTCTGCCAGGCCTAGCTCTTTTGTCTTAGGCCTCAGGCACTAAAGCTGATGAGATTGTTGGAGCCTACTAAAGACTGCATAGATTACCAGTTAAAAACTAAGGAAGAGGAATATATGTATCTTAAAAAAAAAGGCTCATACTATACATGCTGTTCTGTGACCTGAGACAAAAAGAATTGAACAGAAGAAATATTTTGTCCTGGGAGACAGATAGCCCTGAGGCCCTTGTGGCCTCCCAGAACTGATGACAGCAGATCAGATCATCTTGGATCCCATATTCCAAGTCCATCAACCAGTCACTGTGGCCCATAAACCTAGACTGGTCCACTCTTGAAGGTGTCCCATCCTTGGCAGTGTGTAGTATAACGCCCTGGGCCCGGTGAGCTGGGGAAAAATGGGTCATGATAATGTAAGGACTGATAAGCCATGGCCGGTAGCCAAGGGTCCCACCTGCCGTCCTGTTCCTAATGGGTGGTGAGATGCTGGGGCGAGTTGTGGGGGGATGTTAGTAGGCAGCTGAGTTTGGGTGTCAGGCTCCAACAGGAAGCTTCTCACACAGAAGAGTAACCTGCTTATCTCACGGAAACTTGCTTGCCAACCCCACTGAAGAAACTGGAGCTATGGCCTGAAGAATGTGATGTAAAAGCCCATTGTCTTTTCTGTTCTCCATTTCTCTTCATAACCGCCTTTTCTTACCACAGCAAAGTGCCCACGTTTGTTCGAATGCTAGCCCCAGAGGGAGCCCTAAATATACATGAAAAAGCGTGGAATGCCTACCCTTACTGCAGAACTGGTAAGTGCAGACCTGGCCAGAAGCTGGAGTTTGGGCCCCAAGCTAGACGCAGGGTGTGGTCAAATAGGCTCCAAGGGTGGCCGTGAATTAGGGTTTTGTGTCCCACCTTCATTTTCCAGATGAAGTCAATGAAAGGATGAGCTTGGGGACCCCCCTCAGGCTGGTGGTGAGTGTCAGTGTTGTCTGGTTCAGTTTGATGGCCATCTGGGTGGGAACCGCCAAGTGATGGCACAGAACCAGTCCCTCTTGGTTGGGAGGGTATAATAATTATGATTGTCTTTACCGATTATAAAAGTAGTGTTCTCTGTTTAAATTGTGGAAAATACATACAAACAGAAGAAAATTATCACCCCGGATTCTTCCATTTCTAGATAGTCAGTGTTGACATTTTGGTATCTTTTTAGCTAATCCTTTTTTTAATGCTTACGTGTTTATCTCCAGACACATTTTAAGCCTAATTTTAGATCGGGATGCCTGGGTGGCTCAGTTGGTTAAGCAACTGCCTTCGGCTCAGGTCATGATCCTGGAGTCCTGGGATCGAGTCCCACATTGGGCTCCCTGCTCGGCAGGGAGTCTGCTTCTCCCTCTGACCATCCCCCCTCTCATGCTCTCTCTCTCTCATTCTCGCTCTCAAATAAATAAATAAAAATATTAAAAAAAAAAAGACTAATTTTAGATCAAATCATACTAATTCTTTTTTTTTTTTTTTTAAGATTTTATTTATTTATATGACAGAGAGAGATAGCGAGAACAGGAACACAAGCAGGGGGAGTGGGAGAGGGAGAAGCAGGCTTCCCGCTGAGCAGGGAGCCCGATGTGGGACTCGATCCCAGGACCCTGGGATCATGACCTGAGCCGAAGGCAGACGCTTAACGACTGAGCCACCCAGGCGCCCCCAAATCATACTAATTCTTAAATTGCTCATTTTTTACTTAGAGTCTTTTCCCTGTCACTGTGTAGTCTACTATTTCTTAAATTTGTAATGTCTGCGTAGTATTCCATCCTATGAGAGCGCCATGAGCTTTTTAAACCACTTGTTTATTGTTAGATACTGAAATTTCCAGTTTAATGTAATATATTTGGGTTTGGCTTAGAAAGCAGCTTTGAGGCCAAGGAACTCTTGAGTGAGGCAGTGATAGGAAAGGACCTGTAGGGTGACCTTCTTGCCCTGGGGGGGGGCCAGGCCTGACACCAGAAAACGTAGCAATGAAACCCTGATTTTGTTGGGGAAAAGTTGAAATAAGCCCAATTTCTTTATGACAAAGGATTTAGAAACAGCTATCCCCTAAATATATAACACAGAATGTACATGTCAGATTTGTGGGGTAGGAGGCAAGGAGGAGGGGGGGTCACTGCTAAGGGCCCTGAAATGATGGCTTACGCAAAACCAGCATGTTCTAGAATTTAAGGTGGGGGTAGGGGTGGGATTATTGTCTTCTTCTTGGCTAGTCTCCTATCTAGAATTTCTGGAAAGACTTGAAGGCAGAGAACTTTCTGTTCTAGACATTCTGGGGTTCCCTTTGAGTAGTTCAGACTCTTAGCTTTTTAGGATTCCTAGGTCTTGAGGGCTAGTACTGATCCATATCCTTAGAGGTCCCCTGGAGCTTGGCTGTGAGTTGAGTGGCCTTTCCCCTAGACAACTCACATTTGTCAGTGTAGACAATCTGGCTCTGGGGCCCTCCTGCCAGCCTCTACTTACGTGTACTGTTACACTTGCCTTATTTGTTGGACTCCCCAGATTGTATCTGGTGAGGATGCTCCACTCATGTAGTCCTTATCCTGTGGACTTTGGAAACGACTAAAGTCTAGAGCACAGTCATTGCCGTCTCCAATCCTCAGTGGCCCTAGAGGTTCAAGAACCTTGTGTCAGGAGATGTACAATCATGGGTGGAACCTGGGATGTGTAACACTTAGAGTTTCATTGATGTAGCTGAAAATGCAAACATCACTACTCCCTTAACATTGAGCAGGAAGTTGTTAAATTCTTGGAAAAGAGGCAGGCACATACATTCTTTTCTTTTTTTTTTTAAGATTTTTTGTTTATTTTTTAACAGAGAGAGAGACAGCGAGAGAGGGAACACAAGCAGAGAGAGAGGGAGAGGGAGAAGCAGGCTTCCCGCCAAGCAGGGAGCCCAATGTGGGACTCGATCCCAGGACCCTGGGATCATGACCCGAGCCGAAGGCAGACGCTTAACGACTGAGCCACCCAGGCGCCCAGGCACATACATTCTTAAAAGACAGTGTGCACTGTGGCTGGGTGTGTCTGGTCTAGGGCCAAAGGTGAATTTTCTTTATGTCTAGGAGAGTTGCCATTGAGCATGTGTCATAAGAACCTTAACCAACTTGGCATAAAGGACGCAAACAGACAGCGCAGACTCTTCCATGTCTGGGTCAGTGTTCTGCATACAGAGCTTATGCCGATTGAGAGATGCCCCAGTGCCTCTGTCCTCTGGGTCATTCTTGGGAGAGCGTGGTACAGCTGACGTGGGCATTTTTCTAGATGCCAAGTGTTCCTTCACATATCGTCCTGATCCTTGGCCAAAAGAAAAAAAAGATGAAAAATATAATTTCTAAATATTCAGTGAAGAGGAGAAGCAGGGAGTAGGGGAGGGAAGGTTGGTTTCCTCAGTGGGTGCTGGCCTCATGGTGAGAACCCTCCATCATACAGAACGAATATGTTGAATCTTAGATCTGTTTAGTTAGACATTGCTCTTTGAGACTCAGAGATAGAAATAAGAAGGCTACTTTCCAGTAACCTCTGGGGATTGGTGGCAGAAAGATCAGTCGTTCAAACCCCTTAGCTTGGCCAAAGTAGATTAAAGTTTGGTGTGAGAATGGATAAAGGAGCATAGGGTAAAAGTCCACATACCCTTACTCTGAGTGGAACAAAAACAGATTTGTGATACTCTGCTCACTATCAGCTTTTTCTGTCCTCTTACCTTATTTCTTTCTGTTTCTTGCCTGCTGATGATGATGGGTTGGAACAGGAGGAGGGGGTAAGATGAGGCATGGCCTGTGAATGCAAGTAGGAAGAGGGAAATAAACCTTAGCCCTGGCCTGAATACAGTCTCACTAAGCCATGGTTTTACAGTACCTTATTAGTCTTATTTGGAGAGCACTATTTCCCAACTGCAGAGGATTTCCCGAGACTCCTCCAGTGTACCTAGGGTTGCAGTTTGAAGAAAAAGAAATGGTCTGAATGCAGAGGTGTTTGGAGGGACAGGGAGGACTAGAGAAGATTGGAGGAGATTGTTTGGTCCCCCAGGTTGGCATTAAAGGCCAGGGAAGGTCAGCACCCTCATAGGTTAAGAAATCTAGTTTGTCAGAAGTGAGTGGATCCTTTTCTCAGGGTCTAGGAACGACGAATGTATGAAAACCCCAAATGCCGATATATTAAGTTATATTGAAATACAGAATTACTAATGACACTGGGCGTTCCTGTTTGCCGATTAAGGTGTTCTTCCCTTGTGAACTCTTCTCCATGGGAAACCAAGGTAGAGTCGGAATGCCAGCATGTGATGGAAATGCCCATTGGCTTAAATGATCAGACTCTTGTGTCCATTGATTAGCATATTCTGTCCCTACAGAGGCCAGACATGCCAAGTGCCGTGGAGAACATGGATTCAGAATCAGGTGGTTGGTTGGGGAACCTTCGTGGCTCAGGTCATCAACCCGGGCCCGGCTGCCACCACGGTCTCCAGTAGAGATGGGGCTGCTAGATGGGCCACGTAGGCGGCCCAAGGCTGCGGCTGCCAGTGCAGCATGAGAGAGTTTCTGCCGACTTGGCCTTCTCGGCCTCCCGCTCGATGAATAGCATGCCCACCATTTCCTCTTTTTTTTTTTTAATTAGATTTTATTTATTTATTTATTTGACAGAGAGAGACACAGCGAGAGAGGGAACAGAAGCAGGGGGAGTGGGAGAGGGAGAAGCAGGCTTCCCGCCGAGCAGGGAGCCCAATGCGGGGCTCGATCCCACGACCCTGGGATCATGACCTGAGCTGAAGGCAGTCACTTAACCGACTGAGCCACCCAGGCGCCCCACCATTTCCTTTTTGTTAACTGCTTTTCTTCAAGCTGTAACGGGGCGATGACTTCAGTAGGCCACGTAGTTATAATCCTAACCTGGTGCTTTCTTGCAAGCATCTTTCATCGGCTACAGGGAAATGACTAGTAGTCTCTTGGATTGTTTCTCTACAAGGCGGACCTTATCCCTTATATCTCACCCTTTCCTCATCTTAATCTCAGAGGTAACCTTAGTTTCAGTTTTGGAGTTACGGAGTTTGACTGTTAGCCCCATAAACTCCAGTATGGCCACGCGACGTCCATGAGAGACTGAGACAAGTCCTAAGTTCAGAGGTACAGAGTGATCTAGGCTGTGGTCAGGAGGAGAGCCAGTTTGTTCCCCAGTGACATTACAGCTGCGGTCATTTTCTCTGATAAATAATTGAACTGTGCTTTCCGAGGGGTCTCATTACAATGAGCAGGAGTGCAGAGGGCGTGAGGTTTGGTTACAGTGGGAGGAAGCGTGCAGAAGGCAGACAGACAGTGCCTGGCCCAAAGTGCCCTCTCTGGGCCCCAGGAGGCGGCGGGACAGCAGGTGATGCTCTGACGGCAGAGTGGCAGGTCCTGGTGCTTGGGCGCACCAGAGCCGGTCCCCTTTCCTTGCCCAGCTGGAGAGAATCTCGGGGACTTCTAGTGGCATCGCTTTAATGAAATTCTGGATTGGGTCTCTTGGGACTTCTGTATGAGGGAAACTTGAGGGTTGGTGCATTTGAGGGACCAGATGCACTCACGGGCCTTGAAAGGCAACTGTGGACTAAGCCCCCAGGAGTGGACAACTCCTTTCTGCCCTGGTCCCTGGGGGTGAGGGGCAGATATTCATTCAGCCTCATTAATCTTTTTCTCTCTTCTTTCCATGTCCTTGCCATGGAGCAGTTATTACGGTAAGAATTCTTGGGGTGGGAGGGCAGGTATGTATGTGGGGGAGATCTTAAATGATCTATAAGAAAAGAAGAAATAAAAATGTCACCGCACTGGAGGTTCCTGGGTATTCGTCTCTCTCAGGGGACTGGCGTCCCTGAAGCTTCACCCTTTCGCTCCTGCTGAGGAATCTGTTGTTTTTTTGTTTTTTTGTTTTTTTTAAAAGATTTTATTTATTTATTTGAGAGAGAAAGAATGAGGCACAGAGAGAGCATGAGAGGGGGAGGGTCAGAGGGAGAAGCAGACTCCCCGCTGAGCAGGGAGCCCGATGTGGGACTCGATCCCGGGACTCCAGGATCATGACAAGCCGAAGGCAGTCGCTTAACCAACTGAGCCACCCAGGCGCCCCTGAGGAATCTGTTAACTGGCACAGTGGCCTCTTGCTTAAGCTGCATTGGCATGTGGCTTTGTAGGTCCAGCAGTCAGGACTGTGGGGCTCACGTGTGCAGGATGACCCGAGGCTCTCCCCTGCCCTTCCCACATCATGCCTTCTCAGGGTTTCTGAAACCAGGTCAGCTGACCCGATTGTGGCTTTCCCACATGTGCAGCTGTAGACCCCGGGGAGCACTGTCCATTGGCAAAATTGAGAAGTCAGCAAGGTGTCTTTTCTACATCCACCCCCTGTGTCATCGCCCCTTCTTTCCATCCTTCAGCTCCCTCATCCAGGTGCCTGTCCCTGCTGCTAAACGGAAGCAGCTTCTGCCAACCTAACTCCGGCTGAGGAGTTCAGAGGTTAATAGGCGCCTCCCTCCGAGGAGCATCACATTTCAAAGAGCACTAAGGGAGGAAGCACCAGGGGTTCAGTTGAAAGAACTTTAGGCCTCAGTAAAAGGCTGGCTGGTGGATGGGGCACTGGTGAACCATTCCTTCTCGTGTTAATCATTAGTGCTCTGTGCGTAAGGCAGGATGGTCGAGTGGTTAAATACATGGATTTTGAAGTCAGACACATAGGGTTTTGAGGCCCAGCTCTGTCATCTCTGTGGCCTTGGACAAGTGACCTCCCCTCTTCGCACTTCACTTTCCTCGTCTGTAAAATGAGGATGATATTACTACAGCCCTCGCAGGCTGGGATGAGAATTGAACAAGAGAATGTGGCCCTAGCATATCGTGAGCTCCTAGTCAAGTTAGCTGTTATTGTAAGGCAGAGGCTGGAGTCTCTCAACCACCTGCGATCAGTAATGGGAGATGATTACTCTCCAACTTCGAGGCTGGTGACTGTAAGGTGTTTTTTCCCTTGCAGAATGAATACATGAAAGAAGACTTTCTGATTAAAATTGAAACCTGGCACAAACCAGATCTTGGCACCCAGGAGAATGTAAGTAATGCCTCCCAAGAGCCCAGGGACTTCCAGGCTGCAGGGTAGGGTCTTGAGGCTCTGCCCAGGAGCTTCTCCTTCCCTGTCCCGGGGCCTTCTCTGTGGTCCTCTTTTAACAGCCTGTGCCTAGACCCTTTCTCCAGCATGGGATTGCTCTGTCTATAATTTGCAAAACATGATCTCCAAAGACTCCTTATAGGGCTTTCTCGTAGAGCTAAGATTGGTCTAAAATGCAACTCTTGGCACAGAGGAACTGTATTTTTTTTTTTAAGGATTTTATTTATTTATTTGACAGAGAGAGAGAGAGCGAGAGCAGGAACACAAGCAGGGGGAATGGGAGAGGGAGAAGCAGCCTAACCACTGAGCAGGGAGCCCGATGTGGGGCTCGATCCCCAGACCCTGAGATCATGACCTGAGCCGAAGGCAGACGAACGACTGAGCCACCCAGGTGCCCTGGAACTGTATTTTTAAAACATGAAGATTACAGCCTCTATAGAGCACAATGATAACTCCTCAATTTTAAAATGCACCTGTCCTTTTGACTCTAGCAATTCCACACCTAGGAATTTATCATGTAGTTATGCTTTCACATGTATGAAATAACCTATCCACAAAGAGATTCATTGCAGCATTCTCTGTGTAGCCAAAGATGAGAAACAGTGTAAGAGCCCATCAGTAGAACACGGTCAAACTGTGGCACACCATACGGTGGTATATTAGGCAGCCATTAAAAAGAACCGATAGAGAACAGTCTTCAAGATAGACTGTTCAGGGAAAAAACATGATGCAGAAGAGTGTATGTATGTGCTACCATTTGTTTTAAAAGAAAAATCTGTACATAGGTATTTGTATGTGCATGGAATCTGGTAGTGGTGGCGTTACTTGGGAGGGGCTGGAAGGTAAGCAAGAGAAAGATTTTTAAAAGCATCAAAGTAGGGGCGCCCGGATGGCTCAGTCGGTTAAGTGTCCGACTCTTGATTTTGGCTCAGGTCATGATCTCAGAGTCGTGAGATTGAGCCCTGCGTTGAGCTCCGTGCTGAGCGTGGAGTCTGCTTGAGATTCTTTTTCCGTCTCCCTCTGCCTCTCCTCCCTGCTCACATGCATGCATGTGCACTCACCCTCTTTCTATCTCAAATAAATAAATAAATAGATAGATAGATAGATAGATAAATAAATAAATAAATAAATAAGATCTTTAAAAAAAAAAGGGCATCAAAGGAAGCAGTCTGTGGCTAAACAGGCGGTATGTCCATGAGTGTTTGTAGTCAGCCTTTACGGACGGGAACATACGGAAATAACGTAAGTGCTGTAAGCAGCCCTGAGTGTTTTGCCCTGCTGAAATCAGAGCATTAGTTCTCACATGTGTATCTACTTAAAACCATTAAGTCCTCCCGTTCCTTTGGGTAACTTTGTGTGTAATTCTTTGCTGGTAGGAATCTCACATCTGTGGCTACGGGAATAACTGTTTCTGGGTCTTCATTCTCGATAAAGGGTACTTTGTAGCTGACAAAAACTACACCGTGGTCCTCTTGTTCCTGCAGGTGCATAAACTGGAGCCTGAGGCGTGGAAACACGTGGAGGCCATATATATAGACATTGCAGATCGAAGCCAAGTACTTAGCAAGGTAGGGACTGTTGAACTGTTTAACGAGGCCTTTGAAATACAAAAATGACTTCTAAGTGTCAGAGAAACCAGGAAACCATACCGAACTGGGATCAAAGGGAAAGTTCTCTCCTGGCTATTGTTTGTTTTATTTTTTAAATTACAATTAAGAATTCTCTTGTCCTGACTTGGAGATTCCACCAGGAAGATAGTGGCCTGTTTGGTTTCTGGAAATTATCACCGGACAATGTAGGTGCTGAGGATAATTTGCTCAGCCGAAATGACAGAACCTGAAACTAGTTCTCAAATTCATTCATTTTTCCAACCCAATAATTAAAAAACATCCTGCCTATTATGTTTGGAAGACTATGTTCTGTGAGTTCCAGCAGAATATATGAAAAGACAGATGCCCTGCCCTCAAGAAGTTGGTGGTGGATTCTCAGAGTAACACATGGTAGTACACACCTGGAAAAGGATAGCCTCTGCTAAACCATGAACTTGGAGGGAACAGGGACCAGGTCTGTCCTACTCAGTGCTGTGCTCCTTGGAAGTATTCTTTTAGGGAGGAAAGGTTAGATTCCTGCTCATTCAGTACTCTTCCTATTTGACAGAGGCCCGTTGGGATCAGGGCAGAGGAATTTGGCTCTCTGCCCATTGGTGGGGAGTAAGTGTTTGCTCTCCATGTCCCAGGGGTATGATACCTCTTTCCTGGAGTCACTCTCTCTGTGCTTAAAATATCTTGATTTGTGCATTTCCAAAAAGATATGAAAACCATCTTGTGTTTTCCTTGCCTATATCCTCACTTCCACCCTCAAAAGTTAGTGGCTTTTTCAAAAAACTTTTTATTGAAGTATAGCATACAGCAAAGTGAATATATCCTAAATGTGTAGCTTGATGGCTTTTCTCAAACTGAACATACCGAAATATTTCTCAAACAAATGCTAACAGAGAGTATGGCTCTTTGTGTATTTTGTCAACTCTGGTTGTTTTGTGTGAGGAGAGAGAAGCAGAGGTGGGGAAGATTTAATTAATTTATTTGTGTTTTATTTGTTTAAGTATAGTTGACACAAAAGGTTTATTTTTTTTAAGTACACATAGATAATCTTCTTAGCTTTGGGAAATACTTTATAACTTGTGTGTGATTTGTTTTTTTCACTATTTTTGTTAAGTAGGTATCATAGTAAGTTTGCTTTTCCTAAGCCCATATTAGTCAGTGCAGAAGAACACCAAAGATTAAACTTTCCTTAGGGCTAATTCACACCCAGCATTGGCTACATTATAACTAGGTGGAGTGAGACTGACAGTAATACAAGGATCGGTTCTACACATTGGACATTTCCAGTAATGATTTTAGAAAGATAAAGATAAAGAAAAAGTACCAGAGGGAGATTGGATGAGATTTCAGGTTTGACAGCTAGTTCTCATCTCTGGCCATGTTTTAGAATCACCTGCAGAGGTTTAAAACAAAACAAAACAAAACAAAAACTCTGCTGCCCTTACCTGCAGATATATATATATTTTTTAGATTTTATTTATTTATGTGAGAGAGAGAGAATGAGAGAGAGCACATGAGAGGGGGGAGGGAGGGTCAGAGGGAGAAGCAGACTCCCTGCTGAGCAGGGAGCCCGATGCGGGACTCGATCCCGGGACTCCAGGATCATGACCTGAGCCGAAAGCAGTCGCCCAACCAACTGAGCCACCCAGGTGCCCTACCTGCAGATATTCTTACTCGCTGGATTTTAGGTGGAGTGGCCCAGAAATCTGAATTTGGAAAAAGCTTTCCCTGGTAATTTGGATGCTTATCCCGGGTTGAAAATCTCTGTTTTTAACAGTGGAAATATGTGCCTGCTTTAATGTGGGTAAAATTGAAAACAAACCATGGCAGAGAAAATCACACAACTCTCCTCTGAGGCAAATGTAAACAGTTCTATATCTTGTTTATAACACTTTCCCATATTTTCACTATACCAGCAGCTTCAAGACTGGTATGAAGTGTACTCTGATGGAAAAAATCTAATCTCGGTCCCCCTCCCTCTCCCTTCCTTTCCCTCCCTCTCTCTCCCTCTTTTCCTTCCTCCCCCAACTCCAATTCTACAACTTCTCTCAGGATTACAAGGCGGAGGAAGACCCAGCAAAATTTAAATCTATCAAAACAGGCCGAGGACCCTTGGGCCCAAATTGGAAGGTGCAGTTCATACCCTCACCACCGGGGGGCAGGGTGTAGCATGGGCAGACCTCTCCCCAGGGAGGAAGGAAATGGCTAGGGTGGGCTAAGGGAGAGCCAGAGGTCGGCCCTCTCAGTTACCTGCCTGCCTATATGTGTGTCTCTAATACAGCAAGAACTTGTAAATCAGAAAGACTGCCCATACATGTGTGCGTACAAACTGGTTACTGTCAAGTTCAAGTGGTGGGGCCTGCAGAACAAAGTGGAAAACTTTATACATAAGGTAAGTGACCAGGGTGAGGCCTTCCCCGTGTGTGTGTGTGTGTGTGTGTGTGTGTGTTGGTGGGGATGTATTTTGCCCAACAAGAGAAGATCATACAACCCACGTGACTTGTGGCCAACAGTGGCAGACATCAGAATATTTCAGTCTGATTTCCCAGACCCCCACTTCCCCTTTCACTTAACTGTCCTGCAGCTTAATACCGTCTATCCAGGGGCACCACATGTGACAGGGAAGGAAACTGAAGCCAAAAAAAAAAAAAGGAAACAGGAATCTAGGGTTTACTATGACTGAACTGCAGATACAACTCAGTCTTCCTCTTTTCTTGAAGCCGAAAGGCAAGAGGTCCTATGAACCAAATTCTCCAGTGCCCTGAATTCTTGAACTGGACAAACCTAAGGCATTTTTATAGCTTTTTCTCTGTGTTAGAGCCTCGCTCTTGGGCCCCGTTTCATAGACATTGGCCAGTTTTAACCTGGCCTTAGGCTCCAGAGACAAGAGGGGAACTTGGCACAGTTGTTTCTGGGCCTTGGCTGAACCGTGAGCTCGTAGGCTGCCTGTCTTGGTAGCATTTTGGGCACAGGGCCTAGCTGTGAGGCAGGTACCCATCCTCTCCAGGGAGCTTCCTCCTTCTTGATGTGATACCTGTGGTCACGTGAGGGCAAAAGTCACTGACTTTTGGGACCTGTGGGCTCATCCATATAAGCCAGCCAGGCAGGCACCTCTCCTCCCCGCCCCTTCAAGAAAGTGGGCTTATCGACATGGAGATCATGGGAGGGGAGCTGCAACAGTGGCCTCTCCCTTCTGGGTTCTAACTAGGTTCCCTCCTTTTTGTAGCAAGAAAGGCGTCTGTTTACAAACTTCCACAGGCAGCTGTTCTGTTGGCTCGATAAGTGGGTTGACCTGACTATGGACGACATCCGAAGGATGGAAGAAGAGACGAAGAGACAGCTGGATGAGGTAAGTGGGCTCCTGGAGGAGCCTGGGCTCTCGACTCAGTAAATCCATGAAGGAGACTAGCCTGTGGGCCTGTGGGCCAGGTCATGAGGGCGCCGCCTGTGGCTCTAGGAACATGTCGTGTCCGCGCAAGTCAGGCTGGTGCCAGGTAGTTTAGAACCGTAAGGAAGAGAACAGCTAGTGCTCTTGAATTTGCAGTCTAGCCGAGGTCTTGGCATATTCCGAGAGACAAATATGGCAGTGTGTGCTGCATGCCAAGTGAGTAACTCTGCAGTGGTTCTTCAGAACTGGTGGGGTGGGGGGAGTCCTGCTGGGCTGCAGGATGGGAGGTGGCCCTGGGAGGAGGCAGGCTGGCCCGATTCGTGAGCACCATGCACGTCACCCACAGAGGACGGCAGTAGGTCCCACACAACTAACTACTCTGTAAGGTTCTTTTGAGCTGTTTTTAGAGTTTGGACCCTTGGCTCTTTGGGGGGGAAGGGAGGGCTTGGCATGGATCCAAGGAGGAGGGCTGTCTGCTCCATGGGAGCTGAAGGCCTAACACTCCTGCCTCATTTGGGGATGCTTCTCTGTGAGGCTCACGCTGAGGAGATTGTCAGTGAGTCAGGTTCAGATCCTTACTGCGTGAGGGCACCATTCTAAGGGCTTTTACATACACCATCTCCTGTGATCCCCGCCATACCTGTGAGGAGACAGCACTGTTCTTGCCCCCCGCAGATGAGGAGGTAGCGGCTCCGAGAGACCACTCCGTGCCCAAGGTCATATAGCCTGCAGGTGACACAGTCAGGGTGAGAGGCATGCTCTAAAGCACTTGACTTCTCTTCCTCCCTTAAACGCCATTCGGGGCCCTCCTGCCCTCTCGGGGCTAAGATTAAGGCAGGAAGCTCTGTGTCATAACTGCCATCCATTTCTCCCTCCTTGCCCTGCGTGGGCTGGCCTGGAGCCAGACGTCGGCAGACATCGCTGTGCCCAGCCTTGCCTGGCTCCCCAGCAGTGCCTCAGACGAGACCCAGGCCCGAGTGCGTGTGGTGCCCCCGCTTCACTGTGCTGGTCTTGGGTGCAGACGTGGCCAGGAGTTCTTCCTTCCTTAGCTCCTGTGGCAGGCACATGTTCTGGTTATTCATCCAGCTGCACTGGCAGGGAAGCAGCAGGATTTTGGACACAATTCCTGATTCTTCGACTGAGGATCTTCAGGAAGTGGTAGATTTTTAATGTCCAGGACGCTGTTGATTCTGACTATGTAAGAAGAGGCCTGAGTGTTTTGGTCACCCGAGTCCTGACAAAAAAAAAAAAAAGGAAAAAAGTTACCAAACAAAGGAGTGCGGAGACTTTGGGGTTTAGCCTGGAGCCTCAAGCCTCCTGCTGCCTGACAAAGGCCAGTTGAAAGTATACTGGGGTTCATGGGAGCATTTATGGACAGGCTTTTACTCTTTGGGTAGAATTTGAATTCCTGGAGCTGGAAGAACTCTCCAGAGGAGCTACTGGATCTGCCTCCCTCAGATCCAAAGTTTGAGAGGCCTCACTATCAGGGAGGTATTTTTTAGTCCCCCACCTCTCTCTGCGTGTTTCTCCATTCTGTGGAGAATTGTGCCAAAAACCTAGAATACCACTATCCTCCAGGATAACTGCAAATGCAGGAAACCCGCTTTAGAATTGGAATTTAAATAGTTTGCAGTGTAAGAGAAAGCAAAACCAAGTCTCAGTTGGTAAGCATCTAATTCTTGGTTTCAGCTGAGGTCATAATCTCAGGGTCCTGGGATCGAGCCCCGCATCTGGCTCTGCACTCAGCGGGGAGTCTGCTTCTCCCTCCCTCTGCCCCTTCCACTCGTGCTCTCTCTCTCAAATAAGTAAATAAAAATCTTAAAAAAAAAAAAAAAAGCTGCACTTATTTATTTCTTTAAGAGCGAGCGTGTGCACGAGCAGGGTGGGGGGCAGGCAGAAGGAGACAGGGAGAGAGAATCTTAAGCAGGCTCCATGCTCAGCGAGGAACACAATGCAGGGCTGGATCTAACTACCCTGAGATCATGACCTGAGCCGAAACCAAGAGCTGGACACTTAACTGACTGAACCACCCAGGCGCCCTGTGCACGTATTTAATCTATCCATCTTGATGAATTTCAGATAAGTATACACCTGTGAAACCACCATGACAGTCATTGCCATAAACAAAAACATTACCTCCAGAAGTATTTTTATAATTTTCAAACTCGGAAGTATCTCAGGCTTAGAAGGGGGAAGCTGTCCTCCTCTGCCCTGCACCTGGAGTTCCAGCCCCCAGAAGCAGCCCCTTGCAGTTCTTATGGTTGTTTCTTTTGTTAATTACCCCCGTATTTCCAAAGATTATACTTAGGTGCTTAATTCTTTATTTCTCAACTTTAGATATTAATGGTTGACTTTTCTTGTGGAAGATTTAACTCCTGTACCCCACCCACCTCTTTTTTAAGAAGACTCACACTCTCTTTTCCTTCCTCCAATATCACAATGTGGGGTTAATTCATTATTCAGGTTGATATTATGACATATGTCATTCTTCTCCCCAACTGAGCACTTTAGTCTGCTCCTGATATTTGTTCCTTTCTTGGAAAACTCTTGTTTTTTTATGGCTGAATAAAAAACCTGTTAGCCTGAATCTAATATTACACTGTATGTTAGCTGGAATTTAAATAAAAACTTGAAAAAAAAAAAAAAGAAGTTAGTAATTGCTTCCCTCCCTTTTGTAGCTCAGTTTTATGTATCTCTGTCATTAAGTTTTGTTTTTGAGTCTTTACATGGATGGTCTGGTCTGGTTGGTGTGTGATATGCACTGCGTAATAATGTAGGTGATGTCAGTCCATCCTTATTGATTTTGCTCCCCCTCAGTTTTTTGGGTTTTTTTAAAGATTTTATTTATTTATGAGAGAGAGAGTGCGAGCATGGGGGTGGGGTGGGGGGGAGGAACAGAGAGAGAGGGACAAGCAGACTGTGCACTGAGCACAGAGCCCAACTTGGGGCTCGATTTTAGGTCCTTAAGATGACCTGAGCTGAAATCCAGAGCCAGCTACTTAACCGACTGAGCAACCCAGGTGCTCCCAGGTCTCCTCAGTTCTAGAAAATGTTTTTATAGGGGCGCCTGGGTGGCTCAGTTGGTTAAGCGACTGCCTTCAGCTCAGGTCATGATCCTGGAGTCCCGGGATCGAGTCCCGCATCGGGCTCCCTGCTTGGCGGGGAGTCTGCTTCTCCCTCTGACCCTCCCCCACTCATGTACTCTCTCTCTCTCTCTCATTCTCGCTCTCTCAAATAAATAAATAAATCTTAAAAAAAAAATGTTTTTATATTGTAATTTCTCTCTCTTTGTATCACAATTTTCTCCCCTCTGTTTTGTTTTTTTTTCTGGAATTTTTATTAGAATTTAGAAGTCAGACCTCATGAATTGACCTAATTTTCTTAAATTTTCTCTCTCTTTTTGTCTGCTTTCTGGAAGATATTTTCCAATGTTAACTTCTCATCTGTTGAATTTAAAAACATTTTATTTATTTTTATTTTTTTAATAATTTTGTTTTCTTTTTTTTTTTAGATTTTATTTATTTATTTGAGAGAGAGAGCATGAGTAGGGGGAAGGGCAGCGAGAGAGGGAGAAGCAGGCTCCCTGCTGAGTGTGGAGCCCGACCTGGGGCTCCATCCAGGGACCCCAGGATCATGACCTGAGCCGAAGGCAGATCCTTAACTGACTGAGCCACCCAGGCGCCCCTTAAAAACATTTTAAAGTACTTCTTGTGCTGTGTTCTTTTTCTTAAGTACTTTTTCTGTTTTTCTTTGTGCATTATCTTCCTTTTCTAAAGCTATGGCTTTTTGTTTTTGTGTTTGGTTTTCGAGGTTTCTCTGCCCCCTGTATGTTCTTTGTTTCCTCTGAGAATTCAGGGAGGAAACACCAGGGCACACCACAGCCAAACTGGTGTCTTTTTTTTCCCTCACTTACAAATAAGTCACCCGTTTTCAGCCCCAGCTGCACTCCCACCCTCTGAGGTACTTGGTGCTTCCAGTTCCTGAGCCTTTGGAGAACCTGCAGCACAAACAGGTCTGTCCTTTTTAGCTCCCCTCCTCACAGGCCCTGGGGTGTCAGTCCTGCTGCTCTGTGAATTAGTCACTAATCCATCCATATTTCATCTTCCAGAATGTTGCTGCCATCTCTTATTTGCTGTTCTTGTTGCCTTCATGGTTTTATTTCTTTTGCTTATTCCTTTACTCTCATCGTAGTAGGGCTTGGGGGACGAATAGCATAAATGCATGTTTACAATCTGCCATGATTAACTGTGAATTTGCAATAGGAATTATGACCCTTATTCTTTGATTAATGCTCAGTGGCCTAGTGTGGGTGGGTTTTTTGTGTCACTATAAGGCCACGGTCACCACTACTGTAACTCTAGTCCCTGTGGGAGGGTGGACTCACCATTCTTGGATGAGGCTCAAGGGACCAAGAGATTAGTCCTTTGCCCTAAAAAGAAAAATGTCAGGAAACGTGTGCCTGTAGGGGAGCAGTGTCTGTCCATGTGTTTCCCTCCCTTCTTTCCTCTTTCTCTCCCTTCTTCCCTCTCGCTCTTTTTTTTTTTTAATTTTTTTAAGATTTTATTTATTTGTGAGAGAATGAGAGACAGAGAGCATGAGAGGGAGGAGGGTCAGAGGGAGAAGCAGACTCCCAGCTGAGCAGGGAGCCCGATGCGGGACTCGATCCAGGGACTCCAGGATCATGACCTGAGCCGAAGGCAGTCGCTTAACCAACTGAGCCACCCAGGTGCCCATCCCTCTCGCTCTTTTAAGAAAAAGACTCATAATCTCAAAATTGGAAGAAGGCACCTTAAAGGTCACTTAGTCCAATTACCTGTCCAGTGCTTGAGTCCTCTCTGCAGCTTCCCCACCGGCCTGCACTTGATCACCTCCTGTATTGGGGAACTCACTATCTCTTGAGCATGGTGGTAATAAAAATATTTTTATTACTAATAGAGGCTAATATTTGATTGAGGTCTTACTGTATGCCTGTAGTGTGTGGTCAGCATTTTCTGTGAATTATATCATCAAATCGTCATGTCAGCCTGTGCCAAAGTGTTATTTTCATTTTATAGATAAGAGAAACTGAGGCTCAAAGAAGTTGAGGATATCTTCTAGTTCAGTGAACAAGTGCCGCCTGGACCTTTGGCCACAAACTCTGTAGATAATGAACCTGGGAGGAGAAAACTCATTTTAACTGTTAAGAAAACTTGTTTCCTGATTTGCTGGCCTCTAGAACATTTGCTTAAAACCAGCAGAGATACTGAGTGTCAGTTAGAGTGCATGATTAAGATTCTGCAGCATTTTCTTCCCCAGCCTTCCCTTGTGGGGCTTCCTTCTAAGTCCCTGTTGCCTCCGTGATTCCTCTGGTCCCTCCATAGCCCATCCCTTTGTGATGGAGCTGAGAGGCTGCATGACCCCCTTGCTCCGCTGGCCCACCTTGGGGGCTGTCTCTGAGCCTCCTTGTAGTCAGTCTCCCTATCCACATGCTTGTGTGTGAATGGGCCTGTCCTTTCTCATCTCCTGAGTCTTGATGCAGAGGTCCCTTGCTCCATCCTATGGCTTTCTGACAGATGGATGATGGATCACCATCATTTTTAGATTTTAAGTCTTCAACTATGAACTGGTTACCCAAAGATTGTATAAGTGTCCCTGTGCAGTGAAATACCTGGCAGGACACTAGATTTCTTTTTTAAAAGTAATAAAATCTTTTAAAAAAATAAAATAAAATCTTCAAAAAAATCTAGAAAAATAAAAAATGGAAACCCTAAAGTTTCCAGTTTGTGATTGGGGTAGATAGAAGTTTGGAGAGTTAAGCTGATAAAGAGAAGTCACTCAGTGCTGGGCCATGGGAGAGTAGGGAGTAGGGAGTGAGATTCCAGTAGCATGTGCAGAGGGCTAGCTCATTGTGTTGAGGCTGAAGGATCCGTGTATGTGGAGGAGGATGTTGTTCCATGAATTCTTAATTCTCTCTCATCTGCCCAACAATGATTGACCCCAGGGCAGACTACCTGGAACATTGGCCAGCATCTTGAAATACAGGAAGTAGCTTTATTTTCTTTTTGGTACAATCTCATTTTTCAATAATAAGTATTGTATTGTATCAATAATGTATTAACATAGACAAACATTTTTTTGGAAATAGTGAAAAGCAGAAAGAAATCAGTTGTACCCTGGTTATTTAAAGACAACCTCTAGGGGTGCCTGGGTGGCTCAGTTGTTAAGCATCTGCCTTCGGCTCAGGTCATGATCCCAGGGTCCTGGGATCGAGCCCCGCGTCGGGCTCCCTGCTCTGTGGGAAGCCTGCTTCTCTCTCTCCTGCTTCTCCCTCTCCCACTCCCCCTGCTTGTGTTCCCTCTCTCACTGTGTCTCTCTCTGTCAAATAAATAAATAAAAATCTTTAAAAAAAAAAAAAAATTAAAAAAAATAAAGACAACCTCTAGGGGCACCTGGGTGGCTCAGTCGGTTGAGCATCTGACTCTTGGTTTCGGCTCAGGTCATGATCTCAGGGTGGTGGAATCGAGGGTCGTGGGATTGAGCCCTGCTCCTCGCTCAGCACAAAGTCTGCTTGAGATTCTCTCACCTTCCCTTTGCTCCTCCCCCCCACTTGCTGGCACTCGTGTGTGCTCTCATTCTCTAAATAAATAAATTAATTAATTAATTAATAAAATCTTTAAAGACAACCTTTAAAACATTTTAAGTCTTTCTATACACTTTTACTTAGTTATAATCATATTGCATGGGCCAAATGGGAATCCTACTTTTTTCTCTGAACATTGTAACAAATATATAACATTATAACAAATACAAAGTTTCTCACTAAAAGAGTTTCTTCACATACACGTTTCTGACTGCAGCATACACATATTGCTCACACTCTGTCATTGCCCTGTGTTGGATTTTCCTTCATGTTTCCAGGTTCTCACTGCTACAGATAATGCCGTGATGAAAATTTTTGTGCGCTCAGTTTTTTCAGTTTTTTGGATTACTATTTGGATTTGGATTAAGATTATTTCCTTAGAGTAAATTCCTACAAATAGAATTAGAGAATATAAGACTCTTATTATTTATTACCAAATTTCTTTTCCAAAGGGCTTTTCTTTCTTTCTTTTTTATTTATTTATTTGACACAGAGAGAGCACAAGCAGGGGGAGCAGCAGAGGGAGAGGGAGAAGCAGGCTCACCAAGCAGGGAGCCCGATATGGGGCTCGGTCCCAGGACCCTGGGATCATGACCTGAGCCAAAGGCAGACGCTTAACGACTGAGCCACCCAGGTGCCCCACCAAAGGGCTTTCTAAAGAGCTTCTAAAAACCGTTCTGCATGTGCCTCATATCTGTTCCTTCAGGAATGCTAGGTCTGTGGTTGCTTTTCAGTGTCTTAAACTGAGTTTTTTTTACTAGCTTTATTTTTTTATTGAAATTTTATTTTGAAATGATTGTAAGATTCCTATGCAGTTATAAGAAATAACACATAGAGATCTGTTTCTCCCAATGGCAACATGTTGCAAAACTATACCACAGTTATCACAATTGGGATATTGACATTGATACTTTTGCTAGGTGTGTGTGTGTGTTTTGTAATCAAAGGAGTATCTCATACTTCATAGTAAAAACAATTTTCAAAAGCTATAGAAAAATAGGGGCATCTGGCTGGCTTATTTAGTAGAGCATGCAACTCTTGATCTCGGGGTTGTAAGTTCGAGTTCCATATTGGGTATAGAGATATTTATTTATTTATTTAAAAGATTTTTAGTGATTTCTTTTTTAAAAATAATAAAATCTTTTTCTTTTTTTTTTTTTAAAGATTTTATTTATTTATTTGACAGAGACACAGCGAGAGAGGGAACACAAGCAGGGGGAGTGGGAGAGGGAGAAGCAGGCTTCCGGTGGAGCAGGGAGCCCGATGCGGGGCTCGATCCCAGGATCTGGGATCATGACCTGAGCCGAAGGCAGACGCTTAACGACTGAGCCACCCAGGCGCCCCAAAAGTAATACAATCTTTAAAAAAATAAAATAAAATCTTAAAAAAAATCTAGAAAAATAAAAAATGGAAGCCCATGTATTCCAACCCCTGGCCTTATTCCCTAGAGAAAATCAGTTAAAAACAAACAAACCAAGATTGGAGTTTCTATTTTCATATTCCTTGACTATATGTGTATACATAGCCTGCAGTAGCTTGATCAGAGGAACAAACATCAGATAAAATCTCATGGTGTTCTATAGGCCCCAGGAAACAGGAAAAAAGCATTCTTAGAGCATTTCATTATAAGAATGAAATAATGTATTTTTATTTCATGGCACCCTCTGAGGTGACCTTGTCTCTGAGAGTAGGGGAAGCCATCATGTTCCCTGATAGAAAGTTGCATCTTAAGCAGTAGGAAAACAGGACCTGGCTTTGCATTAGTAAATTAAAGCAAGGCAGTAAACTCTTAGGGTATACATGGATCTGGTTGAGGCCCACAGAGCTTTGCTCCCCTATATTAAATATCAGCTTCTCTGAAATTGAAAATTTACGTGGTCATTAATGAGCACATTTAATGAGCACATCTTTGTGTTTTTTAAAAAAATTATTTTGAGCCAAGATAACGGAAATAACCTAAGTGTCCATCCATAGATGAATGGATAAAGAAGATGTGGGGGCAGGGGGTAATGTGTGTGTGTGTGCGTGTGTGTGTGTAAATAGAATGGATGGCGTATCAGCCATAAAAAGGAATGAATCTTGCATCGTGACAGTATGGATGGACCCTAAAGGGTATGATACTAAGTGAAACAAGCCAGACAGAAAAAGACAAATACCATATAATCTCATTTATATGTGGAATCTAAAAAACAAAACAAATGAACAAACAAACAAGAAACAGAAATAGGGGCACCTGGGTGGCTCAGTCGTTGAGTGTCTGCCTTCGGCTCAGGTCATGGTCCCAGGGTCCTGGGATCGAGCCCCGCATCGGGCTCCCTGCTCGGTGGGGAGCCTGCTTCTCCCTCTCCCACTCCCTCTGCTTGTGTTCACCCTCTCGCTGTGTCTCTCTCTGTCAAATAAATAAATAAAATCTTTAAAAAAAAAACAAACAAGAAACAGAAATAGATTCATAAATACAGAGAACAAACTGGTGGTTCCCAGAGGGGAGGGGGGAAGTAGGTGAAGGGCATTACAATGTACAAACTTCCAGTTATAAAATGAGTAAGTCACGGGATGAAAAGTACCGCACACGGAATACTGTCAACGGTGGTGTAAGAACTTTGTGTGGTGACCGAACGCAACTACATTTAAGTGGCGAGCGTTTCCTAATGTTTCTAATTGTCGAATCACTATGTTGTTGTACGCTGAAACTAACATAATATTGTATATCAGCTGTACTTCAATTTAAAAAAAAATTATTTTGAAAGAGTTTCAAACTTACAGAAAATGGCAAGAATACAAAGAATTCCTATATACCCCTTGACCCAGAGACCCCATTCCTTTGAAGCAGAGGATAGAGCCCCAGGGCCACACACTGCACTAGTGTCTCTTAATCTAGAGGTTACCTCTGTCCACCTGAGGCACAACAAGGTATCACGAGCTCATCATTTTCCTTCCATGACACAGCCCTGGGACGAGCCGTATCTCTAAGGAGTCCTCGTTCCTTTCCATGGAGGGGGCTAGGTGTGCTCATGACTGCTGGGTGTTGCTGCCTCCAGGCCTTCTCAGAGGACAGAGCTGGGGAACTTTTACATCTATAGTTATTTCTCCCTCTGTCTTACATAGTATGTTCACACAAATACTTGCAACACTACAAGGTCAACTTTTGTCTTTCTAAAAATATGATAGTGCAGGGGTGCCTGGGTGCCTTGGAGGAGTGTGTGACTCTTGATCTTGGGGTTGTGAGTTTGAGCCCCATGTTGGGTGTAGAGATTACTTACAAATAAAATCTTAAAAAATAAATAAAAATAATTAAATTTAAAAATAAATAAATAAAAATAATTAAATTAAAATTAAAATATGATAGTGCCTTTATCCTTTTTTTTTAAGAACTTATTTTGGGGTGCCTGGGTGGCTCAATTGTTAGGCATCTGCCTTCGGCTCAGGTCATGATCCCACGGTCCTGGGATCGAGCCCCGCATCAGGCTCCCTGCTCAGTGGGAGGCCTGCTTCTCCCTCTCCCACTCCTCCTGCGTGTGTTTGCTCTCTTGCTGTGTCTCTCTCTCTCTGTCAAATAAATAAATAAATAAAATCTTTAAAAAAAAAGGTAATATATTAACAGACATATCTGAAGTTAGAGGAGCAATAAAAATCAAAAGCTCTACCATTCACGGGGCTCCTGGCTGGCTCAGTAGGAGGAGCGTGCAACTCTTGATCTCGGGATTGTGAGTTCCAGCCCCACGTTGGGGATAGAGATGACTTAAATGAATTAAAAAAAAAAAAGATGCCATTCATGAAAGCGAGTTTAGAGCAGTTCTACAGGTAGAGCTAGGAATGAGCACATACTGGCTTGTCAGCAAATAGACCTTCCTGTTGGGCGCAGCAGGTCTTTGCAGGGGATGATGAAAAGTGAGGCTTGTAAGACTGATTTTATGACTCACTTACTGTCTGTATCCTGTAGGTTCTGACTTATCAGGTCTGGGGCCTAAGAATCTACAAGTAACCCAGGTGATTATTTTGCTCAAGTAGGAAACTCGGGCCTAAAAGACCAACCTAAGACATTTGATGTAATTCTGGTAAAAGTTGTGAATGGCGGGGGGCGGGGGGGGGGGCACCTGGGTGGTTCAGTTGGTTAAGCGTCTGCCTTCGGCTCAGGTCATGATCCCAGGGTCCTGGGATCGAGCCCCGCATCGGGCTCCCTGCTCCGTGGGGCCCCTGCTTCTCCCTCTCCCTCTCCCCCTGCTTGTGTTCCCTCTGTCGCTGTGTCTCTCTCGGTCAAATAAATAATACAATTAAAAAAAAAAGTTGTCAATAGGAAGTGAATATCAGAACCTCCACAGAGGAGCAGATTTTTTTTTTTTTTTTTTACCATGCCCAGGTTCCCCATGGGCTCACTGATTATAATAGTTGGGGGGAAGCAGGAAGTGTGAACAATGAACAGGAGTTTGAAATGTGGCAGGAAGAGTATTTTGAAAGTACTTCCTAGTGGAGAACCACTTCTTCTGAGGTAGAATCTCTGCAAAATGCAGCAGTATTAAAGTTTTAGCGAATAAAACAGAACTCTGAGGAGGAAGGTAGCACAGAAGTCCAAGGTCTTCAGAGCTTGTGGACACACGCACCCCCTTTACTGCAGGATGCTGCACAAATAGCAGAAAATGTGGCCTGGGTGCATACTCCATGCTAGGTGCTCTCCACAAATATCTTTATTTAATTCTCAACAACCACATGATGTGGGTACTTTTATTATCTCTATTTTATTATTACAGAGACAGGCTTAGAGTGCAGTGAAGTCACTTGCTCAGGGTCACACACTTGGTCATGGTGCCAGAATACAGTCCAGGGAGTTTGATTCCAGAGGTCATTCTCTGAGGTGCTCAAAATTTGTTGAATGAAGAAAGAATGAAAGTTGAGCAGAAAACTCATGGATAGTGAAGAAATATCTAATGGGAAGTTAAACTACACATGTGTTATAGGCATTCTGCAAATAGAATGGAACTTTCAAGTTGGAAAAGATTAGAGAGATCACCTCCACGCTATCCCCACAAGAAGTTGTGTCCACTTCTGCCTGGCAGGTGGAGTTCACAGGGGCCACTCGGGGCTTCCAGAGAAGACCCCATCCTGCTTTCCAGCAGCCTCACACTTCTGCTAAGCTGAGATCTACCCACCCTGCTCTTTGAACCCCTGCCTTCTTGTGCCACACTCTGCCTACCTGATTGACTATGCAGAGCCTCTCAGCAGAGCCCAGGAAAGGGAATTGCTGTTCCCTCTGCCTGGACCACTCCCCGCACTTGCCCCCTCCAGGGAGCCACAGGACTTTCCCCCTCACTTCCTTTGCCGGGTCTCTACTCAACATCTGCCCCCGGCATATATTGGTTTGTTCGTTCTCCCCTACTTTGCCCCAGAATGTAAGCACCAGGAGGAGAGACTTGGTCTGTTTTGGTTCACTGCCGAATCCTCAGGCCTGGAGCAGTTTTGTGCAGTTCCTAGCACAAAAGAGTTGCTTCTTAGATATTTGTTGAATGAATGAATGAATGAATGAATGAATGAATGAATGAATGAATGAATGAATGAAGAAAGAGAGGAGCTTAAGAGCTGCACCCCAGCACTGGGACGCAGGGAGAGGAACAGAAATCACGGACGGTGGGAGCAGTGACACGGAGCTATAAATGGTACGGCTTTGGCTGTACATATGCAGAATTCTACTCTTCTGATTTGCTTTGTGCACAGAAAATGCTCCACCCTCTTCATTGGCAGGACTGAAGAGAAGGCGGAATGTATTTGTGTTGGAGTTCCATCAGCAGCAAGAGCCTTCAGTTTTTCCTGTTTTTTTTTCTGTTCCAGATGAGACAAAAGGACCCAGTGAAAGGAATGACCGCGGATGACTAAAGGCACCCCTCCCCCTTCTGCACTGTATGTACTGAATCTCTCCCTTTGCATCTCATCGACGTGAAAATCAGTTTGGGTCCTTGGGGCTTCAGCAGCTCACTGTGGAGTCAGGAAACTTGCTTCATTGCTCGTCCTGTCCTCCAGTAATCCTGATGACTGCCATGCTAAACAGCTCTCAGGCTTCCATTGACAGATGTTGTGACTATTAGACCAATTCAGGGACATGTGATCTTATAATGAACTGCCCAGACAGACACATGGACCCACCCAGTAGTGAGAAGTGGGGCTGGGTTGGGGCGGTGGACACGGAACTGAAGCTTATCTGCAACTAAATCCTCCTCCTCTCGTAACTAGAGCCATTTCAAGTTGAAGCTGGCATTCAGGGGTGCCCCTGGTACCCCTGTGCCAAAGCTAGTTCCTGGCTCCCCACTGCTGTCATTCCCTGCCCTGCCCTTGGAAAATGCTGGCCAGACAGCTTTTCCTCGGGTTCATCGTTTATCTGGTGCTTCATTTCCTTCCTCTTTAAAGCCTCTGATCCTATACTAAGTAGCTGTCCTCATCAGAGGCAGCCTCTTTCAGATGCTTGGAGAGTATTTCTGCCCGGGTCATAGGAGCAGGATGAGGTGTTCCTGTTTCACGGTGCTGCTCTTTCCCAAGCCCCATCCTTCTCTGAGCTCCCGGGACCCTGAATACCTCCAGACCTGCTGATACTCCAGCAGCTCTCAGCGGGCTTGGTCATGGAATTAAAAACCTGGCCCTGCTTCCCACTGGGCTCTGAGAGGAAATTATTTTATCAAGTAAACTCTGGTTGTCCTCTAACACTAAGGAGCTGAGGAGGCCTGGGGTCTCACCAGCAGTCATGCAAAGCTCTGCTCGCTCTCCCTGCCCCCTTGTGCGTGAGAACTTCTGGCAGATGAAACAGTAGGACTGAATGGACTGCTGCAGTGTCGGCTGCTTGGACCATCGTTTCCTCCCCCCACCCCCTACTGGCATCTTGGCTCCTTTTGAAATTCCGCCATCAATGATTTACAGTGTGTTTCTATTTTCCTCTGTTGCTTCCTTAATAATTGTATTTCTCTTCTAGTTTTGCAAGACAGTGGTCAACAGGAAGGCCCAGCAGCTCCACCCTCCCAAGTGACAGGCCATCTTCGGACGCAGCCTTTCTGTGCCCATTCTTCAGGCAACTTTCGATCCCTTACTGTAGCTACTTCTAGATGCCCTTTAATATTGTGAACAAATAGACCGTCTGGTATTACGAAGCCCGTATGTGCGGGAGCCTGCTCCTCTGAGATATGTGGCGTGTAGGTTGCTGTATTCACAGCTCCTCCCTCTTCAGCCATTTTGTTCTCAACCCATTTCTGTGTGTTCCACCCCCCCCCCCACCCTTTATTTCCAAGTGACATTTTTAGTCTTTCAAAATAGCTGCCTTTTGTGATGTGGTGATTTAAATGATTTAAGTTCGTTTGTTTTCAACCTTGGGATACACTGAGGTATTTTTGTTTCCTGGGCAGATCTTTGCAATTTTGAGTGCTCACCTGGGGAGAGATGAGTTAGAAATAGTTTTTTCCTCCAGTTCCACAGAAGAGCAGTGTGGCTTCATAACTCTGATCTCTGCTCTCAGTAGCCCATTGTTAATGTGCTGTAGGCACCAAGGAAGTACCCAGGGCCCAGCCAGTCTCTGTTTTAAAAATGTAACAAATACAGATAACTCCTGCCCCAGGATTGCATCTCTGGTCACTAGTCTTAGAGACACCTGTGGCTTCTTGGCCCTCCTGTTGCCCACCCTGTCTGAACCTTGCAGAGCCCACAGTATGCCCAGGTCAGTTCTCCACCTGGAGGGACCTGTCCAGTGTCCCCTTAGAATTGAGTCAGTCCCATATGTACTAATTAGTCTGTCCCCCAATCCCCCCGCCCCCCAGGAGCTCTGTATGTCCATGCTCCTCTTCCCTTTTGGGCTGGTGCTGCCACTCAGCAATAATCCTCTTTTCTCTGTGCTTTCTTAGATTCCTGTCCTCTGTCTCTGAGGCTGGTCAGGACACAAGGGTCCTGATCTTTTCATGCTGCACAAAACGAGCATGCAAAAAGCTTTTCCCCAGCAGAACATGTTCCCTCTTGTCTCCAGTTGCTGGAAAGGAATTTGGGAATCAGGAACTCAGCTCATCCCGCCCCCATGCTGAGTTCTGTCCTGGACAATCAAAAGCAAAAAGCAAGTAGTGATCATAGTATAGAACTCTACCAAAGGAGGCCGGTGAAAAAGTCCAGACTCCAGGGGAGATAGAAGCTGCCGAGTGCTCCATGGTTGTAGACAACTTGGCGGAAACCAAGTCTGCCTTCCCAGCGGGAGAGTCTGAGATAGCTGTGGTGTCACCTGACATTTCCCAAGCCTTGTGAAGTATGTTAGCCAAGTGTGTTGTGATCCAAGCCCATGCTAGTTTGGGTGTGGTGGCTCATGAAGAGACCAAATCTGTGTTGGGGGAGCGAGAAGTAGGGTGGGATCATTTACCCTTATGTTGTCGTCAGTTTGTTTTGCCTTACTGATTTCTAAGTGCAATAAGGGAGTGTTTCACAGGATTGCACCTGTGACATCCTGATGGCTGCTTCCCTGTGACCCTCTTGGGGCAACAGCGGACAGACTCAGACCCCTCAGTGTGGTTGTCTCCCACCTCCATTGAGGCCTCTGTGGGACCAGGAAATGTCCTGTTACACCTTCCTTGCAGGCTCCTCACCTTGTGGGGTCTATAGTAATGGATCTGGGGCAGTTCAGTTGGTTATTAGGATTTCCAACTGCTGGTAGCATCTATTTGGGAAAGTGAAGCATTCCTACTGGAGAAAAATGTAAATGTTTTCCTATAAGCTCTGTATTAGCTATAATTACATTTGTGCTTAAAGTTTTCCCTTCATCCATCAGCTAAATCCAGGTATGGGTTATCCTGGGAGAAATGAACCATGATGTTCTAAGCAGACAGGTGGATTGAGGGTCATCAGATGTTAGTCTCCTTGCCTCAGCTCTTCTCTGAGATCCACACATACCACTCCAACTCTGGTGGGCCTTGCTCTTTATCTGGCTTTTCTCTGGCTCCTCCCTTCTCCACCTGTTGCCCCAGTTTGAAAGCATCCACATGAGCTGAGCTAGAATTTCCTGATGTCAGCTGGATCTGGGGCTCCAGCCCACAGAAGCATAAGGAGGGGTGTCCCTGGTCTATTCTACCCCCACGGATAGTATTGCTGCTGGGCAACAGTGTTGGCTTTTAAGTATCCCCCTTACCTTCTCACCCACCTCCTGACTAGCACTGACTAGCACTCAGAGGGCTTTACGACGAAAGGCTCAGCTCCAGGGGTAGTACCTGACGGTGTGCCGTGCCCCTTCAGACCAGCTGCTGCCATCAGATTTCCAGGGTCAGAGTCGGGTTTGAGGCGGCAGTGCCTCTGTAAGGGGGCGGTGCTGGGCTCTGGCCTCACAGAGGGAGGTCAGGGACAGGGTCAGTATTGTGGGCATGTGTATATCTCCCCAAGTTCTCTTACAGTCCCTGCTGGGACTCCCTGACTTATTTTGGTTGGTTCCTAGTGCTACTTCTTTTACAAAATACACTTTGTAGAACTGATTAGATTACCTTGTTTATTTAATGTGAGTTTGTGCCTTTTTGTCTCAATCTTCCAAAACAGGTATATTGGGGGAAAAAAGCAATCTAATAAAATCCTAGACAGAGCTTTCCGGAGTCCAGCTTATTGGTGATGTCCTTATGTCCATTTTACAACTTAGATATCCTCAAACTCTTGCTGCTGTCCTCCATTTTACCAGGACTAGGAAAAAGTACAAGATAGCTCCAAAATTTTTTGCAGGTCAATTTCTGTAAATTAAAACATCCTCTTGTCATTTTACTTATGCAGACATCACATATCTGAAAGTAATTCAGCCATTTTATACTGGCGGGATTTCCTTTTTGCTTTTGTGCCCCCTCCCTCTTTTTTACTATCCTACCAAGCAAAACATTTATTTAAAGTAGGAGTTCTTAACCTGGCTTCCAGGTCTGTGGACCTCATAAAACTTGTTTGTAAAATTGTGTGTGCATTTTTCTGGGGAGAGCCATGGCTCTCATCAGATCCCCAAAGGAATCCCATGCACCGCCCTCCCTATCTTCCAAAAAAGACTAAGAACCAGTTATTTGAAGAAAATCTTAATCTTTGGCAAAAATCTTAATTTCTATTCATCAAGTAGAGGCAATGATTTATTGTTCATTCTTTGGTGGCTAATTTTTTAAGAGTCCGGGCACCCCCAACGTCTAACGTGTAATAGGTAACCTAATGAGTGTGAAAAGCGGGAAACACCTGAAAGTGGAAGTGGAGGAGAACTAAGGATGGAGGAGCTCTATGCCCAACTCGAGAGCGATTACCTGTAGATGAGGGGCAATGAGGCTGCTTCACAGGCAGGACAGCGGCTGGACTGCCACCCCCCTTCGCCCTTTGGGCCTGTGGACGTTGGGGAGGTGGGGGGGCACAGCGCACAGGCCAGAGACCTCAACTCCGATAACCGGCCAAACGGGCCGGGCCGCGGCTTCCGCCGGAACACTCCCCCTCCCGGCCGGCCTCGCGCGGGGCACCCTGGGAGCCGCGGGGCTGCCAGATGCGCGCGCCGGGCGGGGCAGTGTTGCGTCGGGTTCGGCGGGCGCGGAGACGCGCCTCTTTCCTTTCGCCGTTCGCGCTCCGTGGGGAGTCCCGCCTCCTCCCCCAGGCCGCACCACCCAGAGCCCTCCGTGCCCTCAAGCCCCGCCTCTTACGGAAGCCGAGGCGGAGGGTCAGAATCCGGAAGGAAAACAATCGGGCGAGAGCAAGCTAGCCGGGACCTGCTGCCGGAGGGAGGTGGATCGGGCCAGGAGCGGCGGGGGCGGGGAGGCGCGAGCCGGCCGGGCCGCGGCGTGGGGACGATGGCGGCCGTGAGCCCACGGAAGCCGACTGAGCCGAGAGGCAAGACGCTCAGGTGAGGAAGGCATCTGCGGGCAAGCCGGCCTGTTCCGGGCGGGATCACCATCTCCTACCCTTTCGGGGCTGCGGATCTGGGGTACAGCCAGACTGGGAGAGAAGGGGCTAGGCCTGCAGGACTGACTCTAGCTCAGAGACCCTCCCCAGTTCTCCCAAGCCAATGGCGAGGGGGCTGTTTCGGGCCCAAGCCCCGCACTCCCTCCAAACTCGGGCCGCCGAGCTCGTTCCCATTTGGGCGCCCCATGCAGGTGTCTCGGTTGGCTTCTGGCGGAGGCAACAGTATTGGGCTGCTTGAAGTTAAAGACAGAACAAGGCATTCTCCTCTCAGCCCTAGAATAGAAATCTTGTTCTTTTGATCAGCACATACATCACGGGGTCTGCCTGATCCCGTTGTGACCTCCCGAAATCCGAAATCCGGTTTAAGTAAGATCCGTTAGTGCAGTGATATAGCCTGGTACCATGCTTGCTCTTTAACGAAGAACAAAGCTAATCACCAACTTAGTGCAAGTCACGATGCAAGGATTTGCTGCTAATCGTCGGATCTGAGAGTGAGGGCAAGAAATTCCGACTTTTGCTCTCCATCCACTTAGAGTCAGTCCCTGGGAAAACAAAGAGCCTTGGACTAAAAGGGCTGCTTTCCTTAATCCTCTGTTGGACAGCAGGGGGAGATCGTAAACAAACAAAGTGCAGAATCTCTGGCCGAATGCCTGGGAAGGTGGTTTGTGTATTGTTTTGTTGATGTTCGTAGGGAGGGGCAGGAAGTTGTATTAAGCCGGCCAAGAATTTCAAGTTGTGCTTTTTAGAACATGGACCTCTAAGAACAGGATCTGGTGGAGAAGAGATGATTTTGGACATCCTGCTCTTTTCTCCCATCTCTCTCAACCCCCTGTACCCTTGCCCATTCTAGGTTTTTCTCTGCTGGAGGTCCTCCTCCTCATGGTGTACCTAGGACTCACCTAAGGCTTGGTGGCTGGACCTTGGTCTCTACAGGTTTTGTAGCCCCTGACTGCTCTGTACTCAGCTGAGTCTGGGGCTTTCTTGGAGTGTTGCTGTAACTACTCAGTGAAAGAGATCTGCAAGTGTCTCCTTCCCCTGAGCCTCTGATGGGATCCATTGTGATTGAGAGCTGCTGATCTAGTTGTCTTGCTTCCGTAGGGTTTATATGAAGCCAAGGTTGAGGATGCTATCCAGCTGATGACTTTTCCCAAAGGAGGGTAGACTCCTGAGAGAGATGTTGAGAACCCTGTCATTTAGAATCTTCACCTTTAGGCTCCCTGAAATGCTTGGCAGAATTGGTTATGCTCCAGGGACCTGCTAGGAAGAAGGAAGGAAGGGAATGTGGTGGTGCTATCTTTGTTATTTTTGAAATTCTCCTGTCTTGTAGTGCTGAGTCCTCTTACAAGGTAAAAACTGGACCTCCAAAATCTTTCTGGTGGCCTTAGGAGCCCTGAGGTGTGAATGGCTGGTGGAATTATTGAATTCCTGACTACCAACCCCATCCCCATTCCTTTCCTCGCCTGACCCTGAAACCTTTGCGCCCACTTGGCAGCCTTTCCTAATGTCAGCAGCAGCAGTGCCGCCAGCTGTGGGCAGCTGTGGGCCTGCACGGAGGAGCCAAAATGGGGTGGAAATATCCTGCTTCAGGAACAAAGTGAGGATGAAGGGCTTGTAGTTCAGTGCCCCTGTTCCCACTACCAGGTACAGAAACTCGCGTTTCCCATTATGGTTGCACTCCATTAGCAGACCCATTCGTTACCTGGATAAGGTCCTACCCCCCCCCCTCCTCGACTTCCCTTCCTACCCCTACACAGCATACATGTGGTGACGTGGAACGTGGCCTCTGCAGCACCTCCTCTAGACCTCAGCGATCTTCTTCAGCTGAACAAAGACAACCTGAATCTGGACATCTATGTCATTGGGTAGGTGTCTGCAGTGTCCCTTCCCCCATTCCCATTTCTTTTTTTTTTCTTTTAAGATTTTATTTATTTTTTAGAGAGTGAGCGAGCGAGAGAAACAGCATGAGAGGAGGGGAGAGGGTCAGAGGGAGAAGCAGGCTCCCCGCTGAGCCGGGAGCCCGATGCGGGGCTCGATCCCAGGACCCTGGGATCATGACCTGAGCTGAAGGCAGACGCTTAACCATCTGAGCCACCCAGGCGCCCCCCATTCCCATTTCTGAGATCGATAAGCCCGACCAGTCCAAAGTTGTCCCCGTGGGGTACTCCTGTCACCTGTCCTCCTTTGCTGTGGAGGCTGAAGGCTAGGAGCTTTCAGCCTGCATCAGGATCAGTCAGTGTCTCTTGTCCTGAGTCAGTAATGGCAAGGGGTTGGCAGTCATTGGCCACGGGAGGGAGAGCGCATGGTCATGAGGACCCAAGGTTTGAAAGTGCCGAGGGCAGTACTAAATGTCTGTGGCAGAGGCGCTACCCTCCAGGCCAAGGAGAGAGCCTCTGACCTGGAATGGGCAGTTTGCAGGAAATGAACTGTGGGATCCTGAGCCTCCTCTCTGACACTGCCTTTGAAGACCCATGGAGCAGTTTCTTCATGGATGTGCTTTCTCCTCTGAGCTTCGTCAAGGTAACTTACAAGTTCATGGGCAGTTGGGAAATGTGTCTCACCTCTTGTCACTAAGCCCCAGTCCTTTGGTCTCCTGCTCAGACTTTCATGCTGTTTCCATTTATTTAAAGGCCTAAACCTCAGTTGCTCCTGGCTTCCTGGGGCTCCTGCCTGCCTTGTGTCTTTCCAATGTAGCTGGAGCTGAGCTGGGACCCCAGGGGTTAGTTTAACACCTTGACATTTTTCATGTTGGGAGAATCCTGGGGGAAGCACAGCAGGCCTTATTAACACTTCGGTGCCTATCCACCGTCAGCCTTCAATCCCTACTCACGTGCCCAGCCTGAAATCCCTGAGTATGATAATAACTGCTGACGGGCGCCTGGGTGGCTCAGATGGTTAAGCGTCTGCCTTCGGCTCAGGTCATGATCCCAGGGTCCTGGGATCGAGTTCCGCATCGGGCTCCCTGCTAGGCGGGGAGCCTGCTTCTCCCTCTGCCTCTGCCTCTCTCTCTCTCTGACTCTCATGAATAAATAAATAAAACATTAAAAAAGATAATAACTGCTAACATTTACTGAGTGCTTACTTGGGAGTAAGCATCACAAATAAGCTCTTGATACGCATTGAGAACTCTTAACTCTCTTGAAATGTGGGTATTTTACAGAAAAAACCAAGACTGAAAGGTCACAGAGGCTGTCTGGGATTTGAATCTAGATCTTTCAAATTTCGTAACCCATGTTCTTTTTTTTTTCTTTATTGCATTTAGCATGGAATTTATTTTTATTTTATTTATTTATTTACTTATTTTTAGAAATTTTCCTTTTATTCATTTGAGAGAGACAGCACGAGCAAGAGCATGAGCAAGGGGAAAGGGCAGAGGCAGAGGGAGAAGCAGACTCCCCACTGAACAGGGCACCAATGCGGGGCTCGATCCCAGTACCCCAGGACCATGACTGAGCCAAAGGCAGTTGCTTAACTGATTGAACCATCCAGGCGCCCCATAACCCATGTTCTTTACTATTATACTTTATTGCTCTGCTGGTGAGCTCTGAGGCTGACAGGTATCCCATGGCTAGCCTGCTGGTATCAGAGGGTGTCCTCTGATCACAGGAGACATGTACCTCAAATTCTCAGGGGCTCAGAGGTTAGGAGAGGAGAGGAAAATAGTTCTCAGTCCGAAGGGCCAGTATTCTTTGGGGAAAGCAGACCATAGGAGAACCCACAGGAAGGCTCTAGATTGCTGGGTCTTCACCTTTACGTCCTGCACAGCTGGGGCATAAAGCATACTCCCATTCAAAGCACCCTGTGCAGTGCTTCTTGGAAATACCAGAATTCCTTTAGTCCCTTCCAGGGTGACTCATTTCTTCAGAATTAATTCTCTTACCCCAGTTTGCTTAAGGGTGCTGAGGCAAGAGCTGTGAGTCCTCTCGAGGGCAGAGCCAGGAGGAGGGAATACAAGCCTTGCCCTGCTGCTAAGGCTGGAAAAGGTCAGTCCTCAAGCCCCTGGCTCTCTCCAGATGAAGCTCAGGCCTCTTCCTACAGATGTGGAACCACCCTCTGAGAAGGCAGAACCACTTTTCTCACCACCCACTCTCTTCCCAAGACGGGAGGCTTCCTTACACCCCGGCTCACTGGCAAGGGATTGGTAGAATGGAATCAAGCCAAGGAAATTAGCTCAGCTTGTGGCAGGGACACAACCCATTCTACCCATGTGGCCTCCCGTGTTTGGGAGGCCTGCCTCAGGGCCTAGCACCCAAAGCAGATGGGTGACCCTCTTTCCCCTAGCCAAGAACTGAGGTGAAGGGGTGAGCCCTGCTTGCAGCCTCTTCCTTTGACGGGAGTTTGCCAGTTACAGGTTGAGAAGCCTGGGCCTGACCCCCTTTGTTGGCTCCAGGGCCCCTAGCTCCCTCCCTTTAGCCCCTTCCTTAGCTCCTCCTACTTCACTTCCTCCAACAGAACTTCTACAAGTCTCCCGCCTTTCCCCACAGCCCCACCCTTTCTCCCAGTCCCAGGCTTTCCTGCCACCCGATCCCCCTCCCTTGCTCCTTCACAAAGCACACTGATGCCTTTGTGCGGGGTTCCAGTGGTCCAGACCTGCTCTGTGGGTTAGGGTTAAGCTTGAAAGTTCTTCTGGACCTTTATCAGTTCCTTAGGAGTCAGTTCCATTGGCATATATGCTTGTCAGTGGGAGAGACCAAGACTGGGGCTAGAGGGTGGGGTTGGAGACACATTTGTAGCAACCTCTACCCAATGCTAGGTTCTCACACCTCCTCACTCAGTCTTGGGTTTGGGGTTCCCCTTGCTTTGACTCCTCCACGGTGCCAGAGCTCCTGGCCTGCGGGATCAAGTTTCATAATTCCTGGAAGGCCCCAGGACATGCTCCCCACCCGGGGATTTCCTCCTTGGCCTCTGCAACCTCAAGCTCCGGAAACAGCTACTCGGGTGGTAGGTGTAGACAGCCTGAGGCTGAGAGCGGGTCACTGGCTATGGCCCTTTCCCACCCCACCTCACAGAGCAGGGATTTTAGGGATCCCGGACCTCAAACATTGTTATACGAATAGTTTTCCTGGTTCCTTAGTCTCCTTGAGCCTCAGCCTTCAGGGACAGCAGTTCCTTACAAGGTTGGCGTGAAGATTAAATGCAGTATGAAGGATTTTAGTAGACTGTGGCTATTCTCCCCGACCTGCAAACACATGTCCACCATGCTTGCTCTCATTGCCTCTGCATTGCCTTCATGGAAATCCAGCTACCCACAGTGTATAATTATTTGGGGGAACATTTTCTTAATTTTTTTCCACTGAACATTATAATGTATGCAGAAATTAGGTGTATTTTTAATGGCTTTTTATTTGTATATGCATCAGTGTTACCACCAGTCAAGTCAAGGTACAGAATATTTCTAGCTCCCTAGAAGGGTCTCTCATGTTCTTTCCCTGAATTTACTTTTTTTTTTTTTTTTAAAGTAGGCTTCACGCCCATTGTGGGGCTTGAACTCACGACCCTGAGATCAAGAATCATGTGCTCTGAGCCAGCCAGGTGCCCCTCCCTGCATTTAAAAAAGTCTTTAAACCAGGAGTGCCTGGATGGCTCAGTCAGAAGAGCATTAGACTCTTGATCTTGGGGTTGTGAGTTTGAACCCAACATTGGTTGTAGAGATTACTAAAGAAATTTTTTTAAATCCTTAAACCAGGAAAGAATAGCTGCCAGTTAATCCTTCCAGCATCCATGAGATAGATGAGATAGAGTCCTGATTTTTCAATGAGCAAATAGACTGAGACTTGGCCCAGTAGCAAATTCTAAGAGCCCAAGTGGAATTTGAAACCAGATCTGGCTAACTCCAAAGCCAGTGCCCTTAGCCACTATCCTACATTGCGCCATCCCTCTCTGAGGCCCTGGCCCGCGGGGGTGGCAGCCCGGAGTGCCCTAAGGACCCAGAGAGCAGGGTGAGAGGAGTCGCTAGGCTGCATGGTACTGGGCCTGGAGAGTCGATGCCCTCCTCGGGGCAGGGTGCCCTGGTAGCCTTGTCTTCTCTGCCTTCCACCTGAGCAGGAACAGGCGCTGGACCTGGCTTAGCTCTCAGAATGCATCATTTGGCAGTTCAGGGCAGTAAAACTCTGAGCCTGGAGCGGAGATACCGTTGACCTCAGGGCTAGGGAGGGACTTGCTCAGCTTGTGCAGGGAAATGAATGACCATTGTCCCCCCTGTGCTGTAGGTCTCCAGCGTCCGCATGCAGGGGCTCCTCTTGCTATTCTTTGCCAAGCATCAGCATTTGCCCTTTGTCCAGATCCTCTCTACTAAATCCACCCCCACTGGCCTCTTCGGGTACTGGGTAAGGATGAGTTTTCTGAGTCATGAGCTGGAAGGCCTTCTGCCACTGGGCTGGGGAGGGCTGGACGCTGTAGGGGTGAGCAGATGGAAAAGGGGGGTGGCGTGAGTCTTCCACGCCGGTGCCCCGCATCCCTACTCTCCTGCCTCTGGGAGCTTTGCACCCTTGAGACCTCGGGCCAGGTGAGCAGGGCTCTTAGATGGAGAGAGGTCACTCCAGGGAGCTGAGCGTCTGGCCCTGGGAGGTCTTGTGGCGGGCGAGACCATCTCCCCTCAGGCTTGGGATGGGAAAGGGGAGGTGTGTCTCACCCAGAGCAACTTCCACCCTTCTGCCCACTTGTCCTACCAGGGGAACAAAGGGGGCGTCACCATATGCCTGAAGCTTTATGGCTACTATGTCAGCATCATCAACTGCCACCTGCCCCCCCACATGGCCAACAATGACCAGCGGCTAGAGCACTTTGACTGGATCCTGGAGATGCAAAATTTTGAGGGACAGGATATCCCCAACATCCTGGAGCATGAGTGAGCATGCACTTATCAACTGCCGCCCCTGTCCTCGCCCCCACACCAGCCCAAGCTAGCATTCTCCTCAGGCAGCCTGGGTTCCACCCCAGCCCTTCCCAGCCTATTCCGTGATGCCCCATCTGCTCTCCTGTCCAGCTTTACCTGCCTGGGGTCTAGGACCTCTTCCCTTTCCCTGGCCCCCATGTCCCGCTTAGGAATTCTGGACACTTCTGAAGATCCCAGATCAAGAACCCCAGGGTCCCTGAGGTCACCCACAGGGACCTGGTTCTCAGCCTTGCCTGGTGGCCCGTTGAGGGAGGGGGAGGGAGGGCGAGAGCCTGCTCTTGTGTTTGTTATTCACCCCTGGCGGCTGGTCTCTTTGGCTTACATGGCAGGGAAACGGCCATGAGAACAGTTCATTAGGGCTCATGCCTTGTCGTCACTGTCTCTGGCTCCTCTCCCAGCTTCCGGCACCTCACCTGCCGCCCGAGCTCTGCGCTGGAGGAGCGAGCAGGCCTAAGGCCCGTTGCTCCTCCCTTCTCTCACCTCATCACAACCCTCAGCTGCCTTCTTTTCTCTCTGCAGCCTCATTCTCTGGTTTGGAGACATGAACTTTCGGATCGATGACTTTGGGCTGCATTTTGTCCGGGAATCCATAAAAAATCGGTGCTACAGTGATCTGTGGGAGAAGGATCAGGTATCAAGTGAGGGAAGGGTCCGGAGGGGTGATCGGAGCCCATTGTGGAAGTCCAACATCAAATGTGGGGGGCACTGCTCAGGTCCCTTAGCCACCTGTTCTCCGTTTCCAGGCCTCTGAAGTCCTTGTTCCCGGGTGGGGAGGAGTTTAACAGGGCTTTGCACCCAGGAGCCTGATCTTCCCCTGGAGGAGCTGCTGGGTGTGTGTCAAGATAGGGAACAAGAAGGGCTTTGGGTTGCCCTTTGGGGGGACCCTGGCTACCCCTGCCTCCCCTCTGATACATGTTTGCTGGTGACTCCCAGAGAGACGGAATTCAAAGCCTGGTCCCTGTAGTCCAAGGACTGGGAAATGGCAGGCAGCTGCCTCCCCTGGGACTATGGGATAATGTTTGCAAAAGGCTTTAGCTTTCCTGAAGCTGGGGGTGGAGTGGGGATGGCCGCTGAGGCCGTCAGTGGAGCAGTGAGGAAGTGAGGTGGTGTTGCTTGACTCTTGACCTGCGGCGATGGCATGTGCTGATCCCTCGAATGGAGTGTGTGCTGGGCCATTGGGTCAGGACCACTAGGAGACGGGCCTGTGGCTTTCTCTCCAGCTCAGCATTGCCAAGAGACATGATCCACTGCTCCGGGAATTCCAGGAGGGCCCCCTGCTCTTCCCACCCACCTACAAGTTTGATAAGAACTCCAACAACTATGACACCAGGTGAGGGGGCTCCCCCAGGAGAGGATCAGCCTGCCACCAATTTGGAATTAGCCTGTGAGGAGGGAATGAGGGGCCAAGAGGCCTGGGAAGTCAGGTTTGTGGGCCCTAGTGGCAGAGGGAGCTGCCTCAGAATAGAAGTGTTAGGGAAGCAGGAGTAGATGCAGCCGTCCCCTCAGGGGTGGCACCTCCCACCCGCCTCATGCGGCGCTGACTGTGGGAGCTGTCCCAGGTTGTCCTCAGAGAGCAGGAAGGTGCTGGCAAGGGTGGGGGCTGGGGGCAGGGGCAGGGCAGGTAGGGCAAGGAGGGGGTGGGGGGGAAGCAGCTGATTCCTCACTCGGGAGGGACTGCGTTCCAGCATTCTGGGAACCCGTGCTTCCACTCCCCCAGGCTTTCTGGTCCTTCCCAGACAGGGGCACAGAGCTCTTGGCTCAGCCCGTTACTGGTATCGCGTACCCCTGCCCCAGCTGTGAGTGGATCAGGTACTACTTAGGAAGATGAAGTAGTAGGTGTCAATAGAGAAGTTTATGGGGAACAATGTAGAGACAGTGTATCTAGTAGTTAGAAATACAGCTGTGCTCCTCCTCAGCTGCATGTCCTTGGATGAGGTATTTAAACCTCAATATCGTCCTCTACAAAATGGGGATGATAGTAGTACCCACCTCATGGGGTTGAGGACTGAATGAGACCTTGGCACGTGCTTAGCCCGGTGCCTGGCGGCTGGTGAGCACTGTAGCAACTGCTGGTGTTCGATTCGCGTCTTCGGGTAGTAGTAGTTTTACTGAAAACCTCTCTAGGACCCGAGAAGGGGCCAGGAAACCACCCAAACTTTAAGCTTAGGCAGAGGGTCAAGAGTAGCTCTGCCATGAAGTTCCCGGCCCAATTTGGCAAGGATTCTCGTCTCTTTGAAGAAAAAGAACACCTTCCATGTTACAGGGTTTTTGTTACCCCCGGAGCAGCTCCTTCACGTAACTCCTCTCAGCAGGACTGTCTTATGAGGGAGGCAGGAGGTGCCTCCAGGGCAGGGCCTCTGGAGTGTGGGGAGGGAACAGGCGTCTCCCCAGCCAGGCCGGGGTGAGAGCTGGAGCGGACGGCCCTGTGCTGGCAGGGGCGTGACAGAGCCCCAGCGTCTCCCCTCCAAGGAAGGGAGAGGGGGCGAGGCCTTTCAGGAGTGTGGAGCAAGACGTGCTGGGGTCATGGGCTGGCAAGTGCACACAGAAAGAGGCCACGAACAGAGCAGGCCGGAAAGGAGGTAAGAGGGCAGGAGCCAGCTGGCGAGGCGGCCCGGGGCCCCAGCTGCAGGGAGACTGCTAGTCTCTCCAGCCATCCATTGGAAATGAGAGCTGTCATGGGAATTGTGAGGCCTTGGTGGGATGGGCCTGGGCCTGGGCCTTGGCGGCTGGGACCTCCGACCAGTGGACTTCCAGTGCTCACTTGCTAGCTGGAAGATTGCTGCTGGCAGGCCATGTGGCCCGGGGTCCCTTTGCCCCCACCCCCAGGTGCGGTAGGGAAGCCACCAGGAGACTAGAAGGCATTGAAGACAGCTGAGCGTCGGCTAGGCTATGATCAGCAGGTACTGAGATTGGGTACAGAGGCCCCAAGATGTTAAAGGACTTCCCCAGGAGGCTCAGCTGGTAATGGCGGAGCTGGACTCGGTGGCCCGCAGTGCTTCTGTCTAGCCCACAGCACCTCCAAGTTCACAGCCAGCCTTGCCGGCAGCAGCAAAAAGGAGGGCAGGATGGGGCTAGCAGAGGGTTGCTAAGGAGGAGGCAGGTACTTACTTCCACATAATAGGTACAATCCACATTGTGACTGACATTACCAAGCACTTACCATGTGCCTGTGTAACCAGACTGTTCTTTATCCTTGAAAAACCAGCTCAGACATCATCGCTGTTAGAAGGCCTTCCCTGACCCTTCCCCCATCTCACTGAGAGTTCTCTCCTGCCCGTATGCTGCCTGAAAGCCTTGCACACACCATGCTTTCAGTGTCGTTTTCAAGACACAGTGTGCTTTTCCTGCTGTACTATGAATGCCTGAAGAGACTGGATCTGATTTATGGCCATCTCTGGTATGTAGCATAGTGCCTGGCATGTGTTTGAATTGGCAGCCTGAGAGGACAGAAGGAAAAGATAAGGTATTTAAGGAGCAGCCAGTCTATTAGAGGAATCCACCCATAGCAAGAGATCCAAATAAGCACTATCAAGTCCAGGAGTTGGCCAGTAGAAGATTCTAGAACTCTGGAAGTGCTGAAGGAGGTTGAGCGAATGGTAAAGAGGCGGGCAGCTGAACCAGGAATAGTCAGTCAGAGCTGCTGTCAAGGAAACAGCAGAGTGTAGCAGAGAGGGGAGAGGGGCAGGCATTCCTGTCAGTCAGCAGCGCCAGTGAGAGGCACCTCGAGAAGAGCCTGACCAGCGGTACAAAGTGACTGTGAGTGAGTCGTGTTTGGGGCACGGTACACGTGCATCTTTGCCCACCGACAGCAACCTCCCCTAAGCCAGGACGTAATGAGAAACGAGGTCAGCTCCATTACAGAGGAGGGTGAACAGGCCCAAAGCGGGAAATCCTGTTAAAGTCAGGGATTGCCATAGGGTTTTGTTACAGTTGACGTGAGCCTGGTCAGCCTCTCCACTAGGCAATGAGCAGAGGATAGTATCAATCCAGTCAAGACTCAGGTCCAGAGTTCAGTAAGACACTTAGAAGCCATCTATAGGGAGCCGAAGGGAAAAGTTCCATTTCAAACCCAGAAATGGAACACATCACTACTTTGGGGTCAGTAAATCGGCTCAGCTTTCTGGGCTCTTAAAGAGAAATTTGCAGAGCTTGTTGGTTCTGATTTGTCTAAAGTAAGGACATAGTGATCTCCAGAAACAATTCTTGTACTTAGTCACAACCATTCAGTCAAAAAGCCTAAGTGAGGTCTGGTTCTGGTAAGGCATGCGATGAGACAGTTCTGGCTGCTGGGAATTGGCCACATTGGAGTGCAGTGGGAGGAGCATGGAATTCATGGACCTGGGCAGGCATCCGACTTCCACCTGCACAGGGTGACGTCTGAACTTCAGTGTCTTGTAGTGGTGGGGAGAATGTGACCTGTAACATTCTTCCAGTGCCGAGAGGATCGCGACAGTCCATGAGACACCTATCACAGTGTCAAAGGCACAGAAGGACCCCCATCTTTTGCAATTGTCATTATTAGAAATGGAGAACTGGGCAGGGGAGGGCCCCACTGGGGGGCTTAGTCGGTTAAGCATCCAACTCTTCATTTCGGCTCAGGTCGTGATCTCATCAGGGTTGTGGAATCAAACCCCAAGTCTGGCTCCATGCTCAGCACAGTCTGCTTGAGTTTCTTTCTCCCTCTGCCCCTACCCCCTGCATGCGTGCATGTGCACCTCTCCCTAAAATAAATCTTTTTTTTTTTTTTTTAAGAAAGAAATGGAGAACTGAGAGAATATATGTAATATTTAACTTGTACATACACATTTATTTATGCATTTATTTATTTTTAAGTAGGCTCCACGCCCAACATGAGGCTTGAACTCACGACCCTGAGATTGAGAGTCACATGTTCTACCAACTGAGCCAGCCAGGTGCCCAAATTCGTTTAACTTGTTTCTTGTCTTTTTTTTGTCAGACAAGCTCCTCGAGGACTTTGTCAGTCCCGTTTTTCAGATCCCCAGTTGCCCAGCATATAATAAGGGCTCAGTAAATCTTCATTGAAAGACTGAAGCATACAGGTGCCCAGTGATAAGCCTGGGCAGGCCCTGGAAAAGGAGAAAAGGAAGACAGGTTGAGAGGTACTGAGGAGGAAGGAGAGACAGGCTGTGGTCCGGACTTGGGGAGGATCCTGAAGTGACAGCAAGTCACCATAATAGGGAAGTTGGGGAGGGGGAATGCTTTGAAAGGGAAAGTGGTACATTTGTGTGGTTCAGTCCCAAGTTTAAGCATTGCTAGGTACTGAATGTCCAAGGTAGGTTCGGAGATTGTATGTCTGTCGTCTCTGGAGTGGAAATAGCATATTCTGGTGTGCTCTGAACACTCCTCAGAAGAGTAGAAGGTTGAGACAACCCCAGGAGCCCCAAACAGATGTGGTTGAGCCAGTTAGCACTTCTTGACCACTCCCTTAACACACCTTAATTTGTTTAATCCTCACATGGCTCTTTGAAGTAAGTACTGTTATCACCCCATCTTAGAGCTGAAGAAGCTGAGGCTGGGAGAAGTGAAGCCACTTGCCCATGGGCACATAGCTTTCTCTCTCTCTTTTAAACTAGATTACCAGTTAATTATAAAGTGATATAATTCAGGAACCGGCAGATGGAAAAGAGGCCTAGGGCAAGGTGTGGGGAGAGGGCGAGGAGCTTCCATGCCCTCCGAGCCTGCCACTCTCTCCAAGTCACGTGTTCACCAACCAGAACCACATAGCTCTTAATTAACAGGGCAGAACCTCCCCCCAGATCCTGGTGTCTGATTGTGGAGTCGGACTTTACCAGTGAGACATCATTCTGCCTCTCTGTTGCTAGAAGACTGTATTGCTGTTGAATTGACAACAGTATGTCGGAAATGTTTATTTAAAATAGTAAATGGGGGCACCGGGGTGGCTTAGTCCATCAAGCATCTGCTTTCGGCTCAGGTCTTGATCCCGGGGTCCTGGGATCGAGCCCCGAGTCAGGCTCCCTGCTTGGCGGCGAGCCTCCTCCCTCTCCCCTGCTTGTGCGCTCTCTCTCTCTCTCTCTTTCAAATAAATAAAATAAATGTAAAAATCTTAAAAAAACAAATAGTAAGTGAGGGGCGCCTGGCTCCCGCATCGGCCTCCCTGCTCAGCGGGGAGCCTGCTTCTCCCTCTCCCTCTGCCGCTCCCCCTACTTGTGTTCGCTGTGTCAAATAAATAAATAAAATCTTTAAAAAAAAATAGTAAGTGAATAAAACGACAAAAAATAGCATTGCAAACTGGTTATCAGCATCTGAAACTGTATACGTCAGGATTAGATGGGCATTTTTGAGGAGAGAGATTGAGTTTGGGGTTTTCGTGAGTTTGGGTTCCACAAGCAGTTGTGCGGACTACGGTCCAGGCCACGCAGGAGATCTCAAGAGCCAGTCCTTGCCTCCCACCCTCCCACACGAACCAGTATGCCGCCTGGGAAACAGAAAACAACAGCACTGGATAACATAATAGGGGAAGCACTGGTGCAGAATGCTTTGGAAGCGGAAAGTAGAGCTCAAAGACGGCTTTCGGACAAAGACAGCACTGGAACTGGGCCTCTCCCTGTGAAGAAGGGTGTTCCAGGCAGCACAAACTGCACGAGGAAAGGTCCAGAGGCTGGAGAGTCACTGTGGTGGGCGGGTGTGGGACAGTGGTGGGAGATGGTGTAGGATGAGGGGGTCAGGCTCCTTAAAAGCCGTGCTTGGGGACCTGGGCTTTATTCTGGAGGCAGTGAAGACTCCTGAAAGGTTTTTGGGTTTTTTTGTTTTTGTTTTTTGTTTTTTTTTATTCATGAGAGACAGAGCGAGAGAGAAAGGCAGAGGGAGAAGCAGGCTCCCAAGGAGCAGGGAGCCCGATGCGGGACTCGATCCCAGGACCCTGAGATCATGACCTGAGCCGAAGGCAGACGCTTAACCATCTGAGCCACCCAGGCGCCCCTGAAAGGTTTTAAAGTAGGAAACCATCTGACTAGGCTTTACTACTCTGGGTTCATTTACACTCAAGGGGGAGGAACCCAGAACAGAAGCTGCCCCCACCCCCTTTCCAGGACTTGGGGCCCCCCCTTGGAGGGCACTGCTTGGTCTTAGAGAACACCCCTATAGCTGCCTGGGCATGGCTGTGTTAGGAGTCAGAGGCTTGCCTGTCTTGGGCAACCACAGTTTCCTAGGGGAGGAAAGAACTTCTGTCTCCAGGGGTGTACAGCCTCTTGGGCTCCTCAGTGAAGCTAAAGCAAAGAACAGGCCAGAGGTTTCTCAGTTGACTCTTTTTTTTTTTTTTTTAAAGATTTATTTTTTTGACAGAGGGAGACAGAGAGGGAACACAAGCAGGGGGAGTGGGAGAGGGAGAAGCAGGCTTCCCATGGAGCAGGGAGCCCGTTGCAGGGCTCGATCCCAGGACCCTGGGATCACGACCTGAACTGAAGGCAGACGCTTAACGACTGAGCCACCCAGGCGCCCCTCTCAGTTGGCTCTTGAGAACAAAGAGTCAAAACAGCCAGTGATTACAGGGAGCTTATTTCGTGCCAGGCACTGTGCTAAGTAATTTTGTGTGCTTTTCCTCATTCAATCATGTCAGCAACCCTGTGAGGTAACTATTACCTTCATTTTACAGATGAGGAAGCTGAGGTCGAGGAGAAGGTGGCCTGGTCATGAAGAGCTTGTGCTCTGTGGTCGTGCTGCCTGGCCTTGAATCCTGACTCCACCACTCAGTAGCTGTGTGACTTCGGGAAAGTTCGCTGAGTCTCGATTTCTCTGCCTTTGAGAGAGGGGACCAGCGGTACTGATGGCAGGCACACAGTGAGCCTCCCCGAGTGCTTCCCTTTCCTGAGGTTGCACCGTTAGTGAGAGGGAAGCCCAATTCCAGCTTACCTCTAACTCTGAAATCCAGACCTCAGCTTCTTTGCTCTACTGCTGCTTTCGGTCTAGAAGTCAGCAAAGCTTTGAAGTGGAATGTTTCTGAATCACAATTTGATTCATAAAAACGAAGACTAGACTGGAGGTCCTTGGCTGAGTCTGACAAAGGCCAGTATGCTTCTGATTCTCTCGGGCCCCCTCCTCCCTGCTGCCATGCCACACTCCCACTGGGGCCCAGGGGTCTCTTGGCCACTGAGAGGCCCTGGTGTTAGGGGCTCCAGCAGGCTTGCTGGGGGTACCGTCTTGCTCTCCTGCCAACCCTTCGTTTTCCCCTCCACCCCCAGTGAGAAAAAACGCAAGCCTGCATGGACCGACCGCATCCTGTGGAGGTTGAAGCGGCAGCCCCAGGCCAACCCCCACACCCAGAGGCTGCCAGCCCCCCACTTCTGCCTGTCTCTGAGGAGCTATGTCAGCCACATGATGTACTGCATCAGTGACCATAAGCCGGTCACCAGCACCTTTGACTTGGAGGTGAATTTCCAGGCTGCCTGGCACTTGACAGAGCACCCGCTGGGCCACCTCCCAAACCCCCCAGCCCGGGATTCTAATGTCAGCACATCTCCCAGGGGAGACCTGTAGGAGGACACGATTGCCACTCCTCCCAGGTCAGGTATCCCAGCTCTTAGAAGCTGTTGAGGGCTCCGTCAAAAATGTGTTCAGACCCTTTGTAAATAGGTTTCCATTTCCTCTTGGTACTGTCTCTTGGGGCTAATGGGTTCCATTATGCTTATTACCTACCATGTAAGTAGGACTTCCTTCTGTTTGTCTTAAATCTACCTGGATCAGGTTGCAAAGGGAGCTTCCTCCATCCTTGCTTCTTGCCATCAAATGACCAAGGCAATGTTGACCTCCTTTGAGACCTGCTGGCTGCCCTCAGCCTTCACTTTTTCATGGCTGGTTTGTCTGTCCTTATACCGTTGTGTCTCTCCACATGCCTGTAGCTGTTCTCTCCAGGGCTACCCCCCCACTGTGGGTCAGGAACCCTAGAGGCCTGAGAGCAGCTACCTGGCTTCTTTCTTAAACCTGTCAGCAACTCCCCCATTCTCCCCCACCCTTTCCCCTCAGCACTTGGCTGTCTGCTTGGTTACCCACTGGACCCCCATCCCCATCCTCCCTGGCAGGGCCAGCCACCCCTAACAAGCCTTTGGCCCTTTCTCCTTCCAGCAGGCCAGCCAAGGTCTGATACTGTCTTGGGGCAGCCTAGTGGAGTTCTGTGCCCACCCCCTTGTATGCCCCTCTTCCCCCTCACTGACGCTGATGGGTTGGAAAGTTCACAGCAAGAACGTGAGCCTCAGAGAAAGGAATGGTGCTATGGGATTTCACCCTCTTTCCCACCTCTGTGTAGCTGAAGCCATTGGTGTCTGCCCCACTGATCACCCTGATACCCGAGAGGCTGTGGACCATGGAGAACGACATGTTGATCAGCTACTCCTTGACCCCAGACTTTCTCAGCAGCCCCTGGGACTGGATTGGACTATACAAGGTGATGTGGCAGGCAAGACGTGGTGTCCATCAGCCATACCCTTCTGGTTTATCCATCCTGGGGGCTCACGGGAGCTGGGTACAGAGACTGAAGAGCTCGTGCTCATCACACAGGGGTCCTTGCCCCCCTAGAGGCTGGCGGTGAAGGGGAGGGTGCATACAGTACAATGGCCAGCCTGAGGCATCTCCTTGGGACTTGTCATAGGTGCTGTGTCCTCCCAGACCACTGACTGCCCAATCCCGTCTCTCACAGGTGGGGCTGCGCCACATTAATGACTACGTGTCCTATGTCTGGGTCAGGGACAACCAGGTCTCCTTCAGCGATGGGCTGAGCCAGGTACCTGCCCGCTTCCCTGAGATAGGTATTCCATGTCTCCCACGTGTGGCCTTGCCTGAGCACTGCTCTGTCTTTTGGAAGGAACAGAGGGTGGGATAACTTGTTGCTGAGAGCTGGGTGGGGCCCAGGCCGGGGAGCTGACCCCGTTCCTCTCCATCCTCCCACCAGGTATACTTCAATACCAGCAATATCCCTGAGACTGAGGACCAGTTTCTCCTCTGTTACTATAGCAACAGTCTACATTCTGTGGTGGGGATAAGCAAACCCTTCAAGGTATGCTGGTGGGGGAAGGGGACTTGAGCCCCTCCTCAGTTCTCCAATGCCACAGGCCTAGGAACCCACCTGGACCATGGAGCCGCATGCATTGGAGAAGGGGAGTGATGGAAAGGCACAGAGGAAAATCTGCTCTCCCTTCCCCCCTTCTACTCACCGCCTGTTTTATCCTTGTAGATCCAGCCTGGCTCCTTCTTAGCGGAGGACCCACTGGGGGAAGCCCAACCACACATCTGAGCCCGGATGAGAGTGGATCCAGGGTGGAGGCCAGAGCTGGTCTGCCCACACCGCCCGCAGCGCTGGGGGCCCAGCCCAGCCCCCAGAGGAGGCAGCAGGTATCCTCCATCTCCCAGGGGGAGCTCTAGCCACACTCCTTTGCTCTCTCCGGTCCAGATCTCTAGAATTGGCCACTTAAATACAGGTTTTTGTTGCTGAGATATGAGTGAAACCAGCTAGTTTGTCAACAGTGAAGACCTGGGACAATCCACTGGATGTGGGAAGGACCCTCCAGCTTGTACCTTGTTTCTTGATTTTCCCCCCACACACTCCCAGTCCCGCCCAAGCAGGCCTGCCAGGCACATGCCCCATCTGGCACAGGCCTGCATTCTTGTCACGCCATCCTGGGCCTCAGGCTGCCTGGGAGGGGGGAGAAGCTCGCATCTGCACAGGCCCCATAGGCCGGTTGGCACAAGCAGCCCTGGGCTCCAGGAGTCTTGGCATCTCATTGCCTCTCCCCCTGGGGGATGGGCAGAAGGTTTGGGATCCCTGCTTGTAGCAAAAGCAATTAGACTAAGTGGGCAGGATGGAGGGGCCCCTCTACCCAGGCTCTTATTTAGGTCCTGTGGGCAGGATGATGAGTGTCCTGCCAGCACCGCTGCCCCCATGGAGTCTGACCCAGAAGTTCCGGGGCTGGTGGGTCAGGCTCCATGCCCTAACCTGCCCTCTTGTGAAGGGTTGGCAGGTGGTAGAGGAACTGTGGCCACAGACTTTTCCAGGCTGTTTCTTGCCCAGTCAAGCTCATCTGCTCCTACCCTTGCCTGCAGTCACTGGCCAGAAACCTGCCCTCTCTCTAGACTGCCCTAGCACCTAGAAGTGGAGGCAGGCAGAGAAGAGAGCCAAAATCTAGACATTTTGCGGAATCTGGCCTTGAGGGTCTTCAGAGAACATTCTCTAGGTGCTGTGTGGGCCCTCAGTCCCACTCCCGCCACTTGCCTCCAGCCACTGGTGATTCAACGGCCCTTCTCCCAGGAGAAGACACCTCAGGGAACCTGCTCTGTGATTGTCACGCCCATCCTATGACCTGAGACTGAGGGACACTCCAGTCACTCTATGATCCATACTCCACCCTGGGAGCCGTGTGTACCATCAAGAATTGTCCCCCTGGCTTCTAGTGGCCCGTGGCTGTGTTCTATGTCTGTTGTATGGGGGGGGGGGATAATTAGAAACATGGCTTTTACACTTGTGTGTGGCTCCATGATGTCAGCGGCGGGCGAGCTGCTGGTGGTGGTGGTGTGACTCCATGCCCTTGCTAGACTCTAGGACAAGGGCCCTGTAGACCTAGACCAGACTTGCTGTGTCCGAGAGTGGCAGATGGTGCCCGGATGAGAATGGGGTGAGGTCCCAGGGTGGTGGCCCCTGGGTCCCTGGCACAGTTGGGGCGAGCCACCTACGCTATTAGGCACTTTGTGTACCTTGCTGCGAAGTAGAATGGGTTTCTGGGACCTGACGGCTCTCAGAAAAGGTGCTCTGCATTCACTCGTTCATCTCTCCTCACCCACATTCCTTCATCTTAGTCTTGAGCCTTGGTCCCAGGTCAAGCTATCCAAAAAAGTCACCATCTTTTTTCCCCTGAGCCTCCTGCCCCAAGGTCTCCACGGTAATCTCTGTCCCTGCCCCAACACACTCACACCTGAGGAGCCCTGACCACTCGCACTTGCCCACCTCTGGCCTTCTCACCTGCACAAGCCTCATGGCTGCTGCCCACCGCACCTGTCATTTGCAGCCAGGGAAACCAAGGCTCAGAGGAGTGGCGTGATCCATCCAAAGTTACACAGGCAGCCGTGGTATCATGCAGAGCCAGAAACACAGGAATGAGGTCAAGACCTGGATTTGAATCCGAGTTACACTTGGTTGTCTGTAAAATACAAATAATGTATGTATTCACAAGATCATTGTGAGAGAACAGTTGGAAAAACACCCAAAGCAACAGCATACCTATCTCCTTACTCTGATCTATGTAGCCCTGGGGCTGGGTCTCAGGGGACACTCTACCACCACCTTCTGCTTGTGGAGCATGCTTGTCCACGCGCCCACCTTTCCCCTTCCCCCTTAAGTCTTCACACACCCCTACCCGTGCCTCCTGTTGGAGGGGCCCCCCCTGGCCTGGGAGGGGCGAGTCCAGCAGTGATTGAGAGGTCGGGAAGGGGAAGGGGGAGTGTTCTGCCTCCTCTTGGCCCCAGTCAGGATATGGCCGCTCTGGGCCCAGCCCTGACCCGCTGGGTGGAAACAGGAAATGTGTGAGACTTGGTGTGCACTGGGTCTCTGTGCCTGGCTCCACAGCTGATAAGGGCCATTGTGTGGCCACCGGGGATGAGCCTGCCCTAGATAAATGTGCTTCTCAGAGGAAGGAAGGAAGCTTTGCTGGCCTTTCCTGGGCGGGGGATGCCGTGGGGAGGGAAGGAAAGTGTGCCCCAGGGGAAGGTGCTTGTCCAGGGGGCTGTCAGGGCCAGCACTGGCCCACTGGACTCCACCCCTCCCGTGCCAGTGTCTCCCTCTGGGAAGGTCACTTTTCCCCATCCTCTTCCCCTTCTTACTTCCTATAAGGAATGGCTGAAGACCTGAGGGCTCAGTCCCAGGCCAGGAAAGTGTCAGCAGTGATTTAGCAACAATAACGATAGAAAACAGGACATTGGGGGTGAGGGGCACCTGAAGGTACTATGGAAAAGTAAGAAGCCAACAGGGCTAAGGCCTCCCAGAGCCAGGGAGTCCAGTCCTCCCAAGCATTAGAGGCCCCTGAGGAGGGTAGGACAGGGGCCTCCTCACAGTGCCTTCCTGCCTCGCCAGCTAAACTCTGCTCAGTGTGGCCAGCCCCCAGCAGCTCTGGCCTCCCAAACTCAAGGGGCTCACCTGCTGCTGTCGGGGAAGGAGGCAAGCTGGGGAGACATGCTGGAGGGGCAGCGCCTATTGACAGATCTTGTTGGCTTAGGGCAGGATGTGCGTTCTGGTTTGGGGAACACTACTCTCCAGCTGACACCAGTGAGCGGGCAGCAGGAGAGGCCTGGCCATGGAGCTGTTGGGGAGAAAGCCCTCCTACCCTTGGACCTGGAGGCCAGGGTCCCCCACGAGTGGCTGCATCAGCCTCTCTGGTTACCTGGGACAACAGGCATTTCCTCCGTCCCTCAGCCCCTCCTCTTCCTGCCCCAACCCGCTGGGCCAAGAGGCCTCCCAATCAGACCTGGGCTGCTCCAGCTGTGTCCTGAGGAGCTGGACCAGACACATCCCCTGGGGCTGGAGTTGAAGCTGAACCAAGTGGCCATCCCAGTGTGGGACCAGATTCCTGGCTCTGGGAGCAGCCCGAGCCAGTGGACAGGCAGGCTGTTGCTCAGCAAGCACCCGGGCTCTCTGTCGGCGAATGGCGCTGCAAGTCGAGCTGATACCCACTGGGGAGATCATCCGCGTGGTTCACCCCCACAGGCCCTGCAAGCTTGTAAGCGGGGATGCTCTGGGCTGGGAGAAAGGGTGGCAATATCTTCCCAGGGCCCAGCAGCTCCCTCAAGCGAACCCCTCAGGAAAGAGGTGAGCAGAGGGGAGGGGTTCTGACCCTTGGTGGGACAGGAACAGACTGGACAAGAAGGGATAAATGGAAGGATGGCGTAAAAGTTTAAAGCGCCTCTAAGAGCAGGATTTTTCAAAGCAGGGATCTGGGTTTGAATCCCTTCTCTTCCAGCTCCCTGGTCCTCCGTAGGCTGGGCTATGAACTGGGCATAACACGCAGGTGACAGGACTGCTCTGAGGCCAAAGGACTGGCGGTGTATGTAAAGCTCCCAACGCATAGTGCACGTTCAGTGCATGCCTCCCCTTTCTTCTGGCCCAAAGTAACTAGGGCTGGCCAGCTCAGAGCAGTACCTTGAGCAGGGGACGGTGGGTGTGTGTGTGTGTGTGTGTGTGTGCGTGTGCGTGTGTGCGCCACAAATGGGGAGGACCTGACCTGGGCTGGCAAAAGTGGGGCGAGTTGGGGGTGGGAGGACAGTGCCGGGTTTGCTCTGAGGACGCATCCCTAGAATGAGGAGATGCACCCTTCCACCCAGCACTGCAGCGGGTGCGCCGGGTGTGGAGGAGGGAGGGAGGGAGTGTGTGTGTGTGTCTGCGTGTGTGTGACTGGGACTGGGACGCGCCCCGTCCCGGGAGCGGCTTGCACAGCGTGCGGCACCAAGCCTCCGCGGACTCGGGCGGGGGCCGGGGCGGGGGCCGGGGCCGGGGCCGGGGCCGGGGCCGGGGCCGGCCGGGGCGGGGCGGGGCCGGAGGGTTCGCGCGCGCGCGCCCGGGCCTGGGCCCTGCCGGGGATGACGACAGGCCGCGGCCCGGCCCCGGGCGGGCCCTGGGCGGGGAGAGCGTGCCGGGGCCGCGGACTCCGGAGCCGGCCACGCCGCCCAGCCTGGCCCCCGCCTGCGCACCCGAAGAGCCGAGCCGGTGGGTAACGCGGCGCGCGGGCGCGGGGCGGGCAGCGGCCGCGTGGTCCCGGAGGGCTCCGCTGGCGGGCGGGAAGGGGAAAAGGGCAGGCGGCCGGGCGCCAAGCCAGGCCGGAGCTGCGGTGCGGGCGGCGGGGGTCGCCGGTCCGGAGATCGCTGGGGCCGAGGGTCGGCCCCGGCCCGGCCTATGCGGGGTCCCAGAACTCGGCCGCGTGGAGAGACTTAAGGTTACTTGCGGATAACGTGAGGGCGGGGAGGGGCGGCTGGGGTCGCAGGACCCAGGCACCCTGTGCGCCCTTGGGGCCCCTCCAACAGCCCGGCTCTGCCTCTGGGTTCCGGAGAGGCCGCCCGCGCCCCTCCCCTTCCCGTACTCCGCCCCCCCACCCCCCCCCCTCCCCCGACCCTGCAGCGCCAGTTTCCCCGCGCGTCTGGGAGCCTGTGAGGGCGGCGGCCAGGGTCTCCGAGATGAATGAGAGAATGAATGGTTGGCCCACGGCCTTGTTCAACTCCCGGCACGCTCTGGGCCCTGTGATTCATTCATTCGTACAGGCATCCACGAGGGGTTACTGAGCCCCTACTGTGTGCCGAGCTGGGTGTACGCCCCCGCGGGAGCACTCTCCTGGGAGAGACTGACAAGGAAACCGGCGATTAGAGCGTGATGCGATAAGGAGGGGGCTATGTGTTGGGGGAGGCAGGAAGGGGTTCTGGAGGAGGTGATACCTGAGCTGAGTCTTCAAGAATGACTAAGAGTCAGTCAAGTGGGGAGAAGGAGGGTGCGCCGGGCCAAGGAAGGTGCAGGTGCAAAGGCAAGAACCTTAGGGAGAGAGCCACCTGTGACAGCGGTGGGAGCAGTTCCTTCTGGCTATGTGTGGTGCTGAGGGAGGCATGGGGAGAGAAGGGACTGGAGAGGGCCACCCCTGGGATCACACAAGAACACAGGTGCACTGGGGGTAAACTGAGGACAGAGTCTATATGCAGGCACCTGGCAAGAAGCATTGGGTGTGAAGAATGGGTGTGGCACACGGAAGGGTACCCTATAAACTTACACTCTATTAACATAAGATGTTAATTGATCAGATATGCACTTGTAAATACCACAGGCTGTTGTGGGAAAATGGATTGGAGGGAGGAAGGCAAGGGGGGCAGTTTGGAGGTTGCTGCCTGATCCAGGAGCAGAAGAGTGAATGAAGGGGGAGCAGAAGGTTTTAGCAGGTGGTGACTTCCTGGTGTGAGAAATGGAGAGAGGGGAACAGGCTTTTTGATCCCAGATGGTGATGACTATCTGGAGGTGCCTCCCCACTTTCAGGATACTGAACAAGGAGGAGAGGTCAGGGGGCAAGGTGCTCTGTCTACTTCTGCTGGGCCCCCAAGCAGAGGTGTCTGGCAGGCCAAAGGCTCTAGAGCTAGAGTGTATGGCCCTTGACTGGGGCCCTGGTAGAGAGCCCTTTAGTCTCCACCTTTCACCTCCACTGCCCCTCACAACAGTTCCCTAGAGTCTGGAACAGTCCTTGGTGGGACAGCCTGGGCCCAGACCGAAGATATGTTTGATAAATATGAATTGAGCATCTGTTCTGTGCCTAGTACTTCCCTGAGATAGGCGATGGTTCTTTCTGCTTCCCCAATAGGCCATGAGGCTGCCTCCGTAGAAATCAGCTTTTAGCAGAAGTCTGGACGTCCTCAGAACACCCTCCCCAGACCTGCATGGTCCTTTGAGGCCCTTTGAACATTTGAGGCTGCCCACTGCCTTCCCCACTCCTGCAGAGGTCAGGCCAGAGGGCACCTGGCTCTCATTAGGTAAAGGGCACTGGATGACCCAGGTCTGCTGGGTCTGCCCCATCCCTGCCTTTACAGGAAACAACACAGCTGGGAGGACACCCAGAGGCAGTCTTGGGAAATCAGTCCTGGGTCACTCATGTGGCCATGGCTTCTCCCCAGCCTGCAGCCGGCCGCTAGGTGCAGGGCCATGCTGGGGGCCCAAAGGCAGTGCCCACTCCCTAGCTGCTCCTCCTGAGGCCCACATGTCGATAGTCACACAACGCCGACTGGGGTATTCACTGGGCACTGCAGTCACGGGGTTACTGAGGAAGGTCCCAGCCTCTCAGGGTAGCGAGTTAACCTTTACAGAGAAGCGGAAGCTTGGAAATCCACCAGCCTCGCTCTCGGGTAGGGCAGCTCTGCAGCAGCAGTGAGTGCTAGAGTTCCCGGTTCCAATCCCACCCCTCCTTCTACTAGTCCTGGGATGTTGAGCAAGTCATGCCCTTGCCCAGCCTCAGTTTCTCTGTCTGTAGGATGGGGGTAATAGCACAGAGCTCATGGCTTGGCTTCAGGGCATTGGAGGGAGTACCCTAAGACAGCGCTGCGAATGCAGGAAGCGCCTGGCTCTGCAGCCTCGGTCGCGGTCTCTCTCACACCCGCGGCTCCCCGCCCCGGCCCCGGGGCTGGCGCTTCCGTCCAGTGAGGCGGAGCGGGCGGGGGCCGGAGCCGGGGCTGGGGCCGCCCCTCAGGCCAGCCGGGCTGCAAAGACGCCCCCTCCTTCCGCCGCTGGGCGGCGGCTGTGGGGGCGCCAGCGGGCATCCCGGGAATGCGGCGGCGCGGCTCGGGGTGGGGGTGGGGGTGGGGGTGGGGGTGGCCGGCAGGACCCCTCCGCACGCGGATTCCCCTCATTCCAGCCGCTTGACGAGGCAGCGGGCGGGGCGGGCTCTGCGGCCGCGAAGCTCCGCCCGCTCTCAGCTCCTCCCCTCCCGCCCGCTAGCGGCCGCAGTGCCCGCCGTGTGCCCCTCTTACTGCAGAGAGCTGTGCTGTGGTGGGGGCTCGCTCGACCTCGTTCCCCCCCAGTCCCCTAAAGCACTCCCCACCCTGAGTGGGCAGGAGGCAGAATCCCCCTCCCGGCTCCCGCTCCCTTCGAGATTTTAAACCTGGGGGCATTGCGGAGGGCGCCCCCTTTCTCCCTGAGCCCGCCTCTGCGGGTGGCGTTTAATAACCCCCCCCTCCGCTCCCACCCATCTCCCAGCTGCGCACCCAATCGCCTGACCCCTGCAGAAGGCCCCATCTCCCAGCTGGTGCCCTCCATCCCCCACCCCGCGGGGTCCCCCGGGCCGCGGCTCCGGCCGGGCTGTTGTTCTCGAGGTAATGAGCCTCCCACGAGGCTGCAGCCCGCACCTGCCGCAGCTTCACCCCCTCTCCGGGGAGCCTGGGTCGGAGGGAGGGGAGCGCTGGGGCTTTGGGTCCCTACTCCGCATTTTTCCCCCGGCTAGACAAGTCAGTGTCCGCCAGACTGTGCCTCGGGTTCCTTATCTGTCAGGCGGGGAACAGGTAAAGTTCTCGAGAGCTCTTTGTAACTGGCAGACACGCCTGAGGGGCTTTCCCCACTAGATAAGAAGTGGGTCTGGCCTGGCCCAGGGCTTTTAGTAGGTCTGACCCAAACATGTGTGGAATGAATGTCAGGCCAAGAGAGGGAAGTGCTTATTGAGAGACTGGGAAGTGCCTTAGCGCTTTTATCTTAGCCTTCTCAACAATCCTTTTAGGCAGCTATTAGCCACATTTTAAGGATGAAGAGGAGGTTCTAAGAAGTTGAGTGACTTGCTCCCAGTCATACCGCTTGTAAGAAATAGCCCAGTCTTTTGCAAGCATCAAAGGCTTTTAGACATCACCACCTCCACCAGCCGTGGGATCTAAGCTAGAGTTGGCTCCTTAAGTGCTTCCAAGATCCCAATGAGGGTGCGGCTGCTTAGGGCTGGTTTGGGAGAAGGAGGGGATCCTGGGGGATCCAGAGGGACAAGAGAGGGAGGCTCCCTCCAGGGGAGGAACAGAATGGAGGAGCCCCTGAGGCACAGAGGCCCTAGTTGGGGTGTCTGGGATAGGGGAGAAGAGTATAGGCCCCAAATGCTGAAAGTCGGACGTACATTTTCCAGATGGGAGAATGAGACCTCCATAGGGGCCGGACACAGACCGCGCTCGGCAAAGCCTCCCTGTGGCCGTCCCTGTCCCTTGGGTGCTCGCTCCGTGCTGATTCGGAAACCTAAAGAGATTTTCTTGGGGCTTAAAGACACAGGGCCACCCCCAGAGAGTACATAGGGGTGGACAGTGTCCCGCACGGAGGCTCCGCCTGCCTGGGCGCGCCGGCCGTATTTGGACATTTCGATCTATTTTTAACTTTCCCGGGACTCGAGGTTGGGGTGAGGGGGGAGGGAAATCCTGCTTCCTCCGGGATCCACGGGCCTCAACCCTCGTCGCGCGCCTGGCCTGGTGCGTAGTGTAGACACGGCCCGGAAGTGAGTTTCGGGTCCGTGTAGACGCGGCGGCCGCGCGGGTTCCGGGCCCCACCCTGGAACCAACGACGTCCCTCCTGGAAAACCTGACTCAGGCGGAGCCCCTGCCTGGCGGGGAGCTCCGCCCCCCCTTTCCGCCCCCGCACCGAGATCCCCCGCAGTTCCTACCCCACCCCCACCAGCTGGACAGGGACCCCCGAGTCCGAGCCCCGAGGGAGGCGGGGTCGGCTGGGGAGTCCCGCTTTCCTGAGGCTCGCGGAGGGGGCGGTGCGGGGGGCGGGCCGGCCCCTCCCTCGCTGACGCCGCCGCCGCCGCCGCCGCCGCCGAGCCCCGGACGGAGAGCACCGGCAGCGGAGCAGGGCGCCAGGCCGGCCTGGCAGGATGCGCTACCGGGCGTCGGTGAGCGGAGGTGGCGGGCAGGGCGGGGGTCCCGGGCGTCCCTCTGTGCCTCGCGGCGCCGCCTCGGCCCCGCCAGGAAGCGGGCGCGGCCCAGGAATTTCGGGTGGAAGAACGTCCCGGAAAGTTGCAGGGGGAAGAGGCAGAGGCAGGGAGGGCCGCGGGGCGCTCGGACCCAGGGCCGGGCCAGTAGCCCTCGGAGAGGTCTGAGAGCACAGAGACCCGTCACCCAGAGGGCAAGGGGGCGGGAGTTTCGGCCAGATTTGGCAGCAGCTTCGGAAAAGGATAGGGGGGAGGGGGGAGGGACAAGCCTGGGAGAGGCAGGCCAGACCCAGAGGGGTGCCCCAAACCAGAGATCTGGGTGCTCTGTGGTTGGAGGAGAATTGGGGGCCTCTATGGGATCTGCGCCCCTTCTCACCACTGCCACCTTGCTTTTCTCCGACCCTTGACACACTTAGTGTCAATTTCCTAGAGCCCCCCCCCCCCCCCCCACCCGCCTCGCCACCATTTGAAGAGTGTGGTGTGGGGTGAGGGCCTCCTTGAGCCGATATGCGCTGGAGGCAGCTGGGCTTTCCGTGGTAAAACCCCCACCCCCTTGAGGCTTCTGGGGCTCTCAGGAGGAGAGTGTCTGGGGAGTCTGGCAGCTGGAGGAGAGGGTGTGGCCCAGCTATGAGAAGGAGGGCCCCCCCAACTTCTGGGGTGGGTGTCCAGCCCAGCTGGGATGGGAGGCCCCCTGGGGGAATCCCCCTCACGTGGTCTGGGGGTGGCTTCTTGCTTGGTCCCTAGACTCTCTCCCCCTGGAGATTTTGATGGGTGTGGGTGGCAGAGATGGCCCCACCCTGCCTGCAGAATTCACTCTGAGCCATTTGTCCTCCAAAGCACCTGTCACACGTGGCCCAGAGCTAAGGGACCTGAGGTCACCTGGTCTAACGCAACTCCTCCTCCTTGAGGAGGAAGCAACCCAGAGAGAGAAGGGGATTTGTCCAAGGTCAACAGAGCATTCTTTTCATTATTCCAGGGAGTTTCTTCTCATGACCCCTTTTTCTCTACACAAAAGCAGTGCCTGCCTGGATTCAGTGGCCTTGCTTCCCGTGTCCTCTGGGTCTTCTGTGCCCCAGTGTCCTGTGTCCGGGTCCCATGTGTCCCACCTGGTCTCCGTTCTGTGTGACCCATGTCCTCAGTGTTCCAAGTACCAGCTTCCTGTGACCCAGGCCCACTGTACCCAGCATGGTCCGTCTCTTGGGTATTCTCTGCGTCCTGTGTCCATGGGCCCCTGGTTTCCCTGGGAGTCCCACAGGCTGAGGTGGAGGACAAGCGGCCTTACCTTACCCTGCTGGTTCTGACCGTCTCCCGTGGTGCATTCCCTGCAGGCCCTGGGCAGTGACGGGGTGCGGGTAACCATGGAGAGTGCCCTGACCGCCCGGGACCGGGTGGGGGTACAGGATTTCGTGCTTCTGGAGAACTTCACCAGTGAGGCAGCCTTCATCGAGAACCTGCGGCGACGGTTCCGGGAGAACCTCATTTATGTGAGGCCCAAGTGGGAAGAAGCTGGCAGGGGGGGAGTGGTGCTGGGGCCACAGACACAGGGCTGAGGGGGGAAAGAGGTATCAGGAGCCTCTGGGAGAAACTTCTGACCCTCCTCCCCCAACCCCCAGACCTATATTGGCCCCGTCCTGGTCTCTGTCAACCCCTACCGGGACCTGCAGATCTACAGCCGGCAGCACATGGAGCGTTACCGGGGTGTCAGCTTCTATGAGGTGCCACCCCACCTGTGAGTGACCCCCAACCTCTCCAGGAGTGACCCCCCATCTCCACCTAAGATGACCCCACCAGACCCTCGCTCTAGAATATCCCTGACCTCCCACCTGGGATGAATCATTATTTACATGTGTGAGGGGTCCCACGATCCCTCACCCTAGAGTGACCCTGATCCCCACTTGACATGAATTTTTCAGCCCCATCTGGGTGGGACCTCGCCAGCCCCCACCCCAGCTCCCACCCCTAGCTCCTTCCCCCGAACTCCACCTGGGCATTGCCCCCCAACCCTAGTGACTCTCTGACCCCCACTCTAAGGGACCTCCCAACCCCACCTATGAGTGACCCCAACCTGTACCTGAATGACCTCCAGGACCCCCACCCCTAAGTGATCTCCTCAGTCCTCCATCTGAAAGCGATAGTGATCCCCATCTTCAGCTATGAAGGACCTCCCTTGACCCACACCCTTGAGGGTCCCCCAAGCCCCACCCACCAGCAAACTCCAACCAGATGTGGGAATCTACTTCCTCTTCCTATCTTGCCCCACTCCCACCCCTGGAGCTCCTAACGAGCCTCTGTCGCAGGTTTGCGGTGGCCGACACTGTGTACCGGGCATTGCGCACAGAGCGCCGGGATCAGGCCGTGATGATCTCTGGGGAGAGCGGGGCGGGCAAGACAGAGGCCACCAAGCGGCTGCTACAGTTCTATGCTGAGACCTGCCCAGCCCCGGAGCGGGGGGGTGCTGTGCGTGACCGGCTGCTGCAGAGCAATCCCGTGCTGGAGGTGAGGGGACAGCAGTGTCTGCAGGGCAAGAGGGGCAGGGAGAGAAAGCCAGCCATCCCTCTTACCCCCTCCTCTGCTCCTAGGCCTTTGGAAATGCCAAGACCCTCCGGAACGATAACTCCAGCAGGTTTGGGAAGTACATGGATGTGCAGTTTGACTTCAAGGTACCCGTGGATGTGTCAGGACAGGGGGAGCAGGAATCCCACTCAGTAGGCGCCCACTCGCCAGGTCTTTGGTACCAGCAAATATTTAGTGAGTGCCTACTCTGTGCCAGATGCTGTTCCAGGTGCTGGTGGTACAGCAGTGAAACAAAACAGACAAAAATCCGGCCTCCAGAGAGATAGACATTAAACAGAAAAATGTAATTTAGGTGACAAGTGCCATGGCAAAAAATAAAATGAGGTAAGGGGTGGGGGCAGTTGCTATTTTAAATACGGCAGATAGGGTAAGCCTCACTGAGAAGGTGGTACTTTGGTAAAAAGCTTGATGGAGACAGGGGAGCAAGCTGTGCAGATACCTAGGGGAGAGAGTCCAGGCAGCGGGACTAGCCGGTGCAAAGGCCCTGAGGTTGGGAGTGTTTGGTGTGTAAAAAGACAGCAAGGAGGCCAATGAGCAAGGCACCAAGATACAGGAGAGGAGGCTGATGGTACAGGAAGTTCTGGGTCTTTGTAAGAACTTCCTTTAAAAACTCTGAGTAGAGGGGCACCTGGGTGGCTCAGTTGTTTAAGCACCCAACTCTTGATTTCAGCTCAGGTCACAATCTCAGGGTCGTGAGATTGAGCCCTGCATCGGGCTCCAGGCTCATTGGGGAGTCTGCTTGAGATTCTTTCCCCCCCCCCTCCCTCTCTCAAAAAAGCCAACCAACCAACCAAAAACAAAACAAAACAAAACAAAAAAAACTCCACTAAAACAAAACTCTGAGCAGCTGTTAACTAACTTGAGTTTAAATAAAAACTTGAAATTAAAAAACAAACAAGGGGCGCCTGGGTGGCTCAGTCAGTTAAACATCTGCCTTCGGCTCAGGTCGTGATCCCAGGGTCCTGGGATCGAGCCCCGCATCGGGCTCCCTGCTCCATGGGAAGCCTGCTTCTCCCTCTCCCACTCCCCCTGCTTCTGTTCCCTCTCTCGCTGTGTCTCTCTCTATCAAATAAATAAATAAAATCTTAAAAAAGATAAAATAAAAAAATTAAAAACAAACAAACTCTGAGTAGAAGGGGAGCCTTTGGAGGGTTTCGAACAGAAGCGTGTTGTGATGTGGCTTTTCTCTCAGATCCCTCTGGTGCTTTGTTGAGAGTAGATGGTAGGAGAAGCAGGCCGAGTAGGGAAACCAGTTAGGAAGCTGACGATTGTTACACCAAGGTGACAGGTGCCGTGGCTGAGACCAGTGTGGCGGCAGGGTAGGCTCTGGATGTTTTGAGGGTGATGGCAACAGGATTGGCTGTGTGACTAGACGTGAGGTTAGGGAGAAAAAAGAAGCTTCCCAGGGGACAGCAAACTTCTTGGCCTGCAGACCTCGAGGGGCAGAGTGACCAGCAGTCAGGATGGGAAGAGGGGGGGACACCAGGAGTTCGGGTCGAGGCCCGTTGGTGTGAGCTGCCTGTCCGACACCCAAGGGGAGCAGCCAGGTCGATAGGGCTGCAGGCCCTCGTTTCTTAGATGAGGACACTGAGGCCACAGGGGGTGACTCGCCTGAGTCCACACAGCTAGTGGCAGCGCTGGAATTAGAGGCCGAGGAAGGAGGGGAAGCCGGGGCCCATCCCCAGGCCCCCTGAACAGTCACCACGTCCTGCCCTGCCCGCAGGGTGCGCCTGTGGGCGGCCACATCCTCAGTTACCTCCTGGAGAAGTCCCGGGTGGTGCACCAGAACCACGGGGAGAGGAACTTCCACGTCTTCTACCAGCTGCTGGAAGGCGGCGAGGAGGAGATACTGCGCAGGCTGGGCTTGGAACGGAACCCCCAGAGCTACCTGTACCTGGTGAAGGTGCGGAGCAGGCGGGCAGGGCCGGCGCCACTCAGCGAGTGCAGCCCCAGGGCCGGTAACCCCGCTCTGCCCTTCCCCCCAGGGCCAGTGTGCCAAAGTCTCCTCCATCAACGACAAGAGTGACTGGAAGGTGGTCAGGAAGGCCCTGACAGTGATCGACTTCACTGAGGATGAAGTCGAGGTGAGACCTGTGCTGGGGACCTTCCCTTTCCTCCCTCTGCACCCTGAAAGTCTCAGGCCGCTTTTAGAGCCCATTGCTTCTCTCAGACACTCCCGCCAGCCAGCCCAGTCCCCGCTCCCACTGGCCATGCACTGGTGGCCCTCACGGGCTCTCTGCCCCTCCTGAGACCCCCTTCATCTCCCCCCTCCCTGTTCACCCAGGACCTGCTCAGTATCGTGGCCAGCGTCCTGCACCTGGGCAACATCCACTTTGCTGCCGACGAGGAGAGCAATGCCCAGGTCACCACCGAGAACCAGCTCAAGTATCTGACCAGGGTGAGTGGGCTGAGGAAGGGGCGAGGGCAGAGCAGACGGGGGCAAGGAGGAGTCTACCCTCACCGTGCCCACCCCCCGCCCTTGGCAGCTGCTCGGCGTGGAAGGCTCAACGTTGCGGGAGGCCCTGACACACAGGAAGATTATTGCCAAGGGAGAAGAGGTGAGGTCAGGCCTTTGTCTCAGGGCTGGGGGGTCGAGGGTGCAGGTGTTCCAAGGCCTCTTCCGAGACTCCTGCCTCCGGCAGTGAGGCCTTGGGTCCTGACGCCATCTTCCCTCTGATAGGGCCACTGTGGCGCTGCCCCCCGCCCCGCCCAGTGTCCCCCACCCGCCAGGCTCACCAGGAGGAAGACAGAGAGGTGGAGGTTTTCTGGTGTTGAGCCTGAGTGCATAGAGGAGGGGGATGGAGAGGGGTCCTCGGCATTCCCCTCCTTTCTCACCTTGGCCGGCAGCTCCTGAGCCCGCTGAACCTAGAACAGGCTGCGTACGCGCGAGATGCTCTCTCCAAGGCTGTGTACAGCCGCACTTTTACCTGGCTGGTCAGGAAGATCAACAGGTCGCTGGCCTCCAAGGTGAGGGCTCGGCCAGGCCGCTTGCCAGGCAGCGGGGAGGCCTGGGGCGGGGCGCCCTCTGACCCCAGGTCCCACGCTCTTGGCCCTAGGATGCTGAGAGCCCCAGTTGGCGGAGCACCACGGTCCTCGGGCTCCTGGACATTTATGGCTTTGAAGTGTTTCAGCACAACAGGTCAGCAGCCCCTTTGCCCTGCCTCTCTCTCCTCCCGTCTGCCCTGCCCTGGCCCCGCCCCGTCCTCCCCCTGCCTCTGTTCCTGACACCACCCCAGCCGCCTCAGGTCCTGCTCCGTGTGTTTTCCCTCAGCTGCTCAGAGGCCGAGTCCGCCTCTCCCTGCCCCTCCTCCTGCTGGGTCCCCCTTGACCTACTGTGAGCTCTTCTGTTTCCCCTCACAGCTTTGAGCAGTTCTGCATCAATTACTGCAATGAGAAGCTGCAGCAGCTCTTCATCGAGCTCACCCTCAAGTCGGAACAGGAGGAGTATGAGGCAGAGGGCATCGCGGTGGGTGCGAGCCTGCGGGTGTCCCTGTGGACACCCCACAGGAAGCCAGGCATTGGGTCTCCTAGAAGAGGTGCTAGGACCCCATGACGATGCCTTCCTTCCCTTTTGCCCCTCAGTGGGAGCCTGTCCAGTATTTCAACAATAAGATCATCTGTGACCTGGTGGAGGAGAAGTTCAAGGGCATCATCTCCATTTTGGTGAGTCCTCTGCCGCTCCAAGGCCTCGTGTTGGAGGCTGGGTGGGAGGCTCTTACTCCCTTCCCCGTTCTCTTAGGCATGTCCACGGAGGGCCCGAGTTTGGGGTTGAGCCGGGACAGGGCAGGGGTGTGCGTGGAGGGTGAAGTGAGGTGCTGGCCTGGTCTGGAAGCAGTCTGTGGGAGGCTCCCTACGATCTGCCCGGTGCCCTGCGTCTGTGCTTCCTGGCACAGTGCCCCTGAGTCTCCTGTGCTCTCTAGCTCCTTCCCTGATACATCCCTGACCCTCTGCCACACCCCCCAGGATGAGGAATGTCTGCGCCCTGGGGAGGCCACGGATCTGACCTTCCTGGAGAAGTTGGAGGACACGATCAAGCACCATCCGCACTTCCTGACGTAAGCGGGGTGGCAGCGCAGTGTAGGGACAAGGGCTCACTTGCGGCAGAGCCCGTGAAGCGTGAGGTTCCCCGCCCCCCCCACCACCACGATCAAAAACCACCAGCCACAAGGAGATGACCGGGGGAGGTGTAAGTTGAGGACGGGCACACAGAGCCCCAGGTCGTGCACCCACAAAGTAAGAAGCTAAGAGGAGCGTGGCTCCCTCTTTATTCTTGTCTGAGAATGAAACTTGCTAAGATTTTTTTAGTTTCCTTATTTGGAAGTTGGTTTTTCTTTAAGGAATCCCCTGAAGTGGGGAGGGGAAGAGAAGAAGCAAGCACCTCTGCCCCAGCTCTGTCCTGCTTCTTCTCTTCCCCTCACGTCCTCTAACCCGAAGCAACCCTGTAAGGACGTACTGTGAAGCTGTCTCCGCTTTACCGAGGCCCCAGGAGGTGAAGCCGTTTGCCCGAGGTTATCACGTACTTAGTAAGCTGCAGAGCTCGGACTCGGGCCTGGAGCTGTTGAACACCAAAGCCCTGAGCATTTTTTGCTTAATGGTATCTGAAAAACCTTTTTCTGATTGCAAAAATAATGGTGCTCATTAGAGAAAAGTTGGAATGTGTGCAAAGGCCGCTGGTTATCCTGTCACCCAGAGGTCATCACTGTTAACAATTTGAGGCATTTCCTTCCTGCCTTTTTCTATATGTTGTTGTTGTTTTTTTAATAGCTGAGAACTTACTGTGTATAAGGTTCAGGATCATGTTATATCCTGAGTATTTTCCTGTTTCATCAAACAGAGAAATTTCCTCAAAACACTTCTCCGGTGGCTCTAACTCACAGATACTCCACTGCTCGCCCCCAGCTTCTGAGGGCCCTTGGCCAGCCTCCAGTTTCTGCTGGGTGACAAGGCTGCCCCAGACATCTTTGTGCCTTACATCTCTGCCTGGATCTCTGGTTAATTGCTTGAAATAGTCCTTAGAAGTAGAAACTGGCTTAAAGTATTTAAACCTGCTTAAGACTTCAGTAATCTTTGGGGGCAGATTCCTTTCTTAGAATGTAGTACGCAGCGCCCGGCGCTCCGAGCAAAATCACACAACAGCCCCGGGCAGTGAAGCAGGCCTCTGCCCAACGCGCCCGGCCATGCGGACGCCTCGGGCCCGGTCCTGGCACTGTGGGACCCTGGGCAGGGCTGTGTGCCTCCCCGAGCGTCCGCGACTGCCTCTGTGCAGGGAGCCTCGTGGCTCCGCTCTGTCTGCCGCCTGGTACAGAGGGCTGTGCCTTGGCCCCGGGCATCCCTGCTCCTTCCCGGATGCCTGGTTCCTCTCTTGAGCCTCCTCAGCAGGTAGGGGCTCAGGCCGGCAATCTGTAGCTTTCTGTCCTTCCCCAGGCACAAGCTGGCTGACCAGCGGACCAGGAAATCTCTGGACCGTGGGGAGTTCCGCCTCCTGCACTATGCTGGAGAGGTGACCTACAGTGTGGCCGGTGAGGATTCTGGAGCTGGGTCCCTCCAGTGGGCAGGGAGAGGGGCTCTCTCCCTCACTTCGTGTCTGCTCCCCCCTCCCAGGGTTTCTGGATAAAAACAATGACCTTCTCTTCCGGAACCTGAAGGAGGTGAGGAAGACTGGGGAGAGGGATCGGGGTCTGGGCACCGACTGACCGCCGCCCCAGGAATCTGTCCTGCCTGCCCGCCGTGCCCGGACCCTGAGCCCCGCTCTGCCCCCACAGACCATGTGCAGCTCCGAAAATCCCATCATGAGCCAGTGCTTTGACCGGAGTGAGCTCAGCGACAAGAAGCGGCCAGAGACGGTGCGGAGGCTCTGGGACCTGAGGGGGCACGTGTGTGTGCACGTGCGTGTGTGGACACGTGGCTGCCCGAGCCAGGAGCTGGCGGCGCACGGGCACTGCGCGTCCACTGGCACGCCTCCGTCTGTGTCTGCGTGAGCTCCCCCGAGCGCGCCCGGCCCTCAGTGCAGACCCCCCCGTGCACACCTGAGTCCTTGCGGGAGCTTGTCCGTGCGTGGGCACTGGTGTGCCTCCACCCGCTCGGCAGACAGTGGGATCAGACGTTACGAGGCACTTAGGATGCCAAGATGAATAGGTGCTCTCCTAGCAATGTACACAGGGTGCTTTGGAAACTTAGAATAGGGAACAGCAAATTGCCTGGGGGTGGGGGGCGGTCAGGGAAGGCTTCCTAGAAGAGGAAGCGTCTGAGATAACGTGGGACCGAGTAGGTGGTTGTCAGAGGGACCGGTGGGAGAGCACTGTAGGCCCGAGAGGCCCAGCAGCACAAACAGCCCCCAAAAGACCAGGAGGCCCACAGGAGAGTGACATCATCGAGGAGAGCGGGTGGGAAGGGCAGGTGCGGCCCGTGGTGCCAGATGCTGGGAGAGTGGCGGTGAGCTCGGGGCAGGGGTGGGGCTGTGGGGCGTGCCAGGAGGAGGGCCCCGGCCGGAGGAGCGACGCTGTGTCGGAGATGGAAGCCGGGGTGCTGCAGGCTGACACATGCCGGCAGGGCAGGAGTGGGGACCGTGGGTGGCCAGCGTCTGACTCCCCAGGCCCCTGCTCTCTGCTGTGTGCCCCCCATCCCCCCACGCTGGGAGGACACCGGCACCACTGTCTGGGCCTCTCCAGCGGCTGCGGGTTCATGGAGCCACTGATCTCCAGGGGCTCCCAGGCAAGCCGGACTCCACTGGTCTAAAACAGGCCCTTGATGGCACCGTGCCCCGGGGTCTGTTCCTTCTGTGCCCCTAACTCAAGGATCACCCTCCACCCAGTCCTGCACGCCAAAAACCTGGGCAACCTCCATGACTCCTCAGTCTCCCCCATCTCCCTCATCCAGACCACTGCTGGCTCTTGCCAGTTTCTGCTGCCTGAGTACTTCTCAACTCCTTCCCCTTGGCCCTTCCCCGTAACCCCTGCTCCATTTCAGTGCTCTGAGCCAGCCAGCGTCCTCCCTGCCCTCCTGGCTTCCTAGCTGCCCTTGCCGCCCACTCTCCACATACCCGCTTAGAGATACTCCAGAATGTAGATCTGTGCCAGCTCTTCCCTCACTCCAGATTCCTCACTGGCTCCCTATTTCCCTCAGGATAAGTCAGTCTCCTTAATGCGACTCTCCAGCCCTGTCGTGATACTGCTTCTGCCTGCCTCTCTAGTCCTATCTTGTTGGCTCCCCACCTGGGTCCTTGCACTGCTTTTAGCTCCCTGGGCACATCAAGCTTTTGTGCAGGCTATCCCTCTGCCTGAATACCTTTCTCTCCTCTCTTCCTTCTGGCTATTTCCGACGTATCCTTTAAATCTCAGCCCAAGGGTCATTTCCAGATGGACTTTCCTGATGCCCCCTACCCCACAGACTGGATGAGTTGCCCCTTCTTGATGCTTTTGGAACCCCCAGGCACGCACCTCTGTCACTAGTGGGATTGCAAGTCTGTTGAGAAGTCTGCTTCTCTCACAGTCCTGAGACCCTTGAAGGTCCTGCCAAGCAGTGTGCAGAGATAATGGTTGGATGCATAGGAGTAGGATGTATTGTTAAGGAATGTGGCCTTGAAATTCTAGAAAGAGTGGGCATCAAAGGGAAATGTAGAATTGGGGTCGTGGAGAGACCTGAGCAGGGTTTTTACTGATTTTTTTAAGATTTTTTTTTTTAATTTTAAGTAATCTCTACACCCAACTTGGGGCTCGAACCCACAACTCCAAGATCAAGAGTCCTATGCTCCACGGACTGAGCCAGCCAGGCACCCCCTGAGCAGGGTTTTTAGATGCGAGTGAGGTTCCTAAGTTGATGTCTCTAGCTCAGTCTGGCCCCTTTCTCTAGTGTGGTCAAGGGGAGGCAGAAGGAAGAAAGAAGCCGGGCACAGGGTGGCTGTGGGAATTGGCACTGCTCTGTTCCAGGAGGGGGCCTCTGCAGGGTTCAGCAGCCCTGCCCCAGAGAGGGGCAGCTGCGGGGATCCGCAGCCCGGCCAACCTTCCTTTTACCTTGGCTGGCCAGGTTGCCACCCAGTTCAAGATGAGCCTCCTGCAGCTGGTGGAGATCCTCAAGTCCAAGGAGCCCGCCTATGTCCGCTGCATCAAGCCCAATGATGCCAAACAGCCCGGTAGGCCCCTCGCACCCCATAGGCCCGTGAGGGCTGGGTCTCCCCTGCAGAGGGGAAGGGCCATCCTTCGGTGAGGGTCTGCTGACCACCCTGTTACCCCTCCCCCAGGCCGCTTTGATGAAGTGCTGATCCGGCACCAGGTGAAGTACCTGGGGTTGATGGAGAACCTGCGCGTGCGCAGAGCGGGCTTTGCCTATCGCCGCAAATATGAAACTTTCCTGCAAAGGTGGGGGCGCGGCCTGGCTCAGCGCCAGGGAGAGGGGTAGGAGGCTAGGAGCCTTTGGGATCCTGAGAGAGGAGACAGGGATTCTCAGCCCCATTTCAGAGCCTAGGACCCTGAGCTTCTGAGCTGCTGTGGGACGCATGCCAGGGGCCCCTCCATTTTGCAGGCCTGCTGTCAAACTAGGTGGACAGAACATCAGTTCCCTCCCCTCCCCCCCACCCACTTCCAGCCCTGCCCTCATAGAGCACCAGGTTAGGGGTCTATAGGCAGGCATCCACCTGCTTGTCACCAGAGGAGATGGTAAAACCTGTGAAGAGGACAGAGTTTCAAAAGCTCAGAAAGGATATAGCAGCATTGTGGTTAGTCTGAGTTAGGGGCTGGGGAGTCAGTCAGGTGTGAATTCCATCCCTGCCACTTTCTAGCCCTATGGCCTTAGGCAGATGAGGAGATATCAGTTTCCTCCTCTTCCAAATGGGCATAGTGACAGAGTGACCTCCCTGGCTTTTCGTGAGCTGCAGGTCAGTGGGAGTACCCAGCAGGTGCCCAGGAAGGCTGGTTTGGGCCCCCAGAGGAGGACACTGGTTGGAGTGGGGGCTGGGTGCATCTCTGCTCCTCCTGTCCCCAGATACAAGTCACTGTGCCCAGAGACATGGCCCACATGGGCAGGACGGCCCCAGGACGGGGTGGCTGTGCTGCTCAGGCACCTGGGCTACAAGGCAGAAGAGTACAAGATGGGCAGGTGAGCGGTGTCTGCCCGGGCCCGGTGTTTGGGGGGGCACAGGGGTGGCAAGCAGGGGCTGATCACTGCTGCCCTTTCAGGACCAAGATCTTCATCCGCTTCCCCAAGACCCTGTTTGCCACAGAGGACGCCCTGGAGGTCCGGCGGCAGAGCCTCGGTGAGAGGCAGGCCCCACCTTTCCTGTCCCAGGGGGTCTGTTCTGGGGAGCAGGAGAGAAATCACTGCATTTGGGCCCCACCTCACCCACATTCAGCTCCCCTCCTCCTCCCGGTGCCAGCCCTGCCCCTGGATGCAAACTCTGAGCGTGCTCGCACATTCCTGGGCCCCCTCCTCCTCTCCTTCATATATTCTCCCTTCCATTTTCTGTCCTCTCGCTCAGGAGCTCCTTGGGCCACTCCCTCATTCATGCCACTCAGTGAGCTCTGGCAGCGCCAGGCCCCCAGCTGCTTCCCTTGGGCTCTGGCCAATTGACTTTCTTTCCCAACCACAGCCACGAAGATCCAGGCCGCCTGGAGGGGCTTTCACTGGCGGCAGAAATTCCTGCGGGTGAAGCGATCAGGTGCGGGGGCGGGGGGGGGCGTGTCTCCAGGAGGGGCGGGGTCTGGGGCTAGGGTGGGCCACCGTGGCGAGGAGATCAAGGTCAGCCGTCTTGTGGTCCCCACAGCCATCTGCATCCAGTCCTGGTGGCGGGGAACGCTGGGCCGGAGGAAGGCAGCCAAGAGAAAGTGGGCCGCGCAGACCATCCGGCGGTGAGCACTGGGGGCAGCACCAGGGGGTGGCGCAGAACATGGGGGTGGGGTGTCCCCCGGTTTCTCACTGCCACCCTGTCGGGCCCCCACCCCCAGGCTCATCCGCGGATTCATCCTGCGCCACGCACCCCGTTGCCCTGAGAACGCCTTCTTCCTGGACCACGTGCGCACCTCTTTTTTGCTCAACCTGCGGCGGCATCTGCCCCGGAATGTCTTGGACACTTCCTGGCCCACACCACCGCCTGCGCTGCGTGAGGTCTGTGGCCTTCCCTGCCGACCTAGGGACCATGAAAGCGCTGGGGGGGTGGGGGGGTGCTAATAATCTTGTGGCCAGAGAAGAATCTGTAGGACTCCCCAAGGGAGGGGAACTGGAGCTATGCTATGGAGAATGAGTTCTTTTGGGAGAAAGGACTCAGGAATGCAGGGGTTGTCCAGGTGGCGGGGGTGTCGCTTTGGCAGCAGGCCTGCACTGGGCATACGCCAGTCGTCTTCGGAAGGGAGGGAGCCGGGCCATCCAGGTGCCCTGACCTCACTTGTGTCCCTCAGGCCTCAGAGCTTCTCCGGGAGCTGTGCATGAAGAACATGGTGTGGAAGTATTGCAGGAGTATCAGCCCCGAGTGGAAGCAGCAGGTGCGGAGGGCGAGGAGCCAGGCATGGACCAGCCAGGGGGTCGGGGAGGCCGTGGGCTCCCCGCAGACAGTGCTGGCCAAGAAGGAGCATTGAGCCCTGGGCAGGCAGCATGGCCTCAGATGGATCCCGGGCCCTGTTTGGCCTCGTGTATGAAACCAAGGCTGGAATGGATTTTGGGTGGCGAATAGGATTGGTCCTCTGGGCCAACTCCACAGGACTGGTAGAGGCTCCCCAGAGCCCTGGGCTGAAAAGATCGCAGGTTCAGTCTGATCCATTGGTAATGTCTGCCATGGTTCCGGAGATGGCCATCCGTGACTGAGTGCCGCGTATTTGTCAGTTCAGTACGGGATGATGCTAAAGGACCCATCAGCTCGGATGACCTGTGGTAGTTTGGGGTATCAGCAATCGCCAGCTTCAAGATGCCAAGCTAGAGCTGAATGTCAGGGTTCCCGGGGCCTGATATGATGGGCACTTAGCCCCAAAGTCGAGCCTGGCCCCTGACAATGCTGTCATGACCCTTCTGGGAAGCCCTCTGCCTCGTCAGTGGGGATGGGGGCAAAGCAGAGGAGGGGTCAACAGGAGTGTGGGTGGCCGGGCCTGGCCTCCGGTGCTGGGGCCAGAGAGAGGGCAAGAGCCTGTCTCAGTTCCTGAGGCTGGCCTGCCCCTTCCCGCCCCCACGACGGTTGCTACCCCTTCTAATACCTCCCCCACGCCTCCCCCCTTCTCCTCAGCTGCAGCAAAAAGCCGTGGCTAGTGAGATCTTCAGGGGCAAGAAAGACAATTACCCCCAGAGTGTCCCCAGGCTCTTCATCAGCACACGGCTTGGTGAGCCCCTGACTTCCAGTGCTCCCCGCCTCCAGCACCATCCGACTTAGTCCCCTCTCCCCTCCTCTGACGTCCCGCTCCCCCATCCGGGTTGCAGGTGCAGACGAGATCAGCCCCAAAGTGCTGCAGGCCCTCGGCTCTGAGCCCATCCAGGTGAGACGCCCATTCTGCGGCCTGAGGCGTGGAGGGGGGGCTCGGGGCCTGGACAGAGAATGACGGGTCGCCCTGGAGCCCCCTCAGCTGCTCCCCTGACCCCCGCCCCGCCTCCCACCGCAGTATGCCGTGCCCGTAGTGAAATACGACCGCAAGGGCTACAAAGCCCGCTCCCGGCAGCTGCTGCTGACCCCCAGCGCCGTGGTCATCGTAGAGGATGCCAAAGTCAAGCAGAGGATCGACTACGCCAACCTGACCGGTGAGCCAGAGCCCGGGGTTGCCTAGGGAGGGCCCGGGCTCTGACCCTTGACCCCTAACCTCTGCCCTTCCCCTCAGGGATCTCTGTCAGCAGCCTGAGCGACAGTCTCTTCGTGCTGCACGTGCAGCGGGAGGACAACAAGCAGAAGGTATGTCTTTGGGGCCTGGGAGGCAGGGCAGAGGTGGGTTCTGGAGATCTGGGCAGGGCCTGACCCCTCCCCCTCCCGGCCCCCCAGGGGGATGTGGTGCTGCAGAGCGACCATGTGATTGAGACACTGACCAAGACCGCCCTCAGCGCCGACCGCGTGAACAACATCAACATCAACCAGGGCAGGTGAGGCGGTTGGGGCTGGTGAGGGGGCGCGTGTGCGCCCGCAGGCGGCCCTCACACGCCCCCTTCCTTCCAGCATCACGTTTGCAGGGGGCCCCGGCAGGGATGGCATCATCGACTTCACACCTGGCTCAGAACTGCTCATCACCAAGGCCAAGAACGGGCACCTGGCTGTGGTGAGTGGCGCCAGCAGGTGACCGCCTGCCTCCCTACCAGTAGCCCCAGGGCTAGGGTGAGCTTCGGGTGGCCACGCTTCCTTGGCGGCTTGGCAGAGCCCAGGCACCTCACCCACGGGTCTCCATCCAGGGCGCATCAAACCACCTCTTTCATCCCATTGCCCATAGAGGCCCAGAGAGCAGGGCCATTCGAACCCCCACAGTGCCGACGGTCATAAAGACGGCAGCATGGGGGTGGGTTGGGGAAGGCCTAGGGGCGTTTCAGGGGTGCTGGAGGCAAGGCCCACTCGGGCAGGGCAGGGAGTCCTATGGGAGTAGGATCAGTCCCCGGGACTGAGGTCACCAGGCACCCACCCCTCAGACCTCCATGAAGACAAGCAAAGCTCCTCTGTCCGCTCCCTGCTCACCACTGGGGCTTCTCTCTCGGCCCCTGCAGGTGGCCCCACGGCTGAACTCTCGGTGATGAAGGCGCCCCCCGGACCCCCTCCCACTTCCCAATGCTTTGCTTCTCCCCCCTCCCCTTCCCACTTACCAAAGACTCGAGCTTCTAGACAGGGACCCAGGGACACCTCGAAGCCCACCGACAAACTCCCGCCTTTCGCTCAGCCCTCTCTTGAGGGAGCAGCGGGGGCCAGGGAGCTGCCCCAGACGTGGGCCAGGCCGGGCCACAGCAATAGGGAAGCTGGGGCCAGAGGCAGCCATGCCAGCCCCACTGCCGATGCCAAATATTTGAGAGAAGGGAACTTTTGCTGAGGTTTTCTCTGAGATTTTTTGATGCTTTATAAGAAACTATTTTTTAAAAAAGCCATTTTCCCACCCCAAGACACACTGGATGTGTTTTCCCTGACTCCAGCAGGGCAGGGAATGTAGCTGAGAGGGGGTGGGCGGTCTGGGCCCTGGTGCCCTCTCTGCTGCCCAGGCCACCCTCTCCTCTCCATTCCCTCGGCACCTTTCTGTCTGTCTGCCTGTCTGCCCACGTGTACCCTTCACCACCCACTCCGACATCCTCCTGGGGGCCGAGACCACCTTTGCCTGCCCCCCTTCTTCCTGCCTTAAAAATGCCCTTCAAAATCATCATCCCAACCTGAGGATGTCCTGGAGTGGGGGAAGGAGTTTTAGACCACAGAATTTACAAGACACAGAGATCATCCAGTCTAGCTTCCTGGTGTGACAGAACAGGAGACAGAGGCCCACGAGGAGAAGGGACTTGCCCTTCATCTAGCAGGTTGGGGCAAAACCGGGACTGCAGCCCTGTCTTCAGCATACCTCACTGCCTCTCCCAGGGACAGGCTCATGTCTTAAGGGTGCATGTGGCTCCCTAACCAGCAATCACCCTTGGGGGCCAACAGGTGGGAGAAGCACTCCTGCCTGGGTCTATGCCTTAGGATGACAAACACCTTGTCTATATACTTTGGCCCCAATTCAAGGATATAGGGCCTTTCCTGGCCCCTGACCCCCTCCCTGTCCTAGGAGCCCAGGGAGGAGGCTGGCCTTGGGAGGAGCTGCGGAGGCATCACCTCTTTCTGCTGCTTCCCCCCACCTCCCCAGAGGGCCTGGGGGCTGCCCAACTGCCTCTGCCCTCCTGGGGGGGGGGTCTCAGCCCACTGCTGACACTTCTGCAATCCAGAGAAACACTAAATAAAGCAATACGTGTTTGCCAATGCTTGTCTGCTCGTGAATGTTAGGAGAGGGAGAAGACCCCTAAAAGGCAACCAGCGGTCTTGTATTAGAATTAGAATGGTATTAGAATTGTATTAGAATTTTTGCCTTGTCCACAGAAGGAAGAAGGCAGGGCTCCTTCCCCAAAGGAAAGCAGAGGTAACCGGTAGCTGCAACATGGATTTGCTCGCTCTTTCTTTTTTTTTTTAAGACTTTATTTATTTGAGAGAGAACAAGCATGAGCGGGGTGGGGGGCAGAGGGAGAGGGAGAAGCAGACTCTTCTGCGCAGCAGGGAGCCCGATGTGGGGCTCGATCCCAGACCCCGGGATCATGACCTGAGCCGAAGGCAGACGCTTAACCGACTGAGCCACCCGGGCGCCCCTGGACTTGCTCTCTCAATGACTGTTCTACGGCACGGCTGCTCAGCCTGGCCCAGTGCTGTGGGCCAGGGGAAGACACATCACACCCAGCTGCTGCCCGGTGGTCCTCAGCCCAGCGGACAGACACAGCCCGGTGTGGGAAGTGCGGGCCCCACGGGGCACACGGACTCATGACTGGCTCAAGTCAGGGAGAAGGGTCACAAACACTTCAGAGAGAAGACGACCTTTGGCGTGGGTCCCAAAGGATAGGCTCCAAATTCTGTTGCAAGTGGCAAATATCATCTAAATTGGGTTGGGCAGAAAAGGCATTTATTAGCACTAGCAACCTACCAGTCTCAGGGTAGGGCTGCTTCTAGGCACTCAACATTGTCAGGAATGTGTCTGGAGCCATCTCTTGGCTCAGCCTTGCTCTGGTGGCTCCATCGTCGGGCAAGCTCTCCGCTCGTAGCAAGGCTGCGAGCAGCAGCCGTGGGTGTTCGTTCTGCCAGGTTAGCATACGAGGTGGGAAAAAAGTTTCCCAGTCAGCCGAAAATCTCAGAGCCGACGCACGGTGGGCCAACTTGAAGTGCTCTTCCCTGACTCAGTCACTGTAGTTAGGGAGGAGAGCATATTCTTTTTTTTTTAAATTTTTTATTGTTACGTTAATCACCATACACTACATCATTAGTTTTAGATGACGTGTTCCATGATTCATTGTTTGTGCATAACACCCAGTGCTCCATGCAGAACGTGCCCTCTTTAATGCCCATCACCAGGCTACCCATCCTCCCACCCCCCTCCCCTCTAGAACCCTCAGTTTGTTTTTCAGAGTCCATCATCTCTCATGGTTCGTCTCCCCCTCAGATTTCCCCCCTTCATTCTTCCCCTCCTGCTATCTTCTTTTTTTTTCTTAACATATATTGCATTATTTGTTTCAGAGGTACAGATCTGAGATTCAACAGTCTTGCACAATTTACCGCGCTCACCAGAGCATATACCCTCCCCAGTGTCTATCACCCAGTCACCCCATCCCTCCCACCCTACCCCCCACTCCAGCAACCCTCAGTTTGTTTCCTGAGATTAAGAATTCCTCATATCAGTGAGGTCATATGATACATATCTTTCTCTGTTTGACTTATTTCGCTCAGCGTAATACCCTCCAGTTCCATCCACATCGTTGCAAATGGCAAGATCTCATTCCTTTTGATGGCTGCATAATATTCCATTGTATATATATACCACATCTTCTTTATCCATTCATCTGTCGATGGACATCTTGGCTCTTTCCACAGTTTGGCTATTGTGGACATTGCTGCTATAAACATTGGGGTGCACGTACCCCTTCGGATCCCTACTTTTGTATCTTTGGGGTAAATACCCAGTAGTGCAGTTGCTGGATCGTATGGTAGCTCTATTTTCAACTTTTTGAGGAATCTCCATACTGTTTTCCAGAGTGGCTGCACCAGCTTGCATTCCCACCAACAGTGTAGGAGGGTTCCCCTTGGGAGGAGAGCATATTCTGACATGTGCCTGCCAGGCCTGGGTCCCCCGTCTAAGCCCCGACCCCACCCCCAGGACAGAAGCAGCATGGACCACACCTGACTCGTGGTCCAAGAGCCGGGAGCCGATGGCTTCCCAAAAGATCAGCAAAGTGTTGCCTCCAGAAGAAAGGGAATGAGTGTCACAGGCTGCCTCCACAGAACTCCTCAGCAGATGGCTAAGAGCTTTCCCAAGTGGGAGAGGCGTTGTGAGCAGAAGGGATGGCACATGAAGGCTTTAAAGGCAAGAACAAGTTTAATTTGGGGTCAAGCTACCTGCAGAGGCGTTTAGATGCAGGTCTGGGGCAGAAGTTCCTGATGAATGTGCAACTATCTTGGGCTTGAACGCAGTCCTGTGCCCACACCTAGATTTGACACTCCCCCCGCCCAACAAATTACAGAAAAATGAAAGCACCACAGTAATTAGTCCGCTCTATCAGTAGCAACGGGGGCTGCAGGAAGCCGACAGATAAGATAAGCATTGCGCCGGGCGGATGACCAGCTCTGCGACTGCCGCAACACTCCTTCATCTTACCCATGGAATGTGTGCCGGAGTGACGTCACAGACAACCCACAGGGACCCGCGGACCCTTGTCCTTAGAGAGGTAACCAAGAATGCTTCGCACCAGGGCGCCTGGGTGGCTCAGTCGGTTAAGCGGCTGCCTTCAGCTCAGGTCATGATCCCGGGGTCCTGGGATCGAGTCCCGCATAGGGCTCCCTGCTCCGTGGGAAGCCTGCTTCTTCCTCTGTTGCTCCCCCTGCTTGTGCTCTCTCTCTCTGTCAAATAAATAAATAAAATATTTAAAAAATAATAAAAATAAAAAAATAAAGTAGGCTCCATTTCCAGTATGGAGCCCAATGCGGGGCTTGAATTCACGACCCTGAAATCATCAAGACCTGAGCTGGATTCAAGAGTCAGACACAGCTGACTGCTTCTCCTTCTCCCTCTGCCACTACCCCCTGCTTCTGCTCTCTGGCTCTCTCTGGCTCTCTGTCAAATAAATAAATAAAATCTTTTTTTTTTTTTTAAACGTCCCTTGGGTCTAGGTCTCCCCTCCTTGCCAATCTCCTTGCTTATTATCCAGCTTAGTTGTGATCTGTTTCCTTCCTCCCTCCCTCCCTTCTTTCCTTCCTTCCTTTCTTCCTCTTTCCCTTTTCTTCTTTTAAAGTATGTTTTCTGTCATCAGAACTCACAAGCAGTCTCTGGGTGAGGCCCTGCCTCAAAGCTCTGCCATCCTAGATGAGGGAAGGGCAGGCACTTCTGTTTCCCAGAGGGCCAGAATTCACACGGGGATGGCTTCTGCTGCTGGCCTGTGGTAACACGCTGTGACCACGCCAGAGTCACAGTGAGTCACAGCAGGCAAGGTACCTTTGCTCCCCTTCCCTTCCCAGAGCAGGCCCAAGGTTTGTGAAGTAGATCCGGAAGAGGTGTGTTATTCATGTAAGATCAAAACCCAGGACTGACTGATACATTTTTTTTCTTAATGTCTATTTCTGCCATCCTGCCCCAACCATCTGTCCCCCTCCATGCCTATTCCAGAAGTCTGAGGACATAGCACAGTGACCATAGCTCTCTGCTCCTTCCAGGATTTGAATGCCAGCTCCCCACTCAGCAGCTGTGTGTCTCTGGACAAATAACCTCTTGGAGCTTCACCTGTAAAATGGGGATGTTTGTAAAATACCACCTATGAGGTTGTTAAGAGGATTAAATGAGATGATCCATATAAAGGCAGTTAGCGCTATGCCTGGCAGGTAGTAGTCCCTGAATAAACGTTAGCCATTCTCATAAAACATTTATGTAGTGCCTCCTACACGAGATGCTTGGCCTTTGAGGAGCTCTAGCGTGGGACACAGACCTGTAAATGAAAGATTACAGCACAATAGGCAGGAACTGTAATGGAAATAATATGGACACAGTGCTGTGGATACAGAGAGGGAGTGATGGTTGGTCAAAAAAGGGGAGACATTTGAATTTGAGATCCGGAAAGCTATTCCAGAAGCGTATTCCAGAAAGAAGAAACACAGGGTTCATGTAGAAGCTGCTAAGAGGAGACTGTGGTCCCATTTTATGCTGTGAGCTAAACTGGGAATTTTAGCATCTGGAGACTGTTAAAAGTTGTGCACAGGGTAGCAACAGACTTAGAGTTGTAATTTAGAAAGCACACGTGGGCAGATGTGTGCAATGCACTACAGAGCACCAGTGAGCAAGCTGTTCACAGGAAGACAGCTATAGATACTCAATACAGAGATAGAGATCACGATAGGAGGGAGAGTAGAGGATACCCGTGGCCACAACTAGGGTTTAGAGGATACCCGTGGCCACAACTGGACAAATAGCCTGAGAGACTCAGTGGAGAGAGCTCCATACTTCTACCTGGTTTAGCACATTCGGCTCCGTCTTGAACGCTCTTCCCCCACTTGCCATTCAACATTCAGCTCAAGCCACCTCCTCTGGTAGGCCACTTCATACTGAACCCCTTTACAGACTGGATTGGGGGCCCTGCTCTGTGTTCCTAGAGCCCCTTGTTGGGTTGGGTCCCTATCGTAGCGCTTGGCATTCCCTTGTCATTGTTTCCTGGTTCCTCCCACTCGTCTGTGAATTCTGTGAGGTCAGGGCCCAGCCTTGATCACCTTTGCACCCACAGGGCACATGTGGTGTCAATAACTATTTGCTGAATGAATCAATGCAAACAAAAAACTAGCCAGTCTACAGAGAAGCTGGAGGAACCACAAGAAAAAGACTGACGTCTCCAGGAGCTCAGGCCCTGGGGCCACATCCATCTTTTGTACTCCAGTTGTGTCTCGGAGTCGCTGCCTAGAAATCCTGGGCCTTCCAGGAATTTGAAGCCCGGTGCAGCAAAGGGGCGTCCGGCCAAAAGCGCAGATACAAACCCGGGCCGGCCATCTGCTGGCTGCGCCCCTACCCGGTGCCCCGGACTTCGCCTCTCCATGCCCTGCAGTTCCGATCCCTGCCAGGCAGCGACGCACGTGAGAACGCGTGCGCAGTGCGCGCTCGAGCCGTCCTTTGCCCTTCTCCCAATGGCGGGTTGCGGTCCCCTTCCCGGCATCCTCGCGGGGGCAAGGTGCGCGTCATTTCCGGTGGGGAAGGCCCGCGGCCGCCGCCGCCATTTCGGGCACTGCTGTGAGGCTGAGACCGGAGCCGGTCCGCTGGGCGGCGGGCGCCGGGGCAGGAGGGGCGCGCGCGGCGGCGGCGGCCCAGCGTGTAGGCGCGGAGGCGGCCATGGCGGGCAACTTCGACTCGGAGGAGCGGAGTAGCTGGTACTGGGGGCGGTTGAGCCGGCAGGAGGCGGTGGCGCTGTTGCAGGGCCAGCGGCACGGGGTGTTTCTGGTGCGGGACTCGAGCACCAGCCCCGGGGACTATGTGCTCAGCGTCTCCGAGAACTCGCGCGTCTCCCACTACATCATCAACAGCAGCGGCCCGCGCCCGTCTGTGCCACCGTCGCCCGCCCAGCCTCCGCCCGGTGAGGACGGACGGGACGGGAGGCCCCGGGCGGGGTGAGGGCCGCGGAACTCCCCAGCCTGGCCGGCTGCTCTTCGAGAGCTGACCTCCACGAGGGACGTGGGCAGAGGGCTGGAGTGGCCACGGCAGGGGGTAGCCTGGTGCCTGGGCTCGTTCCCACCACGAGCGGGTGTGTGTGGGGGGGAGGAGGAGCCGCTGACCCAGGCCTCTGGGTGTGACTTGGGAGGACAGCCCAGGGGAAGGGGAACTGCTTCGGCCCCAGGGTGGGGCTAGCGCCCGGACCAGGCACAAGGGCAGGGCCGGGCAACGTGGGGACAAAGAGCTGAGGGGGATATTGGCACTGCGGGGGCATCACTTGGCAGCGGTTCCCAGAATGGATTCGATAATCCTACAAGTGGCTTTTTAGGAGAAACATTTCCTGTAGTGTTAGAGAGCCGGGTTTGGTTTGGAGAGCTATTCTCCCCTGCTGGCCTTTGGTAGGAAGTCACCACATACTAGCCCGGAGGGATGGAGACACCCTCAGGAAACCGGTCAGCTTTTTCCTTTCTTGGGCATTTTTCCAAAATACTTTTACTGTCCTCTTCCCCCGCAGAGGACGAAGGTGGTGAGTTAAGTGCCTTGGTGATAGAAGTAAGCCCTCTGTGATCAGCCCGGAACAAGTTGATGTCCAGCTGACGGTGTCCAAGAGATCTTAACGTCCAGAGACTGTTTTCTACAATTAGGGGGTTCTAGTTTTCAAGGTATTTTGTGGAGGACAGATCCCCCCCCCCGCCCCGCCCCCGGAAATAAGCCAATGGAAAAAGTCCCTTCCTTTGAAAGTGAATGGAACTCCCAATTTCATTGGACTTAAGCATTGTCAGTGCTGTATGTCAGGGCCTCTTCTTGGTCAGTAACCTGGGTCTTTCTTAGCAAGGATCACTGAGATGTGACTGTCTTACTTATGCCTTCAGAGTTGTTTGGAGAATGTTACGGAGATTTATGTACTTAGTACCTGAGATTTGTGAAGTACAGAGTAATGCTGAGGTGGTTATCATCTTACCATCATCTGTGTAACAGCACCAAGAGTCTTAGTCTTTCTTATTGTTCCCAAGTTGAAGCAGTTTTCTTCTGACCAGCTGAGGCTAGCTCCAGGCCAGTCTCTTACCCTTTGGGGATAGTCCTAATTTAGATTTATTCACTCTGGCCAGAAGTGGGGAGATGGGATAGTCTCTTTGTTGCTAACACATGCCAATTATAAAAAAAAAAGAGTATGGGGTCTTTAAGTCTACAAATTATCCTAGGTCTTCTCAGTCTGGTTGGTTTAATACCATAACATGAGAAGAATATCGATGTAACATAACTTTGCCCTAAACCAGACATATTCTGCTTTTTACCACCTTCTTGGTATCTAGGGTTTTGCATTACAATGCAGTAATATGATGGCAAACAGTCACTGAAACTCAATTTTTGACCCCCCCCCCTCCAATTTTCAGCCTTTTGTGTATGCATTTTGCAAAATTTGGAGATGGCAGCAGTCAGGTTTGCTAGCTTGAGCTTTCTCCACACCTTGGTGTTATGACTTTGTATCTCTGCACTTACCTTGATATTGAGCTCCACCTTTTCTTAACAGATATGAGTTCAGATCCTTGGCCCAAAAGAGAAGGTGAAGATTGCCAAAGTTTGTGGATGGGGTGTGGAAAGTTCACGGGCATTGTGGTAATTCTTGTTTCTGGTAATGTGCCCAATTTTCCACCTAGAGCAATTGATTGAGTTGCTGTCTTTATAATAAAGATTACTTAATCTTTGTTCTCCCCCTCCCCCATCAAGCTCTTTTTCTTTTGAAACTACACAGAGAAATTTCTTGAATTTTAGAAAAGCATGTAGAATATTAATAGCTAACATTTATTGACTGGTTATTCTATGCCAAGTACTTTGCTGAGTACTTTCGGTGCCTTATCTGATTTTCTGCCTATAACAATCTGGTGAGAAGTACTATGATCTCTATTTATTAAAATATTTTCTTTTTATAGGTGAGGAAACTGAGAGTCAGAGATTCAGTAACTTGCCCAAGGTCACACAGCTGGTAAATGACTGAGCCAGATTTTGAACCTCGGAATTCTGACCAGAGGGCTGACATTCTTACGCTGTACTTCTTTCTCTTTCCTTTTGAGATCTGAACAGTGCACATAGAAGATTCAACACTTTTGTCTCTGCCATGGGGTCCTAGGTTCTGTTTAAAGATCAAAAGGAAAGGATGAAAAGAAGAAACTAGCTTTAGTATTTGGACAATACGTGTCTGTTATTTAAAAGTCAGTGATGAGGCTTTTAAAATTATTTGGCAAATTGAACATGAAAAATGAACTTTTTGCTTAGGACTATATAGCGTATTTTGTGGACATAATAGGTGGGTAGAATTTGTATGGAATGGCTTAGATACAGTTTTTAGAGGAATAGGGGTAGGATGGATCAGATATTTTTAACCTTTTCTAGCGAATCTATTTTTTTTTTTTTTTAAAGATTTTATTTATTTGACAGAGAGACATAGCGGGAGGGGGAACACAAGCAGGGGGAGTGGGAGAGGGAGAAGCAGGCTCCCCGCGGAGCAGGGAGCCCAATGTGGGGCTCGATCCCAGGACCCTGGGATCCTGACCTGAGTCGAAGGCAGATGCTTAAAGACTGAGCCACCCAGGCGCCCCTCTGGTGAATCTATTTTTAACATTGATGTTCAGCTTCCACAGGCTGTCATAGTCTGGGAGCATCCTGGTTGTGCCTCAGGGCCGTAAGGCAGGGCTTGGTCAAGTCTACTGGCCATACCCTGTCAGGTTGGACTTCAAGGTAGACCTCTTGGGAAGGCTTTGCAATCACTGATTCACATGTTTCTTCAAACAATGAGGTATTACTAGACCTTGGCCAGTAAACAATTGACAAAACTGAACAAGTGTGACCTGGGAGAGTAGTTATAAGTCTGAGCTCTGGAGCTTGTGTTTGAATCATTCTTCCTGACCACTTACTACTTGTATAACTTTGGGCATGTTCTTTTTTTTTTATTTTATTTTTTTAAAAGATTTTATTTATTTGCGAGAGAGAGAATGAGAGACAGCATGAGAGGGAGGAGGGTCAGAGGGAGAAGCAGACTCCCCGCCGAGCAGGGAGCCCGATATGGGACTCGATCCCGGGACTCCAGGATCATGACCTGAGCCGAAGGCAGTCGCTTAACCAACTGAGCCACCCAGGTGCCTGGGCATGTTCTTTAACTTGCCTCTGCCTCAGTTTCCCCATCTATAAAAGAAAATAGTAATACTGAGCTCATAGGGTTGTTGTGAAGATTAAATGAGTTTTAGTGTATTAAATGCTTAGGAATGGGGCTAGCATATAGTAAGTACTTAATAAGCATTGGCTATATTAGTCTTATGAACATAACTATGAGGTTGGGAGAGCAGGAGTTGAAGCAAAATGGAAAACTGTTCTCAGCATTGAGAGGCTCACAGGCAGGCATGGTGTGGGTTGGTGAGCACCGGTAAGATAGCGTGTGTAAGGGAGTGAGTGCTGGAATGGAGGGTGATGGAGTGCATCAAGAAGTGCGAAAGGACCTTGGATCCAAGACATGGAAATATGATGGTACCTGTTGTTACCTGCTTAACCCAGAGCCTTCTACCCATTGTTCTAGTGGGTGAGGGAAGCATAAAAGCTTGCCTCATTTGGGGGCAAGGAGGGGCAGAAGTTAGGGTGCCTATTGTTTGCGTTGCCTCTTCAAGGTGGTGCTGGACCAAGCCACTCTATGTAGAGATCTTGTGGGACTGTTCATTACCTAATGCTGCCTTTTTGTACCTCCGCCATCTGTGTTTCATTTGTTTACCTCATCTTTGCAGTTTTCAAACCTGGTCTTCATGTTTTACTAAACAGTTACAGAGTATCCCTCCATCCAGTGGTTCTGGAGAAGTTCTTCAGTGAGTTACTTACAGGTTTACAACCAAAAAAAGGATGCCACGGTAAAAGGAAGTAGGTTTATTTATTGCTGGACTTCTCAGCCTTTTACTGTGCTCATGTGAAATTATGACCCTCCCAAGAGAGGTAGGTATTTGACCACAAGACATTTTGAGAAGTGTCTTGAGATTCTGTAGAATCTTCTCTGGGAACGAGTACAGTGGGCTTTGGATTTGGGGATTAATCGAAAATTTCTAAAGGAATTGAGATGTTTGGGCAGGGTATTAAGCTGAATTTGCTTTTTATTAAGCACCTGTAATGTACCAGCTGCTTTTAGGAACTTTATTACGTAGGTGTTTGGTTCCATGAGAAGTTAAATAACAATTCGTATAGCTAGTAAATGGCAGAACCAGAATTCATTAAACCCAGTCAGTCTGAATCTGCATAGTACCATGCTGATACCTACCATTTTTAGAAAGTTCTATTTGCTTAGGAGGCCAGATATCTGATACTTCTTTAGGAGACCTTCTCAGATGGAAGTCAGCAGCCTTTTTAGCCCTTTGTATAGGACAGGTGGTGGGGTGTGTTTAAGCAGTTTCTATAAATACCATAGGCAGAAGAGGAGGAAAGGAGTGGGAATTAAGGAAAGAGGAAGGGAAAACGGAAGTGCTTTGAGATCAAGGAGAGGCTGATGATGGAGCTACTATAGTGGTACCCGTGCCAGAAGTGACCTGGCCTGTTTCAGCCCACCGACCTCTTAGGTGTTCTTTTTTTTTTTTTTTTTTTTAGGATTTTATTTATTTATTTGACAGAGACACAGCGAGAGAGGGAACGCAAGCAGGGGGAGTGGGAGAGGGAGAAGTGGGCTTCCCGCGGAGCAGGGAGCCCCACGCACGGCTCGATCCCAGAACCCCGGGATCATGACCCGAGCCGAAGGCAGATGCCCAACGACTGAGCCACCCAGGCGCCCCTCTTAGGTGTTCTTCATAAAACCTTCAGGGAATGGTGGTGTAAAAATTGATGTAACCCGAGGGCTAAAATGCTTAGAAGTAATGAGTTGAGCATATACAGAAACCAAAAAATTGTGTAACTGCTTGCATTGATTTTGATTTCTGAATGTGTTTGTCCATAACTGCATGTTCAGAATACCAGCACAGGTTTATGGAGAACAAGTCAGTGAGGTTTTCCAAGTCCCAGCAATGAGAACCTAGTCATTGGTTCTTTTCTCTAGACTGACTGACTATATCTCCTTCCTTTCCCGCCCTTCTATTTCCTGCTCTTGGCTCTTTGTGGTTGGAAGGAGATGAGGTAGGGAAAAGGAGCCGGAACACATGGCTATGATGAGGTTTGGGCTTATCTGAGACTTAGGTTCTTTTCTCCTCCTTTCCCTTCTGGCGTTTGGATCAGTGAAGCTTGATGGTCCATATATTTGACTGCTTTAGCAGTACACAAAAACAGGCACTCCTCTGGTGGAATTATTATAGTGTTGATAGAATAGAAAAAAATTTATAGGTAAAGAATATCAAAGGGGTGCCTGGCTGACTCAGTGGGTAGAGCATACAACTCTTGATCTTGGGGTTGTGAGTTCGAGTCCCTGTTGGGTGGAGAGATTACTTTAAAAAAAAAAATATATATATATATATATTTTTAAGAATATCGAAGATTTTCCTTGGTGTTTTGCTTGTATTTCTGCGACTGCTGGGATTGCCAAGCCAAGCCAAAAAAAAAGAAATCTTTTTTGTGGGTCCAACTAGTTTACACCATGCAGCATTTGAGCAAGAAATGAATTGAACCAACTTCCTATATGTTTATGGCAGAGGAGCTGCCATTTTTTCTTTTCATAATTTTCATGGTGATCTTTCTAAGCATCTTCGCCTTGTGATCTTATTTGTTCTTCTAAACTCTGTCTCCTCCCCTCCTCCCTCCAAAAACAAACACAAAACACATTTTATTTGAGCTAGTACAGTAATGGAGGAACCATAACAATGGATGACAGGGAGTGGTTACCTTCCTTTTTAGAGTAAAAAGAGTGCCTTGGAAATGTTCAGGGATGGTCAGAGCTGTTCCTTCATGGTGATTTTGTTGTATCTAAGAATACAATTTGTTGTTGCTACTTTTTTTTGTAAGAATACATCTCCAGTTGAAAGTGAAAGCCAGCGGGGAAATAATGTCTTCCTAAGACCTGCTGCTTTGTTCCTTGCTCACCAACCACACCGTGTATGCCTTTATATCCCCAGCTCTGCTGTGAGCTTCTTAAAACTGGGAACAGACTTTCATTTAACTTCTTTCATTTAACTTCTTTCCCTCACTTCAGAATTTTGTTGATTAAGAATAATATCTAACATTTACTGAGTACCGTCTGCCAACCACTGTCCCCAAAAGGCAACTAGTGAAAACCATTTTGGCTATTGCACCTTGGCATGTAGTTGGGTAAATTCTAGCAAGGGAGCTTTCCTCCCTAGATGTCATTAGGACCATTTTCTAAGCCATTTTGTACTCGCTGGTGTGAGGGTCCTCCCTACCACTCTGCCCTGGAGGCTTTCGTGACCAGGCAGTGCTAAGTAGGTCTTTGGAGCTCACATTGACCCAGTCCTTAGCATAGTTCAGCAGGCCTAAAGGATCACTGAATTAACCTAGTGGTAATAGGCCGAATGACCGTGTATCTCATTGCCTACCAGGCTTGAATGAGAACAGTCCCCCTTCAGTGATCCGTTTGAGTGAAGAGAAACTCCAGAATATAGAACCACCATGCTCTGGTATATTCATAACCAAAATTCTCTCTCCAGTTCAGCACTTGGAACTACTGGGGTTGTGTCCTGCAGGTACCTGATGAGTGTTTGCTGTAGATACGTAGTCCTGGGTCTGGGCATCTGTTTCAGCATTTTGAGTTGGAGAGCCAGCCTGCATTACTGAGTGTGGGCTATTAACTTGTTTTAGCTTACAGCCGTGAATTCCACAGATGGACTTTTGCAATATAAAAAATGTGCAACTGTCCTTTACATTGTGTCTTGGTGTCTTGTCATGCATTCATTTGTGTGAAAAGAGAAGGCACTCATCAGTACTCATTCTGTTTTGAGGACTTCTGGTTAACTTCCAAAGTTTATCTTTTCACTTCTCCCCACCGATGAATTTTAAATGTACGTTTTCTGGTCATTCTGGAAGAAGTGATTTTTTTTTTAAGATTTTATCCATTCATTTGTCAGAGAGAGAGAGAGAACAATTAGGGAGAGTGGCAGGGAGAGGGAGAAGCAGGCTCCCCGCTGAGAAGGGAGCCCAATGTGGGGCTCAATCCCAGGACCCTGGGACCATGACCTGAGCTGAAGGCAGACGCTTAATGACTGAGCCACCCAGGTGTCCTGGAAGAAGTGATTTCTAACACTGAACAAAATAATTGGGTCTCATTTCTTTTAGAGTGCAAATTAATTTAGACATCTGTGCTACCACAATAATCCTATTTCACCACATTAATCACTATGGCTTTTATTTTATTTTAAGATTTATTTATTTATTTATTTGACAGAGAAAGACACAGCAAGAGAGGGAACACAAGCAGGGGGAGTGGGAGAGGGAGAAGCAGGCTTCCCGCGGAGCAGGGAGCCTGACATGGGGCTCGATCCCAGGACCCCGGGATCATGACCTGAGCAGACACTTGACGACTGAGCCACCAGGTGCCCCTGTCACTGTGGCTTTTAGATGGTGAACCATTGTTGCTGGAGTGAAGAGCATAAATTGACCATTTTCCCTTAACGGAGGACTTGAACACGTAACTTTCCCAAAAGAAGCACAAATAGTAAACTTGGAAAACAGATGATATTTAAAGAGAGGTATCATTTCTCATTAAATTGTCAGTGAGGGGCGCCTGGGTGGCTCAGTTGGTTAAGCGGCTGCCTTCAGCTCGGGTCATGATCCCAGGGTCCTGGGATCAAGTCCCTCAACAAGCTCCCTGCTCAGTGGGGAGCCTGCTTCTCCCTCTCCTCCCTGCTCGTGCTCTCTGTTGCTATCTCTGTCTCTCTCTCTCTCAAATACATATATAAAATCTTAAAAATAAATAGTCAATGATATTTATTTAGATTTTATGTATGTATTAGAGAGCACGAGCAGGGGGAGAGGGAAAGGGAGAAGCAGACTCCCTGCTGAGCAGGGAGCCTAGTGCAGGGCTGGATCCCAAGACCCTGGGATCATGAACTGAGTGAGCCACCCAGGTGCCCCAAATTGTCAATTTTTTTTTTTTTTAAGATTTTATTTGTCGGAGCGAGCACAAGCAGGGGGAGCAGCAGGCAGAGGGAGAAGCAGGCTCCCCACTGAGCAGGGAGCCCGATGTGGGACTTGATCCCAGGATCCTGGAATCATGACCTAAGCTGAAGGCAGACATTTAATCAACTGAGCCACCCAGGTGTCCTTTGCAGTGATTTTTTTAAATGCTGTTTGGCAAGGATATGGGGCAAGTGGGAACTCATAAACCAGTGGTGGGAGTGTAAAATTGTACAGACTTTTTGGAGGGCAGTTTGGCCATGTAAACCTTAATGTTCTTACCGTTTGATCCAGCAGTTAGATTTCAAGGAATTTATCCTAATGAAATAATAAAAAGCTCATTAATAGATAAGAACAAAAATGCTCATAATAACATTTTCACTAGTGAAAAGTTAGGAATACTTTATAGTTACTAAAAGTCGTGTTCTTGAAGAGATGAGAAATTTTTTATTATATAAAATAAAATCTTCTGGGCGCCTGGGTGGCTCAGTTGGTTAAGCGACTGCCTTCGCCTCAGGTCATGATCCTGGAGTCCCGGGATCAAGTCCCGCGTCTGGCTCCCTGCTCAGCAGGGAGTCTGCTTCTCCCTCTGACTCTCCTCCCTCTCGTGCTCTCTCTCATTCTCTCTCTCGCAAATAAAAAAATAAAAAAATAAAATCTTTTTATTTCATAAAAAAAGGCAAGATATAGAACTTTATAGTAACCAAACTATAAAACGCTTGTATATATTTATGACATACTTGTATACACACATACACATATATATATTAAATTTTGGGAGGTTATAACTTAATGCTGAGTTGTGGGTTAAGACTGATCAAAAAAACAAGCTCTGCAAAAACCAGTTTTCTATAGAGTTCTTTATTATTTTATCAGGAAACCAAAAGGTAAAAAAATCCAATAAAGATGACTTGATATTTTGGTGCTTAGCAGAGTTTAAATTAAAGGGTGTATTCCTCACTAGAAACTGTTTTTCATTTGAACTGATATATGTTAATTTATTATTCTTCAGTTCTAGAATCTTGGGATAGAGAGGGAATACATTCTGAAGTATGCCCTGTGTGTCTAGGGCCATACGCATCTTTGCATCATGTGAATTTTAAAAATTCCTAATGTCTTTTCTCTTGGACCCTAGTGTGTCATCAGAGGTTGAGAATTTTATTTTTCTTTTTATTCATTTTTTTAAGGTTTTAAGTAATTTCTATGCCCAACGCGGGGCTGGAACTCACAACCCTGAGATCAAGAGTTGCGTGCTCTGCCAACTGAGCCAGGCAGGTGCCCCCAGAGGTTGAGAATTTTAACACTTTTTTCAAGCATCCTTATTTACCTTTTTTCATGACCTGAAGGAACAATATGGTTTACATGTTTTATTTCAATGAAGACCTTAGGAATTGATTGTTAAGCAGTTAGCTTCTTGGTTTGTCTTTTTTGTCTCCTTGGTTTTTTGCCTAATTAAGGTTTTTTGTTTGTTTTGTTTGCCTAATTAAGGTTTTTTGTTTGTTTTGGAAATGAAATTGAGAACAGCAATCACAGATTTAAAAAGATAGTCTTGGGGTGCCTGGCTGGCTTCGTTGGTAGAGCATGGGACTCTTGGTTTCAGGGTTGTGAGTTCAAGCCCCACATTGGGCACAGAGCTCACTTAAAAGAAACAAAACCTTTTTCTTAGGAATTGTACATTCTAGATGTGAAGAGAAGGAATGTATGAGCCTGGTGTAGATAGATAGCAAGTTCTTCCCATCTCTTGGAAAAGCTGCTGGGACCTATGAAAAAGGAGAGCTTGCTACATTTCCTGAGGTTGAAAAGAAGATTGCAACAAAACCTTGAACCTTAATGCTACTCTGTAAATGCAATAGCACAGAACATTTTGGGAGAATGAACAAAAAGTCTCCATGTTGCTTTGTCTTTAATCCAAGTATGAAAGCATGCCCTGATTGACCTGGTCTCTTGTTCCATCTCTGCTGCAGGTGTGATGGGCGTCTTTCTAGAGTATGTTTTAACTACAGAGTATGATTTCAGTTTACCGTAAGAAGAGGGGTTATCTTTTCTAGAATTTTCTTCTGATTATTGACTAAATGTGTTTGGGAAATGCTTAAAATCTGCATTTCATCTTTGTAATACATTTTTAAATAATGGCCTGCTCTGTTTTTTTCCAGGGGTGAGCCCCTCCAGACTCCGAATAGGAGATCAAGAGTTTGATTCATTGCCTGCTTTACTGGAATTCTACAAAATACATTATTTGGACACTACAACATTGATAGAACCAGTTTCCAGATCCAGGCAGGGTAGTGGAGTGATTCTCAGGCAGGAGGAGGCAGAATATGTGCGAGCCCTCTTTGACTTTAATGGGAATGATGAAGAAGATCTTCCCTTTAAGAAAGGAGACATCCTGAGAATCCGGGATAAGCCTGAAGAGCAGTGGTGGAATGCAGAGGACAGCGAAGGCAAGAGGGGGATGATTCCAGTCCCTTACGTCGAGAAGTATAGACCTGCCTCCGCCTCAGTATCGGCTCTGATTGGAGGTAACCAGGAGGGTTCCCACCCACAGCCACTGGGTGGGCCGGAGCCTGGGCCCTATGCCCAACCCAGCGTCAACACTCCGCTCCCTAACCTCCAGAATGGGCCCATTTATGCCAGGGTAATCCAGAAGCGAGTCCCTAATGCCTACGACAAGACAGCCTTGGCTTTGGAGGTACATAATGTGCAAAATGTAGAAAGAAGAGATCTGCTACAGGGTCTCCCTTTCAGACCTCTTAGAGCTTTGTAGGAATGCTGAATACAAACACCAGCATTGTGATGTTGTAGATGTCGAACCATTAAGTACTGATGTTGGCATTTAATGTTAGGTTTTCTCTTTTTTGTAGAAAACCTATTTTGGAATGAGTAAGCTTAAAATTGTATAACTGAATGTTCTGATTGATCTACTAAACATACTTTGACTTCTTTAATAACACCACCTGAATTCACAGGAATTAACCTAAAATATTTTTTTCTCATCTACATTCTATTCTGATTCTTTCTTTCTGCTTATCATTGTCTAAAATAAGGTGGGCTCTGTCAAAGCACTTAAATGGAATTTTCCCATAAAAACAAATGTTTTTACTTTAGGGGGCGTGGGGTTTCTTAAAATTGACTGCTTGTGTTCATAAAGTAAGAATTCAGGAGGAAAAGTAAAGCATAGTACGGGTTAGAAGAGATCCATACCCAAAACTATACACTCCCAAAGAAGAGCAGGTTTCCTTGGTTTTTGTTTGGTGCATTTTATTTATTTATTTATTTTTAAAATTTTTTTTTATTTGAGAGAGAGAGTGAAATAGCACAAGAGGGGGTAGGGTCAGAGGGAGAAGCAGACTCCCCACTGAGCAGGGAGCCTGATGCGGGACTCGATTCCGGAACTCCGGGATCATGACCCGAGCCGAAGGCAGCCGCCCAACAAACTGAGCCACCCAGGTGCCCCTCGTTTGGTGCATTTTACAGGCAGGAAGCCAGCTCTTCCTGAGGAGTAAATTCCTGCCTTTTACTGGTATATAGTTGTCGCTGGTAGCCCATCTCCTCTGGCCAGCCATTGCATTGTATCTATTCCTTTATTCCTCTCTTTGGTATTCACAGCTTTGTCTCTTACCTTCTCCCTCCCTCCCTTTCTGAGTTATACAGACCTAGTGGTTCAGTGTAAAAGCTTGTACAAAAGTGGCATGCTATCTCATCTTTCAGAACCTACTGATAGAACTTGAATGTAAGTAAGCAGCTAACTTTCATAAGTACAGGCTGAAGTTACGTGAGCACAGACTAGCAGAGAAGGGGCAAAAGTGCATTTTTATAAACTGAAATCTCTAAATGCTGTTTCCTTTGGGTCTTGTTCATATACTGGGAGTAAGAGCTGCCTTCTGCCTGAGTAGAAGTGTTAGCCTACAGAATAAACTAGGATTTATTTGAACCAGTTTCTGATATTACTGGATTTGAAATTTTTCTTTTAAATTCTGGATAGTGGATGCATAGAGGGCTAGCTGAGTCTTAGAGGTTTGACTGAAAAATGTATTTTTATTTTTATTTATTTATTTTTAAGATTTTATTTGTCTGACAGCACAAGCAGGGGGAGCGGCAGGCAGAGTGAGAGGGAGAAGCATGCTCCCCACTGAGCAGGGAGCCCGATGAGGGGCTTGATCCCAGAACCCTGGGATCATGACCGGAGCCAAAGGCAGATGCTTCACCGCCTGAGCCACCCAGGCGCCCTGAAAAATGTATTTATAAAGTGCTTATTTTTTGAGATCATGTTGTGACTTAAAAGTATCATGTCTCTGCTTTGAGGAGAAATGAAATGTACAGGTCACACCATTTTTTCCCCACTTTGAGTTTGGAGGATAAGGAAAACAGAAGTTTCTCGCCTCATGTTTTCATTTAAGCAGATGATGTCAACATCCAACATGGTGCTCTGCACATGGCAGATGTGACTGGACATTTATTGCAGACCTTGTTAGCCCTGGGCTGGAGTATGAAAAATAGCAGTCATGAAACAAGCCAGTTAACAGCCAGGAAAGAATAGTTATCACATTAATTTTGTTTCCATTTGCATTCCCTCCCTCCCTTTCTTATTTCCTTTTTATTTACTTCTTTATTTTAAAGATTTTATTTATTTGTCAGAGAGCGAGAGAGAGTTGGATGCTTAACCGATGGAGCCACCCAGGCACCCCTCCTTTTTTTTTTTTTTAATGTTTTATTTATTTATTCATGAGAGTCAGAGAGAGAGAGACGCAGAGGCAGAGGGAGAAGCAGGCTCCCCGCCTAGCAGGGAGCCCAATGCGGGACTCAATCCCAGGACCCTGGGATCATGACCTGAGCCAAAGGCAGACGCTTAACCATCTGAGCCACCCAGGCGCCCCCCGCCTTTTTTTTTAAACCCCTCCTTTTTTTTTAATTTATTTTTCTAAGTAGGCTCAATGTGGGGCTTGAACTCATGATCCTGAGATCAAGACCTGAGCTGAGATCAAGAGTTGGACACAACCAACTGAGACACCCAGGTGCCTGTCTTTTTTTTTTTTTTTAAAGATTTTATTTATTTTATTATATTTTTTATTAAAGATTTTATTTATTTGAGAGAGAGATAGCATGAGCAGAGGGAGGGGCAGAGGGAGAGAGACAGGCAGACTGCCTGTTGAGCGGGGAGCCCAACTCGGGGCTTGATCCCAGGACTCCGAGATCATGACCTCAGGCATCCCAAAGATTTTATTTTATTTTTTAAGATTTTATTTATTTGCGGGGCGCCTGGGTGGCTCAGATGGTTGAGCGTCTGCCTTCGGCTCAGGTCATGATCCCAGGGTCCCGGGATCGAGTCCCGCATCGGGCTCCCTGCTCTGCGGGGAGCCTGCTTCTCCCTCTGCCTCTCTCTCTCTCTCTCTCTCTCTCTCTCTCTCTCTCTCTGTCTGTCATGAATAAATAAATAAAATCTTTAAAAAAAAAAGATTTTATTTATTTGCGAGGGAGACAATGAGAGACAGAGAGCATGAGAGGGAGGAGGGTCAGAGGGAGAAGCAGACTCCCTGCTGAGCAGGGAGCCTGATGTGGGACTCGATCCCGGGACCCTGGGATCATGACCTGAGCCGAAGGCAGTCGCTGAACCAACTGAGCCACCCAAAGATTTTATTTTTAAGTGATGACTCCATCCAGTGCGGGGCTTGACTTCAACCCAATCCCAAGACCAAGAGTTATATGCTCTACCAACTGAGCCAGCCAGGTGCCCCTGCATTTTCTTTCTTTTCTCCCTTTCTTTTTTTATTTATTCATGAGAGACAGAGGCAGAGGGAAAAGTAGGCTCCCCGTGGACCAGGGAGCCCAATGCAGGACTCGATCCCAGGACTCTGGGATCATGACCTGAGCCGAAGGCAGATGCTTAACCGACTGAGCTACCCAGCTGCCCTGCATTTTCTTTCTTAAAGAGAATTGTTTTTTAATGATGCCTGCCTCAATTAGAGGCTTTAGTGCTAAAAATGGTTGAGCTACTCTTCCTGCTATGAAACATAAATCTTGTGAAATAAATAAGTAGAAAATAGTTTCAGTAAGTTTTGTTTTTTGGTTAGATACTGGTTTTTTGTTTTTTTGGTTTTTTTTAAAGATTTTATTTATTCATTTGAGATAGAGAGAGCATGAGCAGGGGGAGAGGCAGAGGCAGAGGGAGAAGCAGGCTCCCCGCTGAGCCAGGAGCCCGATGTGGGGCTCGATCCCAGGACCCCGGGATCATGACCTGAGCCGAAGGCAGACGCTTAACCATCTGAGCCACCCAGGCGCCCTAGATACTGGTTTTGAGCCACATATATTGATTGCTGAAGATGGCCTCTTTCAGGTTAGAACATAATAACCTAATGTATTTAAAAACATGGTGTCAGTTTAGCATCATAGAATTTTAGAGAAGGAAAGGACCTCAGATATTTTTATTTATTGTATAAAAATAACTGATGTTTAGACATGTTGGATTGTTCAGACTATTTGGAGGTAGAGATAGAATGAACCCTGATCTACTGTGGTACTTTTTCTACCATACCCAATTCAATCTGTGATTCTTCTTGTTTTATAACCGTGCTGTTGCCCTCCTCAGGATAGGTTTTGTGTAGTCTCACTGACAGCATGTCCTCAGTTGTACTGTATGCAAGGACAGTTGTGCCGTCAGTACGGTAGCTAAGTTGTTTACAGTTCTACTTTCCCATCTCTGGGTTTTTTTTTTTTTTTTTTTTTTTTTTTTTTTTTTAATATTTTATTTATTTATTTGAGAGAGAGAGTGAGAGAGAGAAAGAGCACAAGACGGGGGAGCAGAAGAGGGAGAAGCAGGCTCCCCGCCGAGCAGGGAGCCCGATGTGGGACTCGATCCTGGGACTCCAGGATCATGACCTGAGCCGAAGGCAGTCGCTTAACCAACTGAGCCACCCAGGCGCCCCCATCTCTGGGTTTTTATAAGAGCTGATGCCTTGTCCCTGTTGAGGTGAGGCTGGGAGATAAGAGTAGGAGGGTCTGGTGTTCTGACCTTAGCATTCTCGTTAAACAAAACCATTCATTGCTATATATGACCCACTGTAAATCGAGATCTGTAGACTAGTTAGGTACATTTTAGTGGAATTTTACACTTAACTTGATAAATTAGAATCATTGCATTTTACAATTGGGCAGGGCCCTAGAGATACCGTGTTAGACCAGCAGTCTTCAGACTGCTTCTCAGTGTCCCTAGGGAGAGGGGGAAGCCAAGGGTGCAAGGCCCTGGGTTCCCTCTCTTGCTTCAACCAAGCAACTTTGTTTTTAACTGTGTTACATACTCGGATCTCTCTAAGATTTTCTTTCTTTTTTTTTTTAAAGATTTTATTTATTTATTTGACAGAGAGAGACAGCGAGAGAAGAGAACACAGGCAGGGGGAGTGGGAGAGGGAGAAGCAGGCCTCTCGCGGAGCAGGGAGCCCGATGTGGGGCTCGATCCCAGGACCCTGGGATCATGACCAGTGCCAAAGGCAGACGCTTAATGACTGAGCCACCCAGGCGCCCCTCTCTAAGATTTTCTTTGAGAAAAGGATTTCTTTTTTTTTTTTTTTTTTTTTTTTTATTTATTTGATAGAGAGAGAGATAGCGAGAGCAGGAACACAAGCAGGGGGAGTGGGAGAAGGAGAAGCAGGCTCCCCGCCGAGCAGGGAGCCCGACGTGGGACTCGATCCCAGGACTCTGGGATCATGACCTGAGCCGAAGGCAGACGCTTAACGACTGAGCCACCCAGGCGCCCGAGAAAAGGATTTCTGTACTTAAATCTGAAAAACGGGTTTCAAGAACCACCTGCCCTCACCTTAAAGATGAAATTTTGCTGCATTGGTACATTTGCTATAACAACAGTTCCCCAGTAGAAAATAATTAATTATTAGATATTTCCTCTTTTCCTACCCACCAGATTTCTGTAGTAGGGATGCAGGCTGTAGAAAGTAGGGATTGATCCTAGCTAATCAGAGTAGGGGTATTCCTCTGCCCACTATAGTTCTGTGGGTCAGTCATTCATATCCGGGGGAGTATAACTAAATCAGATACCATCTGTTCCATTCCGGAGCCCCCAAGATTTTAAACATGAAGATACGCCAAATGTTTTGAAGAAGAGATACTGGAAATAACACTAGAATAGTGCAGAGGCACCTTTCATTTTTTGTTTGATGGCACCTTGCAGCTGGAATAGGATGAATCTTGTGCATTGCAGGTGTCAAATTTTTTCAATGCCTCTGTAGACTGTCCAGAACAATCACATTACTTTTATTTATTTATTTATTTATTTTAAAGATTTTATTTATTTATTTGACAGAGAAAGAGCACAAGCAGGGGAGTGGCAGGCAGAGGCAGAGGGAGAAGCAGGCTCCCCACAGAGCAGAGGGAGCCTGATGTGGGACTCGATCCAGGACCCTGGGATCATGACCTGAGCTGAAGGCAGTCGCTTAACCAACTGAGCCACCCAGGCGCCCAATCACATTACTTTTAAATGTACTAATAGCATAATTTACGTTCTCTGATTCAACCTGGCATTTTGCCTTTGATAGACGATAAGACTTTAGAATCGTCAAGGAGCTTCTCGTGTTCTTAGGCTTGAACCTGTTCCTCGGCACAGAAGGGTGAGGTAAAGTGCTTTAGGTCCCTGATTATCTGCATTAGTGGCTGCAACAACTCTGTATCTCCTCATGTGGAAATCTGTAAAACCTAAGTTGGTAAGGCCTTTTGACCTATGCGTAGGAATTTGGAGTAAAGACCCCAATTTTCCCTTTGTTAGAAAAAAAAATGAGATTGGAAAGTATAAGAACACGAGTGAGTGGCAAGCTCTTGCTCTGTCAATTTGTCTTTTTCTGGAATTGTAGCAATGGATTTCTGTATTGTTCATTGAGACAGGTATCTGCCTTTCCTCTCCTTTCTGTCCTTCTTGGACATTAGCTTTATTTCAGCTCATAGAATCTCAGTTGGAAAGGACTTCAGAAGTAAACTGATCTAGCCTCTCAGACATTAAAGGCAGGCCTTCTGGTATCTTCACAGATGATTTCTAAGCATTTGTTTGGATATCTCTACTTTTGGAGAACCTGCTGTCAACACAGGAGTATAGTCCAGAGGTTCCAAACTTTCTTGGTTCATAACACCTTTAGTGTCAGTAATATTTCACCGTGTCCCAGGCCAAAAGAAATAGTTAACAGTTGGCATCGATTAGATAGATAGGTTCAAACAAATTAAATATTTATATCCTAATAACTTAGTACCCACTTGAAAAAAAACATAATGGAAAGAAAACAGTATTTTAATTTTAAATAACTGTAATTACTGTTAAGTAATAAGACCTGTACATCTGTTAGACACCATACAGTTTCTCAAACCTCGGGATTATATTGAACACTGCTACCCTGATTTCTTGTTACACACTAATTTCAAATTTAATTAATTTCATGAGGTACTTGTTTTTTATCTTAGCAACTGCCAAAACCCAGCTTTGCAAAGAGGTGACATCTTTGAAAGGAATGTAATGCAGTCTCATGGAGAAATTGTCAATTGCCTTGAGCTAGTAGTTCACATGGCATAATATATGTCAAGTATTGCTGTTTCCCTCAAAATTGTATTTCATGGCATCTTCTGAATTTGCTACAATGCCTCTGACACCATACAGTTTGGGAGCCTTGGGTCAAGTTCATTGTGTTAGTTTTTAGAAAATTCTTTTTGTTTAGCTAGAAAGGTGCCTAGTATATGTAGTTACCTCCGCAACTTGCACCAAGGGGATCGGGAACTTAGTTTTAGGCATTATCAGCTGTTGAGCTACAGAAGATCTTTTCTTATTTGGACTAGAACTAGGGTGAGACCTGTTTTCCAGGATTTGTTAGGATGCTTTTTCTCTTCACCTGGAAGCCTACCAGTTAAATCTCAAAGACCTGCCATGTTCTATCAATACAGCCCATGACCATTTCAGTCTGTCTCTGAGGCAAGTAAATCATTGAAGCTGAATTGTTCTCATTTGTTTCCATTGATTTGAAAGACTGTAGATGCACCCTAAATATTACTTGTTCCTTAGATAAGGGATCCACAAACTTTTTCAGTAAAGGACTTTACAGGCCATACGGTTTCTGTCACAACCACTCAACTGTCATTGCAGCAAAACAGCCTTAGACAAAACAACAAATGAGCTTGTTGTGTTCTAGTAGAACTGTTTACAAAAACAGACAGCAAGCTGGATTTGGCTCATGGGCCATAGTTTGCTGACCCTTGTTTTAGATTGCTGTCATTTTCTTTTTCTTTTTTTTTTTTTAAAGATTTATTTATTTGAGAGAGCGAGAATGAGAGAGTACATGAGAGGGGGGAGGGTCAGAGGGAGAAGCAGGCTCCTCGCTGAGCAGGGAGCCCGATATGGGACTCGATCCCGGGACTCCAGGATCATGACCTGAGCTGAAGGCAGCTGCCCAACCATCTGAGCCACCCAGGCGCCCAACTGCTGTCATTTTCTTTTCTTTTCTTTTTTTTTAATTTTTTTCAACATTTTTTTTAAAGATTTTTTTTTTTTTTAATTTATTTATTAGAGAGAGAGTGAGAGAGAGAGCGCAAGAGGGGGTAGGGTTAGAGGGAGAAGCAGACTCCCAGCCGAGCAGGGAGCCCGATGTGGGACTCGATCCCGGGACTCCGGGATCATGACCTGAGCCGAAGGCAGTCGCTTAACCAACTGAGCCACCCAGGCGCCCCGATTGCTGTCATTTTCTTAACTTTTATTCTCCTTCAGCCAAATCTTGAAATATTTACTAAATATGTTCTTGGTGTGTTTGAACATGTTTGAGGATAAGGCCTCTGTATTCCATCTCTCTATGTGCTTTTCCCTGGCTCTATTTATATGAATTTGTGTGTGTTTCCTGTCCTGAGGTCACTGGAATCCTGCAGCAAGTCAGGATCAAAGGAACACTGGCAACTGTTAGATAGTAGGGACAGAAACTAGAAAAGTAGTCACCTGGGGTTACACCAGCAAAGGAGTCAGACAGATCCCTGATGTCTCCTGTTTAACGACTAGCAAAAATTAATGCTGTCTGGGTTCCAGTTTTGTTCTCAGCTATCATGGGAACTTACTGGTGAATATCAGTTGAGTAATCTTTTGTTCCTGAACCAACTGTAGATTTGACTACCTGTGTACCAAGATTGTGATTTACCTTGGGAACTACACAGAGCTAGGGAAGAAACCAGTTTTCATCAAGTTCCCTAAGAGTGAAAAAACTGAAGTACCACATTCAGTCCTCTTTATAGATGATGCCATGATTGATTTGCAGACTTGCTCCGAAGGATGTGATACAGGATCAGGAAGCTGAGAAACTGACTGGACAATATAACAGTACCTCAGTGAAAGAATTCTCACTGTCTCTTCTTTACAAGGTGGTAGTGAGGTCTGCCTCATAAAAAGAAAGGTTAACTGCCTTGAGCTTCAAATACTATATAACGTCTTTCTTGTTCATTGGTAGCGAATTAGGATTTTTTCCATCTATGACTTGAATTTTGAAATCAGTAGTGTTAGAACTACAGTTACTACTACACTCACTGCAGTATGTTTGCTTGTATCTTAAGATTATAGCATTTGGGGGGCAAGTATTCCGTTTTGCTTTCTTCATCTTTGAAATAGTTTGCCAGGCTTCAAACCCATATTATGTCCCCCTTCACCCACCCTGGCCTGGCCTTGGGAATTCTGCGTTACTGAGTTGTTGCCTACCAGGAGGAGGAGCGTAAATCCTCACGTTGTTTGACTTGGAGAAAGAACTGCACTGAGTGTAGCACGGTGTTTTCAGACTGCCCTGTCCCCTCCTGCACTTCCCCAACCTGCACCCGCCAAGCTTGACAGCCATCTATTCTTCAAACTGTGGAAGCACTTGGGTCTCATGTGATCTAAGGATAGTCATGTTGCCTTTGGGATTTGTCTTTTCTTGACCCCAGGAGTCCCCATGTGTTTTTGACTATTTCAGGAGAAAGACTCCATAAGATACAAAGGGTTATTTAATTTTTTTTTTTTAAGATTTTATTTATTCATTTGAGACACAGAGATACAGAGAGAGAGTGAGAGCGTGACCAGGGGTAGAGGCAGAGGGAGAGGGAGAAGCAGGCTCCCTGCCGAGCCAGGAGCCCAACGTGGGGCTTGATCCCAGGACCCCGGGACCACAACCCGAGCCGAAGGCAGACACTTAACCATCTGAGCCACCCAGGCGCCCAAAGGGTTATTTAATTTTAATAAGGTCTTTCTCACAGTATTTGTACTTTAAGGCCACTTTGGATAGGTTAATTAGCTCAATTGACTGCTTCCAACTTTTTTATCCATTTAAAAATCAGAACCATTAAAAAAAAAAAAGAATCGTTTTGGAGTTGTGGCATAGCCTTTGTTTTCACCCCCTGATATTTGGGCCTCTCTGCCAAGAACCTAATCAACTGTAAAAAAAAAAAGATTTTGGATTTCAGAATATGGTGTGGTTTTCTGAGCCTCTGTAGGGTAGAACCAAGAGACTGTGTACATTAGAGATGGCTCTGATGTCCAAAGGTCTAATCTGTACATAATCACCCCCCTCCCTGCCAATGACATCTTGCAATGTAGGAACCCCTATTGTTTCTCCCTTTGAACTCTGAAAGAAGAAAAGTCTGAAGGCAGATCAGAGGTTCCGTCCTGCTTGTGAAGAAGCCTGGTGTAGTTCTGTGGTACTGATAACAGCAAGAGGTTGGTCTAGTCCACATTTCAACCTACCCTTCACTTCTTAGAGCTCTGTAGGATGCAATTTGAGATCGCACTTTAAATGCTTAATAATAGGGTGCCTGGGTGGCTCAGTCGTTAAGCGTCTGTCTTCGGCTCAGGTCAGGATCCCAGGGTCCTGGGATCGGGCCCCACATCGGGCTCCCCGCTCAGCGGGAAGCCTGCTTCTCCCTCTCCCACTCCCCCTGCTTGTGTTCATTCTCTCACTGTGTCTCTCTCTATCAAATAAATAAATAAGGGCGCCTGGGTGGCTCAGTCGTTAAGTGTCTGCTTTCGGCTCGGGTCATGATCCCAGGATCCTGGGATCGAGCCCCACATTGGGCTCCCTGCTCTGTGGGAAGCCTGCTTCTCCCTCTCCCATTTCCCCTGCTTGTGTTCATTCTCTCACTGTCTCTCTCTCAAATAAATAAAATCTTTTTTAAAAAAATAAATAGGGACGCCTGGGTGGCTCAGTCGTTAAGCGTCTGCCTTCATCTCAGATCGTCATCCCAGGGTCCTGGGATTGAGCCCTGCGTTGGGCTCCCTGCTCGGCAGGAAGCCTGCTTCTCCCTCTCCCACTCCCCCTGCTTGTGTTCCTTCTCTCGCTGTGTCTCTCTCTGTCAAATAAATAAAAATCTTCTTTTTAAAAAAAATAAATAAAAATCTTTAAAATAAATAAATGCTTAAGAATAAAAACAATATAGCATTGAGAGAAAAGAGAAGTGTTTAAACCTATACCCAGTTTTGCTATCAAGTAGAATGGTGGGGTTAAGGATATATCCTGAAGAACCATCTTTTTTTTTTTTTTTTAAAGATTGGTTTATTATATAGAGCGTGCACATGTGCATGCGTGTGAGCAGGGGGAGGAGCAGGGGAGAGGGAGAGAGAATCTCTAGTAGACTCCTCGCTGAGCGTGGAGCCCAACGTGGGGCTCAATCCCATGACCCGGAGATCACGACCTGATCTGAAATCAAGAGTTGGACACTTGGGGCGCCTGGGTGGCTCAGTTGGTTAAGTGGCTGCCTTAGGCTCAGGTCATGATCCTGGGGTCCTGGGATCGAGCCCCACATCTGGCTCCCTGCTCAGCGGAGAGCCTGTTTCTCCCTCTCCCTCTGCCTGCCACTCTGCCTACTTGTGCTCTCTGTCAAATAAATAAAATCTTTAAAAAAAAAAAAAAAGAGTTGGACACTTAACCAACTGAGCCACCCAGGTGCCCCCTAAAGAACCATCTTCTAAAAAACACCTAGGGGGAGCCTGGGCAGCTCCGTCGTTAAGAGTCTGCCTTCAGCTCAGGTCATGATCCCAGGGTCCTGGGATGGAGCCCCGCATCTGGCTCCCTGCTCAGCGGGAGGCCTGCTTCTCCCTCTCCCACTCCCCCTGCTTGTGTTCCTGCTCTCGCTGTGTCTCTCTCTGTCAAATAAATAAAATCTTCAAAAAATAAAAAACACCTAGGAAATCTGGGTAAAATAAATTCTTCTTTTCATCTTTTCAAAAAGTTTTTAAAGATTATTTATTTATTTATTCAAGAGAGAGCAAGAGGGAGAAGCAGACTCCCTGCTGAGCAGGGAGCCCATTGGGCTGGATCCTAGGACCCTGGCATCATGACCTGAGCCCAAAGCAGATGCTTACCCAACTGAGCCACCCAGGTGCCCCATCTTTTTTTTTTTTTTTTTTTTTAAAGATTTTATTTATTCATTTGACAGAAAGAGACACAGCGAGAGAAGGAACACAAGCAGGGGGAGTGGGAGAGGGAGAAGCAGGCTTCCTGCTGAGCAGGGAGCCCGATGCGGGGCTCGATCCCAGGACTCTGGGATCACGACCTGAGCCGAAGGCAGACGCTTAACAACTGAGCCACCCAGGCGCCCCCCCCCCCCATCTTTTCATTAGATATGAAATCAATCATTTGGTAAAAAGTACTGATGCTGAGTATACAACTTGGAGTTTACGTGTATATGCACTTATGGGATAACCACCCAGATGAAAATATAAAACATTTCCAGCACTCCAGAATGTTCCCTCATGTACCTTTTTTGTGTTTTTAATCTCAGTAAAATGATGAATTTAGATATGATAGCTGTTAGGGGTGTTAGCTGGGATGTTGTCAAAGTAGCTTCCCCCCGACCCCCAGCCTCAAAGAAGCTCTACACCCAATGTGGGGCTTGAACTCACTACCCCATCAAGAGTCACATGCTGTACTGACTGAAGCAGTCAGGTGCCCTGTCAAGCCAGCTTCTTAAATTGGCCCCTTTGTCCCCATCTGGGAGGGAACCTAACATGAGTGGCAATTTAGATTTTTGACATGAGTACATGAGCATACACATCCCCCAACCATTTTTCTCTTTCTTAAGGTTAGGAACTTCTATTATTCTGGGTCCAGCTTTCAGAATAGCACTTAGCATGATGTGTTTTTTAACAGAAAGTATAGGGGCGCCTGGGTGGTGTAGTTGGTTAAGTCTGTGACTCCTGGTTTCAGCTCTGGTCATGGTCTCAGCCTTCTGAGATCCAGCTTCCTGCTCCGTGCTCAGCGAGGAGTCTGCCTCAGATTCTCTCCCTCTGCCCCTCCCTTTTGGGAGCGCTCTCTCTCTCTCTCAGATAAATATATAAAAATATAAATATTAACATAAATAAATCTTTTTAAACAAAATACAAATAAATACTAAAATGGGGAAAAGAAGTACTGCACTTGATATAATTGACCTTAACGTAGCAAGGGGCTTAGCAGCATGGTGACATTAATTCCAGTGGGGTGGGGGGTGGGGGGGACAGTCAAGGATAGTTGACAGGTCGGAAACAAGGAAAATTCACTACAGAGTAGTCAGATGTTATCAAGTGGATGTTGTTCCTGATGCAGTACTGCAAGAGTTTAAAAAAAGGAGCAGGTAAGATAAAGTCAGAACTCATGGGGTGCCTGGCTGGCCCGGTAAGTTGGTAGAGCATGATGACACTTGAGCTTGGGGTTGTGAGTTTGAGCCCCACGTTGGGCGTAGAGTTTACTTAAAAAATGAAGTCTGAGAACTAGAATTGGGGGTATAAGAACAACCTTCAGATTGTTTTTACTAGCTAGGAAATTTTCACTTTGAGGTCCTGGTCTTTCTTTCCCCAGAAGACTAGGAAGATCTTGACTTGTCATGGTTGACTTGCTTGGGTGTCAGGAACTTCGAATTAGAAGATTGCTGATAACAAAGAACGCTGGTGCTTAGTAGCCTGTAGGGACTGGATGTGCTTGCAAGGATGGGTATGCAGTATCATCCCTTTCTTCTCCCCTTACCCTGTCAGCCTTAATCTTCCCAACATCAGCAGACTGAGCTGCTGCCTTTTCTCACTCTTGTATCTTCCCTTTTATGTCAGATATTCTCTAGTTTCTGTCTTCCTTTTCTCAGCATCCTATGACCCCCACAATCTTTGGCCTCTGTGGTTGTCAGTAGTTCTTTAGGAAATTATAGGTCAGTAGGCAAGCTGTTTGTCCTGTGAGTGAGATCAAGCTGTTTTTGTTTTTTTTTTTAAAGATTTTATTTATTTGAGAGAGAGAATGAGATAGAGCATGAGAGGAGGGAGGGTCAGAGGCAGAAGCAGACTCCCTGCCGATCAGGGAGCCCAATGCGGGACTCGATCCCGGGACTCCAGGATCATGACCTGAGCCGAAGGCAGTCGCCTAACCAACTGAGCCACCCAGGCACCCCGAGATCAAGCTGGTTTTACAGAAGGCCCTGGTCCTAGACTTGAGTTGACTTTGGCCAGTAGTTGATATGGTAGAAACATAAATTGGCTTTGGAGCTGATACTTCTGAGCTCAAATCCCAGCCTTGCTAGTGGCTGTGTGACCTCAGGTATATCTGTAATTGCTCTGAACCTCGGTTTTTTCATCTATAAAATGTAAAAATTCCTGTCGTACAAGGTTATTATAATGACTAGAAGTTAATTTATATAAAGTATTCTGTACAGTAGGGGCACCTGACTGGCTCAATCAGTAGAGCATGCAACTCTTGATCTCTTGAATTCCAGCCGCACGTTGGGCATGGAGCCTACTTTATTTATTTATTTAAAAGATATTTATTTGTCAGAGAGAGAGACAGCGAGAGAGGGAACACAAGCAGGGGGAGTGGGAGAGGGAGAAGCAGGCTTCCCACAGAGCAGGGAGCCCAATGTGGGGCTCGATCCCAGGACCTTGAGATCATGACCTGAGCTGAAGGCAGTCGCTTACCGACTGAGCCACCCAGGCGCCCTGGAGCCTACTTTAAAAAAAAAAAAAATCCTTTACAGTACTTAGTGAGAGTTCAATAAATAGTAGTTAGTAACTTAATGAAGCCAAATGAACAGTTACGCTTAGAAACCTCTTGTAGCCTCAGAACTCAAGATTTTGATAATCAAAGGATAATGTTCTTTAGTCCAGTGTCTCACCACTTACCTCACCATTGTTCAGTATTTTGCCACAAGATGAATCCATTCATCAGACTGATTTTGTCTTAAGTTTTATAGAATAGTGGTATATCCTAGATTGTCAAAACTTTATAGTTGATGTTGCAAAGGAAAGCTTTTCTTTTTTCTTTTCTTTTTTTTTTTTTTTAAGATTTTATTTATTTATTTGAGAGAGAGAGAGAATGAGAGACAGAGAGCATGAGAGGGAGGAGGGTCAGAGGGAGAAGCAGACTCCCTGCCGAGCAGGGAGCCCGATGCGGGACTCGATCCCGGGACTCCAGGATCATGACCTGAGCCGAAGGCAGTCGCTTAACCAACTGAGCCACCCAGGCGCCCAAAGGAAAGCTTTTCATATACAAGCAAAAATATGATGTCTCCTTATTGTTCATGAATAGGTACCGAGTGGCATTGAGGGAGCAACAAGGTCTGTTAGTACATGGTGGGGTGGGAATGGGGAGCTGGCAGGCAGTGGCCTGCCAAGTAGAGCTTGATGAAGAAGGTAGGGGCTTTGCAGAGAGCTGATGGAATTTGGAGTTTTAACCTTTACCTTCCCAGGTGGGAAAAGCCTTGCCTTGGTAGGAAGGTGATAGGAACACTTCATTTTCTGGGACCAAATGAAGTTGCATTCCATGAGGACCTTCTGCTCTGCAGGCAGTAGCAGGCAGTGATCCATGCACACGAGTGGTTGGGGGATTGCACTGCTGTTGTATGCCAGTGAGGGTAAGGGACCTCTTCCCCTAGGCCGCAGCCTGTGGGGCAAGGAGGAAGCTAAGAGTAGTGGGTACCAAGAAAAGGAATACTGGGTCATTCTAGTTGGGATTGCTCATCCAAAGATGATTAAAATTTCCAAAAAAGTATCATTTTCTAGGATCCTTTCTATTTTCTGTACTCTCTGTTTTTCTGCAGTGCTAAAGTCCCTTCTTCCTTCTGCCTGCACTAACCACAAGTAATCAGTCTGGTGGCTGGGGCTTGGGAGGCAGCAAATAGCCATTTCTGTAATGTCAGCCCTAGAGCAATCACGTGGGCAGGGTATGCCTAACCAGAGAATGGAGTTTTTCAGTTTGCATTCATAACTGGAAATAAAGCACTTTCCTTATTCTCCTCCTGCAGGTCGGTGAGCTGGTAAAGGTTACGAAGATTAATGTGAGTGGTCAGTGGGAAGGGGAGTGTAATGGCAAACGAGGTCACTTCCCATTCACACATGTCCGTCTGCTGGATCAACAGAATCCTGATGAGGACTTCAGCTGAGTATAGCTCAACTAACAGTTTTGCTGACAGATGGGAACAATCTTTTTTTTTTTTTTTCCCGATTGTCATCTATACAGTTTTCTTACAGATGTCAAAGCAGTCTAGTTTATATAAGCATTCTCTTACCTGTGATCTTTTTAGACTGAATTACATCTCTAGTCTCATTTATCATATTCAGGGTACGAAACTGGAGGGCTCGTGTGTTAACTTCTGAATTGGCAATTTTAGGTGGTAACAGCCATGCCTGAGTGTATCAGAAGGGATGGATATTTTGCCTGCTTTCCCTCTGGTAGTGCAAATCAACCTGTGGAAAACTGACGGACAGGAGAGGAATATTGCACGCTGCTTACCCTGATTTATTCAATGGTTTTGTTTTCATTTTGAAACAATGCTATCAAATGGCAATAGACTGTTCCCTTCCACCCCCATGAAGTAATCTTGCACCGTGTGAATAGTAAGTACCCAGTGGGATTGCTTTTTCATTTATAGAACATGACCACTGTATGACTCATTCTGACAGTTCAAATCCTGAGATTTCTGAGGACACTACTAGAGGCATTTGTCTTCCTTTCTAGTCAATGCTTCATACTTTTTCTTGGGATTCTTTAAATCCTTGTCATTCTTTTCCCCCAAACCTACAAATAGGTTCATTCTCAAGAAAAGTGTTTCTTTTCATTCCAGATGACAAGCAGGATGTGCAGAGCACTTTATTCAGTGCATAGCTTTAAGCCAGTATTGGATTCACTGAGTGGACACCCAAACTCCCAGCTTTCTGCCTTCCCTCAAGGGGTCATAGTAGGTTCACACTGCTACCACAGCTAAACAGACTCCTGGCTAGTGGGATCCAGCAGGGCCATTTCTCCTGAGTGCCAGTATCCTATTAGGGGACTCTTTGAAATTCTTAGCTTCTACTTGCTTAGAGTGGAAGGACCAATCACTTAGACTATTCCATAGATGGTTGTAGGGCCAAATTCTGCCCTTTGCTTTATATGCAACTTGTATAAAAGTCAAGTTAAAATTACATGAGTTTGGGGTAGGGTTAGCTCTTTGAAAAACATTTGAACCAATCATGAATTACTTATGTATTATTCATTTTACATGGCCAGAATAGTGCTTGAAGTGCATTACATTATCAACTGCCTTCATTTTTGGCTCTTTTTCTTTATGTTCCAGTTTAGTTTACAAATCCTTTTAAGTATGGAGTGGTTTATATGGGGTCAGGTGCTCCAAGAATAGACTTCTGAGACCAAAAATGATCTAGGCTATTTAGACTACAATATGAAACCTTCAAAGTTAGTTCCCAGTCTAGGAAGGCACTTACTGGTCTATGGTGTGATATGACCCATAGAAACACCTTATATTTTGCTTTGGGCCTCATTTTAGAAAAGTAATGTATCTTTCTAATTGTTTTTACATAGGTTAATGATTAATATGCATTCTTTGAACATATACCAAATCATGGTATCCCGGTGACTAGCACAATACCTGGCATAGTCGGTGTGCAGATGTTTGTGTGAGTGAATGAGGGGTATGCAGAAGCTCTTTATATGGCACAGGGAAGCCAGCTGACACAGGATTACATACCACAAGCAAACTAATGAGTTGACGCTAATTTAATGTATTTTTACCTCACACTAAGGTAATGCTTGATAAAGACATTAATATTCAACTTTTAAAAGTTAGCACAGTGCAATGCACATAGTGGGTGCTCAATAATGTTAAATGAACAGATTTGCAATACTAGACTTAATTCCATCTCACTACTGTTAAATTTTCAGTTAGAGCATAGATACTGTAAAATCCAAATCCAAATACACATTAAAATCTTGTTTTCCTGAAAGTATGACATCTAAAATACTTGTAGAAAAACCTTGTCATAAACTGATTTGAATGTTTGTATTTTCTTTTGCCTTTGACTTTGATATTGGCTTGTAATGTCTCTTTTTGTTATGTAATATTAGTGGAACATTCAACTCTACCCAAATCATAAGAATTTTTAATGATCAGTTGTCTGAAGCCATTATATGAACTGTTAGGTTGGATTTGGCTGGGTGTGATAGTTGTTGGACCTTAAATCAAAGGACTCCTAATAAGTATCTTCCAAAAGCAAATGCTAGAATCCGATTCCAGTGCATATGTACATTGTCACAGAGCAAAGTAAACTGTAATTGGCTGCTATATTTTATATAATCATTTCTGCAAAAGCCCAGTTTTTGGATACTAATATTTGACATGGTTAATTCTTATTAATGTGTTGGAATTGTTTATTGTTAATAATGCAAATAGATAATTTTTAATTATCCTTAAGTAACATTTCACTATTAATGGTTTGAAATGGGTGGTAAGCAAACCAGTTTGAAATAAAATATGAACATGTGCCATTGTATTATAACACTATACACTTTCTTGACAGTTAAATTTAAAAAAAATGTTTTTTTGTAGCATGTATTGTATATGTTTATAGTATATGTAGTAAATAAAAATATGGCCAAATGTTTGGCTTGGTGATCTTTTGAAGAAAGTAATCTTTGAATATTTTTCACAAAAGAGCTAAATCTTTTATGCTTAGGGAGTAAGAGGTGTGTACATTCAACAGCCTACAAGCAATCATATAATCAGATAAAGAAGCAATTATACGTAATCTGTAGGTACTCATTAAAGCTGAGGTTGATCGTTGGTGATATTTTGAAGGGTCTCCAGAAATCATGAAATAAATTGATTTGAGACAAATGTAAGAGTCATTATGTAATGATCAGAAAGCTGGAATAATGTGGACAGAGAACATCAAATTTGTCCAGAAATGGTTATATGTGGGTGTAAAGAAAATAAGGATATGGTAGGGGGCTTTATAAAGCAAATGAGAAATTTAGATGTTATATAATAGGTTTTTAGAATGTTAGTGTAGATAATAGTGTAATTTCTTCTTTTTTATGTAAGTAGCACATTTTCAGAATAGATAATTTAGTAAATAAAGAAAAGGTCAAACATTATGTTCTTTCCATCGTTTCTCAAAGCATGTGTGTATGTAGAGACACAGTGTGACACTATGTATACCTAAAAGGTTGACATTATACTCTAGTTTTGTGTCCTACCGGTGGTGAAGTTTTAAAATGAGAAGGACAGGGGAGCCTGGCTGGCTCAGTCAAACCATGCAATTCTTGACCTTGGGGTCTTGAGTTCAAGCCCCACACTGGGCGTAGGTATTACTTTTTAAAAAAAATGAAATGAAAAGGACAAGCTTTGCCAGTTACTTATACAGTATTCTGCCTTGGCCCCAAAATAAAACATCTCATTACTGCTGTAGACATAGCAGATTGTCAACCCAGAGTTAAATAAAGGAATCTCCTCCAAAGGGAGCCAACTTTGGCATACACAAGCTTAACAGCAAGGTGATTTAAGTATGTTTCAACTTTTTATCGATAAAAATAAAGTGTTAAAATCTTGTTTTAATATGTTGAGTGTTGGGGTTCCTTCACATAACCTTGAGTGCTCATACCGACTCCTGTATTTATCACCCTGATTTTCAGATTAAATTCTATTCCTCTTACAGATCTGAAGAGAGAAGCCCCCTCCATAGAAGAAAACGTGAAAATAGGCCTCTTAAGTTTGGCAGGAGGAGGCTAAGTATTTGGACTTCTACTGCCATGCATACCCTGAAGATAAAAAGAATGGGTGGAGGGCAAACAGGAACTAACTATCAAGAAGTGAGGTTCAGGGGTGCCTGGGTGGTTCAGTCGTTAAGCATCTGCCTGCAGCTCAGGTCATGATCTGGGTCCTGGGATCGAGCCCCGCATCGGGCTCCCTGCTAGGCGGGAAGCCTGCTTCTCCCTTTCCCACTCCCCCTGCTTGTGTTCCCTCTCTCACTATATCTCTCTCTCTGTCAAATAAATAAAACCTTAAAAAAAAAAAAAGTGAGGTTCAGGGGCACCTGGGTGGCTCAGTCAGCTGAGCGTCTCTCTCTTAGTTTTGGCTTGGGTCATGATCTTAGAGTTGTGGGATCGAGCCCCGCATCAGGCTCTGCACTCAACGAGGAGTCTGCTTGAGATTCTTTCCCTCTCCCTCTGTCTGCCCCCCCCAAATAAATGAAAGTGGGGCACCTGGGTGGCTCAGTCGGTTAAGTGTCTGCCATCGGCTCAGGTCATGATCTCAGGGTCCTGAGATTGAGCCCTGCATTGGGCTTTCTGCTCGGTGGGGAATCTGCTGCTCTCTCTCTCTCCCCCTCTACCCCTTCCCACCACTTGCTCCCTCTCTCAAATAAATAAAATCTTTAAACAAAAGGTGAGGTTCATAAAAAAGAGCAATGCTTGAGGATCCTCTAGGGATATAGGATGAAGGCAAGCAAAAATGAGCACTCAGGCTGGCTTTTAGTCAAGGGGACACTTCCAATATTTCTGTGGTTGTCCTGATTTTCTTAGATTTGAGATCTGCATTAATCCTATAAAAGTGAGCTCTAGAATATTGACTAAATGGTCAAAGGTAAACTGACTTGGACAGAATTTTTTCTGTCCTCCCACTTCAAATGGGGAAGACTTTGGACATTTAACTTTCTGGGAGTGGGAGGGAGAATAGTTGTATATCAGGCATGTGGAGGTTGACTTGTTCAAAGCCTCTGTTTACTTTGGGAAAATTTTACGGAGTTTCTAGCTTCATTTCAAGCTGGTGACCCAGATAGGCTTCTCGAAGGTTCTGAGTACTAGGCAAGGAAACTAGGAAAGTAAAACCCTGAGTTGAGATTAAGATGGGCTCCTCTTCTCTCTTTTAAGCCAGGAAAGTCTGTGAGTGAAAATGAATTTGGTACTATATAAGGGTATAATACTGTTTGTTGCATACCTTTGGGCTGCCCTAGTGTTCTCTCTGATGCGGATCGAGCTTCCTAGAGTTGCTGTGCTGTTTGTACACAGTGCTACCTCCCTCTCCCCTTAGACCTCCAGCCTAACTGCAGGCTTCCCATGAGCCCTTAACGCTTGGGAGCCCTAACACAAAGTCTTGGCTGATGTTGCTACAGTGTCTAAAGATTACCTACCGTGGGGTGATAGCAATCTTGACCTCACTCATCTTTTTGGAATTCTTTGTTTTGAGAGAGTATCACACGAACCTAAGGATACCTGTAGTGCCAGAGAAAGAGGTTGTTCCAAATATGAAGTATTTTAGTAAATAAGTAAGAAGTACTCCTATTGTCACCAAAGGGAGAAATTGACTCCATATTTTGCGGGCTATTTAGCTGTCAGGGCTAACTGGGTGCTTCTGTGACTAGTTTTGACCAGGCTAGAGCAGTTCTGTGTGTGGTGGCTCCTGTACAGAATAGATCCTTGCCCTTGTGAATCTTACATTCTAGGAGTAGCAGGACAAAATCCACACCCATAACTCCCATGGGGGCCCGTGGTGACATCCTGAAAGTAAGTGTTCCGTCCAGGTCACCAGACACAGCTTGGTGGGCAGCACCTTTTTGTGAATAACCACTTGGAAAAGGCCCCCCTTCCTCTATGTGGACAGCCCCATGCCAGGCTCATGGCTTGACAAGTGCCAACAAGAGTGTGATTTGGATTACAACCCCTCTTGCCTCCTCAACTGAGTGCCCTTGTCTGGTGCATGACTGTACATGACCATAAATAGCTTTGATGATTCTGTTTAATGTTCCAGTTGCCTGCCCATTTATAGACGTCTCTCCCCCCAATGTCCCCCTCATCACCAAATTCTGTCAGCTCTGCCTCCAAAATCCTCGCTTTATGCCTCTGTCACCACCACCCAAGCAGCCGTCTTCCATGTGGACCACTGTGACAACCTCTTCCTGGCCACTCACTTTCCCTCATCTGTTCATTAGAGAGCAACCAGGATGGCCTTCCTTGGCAGACTTGATCGTGGCATTCCCTTGCTTAAAAAAATCCTTTAGTGCTTCCTCTTAATCATACACAGTCTGCATTCCATACAATGGAAGTGCTCACCTTTTCCTCAGCCTGCCTTAGTCTCTGCTCCTGGCAGGCTTTCCTTTCAGCTTCTCAGATGAGGGGTACCTGGCTGGCTCTAGCATGCTACTCTTGATTTTGGGGTCGTGAGTTCAAGCCCCATGTTGGGCATAGTGATTACTTAAAGGAGGGGAGCAAATCAGCTTCTCAGATGAAAGCCCTTGCCCATTCTAAGACCTCCCTCCCCCCCAACTCTGATCTACTGTCTTGGTTCCAGCTTAAATGTTGCTTCCTCAGAGATTCCTGCCCTGAATCCCTAAATCTCATCATCATTCACATCATTTACTTTCATGGTGGTCATCTCATACTGTGATTATATATTTCTTTTTTTTTTACATTATAATTTTTTTTTTTTTTTAAGATTTTTTATTTATTTGCGAGAGAGAGAATGAGAGACAGCATGAGAGGGCGGAAGGTCAGAGGGAGAAGCAGACTCCCTGCTTAGCAGGGAGCCCGATGTGGGACTCGATCCCGGGACTCCAGGATCACGACCTGAGCCGAAGGCAGTCGCTTAACCAACTGAGCCACCCAGGTGCCCTGTGATTATATATTTCTGTGGTAATTACATTCCATCTCTTAGACTGTAAGTCCACTCCAGCAGGGCAGGAGCTACATGTGATTTGTTCATTCCATCTTGAGAGTCCAGCACAGAGCCTGGCTCACAGCAGACAATACATGTTTATTGAACGAAGAATGTTTCCTTCAGAGATTTTAGTGCTGGGGAACAGGGACCCAGCCGATTACCTCTCAGCTGCTGTCTCTCGTTTTCCTGATCTTGTGTATGCTCAAAGACTAGGTTCATTTTAATGTGAGAGTAAAACCCATTTAGGAATGTCCTTCTGTTGCAGAAACATGAAATGCTTGTTAAAGCCTAGTCTCAAGGGTTTGGGTCCTTTCCTGTGGCCATGTTCCTTTCCTTTTGCATAGAAGGAGAGGTGACTGGATCACTTAGAGGGGACCTATATTCATAAATGAAGATTATTCACTGGTTGTATCTTTTTAATTTTAATTCCAGTGTGAACATACAGTGCTATATTAGTTTCAGGCGTATGATACAGTGACCCAACAGTTCCATACGTTACTCAGTGCTCATCACGACAAGTGCACTCTTGGGGCGTCTGGCTGTCTCAGTCCAGAGAGCATGTGACTCTTGATCTCAGGGTTGTGAGTTCAAGCCCCACATTGAGTGTAGAGATTACTTAACTAAAAAAAAAAAAAAAAAAGTGCATTCTTAACCCCCTTTACCCATTTCACCCATCCCTCCACCCTCCTCCCCTCTGGTAACCATCAGTTCTCTATAGTTAAGAGTCTGTTTTTTGGTTTGTCTCTTTCTCCTTTGTTCATTTACTTTGTTTCTGAAATTCTATATAGGAGTGAAATCATACAGTATTTGTCTTTATCTGACTGGCTTATTTTATTTAGCATTATACTCTCCAGTTCCATCCATGTTATTGGGAATGGCAAGATTTCATTTTTTTTTTTCTTTAAGCACCCCAACTCTTTTTTTAAGTGTCTTTTTTTTTTTTTTTTTGAGAGAAAGGGAGAGAGCGAGGGAGTGTGGGATTGGGGAGGGGCAGAGGGAGAGGGAGAAAGAATCTGAAGCAGACTCCGCACTGAGTGCATAATCTGATGCCAGGTTCGATCTCAAGACCACGAGATTGTGACCTGAGCCAAAACCAAGATTCGGACAGTTAACCCAGTGAGCCACCCAGGCACCCCTGACTCTTGTTTTTTTTTTTGCAAAGATTCCATTTTTTTTATGACTGAATAATATTTCTGTGTGTGTGTGCGCTGTACCTCACATCTTTATCCATTCATCAATCGATAGATACTTGCTTGGGCTGCTTCCATAGTTTGGCTATTGTAAATAATGCTGCAATAAACCTAGGGGTGCATATATCTCTTTGAATTAGTGTGTTTGTATTCTTTGGGTAAATACCCAGTAGGGCAATTACTGGATCATAGGGTAGTGCCATTTTTAACTTTTTGAGGAAACTCCATAAGGTTTTCCACAATGGCTGCACCAGTTTGCATTCCCACTAACAGTGCATATGGGTTCCCCACTAGTTGTCTTATTTTTAATTTCTAGTTTTCACAGTACTTTCTTTTTCTTTTCCTTTTTTAAAAGATTTTATTTATTTATTTGACAGAGAGTGCAGAAGCAGGTGAAGCGGCAGGCAGAGGGAGAGGGAGAGGGAGAAGCAGCCTAACCACTGAGCGGGGAGCCCGATGTGGGGCTCGATCCCAGGACCCTGGGATCATGACCTGAGCTGAAGGCAGACGCTTAACTGAGCCACTCAGGCGTCCTTAGCAATACTTTCAAAAAGACCGAATCCCGTTACCAATAATGTCAAGATTACATCCAAATTATTTTGGCCTAAAATGCTGATTGTAATGGAAGTAGCTTAATATGTCCTGGACACTATTCAAAGTAATTACTTCTTACCTTGCTATTTGGGTCTCAATAACATAAACCTCAGAGGCAGCAAGTCAAGAATGCAGCTAAAAGAGGCAAGGTCCTTGTGAATTCTTTCTGTAAATTATAGGAAAGGGCATGACCCCACTCTAGTATCAAGGTGGGTTGGAAATAAAGAGAAAATTGGCCTGAGTCTGGGGCCCACATCCTTTTAGGAGCCTTGTGATAGAACAAGAAAGAAGGAGAAAGCCAGATCCCATCCCCAAAAAAGAATGTAACAAGAGGAAGTGGTTTATTTAAATTCTTTGGCCACATCTTTTCTTCCAGTAGAATCAAGTTCTTCCTCTACTTTCACTTTTTCTTTTGAATAAAAAATTGCCCCAGTTTCTCATTTCCCATGTTAGGCATGCCTGTGGGATTAGATTTATGTTTGAACCAGCTAGTTGCTTCTTGTTTCTTAGCAAGCTCTGCCATATGATCAAGGGCAGTCTTCTTGTTGTCATGACGACCGACATTTACATAAGCAAGAACTGGGGGAGAACATTGTTGTTTGGAATGGGATCTGTGGTAAATTTCATCGTAATGGAAAGATAAAGCACTGACTTGGCGGGCTAGCAGCTAGAATTGGAACAACAGAGCAGACTTCCTATTCCTTTTAGTGAGATCTATTTGATAGGTACCACTTTTGGCTATCATAAGTAACTGCCATACCTGGAAAAAAAAAAAGGAAAGAACGTGATCATCTTTAATTCTGTCTTTAATCACATTTTCAGTAGCAATCAGGATATTGTGTGTTTGTGGGAGGGGGAGAGAGGCCTGTTCTTCTAAAGCAAAGGTTATGGATCCAGAATCTTTTGACCCCTAGGGGATCCGGAGATAGACCTCATAAGGGGTATGGCAGAGATTACTCATTCAAGTCCATGTTCTCTTCTGTGCACACTGCCTGACTCCCTTGCTGTTATGTACGACCATGTGATTGAGTTCAGCCAATAGACTGTGTGCAGGAGTGCCTGCGTCCCTCTCAGGCCTGGCTTATAGAAACCTGCTGCAGGTGCTCCTCCATGTTCTCTGTTTCCATCAGGCTGGAATGGAGCTGACACCAGGGCAGAGACTTCATCCACCTGACCCCTAAGTGATTGCATGAAGAAGGGCCTTTCCAGCTTACTTACCAGCTAGGTAGCAAGAAATAAACTTATGTTCAACTGTTATATGGGGGCATCTGGCTGGGTCAGTTGGTGGAACACATGACTCGATCTCGGGGTTGTAAGATTGAGCCCCATGTTGGGAGTAGTGATTACTTAAAATCTTTTAAAATTTTAAATAAATTTTAAAAATCTTTTTTAAAAAAACCACTATATAAAGGGCACCTGGGTGGCTCAGTCGTTAAGCGTCTGCCTTCGGCTCAGGTCGTGATCCCAGGGTCCTGGGATCGAGTCCCACATCGGGCTCCCTGCTCTGTGGGAAGCCTGCTTCTCCCTCTCCCACTCCCCCTGCTTGTGTTCCTGCTCTCGCTATGTCTCTCTCTGTCAAATAAATAAATAAAATCTTTAAAAAAAAAAAACAAACCACTATATGTTTTGAGGTCAAATAGTTGCAGCAGTTAACCCACTCTAATACAAAGGAGTTGAATTGGATAGGCGAATGGCTAACCAGCTGGAAGAGGTTATGACCATGTGACACCAAAGCTTTGTAGAAATTAGTAAGATGCTAGAATCACCTCAGATAGCCAACAATTTTGTAGTGTAAGTATGTCCCATGTAATATCTGAAATTGAAATTAAACTGAGTATCCTGTTTTTATTTGCTAAACCTGGCAGTTCTATCCCTGGCTGCCCTTTAGAGAAATACTGCTGTGGGGTGCTGCTCTTTCCTCCAGGGGTACTGCCTTCCTTCTGAAGCATAAACAGGCCACACCTGGACATTTGGGGCCAATCCGCTCATTCCGTCCCTCATACTCTTGTCATCTTGCTAACTGCCCCAAGTGTAAGTCCCCCCGTCACCTCTCATTTTGTTCCTGGCATCCTCAAGCTGCACTGGGTCTTCTCTAAACGTATGGAACCCCATTTTGGACTTTACTCCATCTTTGAAGCTCTTGCCATCCGATTATGCTCCCTACCCAGTTTACGGTCATCAACAAACCTCCCTCTCATTTATGAAAGATTTTGACATCTGGTTTACTGTGTCTCTTCACCTCAAGGCCTGCTATCATCTGGGGTGACCCATCCATTACCTTGGCCTCTCTCTCTCTCTTTTTTTTTTTTTTGTCCGCTTAAAATCCATTATCTTGTACTCTTACATCCTGGAATCTTAAACATTTTACTCTCTGACCTCTACCTTCTAGGCTTCCAGTTCTTTCACTTTTCCCAAAGCCCTTCTTTCATTTCAAGGATTCCTCTAGTCCCTAAATTTCTCAACCATCAGCCACCTCCTATCCTTTTATTTTTCTAAGTTAGATAATGAGCAAATATATAAAATATTGTCATGTCTTAGAGATACCTAACTGCCTGCTAGACCTCTCCATTTGGATGTCCTGAAGTCACCACATATTCCAAATTGAATTCATCATCTCTTCCCTTTTCTTCCTCCCTCCCTCCCTTCCTTCCTTAGATTTTAAGTAATCTCTACACCCAATGTGGGCCTCAAACTTACAAGCCTGAAATCAAGAATCGCATGCTCTACTGACTGAGCCAGCCAGGCACCCCTTCTCCTCCCCTATCTGCTCCTCATCCACATTCCCTATCTCAGTTCTGTCTGCATTTGGCCAACCCCAAAACCTGGGACCATCCTTTATTCCCTCTTCTCGTTCATCATCCCATTTCCAGTCGCTTACCAAATCTAAACTCCTAAGCATCTATAAAATCAATCCACTTAACTTCATCCCCACTACTGCTACCTTAGTTCAAACTGCCAACTTCTCTCATCTAGACAACCTCAATAGCCACCTAACTGGTCTCCCGCTTCTGGTCTCAGCCCTTCCAGTCCCTCTGTCACATTGCAGTCCTAGTGAGCTTTCTTTTTCTTTTCTTTTTTTTTTTTTAAGATTTTATTTATTTTTGCGAAAGAGAGAGAAAGCACAAGTGGGGGGGGAGGGGCAGAGAGAGAAGCAGGCTCCCCGCTGAGCAGGGAGCCCAATGTGGGACTCAGTCCCAGGACCCCGGGATCAGACCTGAGCCAAAGGCAGACACTTAACTGACTGAGCCACCCAGGCGCCCCTAGTGAGCTTTCTATAATTCATATTATATTTGATTACATTCTCCTGCAGCAGATTAGATAGAAGCTCTTTTATGTTCCAGTTCCTGCTTCTCTCTCCAGCCTTAGCTTTCCTTGCTCTCCCTCCCGTACTCTGGGCTCTAGCCACACCGAATTTCTTGACCTTTCTTTACCTGACCCACCTACTTGCCCCTTAGGCTTTTGTTTACAGTCTATACCTCTATCTGACTCATCTTCTCTCTCACCTTCAATTACCAGTCTTATCTGACACTCTAATTTGGGTTAGATGTCTGTCCCATGTCCTCTGTTGGCAATATGTGCTTACCATTGTAACATCACACTGAACTGAAATTACCTGTACATGTCTGTCATCAGACCAAGATTGCTCATTGGTTTATTTCCCCAATAAAGTCCAGCTCTGCTTGAACACACAGTAGATAACCAGGGTATGTATTTTTGACAAAAAAGAAAAAAAGAAAAAAAAGAAAAACAGAAGATAGGCTAGATATCATCAAAAGCCAAGTGGGAGCAGTGGGTAGTAATAATCCTAGGGACATAAGAAAATTACTGTGTCACGGCTCCTGGCTGGCTCAGTCGGAAGAGCATATAACTCTTGATATCTGGGTCATGAGTTTGAGCCCCATGTTGGGTGTAGAGATTGCTTAAATAGATAAATATTTAAAAAAAAGAAAAGAGAAAGTTGCTGTATCAGTTAGCTTTTGCTGCAAAATAAACCATGTCAATACTTAGTGGCTTAAAACAATAATCACTGGGACGTCTGGCTGGCTCAGTCGGTAGAGTGTGTGACTCTTGATCTCTGGGTAGTAAGTTTGAGCCCCATGTTGGATAGAGATTACTTAAAAAATTAAAAAAAAAAACAGAACCACAAAATTTTATTTATCTTACAGTTCTGCAGCTTAGCAATTTGGGTTGGCTCAGCTGGACCATTCTTCTGGTCTACTTAGCTTCTGATTGTGGGCTGGCTGGTCTTGGATTGGCCCTCAGCTGACACAGTTTATCTCTGCTTCATGTCCTCCAGTAGAGTAGCCTGGACTGGTTTTCATGGCTATTAACAGAGTTCCAAAAGAACAGACAGAATCACGCAGAGCCTCTTAAGGCCTGGCCTTAAAACTGGCACAATGCCAATTCCACTGCATTCTATTGATCAAAGTGAGTCTCAAGGCCAGCCAGGATTCAAGAATTGAGGAAATAGACTCCACCTCTTAATGGGATGAGCTGTAAAGGGGATATTGCAAAGGGGAGCAGATATAGGAAAAGGGAAGGATTGTGGCAATTTTTGCAATCTACAGAAGATACCCCATAAAATAAACTATTTGACTAAAATGTATAAAGAAGCACAAATTACTAGGAAGCATCCTAGTGATGACTAGACAAGTCAATACCCAAATGTTTATAGTTTTTCTTTTTTTAATTATTTTTAGGTAGGCTCCAAGTGCAACACGAGGTTCGAAGTCATGACCCTGAGATCAAGAGTTGCACGTTCTACAGACTGAGCCAGCGGGTGCCCTATAGTTTCTCTTTATTTTATTTTATAACTTGACTATTTTGCATGTGCAAGCATGATTTTTTTTTTTAAGATTTATTTATTTATTTGAGAGAGCGAGAATGAGAGAGAGTACATGAGAGGGGGGAGGGTCAGAGGGAGAAGCAGACTCCCCGCCGAGCAGGGAGCCCGACGCGGGACTCGATCCAGGGACTCCAGGATCATGACCTGAGCCAAAGGCAGTCGCTTAACCAACTAAGCCACCCAGGCGCCCCATGCAAGCATGATTTTTAATTTATTTTATTTTTTTAAGTTATCTCTATACCCAACATGGGGCTTGCTTGAACTCATGACCCAGAGAGGAAGAGTCGCATGCTCTACCCACTGAGCCAGCCTGGCGCCCCAACCATGATTTTCAGCACCTGCCAAAGTAGGTGTTTGGAACAGGGACTTGGGGACTGAGAGGAAAGGCACATGGGAAGAGATTACTGCGAATGGAAAGACTCTGACAGCAAACTTCTTAAGGTCAGGGTTGTGTCCAGTTTATTCACTTTTATCTGTAGCACCTCACATGATTACCACATGGAAAACACTCAGCAAATATTTGTTAATGACTAATAGTAAACCTCTTTACTATCATAAAGGAGAACTAAATGTCTAGTCTTACTAGCAGTGCTGCTGCGTGTGGATGTAGAGGTTATGACCTAACCAAGGACGCGTAGGGCATGGAGGAAGGGACTTGAGATCCAGCCTGGGCTCTGCTGGCCAAGACTCAGGCCTGGTTCCTGGCTTTACCTGCCTCCAGGGGGCATAGTTTTAAATCCAACCAGCCCCCTTTAGCTTGCTAAGCAGCAAGGCTCTAAGACTGGGGGTTGGAGGGGCACCGATTTTATAAAGCTCATAGCAGTTCCCTGTGGGCCGGCAGGGCCCTGATAATCTAGGGGAGCAGAGAACGGGTAACTGAGGAACACAAGATGGCACGAAATGCCCAAAGCAAGAAAAGCATAAACCTAGAGACACTGTTCTTAAAAATTAACGTAAATGAGGGATTGAGAGAAATAGGAGCAAGGAAAAAAAAAGGTAGAGTGCAGTTAATATGTCTGAATCCAAAGGAGAAACCAACCAAGAGTTAACAGAGAGACCAAAACAGCGGGGCACACAAAACATGATTTGTTTCTGTAAAGGGCAAATCTATGAGACAGAAAATAGATTAACGGCTGCCTGGGGCTGGGAGTAGGAATGGGGATTGACTGTAAATGGGCTCAAAAGTTTCATTTTAGTGTGATGGAAATGTTCTAAAATTAGACTGCGGCAACGGGTATATAACTCTGTAAATACACTAAAATTCATTAAATTTTATGCTTAAAACAGGTGGATTCATGGTGTGTAAATTATATCTCAATAAAATTATTTAAAAATATTTGTCTCTTGGGCGCCTGGGTGGCTCAGTCGTTAAGCGTCTGCCTTCTGCTCAGGTCATGATCCCGGGATCCTGGGATCGAGCCCCGCATCGGGCTCCCTGCTCCACAGGAAGCCTGCTTCTCCTTCTCCCACTCCCCCTGCTTGTGTTCCCTCTCGCGTGCGCTCTCTCTCTCTGTCAAATAAATAAATAAGATCTTTAAAAAAATAAAATAAAATAAAAATATTTGTCTCAAATAAATAAAAATAAATAAGTAATAAAAATATTTGTCTCGACAAGAAATAACAAGTGTTGGGGTGCCTGGCTGGTCAGTTGGTAAAGCATGCCACTCTTGATCTTGGGGTCATGAGTTGAGGTCACGAGCCCCATGTTGGATGTAGAGATTACTTAAAAATAAATAAATAGGGGCGCCTGGGTGGCTCAGTCGTTAAGCGTCTGCCTTCGGCTCAGGTCATGATCCCAGGGTCCTGGGATCGAGCCCTGCATCAGGCTCCCGGCTCCAGCGAGAAGCCTGCTTCTCCCTCTCCCACTCCCCCTGCTTGTGTTCCCTCTCTTGCTGTGTCTCTCTCTGTCAAATAAATAAAATCTTTAAAAAAAAATTAAAAATAGAAATACCATATGATCCAGTAATTCCATTACTATTTACCCCCAAAAGTGAAAACACTAATTTGAAAAGATATATGCACCCCTATGTTTATTGCAGCATTATTTACAATAGCCAAGATATGGAAGCAACCCAAGGGTCCATCAAGAGATGAATGGATAGGGACGCCTGGGTGGCTCAGTGGGTTAAGCGTCTACCTTCAGCTCAGGTCATGATCTCAGGGTCCTGGGATCGAGTCCCGCATCGGGCTCCCTGCTCAGTGGGAGGCCTGCTTCTCCCTCTCCCACTCCCCCTGCTTGTGTTCCCTCTCTGGCTATGTCTCTCTCTGTCAAATAAATAAATAAAATCTTCTTAAAGAAATAGATGAATGGATAAAGAAGATGTGGTAGTAAATATATATATAGTGGAATATTACTCGGCCATAAAAAAGAATGAGATCTTGCCATTTGTGACGACATGGATGGACCTAAAGAGTATTACGCTAAGGGAAATAAGTGAGACAGAGAAAGACAAACAGCATATGATTTTACTCTAAAAAACAAATCAAACAAAAAACCAAACAGACTCTTAAATACAGAAAACAAACTGGTAGTTGCCAACGGGAGATGACTGGGGACAGAATAGGTGAAGGGGACTAAGAGATACAAATTTTCAGTAATAAAAGAAATAAATCATGATAATGAAAAGTACAGCATAGGAAATACAGTAAATAATGTAATAACATTGAATGGTGACAGATGGTGACCACATTTACCGTGGTGAGCACTGAATGATGTGTTGCCAAATCCCCATGTTGCACACCTGAAACTAATATAACATTGTATATTGCATAATAATTATATTTCAATGGTACAGAAAATTTTAAAAAAAACATTGTTCTGAGTATAATAAAATTATTATTTGTCTCTTGTCAGTGTTAGCCACACTAAAAGTGAACAAGACATTGAGTGTATCTGATGGATACAACAGGAAGCACCACCTCTAAGGCATTAAAATAAAAATTAAAAAATTGAACCTGACTCTAATCCAGCTATCAGTTCACAGGAAATATGAGAAATACAGGAAGAAGTTAAATAACACCATAAGGAAGTGAAGAAACAAATCCAGGATGTGAGATATTCTATAAGACAAATGGCCCAGTTTCTTCTCAAATAAATGGTATGAAAAAGAAAAGGGACAGGAAGGAAGATCTGTTATGGATAAAAAGAGACTTAAGAGCTCTATCAAGTGATATATTTTGTGAGTTTAGTTTGTATCCTGATTCAGGTAAACCAACTGGGGAAAAAAAACCATTTGAGACAAACATGGGAAATTGAACATGGGCTGAATATTAGATGGTATTAGAAAATAGGGGCGGGCGCCTGGGTGGCTCAGTTGGTTAAGCGACTGCCTTCGGCTCAGGTCATGATCCTGGAGTCCCCGGATCGAGTCCCGCATCGGGCTCCCTGCTCGGCAGGGAGTCTGCTTCTCCTTCTGACCCTCCCCCCTCTCATGTGCTCTCTCTCTCAAATAAATAAATAAAATCTTTAAAAAAAAAAAAAAGAAAAAAAAAGAAAATAGGGGCACCTGGGTGGCTCAGTCGAGTGTCCAACTCTTGGTTTTGGCTCAGGTCATGATCTTGGGTTCGTGAGATTGAGCCCTGCATCGGGCTCCACGCTCAGCGGGGAGTCTGCTTCTCCTCCTCCCTCTGCCCCTCCCCCCTGTTTGTGCCCTCTCTCTCTCAAATAAATAAAATCTTAAAAAAATAAATAAAAATGAATGAATAAATAAATGTTAATCTTGTTGGGTGTAATAATGATATTGTGGCTATATTAACAAAATCTGTTAGTGATACTGTGCAATACAAAACAATGGTCCTCCAAAGATGTCCACATCTTAATCCCTAGAACCTGTGAATATGTTACTTTACATGGCAAAAGGGATTTTGCAGTTGTGAATAAGGATGTCAACATGGGAAGATTATTCTGGATTACCTGGTAGTTCCAATGCAATCACAAGTATCTTTGTAAGAAGGATGAAGGACGAGTCAGAGTCAGAAAAGGAGATATGACAATGGAACCAGAGGTTCCAAGAAGGTGCCTTGAAGATGGAGGAAGGGCAATAAGCCCAGTAACACAGGCTGACTCTAGAAGTTAAAAATGTCAAGAACATAGATTCACCCTCAGAGCCTCCGGAAGGAACACATCCCTGGTGACACCTGGATTTTAGGACTTCTTTATCCCCCACAACTATAATATATTTGTGTTGTTTTAAGTCACAAAATCTGTTGTAATTTCTTACAGTAGTAATAGGAAAACTTACAAATACCTTCATGAATACAGCCTTTGGTTCAACCAAATTATTTTTAGCCTAAATTCCCAGGAGTAGGTTTACTGGGTCATGGCTATCACCACATTTGAATATTTTGCTTTCCAAAGGGTGTTTACCCATTGTCCACACTGCCAGCGAGTAACCTGGAAAGCATGGACCACCATTCGATTTTTTTTCATCATTCAACTTAAAAAAAAAATTTTAGTAAATTTATTTTATTTATTTATTTATTTTTAAAGATTTTATTTATTTCAGAGAGAGAGAATGAGAGAGAGCACATGAGAGGGGGAGGATCAGAGGGAGAAGCAGACTCCCCGCCGAGCAGGGAGCCCGACGCGGGACTTGATCCCGGGACTCCAGGATCATGACCTGAGCAGAAGGCAGTCGCTTAACCAACTGAGCCACCCAGGCGCCCTAATTTAGTAAATTTAAAAGTACATCTTGGGGTGCTTGGCTGGCTCACTCTATAGAGTATGTGACTCTTGATCCTGGGATTGTGAGTTTGAGCCCCACATTAGGTATAGAGATTCCTTAAAAAAATCTTAGGGTTGCCTGAGTGGCTCAGTTGGTTAGACGTCTGACTTTTGATTTCATCTCAGATCATGATCTCAGGATCATGAGAATGAGCCCCGCATTGAGCTTCACACTCCGTGTAAAGTCGGCTTGTCCCTCTCCCTCCCCATCTGCCCCTCTACCCACTCTCACGAACGCTCTCCCTCTCTCAAATAAATAAATAAAATATTTAGAAACAAATAAAATCTTAAAAAAATGGTTAAGATGGCTCAACTACAATAAAAATTTTTTAATAAAAAAATAAAACGAAGTTCTAAAAATATAAAAAGGTTAAGATGATAAATTTTTTGTGTATTTTACCATAGTTTAAAAATTTTTTAAAGATTTTATTTATTTATTTGACAGAGAGAGACTCAGCAAGAGAGGGAACACAAGCAGGGGGAGTGGGAGAGGGAGAAGCAGGCTTCCCTCGGAGCAGGGAGCCCGATGCGGGGCTCGATCCCAGGACCCTGGGACCATGACCTGAGCTGAAGGCAGACGCTTAATGACTGAGCCACCCAGGCACCCCCATAGTTAAAATATTTTTAAAATTTTATTTAAAAATTAATTTTTCAAAAAGTATATCTCAGGCACTTTATTTGTATATTTTTATTACCAGTGAGAATGAATATATTTCCATTTATTTACCCCTTGAATTTTCTCATGTATGAATCAGGTTATACCCTTTTTCTATTTTATTTATTGGATTTACTATTTAAAGATTTGTTTAGGGCGCCTGGGTGGCTCAGTTGGTTAAGCGACTGCCTTCGGCTCAGGTCATGATCCTGGAGTCCCGGGATCGAGTCCCACGTCGGGCTCCCTGCTCAGCAGGGAGTCTGCTTCTCCCTCTGACCCTCCTCCCTCTCATGCTCTCTGTCTCTCATTCTCTCTCTCACTCAAATAAATAAATAAAATCTTAAAAAAAAAAAAAAAGATTTGTTTATTTAAGAGAGAGAGAAGGTACATGTGCAAGCTTTGTGGGGAGGGGCAGAGGGAGAGGGAGAGAGAGTCTCCTAAGCCAACTCCACGCTGAGCACGGAGCCCCATGCAGGGCTTGATCCCACAACCCTGAGATCACGACCTGAGCTGAAATCTAGAGTCGGACACGTAACTGCCTGTGCCAGGATTTACTATTTATTCAAATAGTCAATTTTTACTTTCAATGCTAAAAAACCTTCTTCCAGAGATCTGAGTTATTTGATTCTATTTTATGCTAGTATTTCTCTAAGTTGATTCTTTTTTTTTTTAAAGATTTTATTTGACAAAGAGAGCACAAGCGGAGGGAGAAGCAGACAGAGGGAGAGGGAGAAGCAGGCTCCTTGGGATCCCAATGTGGGGCTCCATCCCAGGACCCTGGGATCATGACCTGAGCTGAAGGCCAATGCTTAACCGACCGACACCCCTCTGTAAGTTGATTCTTAACCTTACTTCGTCAAATTTAAAAACGAATTGGCAAGTGGCATAAAGTGTAGACCTAACTTCTCTCTCTAATTTACTATTGTCCTCAAGCCACTTATTAGATAAACTTTCCTTCTTCCTAAGTCATGGAATCTTAAGAGATTTGGAAGTGATGGGTTTTACTAGTGATTTAGAGAATAGCAGACTCTTGTTTGGGATCAGCCACAAAAGCAGAAGGATGCAGATGTGGTGGATTGTTCATACGCCCAAGCCTCTCCTTGGCACCTGACAGGAGCATTGAGGAGAGATGGCAGGACGGAGAGGAGGGGCCCGGGAGCCACCTGTACTCCCATCTTTTTTTTTTTTTTTTTAAGATTTTATTTATTTGACAGAGAGAGAGAGCACAAATAGGCAGAGTGGCAGGCAGAAGAAGAGGGAGAAGCAGGCTCTCTGCTGAGCGGGGAGCCAGATGTGGGGCTCAATCCCAGGACCCCAGGATCATGGCCTGAGCTGAAGGCAGCTGCTTAACCGACTGAGCCACCCAGGCGCCCCCTGTACTCCCATCTTTTGGCACAATATAAAAGTGGGTATTTTCCGGTGGGTCAAATGAACAAGACAGTAATTTGCTGGGCTGAACCCACTTGCCTGTAACCTACCAAGAGGGGAAGCCCCTCAGAAACCTCCCAACAAATTTACACAGGTGTCCCCAAGCAAGCTAGCTGCTGGCTGCCTGCCATATATATATAACTAAAGAGAAGTTATCCCAGCAGTGTAAATATGAGTCCATATTAGAAGCTCTATTAATATAATTTACCATACTTACTCATTAAAGAAAAATAGTTCATAAAAATAGAGCCCAAAAAACATGCAGTAAAAAGTCAACACCCTTAAAAAAAAAATTCTTTAGTTTCTATACCCAGTGTGAGGCTTGAACTCACAACCCCAAGCTCAAGAGCCACAGGCTCTACTGACTGAGCCAGCCAGGTGCCCCAACACTCACTCATTTTTTTTTTCATGTAGACTGCTCGTTTATTAGCACTGGTGCTGCGACATAACGGTTTCCAGTGAAGATGCTGAGCTGCATGGAGGTGGCAGAACAGGGTGAGGCTCAGATGGGTGAGTGGTGGGCCCCCATTTCTTCCACTTGTTCTCGTCGTTGTCCCACTTGGCTGAGAAGGCCTGAATCGGGCTGACCTTCATGTCGAGCATCCTCTTGGTCTGCTTGACCACTCACTGCTCTTCAAAGGTGTGCGGGCCGGGAGGTGCACATAGTGCTTCTCCCAAATCAGAATGAGAGCGGTGAAGCCCAAGAACATGGTGGTGCCCACAACCATCTTCTACTCATTCGTGCTCCTGTTCATTTCAGCAAAGCTCTCATTGAATGGGATGCGGTATAATCAACCTTCTCATCAGTGGAGAGCCTTCTCCTTCTCTTTCAAGGCCTTCAGGCTGGCAGAGAGGTTCTTGTCGGGGGCCACATTGGGCAGGGGATAGTCACAGACTATCTGTCCCCTGGACAGAACTCGGGAGAACATAGTCTTCACTCTTCACAACACTTCCATGCGCTCGTACACACAGTGAGGTGGAAATTGCTCTCTTGCCAATTAGGCTAAACACTCTGGTAGCCAACATTCGGCCGCTGCCCTCTGCCCACCACGACCGGAAGAGTTAAACTCATTTTTTGATAAACATTCTTACCAAATTAGAAATAGAAGGATCTCTTTAACTTGATTAAACAAACAAACAAACAAACAAACAAACAAAAACTAGGGGCACCTGGGTGTCTCAGTCGGTTAAGTGTCCTACTCTTTTTTTTTTATTTTAAAGATTTTATTTATTTATTTGAGACAGAGAGAATGAGAGACAGAGAGCATGAGAGGGAAGAGGGTCAGAGGGAGAAGCAGACTCCCTGCCGAGCAGGGAGCCCGATGCGGGACTCGATCCAGGGACTCCAGGATCATGACCTGAGCCGAAGGCAGTCGCTTAACCAACTGAGCCACCCAGGCGCCCTAAGTGTCCTACTCTTGATCTCAACTCAGGTCTTGATCTCAGGGTCGTGAGTTCAAGAAAAAACAAAACAAAACAAAAACAACAATAACTACATATCAGAAACCAATAGAAAACATTACTCTTAATGGTGAAATATTAGACATTTCCATTAAAATATGGAATTTAACAATAAATGCCCATATTGATCTCATTCAATATTCCTCTGATGCTCCATAGATATGGAGAAAAGCGAATAGGAACTATATATGTATTCTAAAGGTATAGACAAAATTTTCAGCAGTGCACTCTGGAAAGCCAAGCCAATGAACTGAAAAACTATTAGAATAGGAGCGCCTGGGTTGCTCAGTTGGTTAAGTGACCAACTCTTGATTTCAGCTCAGGTCATGATCATGATCTCAAGGTTTCGAGATAGAGCCCCTCGTTGGGGCCACTCTCAATGGGGAGTCTGCTGGAGATTCTCTCTCTGTCTCCCTCTGCCCCCCCACCCCGTGCTCTCTCTCTCTCAAAAAAACAAAACAAAACAAAACAAAAACTGTTAGAATAAAGTCCAGTGAGGCAGATGGATGTAAGGTAAATTCAAAAATCCTTAATTCTTGTATATATTAGCAGTGATGATCAGAAATAAAAAGCAGGGGGTGCCTGGGTGGCTCAGATGGTTAAGTGTCTGCCTTCAGCTCAGGTCATGATCCCAGGGTCCTGGGATCAAGCCCCGCATTGGGCTCCCTGCTCCGTGGGAAGCTTGCTTCTCCCTGTCCCACTCCCCCTGCTTGTGTTCCCTCTCTCTCTGTGTCTCTCTCTGTCAAATAAATAAATAAAATCTTAAAAAAAAAAAAAAGCAGAAGGAAACCCCATTTATAATATCAATAGTCTCTTAAATACTTGGAAACAAAATTAAATGGAAATACATAAGATCTCTAGAAATCTAATTATTTAAAATAATTAAGATCATACCAAAGACACTTGAAGAAAATTAGAGAAATGTATTCCTAAATGGGAAGATGTATTTTTTAAAAGATTCCCATTTTTCCCCTAATCAATCTATAAATTCAGGACAACTCGATCAAAATCAAAATGGATCTTGAGAGAATGTTTCAATTGATTCTCCAGTTCATCTGGGAAACTAATAATACAAAATGAGTGAAATTTTGAAGAAAAAATTTACCCTATCACATATGATAATGTGCTGTAAAACTATTGTAATAAATAATATCATATTGGGTCACCTGGGTGGCTCAGTCAGTTAAGCAACTGCCTTCGGCTCAGGTCGTGATCCTGGAGTCCCAGGATCGAGTCCCACATCAGGCTCCCTGCTTAGCGGGGAGTCTGCTTCTCCCTCTGACCTCTCCCCTCTCATGCTCTCTCTCATTCTCTCTCTCTCTCAAATAAATAAATAAAATCTTTTAAAAAAAACCCTGATTTTAGGGGCGCCTGGGTGGCTCAGTTGGTTAAGCGACTGCCTTCGGCTCAGGTCATGATCCTGGAGTCCCTGGATCGAGTCCCACATCGGGCTCCCTGCTCGGCAGGGAGTCTGCTTCTCCCTCTGACCCTCTTCCCTCTCATGCTCTCTGTATCTCATTCTCTCTGTCTCAAATAAATAAATAAAATCTTTAAAAAAATAAAATAAAATAAAATAAAAAAAACCCTGATTTTAACCTTCTTTTAATGCATTTTTTATTGTTTTCTAAGTATAATTATATTTTTAACAATGCAATAATACTGAACATGTGATCTTATTTCTTGGCTTTTATACTTAATTACACATTGTGAGAATTTTTTAATGTGCATTTTCATATATACATCTATATTGTAAAGGTAATTCATATATTTTAAAAATTTAAACAAATTCAAAAGATTTAAAATAAAATAATTAGCCTGTTTTTACAAATAAAAAGACAATGATAACTTAAAAAAACAACAACAACTAAACTGCAAGGTCCTGGAGGCAATGACTCATGGTATTTTTTTATGTCCTATTTCCTTCTTGTAGTGCTTAGTACACTACCATGTATGGATACTTTACTCAAGACAGGTCAGGTGAGGTCTTGTTTCCATTAGAGGAAATTTTTCAATGAAGCTGGGAGATTTGTAGGTAAGGGCGTGATTTAATGACCTGGTGATTGTTTTAAAGGGTTTTCAATGGAGTAGGAAGTACTCATTAACACAGGAACTGTGAGAAGAGCAGTACCATACTGTGAGAACCACCTCAATACAGCACCATGATTTCCTTTTGTAAGTGATCTCTCCACCCAACGTGGAGCTCAAACTCATGACCCTGAGATCAAGAGTCACAAGTCCTACGGACTGAGCCAGCCAGCGCCCTGTGCACCATGATTTTTTATAACTGTTTATAGTCCCAGATGCTATATCAAAAATGCTTCTGCTTATTTATTTATTTTTAAAGAATTCTTTTTTTTTTTTTTTAAGATTTTATTTATCTGACAGAGAGAGACACAGGGAGAGAGGGAACACAAGCAGGGGGAGTGGGAGAGGGAGAAGCAGGCTCCCCGTGGAGCAGGGAGCCCGATGCGGGGCTCGATCCCAGGACCCTGGGATCATGACCTGAGCTGAAGGCAGACGCTTAACGACTGAGCCACCCAGGCGCCCCTGCTTCTACTTTTTTTTTTTTTTTTAAGATTTTATTTATTTATTTGACAGAGAGAGACAGCGAGAGTGGGAACACAAGCAGGGGGAGTGGGAGAGGGAGAAGCAGGCTTCCCGCCGAGCAGGGAGCCCGATGTGGGGCTCGATCCCAGGACCCCGGGATCATGACCTGAGCCGAAGGCAGACGTCCAACGACTGAGCCACCCAGGCGCCCCTCTACTTTTTTATTCAACATAGTACTGGAAGTCTGAGCCACAGAAATCAAACAAGAAAAAGAAAAGAAATGAAAGACATCCAAATTGGTCAGGAAAAAGTAAAACTTTCACTATATATTTTTTTTAAAGATTTTATTTATTTATTTGAGAGAGAGAGAATGAGAGAGAGAGGACACATGAGAGGGGATAGGGTCAGAGGACGAAGCAGACTCCCTGCCGAGCAGGGAGCCCAATGCAGGACTCGATCCCGGGACTCCAGGATCATGACCTGAGCCGAAGGCAGTCACTTAACCAACTGAGCCACCCAGGCGCCCTTTCACTATATTTTTAACAGATGTAAACTATTTATTGAATATTTGCCACCAAATTTTGTTAAATACATTATCTTGCAGCATATCACTTTCAAGGATTGATTATTTATTATTATTTATTGGGGGGAGAGAGAGAGAGCACAAGCAGAGGGAGAAGCAGGCTCCCAGCTGAGCAAGGAGTCCCAGGCAGGACTCAATCCCAGGACCCTGAGATCATGACCTGAGCCAAAGGCAGATGTTTAACAACTGAGCCACCCAGGCACCCTCTGCTTAAGATTCTTTCCCTCTCCCTCTCCCCCTCCCAAATAAATCTCTCAAATAAATAAATAAATAAATAAATTATCTTTTAAAAAACTTTCACTATTTTCAGAAGACACGATACTATATACAGAAAACTCCACCTAAAGTCCTAAAGACTCCACCAAAAACTACGATAAGTGATAAGTGAATTCAGTAAGGTCACAGGATTCAAAATCAATGTACAGAAATCCATTGCATTTCTACACACTAATAATGAAGTAGTAGAAAGATAAATTAAGAAAACAGGGTGCCTGGGTGGCTCAGTTGGTTAAGCGACTGCCTTTGGCTCAGGTCATGATCCTGGAGTCCCGGGATCGAGTCCCATATCGGGCTCCTTGCTCGGCGGGGGGTCTGCTTCTCCCTCTGACCCTCCCCCCTCTCATGTGCTCTCTCTCTCTCATTCTCTCTCTCAAATAAATAAATAAAATCTTTAAAAAAAAAAAAGAAAAGAAAACAATCCCATGTATAATTGCACCAAAAATAATAAAATACCTAGGAATAAACTCAACCAAAGAGATGAAAGACCTATACTCTGAAAACTATAAAACACTGATGAAAGAAATTGAAGACAACACAAACAAGTGGAAAGATAGTCCATGTTCATGGATTGGAAGAACAAATATTGTTAAAATGTCCATACTACTCAAAGCAATCTACGGATTTAATGCAATCCCTATCAAAATACCAACAGTATTTTTCACAGAACTAGAACAAATAATCCTAAAATTTGTATGGAATCACAAAAGACTCCAAATAGCCAAAGCAGTCTTAAAAAAAGAAAAAGCTGTAGGTAACGCAATCCCAGATTTCAAGATACACTACCAAGCGGTAGTAGTCAAAACAGTTCTGTGGTCGCACAAAAATAGACACACAGATCAATGGAACAGAATAGAGAGACCAGCAAATGACATATCCAATAAAGGGTTAGTATCCAAAATATATAAATAACTTATACAACCCGACACCAAAAGAACCCCCAAATAATCCAATTAAAAAATGGGCAGGAGATATGAACAGATGGCATGTGTCTCATGACAAGATGTTCAACATCACTCATCAGGGAAATTCAAATCAAAACCACAATGAAATAGCACCTCACAACTGTGAGAATGCCTAAAATCAAAAACACAAGAAACAAGTGTTGGTGAGGATGTGGAGAAAAAAGGAACCCTCTTACACTGTTGGTGGGAATGTAAGCTGGTGCAGCCACTGTGAAAAACAGTATGGAGCTTCCTCCAAAAAATTAAAATTAGAACTACCATGTGATCTAGTAATTCCACTACTGGATATTTACCCAAAGAATACCAAAACACTAATTCAAAAAGATACATGCAGGGAGCCTGGGTGGCTCAGTCCGTTATGTGTCTGCCTTTGGTTCAGGTCATGATCCCAGGGTCCTGGGACAGAGTCCCGAATCAGGCTCCCTGCTCAGAGGGGAGTCTGCTTCTCCCTCTGCCCCTCCCCCACCCCCACTCATGCTCCCTTGCTCACTTGCTCTCTCTCACAAAAACTAAAATATTTTTTTAAAAGATATATGCACACTTATTTTTATTGCAGCATTATTTACAATAGCCAAACTGTGGAAGCAGCCCAAGTGTCCACCAGTAGATGCATGGACAAAGAAGATGTGGTGTATATACACAATGGAATATTATTCAGCCATAAAAAAGAATGAAATCTTGTCATTTGCAACAACATGGATGGATCTAGAGAATATAATGCAAAGTAAAATAACCAGTCAGAGAAAGACAAACACCATACAAAACAAGTAAGGATGCCTGGGTGGTTCAGTCGGTTAAGCATCCAACTCAATTTTGGCTCAGGTCATGATCTCAGGGTCATGAGATGGAGCCCCTCATTGGGCTTCATGCTGGGCAGGGAGCCATCTTAAGATTTTCTCTCTCTCCTTCTGCTTCTGACACCCCCTGCCCCCCCGGTTAATTGCATGTGCACTCTCTAGCTCTAAAAAAAGGGGGGGGGGAGGAAAAAGGAAGAAAAAAAGGAGACAAACCAAAAACACTTTTTTTTTTTTTAAAGTAGGCTCCACGCCCAGTGTGGAGTTCAACACAGGGCTTGAACTCACATCCCTGAGACCAAGACCTGAGCTGAGATCAAGAGTAGGACGCTTAATGACTGAGCCACCCAGGCGCCCCCCAAAACACTCTTAACTGTAGAGAACAAACTGATGGTTCGCAGAGAGGAGGTGGGGGGGTGGAATAGGTGATGGGGATTAAGAGTGTATGTATCCTGATGCGCAATGAGTCATGTATAGAGTTGTTGAATCACTGTATTGTATGCCTGAAGCTAAGATAACACTGTATGTTAACTATACGGAGATTAATATTTTACAAAATGTTTCTGTTGATATTTTTGTTGCCTTGTCAGTTATTTCTGTCCCTCGTAATTCTGTGTGTTGAGAGGACAGGCGGGACAGTCAGAGAATCGATCTCGGTTTAAGATTTCTGCCTTCTCAGCAGTTTCTTAGGAAGAGGCAGCTTCAGACAGACCTCAGTCGGTCTCAGGAGACACTGTTCAGGAGAGAATACCAAGTGGTTGAAAGGAGGTCACCTCAAATCTCTGCATGTCCATGACAGCCCTGTCATCAGCATGGCAGCAGAGCGAGCTTTGGAGGCTGAGGTACGTTTTGTGAGAATGGGGGCCGGCGTGGCTACCTCTGGAGGCCACTCGTTTCTCTAAAATGACCACTCTCTACCTCTTCACTGCTATTCTTCTCAAGAGAACTCCATACTTACTGTTCCCACTTTCTTGCCTCCTTTGTGCTTTAGTCAAATGCGGTCTGGCCTCCAACATCCCTTTAAAACTGCTCCTGAGGTTGGCTCGTGACCTACTTGCTATATCCAATGGCTTTTCCTCATGGCTTATCTCCATGTCTCTGTAGAATTTAATATGGCTGACGACCTCCTTGTTTTTGAACTCTTCTCATTCGTTTTATATATATTTTTTAAATTTATTTTTATTTTTTTAAGTTTTTTTTTTTGGTGGGGGGAGAGAGAGAACACAAGCAGGGGGAGGGGCAGAGGCAGAGGGAGAAGCAGACTCCCCGCTGAGCAGGGAGCCCAATGCGGGGCTCGATCCCAGGACCCCAGGATCACGACCCGAGCCGAAGGCAGTCACTCAACCAACTAAGCCACCCAGGCGCCCTTATTTTTTTAAAGATTTAATTTATTTATTTGACAGAGAGAGACATAGCAAGAGCAGGAACACAAGCAGGGGGAGCAGGAGAGGGAGAAGCAGGCTTCCTGCTGAGCAGGGAGCCCGACATGGGGCTCGACGTGGGGCTCGATCCCAGAACCGTGGGATCATGACCTGAGCTGAAGGCAGATACTTAACGACTGAGCCACCCAGTTGCCCCAAGATTTTACATCTTAAAGTAATCTCTACACCCAGCATGAGGCTCGAACTTACAACCCTGAGAGGAAGAGTCACATGTTCTACCAACTGAGCCAGCCAGACACCCCTAAAGATTTTATTTTATTAATCTTTTTCTAAAGATTTTGTTTTTAAATAATCTCTACACCCAATGTACGGCTCGAACCTACAAGCTGGGATCATGAATTGTATGCTCTACCAACTGAGCCAGCCAGGCACCCTGTTAAATGCTTTTTTTGGTATCAATTGAGCAGATCATGTTCTTTTTCCTCCTTCATTGTATTAATGTAGGGCATTAATTACATTGATTTTCTTAAAACATCTTTGCATTCCTGGTTAACTCTTATTTGTTCATGGTGTATAATCCTTTTACTATGTTGCTGAATTTATTTATTGATTTATTTGAAGATTTTACTTTTTAAAAAGATTTTATGTATTTATTCATTCATTTAGAGAGTCAACAGGGGGAGGGGCTGAGGGAGAGGGAGAGAGAGAATCTCAGATAGACTCCCTCCGGATCGCAGAGCCAGAGGTGGGCCTTGATCTCACGACCCTGAGATCATGACCTGAACCGAAATCGAGAGTTGGGTATTTAACCCACTGAGCCACCCAGGCGCCCCTCTATGCTGTTGTATTTAGTTTGCTTATTATTTTGTTGAAGATTTTTGCACCTATTCATAAAAGATATTGACCTGTAGTTTTCTTGTCATGTCTTTGTCCAGCTTTGGTGTGCTAGGTAAATGAGGTAGGAAGTGTTCTCTCAGCTATTTTTTGGAAGAGTTTAAGAAGGATTGGTGTTAATTCTTGTACTATCTTTTTTTTCAAGTTCATTTGTAGTAGTCTCTACACCTAATGTGTGGCTTGAACTCACAACCCTGAGATCAAGAGCCTCATACTCCTCTGACTGAGCCAGCCAGGAATGCTATATTAATTCTTTTTTTCTTTATTTTTATTAAAAAAATTTTTTTTAAGATTTTATTTATTTATTTATTTGACAGAGATAGAGAGAGAACAAGTAGGCAGAGAGGCAGGCAGAGGGAGAGGGAGAAGCAGGCTCCCCGCCGAGCAGGGAGCCCGATGCGGGGCTCGATCCCAGGACCCTGGGATCATGACCTGAGCCGAAGGCAGCTGCTTAACCAACTGAGCCACCCAGGCGCCCCTATTTTTATTTTAAATTTTTAAATTAAATTTATTTTATTATTATTATTTATTAAATAGTAAATATTATTAAATATTATAAATATATTTATCTAATATATAATATATAATAATATAAAATAATAATATAAAATATAAATAATATTTATATGTTAAATATTATCTATTAAATTTATTATTTTATTAAATTTATTTTTAAAATAAATTTATTTTAAATTTATTATTTATTTTTTTAAAAAGCTTTTATTAATTTATTTGAGAGAGACAGAGATAGCAACAGAGAGCACGAGTGAGCACAAGCCAGGAGAGGGAGAAGCCGATTCCCTGCTGAGGAGGGAGCCTGACACTGGGCTTGATCCCAGGACCCCAGAATCATGACCTGAGCAGAAGGAAGACGCTTAACTGACTGAACCACCCAGGTGCCCCCAGTTTTTCTATTTCTTGAATCAGTTTTGGTAGTTTGCATGTGCTATGATCTGTTTCTACACACAACACTTCTGATACCAAATATGTTGTGTTCCCACACCAAATGATTTTCCAATTATCTATGGATAATTGGATATCTATGAGTATTCTGCAAATTAAGTTAATTCTGATACTACCCAGAGTTAGTACAGACCCATGATATGGAGGTTAAGGGCTCCGTTCCACAAGACTGTTCCCCACTTCAGATGCCAATTGCAAGTAGTGGGTCTCCAGGTTATCTACACTTCTGTCCAACTTGGCTGCATTTTTTGAATTACCACAGTTTTTTCAGGTTTAATAATTTGCTGTAGTAGGCTCACAGAATTCATGGAAACGCTTTGCTTATCCTTACTGGTTTATTATAAAGAATACAAACAACTAGATCAAGAAGCACATAAGGTAAATTCTGGAAGGGTCCCAACCACAGGAGCTTCTGACCCTGTGTGGTTTAGGGTATGCCACCCTCCTCCTGGCATGTGGATACATTCACCAACGTGGAATCTCTCTAAACCCCATTGTTTGGGGGGCACCTGGGTGGCTTAGTCAGTTGAGTACCCAACTCCTGATTTTGGCTCAGGTCATGGTCTCAGGGTTGTGAGATGGAGTCCGGAGTCGGGCATGGAGCCTGCTTAAGATTCTCTCCCTCTGCCCCTCCCCTTGCTCTCTCTCTCTCAAAAAGGGGGGGCGCCTGGCTGGCTCAGTTGGTTAAGCGTCTGCCTTCGGCTCAGGTCATGATCTCGGGGCCTGGGATGGAGCCCCGTGCCGTGCTCCCTGCTCAGTGGGGAACCTGCTTCTCCCTCTTCTTCTCCTTCTGCCCCTCCCCTCTGCTCATGTTCTCTCTCTCTCAGATAAATAAAATCTTTAAAAAAAAAATAGAAAGGCGCTTATTATAAATAACAGAAGCTTCTCACCAGTATCACTTTGGAAGTTTTGAGAGTTTTAGGAGCTCTGTTCCAGGAACCAAGGATAAAGGCCATATATATATATATATATATATATATATATATATATATTTTTTTTTTTTTTTTTACTATATCACAATATCACACTATGTTTCTAGGAATTTGTCCATTTGTTACCTGGTTTATTGGCGTACCATTGTTCAGAATGCTCATACTCCTTATTTCTGTAAGGTTTGTAGTCATGTCACCACTTTCATTTCTGATTTTATACTTTTTTTTTCCTGTATATTTGAAAGTTTTATTTTATTTTAATTTTTTAAATTCTTATGTTAATCCCCATACATTACATCATTAGTTTTAGATGTGATTTTATACTTTTTTTAAAAAGATTTATTAATTTGATTTTTTAAAAAAGATTTTATTTATTTGACAGAGAGAGAGAACACAAGCAGGGGGAGTGGGAGAGGGAGAAGCAGCCTAACGACTGAGCCACCCAGGCGCCCCCCAAAAAGATTTATTAATTTGAGAGAGCGAGCACGAGCAGGGTGAGGGACAGAGGGAATCTTCAAGCCGACTTCCTGCTGAGTGCAGAGCCCCACATGGGGCTCCATCTTACGACCCATGAGATCACGACATGAGCCAAAACCAGGAGTCAGATGCTTAACTGACTGAGCCACCCCACTGCCCCTATACTTTTTTTTTTTTTTTTTAAAGATTTTATTGTAGAGAGAGAGAGTGAGTGCAGGGGGCAGAGGGAGAGAGAGAATCCCAAGCAGAGTCTGCACCCAGCACAAGCCTGATGCAGGGCTCGATCCCACCACCCTGAGATCATGACCTGATCTGAAATCAAGAGTTGGACACTCAACTGAGTCACCAGGTGCCCCTTGTTTGATTTTAATTTTGAGGCTTTTTTTTTCTTCTTAATCTAATTAAAGGTTTTTCAATTTTGTTGATCTTTTCAAAGAACCAGCTTTTGTTTGGTAGATTTTTTTTTTTCCTACTCTCTATTTTATTTCCACTTTAATCTTTATTTCCTTCTGCTAATTTCGGGTTTAGTTTGTTCTTTTTGTAGTTCCTTAAGGTGTACAGTTAGGTTATTAATTTGAGATCTTTCTTTTCTAGTGTAGGCATTTACAGCTATAAATTTCCCTCTTAGCACTATTTTTGCTGCATCTCAGAAGTTTTGGTATATTGTGTTTTTGCTTTTATTCATCTCAAGGTATTTTTTAATTTCCCTTGTGATTTCTTCTTTGCCCCATTAGTTATTTAACAGTGTTATTTAATTTCCACATATTTATTAATTTTCCAGTTTTCTTTATTTCTAGTTTCAATCCATTGTGATAGGAAATGATATTTTGTACGATTTCAGTCTTTTAACATTTATTAAGACTTGTTTTGTAGCCTATCATATGGTCTCCAGTTCCTTAAATTACAGAGGAACATGATGTTTGCTGAAGGTCACATATTTACTTATAGAATTAGGCCTGGAAAACCTAGGTCTTTTCTCACTTTTACCATTAAATTTGATAAGTATGTTTAAAGTGTAAAGGGGCTTAGTTTAAAATGCAATAAGGAGCCACCCAGTCTCCTTAGCTGGCTCTTCTGCTTTCACATATCTCGTAAAAGTAGCTATTCTTCAAGGTTTGTTTGGTCTTCTACCTGCACATATTCTCCAGTTGCTTCCATGGCAGCCTCCTTTCAGTTTGGAATGCCAGTCCCCTTTTCCAATTCCATGCTGGTAATTTCTATGTGGGTGATCTGTGAGAACCTTAGAACTAACATGTGCTAAAAGGAATTCATGTCATTCTGTGCAGTACATCAGCAACTTTCCCTACCAATCCTATTTTTTGTTAATGGTACTACCACTCATTATCCCAGTGACTCAGGGTGGGAAGATGGAAAGTCTATTTTAATTTTTGTTTCTCCTCACAAAATCACATCTGATCAGCTACAATTTTTTTTTTCTTCAAGATGTTACTTTTTAAGTAATCTCTACACTCAATGTGGGGCTTGAACTCACAACCCTGATGTCAAGAGGCACATGTTCTACCAACTGAGCCAGATGCCCCAGCTACAAACTCTTGCAGCTTTTCTCTGAGTACTATTCCTATTTGTCCTTTCCTTCCCATTTTCACTGCAACCATGTATTCCTTTTACCTGTATTATTGTAGCCTGATAGTTTAATTTCTTTTTTAATCATGGCTGTGCAATCTTTTTCGTTTGTTTAGTTTTTATTTCATCATCATACATGTAACTCTGCAATCCAACTAGACTTGGAGGGGAGTAAGGAAAATATGTAATCCATAGAACTGCAGTGAGAGCACAAAGATTATAGAATATTTCAACCAGATGGGTGTGAAAGAGGTGCTCTCCTGAGCCACAGAAGGAATGGTGTGGTAGTTAAAACACAAGTCAAATTTATTAGATTTGTTCCCAGTCAGCAATGGTGATCTTCTTGCTGATCTTGCCATTTCTGGACCCAGAGCTCTCCATGGCTTCCACGATATTCATGCCCTCTTTCACCTTGCCAAAGACCATGTGTTTGCCATCCATCCATTCTCTCAATCTTGGCGGTGCAGACGAAAAACTTTGTGTTGGGTCCTGCATTTGCCACGCACAGATGCCAGAACCCATATGCTTCAGGATGAAATTCTCGTCATCAGATTTCTCCCCATAGACGGACTTGTCAGCACAGCCATTGATGGCCTGTGAAGCCACCACCCTGGCGCATACAACCCCAATAATCCTGAGAAAGCAGGAATCTTTATAACCAAATCCTTTCTTCCCAGTGCTCAGAGCACGGAAGTTTCCTGCTGTTTTTGGAACTTTGTCTGCAAACGGCTTGAAGGAGAGGGGGCCCAAGGGATCCCCATGCACAGCGCTGTGGAAGAACGTGGTGTCCGTGTCCGTGTCTGGGCCGCAAGGTGGCTCTGCAGGGCCTGCTGTGCAGTCTTTATTAATCTATTCAAAGTGTATCTATGATGGCATCCTCCGTGCAAAATCATAGAAACGTAACTCCCTTGTGCCCACGGCATAAGGTGCAAACTTCTTAGCTCACTATCCAAGGCTCTTCATAATTTGGTTCCAAACTAGTTTTTTTTAAAGATTTTTTTTTTTTTTTTTGAGAGAGTGAGAATGAGAGAGAGTACATGAGAGGGGGGAGGGTCAGAGGGAGAAGCAGGCTCCCCGCCGAGCAGGGAGCCCGATGCGGGACTCGATCCCGGGACTCCAGGATCATGACCCGAGCTGAAGGCAGTCGCTCAACCAACTGAGCCACCCAGGCGCCCCGGTTCCAAACTAGTTTTTTAAAGTAGGCTCCTCGAACTCAGGACTCAGGATCCAGAGTTGCATGCTCTACAGACCGAGCCAACCAGCAGGCCCCAGTCTACTTTTTATTCCACATCTATCGCACAGCCCACCAGATAGTTGTAATCTAACCTGATCTTCAGTCTTGCAACCAATACTTTATCGAGTACAAGTTGCTGGGAATCCATTGGGAAGCAAAACAGGCCAGGTTCTTCCCCAGTTCTGCCTCCTCGATCTCGATTAAGCTTGGTGCCACTCTTCCACACCTTGCACTCCAGACTAGACTTCTCTAACAACTTCCTTGTTCCTATCCATGGTGGGCCTAGGGTGGAAAAGAGGCTAAAAGGGAGGAGAAAAGGATTGCGAAGTGCAAGGCTGAGCTGAGGTGTGAGAGCTGCGAGGCCCTTTTTCCTTACCACTTATAGCAGACCCCCACTCTACCCCGTGTCTAAATGGTATGAAAAGGCCCAGGACTGGGCTCGGCTGAGAAAACGGGCAAGGTAGGAGAAAAGTTGGTTTCAGTGAGGAAGGCCTGCCATTACAAAAACCGTTACAGCTCTCTCTGCCCGCAGGTCTAGGCGTGGGCCCTCGGTCACAGCCCGGGATCCCTCGCTCACTCTCTTCAGGAGCGGTCCAGGCGGCTCCCCCCCCCCATCCCCTCTCTCTCGGGGCTGCTCTCCCTCCCAGCCGTCGCAGTTCCCGCCTCAGCCCTCCAACGCCCGCCCAGCCCAGGGAGGAGGGACGTCTAGCTGGTTCCAGCCTCTTCGGGCTCTGGGCTCCCGGACCCGCCCCCCCGCGCCAGTTGCCAGGGAGCGGTTGCCATAGAGCTGAGCAGTTGTCCGCGTGCGCAGGCGGAAGTCCCGGATTGAGGCGCCGCCATTTTTGCTGCCCGGACACGGAGCGAGAGGCTGAGAGAGTCGGAGACGCTATCCGCTTCCATCCGTCGCGCAGACCCTGCCGGAGCCGCTGCCGCTATGGATGATCGGGAGGATCTGGTGTACCAGGCGAAGCTGGCCGAGCAGGCTGAGCGATACGACGGTGAGTTGGGGGGGCAACAGGGGGCTGGAATTCTCGGACCCTCTGCCGCCGCCCACAGAGGCCGGGAGCAGGAGACAAAATGGCGGCATCGTCTCCGAGCCCGGTCGGGAACGTGGATTCGGGAAGTAGGAAATGGCATGTGGGCTCCCGGATCGGTGGGAGGCCCCAGGCCCGGGAATTTGACCCCTTTGGCGTCCTTCGCTGCAGACACCCGCGGGCCAGGAGGCCGAGGCGAAAGGGTGGAGGAGTTGGTTGTAAAATGGCGGCTGGGGGGAGGGCGAGTCCCGGGGCGGGGGAGGGGGAGGAGATGGCGGGTGCTATCTGCGGACGAGCGATCCCCAGGGGAGCTTCTGGGCCATCTTGGGATGCGGAGAACAATTGGGTGGGGTGATGGGGGGAAGAAACACCCGCCACATGGGGGAGAGTAGCACCAGGAGCTGCAGCGCGGGCGCCTCTCAGGGAAATATGGCGGGTGGGGGCGGTGGCTTTTCCCCGGAGGCCCAATGTGGGGCGGCGGCTGTGGAGTCTCACAAAGGAGAATCCTTGCGAGCGGAGGGCTTCTTGGGTTTGTGGTGGAGGGCAGTCTTGGATGAGGGTTGGGGAAGGACAGAGTGGGAATCACTGCGGTTCATCCTTGAGCGGAGGCCAGCTGAGATGCTGCGATCGGGATTTCCTTTCTGTAGGCCGGCACACCTTGTGTTGAGGGGTTTTTTAGGCTTTACGTTCAACCTCGCCTTCTTCTGGGGAAGTCTAGGAAAACCTCACTCACCGTCCCTTTCCTCGGACTTCTCCTGGAGAGCTCGAAGTTCTTGTAATCATTTTCTGGCACCGTTAGCTGGGGGTTCTGGTGGATAGAGCTTTGAACAGGAAACAAGGAGACCCTGACTCTCAGTCCCTCGAATGCCCGTGCCTCAGTTTACCAGTTTGTAAAAACGTTGATTTTCCTGTTGACACGCACCATTATGACAAATGGAAAGACCTGTGGGAAAATAAAGTTATTTCAAATAACGTTTAGTAACTGCCTTTTGGTCGACTCCCCGGGATCGGAATGCGTGTTTGTACTCCATTGAGGATCTTAACCTATCCCAAGCTCTCACCTTTTGGATTTTGAACATAGGGCATCCCGGAAGATCCTATTTTCTTTTTTCTATTGTAAATAAATGGCTTTGGGTACAGATTTGAACAGTTCTTTGTTCATTGCTTCTTTGCCCCTCAAGGTTCTTCATTTCTTCAGAACTTGATCGAAATGTCCATTGTGTCCATTTAGTTATTCTCAGGCTGCTTTTTAAAAATTGCCCCTCACTCCTTTCATTTTGGACCTAGGTACTTGAATTACCCCCATATCCGTTAAACTGTAGTATTATAAAAACAAAAATTCTTAAGTGTGGCTTCTGTGCTTTTAATGCTCTCTAGCGTGAGACAAGGTTGGAATCCAGTGCCATCGATCTTCAGATTTTTTCGTAATTACTGAATGTTTTGTAGGGCCCTTGCTTTCCTTGAATGCCAGGTTGGTCATGTGAATAGCCTCAGGGGTAGTCCCAGTGTATCATCATACATTTAGGATTCAGGAATTTGAAAATTAGGAAAAAAAGGCCAGGAACTCAAATCGAAGAAAGGTGTAGTGCACTAATTTCGTTCTGTAAATCCTTCAATGTCTCTTTATTGAACAAAAGTCTGGGGAGGGGGAGGGAAATAAGATGGGGAAGTACAGCTCAAGGTCAGATTTGTCTTTATTTCAGTGTTTAAAAGTGAAACAATGTAGGTGTGCTGGTAGTGGAAGTTCTTTTTCTTTCCCCCCCTATGCAACCAATGGGTTCCTCTTTTAATCTATTAGTGTCCTTGGGAGGAAACTTGAAATTATACTTGAATGCTTCCTGGTCATAAGAATTTAGGCTTTGAGTAAACTTGCTATGATAACCAAAAAGGATGTGGAGGAGGTTTTGTTTTTGTTTCTTTTTTTTAATTTGTTTTAAAAACTGAATTTGGAAGCTCATGGTTGTAGCTTTCCAGTAAGTGACGGTTTAGTAGTAATATTTTGGATTTGGGTGCTGAGGAATTTTAATGAAAGCCCTTATTGGTTATTCAGCAGAGCACTATCTAGAGAGAGCCACATCGTTAAACGTTTTAAACGTTTAACAAACGTTTTGTCTCCTTCAGGATAGAGAGTGGGAGGGAAATAGGATCTACCAGGTGGGGAGGAACTCCAGTGACTGTTGGGCACAGGACAGGGAGGAATTTATTGGAAAGGAAGAAAAGGAAGGCAGTCATCAGGAATCAGCCTTTACCTGTGTCCACTCTTTTACTGGGTACAGTAGTTCAGTTTTGTTTGTGGTGACTAAAATTCCCCATAGTTTTAGTCACCGAACAATAAGTGGTGTGGGGAGTGGAAGAAAGGAAAAGTGAGTTTGAATGATTCGGATTTGGGTACTTGAATGTAAGTACTGGCTTTTCTTGTTCCTGCAGTGTCTTATTTTGCATACCCTGTTGAACTTCTTTGTAGCATTATTTAGTTATATCCTGGGGAATTGGAATCAGTTTATATGGATAATTTAATGGTACTAGAGGAAGAGCTAAGCTGTGTTGAGGAAAAGGACACTTGTGGGTTGCAGATAGGAAATATTGAAGTTTGGGGCTAGGACTGTTCACCCTGAAGATTAAATTAAGTCAGAAGTCTAAGGAATAGTTTTTATAACATTTGTAGCTGTTTGAGTCAAATCTATTACCTTTTAGCATTCCTGAACCAGGTCTTACCCTCCCATATATATGAACCACACTAGTAAAGAGAAGAGATGATTTCACATTTTTCAGAGTGGAGGGGTCAGCATAAAGTACATTTGGGTTTGTGAGGTAGTTGCTCGCTTTGTCCTTTCCTTACCTTTTCCCTGTGATGATTGATTCCACGTGGGGTAAGAGTAAAGTTTTGATGGTCACTTTTGATCATTCATTCTGTGAATGCATCAATACTAGGAATGCATCTATTCTAGTCACTTGAGAGCTGTCCTTTTTTTTTTTTTTTTAAGATTTTATTTAACAGAGAGAGACAGCGAGAGAGGGAGCACAAGTAGGGGGAGTGGGAGAGGGAGAAGCAGGCTTCCCGCTGAGCAGGGAGCCCGATGTGGGGCTCGATCCCAGGACCCTGGGATCATGACCTGAGCCGAAGGCAGATGCGTAACGACTGAGCTACCCAGGCGCCCCGAGAGCTGTCCTTTTTAAAACACCAGGGCCTCATCTCTCTAGCTTATTCTGGTAGTCCGTGAAGGGTGGGGACATGTTTTGAAATAACTCCTTAATACATGTTAGGAAAAAAATGGGTAAATAGTAAATTAACTTTATAGATTTATTTATTTTAGAGAGGGAGTGAGAGCAAGGCATGAGCAGAGGGAGAGGGGGACAGAGAATCCTAAGCAGGCTCCACGCCCATCGAGAAGTCTGGTGCCGGGCTCGATCTCACGACCCTGAGATCATGATCTGAGCCGAAACCAAGAGCCCGTTGCTTAACCACGACTGAGCCAGCCAGGCACCCTAGGAAATTAACTTTAGTAATGAGTTTAAAACAGGTTGCTATCAGATCTTTTACTTAGGCTAGTAATTTTTATTACTGCTTTTTCAGTTAATGGAGTCAACTTTATTGTATATATTTTTTCTCCTGCTTAAACATAAGCAGAATTGGGTAATGCAATGCTTTTAGTCTTCATATTTAAAGCAGATGCTCTCTTGTGTTTAGAGTTTTACTTTTAGTATTTTTTTTTTTTTAAGTAAACCACCACATGTGGTTCTTGAACTCACCGACCCCAAGATCAAGAGTCACATGGCCCATCACCTGAGCCAGCCAGGTGCCCCTACTTTAGACTTTTATACAATATTGTGCATAGTGGGCAAATTTCTGTTTTTTTTTTTTTTTTTTTTTTTAAGATTTTATTTATTTGTGAGAGAGAGAATGAGAGACAGAGAGCATGAGAGGGAGGAGGGTCAGAGGGAGAAGCAGACTCCGTGCTGAGCAGGGAGCCCGATGCGGGACTCAATCCAGGGACTCCAGGATCATGACCTGAGCCGAAGGCAGTCGCTTAACCAACTGAGCCACTCAGGCGCCCAAATTTCAGTTTATCTTGCTGGCTTTCCAAACTATGGAATATAATGAAATCATTGTAATCTGAGATGACGGGAGTAAATTCTTACTACTGTGGACATTCCTCGGCATCCTTTTCACCTTTATATGAAAAGGTCTCAATTTGAATTCTGGTAAGAGGTAGAACACATAGTCTGAGCAAAATTTGGATTCAGTAAGTCAAGAAAACACATTGAAAGTTTATACAAACAAGCAGGCTTTTCATAATTACCTAATGGCTTGGTCAAGGGAATATGAAATATTTAAAAAATTTCCTGACTTTCACCTGGTATAGCAAGTGAATTTTCAGTCTGGTAACTTAATGCACGTAATTTTACAAATGAGTTACCAATACTTTTAAGAAGTTGATCTGAAAGCCTAATTTTTTTTTTTATAAGACTTTCTTGTAAAGTCTTCTTGACTTTATTTTTTTTTTTAAGATTTTATTTATTTATTTGTCAGAGAGAGAGACAGAACACAAGCAGGGGGAGAGGCAGGCAGAGGGAGAAGCAGGCTCCCTGCTGAGCAAAGAGCCCGATGTGGGACTCGATCCCAGGACTCTGGGATCATGCCCTGAGCCGAAGGCAGCCGCTTAACCGACTGAGCCACCCAGGCGTCCCTGAAAGCCTAATTTTTTAAAAAGAGGCCTGTAAGGCTGATTTTGCAGCAGTTTTTTTTTTATGTTATGTTTGTGTGTATTTAATCAGTAATGACAGGAGTAGGGTAAAGGTTAAATTTTTAAACTATGTAGTGCCACATTTACATAGAACTTCACTCACAAACCACTTTCACAAACATTTTTTACTTATTTCACGTATCAGTGAACTAGATAATGTTACTTCCATTTTATGGTTCAGGAAAGTGAATTTGAGATTTAATGATTTTTTTTTCCTCTACCACATGACTGGTTGGCTAGTAAATGGCAAAGCCAGAACTTGTCTGGCGACTTTTAGACCAGTACTCCTATTTCTCCTAAGCCATTCACAAAAGACCTATGTGTAACTAAGTAAGGTGGTACCTTGGGGGGCGGGGGGAGTGTGCTATTTCTTTAGCAGTTACTTCAAATAATATGTCTTGGTGTTTATGACTGGTATCCATCATAAATAGTAGATAAAATACCTTCATGCTTTTGTAAGGAAACCTCGTGCTTTCAAAACAACCCCATTTTGGGGTACCTGGCTGCCTCAGAAGAGCATGTGACTCTTGATCTTGGGGTCTTGAGTTCAAGCCCCATGTTGGGTTACTAAAAAAAATAGTCTTAAAAAAAAATCCCATCTCAAGGCACAGTGAAAGAAGTTAAGATTTTTTTATTTATTTGAGACAGAGAGAATGAGAGAGAGAGAGCACATGAGAGGGGGGAGGGTCAGAGGCAGAAGCAGGCTCCCTGCTGAGCAGGGAGCCCGATGCGGGACTCGATCCCGGGACTCCAGGATCATGACCTGAGCCGAAGGCAGTCGCTTAACCAACTGAGCCACCCAGGCGCCCCACAGTGAAAGAAGTTAGAATGAGGGATTTTAGGTAATCTCAAAATGTGTTTGCATACTGTTTCCTTGGTTTGTCATGATGTTTGTGCTGGGGTGTGGCTAATGCCATGCATTTCTGCAAATGCTTTTTTAAAAGCAATCCCCCCACCCCCACTTTTGTCTTGGTGGATGCAGCCTTTTAGTTGATGTAGTCAGAACACTTTTAGGAGGGGGAAAGGTTGGCAAGTAATTTGCAAATGTTCCAAATATTAGCCTAGATAGCCGTTAAACAGAATCCATTAAGGGGTAATGAGGAACAGCAACAAAAAGTTATGTCTACTATTTCTGAAATGGTTGGTTAACAGTTTGATACAGTTAAATACCGATGTACCCTAGATGACAAATTGGTTTGCCAACATAATTCTATGGTTTGAGCTCATTAACTAACTATTCATGTTAATGAGGTTACATAATAATAACTGGGTCATAATAACTGTCATAATAATTAAAGGGTCATCCAAATCAGGATGCCTTGAAACGAAGGGGTACCAATTCATGATAGTGCTGGGACAGTAAGCATAAACTATGATTATCCTGAGCTGCAAACTTGCCTTATGGTTATCATACTTAACACCATTTGTTCTACTCATCTCATTTAGATACATACAAAAGTTTTTAAGCTTTGTCCATCCCCTCTACCACAGAGGTATCTTAGATTTAAGTCCCTTTCTTTCTGAAATGAAGTCAACATTTGGCAGAACATAAGAAATCAAAGGCAGAGTGAAAGATTTCCTCCTTCCCTCTCTGCCAATTGGGAACTTGAAAAGTCAAGGATAATGGTAGTTGCTGAAAATAGAGCTTGTTGGCATACCAACTAGTCAACCTGACTGATAGTGTCAGAGCCAAGTATGTTGGTTTTATGTATGTCTACCTTGAGCTACATCAGTGTTCAAAAATACTTAGATGTTAGCAGCAGTGTTTGTCCCTAAGCTCAGAACTTTTTTCCCCAAATACGTTTTTACAGTCTCATCCATACCTTGTTAGGACTATTCTGTTTAGAACACTGAATTCTGTTTAGTTTAGAAACATGGCCATGATCCTGGTTTATCTTGTTTGAAATTTACCCTCTTGCCTGCTAATTTACAGGGTGGTTATGAAATTACAGGGTTTAGTAAAGGGCAGAGTATAATACTTGCCAGATAATATTATTTGTTGTGAAAAATACCTTTTTTCCAGTATGAAAGATGAAGTAAATGTTTTGCTGCTGATATACTGTGGTCATATTAGAAGATGACCTACCTTTTTTGAGTTATTCCTAGCAAGCGTGCTCTTGTGGTTTTAGTTTCCAAATTAGATTTGCATAAAGAAAAACTAGTTCTCAAAATAAAATCCTTAATTGTAACTCAGATCTGAAAATTTGCATATCCCGAAAGTGAAGGTGGCTAACTTATTCCCAAGCAATATAATCTATAATTTGGCCATGTTGAGCTGCTATGTAGTTCTTTTGGTATTAATTTCAGGTTAATATTCAGGAGAATATGACTGTCTCCTTGGCAAATATAACACATGTGGATTTGGAATGAAAGGTTCCATAGAATAAAAATATAAAGTAATTCAGGGTTAAAATATTTTCTTTAGCAGTCTCAGATTACTGACTAGGAACATAATGATACTACCTATAACCAGTTTTGTGAATCGTGATTCTAAAGGCTTAGGATAAGCCTTGGGCAGTGAATGGGTTCTAATTAATAGAATGCTACCAATTAATACTACTTAATCCTTGGTGGTTAGTCATTTGAGGTCTTTGGAGGACCTTGGAATGGTTATTGAGAACACCTTTGTGTTGTAGAAATGTGTCCTACTTAAGAATTTGTGTGATTGATTTTGATTAATTGATTTTATAAAAAAGATTTTATTTGAGGGGGAGGGGCAGAGGGACAAATAGACTCCCCACTGAGGGAGGAGCCCGACCCTGAGATCATGACCTGAGCTGGTCAGATGCTTAACTGACTGAGCCACCCAGGCACCCCTTAATTTTTTTTTTTTTTTATTTTGGTAATAGGTTAAATTTTAAGTAGTAAAACTTTATGAAAGTATTACCATGAAAATTTCAAAACATTGTGTGCTCTTTGACTAGAAAATATCACTGACAGTTATGATAACTGTTTTTAGGTTTTCCAAAAGGAATTCATTAATGAAATTTTGACTTCTTTCTCACAACTTTAAAACGGCTGAAAAAAAATTTTTTTTTTTTTTTAAAGATTTTATTTATTTGACAGAGACACAGGGAACACAATCAGAGGGAGTGGGAGAGGGAGAAGCAGGCTTCCCGTGGAACAGGGAGCCCGATGTGGGGCTTGATCTCAGGACCCTGGGATCATGACCTGAGCCGAAGGCAGACGCTTAACGACTGAGCCACCCAGGCACCCTGAAATTTTTTTTTTATTATTTTTTTTATTTTTTTATTTATTCATGAGAGTCAGAGAGAGAGCGAGAGAGGCAGCGGCAGAGGGAGAAGCAGGCTCCCCGCCTAGCAGGGAGCCTGATGCGGGACTCGATCCCAGGATCCTGGCATCATGACCTGAGCCGAAGGCAGACGCTTAACCATCTGAGCCACCCAGGCGTCCCGGCACCCTGAAATTTTGTTGAGGATTTCTTGTCTGTTCAGAGACTTAGGAAAAGTCACATTGGTAATAAATACGAATAAATAGTGTAATCTCTGTCTTAAACTGTATCAGTACAAAGGTTATTTCTGGTCATCTTTTTTTCCCAGATGTATTTTTTTATTTTTATGTATTTTTTATTTTTTTTAAGATTTTATATATTTGACAGAGACACAGAGAGAGAGGGAACACAAGCAGGGGGAGTGGGAGAGGGAGACGCAGGCTCCCTGCCAATCAGGGAGCCCGATGTGGGGTTCGATCCCAGGACTCTGGGATCATGACCTGAGCTGAAGGCAGATGCTTAACCATCTGAGCCACCCAGGCGCCCCAACCCCGATGTATTCTAAAACAAAATTTTAATGTTTCTTGTTTGTGTCTTCTAATTCTATAGGAATTATGAGAAGAAGTTTAGACCTTGAGCTCTTTTTTCCTTTCCCCCCCAATATATCAGTGTCTTAGGTCACTTACCTTGCCAATCTCACTTTCTACCTCTATTTTCTTTGCACCTCATCTTTTTGGTTCTGCCACAGTTAAACATGTTTGGTTGCCTGAGGGAATATCCTCTTAAACTCTAGAAGGAGAAATCTCCTGCTTTAATGGAGGAAGAGGGAATTCCCCACCTCCCCCAATATTGAGACTGATAGGAGAGAGGTACTGTTTTGCAGTCATAATTACAGAATCTGGGTAGGTTATCTTGTTTTCTACCTAACAATCTAATTGGAAGGTCTTTAGAAGGCTTAAACAAAATTTTTTCCCGTTTCTAGGGGAGATAGGAGTTAATTTTACAGTGAGAGGTACTTCTGTTTAGGCTGGTACCAGAAGAAAAGAAATAGTATGTGCCTGAATGTCAAGATTATTGTTTTTTTGAAAAGCCTTAGTATTTAGAGTATTAAAAGTAAGTACCAAAGGCATTTGACAAATACATATTGAGATCCAACTATGTACCAGGCACTGTTCTAGACACTTGGAATTCATCATTAAACAAAATAGACAAAAGGTCTCTTCAAGGAGCTTATATTGTAGTGAATGTATAAATAGTTTTAGAATTATTCTTGTTAGTATGTGTAATTGAGTTAATTTGAATTAGTAACAACAGTGGTGTTGACCATAATGCACTATATATACCTAATGCTGGTCCCTGTCCCATATCACAGACTATAGAAGACTACAAGTGTGCTTTCTTTTCCTTCCTTTTTTTTTTTTTTTTTTTTTTTTAAGTAGGCTCCACGCCCAGCATGGAGCCCAGCATGGGGCTTGAACCTCAAGACCTGAGTGGAGATCAAGAGTTGGATGCTTAACTGACTGAGGCACCCAGGCGCCCCTTAAATGTACTTTTTTTTTTTTTTTTAAGATTTTATTATTTATTTATTTGGGAGAGAGAATGAGACAGAGAGAGAGAGGATCAGAGGGAGAAGCAGACTCCCCGCCGAGCAGGGAGCCCGATGCGGGACTCGATCCAGGGACTCTAGGATCATGACCTGAGCTGAAGGCAGTCGCTTAACCAACTGAGCCACCCAGGCGCCCTTAAATGTACTTTCTTTATTGACTACTATTGTCAAGTGGTGCTAACAAATTGAAAAGCTTTTAAAAAATTTTCATTGACTATATGATTATAAAACTCTATACCATTTATTATTAACAACTGTATGCCAGGTGCTTACCATTTCTCTCAATCCTCAATTAAAAAAACCCTGCAAAGTAGATATACCACCCATTTTACAGGTAAGGATTAAGAACTTTAGGAAAAGGTGACAGGTAATGGGTAACATCACTGGGATGGATCTCTCACTCCCAGGCTGATAAGACTGCCATACTTGTATGTAAACATTAAACTGCTTGAAGCTCTATTTCTGTTCCTTAGATTTTAATTTTATAACTTAAAAGTTGCTTTGAACTTAATGTCTCTCTGTTTAGCATTTTCTTTCATATGAAGGAGACAGAAGGGTATGTAGGTTGAGTATATTTTCCGGTGGAGAGGCAACAAGAGACAGAACAAACACTGGACCAGAAGTCATTAAATTTGGGGGGGGGGGGTCTGTAATGTCCAGACTTGACCTCAATTACTCTCCCTTTAGACATGTTACTTTCAGGGCCTGTTTTTCCCATCTGTATAATAAGAGATTTCTGAAAGTTATTTTATGAATTTGCGGGCTGATTTTTTTTTTTTTCCTACTCCAGCCAACTTAGCTACTGGTTCGTGGAATAGAAAACTCCCATTCTCCAAATTTGCATTTATATTTCTACTTGTGTTGAATGAATTAAAAGGTTGAACTATATGAAATTGCCAGTTTCAGTCATTTTTTTGGTTGAAATGTAGTTAACATATGTATACAGGTATACAGTGTGTAGTGATTCAATAATTCTATACATTGTGCAGTACTCAGCACAATAAGTGTAGTTATTGTCTGTCACCATACCAAGTTATTACAGTATTATTGACTATATTCTCTATGGTGTATGTACTTTTTATCATTGTGACTTATATAACTGGAAGTTTGTACCTCAGGTTCAATCATTTTAAACCTACAAAAATGATCATTTTCTGTGGTACAACCTAAGTTAAGTGGTGGTTGGAAGGTCAGGAGGGTGAGACCTCCATTTCCCAAAAAGGCATTAAGCTTTTAAGGAAGTACCAGGGTAATTGAGGTACTGTACATGAATATTTTCTGAGGTTGATTTTGCTTTTTGTACTTAGCTAATTGATTTTTACCTGTTTTCGTTTTTTAGGTCTGTCTGTTTTTCTGTCACAGGATAATAGATTAAATTTGCTCTGTTTGCAGGTTGTTTTTTTCTTTTCTTTTTTTTTAAAGATTTTATTTATTCATTTGACAGAGATAGATACAGCGAGAGAGGGAACACAAGCAGGGTGAGTGGGAGAGGGGGAAGCAGGCCTCCTGCTGAGGAGGAAGCCTGATGTGGGGCTCGATCCCAGGACCCTGGGATCATGACCTGAGCCGAAGGCAGACGCTTAACGACTGAGCCACCCAGGTGCCCCTCTTTTTTCTTTTTTTTTAAGATTTTATTTATTTGAGAGAGAGGGCATGAGAGGGGGAGGGTCAGAGGGAGAAGCAGACTCCCCACTGAGCAGGGAGCCTGATGTGGGACTTGATCCCGGGACTCTGGGATCATGACCTGAGCTGAAGGCAGATGCTTAACGACTGAGCCACCCAGGCACCCCAAAATGAATCTTTAAAAAAAAAAAAAAGATTTTTGTTTATTTAAATTTCTTTATTTGAGAAAGAGAGCGAGTGCACAAGTGGGGGGGCAGAGGGAGAGTAGCAGATTCCCCTCTAAGCGTGGAGCCTGACTTGGGGATGGATCTCACAACCCTGAGATCATGATCTGAGTGAAAATCAAGAATTGGGTGCTGAACCGACTGAGCCACCGAGGCGCTCATAAAGATTTTATTTTTAAGTAATCTCTGCACCCAAAAAGGGACTAGAACTCACAACCCTGAGATCAAGAGTTGCACACTCACCAGCTGAGCCAGCTAGGCAGCCCAGAATTTATCCTTTTTGGCTAGTTGTCAGAATAAAAAGAATGGAAAAGACCACTGTATTCACTTTTCTTTCCAGAAGAAAATTGGTCTCAGTGATAATATTTCACAGTTGGTAAACTGCAGTTGTAAAAACAAGTTTGGATTTATTAGATTATGCAGTGGTAATATGCTTCCTTAACTGTAACCAGTAGAATCTCATTTGTAAATGTGGAAGTTTCCTTACTATTTATTTATTTATTTAAAAAAGATTTTATTTATTTTGAGGGAGAGTGCACAAGCAGGGGGAGGGGCAAAGGGAGAGGGAGAAGCAGGCTCCCCCACTTGAGCAGGGAGCCCAATGTGGGGCTCCATGCCAGGAGCCTGAGACCATGACCTGAGCCAAAGGCAGATGCTCAACCAGTTGAGCCACCCAGGCTCCCCTCTCTCTTTTTTTAGAGAACTGATACTCTCCCTCTTATCCCTCTCCCATTGTGAGATTCTTTGTTTCTTTCTAGCTTTGAAATCTAAGAAATCCTTGATTTATTTCTCAGCCTTCTAGCTTTTAACATGGCCGTTGAGTATGTTGAAATGTTATTTAATCAAGGAATAGAGAAATTAAAACAATGTTGAGCATAAGAAAATTACCACTGTTCGTAACTTCTTGATATGAGAGTAAAGCTTTATAACGGGCTGTATAGGAAAGAAACTCTGGGTACTTAATGATACAGCAATATGGCCCCCTACTTTTTTTTCTCTTTTGAGTTTTATTTATTTAAGTAATCTCTACACCCAAAGTGGGGCTCGAACTTACGACCCTGAGATCAAGGGTTGCATGCTCTTCCGACTGAGCCAGCTGGGTGCCCCTGGCCATCTACCTTCTCTTTATGTACCTTTTCAATATGTGGCTTTTTTTTTTTTTTTTAAGATTTTATTTATTTATTTGAGAGAGTACAAGCAGGGGGAGTGGCAGGCAGAGGGAGAGGGAGAAGCAGTCTTCCCACTGAGCAGGCAGCCCAATGCGGGGGACTCCATCCCAGGACCCTGAGATCATGACCTGAGCCGAAGGCAGACGTTTAACTGACTGAGCCACCCAGGCGCCCCCAATATGTGACTTTTAAAGCATGTAATTTGGGGGCACTGGGGAATGGCCACAGGGGACCTTGGCTTTTTACTAGACTAGATGCTGTTAAGTCAGTTTTTCCTCTTAACAATTAACAGATAATATACCATTAACATCGTTCTTTATGCCTTCATCTTTTATTCATCTTTGCAGCAGCTTGCTTAGGACTTTCTTGACTTGAGGTTTCCTCATTTCAGAGTGCTATTTGCCAACATTTCTTTTTTTTTTTTTTTAAGATTTTATTTATTTATTTGACAGTGAGAGCAGGAACACAAGCAGGGGGAGTGGGAGAGGGAGAAGCAGGCTTCCCGCTGAGCAGGGAGCCCGATGTGGGACTCGATCCCAGCTCCCTGGGATCACGACCTGAGCCGAAGGCAAGACGCTTAATGACTGAGCCACCCAGGCGCCGTTTGCCAACATTTCTTTAGTCATTTTGTCTTTACCTTTAATTCTTGTCTATCAGACTGCAATAATATTGTTTACCACTTTTTCCTCCACTTTAAAAAGCTGAAAGTTTTGGAACACTAGTATATGTATAGTAGTCTATTTTATTTTAGTTTTGTATGGCTTTGAAGATCATTAGATTAAGAGAATGTTTGCTTTATGCCTATTTTAGGGACCAGTCTAAAGTCTTTAGGTCAAGTCTTTAGGTCAAGTCTAGATCAAGTAGATTTATTTCACTAATCAAGATGTTAAGATTTAAAGAATCAAAATTACTTTTTTCTCTTATTTTTATTTTTATTTTTTTTAAGATTTTATTTATTTATTTGAGAGAGAGAATGAGAGAGAGAGTAGGAGAGGGGGGAGGGTCAGAGGACGAAGCAGACTCCCTGCCGAGCAGGGAGCCCGATGCGGGACTCGATCCAGGGACTCCGGGATCATGACCTGAGCCGAAGGCAGTCGCTTAACCAACTGAGCCACCCAGGCGCCCCTTATCTTATTTTTATTTGACTTTGGGTTTTTAAGCTTAAAAATCTGGAACTGATTTTTTAAGTTTACTGACACTTGTGAAGCAGAGGAATTTAGGAGGACAGTCATTACTAAAAATAGTAGCCGGCTAAATTGCTTTAAAATTAACTTGAGCAACTGAGATATTTTCCAGCTGAAGTATCTGTTCAGTGTATTTTCTGTATTTTTTTTTCAGTTTTGATATATTTTTATATTTATGGAAAATTTGAAAAATCAAAGGTAGGAAGAAAACTTGTATGAACTGGTGTTTTCTGTGCAGTAGTTTTTTTTTCTTTTTTAAAGATTTTATTTTACAGAGAGAGACACAGCGAGAGAGGGAACACAGGCAGGGGGAGTGGGAGAGGGAGAAGCATGCTTCCGGCTGAGCAGGGAGCCTGATTCGGGGCTCGATCCCAGGACCCCAGGATCATGACCTGAGCCCGAAGGCAGATACTTAACGACTGAGCCACCCAGGCGCCCATGTGCAGTAGTTTCTTGTTCTGCTGTTTCATTGTGGGGTTTTTTGTTTGATTGTTTTTTATATATCTCTATATCCGGTTTTACTTAATTTTGCACTTTTTTTTTTTTTTTAGACCTGAAAATATTTATTTAAAATAAGCTCTGTGCCCAATGTGGGGCTTGACTTCACAACCCTGAGATCAAGAGTTGCATGCTTATGCTCCACCAACTGAGCCAGCCAGGTGCCACTGGTTTTACTTAATTTTTTTTTAAATAAGGAGTTACTGTTCATATATTAGCAATAAGTATTTTATTTTTTATTTTTATTTATTTATTTGACACGGAGAGATTCTGAGGAGTGGAATTTACTGGTGAAAGTAAATAAATGTAAACTTTTGGCTTCTTTGCTCTTATTGTTCTCTGAAAGGATTTTTTTTTAAGTACCACCAATTTATAAATGTGCAGTGCATAATTTTTCACCACAAAACTTCATATATTTAAGTATTTTAAATGTTACTTAAAATGTGAAATGCAAACTTTTGATTTTTGAATTACAAAAATGTAAAATAAAATGTAAGAAAGTTAAATTGTATAGTCCCACGAAATAAATACTGATAGCTACTCTGCCCTGCCAGTAGTTACTATTGTTATTGTTAATGGTTTGAATATTCTTTGAGAACTTCATTTTGCTCAAGTGCCAGTGCATGTATAAATGCAGAAACATAGATCATTTTATAGACACCAACATGCTGTTGATTTAGCATGCATTATTATTTTAAATTATTATTTTAAATAACACCAATAAAGAAAAGTGCTGCCAATCGCACCATTGACACATCACTAAGAAAAATCTGGATTTCGTTGATGTTACTGTGAAAATGTTTCCTAAAATAGCCGATGTATAATCTGCATTATATTTTTTATATTTTTTTTGTGGAAACATAACATTATTTAGCAGCATGCCTTTTTTTCTCAACCAAACATTGTGAATATTAAAAAATACTTCGGGGCAACTGGGTGGCTCATTTGGTTAAGCAGCCGACTCTTGATTTTGGCTCAAGCCATGATCTCAGGGTTGTGAGATCCACCCTCGGCATGGGGTCTGCTTAAGATTCTCTCTGCCCCTCCGCCCTCTAAAAAAAAAACTTTAAAAACAAATTGGATGGTTTTAGCCAGACTAACATGAAAACTTAACAAATGGTGTGTTGATATAGGTCAGTCTAATCTCTAAAACAGAAAAACTTCTTAAGGAATTTTAGTGTACAGCCAGGGTTGAGAACCACTGGAATCCGTCATTGTTTCTCATATGCCTCACTGAGTGTGCTTATTAAAAATTTAAGCGTTTGGTCCATATCTAAATTTAATTCATGTCTCTGGGTATACGGCTGGGTTTGACTAGATGACCTTGTAATGTTCCCTTCTGCGGGCTGTCTCAGCTGTTTTTTCAGCAGTTAAGTAATTGCCAGGGATTGAGTTTTAGAATATTGGAAGCTGTGTGTAGAATATTGGAAGCTGCATAGCTTTTGTTTAAGTTTTGTCTGTTAAACTTTTAACAGATGATGGTTAATGGTTATGGATATAGTTGCCCAAGTGCGGTATTACAGGGTTAGTTACTGCCTTGCAAATGATGGAATATTTAACATAACTTTAACTTTACTTTATTTTTAAAAATTTATTTATTTATTTTTAAAGTAGGCTCCACCCCCAGTGTGGGGTTTGAACTCACAACCTTGAGATTGAGAGTTGGGTGCTCTACTGACTGAGCCAGTTAGGCACTCCATATAAATTAAGGTTTAAATTTAGCTATAAATGCTTATCAAATTTAACCTGACTTAAATATTATTTATCTTGTTTTGGGGTTGCACTGCACGCCTTATGGTCTAATGTTTCTTCCCTTCATTTACTGTAGCTTGTTGATTTCTGTCATTTTCCCCTGTATTGGCTTCTGTATTTTTCTTTTAAAGATTTTATTTATTTTAGGGAGAGAAGAGTTGGCGCGTGTGCGCACAAGCTAGGGGAGGAGCAGAGGGAGAGGAACAGACTCCTTGCTGAGTGCAGAGCCAGATGTGGGACTCGATCCTGTGACCCTGAGATCATGACCTGAGCCGAATTCAAAAGTCGGGTGCTCAACCGACTGAGCCAACAAAGTATCCCCATTCTTGGGGCTTTTTTTTTTTTTTTAAAGATTTTATTTATTTATTAGAGAGAATGAAAGAGCGCATGAGAGGGAAGCGGGTCAGAGGGAGAAGCAGACCCCCCGCCGAGCAGGGAGCCCGATGTGGGACTCGATCCTGGGACTCCAGGACCATGAACTGAGCTGAAGATAGTCGCTCAACCAACTGAGCCACCCAGGCGCCCTTCTTGGGGCTTTTTAATGAATAGATATTTCTTTAGTGAGTTTTGGGAATGAGTTTCCCCTTATGAGTGATAAAAGAATTTATCATTATACCTAATATAGAAGAGCTTACAGTCTAGTTTAAGGAAAATTGTGTCTAAAAAAAAGAATGAGGGACAACTGGGTGGCTCAGTTGGTTAAGCGTCTGCCTTTGGCTCAGATCATGATTGTAGGGTCCTGGGGTGAAGCCCCGCGTGGGGCTGCCTGCTTGGTGGGGAGTCTGCTTCTCCCTCTGTCTTGTGTTCTATCTCTTAAATAAATAAATAAAATCTTAAGAAAAATAAAAACTGATTATTGCTAACTTCTGTGATAACAGGAAATTCAGAAAAGGGGAACTGAAGGCATTATGGGCTGTGGTTATCAGGGAAACTTGAGTAATAGAACCGAATAGAATGAATTCATTGGGGTGGGTAAGATTTGGGTGGTGGGAGGAGGAGGTTCTTTCAGATACATCATCAAAAGTACAGTATTGGAATTAAGCACATGAGGCTTAAGAATGGAGTATCTAGGCTAGAAAGAAGAAGTGGAGTCAGATTATGCAATAGGTTGTATTTATTAGGCTTAGATTCTAAACTCTGTGTTCTTTATTTAGCTCATTAGTACATGAAGCACATTGTTAACATTTCTCTAAAGGGCTTACGTCCTCCTGGATTCCTCCCTCCCCCTTTTTGTAAATCTTGGAAGACAGGCAAGCAAAGAAAAGCATTTTAACATATTGAGTTCTGTTATGTGCCACAGAATTTGCCTATGCACTCTTAAGTCTCAGAACCCAGTGAGAGATGGGTATCTCTCAAGTTGTAGGTGAGGAAACAGGAAACCGTCTCATAGAGGTTATGTAACATAGGTCAAATAACATGTATGTAAATACTTAAGCCAGAATGAAAGTCTCATCTAAATCTTTCTGGCTATAAAGGTGGTGTTTTCCTAGCATTGCTGTGTTTCTCACAGTGTGTGTGTCTTTTGGTCCACCTAATAAGAGTACAAGTGATAAGTATATATGACCAGAACAAATAAAATCTTTAAAAAAAAAACAAACAGTGAAGTGTTACTAGAATAGGACGTCTTTAAAGAGGGTTCCCTGTCCTCCTGTTTTCTGTTTCAAAAATCCTTTTTCATTGTACTCAACACAAGTGTACTTCTTTCTTTCTTTTTAGAGATTTTATTTATTTTAGGGGGAGCACGTGTGCCTGTGGAGGGGAGAGGAAGAGAGAAACCCAAGCAGACTATAAGCTGAGCACAGAGCCCGACGTGGGGCTTGATCCCATGAACCCGAGCCGAAAGGGTCAGATGCCTAACCGACTGGGCCCCCCGGCGCCCCCCACAAATTGTACTTCTAAATCAATTTGTAATCCTGTCCACTTTAAGCCATTTAAACATTTGCTTAGCGGGGAACCTGCGTGGTTCAGTCGGTTGGTTGTCTGCCTTGGCTCAGGTCACGATCCCAGGGGCTTGGGATCGAGCTCCACGTGGGGCTCCCTGCTCAGCGGGGAGCCTGCTTCTCCTTCTCCCTCTGCCTGCAGCTTCCCCTGCTTGTGCTCGCTTGCTCTCTCAAATAAAATGGTATCTTTTAAAAAAGATTGGCTTAAAGAAAAATCCCAGGAGCAGTGTACAAATCTTGCCAAATTGTTACTTCAAAGCCAAATTGTTTACTTCAAATTATTCCTTCCTTTATAACTCTTCTTCGTCTTCCCTTTTTTTTTTTTTTTAAAGATTTTATTTATTTATTTGACAGAGAGAGACACAGCGAGAGAGGGAACACAAGCAGGGGAGGGAGAAGCAGGCTCCCCGCAGAGCAGGGAGCCCGATGTGGGACTCGATCCCAGGACCCTGGGATCATGACCTGAGCTGAAGGCAGTCGCTTAACCAACTGAGCCACCCAGGCGCCCCCCCCCCCCCTTTTAAGGTAATTTTTACATCCAGTGTGGGGCTCGAACTTGTGAACCTAAGATCAGGTGTCCTTTGCTCTACTGACTAAGCCACCCATGCACACCTTTATAATTCTTAACTGACTCTTAGGATACATGTCCTGGGGCACCTGGCTTACTCAGTTGGTAGAGCACGTGACTCTTGATCTCAGGTTGGGGATAGAGCCTACTTAAAATACATACATATATATATCCTAATATTTTTCGGGGTTTTAACTAAACGTAGTGATCTTTACCATATTACAATAGCATTTTATCTTCCTAGGAAAATATAAGTGATACAAGACTCCTAAATCTCACCTCAGGTTTTTATTGTAACCTTAGATCCTTTCTACATTATTTGCTATTGGAATTAAAGTAGTTAAGATTTTTTTTAGGGGTGCCTGGGTGGCCCTGTCTGTTGGGCGACCAACTCTTGATTTCATCTGGGGTCCTGGGATCAAGCCCTGCGTTGGACTTTGTGCTCAGTGGGGAGTCTGCTTGAGAATTCTCTCTTCCCCTCTCCCTCTGTACCCTTCACACCCATGCTTGCTGTCTCTCAAATCCTTTTTAAAAAAAAAAAGTGTTTTTTTTATAGATTATAGTTTTGTTTTTTTTTTTAAGATTTTATTTATTTATTTATTTGACAGCGATAGAGACAGTGAGAGAGGGAACACAAGCAGGGGGAGTGGGAGAGGGAGAAGCAGGCTTCCCGCCGAGCAGGGAGCCCGATGCGGGGCTCGATCCCAGGACCCTGGGATCACGACCTGAGCCGAAGGCAGACGCTTAACGACTGAGCCACCCAGGCGCCCCTAGATTATAGTTTTGAGTAATGTAAAATCTGTGTTTTAGCATCCCATAGAGCTCTTAAGTGATTTGGAAGCACACTCTTACCAATGCAAATAGCCTTTAAAGTGATGGTACCACAACCTTTGAGTACACCTAAGCAGATGAATTATTTATTTATTAAAGATTTATTTAAGAGAGATTGAGAGTGTGAGCAGGGGGAGGGACGGGCAGAGGAAGAGGGGGAGAGAGAATCCCAAGCAGCCTCCCCGCTGAGCACGGAGCCTAACTTGGGGCTCAGTCTCATGACCCTGAGATCACGACCTGAGCCAAAACCAAGAGTGAGATGCTTAACCTGGGGTGCCTAGGTGGTTCAGTCAGTTAAGCATCTGACTCTTGGATCAGCTCAGATCTTGATCTTAGGCTTGTGAGTTCGAACCTTGGTGGAGCCTACGTTAAAGAAAAAAATGCCCTCACTGGTTTCATGAGACCAGAAATATCCAAGTGAAAACTGCTTCTCATTTCCTGTTACTATTTCCTTTTTAAGTAAAGATTCATATGGTAAGTCCCTCTTACAGTATGTTGGAAAATTTCCCCCCAATAAACTTGCATACTTCTTTTTTTATAAATAACAATAAAAACAGTTTAACTTCAGACATTTTTTTTTTAAAGATTCATTTTTTTTAGAGAGCGAGCACAGGCAGGGGGAGGGAAGGGCAGAGGGACAAACAGATTCCCCACTGAGCAGAGAACAGGATATGGGGCTCGAACTCAGGACCCCGAGATCATGAACAAAAGTAGATACTTAATTGACTAAGCTACCCAGCCACCCCATAACTTCGGACATTTTAAGTTGTTGCTTTAATTGCTGTTAAGCATAGACAAAATTTGTGGTCTTATTAATTGTTCATAATTCTTAAGTGTATCTCAATGTCTGACTTGACAGCTTTTTTTTTTAAAATTTTTTTTTTTTTTTTAATTCATGTGACAGAGAGAGGAGAGAGGGAATATGAGCAGGGGAGAGAGGCGGAGGGAGAGGGAGAAGCAGACTCCTCGCTGAGCCAGGAGCCTGGTACGGGGCTCGATCCCAGGACCCTGAGACCATGCCCTGAGCTGAAGGCAGACGCCTAACCATCTGAGCCACCCAGGTGCCTCAGCTTTTTTTTTTTTTTTTTTTAAAGATTTTATTTATTTGAGAGAGAGAATGAGAGAGAGCGAGCACATGAGGGGGGAGGGTCAGAGGGCGAAGCAGACTCCCTGCTGAGCAGGGAGCCCGATGCGGGACTCGATCCAGGGACTCCAGGATCATGACCTGAGCCGAAGGCAGTTGCTTAACCAACTGAGCCACCCAGGCGCCCCCTTTTTTTTTTTTTTTTTAAAGATTTCTTTATTTGAGAGAGTGCAAGTGAGCATGAGCGGGAGGGGCAGAGGGAGAGGGAGAGAGAATCTCAAATGGACTCCACACTGAACACAGAGCCCCCAACTTAGGGCTCCATCTCACAACCCAACGATCACTACCTGAGCTGAAACCCAAGAGTCTGCTGCTAAACCGGCTGTGCCACCCAGGCGCCCTGACTTGACGGCCTTTTTTATTTTAGTGTGGTTTCATTGGCTTTTCTTTTTCTTTTGACACACCGTAGTGCTCCCTCCCCTCTTTTCCCAACTTCTGTACTTAGGTGGAAGGGCCATGTGAGCTGTTCTCATCAGTGAAACTTGAGCAGAACTTATGTAATTGTAGAGGCAGTGAAAACCCCTTTCCTGATTATTTTGTTTTTCCCTCTTCTGCTTTGACCAGGAATCCTCAACTTCCAAAAGGGATAGGTCCTCATTTAAGAAACCTTTGTTGTGTGAAGTCTCTGAAATTTGGGGAGTAATTTGGTTCCCAAGCATTCCTATCCTATCCTTTCAGAATACAGAATTACCAGTCACAATTTAGGGTTATATGCTCCCCCTGCCCCCGGGGTTTATCAATTTTTCAGAAAAGGTTTAAAACATGTTTACAGTCTGTTTTGTGTTTTCAATTTTGAGATGCTAAGTAGATTATATCCAGTCTACTTTGCTTTCCAGAGATCTTAGGGGATTGTTTAAAATTATGTGCTAGCTTTGGGGCGCCTGGGTGGCTCAGTCGTTAAGCATGTGCCTTTGGCTCAGGTCACGATGCCAGGGTCCTGGGATCGAGCCCCGCATCGGGCTCCTGCTTCTCCCTCTCTCACTCCCACTGCTTGTGTTCCCTTTCTCGCTGTGTCTCTCTCTGTCAAATAAATAAAATCTAAAAAAAAAAAGTTCTATGCATCCTTTTAAAAAAATAAAATTATGTGCTAGCTTCTTTGAAGATGAAAATTGTCCTTTGACTGTTAGCTTGAATACGTGCATGCCATATGAAGGACACTTCACTTCCATGGCTACCTCAGAACATGAATGAATCGTAAAGGGGAATGACACTTAACTTCTCTGTGTAGACTAATTCTCTGGTGGAGTTCCTTCTTTTTATTCCTTAATTTCTAAACTGCGTCTCTTAGAACTACGTACTGATATTTTAAAGGAGACATTCATCACATTAAAGTTCCGGCCAGCCAGAGCTCTTTTATCTTTAGGTTTTTTCGTTCTCCATTTGGCCCTCAATCTAGCACTTCTCCCAATTTATTTCTGGCACAGGTCTGGGTTTATGTTTTTTATTCATTTGGGACTCCCCCACCCCTCCACCCCCCATGCAGACATCAGGTTTTCCTTTGCTGCTGTACTTACTCCCTTTTTAGCCCAGAAGACACAAATATTTTTTCTACATATGGTGTAAGAGACATTCATCTTTTTTTTTTTTTTATAAGATTTTATTTATTTATTTGATAGAGACACAGCGAGAGAGGGAACACAAGCGGGGAGGGGGAGAGGGAGAAGCAGGCTTCCCGCGGAGCAGGGAGCCCGATGCAGGGCTCCATCCTAGGACTCTGGGATCATGACCTGAGCCAAAGGCAGACGCTTAACGACTGAGCCACCCAGGCGCCCCTCAGGAGACATTCATCTTAATGCAGGGATCTCTGCTCTCATTGTTAACAGTATCTCTGATAATCATAAGATGGGAACATTGCTAAATTTAAGCTATTGACACTCCTTCTAAGTTCACCTCTTTTTTATCATCAAAGGATAAAATACCTTTTTGCAGCAGCTGGGAAAATGCTGGAAGATGTTTTTTCTCTTCCTTCTTGCTGTTCTGTTCTAGTGCAGATTTCTGTGATGGTAAGTCTCTATTGTATTTGTCCTTGTTTTTAGATTTTTAGTTATTTGTGAAGTATCTGTGTGGTAATTAATAGTCCTCATGTGATAAAGGAAAACTCAAGATGGTGTCATTTTATTGGGATGTATAGGTCTTAGACTGCCACTTATAATTGTACAGTAGATTCTCCTTTTTTTGGTAGAAGTATTCTTCATAGAAATTTTATCTCGGGGTAAAGACTTCTCTATTGGTATATGCATATAAAATATATTCTGGTATATCTCAAACAATTTCAAACAGCCAGGCCTGAGAACTAATAATTAGTCTAGAGAGATTTTTACTCAGGTGATTTTTATAATTATACCAAGGTGAATTGTACAGTTTTACAATTTACAGAGGTATCTTGCTTTTTTCTTGACCCCCGCCCTCCATGATAGTTCTGCGTCATCCCTAAGATTGCTTTGCATTCTTTCCATTTGACATAGTGATTTGGGAAACTTGCCTTCATGCAAGCCAGTCTTTGGAGGAGTTTCTTTTCAACAGTCTCCAGTCAACTGAAGATTCCACTGTCGTCATCATCATGTTGTCATCCAAGTTACTTTTCACCGAAAAGGGGACTAGAGTTTGGAACATAGCTACTTAATTAATTCATCTTAGTTTATTTTTTTAATTGTGTTAAAATACACAACAAAATTTAACCATTTTTACTTTTTTTAAAGGTCTTTATTTCCCTTAAAGATATTTTAGAGAGTGAGCGAGCAGGGGAGAAGGGCAGAGGGAGAGAGAGAATCCCAAGCAGACTCCCTGCAGGGTGTATAGCCTGATGAGGGCCTTGATCCCAGGACCCCAAAATAATGCCCTGAGCTGAAACTAGGAGTCAGTTGGCTTAACCAACTGAGCAATAAAGCCCCCCCAAGATTTTATTTGAGAGAAAGTGAACACGCACTTGCTGGGGGAGGAAGGGCAGATAGGGAGAGAGAGAATCCCAAACAGACTTCATGCCAAGCGCAGAGTCGATGTGGGGCTCGATCCCAGGACCCTAAGATCATGACCCGAGCCAAAATCAAAGAGTCTGATGATGAAGCGACTGAGCCACCCAGGCGTCTCTGTCTTAACTTTTTTTTTTAAGATTTTATTTATTTATTTGACAGAGAGAGACACAGCGAGAGAGGGAACACAAGCAGAGGGAGTGGGAGAGGGAGAAGCAGGCTTCCCACTGAGCAGGGAGCCCGATGCGGGGCTCGATCCCAGGATCTTGGGATCATGACCTGAGCCGAAGGCAGACGCTCAACGACTGAGCCACCCAGGCGCCCTATCTCTGACTTATTTTGCTTGGCATAATATTCTCTAGCTCCATCTATGTTGGAAATAGCAAGATTTCATTCTTTTTTATGGCTGAGTATTATTTCATTGTGTATATATACCACATCTTATCATTCATCAGTTGATGGACACGGGCTTTTTCCATGATTTGGCTGTTGTAAATAATGCTGCTATAAACATCGGGGTGCAGGTATCCCTTTGAATTGCTATTTTTGTATTCTTTGGTTAAATACCTAGTAGTGTGATTGGTGGATTGGAGTTCTATTTTTAAAACTATTTTTAGAACTTTTTTTTTTTTTGAGAGAGAGAGAGATCATGAGTGAGAGTACAAGCAGGGGGAACAGCAGAGGGAGAAGCAGACTACCCACTGAGCAGGGAGCCCAAGTGGGGCTCTATCTCAGGACCCTGAGATCATGACCTGAGCTGAAGGTAGCTGCTTAACCAACTGAGGCACCCAGGCACCCCTATTTTTAACTCTTTTTGAGGAACCTCCATACTTTTCCACAGTGGCCACACTAGTTTGCGTTCTTAGTCTTTTAAATAGAAAAGGAAAGAGCTAGGATTTTTCCTTCACTCCCTTGGTCTAAATGAACCCTAGAGGTTTTTGATTGGGAAAAGTGGCATTTTTTAATCCTCTGCTATAGATTGCTTTGATGGGCCTATTTCCCACCCACCCCCCATTTTTACACCAACCAGTCACTTTTCTGCATAAAAGACAAAGTACAGCCCTACTACTTCTGCCTGCCTTTTCTTGATAATCTATAGCAGAGGAATTGGTAAGGCTTCTAGCCCAGGTTCTCAGAATATCCCCAAATGCTTTGACTCTTGTAAAATTTTTTTTTTTTTAAGATTTTATTTATTTATTTGAGAGAGAGAGAATGAGAGAGAGAGCATGAGATGGGGGAGGGTCAGAGGGAGAAGCAGACTCCCCGCTGAGCAGGGAGCCCGATGCGGGACTCGATCCAGGGACTCCAGGATCATGACCTGAGCCGAAGGCAGTCACTTAACCAACTGAGCCACCCAGGCGCCCTTGACTCTTGTAAATTATGAAATGGTGGTAAAATCTTTAGTCCTTTGGTGTATAGGTAGGATTCAAGGTCAGATCCCTGTAGATACTTAAGTCTTGTTAATTATTATTGTTGTTTTTACAGAGCTGGTGGGGGAGAGGGAGGAGAAAGAGAATCTCAGCCTCAGTGCCCAGGGCTCCATCCCACAATGCTGAGACCATGACCTGATCCAAAATCAAGTCAGATGGTTAACTGACTGAGCCACCCAGGCGCCTTGTTAATTGGGAATATTATTTGAATGTATAGGCACTTGACCAAAGTGTGCTAACGTAGGACACTATATTAAATTCCCCTTTATATATTTAAAGAACAGACGTCAGACCTTCAGGATGATACTTTGGGTCTCAGAGGACTTCCTCAGGGACAAATACAACTAAATTTTCTGCTAAATAATACTAAGTGCGGGAAATGGGGCACCTGGGTGGCTCAGTCGTTAAGTGTCTGCCTTCGGCTTGGGTCATGATCCCAGGGTTCTGGGATCAAGTCCCGCATAGGGCTCCCTGCTTGGCGGGGAGCCTGCTTTTCCCTCTCCCACTCCTCCTGCTTGTGTTCCTGCTCTCGCTATCTCTCTCTCTGTCAGATAAATAAAATCTTAAAAAAAATACTAGGTACGGGAAAAAATGGCTATTGAAACTGCTGAGAAAGGACTTTAGACTCTCTGGTCCTACCTAAAGAGGGAATCCTTAAAGATTCATTTACCTCTGACCTATTCAGTCAGGGCCACCAGAATATATTTGTCATTCTTTTTATTTAACATACTTTGTCTTACCATTTTTATTCTTTCATCAAATGTTCGTGTGTCTTTTGTGGCATTAGATAACGGTGCTCTTCTGGGAATATACAGATGAAGACGCAGTTTATGCCCTTTTAAGAAGGTGATTAATTTTTCTTAGGAAGGTAATATTTGATGGGAGAAAAACACCGATCCTCAGTACAGAGAAATACGAACATGGATTGAAAAGTACAGGAAGGCTTTACAGAAAAGATGTTTGAGTGGTTTTTTTTTTTAAAGATTTATTTATTTGAGAGAGCGAGAATGAGAGAGAGAGTACATGAGAGGGGGGAGGGTTAGAGGGAGAAGCAGGCTCCTCACCGAGCACGGAGCCCGATGCGGGACTCAATCCAGGGACTCCAGGATCATAACCTGAGCCGAAGGCAGTCGCTTAACCGACTGAGCCACCCAGGCGCCCAAAGATGTTTGAGTTTTATTCAGAGGGATGAATAGTTTCCCAGGCAGAGGAAGGGTCATTGGCCAACTGATTGACCTTTACATAAAGCAAACTAAAGATCTCTCCAGAACTTTGAGTGATAGAACCTTTTTAAGGCCATGTCTGATGTTCTGGCCCTTTTCTTCTCTTGGGGTGATTACTTTCAGTGTTCTAGGACTTAAGAATTTGTTTCTTTGAGCACTTGGAAAGTTAGTTGAATGTAGTGGTTAAGAGTTCAGGCATTTAAGTTAGATTGTCTGGGTTCGAATTCTGGTTTTACCACTTAACTAGCTATGTGGCTTGACAAGGCAAGTTATTCAGGTTTAAATTTTTTTTGTCTTTGAAGTCAGGATTATGTTTTGTAACAGCTGGCAATGTTTTATCTATGTTGGGAGTGATTACGGTTACAACCCTGGATGCTTCTTGAGTACAAGGTACATTAATTCTGTCAGCCAGTACAGTGCCTGCTTCTTTTCCCATGACTGATTCTGAACAGTTTGCTTCCATCCTGACCCTGGGTCTCATTAGGAACTGTAGAATTAGGCTTTGTGGTAACTTGTAGTCAGTCTAATAGGTGGAAACACACCCCCTTGCAGATTTGTACTTTATAAGATTATAAGACTCTTGAATCTCAACAGAGACTTGCTTTACCAGCTGTCAGGGACAGTCTTGGGACAATGGTGTTTACTGGGATGTTGATGTAGAAATACTATTGGCATGGGAGTATCTGTCCTACTAGGCATTGACATTAAGGTTTTTGGAGATAATTATTCTGGAGGGTTAACTTGGTGGAAAAAGATGTGTTTTAAATGGGAACAGACCACGTTTTAATGTATTAAGCTTGTGTCTCTTGTCATTGCAAGCATTTATTGCATCTGTTCTTAGAAAATCAGAGGATCCTGGGGCGCCTGGATGGGTGGCTCAGTTGGTTGAGCATCCCGACTCTTGGTTTTGGCTCAGGTCAGATCTCAGGGTCCTGAGATGGAGCCCCATGGCGGGCACCTCGCTCAGTGGGGAGTCTGCTTGAGATCCTCTTCCTCTGCCCCTCCCCCTGCTTGCATGTGTGCTCCCTCTCTCTAAAAAATAAATCTTAATAAAAGCAAAGGAAAGGATCCTGTCAATCATACTTTTAATGGAAAAAAAAGAGCAAGATCCCTATTCAGATGAATTCAAATAAATATTCAAATTTAAGGTAATATGATTAAATCACAGTACAGCTCTGGAGTCAGATTGTCTGGGTTTGTAATCTACTGAATTTGTGATTTTGAACAAGTTTAACCTCCATATTTTTCAGTTTCCTCATAAAATGGGGATAATACTGCTACCTACTTCAAAGGTTTATTGAGAAGATTAAATGTGTTAATTCATGCAAAGTATTTGGAACAGTGCCTGGCATGATGTTTTATTTGTGAATGAGTTTATTGAATGAATATATTTACACAAACACTTCAAAGAGCAAAACCAAGAACCAAAGCTAAATTAAGGTCAGGATGAAAAATAATGGGACTCTCCTTCTGGCAGGATAGTCCAGTAATGAATAGAGGCAAGCTCGTTTAATGTAATGGATGTCTAACTAGGCTGTTACACAGTAAAGGGGAAATGACCTGGAACCAAACAGGCTTATTAGTATGTTTGATTAAGATGCCTTTTCAGTTGGGGCGCCTGGGTGGCTCAGTTGGTTGGGCGACTGCCTTCGGCTCGGGTCATGATCCCGGAGTCCTGGGATCGAGCCCCTCATCGGGCTCCTGGCTCAGCGGAGAGCCTGCTTCTCCCTCTGACCCTCTCCCTTCTCATGCTGTTTCTCTCTCCCTCCCTCTCTAATAAAAAAAAAAAAAAAAAAAAAAAAGATGCCTTTTCAGTTGTGGATATTACAAATTTCAGAGTTTTTGTAACTGGTGATTTTCATTCAGGTACCCATTGTCCCCAAACTAATTGGAAGTCCCCAAAATTTTATTGCCCAGACATTATGTACCAAACTGCCTGTGCATCCACATGTTGTAGTCATTGACTCTCCATTCGCTAGTTCATTAGTTATGATCATACCTGTTGCAAACAGATTTGACAGCCATCCTCCATCCCAGAAATGCTTAGATCACATTGATAAAATAGTTGTTGCAAAGAAGATTTTATGAGGGGTGCCTGGATGGTTCAGTCAGTTAAGTGTCTGCCTTTGGCTCGGGTCATGATCCCAGGGTCCTGGGATTGAGCCCTGCATTGGGCTTCTTACTCAGCGGGGAGCCTGCTTCTCCCTCTGCCTGCTGCTCCCCCTGCTTGTGCTCGCTCTCTCTGTGTCAAATAAATAAATAAAATCTTTAAGAAAAGATTTTATGAAATACTAGTTATGTTGAGAATTTTATGTGAATATAATTGTGTTAATTCTCTGCTGATGGTGGTTTTGAGGGTATGCCCAGTTTTGGGTAAATCTGAGCTTTCACATAAAGTTTTGGGATACATTATAGTTAGGATCATGTTTCTGTTGCTGATGTTAAAAGGGTAAGGATGACACCAAGGTTCTCCTGAGAGCTTCATTATAGACATAATTTGTGCAAATTGGTACAAAGCATTGGTATAGAACTCCTAGGGGCTAGTAGGAAGTGCTTTCCTTTTCTGACTAATGCTACTACTCTCTCCCTTAATCATCTACTACCTTCAGGAATGGAGAAATTCCTGAAGATGCGGGGCTAAGAGGAGTAGTTAGGAAGGCAGCTATGCTCACCACTATACCACCAACGCTAGCAGTAGTTAGAGTTTTAAAAGTTAAAGTAAATAACTCCTGGAGTGCCTGGATGGCTCAGTTGGTTAAGCATCAGACTCTTGATTTTGACTCGGGTCATGATCTTGGGGTCATGAGATAGAGTCTTACGTCAGGTTCCATGCTGGGAGTGGAGTGGAGCCTGCATAAGATTCTCGCTCCCCACCCCCTGCACTCCCCTTCATAAATTAATTAATAAACAGAGGTAAATAACTTCTACAACTCAGTAATAAAAATGCAAATAAGCCAGTTAAAAGGTTGGCAAACCAGGGTGCCTGGGTGGCTCAGTTGGTTGAGTGTGTGACTCTTGGTTTTGGTTCAGGTCATGATCTCAGGGTCCTGGGATCCTCCCACATCCAGCTCCCTGGGGAGTCTGCTTGTGATTCTCTCCCTCTGCCCCTCCCCCCCCTTGTGTGCACACCCGCTCTCTCAAATAATTAAATTTAAAAAGGCAAAACATCTGAATATTTTCCAAAGAACACACAAATGGCCAATACACACATGAAAAGATGCTCAACATCATTAGCCATCGAAGAAATAAAAATCATGATCTATACAACTTTACTCGCACTAAGGTGATTTTTTTTTTTTTAAAGATTTTATTTAGGGGCGCCCGGGTGGCTCAGTCATTAGGTGTCTGCCTTCGGCTCAGGTCATGATCCCAGGGTCCTGGGATCTAGCCCCGCATTGGGCTCCCTGCTCCGCGGGAAGCCTGTTCTCCCTCTCCCACTCCTCCTGCTTGTGTTCCCTCTCTCACTGTCTCTCTCTTTGTCAAAAAAATAAAATCTTAAAAAAAAAATAAAGATTTTATTTATTTATTTGAGAGAGCGTGAGAGAGCACAAGTAGTGGGAGCCAGCAGAGGGAGAGGGAAAAGCAGGCTCCCTGCTGAGCAGGGACCCAGTGCGGGGCTTGATCCCAGGATCCTGAGATCATGACCTCAGCCCAAGGCCTACATTTAACCCACTGAGCCACCCAGGCGTGCCACCCCCCCCTTCTAAGAAACTAGCAAATACTGGTGAGAGTATGGGGAAATTAGAATCTCTCTATATTGTTGGTAGGAATGTTGGGGGGATGGGTTAGCCTGGTGATGGGTAGGGCACATTCTGCATGGAACACTGGGTGTTACACGCAAACAATGAATCATGGAATGCTACATCAAAAACTAAGGATGTAATGTATGGTGATTAACATAAGGTAATAAAAAAAAAGTTATTATGCCTGCAGTTTCACTCCTAGGTATATATGCAAGAGACCTGAAAGCATACTTGCATAAATTTATGTTCATAGCAGCATTATTCGTAATAGCCAAAAAGTGAAAATTCAACTCAAATGTCCATTAACTATAAATGTATAAATAAAATGTGGTATATCCATGTAGTATATGAAGTATATGGTTAGGTGCTGCACTTTGGGTGAACCTAGAGAAATGCTGAGGGAAAGAAGCCAGTTACAAGACAACATGTTACAGGCATACTTGGTGATACTGAGGGTTTGGTTCCGGACTACTGGAATAAAGTGAACATTGTGATAAAGCGAGTCAGATGAATTATTTGGTTTGCCAGTGCCTGTAAAAGTTATCTTTACAATATACTGTAGTCTGTTAAGTATGCGTGTCCTGTCTTAAAAAAAATTACACACCTTAATTAAAAATACTTTATTGCTAAAAAATGCTAACTGTATCTGAGTTTTCAGTGAGTCTTTTTGCTGGTGGAAGGTCTTGCCTCTCTGTTGATGGCTGCTGACTGATAAGGGTGGTGGTTGCTGAAGGTAAGGGCAGGTGTGCCAATAATGAAATTTTTCTGCATCGATTGACTTCTTTTTGGGAGCAGTTTCTCTATAGTATGGGATGCTGTTTGATGGCATTTTACACATGGTAGAATTGCTTTCAAAATTGGGAGTTGAGCTGCTTTTTTTTTTTTTAAGATTTTATTTATTTGCGAGAGAGAGAATGAGAGACAGAGAGCATGAGAGGGAGGAGGGTCAGAGGGAGAAGCAGACTTCCTGCTGAGCAGGGAGCCCGACGTGGGACTCGATCCCGGGACTCCGGGATCATGACCTGAGCCGAAGGCAGTCGCTTAACCAACTGAGCCACCCAGGCGCCCCGGGAGTCGAGCTTCTTAAACCCTGCCACTGCTTTATTAATTAAGTCTGAGTAAATTCATCTCAAGAAACCATTTTCTTAGTTCCATTCATAAGAAGCAACCTAATTTCTTATTTGTTTTATCATGAGATCAAAGCAATTGAGTCAACAACCTTCAGGTCCACTTTATTTTGTTATTTATTTTTTTTATTGAGGTACAGCTTACAATGTTAACTTTAGTTTCAGGTTTACAACATAGTAATTCAATGACTCTATGCATTATGCTGTGCTCACCACAAGTATAGCTATCATCTGTCACCATACAACACTTTTTTAAATTTTAATTTTAATTTTTTTTTTTAAGATTTTATTTATTTATTTGAGAGAGAGAGAATGAGAGAGAGCACATGAGAGGGGGGAGGGTCAGAGGGAGAAGCAGACTCCCCGCCAAGCAGGGAGCCCGATGCGGGACTCGATCCAGGGACTCCACGATCATGACCTGAGCTGAAGGCAGTCGGTTGGGCATATGCCTTCGGCTCAGGTCATGATATCAGGGATTGAGTCCTGCATCGGGCTCCTTCCTCTGTGGAGAGCCTGCTCCTCCCTCTGCCTGCTACTCCCCCTGCTTGTGCTCTCGCTCGCTCGCTCTCTCTCTCTCTCTCTCATACATAAATAAAAGAAATCTTTTTTTTTTTAAAGATTTTATTTATTTATTTGAGAGCGAGAAAGCATGAGAGGGGGGAGGGTCAGAGGGAGAAGCAGACTCCCTGCTGAGCAGGGAGCCCGATGCGGGACTCGATCCCGGGAGTCCAGGACCTGAGCCGAAGGCACTCACCCATGACCTGAGCCGAAGGCAGTCACCCAACCAACTGAGCCACCCAGGCGCCCCAATGAAAGAAATCTTAAAAAAAAAAAAAAAGATTTTATTTATTTGAGAGAGAGAGCGCGCACGAGCTCAAGAGTGCTCGCTCAGTTGGTGAGGGGGGCAGACAGAGAAGCAGACTCTCTGCTGAGCAGGGAGCCTGATGCGGGGCTTGATCCCAGGACCCTGGAATCATGACCTGAGCTGAAGGCAGACGCTTAACCAGCTGAGCCACCCAGGTGCCCCACCATACACTATTAGAGCACCACTGACTATATTCCCTATGTTGTACCTTTCACCCCTGTGACTTATTCATTTCATAACTGGAAGCCCGTACCTCCCATTCCCCTTCACCATTTTGCCCATCCCTCTACCTCCCTTTCCTCTGACAACCACCAGTTTGTTCTCTGTATTTATGGGTCTATTTCTGCTTTTTTGTTTGTTCACTCATTTATTTTGTTTGTTAGATTTCATATATAGGTGAAACCATATGGTTGTCTTTTTCTGTCTTATTTCACTTAGCACAATACCCTTTATGTCCATTCATGTTGCAAATGACAATATTTCATTCTTATGGCTGAGTAATATTCCATTATAGGGATATGTGTGTGTGTGTGCGTGCGTTTATACACACGTATCTTTTTTTTTTTTTAAGATTTTATTTATTTGATAGAGACACAGTGAGAGAAGGAACACAAGCAGGGGGAGTGGGAGAGGGAGAAGCAGGCTTCCTGCTCAGCAGGGAGCCCGATGCAGGGCTCGATCCCAGGACTCCGGGATCATGACCTGAGCCCAAGGCAGACGCTTAACGACTGAGCCACCCAGGCGCCCCTACACACGTATCTTCTTTATCCATCTACCGATGGGACACTTAAGTTGCTTCTCTATCTTGGTTGTTGTAAATAATACTGCGATAAACAGAGGTGCATATATCTTTTCAAATTAGTGTTTTCATTTTCTTTGAGTAAATAGTAGTGGAATTATTGGATCATATGGTATTTTTGTTTTTAATTTTTTGAGGAATCTCCGTACTGTTTTTCCACAGTGGCTACACCAGTTTACCTTCCCACCAAAGGTACGTTAGGGTTCTTTTTTCTCCACATGCTTACCAACACTTCTTTCTTTTTTTTTTTAAGATTTTATTTACTTGACAGAGACACAGCGAGAGAGGGAACAAGCGGGGGGAGTGGGAGAAAGAGAAGCAGGCTTCCCATGGAGCAGGGAGCTCGATGCAGGGCTTGATCCCAGGACTCTGGGATCATGACCTGAGCCGAAGGCAGATGCTCAAGAACTGAGCCACCCAGGTGCCCTATTTCTTGTCTTTTTGATACTAGCCATTCTGACAGGTGATATATCTCATTTTGGTTTTGATTAGGTCCACTTTTTAAAAGTTTGTTTATGTAATGTCTACACCCCACATGGGTCTCAAACTCATGACCCGAGATCAAGAGCCTCATGCTGTACTGACTGAGCCAGTCAGGTGCCCCAGGTTAGGTCCACTTTTAATTCTAGTTCTTTTGCTATTTCTACCACATCTGAAGTTAACTTCCTCCACTGAAGTCTAGAACCCCCTCAGAGTCATCCATGAGGATTGGAATCAACTTCTTCCAGACTCCTGTTAATGCTGGTATATTGACCTCCCATCAGTCATGAATGTTCTTTTTTTTTTTTTTTTTAAAGATTTTATTTATTTATTTGAGAGAGAGAGAATGAGAGAAAGCACATGAGAGGGGGGAGGGTCAGAGGGAGAAGCAGACTCCCTGCCGAGCAGGGAGCCCGATGCGGGACTCGATCCCGGGACTCCAGGGGATCATGACCTGAGCCGAAGCGAAGGCAGTCGCTTAACCACCTGAGCCACCCAGGCGCCCAGTCATGAATGTTCTTAATGGCATTAAGAATGATGATTCCTTTCCAGAAGCTTTTCAGTTTATTTTACCTGGATCCATCAGAGGAATGACTATGGCAGCTGTAGCCTTACGAAATTTTTTCTTCCCCTCCCTCCTTTCCTTAGTAAGCTGTACACCCAACGTGGGGCTTGAACTCATGACCCCAAGATCAAGAGTTGCGTGCTCTACTGACTGAGCCAGCCAGGCACCCCCTCAAATGTATTTCTTAAATAATATTTAAAGTTGAAATTACTCCTTTATCTTTAGAATGCAGAATGGATGTTGTGTTAGCAGGCATGTGAAAACATTAATCTTGTCCAGCTCCATCAGAGCTCTTGGGTGACTGGGTGCATTGTCATTGAGCAGTAATATTTTGAAAGGAATCTTTTTCTGAGCAGTATGTCTCAACAGTGGGCTTAAAAAACTTGAGTAAACTAGGGTGCCTGGGTGGCTTAATCGGTTAAGCCGACTGACTCTTGGTTTAGTCTCTGGTCATGATCTCACAGTTACCGGATTGAGCCCCATGTTGGGCTCCCCACTTGGTAGGGAGTCTGCTTGGGATTCCCTCTCTCCCTCTGCCCCTCCCCCCCAATAAATAAATCTTAAAAAACACTCAGTAAACCATGTTGTAAACAGATGTGCTGTCATCCAGGCTTTGTTCCCTTAAACAGCACAGGCAGAGTAGATTTAGACTACTTGTTTTTTCTGGTTTTTAATATATATATATATTTTTTTAAGATTTCTGTTTATTTGACAGACACAGCAAGAGAGGGAACACAAGCAGGGGGAGTGGGAGAGTGAGAAGCAGGCTTCCCGCGGAGCAGGGAGCCGGATGGTGGGGCTCGATCCCAGGACCCTGGGGCCATGACCTGAGCCGAAGGCAGACGCCCAACGACTGAGCCACCCAGGCGCCTCTTAAGATTGTAATTTTAAGTAATTTCTACATCCAGCTTGGGGCTCGAACTCACAACCCTGAGATCAAGAGTTCCATACTCTACAGACTGAACCAGCCAGACACTGGATTTAGCATAATTCTTTTTTTTTTTTTTTTAAGACTTTATTTATTTATTTGAGAGAGCCCAAGAGGAGGTAGGGTCAGAGGGAGAAGCAGACTCCCTGCTGAGCAGGGAGCCCGACATGGGACTTGATCCCGGTACTCCCAAGATCATGACCTGATGAGCTGAAGGCAGTCGCTTAACCAGCTGAGCCACCCAGGCACCCTGGATTTAGTATAATTCTTAAGGGCCTAGGATTTTCAGAATATGGTCAATGAACATTGGCTTCAACTTAAATTCACCAGCTGCATTAGCTCCTATCTAACAAGAGAGTCAGCCTGTCCTTTGAAATTGTGAAGCCAGGCTTTGACTTCTCTTTAGCTGTGAAAGTCTTAGATAAGGCTGTTTCTTCTACACTGAGAATCTTTTGTTTAGTGTAACCACCTTCGTTAATGATGTTAGCTAGATCTTTTGAATAACTTGCTGTAGCTTCTACATGTTTGACCTTGTTATGGAGATGACTACTTCCCTTAAACCTCATGAACCAAACCAACCTCTGCTGTCCTGCAGCTTTTCTTCTGCAGCTTCCTCACCTCTCTCAACCTTCATATAATAGAAGAAAGTTGGGGCCTTGCTCTGGATTAGGTTTGGCTTAAGGGAATGTTGTGGCTTGTGTGATCTTCTGTCCAGACCACTAAAACTTTCTCCGAAACTATCACTGATAGGGCTGTTTTGCTTCTATTCCTATGTTAACTGGTAAAGCACTTTTCATTTCCTTCAAGAACCTTTACTTTGTATTCACAACTTGGAAGATTGTTTGGCGTAAGAGGCCTAGCTTTTGGCTTGTCTCAGCTTTCAGCATGCCTTCCTTACTAAGCTTAATCATTGCTAGCTTTTGATTTATAGTGAGAGATGTGTGACTCTTCCTTTCACTTGACTTAGGGGCCATCTTAGGGTTATTAATTGACCTAATTTCAGTATTGTCGTGTCTCAGAGAATAGGGAGGCCTGAGGAGAGAGAGGGAGAGATGGTGGAGGGTGGGGAGACATGACATGGCACTGAATGGCAGGCAGGTCAGTGGAACCGTCAGAACACATTTATCGATTAAGTTTGCCATCTTATGGGTGTGGTTTGTGGTGCCCCAAAACAATTAGAATAGTAACATCAGAGATAACTGGTCACAGATCACCATAATAAATATAATAATGAAAAAGTTTGAAATATTGAGAGAATTATTGTGACACAGAAACATGAACAAATGCTGTTGGAAATCAGATACCGATAGACTTCCTTCACACAGGGTTGCCACAAACGTTCAGTTTGTAAAAAAAACATTCTGTGAAGCATAATAAAACAAGGTATTCCTGTATATGGTTCCATTTATATGGAATGTCCAGAATGGTAAATCCATAGAGATTAAAGTAGGTGGTTACTAGGATTGAGGGAATTGGGGGTAGGTGGGAAGTGACTGCTAATGGGTATGGAGCGTTTCTTTTTCAAGTGATGAAAACATTCTAAAATTGGTTGTGGTAATGGTTGTACAACTTTGTGAATATACTAAAACTACCACTAAATTGTACATTTTAAATGCGTGAATTGTATATGTGAATGATCAATAAAGCTGTTTCTTACTAAAACTGGACAACTGCTGCTTCTGTAGTTGTACCATAGTCTTTCTTGCCTTGTTTTTGGCTTTCTAAATGAAGAGAATGTTATATTTAATTGAATCTGGGATAGAATATCATTGAGTGCTTTAAATATATTTTTCCCCTTTCTTACCCCCTTACTGTAAAAATATTGTTGAAATGTTGAGAAATTTTGGGGCGCCTGGGTGGCTCAGTCATGAAGTGTCTGCCTTCGGCTCAGGTCATGATCCCAGGGTCCTGGGATCGAGCCCCACATTGGGCTCCCTGCTCTGCGGGGAGCCTGCTTTTGCTGCCTGTTTGTGCTAGCTCTGTCAAATAAATAAACCTCTTTAAAAAATGTTGAAAAATTTTAAAGCATAGAAAAGTGAAGGAAATGTAAATTACTATTTTGGAATAGTACCCAGAGACATACTGTTAAATTTTTGGTGTGGTATTAGATATTTGTGTATAGTTTTTTTCATATATAATGATGTAGAGTCCTACAGTTTAAAAGGATTAGTGGTCTTTTTGGTGTAGCTAGGTTACTTTTTAAATTGCTTTGTTGGGGCCAATTTAGAAAAGCGAATTACTGGTTCACTTCAGAGGCATGTTTAATTTGTTAGTTTTTGGAAAAAAAAAAAAAACTAGTATGCAAGTGAGCTTGAAATTACCCTCTGACTCCACTGCCCCTGAATTTACCTTTTTTTCCCATGACTATACTACTTTTTTTTTTAAAGATTTTATTTGACAGAGAGCACAAGCAGGTGGAATAGCAGAGAGAGGGAGAAGCAGGCTCCCAGCTGAGCAAGGAGCCCGATGTGGGGCTCGATCCCAGGACCCCAGGATCATGACCTGAGCTGAAGGCAGTTGCTTAACCAACTGCGCCACCGAGGTGCCCCTTCATGACTAGAATTTAAAAAAGATGTTTCAAATGAATGCCAGGCTTCCACAAATGAATTAATGGTCTTACTACTGTACTTCCTAATATATATATATATATTTTTAGAGATTTATTTATTTGACAGTGAGAGAGGGAACACAAACGGGGGCAGTGGGAGAGGGAGAAGCAGGCCTCCTGCTGAGCAGGGAGCCTGACGCGGGGCTCGATCCCAGGACCTTGAGATCATAACCTGAGCCGAAGGCAGACGCTTAGTGATTAAGCCACCCAGGTGCCCCCTAATATTTTTCTTTAATGTTCCAGAATTACATTTTAAAAATATGCCTTATTAAAGTATTTGGATACGATAAAATAGATCTCTTTTACGTGTACAGTTGACAAGTCTTTAACAACATGGGTTTGAACTGTGTCAGTTCACTTACGTGGCGGATTTTTCGGATTTTTTTTTTCCCCCCAGTGAATACATTTTTTCTCTTACAATTTCTTTATAACATTTTCTTTCCTTTAGTTTGCTTTATTGCAGAATACAGTATATAATACATATAATACACAGAAATATGTGTTAATTATCAGCAAGGCTTCTCATCAACAGTAGACTATTAGTAAAGTTTTTGGGGAGTCAAAAGATATACTTGGATTTCTGACTGTGACTGCTTGGTAGGTCTGCCCCCTCTGCTCTCCTGTGTTATTCAAGGATTAAGCTGTACAGTTCAATGTTCCGATAAATCTGTTCAGTGTTTTGATAAATCTATTCAGTTGTATAACCACCACAGTAGAATTCTTACTCCCCAAATTTCCTTTGCACACAAGCTCTCCTCACTTCACCCCCATACTTTGGTAACCACTTTATTTGTTATCTTTATAGTTTTGCATTTTCTAGAACTTAAAATGAATTAGGTTTTTTTTTGTCCTTTTTCAATTAGCATGATTTTGTACATCCGTGTTGTTACTCATATCTATGGTTTATTTTTTGTTCTTGAATAGTATTCCATTGTATACATGGACTTTGGGGTTGTTTTCATCTTCTCTATTTTGAATAAAGTTGCTGTGAATGAACATTTGTGTAAAAAGTCTTTGTGAAGATATGTTTTCATTTCTCTTGGGTAATACCTAGTAGTGTAATTGCTGAGTCTTAAGGTGTTCTAACTGTGTAAGAACTACAAACTGTTTTCCAAAGACCTTACCATCTTAATGTTTCTATTAATTTCCTGATATTCCTGAAAGGATAATGTTTTTAAACGTATTTCCCTGGGATGACACATAATTTAGCTATTAAGCAGTGTTTCATAAAGTTACCATCTGCATTGTACCTTAAGGTATTCCTTATGTTTAGTGTTAATGTAAGCTAAGGGTGCTTGTTAAAATGCAGATTCTTGGGTCTTAGGACCAAAGATTCTGAATCAGTGAAGTTGGAGAGCTATGCATATGGTAATATGGCGTTTAGTCTTTTCTAAAGGCATAGTTTTCATTAATATATTTATTAGGTTAGTGTTCATTGAGCTGTTTTTGGTTCTTCCTCTGCATTCACATGCGTTGTTCTATTTTTTTAAAGATTGATTTATTTATTAGAGTAGAGAGAGAGCATGTACGCAATGGGAAGGGCTAGAGGGAGAGGCCTTGATCTCACAACCCTGAGATCAGGACCTGAGCCGAAATCAAGTCGGACGCTTAACTGACTGAGCCACCCAGGTGCCCCTTGTTTTAAGTAGGCTCCTTACCCAGTGTGGGGCTTGAACTCGTGGCCCTGAAATCAAGACCTGAGCTGAGATCAAGAGTCAGATGCTTAACTGACTGAGCCATCTAGGGGCCCCTCATGTGCATTGTGTTACCTATTTTTTCCTTTACTTGGGGATCTCCTCTAAGATTTATCTGGGCCCCTTTCTTTGGTCGCCACCTAGTGGTAACAAATAGGAACCATTAGAAGTTTTGCTAGTTAATTGAATTCATATGAGGTGGACAGTGTCCTTCTAAAGGAGGAAGGGTGGAAACATCCAAAGATAAGTTTGGTTTGTGTTTGTGATTAACCAGATGCTCAAATGTTACGTTTGCTATATGAATGTTCTTTCCTCCCATGACTTTGAAATACAGTTTATTTGTATTTACTTGGGAAATAATTTATTTGTAAGAAAATATATTTTAGAGCCTATAACTTTTTTTTTTTTTTTAAGATTTATTTTAGAGAGTGGTGGGGCGGGGGTGAGGGGCAGAAGGAGAGGGAAGGAGAAACACAAGCAGACTCCCTGCTGAGCGCAGGGCTTCGCCCTTCCACCCTGAGATCACAACCTGAACCGAAACCAAGAGTCGGACACTGAACTGACTGCACTACCCCTGGCGCCCCTAGAGCCTATAACTTTTTAATTTTTATCTAAACTGCCAGCTCAATTATTTGTACTAGGAAATGGGCAGGTGTCTCCCTAGTTCCCTTTTTATTTTTTAAATATGTAATTTTTTTTTAAGATTTTATTTATTTGACAGAGAACACAGCAAGAGAGGGAACACAAGCAGGGGGAGTGGGAGAGGGAGAAGCAGGCTTCCCGCTGAGCAGGGAGCCTGATGCGGGGCTTGATCCCAGGACTCTGGGATCATGACCTGAGCCGAAGGCAGACACTTAATGACTGAGCCACCCAGGCGCCCCTTTTAAAGATTTTTTATTTGTTCATTGGAGACACAGAGCACGAGCAGGGGGAGAGGCAGAGGGAGAAGCAGGCTCTCCACTGAGCCAGGAGCCAGGCGTGGGGCTCGATCACAGGCCGACGCTGAACCATCTGAGCCACCCAGGCGCCCCCCCCCCCCCTTTTTTAAAGATTTTATTTATTTGACAGAGTGAGAGAGCACAAGCAGGGGGAGCAGAAGGAGAGGAAGAAGCAGGCTCCCTGCTCAGCAGGGAGCCCTATGTAGGGCTCGATCCCAGGACTGTGGGATCATGACCTGAGCTGGAGGCAGACACTTAACCATCTAAGCCACCCAGGTGCCCCCTCCAGTTCCCTTATTTAATGAGTTAGATCCTTCCAAACCATGCTGTGAATTAGTTTTGAATTATATGAAGTTTTGATTCTATATGTCTTTTATTACAGATTCTCTTGTTCTTGGCTTTTAGTTTACTTTCTTTTACATGTTTTTAGTTTTTTTACTCAATTTTTTAAAATTTAAAAAATTTCATTTATTTGTTTGAGAGAAGGGGCAGGGAGAGAGAGGAGAGCCCCAGTGCGGGGCTCAGTCCCAGGACCCCAGGATCATGACCCGAGCCAAAGGCAGATGCCCAACCGAGTCACCTAGGCACCTCTACTAGTTTCGATGATTGTATTTTTGTTAAAATTCTTGCCTTTTTATACTAGCTTGACAGAAAAAAAGACCTATTGTGAAGGGATATTGTATAACAAAACTTACTTTGTAAGGTCTGATCTTACTTTTCCCTTACAGAAATGGTGGAATCAATGAAGAAAGTAGCAGGAATGGATGTGGAGTTGACAGTTGAAGAAAGAAACCTCCTATCTGTTGCATATAAAAATGTGATTGGAGCCAGAAGAGCTTCCTGGAGAATAATCAGCAGCATTGAACAGAAAGAAGAAAACAAGGGAGGAGAAGACAAACTAAAAATGATTCGGGAATATCGGCAAATGGTGAGATTATCATATCCTACACATCTTTAAAGAAAGATACCTTCTTGGCATCTGGTTTTGGATATTTTATTTTAAAGTTTTATTAATTTAATCTCTATACCCAGTGCGGGGCTTGAACTCATGACCCCATGATCAGGAGTGAGTGGCATGGTCTTTCTGGCTAAGCCAGCCAGGTGCCCCAGGTTTTGGACATCTTTCTTAAGATTGATTGATTCATTGATTTGAAAGCGAGAGCGCGCAAGTAGGGGGAGGGGCAGAGAGGAAGGGAGAAGCAGGCTCACCACTGAGCAGGGAGCCTGACATGGGGCTCCATCCCAGGACCCTGGGATCATGACCCGAGCTGATGGCAGGTGCTTAACTGACTGAGCTACCTTGGTGCCCCGGTTTTGGACGTTTTATTTTATTTTTATTTTTTAATTTTTTAAAAGATTTATTTGGCAGAGAGAGACAGCGAGAGAGGGAACACAAGCAGGGGGAGTGGGAGAGGGAGAAGCAAGCCTCCTGTGGAGTAGGGAGCCCAATGCGGGGCTCAGTCCCAGGACCCTGGGATCATGACCTGAGCCGAAGGCAGACGCTTAACGGCTGAGCCACCCAGGCGCCCCAGGTTTTGGACATTTATTTTTTTATTTTTTTATTTTATTTTTTGATTCGGCGGGTGAGTTGTTACACACTCCTTAGCGGATTCCGACTTCCATGGCCACCGTCCTGCTGGTTTTGGACATTTTAGATCACAGCCTAGTATGCATGTGTTGTATACGTGTGTAATAACATTTTATATTTTAATGGATTTGCAATTTTTACTTACCTGGATTAGGGAATATAGTCTATACAATATTTCAGGAAAGAGATGAAGAATTTTTCTCTGGAAGCTGCAGAGGGCGTTCAGTTTTGAACACCACACAATTAGAGAAATAATTTAATCTTTATTTTTGTTGAGTTAGCTGCAAATGCTTCATTGAGTGACTTGAAATTACCATTCAGGAGAATTTAGCAAGTGTTTTTGTACCTCTTAAGAACCACACAGGGGCGCCTCAGTGGCTCAGTTGTTAGGCATCTGCCTTCGGCTCGGGTCATGATCCCAGGGTTCTGGGATCGAGTCCCACATCGGGCTTCCTGCTCGGCGGGAGGCCTGCTGCTCCCTCCCCCACTCTCCCTGCTTGTGTTCCCTCTCTGGCTGTGTCTCTCTCTGTCAAATAAATAAAATCTTTACCAAAAAAAAAAAAAAACCCACACAATTTGCTAGGTGCTGTGGGTGTGAAGATGAGACAAATAACGTTACTATGCTTATGGAGGCTCAGTCTAGTCGTGTTTTTTTTTTAATTTTTTATTATGTTAATCGCCATACATTACATCATTCGTTTTAGATGTAGTGTTCCATGATTCATTGTTTGTGCATAACACCTAGTGCTCCGTGCAGAACGTGCCCTCCTCAATACCCATCACCAGGCTAACCCATCCTCTCACCCCCCTCCCCTCTAGAACCCTCAGTTTGTTTTTCAGAGTCCATCGTCTCTCATGGTTCGTTTCCCCCCTTCATTTTTCCCCTCCTGCTATTTTCTTCTTTTTTTTTTTAAACATATGTTGTATTATTTGTTTCAGAGGTTCACATCTGTGATTCAACAGTCTTGCACTGTTTTTTTTTTTTAATAGAAAAAAAATGTTAGAGGGCATTGGACATTTCATGAAGTTATTGTTTCAGATATTACATTTGTTTATATAAATATATGTAATTTTTCTTACCGCGAGTTTTTGTGAAAAAAGTACAGTAGCTATTGATCTAGTCAGTGGTTTCCAACTAGAGGTGATTTTGCTCTTCAGAGAACATGTGGCAATCTTTGAAGACATTCTTGGCTGTCACAACTTGGTGGGTGCTACTGGCATCCAGTGGGTAGAGACAGGGATGCTGCTTGCTGTATATCCCTTTGGGCATAGGACAGCACCACACAGCAAAGAATTACCTGTCCCAGAATGTCAATAGGACTACTGCAGAAACTGATCCTGGTGAAAGAGGCACATATATACACGTTTAGAATACAGCGAGGGAAATTTACAGGAAGACTCCCGAAGTAGCCCAGGGAATGAAATTGGTAGGAAGAAGGAAAACAAAGTACCTTTTTCTTTTTTTTAAGGATTCTATTTGTGAGAGAGAGAGAGCACAAGCAGGGGGAGTGGCAGGCAGAGGGAGAAGCAGGGTCCCCGCCAAGCTAGGAGTCTGATGCGCGGGACTTGATCCCAGGATCCTGGGATCGTAAGCTGAGCTGAAGGCAGAACACTTAACCGACTAAGCCACCCAGGCATCCCCAGAAACTACATTTATTAATTATCTCTACCTCTGTTGGACACCGTTTTGAATGGGGAGATATTTTTTATAAAGTACATATAATTGTGCAAAGTAGGGTATTTAAATGACCCTGTAAAGAATAGGTTATTGTTTTACTTTATAGATGGGAAAACTAAGGTTCTGAGTGATTGATTAACATACCTGGGGTCACAAAGAAGGATATCAGTGTGTCCATTAACCTCAAATATGTTGGAACAAGAATATGGATTGTCAGTAGAAAAGTTTGGTGTCTCAGCAGGATGATGAAATGAGAAAGTTAAAAGTGCTGGAGAGAGAGAAGTCTGTGCTAAATTGTGGCATTTGGACTAAGTAGGAAAGGAAGCAAAGAGAGGGACTGATAAATCAGGGAAAGATGAAAGATTCAAGAGGCTGGGTGTCTTGATGTGTCCCTAAGTAGAAATAACAGGAATAAAGGAAGTAAAAAATGAAGTTACAGTCCAGTAGTAAAATAGTAGAATTTAAGACTTGGATAAAGCAACACAGGGATATTGACAAAAAAGGTCATGGAGTTGAGATCAAGGAACTGTGTTGAAAGGAACATGGGTGTAATACCTTGGTGTGATACCAGGTATTAGAGGGATAGGCTATGAATATGGATGAAAGACCTATAGAGATCCACTGATGACAGATTCTTAGAAATTAGAACATGGAGGATGAGCTTCCAAAGAGGAGCTGTTCGGAGTAATAGCCAGTTATACTGAGTCAGTGGGGAGCTAGGAGAATTCAGAAGTTGTCTTGGTCCTCTAGTAATTGCCACTTGAAAAGACACAAGGGAGGTAGTTTATTCAGGAAAGATCAGGATGAGATTATAGAAGAGAGAATAGGGGAATTCTTTACAATGGAAAGAAGGTTCCAGAGGGCATAAGAACTTGGAAAGGTCAGCAGTGTCACCATGAATTAATAGAAAACAGAGAACAAGATAACGTATGTGTATTCGGTGGTGGTATGCATTTTTAGTGTGATAAATTTTAGATAAGTGGCAATATTTACTTTAGTGTACAGATTTTTGGTGCTAATAACGGACTGTGGATCTCAGCCACTAAAGTGATTGGCTATTGAGCATAGTAGTGGTTAGAAATATGAGCATTGGAGGCAGACTGTGCCTGGGTTTGAATTTTTATTCCATCTCTTGTAAACTGTGACCTTACGCTTTACAGCCTGTCTGGGTTCAAATCCTGGATCTCCCTCTTGAAGTTCTTTAAGTTGTTGATTTTTGGCCAAATACCATAATCTTTGCTTCCCCATGTAAATGGAGACATAGTTTCTACCTCATTAAATATGCTAATTAATATAAATGTGCAGCATTTAGTAAGTAGTAATTAGTGTTACTCTCAGTTCTGTAGCTGAATCATGAGGTTGTTGGTTGGTTTGTTTTGTTTTAAGATTTTTTTTTTTTAAATTCATGAGAGACCGAGGTCGGCAGAGGGAGAAGCAGGCTCCCCGCTGAGCAGAGAGCCCAATGCGGGACTTGATCCCAGGACTCTGGGATCATGACCTGAGCTGAAGGCAGACGCTTAACCATCTGAGCCACCCAGGCGCCCTTAAGATTTTATTTTTAAGTAATCTCTACACCCAGTGTGGGGCTTGAACTCAGCTGTGAGATCAAGAGTCACATGCTCCACCAACTGAGCCCGCCAGGTGCCCCTGTGTGGTGGTGGTGGTTTTTTTAAAGCACTAAACTAACAGCATGTAGAAGAAAGATAATTACTATAACCTGGAGACAACTTTTCTCTGCTTTTTTATCAAGAGTGGGGAAGAAATTTTGGAGAGAGATGTTTGTTATGTTAACTGTGGCTCTCTTCCTCAAAACTAGAGTGAGAATGTGTCAATTTATGTAATTTCTTAGACTTAAAACAATTTTGGACTTTTTTTTTTTTCAGGTTGAGACTGAGCTAAAGTTAATCTGTTGTGACATTCTGGATGTACTGGACAAACACCTCATTCCAGCAGCTAACACTGGCGAGTCCAAGGTTTTCTATTATAAAATGTAGGTTCTATACTAGAAGGGAAAATGTCAGATTAAATGTTGGCCCCCTAGAATTACCACTTTTTCTGTGTAGGTGTTCAACTTTTATTGAAAGAATAGTTGTTTAATGTTAGAAGGATAGTTACATGGGAGGAAGGATTTTTAAAACTTAATTTTTGAGTGCTCATTTGTGTATTCACTGCTAATGAACAATTATTGTTGCATTTAAGGTGGTCATACTGTTTATTTGTAAGAGTACTCGATTTTATCTGTTTGCATTTGTTTTTGTATGGAGTTACCCACCAGCTACCAGCTGTAGCAGTGTATTACAGAGTTCAATTTTAACATTTTATGTAGAAGTTCTATTTCACAATTAACTGTCATGCCGTTTTTTTGGAACCACCTTTTTATGTTTAATTGTAGTCAGTGATACATTTGTTGATTTTTGAGGCTTTCCAGTTAATTTCTCTAGGATTTTGCTTATTTGGTATTCTGAACTCTGAGGAGGAAAACTGAATAGTCCATCTTTGCTGAAAGAGACTTTGTGAAATTATTGAAGTATCCATGTTAATTATTAAACATATTTTTGTCACATTTTATAGACTATAAAATTTCGACACTTTACTTTAAAAGTTATTTTTCCTAATTCTATTCGTTTTGTTTTGTTTTAGGAAAGGGGACTACCACAGGTATCTGGCTGAATTTGCCACAGGCAATGACAGGAAGGAGGCTGCAGAGAACAGCCTAGTGGCTTATAAAGCTGCTAGTGATATTGCAATGACAGAACTTCCACCAACGCATCCAATTCGCTTAGGTCTCGCTCTCAACTTTTCCGTATTCTACTATGAAATTCTTAATTCCCCTGACCGTGCCTGCAGGTAAGTCATGGAAGAGAAACAAAAGCTCTCACTGTGAAAGTGGAAAAAAGTTACAAAAGAGAATTGTTTTGTTTCCTGGGATTGCCTTATGCAGCCTTGGCCATGTAACAGAGAATTCTTTTGGCTCTTAATGAAACTGTTTGGATGATTTTAAGACCAACCCTATCTCAGTTCACTAGGATAGCAGTTTTGGATTATGTTGATGGGGAAAATTTTTAACTTTATAGTGGGAGAGTGGAATTATAATAGAATTTTTTTTATATTAGCTTTTAGTCTTTGTAGGCATGTTAATATAGTTATGCTCTTAGTGTACATACTTTCTATTTTATTATGAGCCGTTCTCCATCTTTGTTGGTTCCATATTTTTAATATAGTTATGCTCTTAGTGTACATACTTTCTATTTTATTATGAGCTGTTCTCCATCTTTGTATGTTGGTTCCATATTTTTTTTTTTTAAAGATTTTATTTATTTATTTGACAGAGACCGAGACAGTGAGAGCAGGAACACAAGCAGGGGGAGTGGGAGAGGGAGAAGCAGGCTTCCCGCTGAGCAGGGAGCCCGATGTGGGATGCGATCCCAGGACTCTGGGATCATGACCTGATCCGAAGGCAGCTGCTTAACGACTGAGCCACCCAGGCGCCCCCATTTTTTTTATTTTTATTTTTTAAAGATTTTATTTATTTATTTGACAGAACATAAGTAGGGGGGGCAGCAGAGGGAGAGGGAGAAGCAGGCTCCCCAGTGAGCAGGGACCCCCGATGTGGGACTCGATCCTAGGATCCTGGGATCATGACCCGAGCCGAAGGCAGATGCTTAACTGACTGATCCACCCAGGCACCCCTATGCATTTGCTTTAATTTTTAGTGTTGCATTCATGCTCTTCTCCTACCCTTTAAGATGAGTTCATATTTGGCTTCCTAATTTGCTCATTCTCTAGGGTTTAAGTACTTTCTCCAGAGTAGCACTTCATACTTGTTTTATAATAGTTTTATGTATCAGTCCTCTATTCTTACATGTTCATTGTGGACTGGGAGTGTTTCTTCTGTTTCTCCACTAGTGTCCCGCATCACTTGGTGTACATCATACAGCGTACCCAGTAAATGTTGATTTTATTTCTTTTAAATTCTAGCAAATGGCTTATATATCACATTACTGTGAGTTCTATATTGCCTTTTTGGTTTTGTTTTTTTGCTTTCGTTAACATTAAATTCTTTGGAATTAAACTGAGCTGTCCAACATTTCATCTTTTTACATTAAAATTTTAAATAAGTGAGCTGTTGACTAGAACTTCGTTAATACTTCTATTATGCATATATTTTGGTGGTGGTTCAGGTTAGAGTTTGGTCTGTGTATTCTGTTTACTGATATGCTTTTCAAAGGCCTAGTAAGAAATGGTGGTCTGGGGTGCCTGGCTGACTCAGTTGGTAGAACATGTAACTCTTGATCTTCAGGTCAGGAGTTTGAGCTCCACATTGGGGGGAATGTTTGTTTTTCTTAAAAAGAAGTACTCCAAAAATTTGCCTCCAAATTTGCTAGATACAAAATTAAATAGAAAGTTAATTTTCATCACTTACATCTGTTTTTTCTTTATTTCGGTATTTAAAACCCAAAATACTCAGTGTCACTATTACGTACTGTAGGATAACTGAAGAAAAAGATTGATTTCTGACATGTCATTTCTGTTTTGGGGCTTGTTTTTGTAATATATTTATGTAAATACTTTTAGGTTGGCAAAAGCAGCTTTTGATGACGCAATTGCAGAACTGGATACGCTGAGTGAAGAAAGCTATAAGGACTCTACACTTATCATGCAGTTGTTACGTGATAATCTGACACTATGGACTTCAGACATGCAGGGTGATGGTAAGGAAACTCTGAAGTTAAATGCATCTCTTTCAGTTGTTGGGTCTTTTTACTTTTAGGAGTTTATTGGTATTTCTTCACATTAAGCTACAGTTTAGACTCAGCCTATCCTCCAAACTATCAAATTTTAATTATTGCCTTTATAACAAATGATCTCAAAGTACATTTTCGTTTGGGGCTATACGATTATGTGTAAAAGACTTGTTTGGAAAGGGGGATCTTTTTTTAATATTCGAAGCTTTAAAAGTTTTGTCTCTAATGCTAGCTAAACTTAGTTTGCTTCTCTCGCTGTTTTGGAAGATGGAGGCAGGAAGCAGCTCATTTTATCTTTCTCAGATTCAATTTTAGGGATCTAAATAATTGTATTTGAATGTCACGATCACTGCTTGGCTGACTAGTATCCTCAGGTTAAAACTAGATGGTGTCAGTAAATATGAATCATCTTCTCTGTGGAAATCTTTATCTAAAGAAGGAATTTTTTTGTCTCTGGATTTTATAGAGCAAATGGAATGTCCTGCTCTTCCTTATTTAAGAGGTCTGGTGTCTCTGTTTTTGTTGTTTGTTTTTAGTTATAAATAGTATTTTACAAAGCTTAGTCTTGTGATGGGGGGTTAATATTTACCCTCTAAATGCCCAGATTTGCATAATTGTTGATTTTAAAGGAGATTTTAGTCTGCTTATTCCAAAGAATCTTTTTATCCATGATAGATCATTAAAGGGTGGGTGGGGGGAGGTGGAGGGCACAGAGCGCAAAAACTAGAGTGATGTGATCATTTTATGAGCTAGCTTTACAGTTGGTGGTGGTGGTATGGGAAGTGGAAACAAAAAGTTTGTCAATTTTAGTTGCAGATCCTTTAAGAGTATATTACCCAAATTGAATCATATGTTGTATTGCTTGAGGCTGGCTGTGTCTGTTGGTTAAGCCAGACATGCTTAACCATGCTGGACTGTCTTTGGAAGCGTTCCACTTCTTAAATGTACCTCTGAAAATGGGTTTTCCAGGCTTGTATGTTGTGTTTCCTTACTCTGGAAGGATAGAGTCAGATTTTAGACTTCTTAGGTACTAAAGTGAGAATTAGGTGACTCATTTAAAGCCAGCTAGCTTTATGAAATATTTAGATATTTGACTAAGGTTGGTTTGAGATATGTGGCACATGTGACCTACTTGCACACTTACCCAATGAAGCCAGATGGAGCCACATACTACTTTCCAACACAGCACTTCAGGCAACTGCTGCCAGTCTGTGGGATTCAAAACCAACCATCTCTGAACTAATGACTTGAGGTTCCTTCCAGCTTTAACATTCTGTTGTATTCTAAACAATAACTACTCAGAAGAATGGCCAAACTGCTCTGGACTCTTCACAGTCACCCTCAGAGAAGACTAATAACTCCCTGTTTGAGGGGATAAAAGGAAAACATGTGGAGAGTTTGGTAAGCGGTATTGACCTAAGTAAGGTATATACCCCTCTGACCTCTGGGGGCATTTTTCTGAGGGTGAAAACAACAAGGTCACCTGGGTTGAAACATTGCTTTTTTTAGACATTTCATGCCTTTTATAACTAAGCTTGCTAGATTATAAAATTAAATGGAAATAAAGTATATTTTCTAATGTTTTATTTATCACTGGTAACCAATAATTGATTAATCAGTAAACTATATGTCATTCTGTTTTTACATAGAACCAGAGATAATTCTTTTTCTTGATAATCAAACATTTTATGAAATAGATTGCCTTCTACAATAGGGTATTTTCTTGAAACTACATAGTTCCAAAGGTTCTTTGTACAGAGATTTTTTTTTTTTTTTAAGATTTTATCTATTTCACAGAGAGAGAGGGAGAGCAGGAACACAAGCAGGGGGAGAGTGGGAGAGGGAGAAGGTGGCTCCCCGCCAAGGAGGGAGCCCAATGTGCGGGGCTCAATCCCAGGACCCCAGGATCATGACCTGAGCCGAAGGCAGACGCCCAACCGACTGAGCCACCCAGGCGCCCCTGTACAGAGATGTTTTATTACATTTCAGCATAGATTTCTCTTTAATCCTAAAAGAGTTTTATTTAAATACAGTAAAATCCACTTGATTCATAGTTCTTAAGACTTTGTAAATCGGACCACTGATTAAATTTGGTTGAAACAGAATAATTTTTATTTAAGAGCTTTGTGATAAAATATTTGAAACTATGAAACATACATTTAACAGTGAAAAATTAAAGTAGTCTCTGGACATTTTAGTAAAATTAACAAATTATCTGAATTTACAAATCGTTGTGGGTACTAGTAATTTATCCGCTATTTTCCTAAAAGGTGTAGTATTACATATACTGTATGAAAATTGTTTTTATTACATTAGTTTTATTAATTTGGTTTTTGTGTCTTAGAATCTCTGCAAAATTGCAGCCATGAAATTGGCAGCTTCCCAGGATGTTGGATTTAGTTGAGCATTATTTAGTTTTCTTTTTAATTTTATTCTGAAAAATGGTGTAAAAAAACACTTAAAGATTTCTAAAGGAAGAAATGTGTATGTGATTCCTGAGCTTTTACTGAGATGTTTTTTTAACTGCAAAATATGTTTACTTCTGTCTGTGTTGGAACATCTTTATAAACATTACCACTATTTCTCATCACGTGATTTCAGTCCTTTTCTCTTACCCTGTGTTCAGAGGACCGTTTCATACACAGGTCCATAGAAAGGAAATGTGTGTTCTCTGCCTGTTCCCTTCTTCCCCCCAAATCAGGAAACAGTGGGTAAAGAAATACATATCCAAAGAAACCTTTTTCCCCCTTCTGTGTACCTTTTAAGAGGATATTATTTCATCCTTTTAAAGGTAAGAGGAACAGATACTTTGTAGAGTGAACTTTATACAAAGTTAAAAAGACCCAAATCTGACTCCCCTAAATCATTGATGTTTTCTTTTGTCCTGCTCTCTGGGTTTATTTTTCTTGTAATGTTGCTTTCATGTGATTGTTCTCCCTCCCTTTCTCCTTGCAATATAGATTCCTAAAGGAAAATCCAACTCTTCCTTTCCTAAAAACTCTACTTTGTAAGTCATTATCATGGCACAGCAAATTCTGCTTTTTAGTTTTGGTTCTTCACTAATCATGCCTGCATATATCATCATCCTTTTGCTTACAAAACTGCCTGTTCTACATTCTAGGATGTGAAACCTTCTAAGACATTTATGATCTGCTACCCCTGTCTACCTCTGGTTGGGTGTGACTCATCTGACAATATTCTATGCCAAAGTTACTTGGAACTTTTGGCAAATCTAATGGTTGCTTATAAGCGAATTAGAGTGTGCTCTGTTGTTAACCATATTTTGGCAGTGTATTGCTGTTAAAAATGAGCGTGAATGTTACTCTCATTTCCTAAGTTCGAATACCTTTTTTGGGAACCATTGGGTGGTGCATCATTTCTTTCCTCAGTAAATAGTTTTTTGTCTTTCTTTTTGCATGTCTTTTTCTATATATATGAGTCAAAAATTTTTATGTACCTTAAGTACTTTTTAAGAGTCACATTTCAATATCAGACATTTTTGTCAGAGAAGAAATTTTAAAATGTCTAAAACTATATTTACCTAATCCTTGTTGCTGTAACTGCATTGTTTATCATATCAAGGTCTTTCAGCCTGTTTAAAAAGCACTCCTCCAGGTTAAATGCTTTATGTTGGTATGCAGCCAGTCTTAGTGTCATTTGTCCGTCCTAATTAACAAGCAATATGAATGGATGGATTGTCTGAACCGCAATGATTGTTGGATTAGTTAATTGATACTTATTTTGATTCAAACTATTAACTACATAGGAATTGTAGTGATTTGTTAGAGCACAAAACAATGTAACTTTTACCTGTTTCATTATTATTTAGCAAAAGCCTGCATGCTTTCTGTATTATGGCTGACTTATTTAATGCTTATTAATAGGTAGATGATTCTCCAGTGAATAAGCTGGCTTTCTGTTGCATGTCATAGTGCAGTTGAAACTCCTCAGGCCAATCATCATGTTTTAAGGGAAGAGAAAAATGGCATGAGAGAACTGGTCCAAATGCCCTTCTTTAATAACCTCAGCGGTCTGGTTTACTTTGAGCATGCCGTTTCACTCTGGAGTAAGAAATTTGGTTTATGGTTTGGTGTGACTGGCTAAGATACAAAATGTAAACTCATTTAAAAAAAGCAGAACCCTCCCTCTAAAACTATAGAACTTCTTTGGAGCATTTTACTGCTCAGTTTTCTATTGAAGCATTTCACATGGAGCTTGTTGGGTAGATTTTACAAAAAAAACTAAGTACCCTTGATTCTTGAAGAGGTGAGGTTATTGAGAAAGTATTTTGGCCCAAGATATACATGAAAGCTTGAAAATCATTTAGTAATATGGTTACCTTGGCTGTCTACTTTTAAGAGCTTATTTAGCATAAAAATAGTTTTACTGTGCATCAGTTTTTTTCATCCTGATTATTGACCATTCAGGACCTTGATCCAGCAGCAATTCTTGGCTTAGGCATCTCGGGTGTCAAGGAGGATAGAAGTCCTTTGGCTGTCTGTGTTTAATACCAATTGTAGCAAATACAAGGAGTCTATGCTTGGAATGATACCTTTCTTTGTTACCACAGAGTCTAATTTAGTTAGTATAAAATAATTAACTCATTCTTCTTTGCAGGTGAAGAGCAGAATAAAGAAGCGCTGCAGGATGTGGAAGATGAAAATCAGTGAGACATAAAAGCCAACAAGAGAAACCATCTCTGACCACCCCATTCCTTCCCATCCCACTCCCATTGGAAATTCCCCCATTGTCACTGAGAACCACCAAATCTGACTTTTACATTTGGTCTCAGAATTTAGGTTCCTGCCCTGTTGGTTTTTTTTTTTTTTTTTTAAACAGTTTTCAAAAGTTCTTAAAGGCAAGAGTGAATTTCTGTGGATTTTACTGGTCCCAGCTTTTAGGTTCTTTAAGACACTAACAGGACTGCATAGAGGCTTTTTCAGCATTACTGTATTGTCTCCTGCCAGATGTGGCAAGATCACCATTAGAAATGGAAATTACATTCGAAAGCCATTAAATTTCTAGGTGATGCAAGCATCTAAGAGAGAGGTTAATCACACTATAGAGGCATTGTGGTATCATTTTTCCTTTTTCTAATTGTTTAAATCGAATTTTATACCAATGTTTAAAATTAATTGGGTGTTAGCTTGAAGTGGGTTAAAGATTGTTTGGAGAGTTGTTGTAATGGTTTTGCTGTAAAAAGTGTTTCAAACTCTGCTGAAATGTTGCTGAAAAGCATGGTGCTGGTAACAGTTCAACAATCCGTGGCTGCTCATTCTTGCCTACTTTTACTCTCCCTCTAAAGCAGGTTAGCATTGAAGGTGGTATGGAAAAGCCTGCATGCGTGTTCAATTCTTTGTTTCTTCTCCTTCCCTTTCCCCCTGGGCCCCCCCCCCCCCTTCGCTCGCTCAACCTCTTTTGTTCAGTATGTGTAACTTGAAGCTAATTTGTACTACTGGATATCTGACTGGAGCCACAGATACAGAATCTGTATTGTTCTTACTGAAACACAGCATGGAATTAACATTAAACTTAAATAAAACAAACCTAAATTAAAAATGCCAAATATTATTGCGCCTCCATCCTTTATCTTTCTAAAATAAACTCTAGTCCAAACACATTGACAGTATTGTTTGCCTGAATGTGGAAAGATTCCTCCCCTTCTTCCACAAGTCACTTGTGTTTCCCAAAGATGATTTGTATTTTTAGAAAAAAAAAACTTTCTTTACCTGTAACCTGGTTGTTGAAGAATACCCAAGTTAATTCATTACTATCCTATCTTCTCAACCAGGTAGCAGCATGGTATTTATTTTAATCATTAAAGTACAAACTCATACTTACACAAGGTGTAATTATGGATCATTTTCTAGCATGGAATTTTGGGTTGTAAACCAAATAAGGCTGAATGTGTCAGAATAATCTTCCTTAGGCTGAAGTAAAATTACTTTACCCCCGCATTACCACTTCTAAAGGTCAGTGGCAGGAGCAGAAAAGAATAATTACATTCATTCTCAGTAGTACATGTACACATGGTAGAACTGTGTAGCCACCCCCTTACTAGAGACACTCATTGTTAAGTAGTTTCTTCCAGAAATAGTTCATACATCAGTGTGTGTAGGTATTTAATTACTATAGACCATTCTGTATCAGGCATTTAGATCTAATTTGAGTGACTGTGTAACCTGGATGTACTCCTAATTTTTTTTAAAACTAGTTGACTCCTTTTGGACACTCAGATTGTTTCCAGCCTTGCTATTATAAATGGTGCTGCATTAAATATCCTTGTAACTGTCTCCACTTAAATATTTGCATGTGTATTTGTATGATACATTTCTGGATTTCCTGTGGGAGGGAACATAACTCTTCAACTGATACATACTGCCCATTTCCTTCCAAAGGGGTGGTTCCACTTTTATAGCGTGTTCCCACCCCCCATCAGCAATGTATGAGAATATCTGCTCCATCACCACACTTGACTCATTGCTAAATGAGATGTTGACACCAAAAGTATACCCTGGCTTAATTCTCAGTAGTGAAGACTTAGGAAATTAACAGAGTAGTGATGTGTCCTAGTAGTTTTTATCTTATTAAAATATGTGTATGCCCATAATTAGAATAAAAAAGGTTTTTTGTATTGCTATTCCATTAGATAGTTGGAGAGCTGTGGATCTGTGTCCAAGAGATCTTCAGGTTGATATGTTCTTTTTCCAGTAGTAAAGTGGCTGAATGTCTGCTGCATCAAGGTCCAAAACTGAAGGAAGGAAGGAATTAAAATTGTATCACAGATTTTTAAAGATAATGGGACTTGGGGTTTTGCAGTCTGCTCCAATACTAAACACTAATGCACAGGTACCTGGACTTAAAGAGTCGAACACATGGGTAATGTTTTTACAAAATAGTCTGGCTAGTGGGTGTGATTTCTGTCAAGTTATGTTACAGGTGTGTGTTTAGTGAAAGCGTTCTCTAGTTGGCTCTGTGGATGGACTTGTATTCAGCAAACTCAGGATACCATGAGCATGCTCAAGAATGTAGCAATCTTGGTATGGAGAGAAAAGAACTTGCCACCCAAAGAAGCCATTTACGGTACTTGGGGAAGGATTGTGGTGATTGGTACAGGTCTTTAGATCCCTATAAAAAATTGGAAGACCGGCAACCAGGAAAGACTGCAGAAAGGTGACAGCCCTGTAAGGACAGTGTCACTCCCACTTCTGTCTGCGGTCTGAAAAGGTGGAGTTGTTTCAGCTCTCTTTAGTGCTCTGAGGATCAGTTGGTTTCAATAGAAACTCGAGATACCATTACAATTTGAATGCAATTTATGTTTCACTAAGAATGTTATAATTCTTAGTGTTTTGCTTTGAAAAAAAAAAAATGTTTTAAACCCAAAGGTATTTTAAAATGTTGGAAGCACCAATAAATGTGTCTTTTCCTGCACTTGGGTTCTGGAACTGGTGGCCAGAAAAACCAATATGCAAAGTTAGGTTTTGCTTCTTCAAGGAAGATGAGAATGAACTTTTAAGTTGGATTATTGTAAGGGGAATTTGATGGAATAAATGTAAACCTCTAACTTGGCTTTTGCCTTGAGAGTTTAGTAAGATCACAAATCAGCTGCTGTGCTATTGATCCTAGGACAGTAGGAGAGTGAGCGTGCTGAGATGGCATTTTAAGGATGAATCTTTGTTTTGAAAATTGTAACAAGTAATAGGAGTCACTGGTGAAATTCTAGGATGGGTCATTAAAGGAATTGTGAGCTTTTAGAGGAAGTTACTCTGGATCCAGTCGGCTAAGCAAAATCAAGCCATTTCTTGATTTATGTATCATTTGAGTTACTAATTCTGTAGTTGATAGAACAACTAATAGCTAGGGGCGCCTGGGTGGCTCAGTCGTTAAGCGTCTGCCTTCGGCTCAGGTCATGATTCCAGGGTCCTGGGATCGAGCCCCGCACCGGGCTCCCTGCTCGGCGGGAAGCCTGCTTCTCCCTCTCCCACTCCCCTTGCTTGTGTTCCCTCTCTCGCTGTGTCTCTCTCTGTCAAATAAAAACAAAACAAAACAAAACAGAGTAGTGATGTAGCTAACAGAGTAACAGAGTAGCTAACATTAGTAACAGAGTAGCTAACATTCAGTATTGGCTGTGTACCAGGCACTGTGCAAATTTTTTTAATTTTAAAGATTTTTATTTGAGAGAGCACGAACACGGGGTAGGGGCAAAGGGAGAGGGACAAGCAGACTCCCCACTGAGCGTGGAGCCAGAAGTGGGGCTTGATACCAGGACCCTGAGACCATGACCTGAGCCATAGTCAGGCGCTTAACTGACTGAGCCACCTAGGTGCTCCAGCACTGTGCTTGTTATTAAGCAGTGTCTGTAATCTAGCACATAAATAATAGTTCTATGAGTTGTCACCTGCATTTTGCAAATAGGGAAACGGAGAAGGTGAACTTGGCCAAAGCCACATAGCTAGTTGTATTCAAACAGGATTCATAGTTGGGTTTGTACGCCTACAGAGTCCATGTTCTTAACCATTAAGCCGTTCTACCTTTTTGTTTATCAAAATTTTTTTTTTAAGATTTTATTTATTTGAGAGAGAGAGAATGAGAGAGCATGAGAGAAAGGAGGGTCAGAGGGAGAAGCAGACTCCCTCCTGAGCAGGGAGCCCGATGCGGAACTCGATCCCGGGACTCCAGGATCCATGACCTGAGCCGAAGGCAGTCGCTTAACCAACTGAGCCACCCAGGTGCCCCGTTTATCAAAATTCTTAATGTTTGAAATATTTTCTCTAAAGTGACCATTTAAAAAATATATTTTAACATTTCTGAGATCATCTGTTTTGCAATTGATAGACTCCTTTTCAAAAGCTATAATATGCATGTTAAACGAGCCCTGTGCTGTCTCCGTTACACTACTTTGGGGAAGACCCTGGGTTGGCACTCTTGTAGGATCAACTCACTGTGCCAGGTTGTATGTACAGGTCTGCTCTGGGTAAGGGAGGGCTGAAGATTGTTTTTCTTAAAAAGTGCCTTGCTTTTTGGACATTTGCTGCTTTCGTAATTGAAGTAAGTGTGTAGTTGCACAACCCGGGAAATATGAATCCTGTCGAGGCTACTTCTAAAGCTACGATTGACCATTCTTCCAGTCGTGCTGAAACTCCTGGCACTCATGCTTCCATCCTATTATTGTTTCTAGGTCTTCCCCCCAGGCCTTTTCTTTTCCATTTAAAATTCTGGTGTTCATAGGTTTGGGATGATAACAGGCCACAGTAACTGCTGAGTCCCTTCAGAATTTGCTTTTGATGGAATTCTAGGAACAACTTTTTTTTTTTTTTAAGATTTTATTTATTTATTTGACAGAGAGGGAACACAAGCAGGGGGAGTGGGAGAGGGAGAAGCAGGCTCCCGGCTAAGCAGGGAGCCCGATATGGGGCTTGATCCCAGGACCCCGGGATCATGACCTGAGCTGAAGGCAGACGCTTAACGAATGAGCCACCCAGGCGCCCCATTCTAGGAACAACTTTAAGAACATTTTTCCCCCACTAAGCCTTGTTCCTCATTAAGATGTAAGCCAGAATATTTAAGAGATGCTCATTTTGCCTAGGTAGATTATAATTGTTAATTAGCAAATACTAGATTTATAGAATAATCTGTTGTGATGATGTGGAGAAACATACACTGTTGGCATTCTTTTAAGTTTTATATTCAAGTATGAAGAAAATACTTCAGAAACATACAGCTTAATAAACTCCCACAGAGGGAATACACTAACCATTACTCACATCAAGAAATAGAACAAGACCAGCATCCTAGAAGACTCTCTCATGCCCCCTTCTCAGTCTGTAATTACCCGCTTACTCCTGCAACTGAAACCAGTATCTTGATCATTGCTATCAGTTTTGTCTGTTTTTGAACTTATATAAAAGGAATCATACAGCATTTTTTCCCCTCAATATTACGTGCGATCACTCCATGTTGCCTGTAATAATAGTGTGTTTTCATGGCTATATAAGTATTCAGTTGTATTAGTATACCACTGTGTATTCTGTGGATGGACATTGGATTATTTTCCATTTTGGGATGTTACCAATAATGATATTGACGTTCTTGTACATCTTCTGGCATATACATCAGTGTTGCATATATACCTGAGAATGGAATTACTGGGTTGTGGGGAATACGTATGTTCAAACTTTCATAGATAATTGCAAAACCGTTTTCCAAAGTAGTTGTGCTGTTTTACAGTCCTTCCAGCAGTGTATGAGAATCTTAGTTGCTCCACATCCTCACTGGCATTTGGTATGACCACTGGTTTTAGTTGTAGTCGTCTTATGGGTATGTTGTGGAATCGCATTCTGGATTTAACTGGCATTTAACTGATGACTAAAGAGACTGAACACTAAAATATGTCTACTGGACATTTGTATATCCTCTTTTGTTAAATACCCACTTTTGCCTGTTTTTCTGTTGAGTTGTCATTTTCTTACTGATATGTAGAAAATATATATTAGGAATAGAGTATGTTTTTGGAGTTGTTACTGCAATTATCTTCTATATTCTGTGCCCTGCTTTTTCATTATCTTGGTGTCTTTTGACAAACAGATGTTAATTTTAATGTAGTCTAATTTATCCATATTTTCCTTTAAGGTAAGTGTTTTATATATTTTAGTTAAGAAATATTTGCATACCCCAAGATCATTAATCTTTTATGTTATTTTTCTGGAAGCATTGTTTGACCTAGCATATCTAGATCTGAAATCATCTAGAATTTATTTTGTATGTGGTAGTAGGGAGATGTTAAAAATAATACTTTCCTGTATGGATATTCAAAAGAGCCAGCACCACATTCTGTTTCATTGGTCTGTTTGTCTCGGTGCCACTGCAACTCTGTATGTTCAGTATCTGGTCATGTGAGTCCTCCAGCTTTTTGTTCTTCAAGATTGCACTGGTTGGTCTTGGCTCTTTGCATTTCCATATATTTTTTAGAATTGGCTTATCCATTTCAACAGTAGAACAGCAACAACAAAACCTGCTGGGATTTTGATAAGGATTTTAATATAAATTTGGGAAGAATTAATATCTTTACACAATTATATCTTTTTGATCTATGAACATAGTATATTCCTCCATTTCTCTAGATCATTAATTTTTTTTCAGTAATGTTTTGTAGTTTTCTTTGTAGAGGTCTGATACCTTTTGTTGGTCTTATTCCTAGGTCTTTTATTTTTTGATGTTACTTTAAATACTATTTAAATTTTTTCATTTTCACATTGTTGCTACTTAATTTTGACTATTGTCTATTATCTTGTATTCCATGACCTTATTAATTTATTAATTCCAAGTTTGATGTAGATTCTGTGACTTTTTTTTTTCTTTTTTTTTTTTTAAGATTTTATTTTTAAGTAATCTCTACACCCAACATGGGACTCGAACTTAAAACCGTGAGATCAAGAGTCGCATGCTCCGCCGACTGAGCCAGCCAGGTGCCCCGAGACAGGTTTTTTAGAGGATTATCTGACAAAATAAATGAAAGTTTAAACATATGCATCCTTTGCTTTGCATATAGTATATGCTCACAAATATATGCAGAATATGTCCATTTCAGCATTATAATAGCAAATTAGAAATAACCTAAATGCCCATCAATCATGGTACATCCTTGCTGTGTACACTGTTGTTTAAAAAAAATGAGATAAACCATTTCTGCTAATATAAAAAGATGTCTGCATATGTTAACTGAGAAAAGTAAGATACATAATCTTGCATGTAAAACAGGAAAAATGTATGTGTACTTGCCTATCTTTAGAAAATTTCTGAAAGATGTAACTTTTTAAAATAAAAAACGCTCCAGCTTTCTATTGAGGTATAATTGACATATAAAGTGCACGTACTATACAGTTTGATAAGTTTTGGCATGTGTATATACCTGTAAAACTATCATAATGAAGATAGTCAATATAGCCTTCACTCACAAGTGTCTGTTGTACTTTATTTGCTCTCCTCCATTCCTGATCAAGCACTAATCTGCTTTCTGTTACATTAGTTTGCATTTTTTACAGTTTGATATAAATGGAACGCTATAGTATGTACTCTTGTTTTTAGAGGGAGTGTCTGGCTTCTTTCAGCATAATTGTTTTGAGATTCATCCATGTTGCATGTATCACTTCATTCCTTTTATTGCTAAGAAGTATTCCATTGTTATGATATACCACAATTTGTTTAGTCACCTATTGATGGACAATTTGGTTGTTTCCAGTTTTTGTCTGTTACAAATAAAGCTGCTGTGATTGTTTGTGTACAAGTCTTTATGTGGGCATGTATTTCCCTTTTTTTGTGGATAAGTAGAAGTGGAATGGTTGGATAGTATGATAGGTGTATATTTAGCTTTTTAAGTCAAACTCTTCTTCAAAGTGTTTGTGCCATTTTATATTTCTACCAGCACTGTCTGAAAGCAGTTTTTCTTTTTCCACGTTCTCTCCAGCACATTGTATTGCCAGTCTTTAATTTTTCCATTCTTACAGGTGTATAGTGGCATCATGCTCATTGTGTGTGTTGTTGTTGTTTTAAGTAGGCTCCACGCCCATCACAGCCCAACTCAGGCTTGAACTCACAACCTGAGATCAAGACCTGAGCTGAGATTAACCAGTTGAGCCACTGTGGCGCCCCTCATTGTGTTTTTTAATATTTTCCTAATGACTAATGAAGTTGAGCATCTTTTTATGTGCTTACTTGCCGTCTGTATATCTTTGATGAAGTGTGTTTTAATAATATTGAGTCTTTTGATCCATGAACAAGGTATATCTAATAGTTTAGGCATTAATTTCACCAATATTTTGTACTATTCAGTATACAGGTCTTTTCACGTCTTTTGTCAGATTTCTAAATATTTCATAATTTTTGCAAGTGCTTTTTATTTTTATTTTCTCAATATTTTATTCATTTGATAGAGAGTGAGAGAGCACAAGCAAGGGGAGCCATAGAGGGAGAGGGAGAAGCAGTCTCCCCGCTGAGCAGGGGCTCGATCCCAGGACCTCCGGGATCATTACCTGAGCCAAAGGCAGATGCTTAACTACCTGAGCCACCCAGGCGCCCCAGTTCCTGCTTTTTAAAATTCAATTTTTAATTGTTCATTGCTAGTATATAGAATAGAATTTGGTATTTGTGTATTGATATTATACCCTGTAACCTTGCTAAACTCACTCAAGAGGATTTTGGGTTTTTTTGGTAGATCTCATCAGATTTTCTTCATAGACAATCATACTGTCTGTGAATATAAAGTTTTCACTTATTTTTTGCTCCAGTCGGGAGACTTTTTATTTTGCCTGATTGCTCTGGCTGGAACCTCCACTACAATGCTGACTGGAAGTGATATAGATATCCTTGTATTGTTCCTGGAAAGATTTGATGTTTCACCATTAAGTATGATGTGAGTTCTAAGTTGTTCATAGATGCTCTTTATTAGGTTGAATTTACTTAGTTTGCTGAGAGTTTTTTATCAGGAATGGAAGTTGGATTTGGCAAGTGCCTTTTCTGTATCTATTGAGGTGATCATACGGGTTTTCTAGTTTGTTAATATATGTAATTAAATTGATTGCTTTTTGAATATTCAACCAACCATTCCTGGGATAAACTCCAGTTATGTATTATCCTTTAAAAATATTTTTAGATTTGCTAGAATTTTGTTTATTGTTTGTACTAATATGTTCGTGAGCTCATCCATACCTGAAAGTTCTGGGGTGATGAAATGTTAATAGCACCAGAAGTTTTTCTTCTGTGGCGCTGTGGACGAAATAGAACAGCTGGCTTTCACAACAGGTCTGCATGAAGGAATGGAAGAACACTTTCAATGGTAAATATGAAGGTAATATAAAAGTCTTAGGAGATTTTCAAAGAAATTAAGAAATGTGTTTGAGACAAAAAGTGTAACTATAATGTGGGGTTTATAACATACGTAGGTAATCATATATATGGTTACTATAGCATAAAAAGGCAGCCAGAGGGTGGTAAATGGATCCATTTTGAATGCAAGTTTCTCACATTTTACTTGAAGTGATACAATATTAACCATGAAGACCTTGAGAGATTAAGGATATATGGTAATATCTGGCAAGCACTACATAAAAATAATGAAAGGTATAGCTAAACATATGTAGATAAACTAAAATGTAATTGTAAAAAAGTACTCAATCCAAAAGAAGGCAGGAGAGGACAATAGCATTTGTGCTGCCAAATCTTCTCTCAAGGAGAGATTGAAAACTCAGTAAGACCTAATTTTGACAGCTGGGAACATTTTTGTTGTTGTTGTTGGTTCTTTGTTTTTTGATGGCTGGAAACTTCTCAACAGTGTTGACATTTGGAAATGAATCCTCTGAGCAAATTACAGAACAGTTCTGCAGATTATGCCATGTTGTGCTTTTTGAAATAAAGTCAACATTAAAAAATAAGCCCAAATAATTTTCTCATCTAAAAATCTCTGTTGACTGAACTGACATTTCAGCTGCCACCCACTGCTGTGATACAGAATTTATAGTTTTGATTTCAGCCAAGTAATTGCCTGATAAAAAGTCTTTTTTACAGAATTTTACAGAATCTAGAGTCTCATCATTTACAATAAGCTTGGAAACAATCCAAAACTCAGCATATGAAGAAACAAAAACATGACCTATACTCAAGACAACCAATGGAGATTATCCCTGAGACGACCTAGATATGTAATTAGCAGTTTTATTGTTCTCCCACCATAGCAGACAAGGATTTTAAAGCTGTTTATTACTATAACTGTTCAAGAAGGAAAGGAAAATGTGTTTGTGACCAATGAGAAGAAATTCCTGCAGAGATACTGAAACTATGATAAACGGGCACCTGGGTGGCTCAGTTGGTTAAGCATCTGCCTTCAGCTCAGGTCATGATCCCAGGGTCCTGGAATCAAGCCCTGCTTATCAGGGAGTCTGCAGTCTGCTTCTCCCTGTCCCTCTGCCCCCCCACCCCTCATGCTCGCTTGCACTCTCTAAATCTTAACCAAGTGGACATTTTGGAACTGAAAAATAGATTACCTGAAATAATTCGCTGGATGGGCTTAAATGATGGAAAGATCACTAAACTGAAGTTAGCTCAATAGAAATTATCCAATCTGAAGGAGAGAGAAAAATAATTTTAAAAAATCAGGGGTGCCTGGGTGGCTCAGGTTATGATCCCAGGGTCCTGGAATCGAGCCTCACATTGAGCTCCCTGCTCAGCCAGGAAGTCTGCTTCTCCCTCTGCCCTTCCCCCCATCACTCGTGTGTGTGTGTGTGTGTGTGTGTGTGTGTGTGTGTGTAAATAAAATCTTAAGAAAGCACAACAGCTTTAGGGCACTGGTGAGATAATATGAAAAGGTCTAACATACATGTAAATATAGTTCCAGAAGGAAAGGAGAGGAAAAGGGGATGGAAAAAATGTGAAGTATGACTAAAATTTACTCACATTTTGTAGAAGACAGTTTTACAAGAAGCCCAGTGAAAAAGAAAATGAACACTTAGGCACATTATAATGAAACTGCTGAAAATTTAAAACTATTGAAAATAGCACACATATTGACAAATTATATACAAGGGAACAATGATTCAAATCATTGACTTTTCATTAGAAATACCTGAAGCCAGAAGACAATGGAACAGCAAAATTAAAGTGTTCAAAGAAAAACAGCCAGTTCAGAATTCTATAGTGAAAACATCCTTAAGAATGAAGGTGAAAGGGGCGCCTGGGTGGCTCAGTTGTTAGGTGTCTGCCTTCGGCTCAGGTCACGAGGATCCTGGGATTGAGCCCCGCATCAGGCTCCCTGCTCCTCAGGAAGCCTGCTTCTCCCTCTCCCCCTGCTTGTGTTCCCTCTCTGGCTGTGTCTCTGTCAAATAAATAAATAAAATCTTAAAAAAATGAATGTGAAATAAAGACATTTTCAGATAAAAGAATGAAGAATTAGTTGTGAGCAGATTTCGCAATAGAGAATGTTGAAGAAAGTTCTTCAGGCTGAGAAGAAACTATACCAGATAGAAATGTAGATGTTTAGGAAGGAGTGAAGAGTATTTAAGACAGTAACATGGAAGTAAATATTCTCTTTTTGATACGTTTATTATTATTTTTTTATTTAAGTAGGCTCTCTGCCCAGCACGGAGCCCAGTGCAGAGCCCAACACGTGGCTTGAACTCATAACCCTGAGAACTAGACCTGAGCTGAAATCAAGAGTTGGATGCTTAACTGACAGAGCCACTCAGGCGCCCCTCTTTTTGATATCTTTAAAAGAGCTTATCGGGGGGGCGCCTGGGTGGCTCAGTTGGTTGAGCGGCTGCCTTCGGCTCAGGTCATGATCCCGGAGTCCCGGGATCGAGTCCTGCATCGGGCTCCCTGCTCAGCGGGGAGTCTGCTTCTCCCTCTGACCCTCCCCCCTCTCATGCTCTCTCTATCTCATTCTCTCTCTCAAACAAAATATTTAAAAAAGAGCTTATCGGGGTGCCTGGGTGGCTCAGTCGGTTAAGCGGCTGCCTTCGGCTCAGGTCATGATCCCAGGGTCCTGGGATCGAGCCCCGCATCAGGCTCTCTGTTCAGCGGGAAGCCTGCTTCTCTCTCTCCCTCTGCCTGCTGCTTCCCCTGCTTGTGCTCTCTCACTCTCTGTCAAATAAATAAAATCTTAAAAAAAAAGCTTACTACTTTAAATTTACAACATCATATCCTGGGGTTAATAGCTACATATGGCAACTATAACAAGTACAAATAATTGAAACACTGGGGGGTTCGACAAAAGATGTGGGCAGGTGGAAGAAAGGGTCAATGAACTTAAAGAAAAGGTAGGAAAACTGGATATCCACATGCAAAAGAATGAAGGTAGACATTTACCATACATATAGAAAAATTTATGAGCTAAAACTATAGAACGCTTAGAAGAGGGGCGCCTGGGTGGCTCAGTCGGTTAAGCATCTGCCCTAAGCTCAGGTCATGATCCCAGTGTCCTGTGATGGAGCCCTGCATTGGGCTCCCTGCTCAGTGGGAGCCTGCTTCCCCCTCTCCCTCTGCCCGTCCCCCCTGCCCGTTCTCTCTTATGCTCTCCCAAATCTTAAAAAAAAAAGAAGAAGAAAATGGGTAAACCTTCATGACATTGGATTTGGCCATGATATCTTAGGACAGCAAAACCACAGGCAACAATAGAAAATAAATAGGTCTTTTTTTTTAAGATTTTATTTGACAGAACCAGCAGGGGGAGCAGCAGTGGGAGAGGGAGAAGCAGGCTCCCCGCTGAGCAGGGAGCCCGATGTGGGGCTCAATGCCAGGGCCCCGGGATCACGACCTGAGCCAAAGGCAGACGCTTAACCGACTGAACCACCCAGGTGCCCCTAAATTGGTCTTAAAATGAAGAACTTACTGTACATCAAAGGACACTATCAAGAGTGAAAAGACAACCCGTGGAATGGGAGAAAATATAAATCATATATCTCATAAGGGATTAATATCCAGAACATATGAAGAATCCCTACAATTCAACAATGAAAAGAACTTAATTCAAAAATGGGCAAAGACTCAAGTGGGCATTTCTGCAAAGGAGGTATACAGATGGCTAATAAGCACATGAAAAGATGCTCAACCTCACTAGGTATTAGGTAAATGAAAATGAAAGCCGCAGTAAGATACCACTCCACACCCATTAGGGTAGCTATTATAAAGACAAACAGAAAATAGTAAGTTTTGGCGAGGATGCGGAGAAAATGGAGCCTTCGTCCATTGCTGGTAGGAATGTGTAATGTTGCAGCCACTGTGGGAAACAGTTTCGTGGTTCCTCAAAAAGTTAAAGGTAGATTCACCATATGTCCCAACAATTCCACTCCTAGGTATGGACCCCAAGAACCAAAAGCAAGAACTTAAGATACCTGTATAATATTCTTAGCAGCATTATTCACAAGAGCCAGAAGATGGAAACAACCCAGGTATTCATCAACAGATGAATGGATGGGGCGCCTGGCTCACTCACTTAGTAGAGCATCTGACTCGATTTCTGGGTCATGAGTTCAAGCCCCACTTGGGGCATAGAGCTTACTTAAAAAAAAAAAGGGCGCCTGGGTGGCTCAGTCATTAAGCATCTGCCTTTGGCTCAGGTCATGATCCCAGGGTCCTGGGATCAAGCCCCACATAGGGCTCCCTGCTCCTCGGGAAGCCTGCTTCTCCTTCTCCCACTCCCCCTGCTTGTGTTCCCTGTCTTGCTATGTCTCTCTGTCAAATAAAATCTTTAAAAAAAAAAAAAAAGAAAGAAAGAAAAACCATACAGATGAGTGGATAAACAAAATGTGGTATGTTCATATTTTTCAGCCATAAAAGGAACAAAGTTCTGATACGTACTACAACATGGAGGAGACTTGAAAATATTACGCTGAATGAGATAAGCCAGTCATAACAAAACAAATCTTTGATTCCGATTATATATAAGTTACTTAGAATAGGCACTTCCTAAAGACAGTAAAATAGAGGATACCAGGGGCTGAGTGTGGGGGAAATGGGGAGTTCTATTGTTTAATGAGCACAGAGTGTCTGTCTGGGATGATGAAAAACTTCTAGAAATAGTTGAGATGGTTGCACCAGATTATGAATGTACTTAATGCAAGTGAATTGTCAACTTAAAAATGGCTAAAGTGATTTTTTTTTTTCCTGAAGAAAGGCAGACTGCCACATGCAGTCCCTCATTTTGTTGTGCCTAGAGTCTTGGAAGCTGACTGCCCTACGTTTTCCTACAAATGGACCTTGAAAGCTGGTTTCGAGATTCTAGCAGGTGAGGGCAGCTACTCATATACCCTTGACTGAAAAACGGTCCTCCTCCATCAGGGAAGGTTGTCCTCTTGGGGCACACAGCTTCGGAGGGACATGCATGGAGAAGGAAGGAGACACCTGCCTAGGCAGCCAGATCAGCTGAGTCAACCTTGGTGATCAGTAGGGTGACAGATGTCACAGCGAGATTGCCCTCACATCCTAAAATGAAAAATTTTATTTATATTTTACCACAACGAAGTAATTTTTTCCACAATGAAATAATTGAAAAGGATTGCCCTCCACACTCAATTTTAATTCTTTTGTTCCCTTCACTTTCTATCATACATTTCCAAGACATCTCATCATGTTTATAAATTAAAAATGGAAATGACTACATGACTTTCTAGCCTTCAGATGGGCCATAATGGAAGTTAGGTCCATTCCTTGTTTCTGTAGTGTTTTGGTTGTTTACCAGTCTTTGCTTTTCGAATGGTTACTGCCCTAGAATACTATGGCGATGCTTTTTGGCTTTTGTCCCCTTTTCTTCCCTTGGCTGGCATCTCTTCCTCCTTTCCCACTGGCTCAGGGACTTCTTTTGAAAGACATGCTTGACCCTGTGTGCCTTGCCCATAGCCATGGTTTTATTATGTGACCTCACCCCCTGGCCCTTTGACCCCAAGGAGGTGAGTTACAATCTGAACTGAGCCATTTCTCTCCTGAGAAGCTAAATAAGAGTCAGAAAATATTCCAAGGTAGCAGTGGCTGAAAAGCCACGCCAACTTGGGGCTGAGGCCACCATTTTGGATCATTTATCTACTAATGAATCAGAAAGCCTGTGTTGACAGAGGCAGGTTGGAGGAAGGTGTAGAGCAGTGAAGACACCCAGGAAGCTCTGAGAGATCTTGGTTTCCCAGTTTTCTGATTCTCATAATGTAGTAATTCCACTGGCTCACAGCTAGCCCCTGGGAAGCCACACAAGTGCTCCCCAGTTCAACATGTTCTCCAGATAAGAGATCGCGCCTACCTGTGGCCAGGGGACACACAGAAGGGAATTGGGGACTGTGACAGATAGGAACCCACTGGGCAAAGGTGAGCATCGCCTTTGGTCAAGATGACAGCAAGGACCCTGAGAGTCAGCCCTGGAAAATCTTTCCTGGCTGAGCAGGAGCCTGCTGGTTCTGGGAGCTTGGGGGATGAAAAGGGTGAACCTACAAGAAACCTAGTGGGACCTGGGCATCTTCCACTAGACCTGACAACACCATTTGCTTCTTATAGCAGCATAGGGTAGATATTAAGAGTATGGATTCCGGAGCCACAAGGCTTGGGTCCAAATCCCAGCTCTACCCTTTAATTATTCCTTAAGCATGCTCCTCTGTTCTTCAGTTTTCCCATCTATAAAATGGGGACTGAAACAGTATCATAATTATGAGGAATAAATGAGTATAATACTTAAAGCAGTCTACATGTCTGAGAGCTCTATATGGGTGTTACTACTGCTGATAGTTCTGGCACCTTCTCTCTGGTTCCTATTATTTTCTTAGAGTCCTTAAGGACTCCCTTCCTGCTGAAATAGCGCAAGAACTAATTGCCTTGCCTCAAATGATCTCTCTCTTTTTCCCCTCCCTTAGCGCTCTGGGCTCGTGCGGGGTTTGCTGCCTTCACTGGTGGTGGAATGTCTAAGAGGGGAGACTATAGGTTTGTCCTCTACCAGGTGGCCTGTTACAACTGAAATAAGCTCCCATCTCACACAGAGTGAAAACCAGTCTTTATAAAGTCCTACTTGACCTGGTCCCTTGTTCTGTGCCCCTATTTAGGGCTCTTCCCTTGCCCCACCCGGCTCTTGCTATTCTCAGTCATGCCACACCTGCCCCCATCACTAGGGATACTGGCCATCTCCCCCACCTAAACAGTCCATTCCAGGTATCTCCATAGCTCCCTCCCTCATCCCCTCTGAGTCTTAGCTCAAAAGTCACTTTCTGGGCACCTGGGTGGCTCAGTTGGTTGGGCGACTGCCTTCGGCTCAGGTCATGGTCCCGGAGTCCCGGGATCGAGTCCCACATCGGGCTCCAAGCTCAGCGGGGAGCCTGCTTCTCCCTCTGACCCTCTCTCCTCTCATGCTGTTTCTCTCTCTCAAATAAATAAATAAATAAAATCTTTAAAAAAAAAAAAAGTCACTTTCTTTGGAGGCCCCCCTCACTTGCCTATTTAAGCCCAACCCCCCCACAGCTAATTCCTTTGTCTTTTTTTTTTAAAGTAATCTCTACCCCCAGTGTGGGGCTCAGACCCATGAGCCAGAGATCCAGTCACATGCTCCACCGATGGAGCCAGCCAGGTGCCCCTATTGCCATCTTTTAACATGCTAGATTTGCTGTCTGTTGGCTGTCTTGCTGATGACTCTGCCCCAAGTGCCTAGACCCGTGCCTGGTGGTAGAGTTAATACTCCACAGCTGTTTGTTGAATGAGTGCATGGCAGCATGGCATGCTGATCCTGGCATACAAAGTCTTGGGGGGCATTAGTTGGATCCTGGTTGTGTCACTTACCAGGTGTGTGATTCGGCACAAATATTTAACCTCTCTGAGCCTTCGTTTTCCCACCTGTAACTCGAGACCTGTCGCTAATGAGTTCTCGGTGAAGCGTTAAGGGAGACAGTGTGCTGAGTGCGCCTCGGTTGCCAGTCAGCCGTTCTTTCCGGGCCTTTCATCCAAATCTATTTGAAGGAGTCTTTCAAGCCAACGCGATTGCAGTGAACGTTTTCATTTACTTTGAATTATAGGTCATTATAAATATTAACAAATAAGACTTAAAAAGGACACCCTCGAGTAGGTAAGACGAAAGTACAAAAATCGAGTGTGCGGCTGCAGGTTAAGGACGTGTTGTGCAGCCGCCACATGGTAGCAAAACGGTGGTAAGCAGTGCGCGAGCGTCCGCGTCGACGACAGCCAGAGTCCATGCATCGGGGTCCCGCTGAGAGAACGAGCAAACGGAAGGACATGCACGGGCCGGGAGGCGCAGTTCCCGCTCTCGCCGCTAGGGGCCAGGCGGTCCCCGCTTCGGGGGTGGAAGGCGGGCCCGTCCGGGATTGGCCAGTGGGGCGGCGGGAGGCGGGCGTGGAGGGCGCAGCGCGCCGTCGGGCGACTTCCTGGTTACAGACACCAGACTCGGGGATGGCTTTGGCCTGGGGGGGGAGGGGCGTCAACGGTCCCGTCTGTTTGTGCGGCTGACCGGCCAGAGGAGGGATGCCAGTCTGAGGTCGAAGGCAGAGCGGACGACTGCAGCTCCCGAAAGAGCGGTCACAGAAATCCAGTCCGCGAGGGGTCAGGAGCAGTGCCGGCCCTGGCGAAGAGTTCCGCACTCCCTGGGGTCCCTCCTCCCTAGGCGCCCCACCCCCCACTTGGGCTGGTTGTCCAGAAGACCCGTCTTCCACCCTGTCCCTGGGGTCAGCTGGGGCCAAGTCTACCCTTGCACAACCTGGGGCAGTAGAGAGCCCTAAATGGGCTCCTTACGCTCGCTGGGCCTCAGTTTCCCTGGTGTCTAACAAGGACGTTGTATTGGGTCAGACTCACGGCCCCTTCTAGCCTTGCCCTTCAGCATTTCAGTATCTTCACAGAGCAGCTCTGCAGCTCCTTTCCTGAGGCCCTCCAAGAGGCACAGCTGGAAGATACCCAGGGCTCACCCAGCCAGGAGGCCCCTCAAAAATAGGCCATCTCTTTCCTTAGTCCCCCAGAGGTTTCCCCCGTTCCAGCCCTGTGGAGAAGAGAGGAGCCCTTGCCTCAGCCCCCGCGAGGAGGAAGGTCTGGCCCACGGACTCAGAGGTTAGGGAGGGACAGCTGAGTTCCGGGCCTGGACCCTGGGGACCTCTGGGGACGTTCTAAGTGGACCAATGATTTCAAAGCCATCTAGGGGATGAGGCAGCAGGACAGGGCTGTGGTCCCACCCCTTCATCAGGCGCCAGAGCTTCCCGAGTCTTCTGAGTGTATCTGCTGAGCCCTCCACAGCCCAGGAGGGAGAGGACTGGGGAGTACTATCTCCCAGACAATCAGAGGATGTGGCAGTCACAGGACCCGGGCTGAGTCCTGGTTTGCCCTTGCCCTGCTGCTGTGTGACATTGACAGACTACTCAGCCTCTCTGAATCTGCTTCTTCATCTGTCAAATGAAGATGACAAACCCACCTCACAGAATTGTGAAAATTCATTAAGACAGTGCATGTAAAAACCCTTAACATACACAAAGCCGCTTCAAAGACAGGAAAACCAAGGCTCTGTGACCAGCCAAGTTGCCAGGTACTGTGTGGGGGCCAGAGTCCTGTTGTCCCTGCAGACCGGGAAAGGGCTGATGGGCACTTGGTGGAATTCGAATCATCACCCTAGGCCTCAGATGGTGATGTGCTTTGTGTCTGCAGCAGGCAGGGCTGAGCCCCAGGCAGGAAGCTAACAGGACGGACCTCCTTCTCTTGCAACATGCTGTCCAGAGCTCTGGGCCGGGGGTGAGGCAGGGGCCAGGGAGCCTGGCCTACCCCAGCTGTGGCAGGGCAGGGAGGCCTCACTCAGGCTCGTCACCTTCCCTCTCTGGGCCTCTCTTTTCCGTTAGTGCAGTGCTGGGGCAAACACACAAATTCCCTGGCTCTGCATTTGTTCATACAGCAGTCTTGAAGGACCCTTGGTAGGCAGGAGAAACTTGGGACTTCACACGTGGGCCCCCAAATTGCGATGCCCTCAATTTGACTCAGGGTGCCAGGCCCACCAGGCAGGGTGTCTCTCTCAGCCCTTGGAGGTAGGAGCCAGCCTCACAGGCCCCTCAGAAAGGAGGCCCTGGACTGCCACCCAGCACTCCTGAAAGGGACATCAGTGGCCACAGTAAGGCCAGGATGTGTGGGCGTTCACCTGGACCCCTCACTCCCCAGGCCTGGACTCAGAAGTGGGGGGTGGGTGAAAGGAAGAAGAGGGTGAAGATGAGAACTTTTTGCTTCATGAAAAAAAGGGGGGGGGGACCCTTTTCTTGATTACAGCTGACCTCATGCTTAAGCTGGTAAGAATGAGAGCCAGGTTCCTTGGGAGGAGAAAGATTAAAGTGGGGAGAACTGGGTCTGAGGGCTGAACTAGACCCTGCCCCAAGATCAGTTTCACCACAGTGCTTCCATCACTTCCCCCAAAGCTAGGAGCTGGGGCTGGCCTGGCAGGCAGGGGTGGGGTGGGAGCAGGGGTGGGTGACATCACCTCTAGGCCCCACTCCTGTCCTAACACACCCTGTCTCCAGAGACCCCAGGTCTTGCACAGCGACCCTAGCCCAATCACCATACCCTCCCCTCTAGGCTTTTATAGATCATTCCCACTGCACACATTGCCCTTCCCCTTTGTCTGCCCAGAAACTCCATTCACCCTTCAAGGCCTTGCTGAAGCATCACCTCCTCCGGGAAGCCCTCCCTGCCTCCCAGTAGAGTCAGAGTCCATGACACTCAAAGGTATGTCAGCCTGGCCTTGGCATTCCTCCCTCCCTGTTGTAATGGTTTGTTTTTAGCTCCCTGATTAGACAAGGAACTCTCAGAGGGCAAGCCCTGGGTCTCATTCATCTCCAAGGGCTTGTGGAATCATTGAGTGAAGTGCTTGCCAATTGCCCATGTTCAGTGAGAGCCTGTGGGAACTTCACCTCGCTCCTTGCTCTCGGGTCAGCTTTTTTCCACCCGCCCAGGAATGCCAGAGATGAACGGATGTGGTAAGAACCTCCTTTTTGGGAATACTTCCCCAAATCTCCTTCCCCCCACGCCCCCTCCCTAATGTCCCTCTCGGGAGTTCTCACTGGCCCTGCCAAGGCGCCCCTCCACTCCTGTTCTCTCAGCCTGGGGTCCCCCTGACTTACTGCTGACCTCCAGTAGGGCCCTCAGCCCCCGGACGGCCCCCTTCCCTTCCCTGGGGTGGGCGCCGAGGCCAAGGTCCTCTCCCCGCCGCCCCCCGCCTTCTTGGGCCCCAGGGGCTGAGAGCAGGCCCAGCTCTCTGGCCTTGCTGTCCCCGGAGCGGCGGAGCCCCCCTCAGCCTCCGAGCAGGGGCCGCCGGGGCGCAGTGTCCGGGCGGGCATCCTGGATCTCCCCTAAGATGAGGGCCGAGGCCCTTGGTGGCAGCTGAGGAGGCCCAGGGCCAGGCCGGTGCTGGGCCAGCAGACGGGCAGGGGCGGGTGCGGCAGCAGGCGGGGGCTGGTCAGTCGCTGAGCACGGCCCCCGGGAGCTCGTTGGTGAGCGTGTGCCAGCGCTCGATCCGCTTGTCCTTGTTTTTTAGGCAGTCAAACCAGTGCTTCAGGCGCTCGCCCTTAGCGTTGATGCCCAGAACCACACCGCCTGCGGGAAGGGAGCCAGGGGGTGGCCGGGGACACGGTGACTCCCGGGGGCCTGGAGGCAGGTGCCCCTACCCCAAGGCCCCCCCTCCCGATTCTGTGCTCCAAGGCTCTTCTCCCCACCCCGCCCACCGGGCTCGGAAGCTGGGCAGTGGTCTGCCGACCGCACCGCACGCTTGGCCGGCCCTCCCGCCCCCGGCCGATCAGGGCCCTGCGATCCCGTCCTTCCCCTCTCCAGAGCCCTGGGATCCCGTCCTTCCCCTCTCCAGGGCCCTGGGATCCCGTCCTTCCCCTCTCCAGGGCCCTGGGATCCCGTCCTTCCCCTCTCCAGGGCCCTGGGATCCCGTCCTTCCCCTCTCCAGGGCCCTGGGATCCCGTCCTTCCCCTCTCCAGGGCCCTGGGATCCCGTCCTTCCCCTCTCCAGGGCCCTGGGATCCCGTCCTTCCCCTCTCCAGGGCCCTGGGATCCCGTCCTTCCCCTCTCCAGCACCGCAGCGAGGCGGGGGCTGAAGGGCAACGTCACGCGTCGGGGGCCGAGGGATGGGCACAGCTCTACTCTGCACAGCCACGAAGCCGACCAGGAGTTCGGGGCCACAGGGCTCAGAGGCCAGCCCAAAGCACCGACCATCATCACCTCGCACCCCTGGCCCACCAAGACTGCTGTGTGGCCCTCCCAGGCCTCTCTCCCTCTCTGGGCCTATCTACTCCTCTGTCACATGGAGTCAGGCTGGGTAAGGTCTGAGGCCCCCTGTGTCTGAGGGCAGACAGTCTGGGGAAAGCTGGGGCCATAGAGGCCAGGAAGGAGGGGCTGTGGCCTGGATTCAGGGCCATGTGGCCAAACGGCATTCTCATTGTGTGCTCTTACCAATGAAATCGTTGGATTTTCCAATGTCATAATCCCAAACAGTAACTTCCAGAGTCTTCTTCGCCAGGTCCCCATGCTTAATCTCATAACAGAATTCCTGGTGGCCAGAAGAAGAGAGTCAGGGCCAAGGCCACAGGGCCTGCAACTTGGCCAGTGGCCAGGAAGGCTCTGAGGTGTGGTGAGGGGTGTGGTGAGGGGGGAGGGAGGGAGGGAGGAATGGGAGGGTGGTCAGTGCTCGGTGGTGGACGAGGGCAGATTCTCACCCATTCTACCCACTTCTGCCTGGAGCCTGGCTGGGGTCCTCAGGGTCCCCTGCCCTCCAACCTACCTGCTCCTCTGTCCCTGAAGCTGCTCTCTCCAGATCCCCAAGAGCTTCCTTACTGCCAGATCAATACACACGAGCTGGCCTTGGTGTGCTTGACCTCTCTTGGGTCTGCTCTGCTCACCACTCCCTTCTTTGTGAAACGCTCTCTCCCACAGGCGCCTGGGATGATCTGACATCTGGTATCCCCTTCACCCTCTGGAAGCATCTCCTTAGTCTCCTCTGCCTGCTCCTCAGTCACTCAGGCTCTTCCCTAGGCCCCTCTGCTGCTCTCCAGATGTATCTGCCCCCTGGGCTGAGGACCTGGGTATCCACCTGGACCAGACCTTCTCAAGGCCCCAGGGCATCTCACATTCTTGCATCCCACCCAGAGCTTCCCCCACCTCACCTGCACCTCCCCTCTTGCTGTTGGGCTCCCCCCATTCCACCTCCACATCCTACACGGCCATGTCCCATCAATTTGATCCTGGAAAGAGCTTTCCAGGCTTCCCTGCCCCTCCATCCATACCGCTTTGGCCTGGTTCAGCCTGGCCTGTCTCTCCCCTGCCCCCCCAACCCCCCCGTGGCCGAGGGCTCTCCTGGGGGCCCCTCCTACCCCTCAGTTCCCACAGTAGCCCTTGGAAAACTCAGCACCCCCAGGCCCCCTGCCCTGGGGGAGAGCGAGCAGCTTCCCAGCAGCTTCACCAGCCCCTTGTACCTCATTGAACTCGGGGTTCAGGGTCTTCTTCTTTACTGCTGTCTTATGTTTAGATTTCTTGTCCACATCTGGCTTCAGGTATCTGAAATTATAAGCAACCGATGGGCAGAGGGTGCGGAGAAGCTGTGGCTACAGTTGGAGCCAGCAGGGCTTGGAAGAGCTTTTCGCTCCCTGGGCCTCCCGTTCCTACTAACCACAGGATACCCAGCACTACTCTGTGGCAAAGGTTAGTGGTCAGCTGCAGGGGGTGAAGCAAGTGGTTCCTTTGCCACCTAGACTTCTGTCTGCGCCCCTTTCTGAAGTTAACCACAGAGTCTCCTTCTCCCCTAGAGGTTTTTCCTTGTTTCTGGAAGTCTAATTTTCATAAAGCTTTCATTTCCCACCAGAAAAACATTTTTAGCAGAGTTGGTCCCTTGTTAAGAGATTACCCTTTTTTTAAAATAGCGAATTTATTGACATACAATCCACATACTATGAAAATCCTCTTTCTAAAGTATGTGAATTATCAGATGTAATTATATAAATACTGTCTGCAGTATGTAATGGATTCGTATATTCCCAGAGCTCTACGACCATCATCTCTACCTCACTGGGGCTTTGAGGGAGAGGGAAGCCTGGCTTGTGAGCAGCTCCTTTACAGCTCTTAGCTCCTTAGACTTTGATGCAGAAGAGCTTTCATCAGCTCAGAGAAGTAGAGGGACTTGCCCAAGGTCACACAGCTGCTCAGCACAGGGCTGGTACTCAGAAGCCGGGAAAGGAGCTCCTTTGCAGAACTTCTTACCCTGTCCCTGAATAGACACTTGAGTGATAACAGTCCTGCCTCTGCTGAGGGTGCTCTGGGGGTGGGGACAACCTCTGTCTCACTAAGGGCTTCCCGGCACCCTGCTGGGGGCTCAGTAAACTGGGTAGGTCAGCAAACATCTGCTGAACGGCTGAATTCCTAGAAGTGAAATTACCCACCCAAAGGCACACATGTATCAAGCTTCTTGCTCCATTATGCCAAACTGTCCTCTGAAAAGACCAAACAGATGATGCACAGTACCCTCAACAAAGCTGAGTATCGTTGCCTTAAAAATCCTTGCTGGTTTGCAGTAATCTCTTGAACATCAGCCTTAGTAACATATTTACGGGTGTGTCTCCTCAGGCAAGGGAAACAAAAGCAAAAAATAAACTATTGAGACTACACCAAAATAAAAAGCTTTTGCACAGCAAAGGAAACCATCAACAAAATGAGAAGACAACTTACTGAATGAGAGAAGATATTTGCAAATGATTTATCTGACAAGGGGTTAATACCCAAAATATATAAAGAACTTATGCAACTCAACACCAAAAAACCCCAAATAATCTGATTTAAAAATGGGCAGGGAGCCTGAAAATACATTTTTCTAAAGAAGACACAGAGCTGGCCAACAGATACATGAAACCAATAATCATCAGGGAAATGCAAATCAAAACCATGATGAGGTACCACCTCACACCAGTCAGAATGGCTAATATCAAAAAGACAAGATGTCAGTGTTGCTGAAGGTGTGGAGAAGAGGAGGCGCGCCTGGGTGGCTCAGTTGGTTAAGCGTCTGCCTTCGGCTCAGGTCATGATCCTGGAGTCCCGGGATCGAGTCCCGCATCGGGCTCCCCTCTCAGTGGGAAGCCTGCTTCTCTCTCTCCCTCTGCCTGCTGCTTTCCCTGCTTGTGCTCTCTTTCTCTCTGTGTCAAATGAATAAATAAAATCTTAAAAAAAAAAAATGTGGAGAAGAGGGAACCCTCATTCACTGCTGGTGGGAATGTAAACTGGTGCAGCCACTGTGGAAAACAGTATGGAGGTTCCTCAAGAGATTAAAAAATAGAAGTACCAAATTTCATTACTGGGTATTTACACAAAGACAATGAAAACACTAATTCAAAAAGATATATATACCCCTGTGTTTACTGAAACATTATACGTAATAGCCAAATTATGGAAGCAACCCAAGTGTCCACTGATAGATGAATGGATAAAGAAGATGTGTGTGTATGTATGTGTGTGTGTATCCGTATATACATACAGAGTATATATAGTTGTGTGTATATAAGTATATGTACACACACACACAATGGAATATTAACCGTAACACAGAATGAGATCTTGCTATTTGTGACAACATGGATGGACCTAGAGGGTGTTATGCTAAGTGCAAAAGTCAGAGAGACACACACCATATGATTTCACTTATATATGAAATCTGAAAAGCAAAGCAAATGAACAAAAAACCAGAATCATCCTCATAAACAGAGAACAAACTGGTGGTTGCCAGAGGGGAGGGAGAGGAAGGGGAGGGGACAAGTGAAATAGGTTTAGGGAGGGCGCCTGTGTGGCTCGGTTGGTTGAGCGACTGCCTTCGGCTCAGGTCATGATCCTGGAGTCCCGGGATCGAGTCCCGCATCGGGCTCCCTGCTCAGTGGGGAGTCTGCTTCTCCCTCTGACCCTCCCCCCTCTCATGCTCTCTCTCAAATAAATAAATAAAATCTTAAAAAAAAAAAAAAAAGAAATAGGTTTAGGGAATTAAGAGGTACAGACTTCCAGTTATTAAAAAAAAAAATCCTTGCTGGTTTGAAAGGCAGAAAGTGGTATCTCATTGTTGATTTGTATTACATAAATAACACTAGTTCATTATGAAAACACTACAAAATATGTATTGAAGAAAGTTGGATGTGGGAGAGAGAAATGAAGACATAGATCCACACAAACACCTGTTCTTTGGCAGCTTTATGCAGTCATCAATAGCTGGCAAGTCACAAAAACCAATAGGAAACACTTAACAAAATGGCAATAAGCACACACCTGTCAATAATTACTTTAAATCTCAATGGTCTAAATGCTCCAATCAAAAGACAGAGGGTGACAGAATGGATAAAAAAGACTAGACCCATCTATATGCTGTCTACAAGATACTCAGTTCAGACTTAAAGACACAGACTGAAAATGAAGGGATGGAAAAAAATATGCCATGCAAATGGAAGCAGGGGTGAGGGTGAATGGCGGGGGGTGGGGATGGGGGGATGCTGAGGTAGCAATACTTACTTACATCAGACAAAACAGATTTTTTTTTTAAAAAAGATTTTATTTATTTATTTGACAGAGAGAGACACAGCGAGGGCAGGAACACAAGCAGGGGGAGTGGGAGAGGGAGAAGCAGGCTTTCCCGCAGAGCAGGGAGCCCAATGTGGGACTCGATCCCAGCACCCTGGGATCATGACCTGAGCTGAAGGCAGACGCTTAAGGACTGAGCCACCCAGGCGCCCAAAACAGATTTTTTAAAAAAAGACTAATAAGAGACAAAGAAGAACATTATAAAATGATGAGGGGATCAGTCCAACAAGAAAATATGATAGTTATAAATATCTATGCTCCCAATATTGTAGCATCTAAATACATAAAGCAAATATGAACAGACATAAAGAACAAAATTGACAGTAATACAATAATAGTAGGTGACTAACACCCCAATTACATCAATGGATAGATCATCCAGACAGAAAATCAATAAGGAAACAGTGTCTTTGAATGGCACATTAGACCAGATGGACTCAAATTAAGACAAAACAAACAAACAAAAAAAACCAGACATGTACAGAGCTTTCCATCCAAAAACAAGGCAACACACATTCTTTTCAGGTGCACATGGAACATTCTCCAGGACTGATCACCTGTTAGGCCACACAACATTTAAGGGGTGCCTGGGTGGTTCAGTCAGTTAAGCATCTGACTCTTGATTTTGGCTCAGGTCATGATCTCAGGGTTGTGAGATAGAGCCCCATGTCAGCTTCCATGCTCAGCATGGAAATCTCTCTCTCTCTGTTTCCCTGTCTCTCTCTCTCCCCCTCTCCCTCTCTCTGCCCCTCCCCCTGTTCTCTCTCTCAAATTAAAAAAAAATTTTTTTTAAACTCTACATTTAAGAAGATTGAGGGGTGTCTAGGTGGCTCAGTCATTGGGCATCTGCCTTCAGCTCAGGTCATGATCCCAGGGTCCTGGGATTGAGCCCTGCATCGGGCTCCCTGCTCCGCGGGAAGCCTGCTTCTCCCTCTCCCATTCCCTCTGCTTGTGTTCCCTCTATTGCTGTCTTTCTCTGTCAAATAAATAAATTTTAAAAAAATTAAAAAAAAACAACAAAGCCCAAAGTTAAAAGAAGGAAATAATAAAGATCAGAGTAGAAATAAATGAAATAAAGTCTTAAAAAATAGGAAAATACACCCCCCAAAAAAGGAAAATACCAATGAAACCAAGAGCTGGTTCTTTAAAAAAATAAACAAAATTGATAAACTTTTAGCCAGACTCATTAAGATAAAAGAGAGGACCCAAATAAATAAAATCATAAATGAAAGAGAACAACTGACAACAATATAAATGATTATAAGAGATTACTATGAAAAATTACATGCCAACGAATTAGACAACCTTGAAGAAATCAATAAATTTCTAGAAACATACAATCTTCCAAAACTAATGAAAAAGAAATAGAAAATCTGAACAGACTGATTACTAGTAACGAAATTGAATCAGCAATAAAAAAACCTCCCAACAAATAAAAGTCCAGGACCAGATGGATTTGCAGGTGAATTCTACCAAACATTTAAAGAAGAGTTAATACCTATTCTCTTTAAACTATTCCAAAAAATGGAAGAGGAAGGAAAGCTTCCCAATACATTCTATGAGCACAGTATTAGTCTGATACCAAAACCAGACAAAGACACTACAAGAAAAAAAAAAAAAAAAAAGGGAAAGAAAGAACTACAGGCCAATATCTCTAATGAACATAGATGCAAAAATCCTCAAGGAAATATAAGCAAACCACATTCAACAATACATTAAAAAGACCATTCACCATGATCAAGTGGAATTTATTCCATACATGCAAGGATGGTTCAATATCCACAAATCAATATGATACACCACATTATATGATTATCTCAAGAGATGCAGAAAAAGCATTTGACAAAATTCAACATTGATTCATGATAAAAACTCTCAACAAAGTCAGTTTAGAGGGAACATATCTCAACGTAATCAAGGCCACATATGACAAACCCACAGCTAACATCATACTTGGCAAAAACCTGAGAGCTTTTCTTCTTAGATCAGGAACAAAACAAGGACACTTGTCACTTTTATTCACCATACTACTGGAAGTCCTAGCCACAGCAATCAGATAAGAAATGAAAAGGCATCCATATTGGTAAGGAAGAAGTAAAACTGTCACTATTAGCAGATGGCATGATACTATACACAGAAAACTCTAAAGAGTCCACCAAAGATCTGCTAGAATAAATACATGAATTCAGTGACGCTGCAGGATACATAATGAATATACAGAGATCTGTTGCATTTCTATGCACTAATAATGAGTTAGCAGAAAGAGAAATTAAGAAAACAATTCCAGGGGCACCTGGTTGGCTCAGTCAGTTAAGCGTCTGACTCTTGATTTCAGGTCAGGTCATGATCTCAGGGTCATAAGATTGAGCCCCGCATTGGGCTCTGCTCTGGGTGTGGGGCCTGCTTGGGATTCTCTCTCTCCCTCTGCCTCCTCCCTCCCCTGCTCACGTGCTCTCTCTAAAACAAACAAACAAACAAACAAACAAACAATATGGTACTGGTGCAAAAACAGGCAGATACATCAATGGAACAGAATAGAGAGCCCAGAAATAAACCCATGCTTATGTGGTCTATTAATATACAACAAAGGAGGCAAGAATATACAGTGGGGAAAAGACAGTCTCTTCAATAAATGGTGCTGAGAAAACTGGACCACTTTTTTTTTTTTTACACCATATACAAAAATAAACTCAAAATGGATTAAAGACTTACATATAAGACCTGAAACCATAAAACTCCTAGAAGAAAATATAAGCAGCAATCTCTCTGACATCAGCCTTAGCAACATTTTTCTAGAGATGTCTCCTCAGGCAAGGGAAACAAAAGCAAAAATAAGCTGTTGAGGGCGCCTGGGTGGCTCAGATGGTTCAGCGTCTGCCTTCGGCTCAGGTCATGATCCCAGGGTCCCAGGGTCCTGGGATCGAGTCCCGCATTGGGCTCCCTGCTCAGCGGGAAGCCTGCTTCTCCCTCTGCCTCTCTCTCTGTCTCTGTCTCTTATAAATAAAATCTTAAAAAAAAAAAAGCTGTTGGGACTATATAAAAATAAAAAGTTTTTGCACAGCAAAGGAAACCAACAACAAAATGAAAAGAAACTTACTGAATGAGAGGATATTTGCAAATGATATATCTGTTATCGGGGTGAATACCCAAAACATGTAAAGAACTTATGCAACTCAACACCAAAAATAACTGACAAGACATCCAGATGGCCAACAGACACATGGAACGATGCTCAACAACACTCAGCACCAGGGAAATGCAAATCAAAACCACAATGAGATATCACCTCACACCTGTCAGAATGACTAGTATAGAAAGACAAGGAGTAACAAGTACTGACAAGGATGTGGATGGAGAAAAAGGAATCTTCATGTACTGTTGGTGAGGATGTAAACTGGTACAGCCACTGTGGAAAATTGTCCAGAGGTTCCTCCAAAAATACCAAGGGGAGGGGCGCCTGGGTGGCTCAGTCAGTTGGGCGTCTGCCGTTGGCTCAGGTCATGATCCCAGGGTCCTGGGATCGAGCCCCACATCGGGCTCCCTGCTCAGCGGGAAGCCTGCTTCTCCCCCTCCCACTCCCCCTGCTAGTGTTCCCTCCCTCGCTGTCCCTGTCAAATAAATAAATAAAATCTTTAAAAAAAAAAAAAAGATGTGAGACAGACACAGGAATATTACTCAGCCATAAAAAAACACGATCTTGCCATTTGCGACAACATGGATGGAGCTACAGAATATGATGGTAAGTGACATAGGTCAGACGGAGAAAGACAACTACCACGTGATTTCACTCATATGTGGAATCTAAAGAATGAAACAGGGGCGCCTGGGTGGCTCAGCTGGTTGAGTGTCTGACTCCTGATTTCAGCTCAGGTTATGAGCTTGGGGTCATGAGACTGAGTCCCGTGTCAGGCTCCTTGCTCAGCGTGGACTCTGCTGGAGATCCTCTCTTCCCCCCTCTCCCCTCTCCCCCTCCCCCTTCTTGTACTGAATAAATACATAAATAAATAAATAAAATTGTAAAAAAAAAAAAAAGAATAAAGCACATAAACAAAGCAGAAACAGACCCATAAACACAGAGCACACCGGTGATTGCCAGAGGGGAGGGAGGTGATCATGGGGATGGGCAAGATGGGCGAAGGGGTGTGGGAGGCAGGGGCTACCGGTTCTGGAAGGACTGAAGCACGGGGATGAAAGGCACAGCATGGGGAACAGTCAACAGTGCTGCAACAGTGTTATATGGTGACAGGTTAGCGACACTTAGGGAGGGCAGAGCATAGTGTATATGACAATCCAGTTACTATGTTGTACACTGGAAACTAACATAACATTGTGGGTCAACTATACTCAAAAAAACCACAAAAAAACGAAACAAGTGCACTTCAACATAAAGTGAACTGAACAACTTGTGGTTGTTGTTGTTCTACTTGGCAATAATGAATCTCCAGGGGGCGCCTGGGTGGCTCAGTTGGTTAAGCGACTGCCTTCGGCTCAGGTCGTGATCCTGGAGTCCTTGGATCGAGTCCCGCATCGGCTCCCTGCTCGGCAGGGAGTCTGCCTCTCTCTTTGACCCTCCCCCCTCTCATTCTCTCTCTCTCTCTCAAATAAATAAATAAATCTTTAAAAAAAAATAATGAATCTCCAACTCATTATGCTATATGAAAGAAGCTAATTCCAAAGGCAACATACGGAAAGTTTGCCTTTAGAAGAAAGTCTGGAACAGGCAAAACTATTGGGACAGAAAACGTATCAGTGGTTGCCTAGGGCTGGAGGAACTTTCTGGGTGACAGAAGGATTCTGTATCTTGACTGTGGTGGTGGTCACAAGATTGTATACATCCCTTGAATTTCAAAAGGGGGGAAACTTACAGTGTATAAATTCTATCTCAGTAAATCTGACTTTTTTTTTTTAAAGATTTATTTGACACAGAGAGACACAGTGAGAGAGGGAACACAAGCAGGGGGAGCGGGAGAGGGAGAAGCAGGCTTCCTGCTGAGCAAGGAGCCCGATGTGGGGCTCGATCCCAGGACCCTGAGATCATGACCTGAGCCGAAGGCAGACGCTTAACCGACTGAGCCACCCAGGCGCCCAAACCTGACTTTTAATCCAGCATAGGACCCTGGAATTCCTGTCAACCTGGCTGGTGGACACGGAGCCAGATTTTAAAATCTCACCAGCATTTGGGCTTTGGATGGTCTTTCCTTCCATCTGGGAACTCTGGGAACTCTAGCATCCCAAGTACAAGTGCAGTCACTTGGTTGCCCTCCCCAGCCCCTCCCTCCCCAGAGACACGCTACTGTGACATTCTCTGCAGGGTGTGAGATACACAAATGTACAGAAACAGTATCACACTGTGTGCACTGTTGGGAAGTTTGCTTTCGGGATCAGCATGTTTGGATAGCTGTCCATGTTAATTTACCTAGTCCTAATGTATTCATTTTAACTGCATAGTACTATATCATATGCCTATGCCACATTTTATGAATCTATTCCTCTGCTGACAAATGCTTGGCTGTTTCCGGTGTATGGCCGTGATGAGGAATGCCGCAGTGCGCAGCCCTTCACCCGTACACGGGTTTCTAGGATACAAAACTGGAGGGGAAATAATGCAGCCAAGAGGGTGGCACACTGGCCTCGTTGACTGGATATTACTGACTTTCCCTCCAATGGTTATAAAGAGTCTCCTGCTGATCTTCAGCATGGTTATGGCATCTCCTCTCACAGTGGTCTCTAATCCACCGGAAATCACAGTTTTGTTAATGGTGAGGTGGGGACCCAAACGACTGTTTTTTTTTTAATGTGGAAAACCAGTAGTCCCTGCACCATGTGCGGGGAACATCCTTCCCCCAGTGATCCTGGTCAGCTTCCCATTGTGCCTGGCACTGCTCCTGGGCCTGGTGGCATTGGACTTTTTAAAAAATAACGGCTCTACTAAAATACGATTCACATGTTGTAAAATGTACCCTTTTAAAGTCTACAATTGAATGGTTTTTAGTCCATTCACAGAGTTGTGCAACCGTCACAATCAATTTTAGGACATTTCATCTCCTCAGAAAGAAAGCCGGTTACTCCCCCATCCCCCCCACCTCCTCCCCCAGCCCCTGGCAACTACTCATCTAATCTGCTTTCTGCCTCTGGATTTGCCTATTTTGGACCTTCATATAAATGAAATTATATAAGGTGTGGTCTTTTATGTTTGGTTTCTTTCAGTTAGTATAATCTTGTAATAATCTTTTTAAGGTTCATAGATGTTATAGCATGAATTATTACCTCACTTCTTAAAAAAAAAGGTTTTTTTTAAAAGATTTTATTTATTTATTTGACAGAGAGAGAGAACAAGTAGGGAGAGAGGCAGGCAGAGGGAGAGGGAGAAGCAGGCTCCCCACTGAGTAGGGAGCCCGATGCGGGGCTCAATCCCAGGACCCCGGGATCATGACCTGAGTTGAAGGCAGCCGCTTAACAGACTGAGCCACCCAGGCGCCCCTAAAAAAATTTTTTTTTTGGAGAGTGAGTGAGCACACTGAGGGGAGGGGGGGCAGGAAGAGAATCTGAAGCCAACTCCACATTCAGTGCGGAGCCTGATGCGGGGGGCTCAACCCCATGACCTCAGATATGACCCAAGCCGAAATCAAGAGTCGGACATTTAACCGAGTGAGCCACTCAGGCGCCCTTTCACTCCTTTCTATAGCTGAATAATATTTTATTGTATGGATATGGCCCAGTTTGTTTCTCCATCCATCAGTTGATGGACATTTAGGTGGTTTCCTTTTGTCCATTGTGAATAATGCTGCTATGGACATTCACGTACAAGTGTTTGGGTGGACATGTTTCCACTTCTCTCGGGTGTGCCCCTGGGAGTAGAATTGCTAGATCATGCGGTGATTCCATGTTTAACTTCTGAGGAACTGCCAGACTGTTTTCCAAAGTGGCTGCACCATTTTTGTAATAGGATTTTATTTCTTTACTTAAATAAAATCTTTAAAAATAGTCTCTAGAGGGGCTCCTGGGTGGCTCAGTCGTTAAGCGTCTGCCTTCGGCTCAGGTTATGATTCCGGGTCCTGGGATCGAGCCCCGCATCGGGCTCCCCGCTCCGCGGGAAGCCTGCTTCTCCCTCTCCCACTCCCCCTGCTTGTGTTCCCTCTCGCGCTGTGTCTCTCTCTGTCAAATAAATAAATAAAATTAAAAAAAAAAATAGTCTCTACACCCAACATGGGGCTCGAACCCACAACCCCGAGATCAAGAGTCACTTGCTCCGCTGACTGAGCCAGCCGGGTAAAACCGACAGAAATAGAATAGTGGCCAGTGGGAATGGTAGCCCCAGAGTTGTGCGTGCGGTAGCCCTGGGCTCCCTCGGCCTCTGGCACCTGGGGCTCCCCACCGTCCCCTCAGGCCAGGCTCATCCCTGCTTCTGTGTCTTAGCTCCTTTATTCCTCCACCTAAGCAGGAACACCTCCTTTTGGCTGAGCCAAATTCCTCCCCACGTCCCATCCTCCAAGGAAGTCTCACCGTGAGCGCAGACTAATGGCCACCTTTTATTTGTGGAAGGCCCAGGGCACTGATGGTGCTCAGTGAGCCGCCTGCTTCCTTCCGTCGGAAGGGCCACCAGCTCCTGCCTTCCCCTCAGAGCGAGGACCACAGCCTAGCCTGGCCCCCCGACTTAGGGTTTCTCTCCAGCACCACCGTGAGCCCCCCTGGGAGGCTGGGTGGCCCCTTAGCAGCACCCGTGGCACCAGCAAAGGGCTGGGTGCACACGAGCAGCACTATGTCCTGGTGGAGCTCCTTCCCTGGATCTCTGGTCTGGCCCAGGCCCACCCCCTCCTCCAACCTAACAGCCCCTCCTGAGGTCACAGTCAAGGGGAGGTCTGAATGCAGAGTCAGGAGAGCACTCCTCTCTCTGCATGACCTGGGAAGCCACTCGAGTCCCACAGGCCTCAGTTTCCTCATCTGTGAAATGGGGCTGGCCAGACTTAACCCACAGTGTTGCCAAACGAGTCCGGCAGAGGCTACGCCCCTGTGGGCTCAGCGGCCCGCTGTGCTTCTAGAGCTCTGTTGGTGCTTGCTCCACTGAACTCCTGTCCTTCCAGGGGAAGGGGGAGGAGATGGCTGGCCTGGGCCACACACTCACGTCTTCACGTAGGGGTCCGAGTAGCCGTTGGCATCCATGGCCGCCAGGTGGGCGCAGCGTAGAATGCCGACCAGCAGGCCCTGCTTCTGTGAACTGTACTTGAGGGAGATCAGGATCCGACCTCGCTCCTCCAGGGACTTGTCTTCGGTCTTGTCCACCTGTTGGGCAGGAAGCCACTTGGCCATCCTCACCTGCTCCCACACCCTCCCTCAGCCATGGGCTACTGAGGCGGTCTGCTGGCCCAGGGTATGGGGAGGGGTCACCTTGGCCTCAGCCCCCTGCAGGTGCTTCCTGGAGCCCCCTTGGGGAGCACCCAGAAGACAGAGCTTTGACGTATTCCTAACCCCAAGGGGAGCAGGGAGGCAAAGAGGGGCTGCCCAGGCCTCAGGGATCAGACCTCAGCTAGAGGTGTCCCCCTCCACCTCCCTGCCCCAACTAGCCTGAGATTTTCCATTCCTTACCCTCCTGAGGCCACTTTCCACCGTCTGGCTCCTAATCTTCTGGAACTCCTTCTCCTACCCTCTGTCCACCTGGACACCCCCAGCTAGAGCTCCCAGGGCCCCTCCTTAGGCCTCTCTGCCAGGCTTCTCTCCCCGAAGTCCCAGCCATGTCCCTTTGCTCATGATGGTCCTCTGCTTGTCACTAAAGTGATGCTCCATGTAGCTCCTCAGAAGCAGGGGCCATGCCTACACCTCTCTGGAGGTGGGGGTCCTGTGAGGCCAAGTAAGGGCCACCTTCCCCAATTCCCACACCCACAGCAGACATGACTAATTGATTGCTGCATTTACTCTGAGCTCAAAGGAAGCCTCAGCATCTTTTAATGCTGGCAGACATTATTAACAGACCAGACTAGGCATGCAAGATCGAACGCTCTGCCACTCTGGCCTGGGGCTCTGTGTAGATGGCCTCACTAAACAGTGATTTTTTTTTTTTTTAAAGATTTTATTTCTTTATTCATTAGAGACAGAGAGAGAGAGAGGCAGAGGGAGAAGCAGGCTCCCAAGGAGCGGGAAGCCCGATGCGGGACTCGATCCCAGGACCCTGGGATCATGACCTGAGCCGAAGGCAGACGCTTAACCATCTGAGCCACCCAGGCGCCCCCTAAACAGTGATCTTGTGCTAGTTTGCGTGAGGTGTGAAAATTAAACAATATAAATGAGCAGGAAGGAGTGTTTTCAGCCATCTTTCTGGGGCTGGGACATTATACATTGGGTTGTTTCATAGAAAGCCCATTGAATTGGGCATTGTTCAGTACTTACTGAGAATAATGTTTACACACCACGTAAATCTAAAATGTACCATCAAAATGTGTCTCTACCACCAGAGTACTCATCCTGAACTGCACTCCTGCGGCCACCATATGTCTCTGAATCTAGAGTGCTGAGCACTAGCAAATTCAAGCAAGGCATGCCCATCCCCCCACGCAGCCACGTGCATGAACACGCACACGCACGCACCCCACATCCTTGAAAACATGGCTGACAAACGCTCGCACACATACCCCTGCGCGTTCGTGTCCCCACACAGCTCTTTGTTATACCAGGGTTCAAAACTCCAACACAACTGTAGTAAGAGTTGATGGTGCCTTTTACAAGTGACATAGATCATTTGGGAAAACTGAGTTTTGGTTCGTGACTAATAATAAAATAAAAAAGGCTATACCCATCATACAAATGTCTATGAGCAGGAAAGAATGGGACAAGGGAATAAAATTTGATCAAATTATGCAAAAAGGCAGAGCTGGGATCTTGGCCTCAGGCTGACTTTTTCCCAAGGCTTGACTCGGACCAGCCTGCACAGGGCATTTGTCCCAGCGCCTAGGCCCCACCAGGGAGGGACGGGTTGGCCACTGGGCTCTGTCCTCTTGAACTTTCCCCTTGCCCAGGCCTGTAGGGGGGGAAATGTCCTAAAAAGGGAGCCCTGGAGGTGCCTGGGTGGCTCAGATGGTTAAGTGTCTGCCTTCGGCTCAGGTCATGATCCCAGGGTCCTGGGATCGAGCCCTTCATCGGGCTCCTTGCTCCGCGGGGAGCCTGCTTCTCCCCACTGCTCCTGCTCTCTCTCTCACTCGCTCTGTATCTCTCTGTCTCAAATGAATAAATAAAAAAAAAAGGGAGCCCTGAACACTGGGCTGCTGGAAGGTCTCGGGACCCTGGGGCCTCCTGGTCAATGCCTCCCGGCCCTTCTGAACAGGGTAAAGGCCAGGCCAAGAGATGGGTAAGGGGAGAGGGGAGGGAGTAGGGGGAGAGGAGAGACACAGATGGACAGAGCTTGGGTGGGCTCAGCTGCTGCAGACAACAGGAGGCAAGATTGGTTTTGACATTATTTTCAAAAAATTGCAATTTCTAGGAAAGAAGTATTTTCTGTCTCCCCGAGGTAGCTCACAGGCACCTCACGCCTATCACGTTCCAGTTGAGCTCCGGAGCATCCCCAGCTGCTCCTCCCACAGACTCCACATCACAGTGAGTGACCCGTCGTCTTTCCAGGTGCTCCCCCACCCACGTCTGGGAATGCTTGATCTGCCAGCACTTCTCTTCCTCTGCTGGGGCCCCGGCCCAGGCTGGGTCAGCCTTGTCCCCTCCCAGCCCTCCCCATCCTCAGCCTCCTCTCCCTCCCAGCCTCCACTCATCGAGCCTGCTAAACAGTCAGGTGCCCTCGCCCCTGCCTGGCATCTCCCAGTGGCCCGCCTCACTCCCAGCTCCCCACCCACCAGCCTCTGATCTCCCCTCCTAGGACCCAGTCCCATCCTGCTCCCTGCCCCACGCAGAGGGCATCTTGCTTGTGCCTCCAATGGCTTCGCCCCTGCTGTTCCCTCTGCCAGGAATATCCCCGAACCTCCAGCGAAACCACTGAGCTCTCAGGCTGTCCATCGCAACCCCGATCCCCATTTGACACAGGCTCTGTTAGGGTCATTCACCTGGTCTGGAGTCTGTCTGCTGCCCAAGCTCCATGCAGCAGGGATTTAGGTCCGTTCCGCCAGCACCTGAAGCCGTGCCAGGCATCGAGTGGGTGCTCCCGGCAGGGAGGGCCCTGCACAGCCCGTGGACCCCGTCACCCACTCACCGGCAACTGCTTCTCCAGGCAGATGCTGAACGTCTTGGTGTGGTTGGCTTTCAGCTTCTTCAGGGGCACGCGTGTCTCCCCGATGAACTCATTGTGGCGGAATTTGTCCTCATCGCACACGGAGATCCTGGAGGACGGGCGGCACGGCCTGCTCTTCAGACACACGGGGGTGCTCCCGCTTTGCTTCCCAAGTCAGCAGGGATTTGCGGGGGCGGGGGGGGGGTGGCTGCAGGTGAGGTGGGGGAGGGGTGGGGGGGCAAGGAGTCTGGGGCCCTCACCCACCGCAGGGTCTTTCGAATCATGTCTTCGTCCGTGATCCCGTAGTAAGTGAGGGTCTCATTCCACGTGGGGTTCAGAGTGTTTCGGAGAGTTTTCGTTCTGAGTTTATTTGCCTGGTGAGAGCAGAAAAGATGCTCTGAGCATCAGGGAGCTCAAGGGGCAGAATATTGGCCCCAAAGATGGCTTTGCCCGGTCCCCAGAAACTGAATACGCTGAGGGGAATCAAGGTTGTTAATCGGCTGACTTTATCCTTTTTTAAAAGATTTTATTTATTTATTCGACAGAGCGCAGGGGGAGGGGCAGAGGGAGAGGGAGAGGGAGAAGCAGGCTCTCCACTGAGCAGGGAGCCCGACGCTGGGCTCCATCCCAGGACCCCGGGATCACAACGCGAGCCCACGGAGGCAGACACTTCACCGACTGAGCCAGCCAGGCGCCCTCAGCTGACTTTAAAACACGGAGATTAGCCAGGTGATCTGGGCAGGCCTCATGCCATGTGATGACAGGGCCCTTGGAAAGAGAGGGCAGGAGAGGAGCGCCAGAGGGACACGGAAGGAAGGAAGAAGTTCCATGGGGGTGTTGGCGAGGAAGATGGAGGGAGGGGCCGAGAGCCAAGGAGTATGGGTGGCCTCTAGGCGCTTGAAAAGGATGGGAATCGCATCTCCCCAAGAGTCCCAGAACGGACTGTGGCCCCGCCGCACAGGACTTGACCCGTGTGGGAGCCGTGCCACCTCACCCGCGGCCCTGGAAGGCAGGAAACGTGTGGTGCAGGCCGCTGAGAGTTGGAGGTAATTGGCCCCTGCAGCTCTTGGAACCTGGAACCGGGGGGGCTCCCCGCCGCCGGGCCCCAAGTGTGTGCTGAGGGGGGTGCAGAGGATCCGCAGGAGGGGCTGGGGCTGCCGGGGGGCTCTCCCACATACCTCCTTGCCTGTGCGCAGGCCGTGCCCTCTCCCTGGAACGCCGCCTCTCCTAGGAAAGGCCTGTGGGGTGGCATGTCCAAGCTGCCACGCTGCTTCCCCTCCTTCCCCTGCGCTTCTCTAGCTCTCGGTCCTTGGGCTCCTCCCGGTCCTGCCTGTGCAGACTCAGCACCATGACTGCGTCCCCTGGATGACTGCCACCTCGGCCCGGCTCTGAGGGGAGGCAGGCCTGCGTCCCGAGCCCCACTCCATCACCTGCCTCAGCCCCGTGCAGCCCAGCAGCTTACTTACCCTCTGTGAGTGGCAGGCTCCCCACTGTATAAAAGGGCATCATCATACCCCAAGAGCCTGCTTTTCAGAAACCACTGCCCTATGGGGGAAATCCCGTCTGTGTGGGAAGATCCCTATGACTCAGCCTTGCAGTATTGCCGATTCTAGGTCCCGTGAGTCTAGGGACTCACAGCCGTTGAGCTCCTGAGCTGGGGACACTGCCCTGGTCACACTGCCCTCACAGCCCTGGGAGTCCTAGCTGCAAGAGGAGGACATCGAGGCCTGGAGCCGTGAGCAGCTTCCCTGGGCATACACAGGTGGTGGGCCACTGCCCTGCCCTCCCGGAGGCGGAGTCATCGCCTCTGTCGGGTGGCCCTCCTGGCCTGGCCGGGAGCCTCGGCCCTTACACACTGGCCCAGAGGGCTTGGTCTCAGGCTCAGCTCGGCGCCCAGCAGCCCCGGACTCCTCAGCCTGGGCGCAGGACTGCTCAGGTGGCCTAGAAGAGTCAGTGGCGAGGGAGGCGCTCTGCCCAGGACAGCGTTCCCGTTACAGGCTCCTCTCATCAGGCCACTTGAAGGCCAGGAAGTAATCCCCCAGCTCTTGGTTTCTTAGAAAGAGGTCGGGTCAAGAACACCAGCCACTGGGCCCTGCTGCTCACGCTCCTGTGTCTTGGGGCCCATGTGCCCCTGCCCCCTCTCTGGTCTCCTCTTGGAAGCAAAGCTGCTAGTCTCTAGTTGGTCCCCATCCCCTCCCCAGCACCGGGGCCCACATAACCTGCCCCTTGAAAAGTCATGGGTCCCAGACCCAACTCTGAAAAGATGATGTAACTCTCCCTCCCATGAAATTAAGAATAAAACACCACTGGGGCGCCTGGGTGGCTCAGTTGGTTAAGCGACTGCCTTCGGCTCAGGTCATGATCCTGGAGTCCCGGGATCGAGTCCTGCATCGGGCTCCCTGCTCAGCAGGGAGTCTGCTTCTCCCTCTGACCCTCCTCCCTCTCATGCTCTCTGTCTCTCATTCTCTCTGTCTCAAATAAATAAATAAAATCTTTAAAAAAAAAAAAAAGAATAAAACACCACTGAACTGTAAGACACATGTAAGAAGTCTAAACACTTCTGATCTTCCAGTGCTGAAGGTCACCTTGATGCTTTTGTTTAATAGCAAATTTTTTTCCGAAAAAACTTCTCTTTCCCTAGGCGTACCAGTGCCTGGTCGGCCTGCTGGGTCACCTATACAGGAACAAGGGTTCTGTGGTCCAAGAATTGGGCAGAATCTATCCACTCATTCCCCCTTGTGGAGTGTCGCAGGGCAGCCCATCAACATGTTAAAGGCTCTGATAAGTCCTAGAGTAAAGGAACCGGTTTACCAAGGCTTCCCAATGTTATCTGGCCACAGAGCCCTTTATTCCCCACCCTCCCCACATAGTAACCTCCAGCTGAGTCCGCTTCTTATAAAATGCTGGCTTAGAAAGTCTCTGGAGGGTTTCCCCAATTCATCAGTCAAGTCAGGCCGACTTGAGGTTCCCGAGAAGTCTGGGGGCTGTGGGGCTGACTGGGTGCTCTGAGTGGAGGTGAATCACTGAGGCCCCATCAACTTGCTTGGTCTGTGAGGGGGTAGGGGACGTATGCCCCTCTCTGGGTGTCCCAAGCTCAGCCGGGGCCCCGGTCACAGTAGGCAGAGCTGGTTGGCGGGCCTGGGGTTGACCCCCTCACCTTACTGGCTCCTGGCAGCAGATGCAGCTTGACGTAGGGGTCTGCCAGCCCATTGTGGTCCATCGGCTTCAGGCCCTGAGTGGAGGTGAATGGCAGAAGGTGTGAAATGGGAGCTGGAGACATGGAGCAGCCAGGCACCTCGCTGGGCAGGCATCCCTTGTCCCCAGGCCTCCTGGTGGGGTCCATTCATTTGCAGAGCCCCCCCCCCCCACAGGCCCACACTCTCACAACAGGGAGGATGGCTCAGTGCTGGTGTGCTCTGCCTTCCCCCCAAATGTCCTGGCCCAGGGCAGGTGTCATGGCGTGACTTTATCAGACCAGCCTTTCTCTTTCTTGTCTCCCTTTCGTGGAGGCCAGGTGACCCCTCCTCTGAATGAGCTCCTCATTATCCTGCTTTGCTGAGGCCCTTCCTTCTTCTGGATTCCCCTTCCCCCACTCCCCCAAATACGGGGACTTCCCTCACTGATCCTATGTCCCTGTGACCCTCTGTCCCCTCACCGACAGGGCTCCCTCTTTGCCATGGGCACACGTTCTGTGTCCTGGAGACCAGGCCCAGTTTCTCTCTGGATTTGCCTCAGCTCCCTGCCAGCCTGAATCCGAGGAGCCCAGGCAAGCTGGCTGGCTAGGGAGGGTCCCTCCACAAGGTGGCATCCCTCACTAACCTGGAACGATCTTCAAGCGTGCACAGCTTGGGAGCCGAGGCAACCGTAAGCAGACGGGGGCTGAGCCGACCTCGGGACTGCTCTTATCTCTGAAAATCATACTCTTTCTCTCCTGCGGAGCCACACAGGTGTGCGGGGAGCAGCTGCGACGCGGGCGTCCCAGACGGGCTGCCAAGCTGGCCGCTCGTGCCGAGCCCCACCTCCAAGGAGAACGGAGGCTCCCACCCCACTACCTTGGTTTGGTTCGGAGAGCGGGGGGCTCGGGGGGCTGAGATAGGAGGTCGGGTCCTCCACCCCCCGCTGCTCTGCTGCTGGGAGGGAGCATGCAGGCTTCAGAGCCAGGCTGGCTGCGGCCCATATCCCGGCTCCTGCACTATTAGCTGGGAAAGGGGAGGAGTTGCTCTGCCCCCAGAGCTGCAGCTTTATCGTCTGTGCAAGCGGTTGCTGGTTCCCACTTCCCAGGGGTGGACCAGGAGTGGAGGCGGCAATGGTGACGCGGGGCCTGGCCGTAGGCCATTTGTGCCCCTTCCCCACGTGGCAGGCCCCTTGGAAGATGCCAGAGAGGCCGTAGAGGGCAAGTGTAAGGGCACCTGAGCTGTGCGGGAGCTGGTGGGGCTCCGTGGCAACCGTGAGCCCCCAGTGGCAAGGCCGCAGCCTCCTGGACGCAAGTCCCTCATCTCGGCCTCACCACCTGTCCCTGACGTGCCCAGGACTGGCCGGCCGGGCAGCGCTTTGTGGGTCCCTCTGAACCCAAGTCCCCAGGTGTCTGTGTTCGTGTGGGTGGGGCTGGGTGCCTGCCACCAGGCAGTCCTCCGGGATGGCAGCTGGGACTGAGCACTCACTCAATGCTCGCAGCCACCCCACAGGTGGGGTGATTAACCGTTTTATAGATGAGCAAACTAAGCTGCTCTGCCTCCCCAGAGGGTAGTGGCCAAATTAGGGTCCAGCTCCACAGCATCTGGCCTCCTCCCAGAGCCCCTCAAAGGGCTCCACCTGTCAGCCCTGCTTCAGTCTCCTTAACCCCCCTTTTGTTCCCTGCCCAAACCCCGAACCAGAGCCCCAGTTCCTCCCAGGCCTGCACCACCCCCACCCCTGCAAAACCAGATCTAAGCAGATGATGACCTGGAGAATGGGGTCCTTCTGTGGCTTGGGGTCCTCTCATCCCCCACCTCCAATGCTTTGAATGACACACCCCAAAGGACACACAATGTGTGTGCACAGACAGGTGCCCATAGAGACCCACGTAAGCACACGTGCATCCCCCCCCCCTCCACTACAACCCCACAGTCCTTCTAGAGCCTGGGTAGGGAAGGCAGGGCACACAGCACAGGAGGGGCCCGGTGTCTGGGATGGGGAGGAGAATGGATGGCTTTGGCCAGAGTGGCCTGGGAGCAGGTGCCTATTCCCAGTTCCCAAGCCTGGACAACCTCTACAAAGCTGTGTGGAGGGAGACGGAAAGGGATCTGCCCGGGCCCTGCAGCCTGCCCTCCACCTTGGCATGGCCGGGGAGTCACCGTTCTCAGCTCCTTCCCTAGGGGCAGGTCTGGACCCCAGCACCACAGCCTGGGCAGCTCCCCAAGGAGAGGGCAGGGCCAGGACGGCACATGAGGGCCTCTCCGGTGCCCGATCAGGGCCCTTGGCCCGAAGTGGACACTGCTCCCCACCGCCACAGCGGTCTGGGTGTGCTGGCCCAGGCTGGGTGGGGACAGCTGAGGAAGACCCAGGCAGCCGGCCCCTCGGAGTGGGCAGAGCCATGGGTGGGGGTGCTGAGGGGCACAGAAGCGCACAGGTAGGAAGGTAGGACTGAGGGTGGGGTCTGGGTCCAGGCGGCTCCACTGGAAGCTGCTTGCTCTGAGCCTGGCCCAGGCCCCGCCACGGCTCTACTGGGAGTCCTACTAGGCTACGCTACCACCCTTACCTTGCGAGAGAACATCAACTTCGGCACCTTCTTCCCAGAGGGATGGATGCAGGGGGCGAAGGGGACAGCATGGCTAAGAAGAGAGCTGATGCCTGCCAGCCCAAGGGGGAGATGCTCACGGCTTCAGCCCAGAGACCAGAAAGCAAGGCTGGGGCCCTGAGCCCACAGGAGATGAATCTCCTGCCTAGAGCCCACCTACTCCTCGAGGAGTCTGGGGTGTTGGGAACTTCAGGAGGCCAGAGGCAACCAATCCAACCCCCCCTTGGCCACCAGGACAGACCTGTCATCTCTCCCCTTCCCCTTCTCCCCACCACAGACCCTCCCCAGCTCTGCCCTCCCACTCCCCTCCCCCATGACTTCCTTCTCTCGTTCTCTTCTTGCTTTTTTGTTCCACTCCTTCCCTGAATGTCTGTCTGGGCAGGGCTTTTTAGGGCAGCGGAGATGATTTAGCCAAGAATTCCCTCCCTGCCCTGCGCCCACAGCGCAGATACCACAGAGACTGGAAGGAAACAGTGGCAAGGACAGGCCTTCGGACCTCAGCCCCTCACCTCCGCCCGGGGCCCTGGACCCCGGGGACCAGGGGGGCCGGCGGGGGCCTACCTTGGCCTTGCTGATGGTGCAGTGGAGGGCGTTGTTCTCCTGGTCGTAGAGCAGGCTGAAATCCAGTGTGCCCAGGGCAGCTGCGGACAGAGGGCTCAGGTCATGCATCGGCAGCACGGGGGAGGAGCGTCACCCACCCGTGTGGTGGGACGAGGTGCCACAGCGCCTGCCATCGACGGAGCACCTACTGCATGCAATCCGTCCGCCCAGCCTCCCAATCCCACCAACGCTGGGAAGTGCGTGAGAGCCCCCTCAGGTCCAGATGAGGGAGGAGTGGAGGCTCAGGAGGTGAGGTCAGCCCCTGGGCGGGGCTGTGGTGCCTGGCCTGTGGCCCGCTGTGCCCCCTGTACGGGACACTCAGCTAAAGGTTCCTGTCCTCCTATCCTCCTTGTGCAACTGCCAGCTTGGCTCCATGCCTCAGTTTCCCTGACCTGTTAAATGTCCCAGGGGTTGTGTGAGAAGGCAGAACAGACAGGGCCGTGAGAAGTTCTGGGCCCTGGCTGGGCTGACTGGCTGATCCACCCCCAGCAACACTTAGGGCTGCGGCTCCCCAGTCTCTCTGGTCCCTTGGGGGGCCCGGGGGCCGGCTGCGAGGAGCCAGCTGGGTCCTCACCCTGCTACCTGCCAGCCTCTGAAAGGGCAGGCGATTCCCTAGGGCAGGGCAGAGCGTGCAGCCCTACCTGGGTGCAACAGCAAGCCCTCGGGGACAATCACACGCGGCAGCTGCGGCCGGCCATGTTCACGTGGCTCCTGGCGTGAAGGTGGGGATTGCAGGGGGGAGCGTGGGGGAGGCCTCAGGGGGCAAGTCTCCGGACAGCAGGATGCACATTGACAGGCTGTCTTTAGAAACCCAGATCCTGCGCACAGACTGCTGAGCTGCTCCAACTGCCATCCCATTCATTCATTCATTCATTCAATCATTCATTCATTCTTCTTTACCAAGCCTTATTACAATAAGCCGGACTCTAGGGATGAAAATACCAATAAGGCGGGGTTCCTGCCCCAAGGAAAGCATAGCTTAATGGGAGAAACAGATGAAAAGAATCAGCCCTAGCAGAGCCTGGTAAGCCAGGAGCGATAGAGGTTCAAGGGGTTCTCCTTGCCCTGCTCTGAATGGGGGCCACCAGGGAGGGCTCCCCAGAGGAGGTGATGCTTCACCTGAGCCATGAAAGATTGAGTAAGAGTTGGCCAGCGCACAGTGGTGCTGGGGGGGAAAGGGCATTCGGACCTCAGACCAGCAGGAGGTGGGGGGCTAGGCGACTGGGAGAGGCAGGGGGGAGGGCGGGGCTCTGTTTTTCTTGCCAGCGGTACCCAACATGGTTCTGGATTCATGCCGAGCCTGGCCACGCTCATCTCTTTACATCTGGTCCATGGTTGCTTTTGCATGACAAGGCCAGAGCTGAGCAGATGCCGTCTGCCTGCAGATCCCTGGGCTCCTGTGGGGCCCCCCAGCATGGCAGCATTTGGCTTTGCAGAGAAATGGGCAAATTAAGGCCCATGTGTGCGGAGCTGCCCTTTATTCTGAGGTGCGGGCACTGAGTTGCATTTGTCTTGCTCTCTAGCTCCTGAGACAGGGTAAGTAAGGCACCCGGCCCAGTCTCTGTGCTTGCCTGGGAGGGCACATGTGGGGCACTGAGACCCGCCCTCTGCCACCTGACCCCGGGGTCAAGTCCTGGCTGCACGCTTCCTTGCTGTGTGACTTTAGACAGCGTTTCTAGCCTCTTTGTGCTCAGTTTCCTCATCAGCATCTTTGCTGTGTGACTTTGGTCACACAATAGTATCCACCGCACGACATTATGCTTCAACAGCCCCTGGGGTACAGAAGAGCTCAGTACGTAATAATAGAAGGAGCAGATCCATTTAGGTGAATTTTCTAGATAACTGTACTTGCTCCTCTGAGACGCCTTCTGGAATGAACTCATTCCAAACTGGATCACTCCCCTCCCAGCCTTTGTGACAAGAATATACAAACAGTCACTTACACTCTTCTGCATGACCTGAGGCATCGCGAGGACCACGACGACCGTTCTGGGCACCACGGTCGCGGCCCAGGCCCAGGGATCCCCAGGAGCCACTTCTTGCGGTTTTCCTAGGTTTTCTCCATTCATCTGCCTCCTCCTTTGCCATCAACTTGAAACTCCTCTTAGAATACTTGCCTCTGATAGCACAAACAGCCCTCCTTCCTTCTCAATAGTCACTCGTTTCTTCTACGAAACCAGGCGCAAATACTTGCTAGAATTGTGTCCAAACTTTGAGTCAACAGGCCCTGAGTGGAGCCCAAGGTGCCTAAGTAGAGTCTGTGTGCTGTATCTGGCCCTTTGCTGCATGTACCCGGGCTCCCATCTATGCAGGTGGACAGGTGGGGGGGCCGGAAGCGAGGCACGTATCACCATGCCTGTTACAACGAACACAGCCATGGGCCCAAGATTCTTCCGGTCCATGCTTTTTTTTTTTTTTTTTAAAGATTTTATTTATTTGACAGAGAGAGACAGCGAGAGCAGGAACACAAGCAGGGGGAGTGGGAAAGGGAGAAGCAGGCCTCCCACCGAGCAGGGAGCCCGACACGGGGTTCGATCCCGGGACCCCAGGATCATGACCTGAGCCGAAGGCAGACACTTAACGATTGAACCACCCAGGCGCCCGGGTCCATGCTTTTACAATAGTCTCCAAAGCTGTTGGCTTGACGTGACAGTCCATCAGTCTGCTGTTCCGGTCAGGCCTACCCATGGCTTGTTCTCTCAAGACGTCAGCCTCCAGACAGGAGGGACCATGTCTCAGCCATGCCAGTGACACCAACAAAGAGCAGATGTTCAGTCTGCACGGCCGGTCTGTTCAAGCCAGTTTGCTCTCCGCTGTTCACAGGAGCGGGGATTTGGTGATGCCCACGTGTTAAAATGCACACTCCACAATCTCTGCCCGCTTCCTGCTCCCAGAGAAGGACAGCCAGCCAGACGGTGGGGCAACCTGCTCCCCACCGGGAAACTCAGGTCCAGGAGAAGAGAGGAGCCCCTTTTGCTGGCTCTGCAGACATCCCTGTTTAAGGAGGACTGACACGGCTCAGTGAAACCAACACCCATCATCCATTCCCAGGAAGGAACAGAGCACCCAGCGCCCCCTCCACGCGATGATTCTTTTTTGAACTCCAATGGAGGTTTTGTAAGAAATAATAGTTTATTAATAGAAGCGTGGTCACCATTTTTAGAGATCTGCTGGTGGTGGATCTTACAGTCCAAAGTCTTCATTTCCCATTGAGAAATGAGGCTCAGAGAGGGGAGGTGACCTGGTAAGGGTGGCCCAGCAGAACTGGACATAGAATCCAGGCCTCTTCACTTCCATCCTGACAGTTCCTGTCTTAAAGCCTAGTGGCTTCCAACATTTTTTTTCTTTTTGTCTGCTACTTTGTGGAGCTGAAATCTTAGGGGGATACCGTGGAGAAACAGAGAGAGAAAAGCAGAGTGGCTCTCAGGGACGGGGAGGCTGGGCTGCCATCCTAGAGGGGCCTCTGAGTTGGAAACACAGCTGTGGGCTTGTGGTGCAGGTGAGGAGGGCCCTAAGGGCAAGCGAAGGGGCTCGTCTGCTTGAGCCACAGAGTCCTGCCCTCCGCCCACGGAAATCACATGTCCTGGCTGAAGTTTACATCCTTGGAAAAATAATGAGGGTTGGTCACTAATGGCCCTTGGAGAGTTGTCACCCGCCTGTCGATAATTATAGAGCTTTAATGGGGCTAATTCAGAGAAAATCAGGCTCAAGCCCTGGTCGGTTCCTCTAAGGCCAAACGTCCCTTTGCTCTGCTGATGGGGACTGACAACATCATTCTGACCTTGGTTTGCACCTGGACCTTCCTCACCCGTATACCCTTGGGAATAGGAAATCAGCCCTGGCTGTTCTTTTTCTTTCTTTCTTTTTTTTTTTTGAAGAGAAATGTCAGCCTCTCAAATAGTTTTTAAAAACTGTGGCAAGAACCACAGAAAAATGGTCAGGCCTGAGCTGAAAGCATTTCATAGTTGGGAAAACTGAGGCACTGAGCCAAGCATTGCAGGGGGTACAAAGAAGAATGAGTCATCTGTCCCCGCTTCCCAGGAGCTCAGAGGCAGAGAATTAGAACTTTAGGACCTTCAGAAGTCTATTCATTCTCCTTCTTTAAATTATTCAAAGGTTCACACAGCCTCCTGGACTCAGTTTAACCTCCTTGGTGTAGCATTCAAGGCCCTCTGTGATATGACCACTTGGGCCTCATCATGGATCTTTTCCCCTTACTTTAGCCACTTGACTATGGCACCTCTGCTGGGCTCTTTCTTCCACCTCTACCTGTGCACACGGCAGTCCCCCTGCCAGGAGCACCTCTCTTTCCTCCTTCTACTCAGCCAGCCTGCTTCCTCCCTTCTCCCAGGCTCGGAGCACAGCCTTCTCTGTGGGTGAACTCTGTGCAAACCAGCGCTTCCCGTTTGGGTTTCTGCCTCCCTGTTGTCACTGCTGGGCTATCTGCGCCTCTCGGTTTCCATGAACTCCCTCATGTCAGAGACTGAGTCTCAGGCGTTCTTGAGTCTCGCACAGTGCCTGACGTACAGCTGGTCTTGTCATGGTGAGTACCTAAAACTATGGTCTGGGTGGTACATGACTGAGCTCCAAGGAAGGGGGCTCACGGCCAGCGGGGACTGGGAACCGCTCCCAGCTGAGGGCCTTGGGGACGGCGCTGCCTTCACTCCATCCCTGCCCCGGGCCTCCATGGGCACCACTCCTGACCCAGCCCGGCGCGAACCACGCAGGGGCAGTGTCAGCACGGGTGTGTGATGCCAGGCTGGCCGATGGGACAGAAGGGCAGGTCTCCTGGGGACTCTGGGAGAGCTTGCCTCGATTTTCAACTGAGATACGGGCAAGGAAACGTGTCCTTGTCAAACTGAGGATCTTACTGTTACATGTGACACCCGGACCCGAAGCAGCCACCCAGGACCAGGAAGGAGGTCAGCCGAAGGGGAGCAGAGCACAGCCACGGGGAGAGGGGGACAGAGCCGTCACCTTTGAGGATGCCGATGAGCCACTGCATATACACCTACTTGGGTGTCACGGGATCCCAACTGTCCCCATAGTTTAAGACACTTGGCATTTTCTGTTACTTGCAACCTGAACGTTCTAGTCCTTACAGCTTTGAAGAAGGGCCTGGGTTTGCACAGGTGGAGGCTGGGTGGGAGAGCAAGGGCAGGGGAGGGGCACCTGCGGACGGTGCGGCCCGGGGCCTGGCTGGGGGGGCAGCAGGCAGCAGAGTCCAGCTTGGCCAGGCCACACTGTGGACCAGTGGGAGGGAGGACACTTCTAAACCCAACGCTCACTGCCTTTGCACCCCATCATTGCCCCCTATTAGATCAGTTTGGAACGTGCGAATTTTGTGCTTGGGTCTTGAGGTGACTTAATAAAGGATGAGCTTTAAAGAGAAGGGGGAAAAAAGGCTGAATAAATAAATAGCACTTCATTCTCAACCTTGGACAACAGAACAACCGCCCTAATTTCTTTTTGTTAGAATAGAGATAATCCAATAATTAGGGCAGCAAATAGCATAACCCTGGCTAAAGCCGTAATGAACCATCTGGCTTGAATCACTTAGGCTAATTCTCAGGATCTGGTTGTCAGAGTCGAGAGGGGGCCTGGGTCTGGGGTATGGGCTGGAGAGCGGTTCTGCGCCAGAACCCGGTCCCACCACAGGAAGAAGCCAAGATTTCTGTGTTCCCGTGCCTGGGAAGTCTGCTCAGCCACTGATGGGAGCCAAGGCTGGGGCGGGCTGCTCGTTGAAGGGGACGAGGGGGCCCAAGCTGGCCCTGGCTCAGCCACACGCCCTCCTCCTTAGCTCTTTTCAGCAGACTGCGTGGTGATCTGGGTGTGGCCAGCCCACCATTCAGGCTGGCAAGTCTGTGTCCAGGATGGCCTTGCACTGCAGACCTCAAGTGAGTCTGTCCCCTGCTAGGACACATGAGCTCCCTGGGTCCCGAGACCCAGTCCTGTTCCCCTTTTCCCACTCTCTGCTGCTGGGACAGTGCTCACTGAAGGAAGGACTGGAGTCGATGGGCTGGAGGTGAGGCAGTGGGCCTGAGTTTGGGACTTTCCCTACCCTTTCTTCTGGAGGTGGCTTTGGGTTCAGGGCCTCCAAAGGGGTGACTTGGGTCCCAGTTAGGGCCTGCCCAGATGCACGGCAGGGGAGGAGGTGTGATCTGCCCAGGGTGCCAGGAGCTGGGGGGTGGGGAAGATGCAGGGCACAGCCCCGAGGGCATAAACTCTCAACCCAATTTCCCCAAGCTGGTAGGAAAGCGGAGGGAGAGGACTGCTCCCCACCCCCAGGCCGCGCTGTCCGGCCTCAGTACGCCCGGCTGCGGCCAGAGTGCCGAGGTCCAGGCCCCCACAAAGTGCACAGGGGACAGTTTCCCCTGCCCGGAGGGCGGAGGACAGGCCTCCTCCAGCTCTCTCCTGCCGGGCCTCCCTAGGTAGGCCGATGAGAGGTTGGCCGCCTCCCCCAGTGGCACTGGTAGTCTCCACCTTCAGCTTCCAGAGACACATTTTATGCTTGGGGAAACTCCAGCCGCCCCCCCCCCCACCACCCCCGGCCCTAGGCCCACGTGAACATCCAAACCAGGCGCGGCCACCCTCGCTGCGCTGCCCGCGGGGGACCCGGCCGAGCGGCCCTCGGCTAAGCCGGCGAGACCCCTACCCGGAAAGGTCCACCTCCGGGGCAGGGCTGGTGTGGCAGGTCTGACAGTGACGCGGCTGGGGCTACGGCGGGGCTGGGGCCCTAGCGAGCAGCGCTACCTCCCACCCCCACCCCCATCTCGCTCCAACCCCTTCCGAACCAGGCGGCGCCCTCCTCGGCCTCGGTTTCCCCTCCAGTCCCGGGCCCTGCGCGGCAGGCACCTTCAGAGACCGGAAAGGCGAGGAACGCCCGCCGGCCGGGCCTCGGCCCTGGGGACCCCGGCGCTTGCCCACTCCCTGGGGCTCGGGGTTCAGCCCGGGGAGGGGGGGCCCTTCCTGGCGTGTCAAGCGGGCGTAACAGGTGGGCGAAGGTCGGCGGCCCGGGAGAGCGCCGCGGCGGGGTCCACGGACGCGGGAGGAGGAACGGCTAAGGTTTTTCCAAAGGACAAGCGGCCCCGCGGTGCTCTGGTGCTCGGCCCGGGCTCCCGCAGAGCCGCCGCGCTCTGCGGGCCGCCGGGCCCACTCGGGAGGCCGGCGCGGCCCCAGCCCCCGGCCTCTCCTCCTCCCGCCCCAGCCCGGCCCCTCGGCGGCGAGGCCGGCCCGCAGCGGGCTCCGGGGCGGGGAGGACCGCGCGGCCGGCAGCAACTGGTGTCTCCCCCGGGCGCAGCTCCGCCCTTCCCGGGAACAAAAGCCGCCGCCCGCACCCGAGCTCCCCGCGGGCGGGCCGAGAGGGGGCGCGGCGCGGGCTCGGAGAACCGGGCCCCGCAAATGGGACGCCCTCAAGGGGCGCCCCCAAACTTCCCACCGCACCAGCGCAGGTCTGCAGGGCGCGCGGAGGGCGCACGGAGCAGGCGAGGCGCCGCCACGGGCGGGGGGTGGATGCCGGCGAAAGGGGAGACCGCAGGGGGCCGGGGGACCGGCGAGGTCGGGGGAGCGCGGCGGAGGCCGGGCCGGGGGCGGGGGCGGGAAGTCGGCGAGTTGGAAACTTACTGCAGTCGTCCGACTCGTAGCCGTCGGCGTCCGGCTCGTCCTCGGGCGGCTTGGCGGGCGGCCGCGCGGGGCTGGGGCCGGGGCCGGGGCCGGGGCCCGGGCTGGCGCCGTAGGCTCCGAAGAGCTGGTCGACATCCTCGTCGTCCGCGCGGGCGCCGTCGGAGGGGCTGCGACGGCCGGCGCTGGCGGCGGCGGGGCGCGCGGGGGCGTCCGGGGGCGCATTGGCGCGGGGCCCGGCGGCCGGGGGCAGGCCCCGCGGGAAGCGGGGGAAGTAGTCGGAGATCTGCTTGATGGGCCGGATGGGGCCGGGGCACACGTCGATGGCCATATGCTCCTGGATGCTGATGGTCGCCTTCTCCCCGCGCCGCCGGAGGGTCATGCAGGCAGCGCGGCCCCGCCCGGGCGCGGCCCGGGGTGGGGGGGCGCGGCGGGGGCGGCTCAGCAGGCCCGGCGGGGCGCGGCGAGGGCTGCGGGCATCGCCGGCGGCGCCCCCGGACGGCCCTGACGCGGCTGCTGCCTGCTCGGCGGCGGCCGGCGAGTGAGTGCCGGGGCGGGGAGGGGAGGGGGAGGCCGGCGGGCGGGGGGCGGGCCCAGCCCGCGTCACTCGGCAGCAACCAAGCGGCGTGAGTGTGCGGGCTGCGCGGGCGGGCGCGGAGCGGAGCGAGCCGAGCGGCGCCGCACTCCCTCGCGCTGGCAGCGGCGCGCGCACACCCGCGGGCACCGCGCGCCTTCCCCTCGTGCACACTGGCCGGAGCGCGGGGAAGCGGAGCCGGGAGCCCGTGCCCGCCCTTGTTGGTTCTGCTCACTCTCCCAGGACGCACGCGGGCTGCCAGATCTCTCCGCGCACGTAGGAGCGTGTGCAGACGCTCGGCACCGGCGGCCCCTGGCCCACACTTGCGGGACACACCCAGACACGTACCCATACGGAGCTGGCTGAGGCTGCCGTGGTACAGGACGCCCCCGGCACACCCCGCCCGGCGGGACACACAAACACGCCCCTGGAAGTGATCGGGGGACTCCGAGCGCAGCCCTCCCCCACCCCACTTCAGCGGGACGCACGGCCACACTCCTAGGAGTGTGGGGACAGGTTGCTGCCACACCGCTAGGACATGTACATCCTCAGCGGTCCAAGGTCATTGTGGGCACAGTGTGTTCACACTTCCTCTCAGGTCACACGCAGACACACACTCTCCGTCAGCCTGAGCCAGTCCCTCACACGGTTGGTGAGCAGCTCGAGGATCCCGTCCCCCCTCTCCCCATGGGCACAGGGTGGGTGAGAACCTTGAGTGGTCAGAAGAGCGGAGAGCAGCCGGGGGCCTGGGCAGAAGACACCTCCCCAGAGAGTGATGGACGGGGTAGAGGTGCGGACGCAGGGCGCCGCCTGCCAGGGCTCAGGCCTCCCAGGCAGTCAGATAACCAAACAAATCTGGACAGCCCAGCCCCAGTGCTTTCCGGGAACGCAGCTCTGGGGGAATGGCAGCTGCTTACGCAGGTGTGTCTCCGGAAAGCCCGGGGCCGGGACAGAATCCTGTTTACTCCCTGGGTGTCTAGTGACACACCAGAAATGCTTATCTTCTTGGCTGGGTCCCTTCCATGAGCCTGGATGAGGGGCCCCAAGCCTGCGTCCCTCCCTCCACCATAACCCCTTGAAAGGGGTGGGGAGCAGAGAGAAGAGAGAAGAGGCCCTTTCTCATCACTTCAGCTGCTACGTTCTGACAGATCCTTTGAGCTCTTTGAACCTCAGTTTTCTCAGCTGTGAAATGGGGCTAATTCCAACCTAACAGCATTATGGTGAGGCCCCTGCTAGCACAGAACACGACAGATCAGAGGTGCTCAAGAGCGTTGGCTTTCTCTTCTCCCTTCCCTTGGGAGACAAGTCTCACTGGTGAGAAATGATGGGAGAACCATATGCTGTTTTGTGGTCGGTTCTGCCCTGGGTGGTTGGCAGTCACTCTGTTGTATCAAGAACATTCACAGCGCTCATCGCATCGATTCCTTACATTATTCCTTACAGGATACACTGTTCTCATGTTCAGGTGAGGAAATTAAAGCTCAGGCACAGGGGCGCCTGGGTGGCTCAGTAGTTAAGCGTCTGCCATCAGCTCAGGTCATGATCCCAGGGTCCTGGGATCGAACCCCGCATCGGGCTCCCTGCTCGGCGGCGGCCTGCTTCTCCCTCTCCCACTCCCCCTGCTTGTGTTCCCTCTCTCGCTGTGTCTCTCTCTCTGTCGAATAAATAAATAAAATCTTAAAATAAATAAATAAATAAAGTTCGGGCACACTGACTTACCCACAGTGACTGCTGGCTTGTAGTAGAGCTGGGATGAGAAACCCAGGTGTCCTGACGCCCCCCTCCTCTGCCTCTTCCTCCCCACCCCTACAAAGCTTGAGGGGTCAGAGCAGAGCTGGGAACACAGGTAAAATGTTGTCCCCCAGACAACAGAGCTCTTCCTGAGCTTCTGGGATGGAGACAGCCCAAATTAAGGAGGAAGAGGAGGGTTAGAGGGAGGGGGCCAATAGCCTCAGGGGTTACGGTGGGAATGAACCCACCTGGGGGCTCCCTAAGGACAATCTGGGATCCTGGTGGGAGAAAAATTCAGCCTTCCAGGAGTCAAAGGCCAAGGGAAGGACAGGAGAGCCTGGAAGCCTAACACAGTGGGTTTAATAGGCACAGAGTGACTTCTGTGCCGAGGTGCTGCTTTACAGAGTGATTATGTAATGATACGGGTATTAAAATACAGACACTGAACCATCATTTCATAATTCCTTCACTTGAGGAGAGAGTGCTGTCGTCTTTTTACAGTTGGGGAAACTGAGGCTTCAGGAAGTCAAGTGACTGGGAATGAGTGTGCACATCCTGACCCCTGACCCTGTGCCCTTTTGACATCAAAGGTATACCTCTGGGGGCGCCTGGGTGGCTCAGTTGTTAAGCATCTGCCTTCGGCTCAGGTCATGATCCCAGGGTCCTGGGATGGAGCCCCGCATCAAGCCCTGCATCGGGCTCCCTGCTCAGTGGGGAGTCTACTTTCTCTCCCTCTGTCCTTCCCCCTGCTTGTGCTCACACTCTCTCTCTAATAAATAAATAAAATCTTAAAAAAAAGGTATACCTCTGTGCTCAGTGGGGGTGGGAATAGAAGGGTGCTGACCTCTCCCTCTGGCCTCTTGACCTGTGGGTCTGGCTTTTTGGAGGATCAACTCACAGCTTTTGGCTCTGCAGCTGCTGGCTCTCAGAGGGTCTGGAAGAAGTGAAGCAGGCCCAGCCTCCAAAGCACTGAGTCAGGGAGCCTTGGGATGTCCCTTGGAGAAAGAGGTGGCATATGTGGGGCCAGCCTCCCGCAGGTGGCAAAATAAAAAGCCTCTCTGAGGTCTGAGTTCCTCCAGCTCTGAGCCCCACTGAGATGGGGTGGAGTCCCCTGGAGGGGTAGAATTGGTGTTATCTGGGCAGGTGTCCATTTTCTAGAAAGTATGGGCTGGGAGTCAGGCAAATTTGGATTCAAAACCAGTGTCTCCCAGCTCCTAGGTGTGTCTGACTTTGGGCAAGTTGCTTCACTGCTGAGGATGGATATAAAGTGCCCGGCATGCAACAGGCACTCAGTCAATTATAATTCTCTTGCCCCTACCTTCTTGGTGCAAACCATCTCCATATGCCCTGTGCCTGCCTCAGTTTCTCTACCAGTGAAGTGCAGTGGGCCACCCTCTTCTTGTCTGTTGCAAAGACCAGGTGAGGATGCTTGGAGAAGTGAATGCACTTGCCAAGGCTGGGGTGCCGGCTGGCAGGAATGAGGATCTCTAAGCCGCTGGACCTGTCCAGACCCCATCATGTTGGGGTGCCCATGAGCCTTCCATGTTGGCAGCTGGATCGGCCCTTAACAAAGTTAAGTGGGACAGTCTGCCCTTGGTCACAGCCCTCAGGAACCCTGGGCCCACGCTTCCCCACCACTCCTGCTTCTCCTAACAGGCTTCTAGCAACCCCGTCCAATGAGGTAGAAGTGGGTTCCTCAAAGGATGGCCCAGGGGTCTGTACCTGCAGGACGCTTGTTAATAACGCAGATTCCAGGTCCCTACCTCACACCCACTGACTCAGATATGTGTGAAGACTCAGGATGCATCTTTTTTTTTTTTTTAAGATTTTATTTATTTGTGAGAGATAATGAGAGACAGAGAGCATGAGAGGGAGGAGGGTCAGAGGGAGAAGCAGACTCCCTGCTGAGCAGGGAGCCTGATGTGGGACTCGATCCCGGGACTCCAGGATCATGACCTGAGCCAAAGGCAGTCGCTTAACCAACTGAGCCACCCAGGTGCCCAAGACTCAGGATGCATCTTAACAAGCACCCCTGAATTATTTTTATGCACAGTTATTTTTATGAGAATCACTCGGTTAGAAGGTGCTGAGGTTTAATACAGTGATTCTCAACCCGTTTTGCTACTTCCACACTGTTCAGTGTGAAACACCCAGGTGGGGGTGGGTGTTGGGATTTCTAGAGTGCTTTGGCAAAGTCCCACACACACCACTTTGGGCATTGTGACTTCTTTCCTGGCTGAGAATGACCAATTAAAGCCTTTCCTTCCAGGAGGTGACAGGCATCTTAGAGGAAATGATCCTGCACTTGGCTAAATACCCTTGGTCGGCATCTCTGGCTGGCTGGGGTCCACGGGCCTGGGGAGGAAAGGCCCTCCCTGGCCCTGGCCTGACATGTACGCCCGATTTCCACTCTTCCCGGATTGCTGGAGGAACGCTTGGCATGTTGTGCTGAACGAACCTTCTCTATATTCATAGGACTCTTTTACCCAAAAGAGGGGCTGATGGAGGAATTCTCAGCACCGTGGCTGGTTGATGGAGATTCCTTCCGGGGGCTCTTGAGAATCCATACTTTTCCAAGTATTTATTGAGCCCCTCCCCTGTGGCAGGCCCTGTGTTAGTTCTGCAGGGGGCCTGGCGATGAAGTCCCGTTTTTCTTTAGATTCTAGTGATGGAGGGCAGACCGATGCCCCCTCCTTGCCCCGCATGGCGGCCTCAGTGCAGGAGTGGTGGAGGGCCGAGTAAGTGAGGCCCTGCGTCTGCAGGGTAGCCCTGTGGCTGCTGAGGGGCACACTGGGTGTGGTCATTTATTATGCACATTCTCATAAACACCTCACACACATTTACTAGCATTAGGCCTACTAGTGGGGAAACGGTAACACTTACCAGATGATGTTGTTTTTCAGACGTCAGATGTTCCTGGAGCTGCAGGGAAGGGCTAAGTGGCTTAGAGATGCTCGTCACCTCCCCCTTCGGGGACACCTGTCTGGTGCTGTGTGGACCACAGATGTGTGAGCCCCTCACCCGCCCCCCTCCATTCCCGTGTGAGGAAACAGGCCTGCGGAGATGGGGGACTGGCCCAAGGTCACACGAGGCAGAGCTGGGACACACCCAGCAGTTGGGTGGAAGGATCACGGCTCGGTCTCCCTCCCTGCAGGGTGGGGTCTGCGCTGCTAGACGGGAAGGAGACCCAGGTGAGAGTCTCACCTGCCAGGAGGGGCTGAGCCTTGGATCAGGCTGCCTCTGGCAGAAGATTGGATGCCAGCAAAGGATAAGGCTGAATCCTTAGGGGCAGCTCCAGAAATGACCTGCTAGAGGACAGGGGTGTAGCCTGAGGCTTGGGAGACAGCACAGATGAGGGAGGGCCCCCACCACCCCGGAGCCGGCGGGGCCCAGGGTCTTGTCTGAGTGTCTCTGGGACCGGGGTGGCCATGTCAGCATTAGGGGAGGTTAGAATGGGCAGGAGCTCTAACTGGTAATGTTGAAACCCAGGTCAACAGCTGCAAATGTTCCCTCAAACAGCTTTATATTAATGATGCAGTTCAGGGCGCCTGGGTGGCTCAGTCATTAAGCGTCTGCCTTCGGCTCAGGTCATGATCCCAGGGTCCTGGGATGGAGCCCTGCATCGGGCTCCCTCCTTCTGGGGAAGCCTGCTTCTCTCTCTTCCATTCCCCCTGCTTGTGTGTCTTCTCTTGCTGTGTCTCTCTTTGTCAAATAAATAAATAAATCTTAAAAAAAAAGAAATAAGTTCATTTAAAAAAAATGATGCAATTCAGAAAGCATTCACAGTGCAAATGGTGGATTCCAATTTTAATTCATTCTACTTTTAAAGTTCAGGTAACTCGTTCTACTTTTTAAAATTTATGAAATAGGGTGCCTGGGTGACTCAGTCATTAAGCGTCTGCCTTCGGATCGGGTCATAATCCCAGGGCCCTGGGATTGAGCCCACATCAGACTCCCTGCTCAGTGGGAAGCCTGCTTCTCCCTCTCCCACTCCCCCTGCTTGTGTTCCCTTTCTCACTGTGTCTCTCTCTGTCAAATAAATAAAATATTAAGAAAAATAAAATAAAATAAAACTTATGAAATATTTCAGTCATACAAAAAAGGCCCAGAGGATAATCTAAAGACTGCTTAAACCCACCAGCCAGCTTAGAAATAAAACATTACAGGCTCCTCAAAAAGCTAAACATCCAATTACCACAATTAAAAGAAAATACAGATGGATTTGAAATGCCCCGATATTCCTCCCCCATTCCATCGCTCTCCCCAAAGGATGTCACTAGCTTGAATTTGATAATCATCACAACACGTGTCCATTTTTACGTTTACTAAATGCATATGCATCTGTAAACAATGCATGGTATTGTTTTGCGTGTTTTAAAATTTCATATAAATGATATCATATGGTACATATCCTTATTCAACTGATTTTTTTCACTTACTATGGTTTGTGAGATTTATTCCTGTGGTTGCATGTAGCTGTAGCTTATTTGTTTTCATCACAGTGTAATATTCCACTGCGTGAACACGCACAACTTTTTTTTTTTTTAAGATTTTTATTTATTTATTTGACAGAGAGAGAGACAGCAAGAGAGGGAACACAAGCAGGGGGAGTGGGAGAGGGAGAAGCAGGCCTCCTGTTGGGCAGGGAGCCCGATGCTGGGCTCGATCCCAGCAGGACCCTGAGATCATGACCCGAGCTGAAGGCAGTCACCTAACTGACTGAGCCACCCGGGCGCCCCCATAGCACAACTTCTTTCTCCTTTTTCCCACTGTTGGACATTCAGGCTGAATCCCATGCTTTGCTATTGCTATAAACCCGTTGTCATGGATATTCTTATTTCCTGGCCCACATGTGACAGTACTTTTACAGTTCCCCAGAGAGGGAATTGCTGGGCAGAAGGACATAGGTAACTTTAGCTTGACAGGGTAGCACCCCAGTGCTCTCCAAAGCCGTTATGACCATTTCCATTCCCTCCAGCCTGTGTAAGAGTTCTTCTTTCTCCACATCCGCATCACATGTGGTGTTTCCAGACCTCACTTTTTGTTAGTCTGATTGCTGAGAAAGGACATCTCGTTGTACTGAATTCGTTCTCCTTGCTTACTTGCTGCTCTTAAACCCTTGTTGTGAAGGGTGGGCATGTGCTGCCAATAGATAAATGTAGAAAATTGAAAATTGAAGAGTTTCTATCAGTATGGGGGTAGGTCAAATACAGAAGGAGTCACCTGTGTGGTGGAATAATGTGCAGCCATCAGGAAGCACAAGGCAGCTTATGAGTCCTGATATGGAAGATCCATTGATATTCGGAGGCACTAAAAACCTTTTCGCCTCAGAGGTACAGTTAAATTAAAAAAGAGGCATAAAGAGGGGCGCCTGGGTGGCTCAGATGGTTAAGCGTCTGCCTTCGGCTCAGGTCATGATCCCAGGGTCCTGGGATCGAGTCCTACATCGGGCTCCCTGCTAGGCGGGGAGCCTGCTTCTCTCTCTCTGCCTCTGCCTCTCTCTCTCTCTCTGACTTTCATGAATTAAAAAAAAATAATTAAAAAAATTTTAAAAAAGAGGCATAAACAGTATACGAATAAGAGGACACATACATACATGTATATTTTCATATGTGCGTAAGATACCTCTGGGCTTGAACCCACCACCCTGAGATCAAGATCTGAGCTGAGATCAAGAATCAGACACTTGGGGCGCCTGGGTGGCTCAGTTGGTTAAGCGACTGCCTTCGGCTCAGGTCATGATCCTGGAGTCCCGGGATCGAGTCCCGCGTCGGGCTCCCTGCTTGGCAGGGAGTCTGCTTCTCCCTCTGACCCTCCCTCCTCTCATGCTCTCTCTATCTCATTCTCTCTCTCAAATAAATAAATAAAAATCTTAAAAAAAAAAAAAAGAATCAGACACTTACCGACTGAGCCACCCAGCTGCCCCAAGAGCAGATCTTAAAAGTTCTCGTCACGAGAAAAAAAAAAGATAACTGTGGTGATGGATGTTAACTAGACTTACTATGTTGATCAGCTCACAATATATGCAAATATCGAATCATGATGTTGTACCCCTACGCAAATATATGTAAATTATACCTCAATTAAAAAATTGTAATTATTTAAAACGTCACTGTCTGTATTTCCAGCGCTGAAGGCAAGTCCTAATCCCGGCTCCATGGCTGGGATGGTGGGAGCCAGGAGCCAGCCCCTGGACCCACCAAGACAGGACTCTCCACCGGAGGGCGCTCTGACTTCCCAGGTCCTCCCCTGGGCAGAGGGGACAGCTCCTGAGGCCTCACCTTGGCTGAGCACTGCCTAACACTCCAGCAGGACTCCTGTCCCCATCGACCTGGGGGCCTGAGTGCCCATGCATCTCTAAGCTTCCCTAGCTGCACGCTTCCTCCCACTGCTGGCTTCCCTCTCATCCCTGTCCCTATGTCTCAGAGATTCTTGCTGCTCTGTGAATAAGACTTCTGATGACCTGGGCCTCCCCCACCATTTCAGCACCTTGCTCCATCCCTTGGCAGTGGAGTTCCCCCAAATCCCTCTGAGGCTCCTACCACCATGCTGCATCCCAGCCTCCATCAACACATACATAATCCTCCCCATGTCCTTCCCGCGGACCCAGTCATGGACCCCTTAACTGCCAACCACCTTCCCAGTAGCCTCATTTTGGCCCCCATCCCCTATGGCCTCACCCTGGGCCCTGCCATGCCCTGTGGCCATGCTAGTTCCTAAACCACATCTGCAGCCCAGACAGGGTGTGGGATCAGACACCAGATGTGGGGGTGCCTAGCTCCCAGGGCAGAGTAGCTTCCTTCATGGTCCCCTGCAGCTACTGACCACTCTGTTGCCCGAGAGGCCATGGATCTCCACCTGCCCAGCCTTCTGGGGGTCCCAGGATCTGAAGGACAGTTTGAAAACCATTGGCCCCCTGTGAAAGCCCAGAGCAGAGCCAAGTAGGCCCCTAAATTAGCAGTCCCTAAGCTCTGTCACCTAAGAGCCAGCCTCTCAACTGTGACCTGCATTATTTACTTTATATTTTTCTTTAAAAATCAACTTGCTTTAAAACTGCTTTAAATCTTCGGCTTAGCTTTGTCCTCACAATAGAATCGGTGACAGAAATCGGTGTGCTGGTTATATTTCTCTACTGCGCATTGACAGAAACATATAATTATTACAATAAAATAGTTTTCATTAAGTCCACGAGGTTGAGTCCAGTGGCCAATGTCTCACAGCTAAAAAGAGCCAGAACCAACATTTGAGCCCAGGCAGTTTGGTTCCAGAATCCGTGCCCTTGACCATCACCAGCCCCGATGTGTTCAGCTCTGTCACCCCGGCTGTGACAGTGACAGTATTCCCCCAACTCCCATCGACAGTCCAAGTTGGCCACACATATTTAAGCTGAAGGTAACCGAGCACAGCTCTTTGCAAGTGTGTGAGGGGATGTTGAGGCTGGATGAGGTTTGCTTAACGTCCTCCATGCTATTTGCCAGCTCTGGGTCCATCCTCCCCGTTCATGGGACACCTGCCCTGGGGCCCACACTCCTACAGGGCTCACCCCCAGCCCTCCTGAGAGAGCCCAGCGTCTGGGTAGGGGAGTGGGGTTAGCAGTGGCAGCTCTGCCCCCCCACCCTAGCTTCTGGGTCTCTGAAACCCAAGGCTGAGAAAGAGACAGCCCACAAAGGCAGTGGAGGAGGGGGGAGGGGTCCTTGCAGGGGCCACGGTCAGTCCGCACTAAAGGGGGGGTGGGAGAGTATGGCTGTTTGCAGAACTGTTTGTGGTTGAGCTGGCTGGAGCTTCAGGGGTGCAGGGGGTCCACGGGGTGGAGGGTGGAGGCCTGTTGCCCTGCTGAGTGTCACACCGCCCCTGGATGCTGCCAACCCACTGGTTCTGCCTGCCTTCTGGGCGAGTGTGTAGAGCACTTGGCATCTGTATTTAGAGTCAAAGAGTCGGGGACAGTGAAGCGTTCTTCCAGCTCCTCTGGAGCCTGTCCCACTGCACAGGCTGGGACCCAATCACACCCACTGGTGGGGCCGCCACGCCTCCGCCTGCTGCCTTCACCCCTCCCTGACCTGCCAGCTCGTTCCTGTGCTGCCCTCCACGCCCTACTCAGGTGTTCTTCCCACAGTAGCCCCCTTGTGGCCATGTCTGTGACACCATGATGGGGCTTGTCACACAGCTTGTGATTTTAGTTGAAGAGTCTGTCTCCCCATGGTGTCAAATTTCTTGAGGACCTGGACAAGACTGCTCCATCTTTGTGGCCCTCGAGGTATGGGGTCTTACTTGAGGTGATTTTGAACCCCCTGGGAGGTTCTCAGGACTCACCCCCAGGGAGCCCAGGCTGTAGGCCCAGAGTGGAGCCTGGGAATCACAAGCCTGGCCCATCTTTACTAACATGGAAAGTGAGGTCCTGAGAGGTGACCCAACCTGTCCAAGGTCATCCAGTAACTTTGTGTCGGGGATGGGGCTTGAGACTCCATACCTCCCCTGTCTGCACACCCCTGAACAGAAGCATGGGCTTGCCTCAGAGCATTTGTACTGGTCAGCTCCTTTTCTTCCTTCCTTTCTTTCTTTTCTTTCTTTCTTTCTTTCTTTCTTTCTTTCTTTCTTTCTTTCTTTCTTTCTTTCTTTCTTTCTTTCTTTCTTTCATTCTTTCTTTCTTTTCTTTCTTTCTTTCTTTCTTTTCTTTTTCTTTCTTTCTTTCTTTCTTTCTCTTTCAAGATTTTATTTATTTATTTGAGAGAGAGAGGGAGAGAGAGCACGCACACCACGAGCAGGGGGAGGGGCAGAAAGACAAGCAGACTCCACGCTGAGTGAGAGCCCCACACGGGACTCCATCCCAGGACCCAGAGATCATGACCTGAGCCGAAGTCAGTCTCTTAACCGACTGAACCACCCAGGGGTACCTAGCCAGCTCCTTTTCCAAAATATTCTTGCACCAAATCACTCCCTGTGTGGCTCATTCTCAACTTTTAAATCTCAACTCAAGACTGTCTCTTAGAGAGGCCTGACAACCCTCCCAAAGAGGCAGTGTTCAGGTCCTGTTTATTGTTTATTGTCTGGGAGCTCCCTGGGGGCAGGGATCTAGCACTGAGCCTGGCCCTTGGCTGGTGGAGCTCAATTCACAGTGGTCAAAGGGGAGGGATCTGAGCACCTAGGCAGTCCCCGGCCAGCCAGGCCTAGCTCTGGCTGTGGGCGAGACCTCGAGGTTACAGGCAGGGCTGCTGGATGGAAGGAGGCAGGGAAGGCCCACAGAGGCCCTGCCAGGCTGCCCAGCTCCTCCCCGCCTGCGCACGCGCTCCCACTCTGGGCGGGTGGCCTTGGAGACAGAGGCATTTAGAGGGAGGAGAGAGGGAAAGCACAGGTCATCCATCAGCCAGGAGACGTGGAGAGCCTGGTAAATCAGGGAGGCTGTCTGAGGCCCCTTTGCCAACTGTCTGCCAGTGCTCAGGGCGTCTGGGAGCCAGGGGCAGGGTTGGGGGGGGAAGCAGGCTGAGGGGCCGCTGCAGCCCAGCTGCCCCCATGGGGACTGAGGCAACCCCAGGGCCACCCTGGTTGAGGAGGGAGGACCAAGGCAATGCTCCAGGCCTGACCCCCCCCCACCTCAGCCCACGTGCTTCAGTCTGTAGTCCCAGAGGAGGCTCCTTACCCTCTACAACCCTCACCCCAGCCTGCAAGGCAGGCCATTATCTTGTTTTAACTATTTTGAATTTCAATACGTAAGAGTATAGAGTATAGAGATTAACATAACAAACCCAAAAGCATTCTCAACAAAAAGAACATTTTCATCTTTTTTTGGAGAGGGTTCTTAACTTAAAAAAAAAAAGTGAATTATAACCTTGAAAATTGCCCAAAGCGCGATGCGTAATCACATTTCAGCCCAGAAGTCTCGAAATAAGGAAGTGACCTCCAGACGCCAAGCCTCCAGTGTGGGTCCTTCACTCGCCCGCTTCCCCTGCCATTTTGTTCTCTGGTTTCTGTGACACCGTGGCCTGGATTCCCAGTCTTTTAAAAATACCAATACCGTAAAATATCACAGATAAAACTTTCCTTTCCTGGGTCCCATGCCCACCCTGGGGGGGGGAGGCAAGCATAATTACGAAGCTGACGTGGACCCCCTCCCCCCGGGCTGCCTTTGATATTTTTACTATGCATATTTGTATTAGAGAAGTATTGTTTTACACAGTTTAAAACTTCACAAATACTGCATGTATTATTCTGCAACTCGGCTCTGAATGCTTTATTAAAAAAACAGCTTTATTGAGGTATAATTTATATACTATAAAACTTACCCGTTTTAAGCGTACGACTTAATGATTTTTAGTTAATTTACAGGGTGGCGCAACCATCAGCACAATCTAATATTAGAACAGTTCCATCCCTCCTGAAAAGTCTAAATGCTTTTTTGGTTTTTCTTTTTCTCTAAATGCTTCTTCATGCACATTTTTTTTAAAAGATTTTATTTATTTATTTGAGAGAGAGAGACTGAGAGAGAGAGAGAGTACATGAGAGGGGGGAGGGTTAGAGGGAGAAGCAGGCTCCTCGCCGAGCAGGGAGCCCGATGTGGGACTCGATCCCGGGACTCCAGGATCATGACCTGAGCCGAAGGCAGTCACTTAACCAACTGAGCCACCCAGGCGCCCTCATACACATTTTAATAGCTGCCCTTATAAAGCTACCACTGTGTGCCAAGCACCGGTCTGAGAGCATTCCGTACATCACTCACTTAGCCCTCACAGCCCCGGCAAGAGACACACAGGGCACAGAGAGGGCGAGAAACTGCCCAAGCTCACCCTGCCAGAAACCTACAGAACAGGCTGTGAACCCAGCCTCCTGAGCCCAGGGCCTGCGACGCCCCAGGCCCACTGCCGGCTGTTCCGAATGCGCTCACTCGCCCGCGGTACAGCCTGGCAGGCAAACACTCTAATCCCACGGGTGCGACGCTGAGGCTTGGGATGGGGACTGGCAGAGCTGGGATTCAGACCCAGGTCCGTGTGACTCCCAGGTCCCCTGGCCCTCTTCTAGTCCCCTCTGCAGCTTGTCTTTTTTTATTACTGGAAAGGGAGAAAGGGCGAAAAAGGAAGGGGAGAACAGGTGGAAAGGGAGAGAGAGAGGTCAGAACCAACTTTTAAATTCCTTTGTGCTCCTGCATATACCAAGGACAGACGTACCTACCTTCATCTGTGCATGCACACGCGCACTCATACAGTGACCACGTGCACGTACAGGTTTGTGCACACATCTGCACCCGCCCGGACAGGTGCACACACCCATGCTCACACGCACACATCAGTGTTCAGGAGAGAATGTCAGAGTGTGTGTGGGGGGGTGGGAGTGGGGGTTTCAGCCCCACCTCTGTACCCACAGCCCCCTCTTCTGCCCCGTGTCTGCCGAGGGCCTTTGTTAAATAAAATTTCAGCACCTGGGAAACGGAGCTGGGTATGATCTCTGGAGACTTCACTGAGTGGCTGGAGCCATAGGGCCAGCCCAGCCTTGCGTTGCCAGGGGTCCGATCCACTGTGTCTCTGCTTCCTGGCCTGGATGCTTCCTGTCCCCGAAGATCCCTCCTGTCCCTGGACTCATTTGAACATACACAGACCTGCACAGAACCGTGGGAGCCCCACTGAAAAGGCACCAGCAAACACTGAGTGAGCAGGGGCACCTGGGTGGCTTAGTCGTTCGTTAAGCGTCTGCCTTCGGCTCAGGTCATGATCCCAGGGTCCTGGGATCGAGCCCCGCATCGGGCTCCCTGCTCGGCGGGAGGCCTGCTTCTCCCTCTCCTGCTCCCCCTGCTTCTGTTCCCTCTCTCACTGTGTCTCTCTCTGTCAAATAAATAAATAAAATCTTTAAAAACAAAACAAAACAAAACAAAAACACTGAGTGAGCAAGCACTGGGTGCCAGATACGTGGCTTCATCCCGGGCCCACGAGGTGTGCATGGTTCCTGCTGCCATTTTCTTTTATTTTTTTTAAGATTTTATTTATTTGACAGAGAGAGACACAGCGAGAGAGGGAACACAAGCAGGGGGAGTGGGAGAGGGAGAAGCAGGCTTCCCGCTGAGCGGGGAGCCCGATGCGGGGCTCGATCCCAGGACCCTGGGATCACGACCCGAGCCGAAGGCAGACGCTTAATGACTGAGCCACCCAGGCACCCCCCTGCTGCCATTTTAGATGGGAAACTGAGGCACGCGCGTCTTCTGCAGCATCTTACAACTAACAAGAGGTGAGCTCTGGATGCAAAGCTGGGCTGTGTCTCTGCTCCAGAGGGGCCAGGAATACCCAGCCCCCTCCCACACAACAGCACGGGGGCTTCCCCGGACCTGGACCCAGGAGTTCTGGTATCCAGCTCCCAAGTCTTGATCCCGCCTGGGGCTTTGCAAAAGCTGGTCACCTGACAGGTTCATGATGAAGGTTTTCCCCCCATGGCAAAAGAGGAAAAGCAGAAAACCACATAGTAAGTTTGTTTTTTTACAAAGTTAAATCCACTTAATTTGAAAAAGATGGCCTTTTTCTTGATTCTTTTTCCTTTCTTTTCTGAAATGAGAATGAACTTATATGGCGGTTATGATTTTATATTCTTACGTGGCAAGATAAAAATGTGGGCAACTGCATGCCAACCCCCAAATCCGGGGGAGATTTTTCTGGCTTGTGGCCCCCCTAAAGTTTGGGCCTCTTTGGGGTGATCCCCACTTGGCATACCTCAGCCCACATCTGGGACTTCTTTTGTTCTGTCCTCCCCGGTTTCATATCTGTATTTGCCAAAACAACCTAGTTTAGGAAAGGCTATCCAGGATGTTTGGAATTTTTATGTTACCAGCTCAGACTCTGAATTGAGTTAACAACAAAATGGACGGAAACTCTTTTTCTCCTTCAGCAGTCAGACTTCAAGGCAACCTCAACTCCGGGAACTCAGCCAGTTCTGGGGAAGTGAAGGAATCAAAGGCCTCTGAACAGTAAAAAAAAAAAAAAAAAAAAAAAAAAGTCTTTAGAACAGAGCTCAGTTTGGAGCCCAAGCTTTGGCCTCACTGCAAATTAAGAACAATGATTTGGTAAAACTTGTTTATCTCCCTTGCGCCAGCCCCAGGAGCAGTGGCCAGCAGGTTCCAAAGGCAGCTGGGAGGACAGTGGGGGGCCTGCCAGCTAACAGGAGCATTCAGGGGAAAGTCCACACCCCAACAGCCCAGGGTCGTTTAGTGTGGGGGCAGGGACGTCTCCTTTCCACAGCACCCTGAGTCGTCAAGCAAAATTGACAAGACACTTATATGTTGATCTGGAGAAAAAGGTGCTCCTAAGACATCTCAGGAAGGTTTCCATAAAACTGGCTAAAAAGCAATCATAAAACCAAACCAAGACCCCAACTCACAAGGGAAAGGATGAATTTCGGTTATCTGGAAGCTTCAGGGAGAGTGGAGAGCACCACAGGGTGAGTGCCTTGGCTGGCAGGAGGCGAGGGGTCGGTCTGGGCAACCCCCTTACTCCTCCGCCCCCCGAAATTAGCAGTGTTGGGCATGGGCATGAGCTTCCCCCTGGGAGCTGGCCCTTGGGCGGGCCTGGTACCCCAGGATCATAGATCCAATTGCACTTCCTGTCCTCCCCTGACGGAGCTTGCCCCCAGAGCCCAGTAGCTATTCTGTGCCCCCTCTGATCCTGGGGAGTGGGCATACCCAGAAAGAGTGGGTAAGTCAGGGCATTTACTGCCCCTACCACGAACGAGGCAAGGTTTGAAGCATGTGCCAGACACTATTTCATGTAGTCATCATGATTGTTATCTCCAGGAGACTGAGTCTCAGAGAGGTTGAGTTATCTGCCTAAGATCACACAGCCAGCTCGTGCCAGAGCTGAGAAGAGAACACAGCCTCGCCTATCTCCAGGGCCTGGGCTCTCTGCCCTTGACTCCCCAGCCTCGTCAGCCAGCTGATGGCAGGTTCTGCTGCTTGGAGCTTCCAAGGAGGACACGCCTGCTCGGGCCCAGCCTGGGCTTGACCTCACATTCTCTCTCACCCCCGGGGCTGTACTGACAGCAGAAAGGAGAATGCTTTCATTTCTCTTTCCCCAGATACCAGCTCTGACAGCTCCAATTTCTACTGTGATCACAGTGTTTTCTGAGTCAAGCAGGGTATAAGGAAAATCGCTCTTTCCCTGGAATAATTTATCATCTTGTTATTTCCATTAGCTGACTCTGTTTGAGCCTATTCCGTGCTGAGCTGTTTGAATTCCCAGCTTGGAAATCCCCGGGCCGGGCGGGAAACGCCGCTTCCCACTCTCGGAGCGGATGAAGGAGGTGCTGCTGTCAGGTGGGGGGACAGGGCGTGGGATACAGGGGGATGGGGCTGAGGATACAAACCAGGGCAGGGAGCGGGGAGGGCTTCTTGTTTCTTCTGCAGAGGTGAGTCCTGGTGGAGTTCTGCAGGGCCCTGCTGGCTGAGGGCTGGGGGTGGCGGAGACCTTCTGGGAGCCACCAAGGGAGGCAAAGCCACCGGCAGGAGTGGGGATGGTTCCAGAAAATGAGACCATGGCCCTGGACCAGGGCGCGGAGTGAGGCTGCTTGAGGAGGCTGCTTGCGGTTTTCCGCAAGGTGAGCATCCTCAGGAGACCATGGACGTAAGCACACCACTTAAGAGCAGGGGCCTCCGGTGCACGCCCTCGCTCCGCCCCCTGCTGGCTGTGTTATCTTGTGTCAACCGCTTACCGTCTCCCAACCTCAGTTTTTTCATCTGCAGAGTGGGAGGAATAATGTCGTCCTCCCAGTGTCGTGAGGACTAACGGAGGGGAAGTGTGTGAAGAGTGTCGTCTAGCCGCCAGCCGTGGTACGTGTGACCCAGATGTCAGCTGTTTATGGAGATGGGCTCTTCCCAACCGGCCTGGGAACTTTGCTGGTTTGGGCACTTGCATCCTGCATCCTGGGACGCCCCTTAGTTGTGGGGAGACTGGGATGGGCGGTCATGGTGGCTGTGGTCTCCACAGTCCTCAGGTCCGGGACAGGAGCCCTCAGAGCCCGCTCCAGTGCCCTGGGGAGGGCCAGAGCCTTTGCCCAGGTTCCTGCCTAATCCTGAGCATCAGCTCACTGGGGCTCTGAGATCTTGCTTTGGCTAACTCTCTGTTGGGGGGCGGGCTTCAGTTTCCATATTCAAGCTTTTGAACCACAGAGATTCAGATGTGAAATTCAGGCCCTTCTTCACCCAAATCCATCTGCATAAGCATCTGGGCATGCAGGTGACCCTGGGGACGGTCAGCGTGGGGTGAGGAGTGGCTTCTATTGCTGCGGGTATCCAAGGGCATCCAATGGGACATGGCACGCCACGTGCCACGTGCAGTCAGGGATGTCCCCATCTCTCTGGTTTCACTCTCTCACCTCTCTCCCTTCTCTGAAGACCTGTTCACTTCTGATATCTTTTGTGTGGCCTTGGTCCCCTGGTGAAGTGGGTTCTCGCGATCCTCTGTGATCAGCCTTTAAAAGTATTTTCCTAAACAAAGTTCCTCCCCAGGAGGACTTGCGGGGCCAACTACCCAGATATTAGCAGCTGTGCTTCATAGGGACTGGTGCTGAGTCATCCGTTTAGACTTGGAAAGCCCTAAGCATCGGGAAAGGCCACGTTTGGGCTCTGTTCCATCCCTCTCTGCCTCCCTCCCTCCATCCCCCGTCTGCCCACTCATCCACCTGCCAGGCTACGCATCTAGCAATCGGCAATATCTCTTGACAGCTAACCAGGGATGAATAAGACACTGCCTCTGCCTTGAAGGAGCGGGTGGGGTGGACGGACTCTAGGGAACCCAGCCCTGCCCACCCCATCTGGAAGCAGAGTCCCGGCTCTGTGCGGGGGGCAGAATGACAACTCTTAGCCTTCTGTTCCCTTTCCCTCCTGAACCGTGAATGAGCCTGGACAGAGAGGTGGAGAGATGGCAGTCAGAAGGCGGGAGGGAGTGAGGGAGAGGCTTCACTTGTCAGCGGCTCAGCAAGTACAGTCAGTCTTAAAATGTCCCCAAAGAGTGTCTGCTGAGAGGCAGGGGGTGAGCACGCTGAATTATTTCTCCAGTAATTGGCACTGGGGAAGCTGCCGACATCCTGGGGTCTCCTGGGAGCTCGCCTGTCTGGCTGAAGGCTAGTCCGGGTCTCCTGGGGCTCCTCCAGCTCCCACCCACCTCTCCCCTCCCCAGCTCCACGGTATTGATGGGGTGACCACGCTCTCCTTGGCCTTCTGCACAGGCAGCCCAGGGGTGCGGCTGGGTGCGTGCAGGTCGGAGCCCTGGCTGTCTGCGGTCTGGGCAAGGCCAGTGCGGGGTTTTCCTTTGGTCTCATCCCTCTCCTGTGTGGAAGAGCCTTTGCTGGCTCTTTGGATGAGCAGTTTGAACCAACTGGTCACGCAGTTTGTAAACAGTCGAATCTTTCTGTGTCTGTGTGCGCTAGTGTGAGCATGTGTGGGGTGTGTGTGTGTGTGGGGGGGTCTATCTCCCCTGGCAAGGGTTTCTGGCTGGTACCTGGAGCACCTCTCCCACAGCTGGGCCCTCCACCTGGTAGCCTCATGCTGGAGGCTTCTCCTCCCTCCCGAGAGGCAGAGTGCTTGGGTGGGCAGCCCGGGGGAAGGGATCGAGACAGGTCACTTTCTAGCCATCTCTGCCTCCTTCCTGCTGTGACCGAAGCAGAGAGAACAGGTCAAAGGGGAGCCCCTATGTTGGCAGCCCCCTGGGACTTCCTGTGCCCCCCCCACCCCAGGGAGCTCTGGGGGACACACTTAGAAACCTCTCTATTGAGTTCCATTCCCTGTCTCATAGATGGCGAGTGACAAAGGCAGAGGCCTGGCCGCAGGGCCAGGATGAGGACCTGTGTCCCACGTTCCCTGTCAGGGGCTCTGGCCTCCAGCCCAGGTGGAGAGTTTAAGGACTCTCTTCATCAGGCCTTGGTGGAGGATCTGGCCATACTTACAGAGTGTGCACCCAGGAAGAACATTCGAGCCAGCCACGACCAGCCACATAATTTGCAGGGCCCAGTGCAGAATGAGAATATGGACCCTTGTTCAAAATTATTAAGAATTTCAAGGGGGCGCCTGGGTGGCTCAGTTGGTTGTCTGCCTTCGGCTCAGGTCATGATCCCGGGGTCCTGGGGTCGAGTCCCACATCGGGCTCCTTGCTCTGCGGGGAGCCTGCTTCTCCCTCTGCCTGATGCTCCCCCTGCTTGTGCTCTCTCTGATAAATAAATAAAATCTTTTTTAAAAATCTGCTTTGAGAATTTCAATGCCATTTAACATCCCTGATCCTTGGTATGTGACTTGTTGCCTTTTTTCTTTTTTCCCTTAGAATTTTTAATCCTGGGATCCTGAAACTTTATGATAAGAAGGCTTGCTATAGTTCCTTAAATGGTTTTATTTTGAAGGATTTCAGACCTATAAAAATAATGCAAATATATGAGATATTACGATATAAATGTTGCAAAACCATCTATCCATCAGTGACATTAAAACATCACCAACACGTCGAAACCCCTCCTTAGCCGGCCCCCTCTTCTCGAGATGTGCCTGGAGATCTGTTGTTTACCCTTCCTGTGCATTTCTTTATTCTTTCGCTGCATAAAATATATGTTAATATGTCATTTCTCCCCGTTCTAAAATCTAGATATAGACGGTGTCATAAAGCATGTATTTTTCTGCCATCTGTTTCTTTGCCCGTGGCTGTTCATGAGAGTCATCTATGCTGAAAGTACCCACTCATTTCCACCAGCACATTCCATTGTTTGACTACACTGTATCAGCGCTTATGTAGCTATTCTTCTGTCGATGCTACGTAGGGGGTTTCCAGTTTTTGGCTAATAAAAAGGTACTGCTCTCAATGCTCTGTACACCTCTCCTGGAGCCCACTCGGAGGAGCTTCTGTATGAAAATGCTTCTTGCTTCTGCAAGCACATGGGAGTCATGTGTGGAGGTTTGCAGAATCCTAATGTCAAGGCTGAGCCCCAAATTGATGAAACCACAATCTCGGGGGGGGGGAGGGGAGGGTGTCGGGTATGATATGCTTGTAAAACCCCCCAGGTAATTCCGATGCCTGGCCAGTGGTGACTACCCCCGGCCCACACCGGTGGTACTCCGAGTGTGGTCCTCCAGCCAACAGCTGGTTACACGTACACTCGCAGCCCCTGGCCCAGGCCCCGCGAGCAAGAGCCTGTTTCAACAAGATCTCAGGTGATGGAGATAATTTCTCCAACAATTTTCTCCCCTTTATTTTGTTTCTTGGTTTGAAAGGCCTATGGGTCTTACCTTTGGGTTGTCCAATTTTCTTGACTTTTTCCTCATACGCTTACATCTCTTCTTGTGTTTTACTTCCTGGGAGATTCTTCTCTCACCTTCCATCCCTTCTAAGGCATTTTTATTTATTTTTTAAATTTGTTTTTTAAAGACTTTATTTATTTGACAGAGATAGAAAGAAAGCACAAGCAGGGGGAGGGGCAGAGGGAGAAGCAGGCTTCCCCGCTGAGCAGGGAGCCTGACGTGGGGCTCGACCCCAGGCCCCTGGGATCATGACCTGAGCTGAAGGCAGACGCCCAATGGACTGAGCCACCCAGGCGCCCCTCTAATGCATTTTTAAATTCTGCTATTATATTTTTAATTTTCAAGAGACTGGACACTTCCTTTTTACCTCTTTTTTTAAAAGTAACACTCTTGATTTCAGTTCAGGTCATGATCTCAGGGTCATGAGATTGAGCCCCCTGCATGGGCTTCTGTGTTCAGCACGGAGTCTGCTTGAGGATTCTCCCTCCCTCTCCCCTCACTGGTCCTCCTGCTCCATCTCTCTCTAAAATATATAAATAAATCTTTATTTAAAAAAAAAAGATTTTCCCTCTCCCCTCTGCCCCTCCCCCCACTTGCTTGCTTTCTCTTTCTCTCTCTCTATAACTAACTAACTAACATTCTTTTCCTGTTTCATGGGTGAATATCTTCGGAGGGTTGTTCCCTCACTCCTTTCTCCTGTGTCTTGGAACCTCTGTTTTTGGTTTGTTGGTTTAGGTCAACTGTTGGCGCCTTTGGCTGTTCCAGCTGAGTACCACACAGCGAAGCTACTAGAAATAGTACATGCGGGCAGGGCTTGTGGACAGGGGGCGGGGGGGGGGAGGGCCTCATGGTGGGGGGCGGGGTGGGAGACTGGGCAGAGAAGGGGGAATCACCAACCTTAGGATCTCTCAGTCTTCTCTCTTCAGTCAGTTCCCCAGTGACAGGCTGAATAACATCTTGCCTCGGGGGCAGGTGGATGGAGAATAAGCCAGCTGTTAGCCAGGGAGGGGGCAGAGGGTCTCTCCATTAACCACTGCCTTATTGCAGCCTTTGGCTGGGCTTGGGGTCCCCAGTACCAAATCCTTCTAGTTCACCCTTGGCCAGCAGTAAACCTGGGTCTACTAGGGTCTACCAGGGTCAGGGAAGGGCCGTGTGGGCTGCGAGGAGGGACCTGGGGATCTAACTTCTTCCCACCAATACTATTTTCATACCCATCCTAATTTCCGTATTAGGGACATCTGGCCCCTCCAAGTTCTGAGAATTTGGTGGGTTCTGCAAAGCAAATGGGCTTGTTCATGGCTGGCTTTCTCCCTTGGAGACATTTTGGGGAGCTAGGGAAGCTGACACTGAACGAGGTATACTCTTCTGTCTCCCAGTTTCCAGACCTCTCCTCTCCGCCGCCATCCCTCCCCTCTCTACGGCTTTGTAACTTATGCCATTTCATTCTTTCAGGTCATCCTAAAGGGGCTTGGGGGGGGCGCAGAGGAAATACAAATGTGTCCAGTCCACTGTATTGAACCACAAGCCCCTGTCCATTTTACAAGCATTTTCACACCTGTGCATAGAAGTTCGTACAATTCATTTTGATTATTTGCATGTATACTTAAATTTTTTTCTAAGCATAAATGGCCTTGTTTTTCCATTTAACATGAGGTTTGTGAGTTCTACCACACAGAGATTGAGCTCATTCCTTTCACCATGGCTTAGGGAGTGCTCCTGCGATCAACAGACTGCATTCTTTTCCATCCATTTCTCTATCGATGCATCTCAGAAACACAAGCGACTGTGGTCTTTGGACCAACACACTGGCTCAATGCAAATTCTAATCTTTATTGTTACAATTCTGAAGCATAACTTGTCACAGGGAAACAGTCAGTCTTTTTACCATCTGCCAGTGGCAAGGGCAAAAAGCCTAATGGTGGGGGCCTGAGAGCCCAGAGAGAAGGCCCTTCCAGGACCAGGTGTGGGGGACAGTGGGAGAGTGGCAGGATGGACAGATGAAGACACCAATACACACACACACACACACACACTCTCTCTCTCTCTCTCTCAATCTCTGTCTTCAGGGAAGGGTTTTCCAGAAGCATCTGCTCACACTCTGAATTAATTATTTTTCATGCCAAACCGAACTTACTGAAGAGAAGTGAATTAAAGGCTTAGGGGAGCCTTGTACCCCAGCTGGGGATGCAGCGGAACGCTGCTCTTCAATGAGTGAATTCATGGTATCCACCAGAGCCCCTCCTGGCTCCATAAGCTGGGGAGAGGCTGAGCAGAACCTGGGGAGGCTGTCACAGGGGTTCCAAGAAACCCAAGCAAGGGCCAGGTTTTGACAACAGCTCCTGAGCCAGTCTCGAGCAAGGGGAGGATGCTGCTCTGGCTTTCAGAGCCCTCGGCAGAGGGAAGGGAGGACGAGCTACTCATCCCGCACATTCTAGGACCCACTGCTTATCTCTAGGGGCCAAGCTCAGCTTTGAAGGGCAATGCTCAGGGTTGGGTTCTTCTTCCATTAATCCAAATATGGAGAAAGCCCAGCCCAGTGCCCTCCAGAACTGCAGTGCATATGGGAGCGCCCCATAATGTGGGTCTGCAGGCTTTTCTGGCCCAACCCAAGACAAGAGCAAACTTAAAATGAACATGGAGGTGGACTGGGGGAGGGTGCGGGGGAGGGACAATAAATAAAGGTCATGGCTGAGTGGGATGGCTGTGGTGGGGGCTGGAGGGAGGGCTCCCAGGAGAGAAGGGGCAGAAAGGCACTGAGTGGGGGGAAGGAGACTCAGCCCCCCAAACATTGGTTTGTTGAGTCAGAGGTCACGTCCAACCAGCTGAGGGCTCCAGATTGCTTGCTCACCAGACCCTCCCAGTTTTCTTTCTCTCTCAAACTCTTCCACTGGAAAGTCTGCTCCATGCACCAAACGTGTCTCTGCCAGGGCAGGCAAACGGGGCCTTAGGAGGCCGTGTCAGCAGCGGGGAATTGCCCAGGTGTGCCTTTTGCCTTTAGGGGATAGGGAAAAAAAAAGCCACTATAGGGTGAGCAGAGGCGGGGTCCCTCCCCAGCGACAGCCTGAACTTTGGGAATGGTGTGGGAATAGAAAACTTCCCTCAGCTTGTTTCATAAGCCCTGGGACCCCTTCTATGCACTGGGCCACATGGCCTCTCCTGTTACCGGATATTTGCTGAAGACCTACTTAGGGTTGGCACTCCACAAGAATGTTGCACTTCACCCTCCCCCCAACCCACAAGGAACACAGTGTGGTCCCCATTTTAGCAATAATGGAACTGGGTGCAGAGACTTCAAATATTAGGTTGAATCATATTGATGCCAATATCTGACTATTTTTGATCTATAAAAAGGCAATTTCACATGGTTGAATCTGATGGTTTGCCCAAGTTCACATGTCTGTGGGTGGCAGGGCTGGGATTAAAACATGGTTGATTCCAAACTGTCCCCTGAGGGGGATTTCAGGAAGCCAGAAGTGGGGGAGAGGATCCACTCCACATACACGGCCACAGGGCCTCCCTCTCCCAGAGACCTGCTCACCCGTGGCCTCTCAAATGCTCTGCCCTGCAGCTTCTTGGCACCATCGAGGCAGGAGAAAGGGGAGGAGGGAAGACAAAGAGTGGGTGAGAGCTCCCACAAGGCTTCCCTGTGGGGGGGCTGCCAGCACACAAAGCCTACTGGTGGGGGGTGGGGGTCAGCTGCTGTGCTGATCCATGCATGCGCCGCATGCCCACAGGCCCTGGCCCAGAGATGCCAAGTCCAGCTGGGGCTTCTTTCTTGAAGGAGACTGGGGGCAGAACTGAGGTCCTTCACCCTGACAACCCCCATTGCATGATGCTCCCAAGTTGGCCAGGTAGGGACAGTGGGCACAGCAGGGTGGAGCTTGGGTTCTTGCCCTTGGTTTCCACACCCATCAAAAGGGGTAAGAAGCCTCCCATCTACTGCTCCAATAGAACGCAGGTGGCCCTCAGAGGTGCGAGGGCAGGCGAGGCTCCATGCAGCCAGCTGCAGTGGTCCTGGATTCTCCCGCTGATTCAGGTCTGGGCTGTTCTGGGTGAGTTGATGCGGCTTCTTCAGCCACATGGTAGGTGGTGGTAGGTAGGTGACCTTTCTGAAGGCCAAGGACTGTCTCCTACCTGCTCGGGCTGAGCACACAGTTGGGCTTGGTGAGGACTGGGTGGCCTGGCGCAGTAGGTACTCTTGAAACAGGAGTTACTAAGGCTACTGGAGATGGGATGCTTTGAAAGATGACATGTTTCACAAAGCAGAGGTTGGTAAGAACCATCATTATGATTACTAAGAATGGATGGGGTGGTTCCCATGATTATCTGGGGTCTCTCTCTCTATTCATTGCAGGCAGGGGTGGGGTCTGGCTCACATCGGATCCCCCAGTGCCCGGCACAGCACTCAGTAAACAGAATTGCAAACATCACTAGCACTCTCCAGTTTGGGCGGATTGAGTGAGGGAAGAGGACCATGGGGAAGCAGAAGAGGGAGAGCTGGGTGGGTTAGAAGGGCAGCTTGGTACTCACCGGGGCTCTTTGGGTCTTGCCAGGGTGGGGTGCCCGGCTGCGGGTCTGCAGAGCTGGTCCTGGTCTCACTGGCCAGGCTGTTCTGGCTCCCCATGAGGTGGCTGGGCCAGCGGGTGGGGCCCATCTTGGGGGACTCCATGCTGCCACCTGCAAGAGACCATGTGTGGGCTCTTTGGACCTTGAACTGAGACAAGGATGATCTCAGCCTGATAAGGAGCTGATCTAAAATCTTCTCATTTGGGGGGCGTCTGGGTGGCTCAGTTGAGCGTCTGACTCTTGATCTCAGCTCAGGTCTCGATCTCACGGTCTTGAGTTCGAGCCTCGTGTTGGGCTCCACGCTGAGCATGGTCTACTTAAAAATAAACAGATAGCGGGGTGCCTGGGTGGCTCAGTCGTTAAGCGTCTGCCTTTGGCTCAGGTCATGATCCGGGGGTCCTGGGATCAAGCCCTGCATCGGGCTTCCTGCTCCGCGGGAAGCCTGCTTCTCCCTCTCCCACTCCCCCTGCTTGCGTTCCCTCTCTCGCTGTGTCTCTCTGTCAAATAAATAAATAAAATCTAAAAATAAATAAATCAATATATTGAAAAAAAAATAAACAGATAGATAAGAAAATAAAATCTTCTCACTTGGAACTGTAGTAGGTATCTACGGGATTGTCTGCTCAGAGCCCCTTACCTGCTGCCCCCACATGGCTGCCATGTTCTCAAGAGATCCTACCCTCTGAGCAATGCTCACTGGTCTAGGATATATGAAGGTCACTGCATAGGCCTTCAAGTCAGTTCAGTAAAGAACAAGTCACCAACATGAAAACCATCAACGAGGAGGGGTTTTTCCTGCCTTCACAGAATGAGGGAGAAGGGTGTATATCTCCATTAACCCAATGAAATTTTTAAAAATGTTTATTTAGGTAGTCTCTACGCCAATGTGGGGCTTGAACTTGACCCTGAGATCAGGAGTCACATGCTCTATGGACTGAGCCAGCCAGGTGCCCCAATGTGTTTTTTTTTTTAAGATTTTATTTATTTGAGAGAGAGAGCACGAGTGAGAGAGAGCATGAGTGTAGGGTGGAGGGGTGGAGGGAGAGGGAGAAGCCGACTCCCCAATGAGCACGGAGCCTGACAAGGGGCTCGATCCCAGGAGCCTGAGATCATGAGCCAAAGGCAGACGCCCAATTGACTGAGCCCCCAGGTGCCCCCCCATGGGGTTATTTTTAAAAGATTTTAGTTATTTATTTGAGAGAGAAAGAATGAGAGAGAGAGAGAGAGCACATGAAAGGGGGGAGAGTCAGAGGGAGAAGCAGACTCCCCGCCCAGCAGGGAGCCCAATGCGGACTCGATCCCGGGACTCCAGGATCATGACCTGAGCCAAAGGCAGACGCCTAACCAACTGAGCCACCCAGGCACCCTCCCAATGGGGTTATTAATTGCTGCCTTTATTTATTAACTAAGGAATCTTTCCTCAGGTATAGCTGTTACTGAGCCGAGCTGAGCCAAGAGTGCAGAGGCAGGGCCTGAAATACTGGCTCCATCTTTTCCTATCTCCCACACCCCCCTGGTCATAGCTGAGAGCTGGTGTGAGGGAGGGTTCAAGAGCTCTGTGGGGAGCAGGGGGGCATGTAAAAGCTGCCCTGGAAACCAAGGCAGGCAGGTGAATTTCCTTTATACTTTTCTAAGAATCCTTAGGCTGAGAGGCCTAACAGATCATCTAGTCCAGAAACCCGTGTCATGTCCTGCGTGGTCTCCACCTACTGATACTGACCACTTGGAAAACTGTGCTGAGAAGGATTCTGAGGCCACGTCAGGCTCTGTGGGAGAGTACTGCGATCAGCTTGTAATGTCTGCCATGGGCACAGGAGTGGGAGCGGAAGTACGTGTGCCAGGCAGTTGCCATCTCTGATCTAGCCTGAACTGCCATCCCCACCGGGAATTCCTTCCGTGTCAGCTCCGGCAGATCACCCCGCCTTGGTCCCAGAACAGCACCCCGAGGTATGTCCTTCCAGGCCGGGATAGTTATTATAAAGCTCTCTGCTTATGCACTAAAATCAGCCTCCCTGAAATGTTTTTCAAATACCCCAGTTCTAACCTCTGGAGTAACTGAATGATTTGGTCCTTTTCCCAGGAAGGCCCTTTGTGTGTTTAAAGGAAAGAAAAATGTGCCCCCAGGCCTTCTCTGCACCAGCCTCCAGGTCCCGTTAACTCTCATCCATAAGACAAGGTCACAGAGGAGAGCTCAAACTCTAAGACACTTTGGGGGACCACCTGCTCCATCCCATCTGTGCTAAATAGAGGGAAAGAGAGGCCCAAGAGGTCAAGGTATGTATTCAGGGCCCCACCATGGTTTCACGGAAGAGCTGAGCAAGCCCAAGGAACTTCCTACCTGACGTTCACAGTTCTCATCATTCACGAGACAAAATCTCATCCAGGGGATGCTCACAGGGAGCCTCAGGAGGAATTCCAGGTGTGCAGGCAGGTGCGCTAGATCTGCCCTCCCCCCTCCACCCCTGCACATCCATCTGGGCCTCCTTTCTGTCCCACTCTGCAGTGGTGCTAATGCTTAGCACCCCTCCCCCTCCCGTCAACACCAGCTGGGGAGCCACAATTGGAGGAAGCAGCCACGCCATCTGCACGGGGTGTGTGTGGGGGGGCGGGCCCTTCGGGAACAAGCAGCATCCTTGCTCTGCTTACCTGCCTCCCCATAGGGCTTGGCACCTTTGGGCTCCCTGACCCCCGTCAGAAGAAGCCTGTCCTCCAGGCTAGAGGAGCTGAGATCCGAGTCACTGTCACTGTCACTGGAAACCACTGGAAAGAAAAGACACCAGCACCGGAGGTTACCCCTACCAGTCACTACCAGCAGGCATGTGGGATAGAGGGGCTGGGGCAGGCCTCCCCTCTGCCGGAACAAAGCGGCTGATTACCCCCTTGGGTGCAGGACAACTGTTCTGAGGCTGGCACCTGGCAATGCTCAGGGTGCGAGGCAATGCCGTTTTACCTTGGAACAAGGCACATCACAGGTACAAAATTTCCGGTCCTCGCCAACCCTTATAAAGCACTCCAGGCACTTGACATGTGCTAGCTCGCTGAAGCTTCAGAACAACCCTGGCAGACAGGGTTGCGCTCATTTTACAGGTGAGGAAGCCAAGGCACTTGCCCGAGGTGGTAAGTGGGAGGGCTGGGGGTACCCACCGCGGCAGACTGGCTCTACACCCCGTGTCTGCAACCACTCTGATTTTACTGGAAGAAACAAACTGGGAGCCAGCAGGCCTGGGCGCTCATCCCAGTTCATCCAGTCATGTGCAGTGGGGCCTTGTGAATGCAGATGGGAGCCAGACTGATAGGGTTGGAGTCCCAGGAGAGGGGAGGACAGGGAGCTCTCCTGGTGAACACCCGCTGTGGTAGAAACCTTCTTTTCTGGACTAAACGGGACCTATATTTGGCTGGTGGGTCAACAGTGGGAGTCATAACACAGGATATATTCATAGATTAAACATTCTGTTTTAACTGTCAGCATAGAAATGTACATCCATTCACCCATGTTTTCATGGAGGGCTTGGGTGTTGCTTGAGATCAGGCCCACAGGGTCTTTCATGTCTAAGCTGCGTCCATATTGCCGTGTCTGTGATCCCCAGGGGCAGGGTCTCTAAACTGGAGCACAGCTTAGAGACGCAAGCAAAGTGGGATGAGTGGAGGATCCTTCTCTGCTTTTCCATTTCTTTCTCCTGCTTTTTACAGTTGTCCTGCCCACACCTGATTCAATAGCTTTTTTAAGCAAGTGGCTTCTCTCAAGACTTTCGGAAGTGCTGGTTTTAATGAAAACAACTCTGTCCTTCCTGGCTCTTTTCATCAGTTTACGTAACATTTAATTAAGTGATGTCACTCTAATACCAAGTACGACAGCACAGGACGGTCTGGGATCACGGGTAAGCAGCTCTCAAAGGGGACTGATTCGGTGGATGGGGTGTGCATCCGTGTGCCTTGCCGGGGAGTGCAAAGTGCCGGGTCCTGAGGGAGGGGAGGAGCTGTTGGGCACTCTGCCCGGCACGGGGCCAGCCGCCCAGACAGCACTACTACCCATCAGCCCCGTGCCCCAGGGACCCGTGGGGGTGGCAGACGAGATCGGAAATCCAATCAATCTATGCCAAGGGTGGCTAAGCTAAGAGGCTTCAAGTGATGGGCCAGGCCCCTCGTGGAGCAGTGTGCAGAGGAGGATCCGGAGCCAGCGTCGGAGCTCTGCAGGAAGGAGAGTCTGGTCAGGTAGGGAAATCCACTGGGGTACAGGAGCAACAGGGGCAGGACCCAGGCCACGGAGCTTCTACCTCAATCTAGGGCCTTCTGGAAAGTCTTTGTGCCTTCAGCCTGTGTCACCTTTCAGCAAAGGGAGTCACAGGTCACAGAACTTGGCAACCAGAGGGATGGAGCTGGCCATCCGTTCCAGCTCTAGGAGATTCTCCACCCTGTGCTTCCATAGCAGAACGTCTGGTACCACACAGGGCGCTTGGGGAAGAAGCCCTGATGACAGCTTGGCTCTTCTCTCTCCCTCAGGCCCACTTCCCACCAGCTTTGCCTCCTAAGTGGTTCTCCAATCAGTGGCCTCCTCACCATGGCCGCAGCCCCTGCTTAGCTCAAGACCTCAGTGTCTCCAGGCTGGACTCCTTCAATAGCTTCCCACCCGGGCCCCACCTGTGGGCACCTCTCACTGCACAGAGGGGAATGCTCCAGCTAACACACAAATCCTAGCCTACCCTTTATTTATTTGAGAGAGCGCGAGCACAAGCTTGGGAGCGGCAGAGGGAGATTCCCCGCTGAGCAAGGAGTCTTGATCCCAGGACCCTGAGATCATGACCTGAGCAGAAGGCAGACACTGAACCCACTGAGCCACCCAGGCACCTCCATCCTGCACAATCTTACCCAGGCTTCTCCATACGGCTGGGTTCTTACCAAACTGCTGGTCAGTATCTCCTCCAGCAACTCACTTCCTACTGCCCAGAATGCCCTGCCACGGCTCTTCTCCTGGCTTTTTGTTTATTGATTTATTTTTTAAGTAATTTCTACACCCAACGTGGGGCTTGAACTCAACCCCGAGGTCAAGAGCTGCACGCTGTACTGACTGAGCCAGCCAGGTGCCCCTCTCCTGGCTCCTTTTGGACATCTCCTCCAGGGAGCCTTCCCTATCACCTGCACCTGGCTGGCTGATGCCCTATGCATTCTGCTACAGCCACTCTCTGCTTTCAGAGTGTGTGTGTGTGTGTGCCCTCCCCCCAGCAAACTGCCGGGCTCCTGGGGGGCAGGGGCCAAAGCGCACCACTAATGAGGCTGGCGCACTTCTCCTGCACAGCCTGACCCACGTGGGTGGGGCGACAGTGATGTTAACGTGATTGTTCCCAGCTTTTCCTTCCTCTAGCTGCTCAAGGATTTTGCCTTTTCTGCTCTCTTTTCCTCCTGGCCTTCTGGAAAGAGTTCTGCTTTGGCTTTGTGGGCTTTTGTGATGTAGAATCAATAGGAGCTGGGAATTCAGAGGGGCTCAGGTCCATATGCCCCTTCATAGTATCTGAGAAGTGCAAAGGCCTGATTTATTTTGCAATTGCTTTGCAGGTCCCAGACGGGTTTCTTTGATTATGAGTCAACTGACTGGACCTCACGGGTGTTGGTTTTATAAGCATTTACATATTTTGACTCACTTGGGGACTAAGCACCAATCCTGGGGGTCCCCGACAAACGGTGTGGGAGGTGGGCAGGAGGCAGCGAGCAGCTCCCTGGGTCTCCCCTGGGGCAGCTGCAAAGAAATCAGGGAGGGTGGTGCACCCCCACAGCAGGGGGTCTGGCAGCCTGTTAAGCAGAACAGAGTCCCTGAGGGGAGCTGGGATTGATCTCCAACTGGCTTCCCCGCGTCTCCAGCAGAGATGCTTATGCACAATGTAGTCATTCTTTCGTCTCCCCTATGTTCAGTCTTCCTTCTTCCTTCCATATGCAGGATCCTCATAATTCTGGGGCCAGAGGGGAGGGGGCCTGGGGCTAAGGGCAGGGGGAGTGGGGGTGGGGGACAGGCAGCTCCCCAGGGCTGAAACAATGCCTGTGTCCTTGCGCACTACTGTGCAGGTGACTAAGGCTGCAAAATACCAAGAGCTCCAAAGGAGCCGATGGGAGAGGGTGTCCCGGGGACTCAGGTTACGGTGGCAAAAGCTCGTTTATCCTGCTCCTTCCCCCTCCTCTCTGGCCCGTCATCTGTCACCATGCGCAGTGTTGGGTCACGCAGGTCCCAGAGTGACCTTAAATTGCAAGAAGACTGTGCCATGTTGCACCGGGAGAACAGCTTTTGTTGTGAGGAGCAGGTCTTGTCCCAAGCGTCCCAAACTTGGAGGCCAAGTTCTGGCACCATGCTGTCTAGTCCCCACGTGCCTAGGTTGTGCAAGTTCCAGAAAAAAATAAGCCCTCCCCGAGTTAGGCAACTTAGGCGGTTGACTTGTTCTTTATCTCCTTTTACAGACCCCAAATGCCCACAGCCACACAAAGGGGGAACAGTTCCAGATGACAACTGAGCTCACAAAGGTGTCACAGGGCAGAGAACCAGCCAACCGACAAGACTCATCCCCTTGGCCTGTGCCTCCCTCCCTTGCCCGAGCATCCCTGCTCATTGTGTCTGTGACTCTGAGCTGGGGCCAGGCCTCAGCTTAGAGGTCTTTGTAGTGCAAACCCAATCCCATTCTAATCCACTGTAATAAGCTCTACTTGAAAGAAAGAAGCCGGCAGTGTCCATGCCTGGCCTTGGCATTTACTGTCAGTGGGGAAGAAACACACCAAGAAGACCCTGCTGAGAATGTCCCTGGGCAGGACCCAGGGCAAACACCATTTTCTCCGGCAGCAATGGAAGAAGTTTTTCTTCTTCCTCCCCCTCCGACTGTCACCATAAAACCCACATCTTGGCTAATTTGCCATTCGATTGCCAATTGCCACCTTTCTTGTCGCCCAGCAGCTGTGATCGTGAATCTTCCAGGTCTATTAAAGAAGCTTTGAGGCTCATCAATCTTTTGGCCCTTGCTCTTCCATCCTCAACAAAACACTGTGTGTATCTGAAGGCTGATTTCTCCCTTCTAATTCCCCCCAAGACAGTCTAGGATGGCTTAGTGATGAGTGCTTGTATTCAGCCCACGCCTGATTTTGCAGATCGAAGATGGGAAAACACTGGGGAGAAGACTGTCCCACTCATCTTCCCAAGGAGGAGGAGTCACCAAATGGACTCACCTGGGCTCTGCCAGGAGGGAGGAGGGGGCGCCTCCCCCACCCCAGCGGCCTGAGACCCGGGACCCCTTGCTTGGGGAGCTGGCATCCCTGAGACTTTCCCATCATGCCCCAGAAGGGCTGCCCCACTCTGCTCAGCTCTCCTCCTCAGCAGCGGCTAGCCCCAGCGCCAGCCATGCCCACTTCTCTGGGGAGAGGCCAGCTTTTCTTTTTTTTTTTCCCTGGCTCACTCTTAGATGGGTTTGCAATTTGACTGTCACCATGGAAACTCAAGAGTTTTGGTACATGAAGGTGGGGGGAAGTCTTCCCTTTTGGAAAGTCTCTCCTGACTGCCTCAAAGGACACATGTAGCAGCTGCCGTCCTGTGAAGACACCTTGCCTGGGATGGTCCAGGTGACAGGCAGGATGCTGGCCACTTGACCTCACAGCACTGCATTGGGATTCGGGGGGACCTAGCTCCCGGCTCTTCTCTGCCACCACCTGTCTTTGTGACCCTGGGCATCTCTCAGGGCTTTATCACACACAGAGAGACCAATCTGGACAGCTACTCGGCCTGAACCCTAGGATTCAACCTCAGGTTGGCTCTGTTTCATCAGCGGAGAGTGCCCGGGGTCCCTCTCTGGCTGAGAGGTGGGGAGATGTGACTTCTGGGCCACAACATCTGCCTGCTGGCGCAAGGACAGCCCGTGAGCCTGGGAGGCTTCCAAAGCCCCCAGAAACGATGGGAATTAGAGAGGAAGAGAGATATTTTCAGCAAACATTCTGCCAAGGCAAGGCAGATGGTGGAAAATTTTGCATACTAAAACCAAAATAAATTTTTTTTTAATGTAAAGGGAAGATGATAAAGCCCCAGGGAATGCATAGACATCCCCAATTAGCCTTACCCTGCCTACCAGGCTGCAGAGGGCAGTGGCAGAATTGTCCCCACTGGGACAGGTGAGGGCTGTCTCACCTGCAGAGAGGGCCAGGCCTGCAGCCTGAAATCCCACTGAGACGCCTCCCAAGTCTGAGGCTCTGTTTGATGGTTGCAGGGGGGAGGTATGGGGTGGTGAAGGGGCACTGGCTCTGCTGGATCCTTTTCTGGGTTGTTGTGAGCATCCTCGAGGAAACTCAGGTGGTGTCTGGCACATGGGAGGAGCTTTTTGCTTGAGGGGCTCCTCCTGAACTCATGGCCCACACCACGAGGTGCAGGGCTGGCTTCTGGGGTCACAGCATTTGATGCCAGGGCCAACCTCACAGGGGCGGGCTTGCCTTCTCTGGGGGGCGTGGATTCCTAGGTTGTGCTGGAGGCACGAGATGGCTTCAGGGGCCATTTGCAGCCTGAGCTGGGATTTGAGCTGAGGTCTAGCTCCTGCTGAGACCTCTGCTCTTTCCTCCCCTCCCAGCAGGCAGGGCACCCGGCAGTCTGGCCTCGTCCTCCCCTCTGAGCTCTGCTCCCTCGGAGTCTTCCCCTCCAGGCGGGCCAGTTCCTCCTCAGTATCCCCAACACACCCTTTCTGGGTTTTTCTCCAGGCCTTTCCCGCCAGAGGCAGGTGCTGCAACGTGAGAGACTTCTAGCTCCCTCCCCACATCCGGGGTCTGGCCCTGGCTCTGCCTTGGACACTCCTGGGCAGAGACCTTCATCTCCCCGAGCCTCAATCTGCTCATATGTGAAACACAAACAGGAGCAACCCCAAGGCAATAAGATCAAGTAGTACAAAAGGCACTGCAAGTTCAAAATGCTATGCAGAGGGGCGCCTGGGTGGCTCAGTCGTTAAGCGTCTACCTTCAGCTCAGGTCATGATCCCAGGGTCCTGGGATGGAGCCCCGCATTGGGCTGCCTGCTCCGCGGGAAGCCTGCTTCTCCCTCTCCCACTCCCCCTGCTTGTGTTCCCTCTCTCGCTGTGTCTCTGTCAAATAAATAAATAAAATCTTAAAAAAAAAAATGCTATGCAGGCCTGTAAATATTTTTAAAAATTCGATTCCAGTTCATCCTCCAGGAACCCATCTAAATTGTGCCTCTACCAAAAAGTGTCTCCAGCCTCCGGGGAAAGAGTGATGGGAGACAGGCCCTTCCTCGATCTCCCCATGACTGCTGGGGCAGCTCTTCTGGCCCCTCACACACCGCCAGGCATTGCATTTTTTTCCCTATGAATGCCTGCCTTGATTTCCCCAGCTGTCCCAGGAACCACTTGAGGGCGGGGCCCTGTCTCAATCTGCATCTGGTTCCTTTCCTTGGCCCCCAGCACTGAGCTTTGGGTCAAGCAGGCACTCAGGAAATACCTGCTTTCTGGAAATATCTCCCCAGGAGAGGACACAGCAGTGAACAGAGACAGCTGGACTGGACGGTGGTCAGCAAGGGGGTGGCGAGCCAGCTCCATCTCCAGAAGGGGTGGACCCAGCAGGCGCCTCCTCGTGGCCTCCTCCCCCTTGCAGGACACTCAAGTGGGACAAGTCAGGCTGCTGGTGGCCTCAGCCTGAGCCAGAGACAGATGGGGGGAGGGGCGGTCAGAGGCTGGTTGTCACAGATATGGGGTGGGTGGGCCCTGGGGGGGAAGTAGTGGGGGGGGGGCTGATGCACTGTTCACACAGAACCTGCTCTTCTTTCAAATCCAAGGCCAGACCAGAGGAACAGGTGCTTCCTTTGTTTGGGAAACTCCTTCCAAGGCCTGAACAAGGAGATGGGTGGCCTCAAGGCCAGGGGAACCTGTCCTCACAGGGATGGATCCTGGGAAGCCTGAGGGGGCAGAGCCTGCCTCCCTCCTTCCTGGACCCCGGAGTCAGGAGATCTGGGTGACCTTTGCTTGCCAACCGCCTGACAGCCCTGAGCTTTATTTCCTCAATGGTGAGGTGGAGATATCACAGGACAACCTCAGAAGGGCGGGGTGACCATGTGGCAGGCACCCAGGGGGGCCTTCTTCCTTGGTCTCCCTTTCGGGCGGCCACCAAGGACATCAGCAGGGACAGCACAGACCAGGTTGGGAATTCAGAGTTTGGGGAGTGGAGAGTTTCCTGTGCTTGTTCACTCCTTCACCACTGATTTAATTAACTCCTTCCTTTGGGCTCACAGACAGACAGGAGGCGCTGGATAATGAAGACGAATCCTCAAATCAATAGTGATGTGGTCGCCAGCATTGAAATCCTGTAGTCCTGCCCTTGTTGGAGGAGCTCCAGATAGAACAGGAGGTGGATGGATGTAAGATAAGAACAGCTTCCTCCAGAGAGAACGTGATACTCTCAAGGGGAGGCAGAGAATGTTCAGGGAGACGGGAAGTCAGGGAGGGCTTCTTGGAAAAGGTGGAATTTAAAAACGGGCACAATTTAGACAGAAACGCTGGGATAGAAATTCTGGGGCCAGTGTGTGTCTTGCATTCCTGATAGAGAACAGGAAGGGCAAAGGCCAGGTGGTGGGCTTCTCTGGGGCCCGACAGCCCCGCTGGCTCAAAAGGAAGGCTCCAGGCTCAGGCACTGAGGGGATGAGGTATGCTTGGATGTGCTCTGCACTATTTCTCTCTGGCAAGTTATTGCTGATTTATAGCAGAGATGAAACAAAGTGAGTGAACATCTCCTGCCTTTGCTGGGATGCAAAATGTGCCTTGGTTCTGTCATTGACCATAGCTCTCGCTCCTTCCGTCTCTGTGGGTCTCTGGGCCTTCGTCTTTTGTGTCTTTGTGCCTCTTTTTTTGCCGATATTTAAAAAAAATCTCTTGCCTTTGCTTCCCTCGTCTTTCTTTCCTGTCTTGTGTATCTTGTATGCCTTTGTGTTCTGGGTCTTCCTGGGGTTTTCTCTTGGTTCCTCTTTCTGTTTTTGGTCAGGTTCTCTCTCTCCAATCTTACCTCTCAGCATCTCTCTCCTTCCCAGGCCTCTCTGTCCCATTCCCTCAGGGTCAGCCTTCCTGGCTTCTGGGTTCATACCTGCCGTTCCCCCACCTGGGCAGAGGCTCAGGGCCATGGGGTCTGTGCTCAGAACCTGGATGTGGGGGATGGGCTGCCAGGTCTACCTGAACCCCAGGTGGACCCAGAGGCAAGTGAGGCCGGAGAGGCCTGGCCCCCCTGTCCTGTATGGAGATCTGGGCAGACGGACTCTCCTATCCTTGCTGTGGCTCCGGGGCCAGCAGTGGGGAGTGAGCTCAGCCTATGTGCCAGGCCGGCCTTCACCTATGACAAACGGGGGGCCGCAGGAGAGAGCTGAGGAGTTGAGCAGAGCTGGCACTGCTATCTCCTTGGGCTTTACTGGCGTTGGACAGGGCAGGCAGGCCCGGGTTTATTCACTTCACCCAGGCCCCTAGAGGCTGAGAAATCTAGAGTGGGCAGAACAGAGTTGTAGGTTTCCACACTGAGACGGGTGAGCGGCTAGAGAGGGTGTGCTTCACGGCACAGGGTGGAGCCCGGCCCTGGCCCGGCTCCTGCTGAGAGTTCTGCACACACAATTAACTGAAGCCAGAGGCTGGCTCGGGGGGCTGGACCCTGCTTCCCGGTGTTGGCTCAGATGGGGTGGGAGTGGGGACAAGGAGGCCCAACACCTTGCCTTGCAGCTGGAATCATCCAATCAACTGAGGCTGTCAGTGGGCTTAAACCAATGAGAATGGACAGCCATACCCCTGACCTCTGTGGTGTGGCTAATGGCGGCCTTCTGCTCTTGGGAAATCAATCCCCAAGCCAAGGAGGATGCCCAGGACTGCAGGGGGTGCTGCTGGGGCAGGGGTGGGGCGCAGCAGTGGGGGCGACACAGCTCTCTGAAGCTTCAGGCTTCTGTTCTGGGGATGCCCCCCTCCCCCTTCCCACACACTGGCATCGGGCTAGCGTTTGGCTTCATCAAGGGCTCCGAAGGTCAGAGCAAATTAGTATGCATGGGTTTCTCTTTCAAAACACAGCCGCACAAGACTTCCCTGAGATTTAGGGAAAGGGCAGTTTCCTGAACGCCAAGGGGCTCTTTCTGTCCACACGGAGATTATGACGCAAGTTATCCGACCTCTTGGCGCCCCACTTTAACATGGGACCACAGAAGTACACCGCTCACCCTGCCCGGGTCGTCAGGGGACACCATGAAACAAGGAACGCACCGCGCCTGGCACAGCCTGCAGCGAGCACCCATGCAAGCCTCGGCAGCGACCATCCTTGATTTTATCCGGCCACTCGGCACGGAGGCCGCCTCGTTCACCTGCACAGACCTACAAGCCAACGGTCCCCAGGCCTTCAGGGCGTGCAGGAATGGCGGCCACACGAGAAGACTGCCAACTGACTGGCGGCGGGGGTTTGCCCCGGTACGGCCCACAGGGGCTCCGGCAACTGAGCGCCATCCCCACCTGCGGAGAAGGCAGCCATTCAGTTCCCCAAATGGCTGGTGGGAGCCCCAGACAGCAGACCTACCCCATGCACACTCGAATCAGGAGCTTCCAGGGTACTGCGACGAACCCGCACAGCCTTCTCAGACGTTGGAAGATGGCGTCTCCCACCCTCCTCTCTAAACCTTCCCGGCTCCTGCGCGCGCCTGCGTGCGTGCTTGCGTGCGCATGCGTGCGAGCTTGCGGGCGCGTGCGCACAGCGGGCAGGGCCAGTGCTCAGATGGGGCTGGTCTCTGCAGCAGGGGCAGCCTCCGTGTATGATCTGTGAGCTACTTCACCACCTGCCAGAAATTTCTCCAGAAAGTTCCCTTCCCTTGGATTTGGAACTGTAAGATATGAAAGCTGGAAGAGAACAGACTCTGTCCCGGCCCCCTCATCTCCATCCTACTCCTGGGGCAACCAGAGCCCAGAGAAGAAGAAGGACGTCCAAAAACTAGTTTCCCTAGCCTGGGGTCAGGATCGGGAGTGGAGAGGCACAGATGTGACACGGCCAGGCTCTGCCTTCCACTGGTCAGCCGACAGGGTCAGTGGGTGAGGTGGGCTGGACGTGATATTTATTTTGATATATTTATCATGATATATCTGGATATGAGTATTTATTTCCGCAGAGAAGTATGCCTACTTTTGTTGCAACAGATGTTCCTGTTGGTCTAATCCCTAGTGTCTCTCTCTTTTCACAGGGATGTGGAAACAAGAACTATTTCATTTTCTTCTTAATAACCCTGTAAGGGTGACGATCAGAGTGGCAAGAGGCAACAGGGAAGGGTGGGGACTGGGGCAAACCTGAGACTGTGTGCCCAGTGTGAAGAGGGAAGCTGCTACTTAGCCTGTTCAATTTGTCCAGGGAGGGGGCAGTATTGGCAGACTTTCTGATGTTCAAAAAAGCAGCCAGAATTCCATCTTTTTAAGAAATCTCCACATTAAAAAAAAAGTTGTTGGTGAACTTAAAGCACTAAGCCAGATCGAGTTGCAACCTCTAACATGGGCAAATGTCCAACCATTGGAGGACAGATGGAATCCCACTTCGCAACATGGAAGCCCTCCTGCTCTGCCATCCTCTGCTTCCTTCTCCAAGCCTCCGCCAGCCTGGCCCCCTGCATATAACACACCCTCCCAGCTGCTCAGAAGGCTGAAGGGAGTTCATGTGCCACGTCCGGGCCAACGTGACAGAAATGGCAAGTCCAGAGTCTGGCTGGGGACACACTGGGAGGTGAGTAGGGAGTGGGAGAGGGCAGCTGAGCGCTCTGAGGAGCTTCCAAAACGTTAATTTCTTAGGAACAGAGAAAGAAGGAAGGTGGCATAGCAACAGCTGGCTCTGGGCAGTGAGCAATCCTGTATGAAAATAAAACATTTTACAATCCACAACCGTGGCTCATTAAGAATGAATGGATCTACGGGTATAAATAGCACGCTGCGTTAAGAAGTCAGGAAACAGCATATGGGTTTGATGGAAAAACGGCTGCCACTGAACTGCTGATTAGCTCTGTCGGCTGCAGCTCTGCACTAACGAGACAGAGGTCTGTGGTTCCAAGCTTTCGTGGCCCATGTGGATTTCTCTATCTTGGGCCATAGCATGAATCCCCATCTCCCCAGCTCCCTGATCACAATATGGGGGCAAACTCTGGACACACGGGAACAAGTCTATATTGAATTTCCCTCAGTTTCTAAAGCATAGTATCCTCACTATAATAGTCAGCCTTTGCTTGAATGCTCCCAGTGACAGGGAACTCACTACCATATCAGATACAAAACATCCAATTCTGTGGCTACTGAACAAGAGATACAAAGTTCCCCTTTTCTGTCCCAGCCCTGCTTTGAGGAAAAGCAGCCCCAACTAGCCATGCCATTTATTCTATCTGATGGGATACAGGCTAGATGCAAAAAGGAAAGCCTGGATAGGAATGGGTTGAGCCAATCACCTCCTCCCCGAGTGCGATGTGGGGTCCTGAGAACTGCCAGAGGAAGGGCATGACAGATGCAGGGGATGGAGCTGATCCGAAAGTTCCCTGAGAAGTAGAAGCATCTGCTGCCATACTCCTCCACCCCACAGGTCTCGCAAGCCTTGTCTCCTTCCCTGCTTCTGGAAGACCTTCCCCAGCAGCCTGGCAGCAACCCCTGTACTTGAGCTGGCCTTGGTGGTCTCTGTTCCTGGCAACCAAAAATCCTCTCACCAAATCTGAAAAGCCAGTGTGCATGGTGCTGATTAATGCAATGGTTTACTCCATGTTGAACTCAGAGGGGAGAGGAATGGGCTGCGATTCAGAAGCCTCTTGGCTGCAGCCTATAGGACAGCCTCCCCCACTCCTCATCCTTCCTGAAGCTGCCCCCACCCCCAGGCTGTCTGACCATCCGGCAGCCGATAAAGACCGTGAGCCACAGAGCTCTGGCTGCTGCCAGTGCGGCACCCAATGTACTGGACATGGTGGCAAGGGGTGGGAGGTGGGCCAGCCACGGGTCATTCCAGAAGGCAAAACATAGTAGACTGACCTGAACCAGACTGCTCAACCCAAGCAATCCTTACGCTTGCTTTCCCTGGACTGCAAACAGAACCGTAGTTGAGGATTTAAAAAAAAATTGTTTAAAATTTAGTGAACCAAGGAAGCGATAATGAAACCCCTCTATTTTTCTCAAAACGGTCCAACTGGAACAAATCCAAAACCTTGAAAGTACTTTTCTGGAACAGACCTTGAAGTCAACCAGTGTGTAAATCTGTTCAAATCCTTCTAGGAAGCCCCTGCTCTGCTCATGGGGCTGCCAGAGGGCGGGGGCAGGGGTGGGGGGTGGGAGGGCCCTGCAGAAGGATGGTGACTCTGGCCTCAATGGAGATGGGAAAGTGAACTTGCCCCACGGCTACAGGAGCTCTAGAGGCCTGCCTGTGCCTCAGCCAGGGGCTTTTTGGCCTACCACGGCTTCTCTGCCATTTCCAAGGAGACGCAGTGGGGAGGAAGTGGGTATTTGTACCCTGTGGGTAGGGCTTTATGGGGCGTGTGGTGGAAGGCAAAATGAAAAGGCCTCCCTAATCCGGGCAGGCCACAGGGCAGTGATGAAGGCTAGACAAGGGTCCCCTCCCACCTGCCCAGCCCCAGGCTCCCAGGGAGAGGCTAACATAGCAAAGCCTTCCCAAGCCGGGGTTGGTCTTTTAGGGATCCCAGCTCTCTGGCTCCCATCTGAGAAAAGTAGACACATCCTAGAAAGCCCTTTAAACAGTGTATGGACTCTAGACTCAGGGCTTCAGGCCCCCAATTTCAGGAGCTCAGCCACAGCTGGGCAAGTTGGGGCAGACCAACCATCAAGCAGATCCAGGGCAATGTTGCCCCCAGTCAGAGTACTGGGGGCTGAAGAAAAGAAGAAGCCCCATCATGTTAAGGATCCTTGGAGAAGCACAAAATCCTATCTGAGAATAATTTCCAGATGTAATGACTTTAGTCAGATAAATTTAGCTCTCTCTCTCTAGTTCTTATAGGGAATTAGGCTCATCCAGTGTCCAATACGAGCCCCCCTCCCCACTGTCTGCTTCTATCATAATGCAAGGCTGCAGAAGTTAAAGGCTTGCTTTTTCAGCCTCCCCTTTTAACTTTCTTCCATTCTTTATAGTGATGGCTGGAACTGCAGCAACCATCTTGTGACCATGAGGGAAAGAGCAAGAATTATAGACACCTGTCTTGACATTACTGAGCTGCTGAACCACAGCTGCAGGTGCCTTCCCTAAACTTTCTAGCATATGACAAAAAAAGTAATATCTTATATTCTAAATATGCCAGATTAATATGGTACCCACCACCCCTACCGCCAGCAAATATCTTTGTACGTAGCCCAAGGGTGGGAATCCAGCTCCAAAGGAAAGAAGTCTGCTGAACAGGTGGGCAGAGCTCTAAAGGGATTAAGACCCAAGAACCCATAGTACTGGTTCCACATTTTATACCTTCTTTTCACAGGGGAGCAAAGAGACCCAGGAGTGTGCAAAAGCTGGCTTTAGTCATTGTTGCCATAAACTTGGAGCAACGATCCACCACTGAAAAGTGGCATGGAGCACACAACCCATTTAGATTGATCAGGTAGGAGGGTGGACCTCTCCCAGAGGCATGCACGTCAGACCCACAGCCACTCAGGTCACACTGTTCCCTACTCCATCCTGGAGAAGAATGAATGACCTGAAGTAAGCAGGCTTGCAGAGGGCTCACCAAGGGGTCTGCAGGCAAATCTTTGTCCCACATCAACACCCACTGTCCAGAAGAGGGAGAGAGTAGCAAACCCAGGTACTCAGCCAACCTGTCCTGCACATGCTGGAGAGTCACCAGCTCTCTTTAAGATAACACAGCAGAAAAAAATATTTCGGATCTTTCTCTAATACATTCTTTGTGTTATTTTTAACATTTAGTTGTTTTTTTTTTTTTTTAAGAGAGGGAGGAGTGGGGAGGGGCAGAGGGAAAGAGAATCTTAAGCAGGTTCCATGCCCAGTGTGGAGCCCAACACGGGGCTCTATCTCACGGCCCTAAGATCATGACCTGTGCCCAAACCAAGAGTCAGACGCTCAACGGACTGAGCCACCCAGGCGGCCCTAACATTTAGATCTTTAATCTATCTGCAGTGTGTTTCTGAATACACATGGAATGGGGTGGAAATCCAATTATGCTAATTTCGGTTGTTACATAAACCTGTTATTTTCCCACTGAATTGAAAAACTACCTATGTTCAGCTTCCATACATCCTTAGGTCTATTATTTCTCCATTCTGTTGTACTTACCTATTTATTTATCCTATAAATAAATATTTATTCTGGTGCAAATACTATACTATTTCTACTGTTTACAGTAACTTTATAGTAAGCCTTAACATTTGGTCAGGCAGCTACTACCTTGCCATTCTTTTTTTTTTTAAAGATTTTATTTATTCATTTATTTGAGAGAGTGAGAGAGAGAGAGAGCACATGAGAGGGGAGAGGGTCAGAGGGAGAAGCAGACTCCCCGCCGAGCAGGGAGCCCGATGCGGGACTCGATCCCGGGACTCCAGGATCATGACCCGAGCCGAAGGCAGTCGCTCAACTAACTGAGCCACCCAGGCGCCCCCCCTTTTTTTTTTTTAAAGATTTTATTTTACCTTGCCATTCTTAAAAAAACAACAACAAAACATTTTGTTAAATTGAAATATAACTCCTATACCATCAAATTCACCCTTTGAAAGTGTACAATTCCATGGTTTTTAGTATATTCAGTAAGTTGTGCAAGCACCGCCACTATCCGGTTCCAGAATATCTTCATCACATGTTCTCTGTACCCATTAGCAATCCTTCCCCCTTCCCCCCCACTCCCCAGCCCTGGCAATCACGAATCTACGTTCTGTCTCCATGGATTTGCCTGTTCTTTTTTTTTTTAAAGATTTTATTTATTTATTTGAGAGAGAGTGAGCGAGCGAGCACAAGCAGGGGGAGAGGGAGAGGGAGAAGCAGGCTCCCCGCTGAGCAGGGAGCCTGATTTGGGGCTCGATCCCAGGACCCTGTGGTCATGACCCGAGCCGAAGGCAGATGCTTAGCCAACTGAGCCACCCAGGTGCCCCATGGATTTGCCTGTTCTGAACATTTCATATAATTTCAGTGATACAATCGTGTGACCTTTGTCTCTGGTATCTTTCACTTAGCATGGAGTGTGCACGATTTATCCATGTTGTAGCCTAGTCAGTAATTCATTCTTTTTTAAGGCTGAATAATATATTACTGCATGATTATGCCACATTCTGTTTATCCAGTGGATAACAGAAATGTCTGAATCCGTTCCTTCCTAAAAACTCCACTGGGAAATCAGAGAGGAATTATTACACTTATTAATTCAGAGGGATCAAGATCTTTGTCTGCCTGTTTGTCTCTTGCTTTTTGTCCTGTGATAACGTTCTATAATTTTCTTCAAGTTGGACCTATAATTGCCTTTCAACTTCACTTCTAGGCATTTTATAATTTTTACTGCAATTATGAGTGAATTTCCCCATTTTTCCTTCTAATTAGCACAGAGTAAAACTATTCGGTTTTTTTGGTGTGTAAACCATCGATTTACTTTGCATCCTGTCGGTTCCCAAATTGTCTTATTAATCCCAATGGGTTGTCTTAGTAGGCTCTCTTGGGTTTTCTTAGCATACAATCACATTATCCGCAAATAAGATAATTTCTTCTCTTTTCCAATAGCAACAGATTATTTTCTTGCCTTATTACATTATTTAAATATTACAAAACACAGTCAACTGATGGGGGTATTCTTTTTTTTTTTTTTTAAAGATTTAAAGAGAGAGCGAGAGAGACAGAGAGAGAGCATAAGCCGGGTGAAGGGCAGAGGGAGAAGCAGACACCCCCTGAGCAGGGAGCCCGACCTGGGGCTCGATCCTGAGACTCCGGGATCATGACCCGAGCCAAAGGTAGACACTTAACCAAGTGAGCCATCCAGGTACCCCGATGGGGGTATTTTTTCTTTTTTAAGATTTTATTTATTTATTTGACAGAGAAAGACACAGTGAGAGAGGGAACATAAGCAGGGGGCATGGGAGAGGGAGAAGCAGGCTTCCTGCAGAGCAGGGAGCCCGATGCGGGGCTCAATCCCAGGACCCTGGGACCATGACCTGAGCCGAAGGCAGACGCTTAACGACTGAGCCACCCAGGTGCCCCGAAACTTTTTTTTTTAAAGATTTTATTTATTTATTTGAGAGAGTGAGTGAGAGAGAGAGAGAGGGAGGGAGGGAGAGAGAGAGAGGGAGATTCAGAGGAACACAGGCAGGGGAAGAGAAGAGAGAGCATCTGGTGCCAGGAGCAGCTTTTTTTTTTTTTTTAAAGATTTTACTTATTTATTTGACAGAGAGATAGGGAGACAGCACAAGTAGGCAGAGTGACAGGCAGAGGGAGAGGGAGAAGCAGGCTTCCCGCTGAGCGGGGAGCCCAATGCGGGGTTCGATCCCAGGATCCTGGGATCATGACCTGAGCCGAAGGCAGCCGCTTAGCCAACTGAGCCACCCAGGCGCCCCCAGGAGCAGCTTTTTTTTAAAGATCTGAGAGAGCGAGAGAGAGTGAGCACACATGAGTGGGGGGGGGCAGAGGGAGAGGAAGAAGCAGACTCCCCGCTTGATCCCAGGACTCCGAGACTATGACCCGAGCAGACGATTAACCTACAGAGCCACCCAGTTGCCCCCAGGATCAGCTTTCATGCTGAGAAGCAGGGACTGTGGGGCAGGAGGGGGATGATGGTCCTGGGGTTCCCAGAGGCAGGGGCCTGGGAGAAGAGCTGCTTCATGAGAGTGGAGGGGTTTTAATAGTCTTCAAGTCTCTCTTGGTGCTGTCCAACAGAACCCTGACCCAGGGGAGCCTGCAGGCCCTAAGGAAAATCCTTCCACAGTTTTTCAAATCTTTTGGGGGCGGGGTGGGGGCGGTGGAATGGGTAGTTCATTCATTCATTCATCCACTCATTTACCTAAGAAGCATCTATCCCACTGCCTCTCCCATGGTAGGTGGTAAGGGATTGGCCTATTCAGGACACACATGGCCCTGCCCATATGCAGCTTCCAGTGTGGTGGGCGGTCCACACCCCAGTGCTGGTTACTTTATTTCTGCCTGGCCCTGAGCTCAGTTTTGGTTGAATGGGGTGCTCTAAGGGCTGTGCTTAGCACATAGGCTCTCACTTGGACCACAAACTGCAGTTTGGACCCCAGCCAACTGCTGGGCACCTGGGCATGGCTGCTGGTAGGGCTGGGGAGAGGAAGCCACTCTTGGAGCTGGAAAAATGCTAATTGGTTCCCCAGTTGTCAGTGGTCTGGAAAGGCCCCGTGGGGCCCCTACACCAGACTCCCAAGGCTGCTGGCCCGGGGCTGTCTGCTGCCGGGAATCTGACAGCCTGGAGACCAGCTTGAGAAGGAACTGGGACTGAGGCGGCAGGCCCTGGCAGCTCGGGAGGCTTCCAGACAGGCAAGGCAGATCATTAGTGCGGGGCTGCCGCAGGCTTGACCTCCAGGCCTGTATACCACCAGGAGCCACAGAAGGGCTAGCGTGGGACTGACCTCCCCCCTCGCCCTGGGCCCAGGCCCATCATAAGGATGGTTCCAGCTGGCCTGGCCTTCCAGTCTCCCACAGGTATCCTGTAGCCACCCGAATGCCTCTGTGAGGATATGGCCATGTCTGCGACGGCCAGGGGACCCAAAGTCAATCGGAAAGCACAGATCCCGGCTTCTGCACAGGCTCATCAGAGAGGACAGCCACGAGATCAGGCTTGGAAGCAGCTCAGGAGCAGTCGGCTTGGGTGTGGCCCCCTCCTTGCAAACCCCTGGTGCTTTGGTTCGCATGGCATAGAACCTCTGGGCTTTCGTCCTCCCTCCCCAGCAATGCCTCCTCTGTCTTCTCCACCAGCTCCTAGTCTTCCTCTCGACTGTGGGTTTCCTCAAGTTCAGGCCTGCCCACCCCATGTACTCCATGCACCCCCCAAGGTATCCCATCTCTGCGTGTGTGCAGACACCCTCTGGGCTTCCCCAACCAGCCTGGGGCCAGCAGCCCTCACCTTTCTGCTGCCCATGGGCAAGACACATAAGTCATCTGTCTGGGCCACCTGTTCCTGCTTGGCACTAAAATGCGGATCATCACAGGGCGCCTGGGTGGCTCAGTTGGTTAAGCGACTGCCTTCAGCTCAGGTCATGATCCTGGAGTCCCGGGATCGAGTCCCGCATCCGGCTCCCTGCTCGGTGGGGAGCCTGCTTCTGCCTCTGACCCTCCCCCCTCTCATGTGCTCTCTCTCTCTCGTTCTCTCTGTCTCAAATAAATAAATAAAAAAAATAAAATAAATAAAATGGGGATCATCACAGAGCTGCAACATGGCTGGCCCAGGGCCTGCATGAAGGATGTGCTGCCTTGTACTCTGGGAGTCTGGAGGCTTCTGACCCAGTCTGCAGAGGGAGCCCAAGCTCACCAGGGGGACCGCCACATGGGCTGGCCTGGCCGCTGTGCAAACTCAGTTAATACACCGAGCCGCCTGCAAGCGTGTGGGCCGCTGGTCTCCTCGCCCACGTCACTAAAAGGCCATCTGTGTCTGCATGACTGAGGAGAGAGAGACTCTGCCCTTCCCAGAGGGAAGTGTGCATGCACGTGTATGTGTGTGTGCACGTGTGTCCTGTGTGGATGCTGAGCACATGGGGCGGTGAGGGCCCCTGGGGCCTCCCCTCTTCAACCCACTCAAAGCCGCGTTCTGTCTCCCCAGCTGCAACTCCTCCATCAGCCCGAGGGACACAGATGCACCCTGACGGTGTGGGGGCAGAAGGAAGCCCCAGCTCGAGGGTGGAAAAGGGCCCAAGTGGAGGAGGGAGCCACTTCTCCAGAAAACCCCATTCCGGGCTCCTCCCTGAGGCCCACGGCCGCCCCTGGGGCCAGTCCCAGCATGGCCTGCTCCCCTGCCTGCGCGCCCGCCCCGGGGCCACCTGCACTCGCCCATGGTCCCTACAAGGGCTTGGCTGTGGCAGTGACGGCTGGGAAGGCGAACTCGTGGGAATGAGAAGTGCAAACGGAGTCTGGGAGAATTAGCGAGCAAGGCCTTCTGCACAAAGAGCTGGGGGACGCTGAGGAGAAGGCTTCAGAACAGAGGCCCAGCTGTTACTGCCAGTCATGTCTGGAGGGGCTGACCTACAGCCGATGTTTACTTTCTACAGGATATCACTCGGCAACCTTCAACGTTTTATAATAAACACACCTTACTCTTGCAACAAGAGAAAAAAAAGCCCGAATGATATAAAGATAAATGCCAGGTCTTAATCCAAAGACAGAAATCTTTAAGAGCCCTGCAGAAACAGCTCCCATGCCTCCCCCGACCCCAGCATCAGGTAAGCCCACCATCCCTCTGGCTGCTTTCTCTCATTACGGACCCTCAGTCTCTACATCTTGGGCTGAAACCTGAACCCTTTAGGGCAGAAGGAGCGAGGGCCCAGAGGACAAGACCCTGCCTTTTGGTCCCAGCTCAGCCATACAGCAGCTCAGTAAGTGCATCCTCTTCTCCCATCTCAGGCTACCCGTCTGTAATACAGGGTTTAAACACCTGCTCCAACCAACTCTGGAACCTGTGTTGAGACCAGGAATTTTAAAAATTAAGATCCCAAACATTAAAGCATCATGCAAGCTGTGGGGGGCCGTCTACCACACCAGGTACTGTTACCACCAGTGGGGCCGAGCGCCCCTTCTGACGGCGGCCACCGGGCATGCCACCAGAGCAGCGCGGCCTGCACGAGGACCAAAGGACTCCGGGCACAGTCATTTTGCTCATTAGGACCAGGGCAGCCAGGAGTCCTCCCTTCCTGAGACGCAAGACAAGCACAGGGAAGAGACGGTATGGGCCAGCTTCGGAAAGATGCGTTCTCATACTTGGTGAGAAACCTCAGTAGGTATCGCATTCCTGCAAAGATCCCTAGTGCTCACGGCATCTCCGGCCCCAAATGAGCGCTTGCTTGTGAAAAGGCCCCCAGGGGACCCCACCTGCTGCGAGCGATCACTGTGCGAAGGTCCAGCCGCTCACATGGGCGCCGGCAGGGAGCGGAGGGACAGGGAGGCACGATGCGCCGGGATGAGCCCCGTGGCGGCTGTGGCCGACGCTGGCCTGGTGCCCATGGCGCTGCCCGGCTGGCTGATGGCGGGAGCGTGACGGCTGCTATCCCGGGACGGGGGGCAAAGGGGACTTACCTCTCTCTCGGGCCCATGTGTAGACACGACCAGTCTCAGTGCTTCTGGGCTTTTGCTCGGCGGGCTCCATGGGCCAAGGTCGGAAGTGGGGGTCATTGGCCCGGCCGGGGGTCTTCAGCGGCAGGATGTACTTGGGGAGCCCTTTGTAGAACCAGGCCCCCGACCTCTTCCAGACCTGGCAGGGGTGACATCTGCTTAGAGCAAGGGACACACAGCAGCCCTCCCTGTGCCGTGTTCCCACGCTGGCTTGCTCTCCTCCCCTGTTGGGAAGTGCTCTGCGCTGTGGGCACCCAGAAGGTGCTCCGCAGATGCCACCCACATTCCTCCCACCTGCCCCTTCCCTCGAGGCTCTGGGGCAGAGCGAGCGACAGGAGGCTCGGCGAAGGGTCAGGCTCGGGGACGGAGCAGTACCAGAAGCTGTTCTAGAGGGCTCCCCGGGGACGAGGCTATCCCCGCAGGTGCAGGGAGGGCCCCGACCGCAGAGAGCCCCAGGTTAGAACTGATACCTGCACTGAGATAAGGTCCCCGAACTCTTCATGCCTACTTCAAGAAACGCCAAGTACTCCACAATCTCTCCACCGAAAGAAATACATTTAGGGTATTCAGTAAGAGGACGGGGAGAGCGGGAAGGAACGTGACCTTCTCAGAGAAGACCTTGGCAGTTCAGAGCAGACGGCCTGGGTTTGGATCTGGATCTGGCAGCTGTGAGATCTGGACACATCGACCTTCCAGATCCCCAGTTTCAGCACCACTAGGTGGAATGTAGGAACGGGGCCCGCCTCACAGAGCAGCCACGAGGACCAGACTTTGAACGAACATAAGGCCCCACTGGGCACAGAGCAGCCCCTCGACAGAGGTGACGCTCATGATCATCCCTGCCGCCCGCTTCCTCTCATCCGCCACACATGGAAGTTTTACAGCCAGTGGACTAAGTTCCCTACTCAAAAGAGAGAATTTATTTATTTATTTATTAGAGAGGAAGGGGGGTGGGCAGAGGGAGATGAGAGAGAGAGAATCTTTTTTTTTTTTTAAGATTTTACTTATTTATTTGATAGAGAGAGACAGCGAGAGCAGGAACACAAGCAGGGGGAGTGGGAGAGGGAGAAGCAGACTTCCCGCGGAGCAGGGAGCCTGATGCAGGGCTCAATCCCAGGACCCTGGCATCATGACCTGAGCCGAAGGCAGACGCCTAACGACTGAGCCAGCCAGGCGCCCCGAGAGAGAGAATCTTAAGTAGGCTCCACGCCAGGCTCGATCTCACAACCCTGAGCCAAAATTAAGAGTTGGATGCTTAACCAACTGAGCCACCCAGGTGTCCCTCAAAAGAGAGAATTTAAAATCAGAAGGTCAGAGGCTGCCCCGATTCTCTCTAGGACAGATTTTCCTAATCCCCAAGCCTCCTCTGTACATTAGTTCTGTGGGATGTTAACATGGGCTGGACCCCCCCCCAAAAAAAAAAAAAAAGGTTCCTGGTCATGTATACTTGGGAAGCACTAGGTTAAATGAAGCATTATTGCAGGACTTCTCAGAGCCTTTATTTAAAAAAAAAATTTTTTTTTGAAGATTTTATTTATTTACTTGACAGAGACACAGCAAGAGAGAGAGAGAGAACACAAGCAGGGGGAGTGGGAGAGGGAGAAGCAGGCTTCCCACTGAGCAGGGAGCCCGATGCGGGGCTCGATCCCAGGACCCTGGGATCATGACCTGAGCCGAAGGCAGATGCTTAACAACTGAGCCACCCAGGCGCCCCATCTCAGCGCCTTTAAGATGCCAATGTACATAGGGTTCTCCAACAGAGCCAAAGAACATACGGTGCTTCTCACTTGGAATCTACTCAACAGGTCTTCCTAGAGAAGCTCAACCCTAGTAATTGGTCTGCATAGACTCAGCACCTAACTGTGCAGCACTGAAATCACTCAACTATCTTGAATCATCTCTTTATGCTCCAGAGTGCCAGGCATGGGGCCACTGAGTCCCAACCCTGTCCCTGGCTCGAATCACTCACCCCTCCCCCCCAGCTACCCTGTGCAGAAGGGCCTGCTTTTGTGTGGCTCTTGAATAACATAGAACCTATCTGGTAGGATGAATGCCTCGTGGCGCCCCCTTTAAAAAGCCCTTCCTGGTCCTCTCATGGCCCTCCTACAGGAAGTATTTGACTTGATAGCGTGTACACATGGCCTAAAATTCACCAAGTGCAAAACTAAAGTCTCCTCCCCATTCCCAGAGGCATCTGGTGATAAGTTCTTTGAGGAAGCTCCGTATTATCCCCACTTTCCAGATGGGAAAATTGAGGCTCTGACAACTTAAGCAACTTGCCCAAGGCCAGCCCACTGTTCTACTGGCCTCTATTCCACACTGGAGGCCCCAGAGTCTCATCCCAACAGTCTACAGATGCAAAGTAGATGCTCACTAAGTGTGGCTGAGTGGTGAGTAAAGCTTCAGCAGGGCAGACATCATCGTGGACTGAGTGTCCAGCAAACGGTGCCTGCAGCAGAGGGAGCTGCCATACAGGGAGAGGGAATGGGCTCAAGCAGCGGCTGCCAAGACCACCCTGTCTCTGCAGAGCTGCTGTGTGGTTCCTGAGAACAGGGGCCCAAGCCCAAGAGGCCATGGGTGGCCAGTGAGGGGCTCACTTTGCCTCCCATCAGTGCTGGCTTTGCCTGCCCTCCTCTGAGCACACAGGCCTCCTGCCCCCCAACATGGGCTGGGCCTCAGGGGGACCAAATGAAGCGAGCCCTTGAGAACCATGTGTATACCCTGGGCATGTACACAATTTGTTCTGAAGGATCCTGTAGACGCACCCTGTGTTTGCCTCCCACCTAACTCTACATCAGGGCAACCGTTCTGTGTTAATAAGTAATGGTCTCCACCACCACTTTTTAATGGCTTCATAGTTTGAATTTTTTAAACCTAATTAAAGCAGCCCTCCACTGACAGACATTTAAATGGTTTCCAAAGTTTCACTCTTGTGAACAGCGCTGCAATAATCATCTCTGCAAACACATCAGACAAGTGTCTGTAATGGCCTTAGAAAAAACCCCGGGGGGCGGATCTGCTGGGTCAAGGCATGTGTATCCATTGAGATGGTGACATACATCGTCAGACCACCCTCCAGGAAGAAAAGCTGAGTTTCCAGTGGAGTACTAAGTGTCTTCAGGGTGGAAAGCCTGCACTACACTTCCTGGTGGGATCTAGGGTCTGGCCTGGGGACCCGGCTCAGAGCAGTCTCCATGGGCTGGCGGGTGTGGGGGAGGTGCGTGTCAGGACCCCAGGCCATCAGAGTTAGGTGCCACAGGAGGGAGGATGGGGACCCCATGGTCACCCCGGGGGCACACTGTCACGTGGGCCTGTTTGAAGGGGAGTGGGCAGGACAATAGCGAGGGTGACTCAGTGACATGGTTTCCATGTCACTGTTGTGTGGCTTTCAGTGGGAGAGACCAAGATGCTACGGAGCTGCGTTTGGGGATTCCACGGGGCCAGACGCATCCCTGATCCTCACTGAGGCCTCATCGTGGTCTCCTTTGCTCTTCCTGCAGAGCTGGGACTGTGGTTCTGGCCCATGTGTGTGCATAGTCCTTGCTGTCTTTATTTTAATTTAAAAAATATCCATAGGGGCGCCTGGGTGGCTTCGTCGGTTGAGCGTCTGCCTTGGGCTCAGGTCACGATCCCGGAGTCCTGGGATCGAGCCCACGTGGGGCTTCCTGCTCAGCGGGGAGTCTGCTTCTCCCTCTGCCCCCGCCCCCACCCAACTGCCCCGCTTGTGCACCCTATCAACTAAATATTAAAAAAAAAAAATCCATAACATGTAATTTACCATCGTAGCCATTTCTAAGTTTATGGTTCATGTTGTATAGCCAATCTCCAGAGCTCTTTTTATCTTGTAAAATGGGAATTCTGCACCCACTGAACAACAGCTCCTTATTCCCCTATCCCCCCAGTCCCTGACAGCCATCATTCTACTTTCTGAGAATTTGACTCAGAAAGAATTTGATGACGCTAGGTACTTCATATGAATGGAATCGTAGGGTATTGATCTTTTTGTGACTGGCCTCTTTCACTTAGCGTAAGATCCTCAGGCTATTGCAACCTGTGTCAGAATTTTCTTCCTTTTTGAGGTTGAACAGTATTCCATTGTAGGTCTATACCACATTTTATTTAGCCATTCACCCATTGATGGACACTTGGGTCGTGTCTACCTTTTTTGGCTGGTCCTTTCATTTTATTTATTTATTTTTTTAAAGTTTTTTTTTTTTAACGATTTTATTTATTTGACACAGAGAGAGCACAAGCAGGGGGAGCAGCAGGCAGAGGGAGAAGCAGGCTCCCCGCTGAGCCAGGAGCCCGATGCGGAACTCGATCCCAGGACCCCAGGATCATGACCTGAGCCGAAGGCAGACACTTCCGACTGAGCCACCCAGGCACCCTTGGTCCTTTCATTTTTAGAGACCACTAGGCTCTACCATCCAGGAAGCGGGGGCAGGGCAGTCACCACTGTATCTTCAAACTCCTAGCACATGCCTGACACACAGTAGGTGCTCAGCAAACACGGGCTGCATGGCTGAACTGGCAGCTATAGGGAGTCTGCCAGAACGTGTCCCAATCCATATAGTTGTCACCTTCCTGGAGATGTGGCCTGAGGGTTTCACCTAAGTCCTTGTAATTAATCAAATGGATTTATTATTTCAGATTAGAGAGGGATAAAGAAGAAGTGTTTAGGAGTCTCTGGGTGGCTCAGTCGGTTAAGCGTCTGCCTTTGGTTCAGGTCATGATCCCAGGGTCCTGGGATCAAGCCCAGCACTGGGCTCCCTCCTCAATGGTGAGCTTCTTCTCTCTCTCCTGCTCCCCCTGCTTGTGCTCTCTCTCTCTGTGTAAAATAAATAAAATCTTAAAAAAAAGAAGAAGAAGTGCTTAGCAGGGCGTGACAGTGCCCAGCAAGATCCAGGGAACCTCCCTGACTCTGCAATCCCAGCACTTCCTCGAGCACCAGTGCGACCCGCAGCCCTGGCTGTCCCATGCTCCCCTGGCTCATCATAGCCAGCAGGCCCTGGGCCCTCAGCCTCACCTCCTCTTGCAGTGTTCTACCTCCACCCCAACCCCATGCTTAAAAAAATACTGATCAATAAAGTGCTTTTAGAAAATAGGATAAAGAGGGCAACCCTCTCGGGTCCCCTCCCTCCTTGGGAGCTTTGTACTATCACTTTGCTCAATAAACCTTGCTTTGCTGCCTCCCCCCACCCAAAATAAGATAAAGAGCCCAAGATCCAAACTGCTAGGCTGAACTGCATGAACATGCAGTCAATGGTTTTTGGTATTCAATCATTTTTGACCTATAAGTCTCCCTGTAAATTTCATATATTCATTCTGATATTTATGCTCAGCAGGGCAATGACCCCACGGGGCTACCCTGGGGTCCAGTGTGTCTGTCATTCCATGTGAGTCCCCAGTCCTGGGGCCTGAGGTCTGCCTGCTTCTGATGCCACCGCAGTGGACAGAGACCAGAAGACCAGAAAGGCCGGTGATCCTGGACCAGCTGGAGGAGCCACAGTTCCTGAGGCCCCACAGCAGGGGTGACCAGAGCACACAGGTGCCTTACCCAATACAGAGGGCACTCCTGGGTAGGGGCACATGAAACATGGTGTTTTGGAAAGTGCCTTCCACATGGGAGAGCAGGACTGCTGAGGCGAGGCGGGAGGGATCCCAGCTGGGCTGAGTCCTGAGCTGCCACCCCACCTGCCCCCCATGCCAATCCATGCCCATCCTCAGACCTTCTCGTGCCTTGCTGCCCACTCCACCCTGCAAAATGCACAACTGGAGCTTTGAATCCAGTGACTTCTCTGTGCATCCGGGCCCATCACCCTCTGCCTGGCCCCGCACCTGGCCCCCTCCCCAAGAACAGCTGCAGGAGAAGCCCTCAGCAGATTGGAAAACCTCCACTTTCGAGAGAAGCCATGGGAGTCTGCAAAGCCCCAGTCTGCTCCCCACGTGTGGTGTGCTGTGATAAGGCCAGCAGAGCAGCCAGCCTCGAAAATGCCATTTAATAAGAAAGGACCCACACGGCCGCCGTGGCACTGGCAGGGGTGGCCGGCGGCCTGAAACCCTCCCCGGAGCACGGCTTTGTGCTCTACTTCGAGGTTTTCATTAGGATTGCCGCTCACGGCCAGCCTGACTGCTGATACTGATGGATATTAGCCAAGCTGTTCCCAGGGAATTTTAATTACCATGATAACAATCGCTAATCATTGGCAGTTCCGAAATGGCCGCGGCTGGAGCAGGTGGTGAGTGCCAGGCCCTGTTGGGAAGAAGAGGATCCTAGGGGCACAGTCACTGGGGAGGATGGGCAAGGGACAGCCCAAGACCTCTGCCCCTGCCCACTGCTGCATCCCTTCTGGGTGCTCCCGCCTCTCCCTGCCTCCCCAGCGCCTCAGGAGTGCAGCCACATGACTTCAGGGGAGGCGTCCACACCTGGGTCGGAGCAGGGATACAGGCGGCGGCCTTTGCACATGCTGTTCCCTCCACCTGACGGGCCCTTCGTCCTCATGTCCCACCAACGCAGTGACCCTGACCCTGGGAAGACTTCTGTGCCACCTTGAGCCGAGCCAGGGCATCTCTGCCATGCTCCTGGAGGCCATGTGGAAATGCAGCAGCTCCAGCATTTCACCCAGCTAGGGAGCTGTGCACCCAAGGACAAGGCCGTGCCTGAGCCACCCCGTATTCCCAGGGTCCCGCGAGGAGCCGGTGCGTGGCAAGAATGCTGCTGACTGACAAAACGAATGAACAAACGAAGAAGGCAAAGCACAGGAATCATCCTCAGGGGACAGAATGTGGACTCTGTCTTTTTTTTTTTTTTTTTTTTAAGATTTTATTTATTTATTTGAGACAGAGAGAATGAGAGAGAGCATGAGAGGGAGGAGGGTCAGAGGGAGAAGCAGACTCCCCGCCGAGCAGGGAGCCCGATGCGGGACTCGATCCCGGGACTCCAGGATCATGACCTGAGCCGAAGGCAGTCGCTTAACCAACTGAGCCACCCAGGCGCCCAAGAATGTGGACTCTGTCTTCAGGGAGACCATGTTCTGTCTGCTTAACAAGTTCCAGGCTGGCTCAGTCTTGAAAAGCCACAGGAAATGGCCTGTTACGGAGAAGTCTTCTTGCTTACACTTTGGTCTTTTAAAAAAGGTCTCTTGGGGCGCCTGGGTGGCTCAGTCATTAAGTGTCTGCCTTCAGCTCGGGTCATGATCCCAGGGTCCTGGGATCGAGTCCCACATCGGGCTCCCTGCTCTGCGGGAAGCCTGCTTCTCCCTCTCCCACTCCCCTTGCTTGTGTTCCCTCTCTCACTGTCTCTCTCTGTCAAATAAATAAATAAAATCTTTAAAAAAAAAAAAAAAACGGTCTCTTAAAGGGTCAACCCACCTGGCAGAGAGGCTGCACTGCCTTCCCTAACCCGTTACTTGAACACACACACACACACACACACACACGCACAGCGTGTCAGCCTCCCAGGAACTCCACCAGGCAAGCTAAACTTCACAGCATGGCCAACAGGACCCCAGAACTCTACCACTCTTGCCTCCTTGCCCAGCCTCATCTCTTGCCCCCTCCTGCCCTGCACTCGGGACCAGCCAGACACAACCACTCTCACTCCCTGACCACATTAAGCTGTCTCTTGCTCCCAGGCCTTTATGTTTTCCTTCTTCCCTCCCTGGGCTGGGATGAAGAAATCCAGCCTTTAGGAAATTACTTTAATCCAGAAGCTTCCACAGAACCGTGCAGGTCTCCCACTGCAATGCACACACAGTTATGACTACCCATATATATGCCTGTTTCCTGCACCAGATCGAAAGCTCCAAACTCCGTAACAGTAGGATGCACACGGGGCCCCCTACTCCTGATAACACACAGAAATCTGTCAGCTGAGGCTACTGAGCACATTCAAATTTCAAGGCTTTATGTAACTCAAGTTCCTTAAGAGAAGCCCTAGCTTTGAGGGTGTCATGGACTCAAGTGGGCCCCATGCCCCAATTCATATGTTGATGGCCTGGGGGGCAGTGTTTGGAGATAGGCCTTTGGGAGGTACTCAGGGTCAGATGGGGCCATAAGGGTGGGCCCTTCCCAATGGGATGAACGTCCTTAGAAGAGACACCAGAGAGCTTGCTTCTCTCTCCTCTGTGTGAGGACACAGAGAGGTGGCAGCCGTCTGCAGGCCAGGAAGAGAGCTCTCACCAGGAACCAACTCTGCCAACGCTTTGCTGTGGGACTTCCAGGCTCCAGACTGGGCAGTGAACTCTTGTCGTTTAAGCTCCCTGTCTATGCTCTCTTGTTATGGCAGCCTGAGCTGAGTAAGACAGAGGGAGAAGCTGCCTGGGAGGTTGCAGAAGATTAAAAATGGCCGCCCATTATTTCCCTCTCCTCCCAATCAAGAGGTGGGGTCTATTCCCCCTCAAATCTGCTCTAGGCTTATGACTTACTTTGACCAACAGATTGTGGTGGTGGGAACATGGGACTTCCAACCGGACCTCGAGAGGCCCAGCAGCTTCCATTCTCCCTGTCTGGAACACTTCGGCCATCCTGTGAGAGAGCCTTGTCCAATGTGCGATAGGAGAGGCCACGTGGAGAAGAGCTGAGACACCCCAGCCCGAGCCAGTGCCCCCTGCGGAGGAATGAGCCTTCCTGGACCCCTCCCTGGTTGAACTGTCCCTGACTGCAGCCCTTGGATGGCCCCAGGAGACCTCAGCAAAAGAACCGCCCTGCTGAGCCAGCCCAAACTGCAGCCCCATGAGCAAAAGAAACGATTGTTGTTTTAAGCCATTTAAGGCTCCATGCCTCCTCTGTTTAGACACTCCTAGAAAAACAATCAGGTACGTTGATAACTAATTGACTAAAGTAGGAAAGTTAAGTTCAGGGACTTAGAAGAAACAGTTGGAGAAGAAAAGACTCCTAGAAGTTAAAAATACAATGTGGAAACATAAAAATGTAAAATAAAGGCTAAAAGACAAAAACGAGGAAATTTGGAATGTGGAGCACAAAGAGAAAGAAACAGAAAAATGTAGAAGTGATAAGGGACAAAAATCCTCAATTTGAGGGGTCTAATTCCTAATAATACACTCCCCAGAAAAAGAAATAAAAAAAAATTCCTGGAGCTGAAGAAGAACATGTGTCTTCAGGTTAAAAGATTTTTATTGAATATAAGGCAGGAAAAATTAAAAGTAAAAAAAAAGCAATAGACACATACTCATAAAATCATTTAGTTCCAAATAAATGTAAAGAAGACGATCCTAGAAGCTTCCAGAAAGAAATAACAGGCCTATGAGGAAACCAGAATCAGAACAGCATCGGACTTATCACTGGCAACACTGGATGTTAAAAAACTATGCATCTAGCGTCCTATCAGTCAAGCTATTGATCAAACATGACAGCAAAATAGAGACTTTTTAGACTTGCAAGGACTCCAAGTTTTCCTTGCACATTCCTTTTTTAAGAGGCTACTTAAGGATGGGCTCCAGCAAAACGCAGGTGAAAAGCAGGAAAGAGGAAGACAGAGGATCCTAGAAACAGGGTTTCCAACTCAGGAGGGCATGGAAGGAAATCCCATGAGGCCAGCTTTCAGTAACCAGTGCACGCTGGAGCCCGAAGGGGTCTGCAGGGGTTTCTGACAGGGAAAGAGAAGGCTCTGCACAACAGAAGGTAAAATCAAGAAGCTGCATAAAAGGGGCGCCTGGGTGGCTCAGTTGGTTAAGCCACTGACTTCAGCTCAGGTCATGATCCTGGAGTCCTGGGATCGAGTCCCACATCGGGCTCCCTGCTTGGCGGGGAGTCTGCTTCTCCCTCTGACCCTCCCCCTTCTCATGCTCTGTCTCTCTATCTCATTCTCTCTCTCAAATAAATAAATAATAAAAAAAAAAATCTTAAAAAAAAAAAAAGCTGCATAAAAGGGCATACGTTTCATTATTCTTTTGTCATTGAAGGAAAAAAAAAATCAATAAAAACCTCCAGGGAAAATTAAAACTCAGCCCAGAAAGTCATGATCTAAATACTAGGTCAATAAAATATGGCATAGGAATGAAAAGTTCAAAAGGAATTCATCGGATCATGGTATTAGGCATATTTTCATTGGGGGGATGCGGGGGTCAAGGCAGTTATCAAAATGTGATCTTCAGGGGCACCTGAGTGGCTCAGTCGGTTAAGCGTCTGCCTTCGGCTCAGGTCATGATCCCGGGTCCTGGGATCGAGCTCCGCATCGGGCTCCTTGCTCAGCGGGGAGCCTGCTTCTCCCTCTGCCTGCCGCTCCCCCTGCTTGTACTCTCTCTCTGTCAAATAAATAAATAGGATCTTAAAAAAAAAATGTGTTCTTCACATGCCATCTGACCCTGAGGTGTTTAATGTTTACAAAAAATAAAAAAAGTTAAATCCCCAATAATTATTGAGCACTCTGTATGTGTCAGGCACCATTCCTAGGATTTTATATACAGTAACTTATTTAACTCTCACCAATACGCTATGCCATGGGTACCATCTTCAGCTCTATTTTACAGATGAGGTCTCACCAGGTGCAGAGAGAACACGGAAGAAAAGAACATAAACTGGAACCCATGCAGTCTGGCCCAGGACCTGCCCTCTTCACCCTCTTATAAAACCATACACGGGTTTGCTAAATCAAACGCTATTTATTGATTTCTCAATCTGAACTAACCTAGGGACAACGTGTTCTAACCTTTCTTAGGTTCTGTATTTGTCTGTCTGGCCTCCGTTATTCACATCGCCAAACTACTGGCCAAAGACGTTGCTATTTGCCCTGTGACGTGGCTTTTGCAGGCACGTGAAAGTCATGTTACAAGCCCTCCGACCAATCCCGAGTCCACACCACACTGCCAACCACTGCCTTAGCTGACTCTCACCCACCAAGCCAGTGTTTGCCTTCCCTGAATCACCCAGGGCCGCCCCCTAGGCCCCAACGCCTCCCTAAACTGCTTCAACTACCAATCCCAAGATAGTTACCCTGCCCTGCCTGGCCTTTCCCATAGAAACCCCAATAAAGGCCCTGGCCTAAGCTTTCCCTTCACTCCTTCTGCCTCCTGACCGAACCTGGTGCTTCCCCATGTGACCCTGTGTATGGCATGCCTCCTTCTCTTGGGAACTATAAGCAGTAGATTGTTCTCTGAAGGGCATTCGCCTGTGTTGTCACTTAGTCACTTTTGTACATTAAGACCCGATGGGAGTCATAAAGCATGGGAGAATTAATTATAGCTAGGTGACTAACAGAACATAATAAAAGAAAAGAAAATAGAAAGAAAAACAAATTCATGAGAAAAAAAAGAATTAATTATGGCTAAAGAACAATGTCAACATACAATTCTGACAATCTGATTAGTAAAGGTATAATCCAGAGAAGGAAGGAGGTGGGAACAGGAGGGAAGAAGAGAGGCATTCCATCAAAAGGAATGAGATCTTGCCATTTGCAACGACGTGGATGGAACTGGAGGGTATTATGTTGAGTGAAATAAGTCAAAAAGAGAAAGACATGTATCATATGATCTCACTGATATGAGGAATTCTTAATCACAGGAATCAAACTGAGGGTTGTTGGAGTGGGGGGTGGGGTGGGAGGGATGGGGTGACTGGGTGATAGACACTGGGGAGGGTATGTGCTCTGGTAAGCGCTGTGAATTGTGCAAGACTGTTGAATCTCAGATCTGTACCTCTGAAACAAATAATGCAATATATGTTAAGAAAAAAAAAGAAGAAGAAGAAGGTAGCGGGAGGGGAAGAATGAAGTGGGGGAAATCGGAGGGGTAGACGAACCATGAGAGACAATGGACTCTGAAAAACAAACAGGGTTCTAGAGGAGAGGGGGTTGGGAGGATGGGTTGGCCTGGTGGTGGGTATTGAGGAGGGCACATTCTGCATGGAGCACTGGGTGTTGTGCACAAACAATGAATCATGGAACACTTCATCTAAAACTAATGATGTAATGTATGGGGATTAACATAAGAATAAAAAAAAAAAGAAGAGAGGCATTCATGCCCACCACTCACCCAGGAGGTTGATGGAAGAAGAAATGGGCAAATAGCATATAAAGTTACAAAATTCATAAATTCCAACAAATTTTCAGTTATAAAGAATAAAAGTATCAAAAATTAGGAGGAGGGGCAGCAGAGAGCCCAGGTTAGCCAGCTCATCACCTTTCGGAGCATGCAGTCATCAGAGAACACCCAGAGCTCTCCCAGGGAGAAAGTCAGGGCAGGCGCCAGCACACAGTGGGCGGGGCAAGGGAGGGGCCGGGCAGGTGACCGCCCTTCTCCAGCTCTTCAGAATGACTGGATTATTTTTTTTATTTTTTTATTTTTTAAAGATTTTATTTATTTACTTGGCAGAGAAAGCGGGAACACAAGCGGGGGGAGTGGGAGAGGGAGAAGCGGGCTTCCCGCCGAGCAAAGAACCCGATGCGGGGCTCGATCCCGGGACCCTGGGATCATGACCCGAGCCGAAGGCAGACGCTTAACCGACTGAGCCACCCAGGCGCCCGAGGAGTCAGATTTTTGACCACGGGAAAAACCTGGACAGTTTCTCAAAGGGAACCAGGGCTTCCAAGCATAAAGGCGGGCGGCGCTGGATCCCTTAGAAAGCAGGAAGGGCCGGGGGAATCTGTGCTGTTGGTTGGAGGGAGGTGCTCTCAAAGACCGTTGGTCAGTACCCTCTGACCAGGTTTCCGTGGTGACAAGCTGAGTATGAAAAGCCATAATTAGGGCGCCTGGGTGGCTCAGTTGGTAGAGCATATAACTCTTGGTCTTGGGATTGGGTTGAAGTCAAGCCCCGCACTGGATGGAGTCATCACTTAAAAATAAAATTTTTGGGTGGCTCAGTTGGTTGAGCAACTGCCTTCGGCTCAGGTCATGATCCTGGAGTCCCGGGATCGAGTCCTGCATCGGGCTCCCTGCTCGGCAGGGAGTCTGCTTCTCCCTCTGACCCTCCTCCCTCTCATGCTCTCTGTCTCTCATTCTCTCTCTCGCAAATAAATAAAAAAAAAAAAAAAAGAAAAGCCATAATTACAGCCAGGCAAGTTGACATGCGATGTGCTAATGTAACACACGTATTCGTTTTTGGTACTCGTTTGTGCCTGCTGTCGTTCCAGCCAGATTGGGACCATCCTGTCTTCAAGTTCTGGCTAACAGCTTGATTACCTGCTGCCCTACTCCAGGAGGAAGGAGACCAGCATTTATATAGTGTGTGTGACCGTGGCATGGACTTGACCGCGTGTATTTGCTCAGCGTGAGCAGTGAGTGGGGGCAGGGAGCAGGTCACCAGGCCTGTTTCCACACAGAGGCAGCCCAGGGAGCCCTGCGGTATCTGTCTGCCTTCAACCCCAGAACGGCAACCCCTACCTGCCCCAGGTAACGGGGTGCCTCTGTGATCCGGAAGATGGCTGTGATTCTTACCCTGAAAAGGTACTGTGGGTCACATCAGCAAAAAATAGAAAACAGGTGCATCCAGTCTTCCTAAAAAAAAAAATTGCTCAAAAGTACTGTTCACTTGATCAACAGATGAATTAAAATAAAAAGCTCCTGAATGGGGAACTTGTGGTACCAGAGAATGAACAGTGATCAATGAAATAGACAGAATTCAGTCTAAATAACCAGTGTATATATAACTACAAAATGATAAAAATGTGAAGGAGATGATGCTTAAAATGTAGATACAAAATAATCAGTTAATGGGTGCCTGGGTGGCTTAGTCGGTTAAGCATCTGCCTTCGGCTCAGGTCATGATCCCAGGGTCCTGGGATCGAGCCCCGCACTGGGCTCCCTGCTGAGTGGGGAGCCTGCTTCTCCCTCTCCCCTTGCTCCTCCCCACTGCTCATGCTCTCTCTCTGTCAAATAAATACATAAAACCTCTGAAAAAAATAAAATAATCACTTAACAAAAGATAATCTGACCCAAAATTCCAGATTGTCTCAACAAAAGCAAGACGTGCCTTAAAACCGTAAGATATAGAGGAATAAACCTAACCAAAGAGATAAAGGATCTGTACTCAGAAAACTATAGAACACTCATGAAAGAAATTGAGGCAGACATAAAGAAATGGAAAAACGTTCCATGCTCATGGATTGGAAGAACAAATATTGTGAAAATGTCTATGCTACCTAGAGTAATCTACACATTTAATGCAATCCCTATCAAAATACCATCAATTTTTTTTTTTCACAGAGCTGGAACAAATAATCCTAAAATTCGTATGGAACCAGAAAAGACCTCGAATAGCCAGAGGAATGTTGAAAAAGAAAAGCAAAGCTGGTGGCATCACAATTCCGGACTTCCAGCTCTATTACAAAGCTGTCATCATCAAGACAGTATGGTACTGGCACAAAAACAGACACATAGATCAATGGAACAGAATAGAGAGCCCAGAAATGGACCCTCAACTCTATGGTCAACTCATCTTTGACAAAGCAGGAAAGAATGTCCAATGGAAAAAAGACAGTCTCTTCAACAAATGATGTTCGGAAAATTGGACAGCCACATGCAGAAGAATGAAACTGGACCATTTCCTTACACCACACACAAAAATAAACTCAAAATGGATGAGACCTAAATGTGAGACAGGAGTCCATTGAAATCCTTGAAGAGAACACAGGCAGCAAACCTCTTTGACCTCAGCTGCAGCAACTTCTTGCTAGACATGCAGCCAAAGGTTAAGGGAAACAAAGACAAAAATGAAGTACTGGGACTTCATCAAGATAAAAAGCTTTTGCACAGCAAAGGAAACAGTCAACAAAACCAAAAGACAACTGACAGAATGGGAGAAGATATTTGCAAATGACGTATCAGATAAAGGGCTAGTATCCAAAATCTATAAAGAATTTATCAAACTCAATACCCAAAGAACACATAATCCAATTAAGAAATAGGCAGAAGACATGAACAGACATTTCTCCAAAGAAGATATACAAATGGGGCGCCTGGGTGGCTTAGTCGTTAAGCGTCTGCCTTCGGCTCAGGTCATGATCCCAGGGTCCTGGGATCGAGTCCCACATAGGGCTCCCTGCTCGGCGGGAAGCCTGCTTCTCCCTCTCCCACTCCCGCTGCTTGTGTTCCTGCTCTCGCTATCTCTGTCTCTGTCAAATAAATAAATAAAATCTTAATATATATATATATATATATACACACAAATGGCCAAGACACATGAAAAAGTGCTCAACATCACTCAGCATCAGAGAAATACAAATCAAAACCACAATGAGATACCACCTCACACGGTCAGAATGGCTAAAATGAACAAGTCAGGAAATGACAGATGTTGGCGAGGATGCGGAGAAAGGGGAACCCTCCTACACTGTTGGTGGGAATGCAAGCTGGTGCAGCCACTCTGGAAAACCGTGTGGAGGTTCCTCAAAAAGTTGAAAATAGAGCTACCCTATGATCCAGCAATGGCACTACTGGGTATTTACTCCAAAGAAACAAATGCAGTGATCTGAAGGGGCACCTGCACCCCACTGTTTATAGCAGCAATGTCCACAATAGCCAAACTATGGATAAAGAAGATGTGGAATATTACTCAGCCATCAAAAAAAAAAAAAAAGAAGAAGAAGAAATCTTGCCATCTGCAACAACATGGATGGAACCAGAGGGCTTTATGCTAAATGAAATAAGTCAATCAGAGAAAGACAATTATCATATGATTTCACTCATGTGGAATTTAAGAAACAAAACAGAAGAGCATGGGGAAGGGAGGGAAAAATAAAACGACAAAATCAGAGAGGGAGACAAACCATAAGAGACTCTCAGTCATAGGAAACAAACGGAGGGTTGCTGGAGGTGAGGTGGGTGGGGGGATGGGGTAACTGGGTGATGGGCATTAAGGGGGACATGTGATGTAATGAGCACTGAGTGTTATATGCAACTGATGAATCACTGAACTCTACCTCTGAAACTAGTAACACATCATATGTTAATTAACTGAATTTAAATAAGTTTTAAAAAGTGGCTGGAAAAAAGCATTGGGCTCCTCATTCTCAGAGGCAAGAGTTTAAATAGACACTGTTTCTACTGTAATGTAAGCAATGAGACAAATACTGGCTTAATATTTAAAAACTTATATATGTATATACACACTTATCTGTCCATTTATGACAACCAGCAGAATTAAAACTAGGGAAAGTTCTGTCATACCAAGTTTTGAGTTTTCTTTTTCTTTCTCTTCCTTCATCCCTCCTCATTCCCTGTCTCTCTCTTGTTTTGAAAATTTCCTCTTTGTTCTTGCCATTTTGGCTTTTGTAGAAACTGAGTTTAGAGCAGCCATCTTGCCTCACAGCTTGCTTCCCCTCCCTCAGAAAGATGAAGCCTGCAATCAACCTCTGAAGATGAGTGAGTAGATATTAGTTCATTCAAATAACATTTATTCAGCACCTCCTAGGTGTTAAGACAGAGCTACGGGAAGAAAAGATCACATGTGCTTGCAAATGCATGGCCCAGGGCATAAATCCCCCCCAGGATGAGGTTCACGGCCAGGTTTTCTACCACATGAGCGGGTGTTCTTGCTCTGCCTTAAGGAGCCGTTCTGTCCTGATCGGCTTCCCTCTTTCCATCCCCCAAACGCCTGGGGGGTGAAACCTAGCAATCCCGAGGCAACAAAGGGCTTTGAGAAGCCTCAGGGTAGCAGGACAGAGCTCCCCTCCCACCCCAGGCTCTCCACTCAGCCCTTGGGAAGTGCTAACTCATAACTGACTGTTAGCAGAAAGCTAAGTGAGACCCCTCCCAGGAGTATTTGTGTATTTGCATTATAAAGGATACTGCTTTAAAACCGAGAGAGAGAGAGAGAGAGAGAGAGTGTGTGTGTGTGTGTGTGTGTTGGTGAGCCTGGGAGAAAAGCCTCCGCTGTCCTCTAGGCCCCAGCTCACCCTGTCCGGGACAGTCCCCTGCTTCCTGGGTACTGCTGAGGACTGGCCGGCTCCCCACACGGGGGCCAGGCCTGCGCCTCGTCAGGAGATGGGCTGGAAATTCCGCCCCAGCAGAGACAGAGCACACAGAGGACCTTTCCTCCAACCCCACTGCAGGCAGCTCCTCCCTCAGCCCAAGAGCAAGAGGGAGCCCTTGTGAATTTTCTTTTTCATTTCAAGTGGGTTTTGAGCAACCAGGTCAGTCTGGAAGGCAAGCAATTGGCAGCGTAGTGGAACGGGAAAAATGGGAGTGAGAAAGAATCTTCTGAGGTGCTGTTTTCTTGACAGATCATTTAAACACCTTGGCTAGATTATTTTAGAACCAAAGGAAAGGTTTTGGCTTCCATTAACCCCTGGCGAGGGGCTCGCTCCTGGGAGGGGCTCGCTCCTACGAGGCTTCCGCACAATTACTGGTGAGGAGGGCGCCTGGGTGGCTCAGTTGGTTAAGCGACTGCCTTCGGCTCAGGTCATGATCCCAGGGTCCTGGGATCGAGCCTTGCATCGGGCTCCCTGCTCTGCGGGAAGCCTGCTTCTCCCTCTCCCACTCCCCCTGTTTGTGTTCCTGCTCTCGCTGTCTCTGTCTCTGTCAAATAAATAAATAAATAAAATCTTTAAAAAAACAATTACTGGTGAGGAGTGCCTTCCGGCTTCAGAGGGAGGTGGCTCCCAACAGTGGAGCTGCTGCAGGGCTGTGTGGGGCGGACCAACCTCCACCTCGGGCCTCACCCCTTCCTCACTGCCTCAACTCCGGGGCTGTGTGCCCCCAGGGTGCCGCCCTAGCCCCCGCATCTCCCCATTACCTGTGATGTGGAAAGGTCCCCGCAAGCCACCGAGAACAGGCACCCCCCAATCTTCCTTCTCTCTCCGGTCCCACAGGCCATCTGTATGCAGAATGGTCTTGCCAGGTCACCAAATCCCGCAGGCTAAAGCCGCTTTCACAACTGTTGTTAATTACTCGCTTTGGCAACAGGGCCTGCGGGCCCCCTCTCACTCTTCATTTGCATGCAGCCTGAAATCCCTCTGCATCCCAAATATTTAACTATCTTGCCTGGTCCCAGCCAGATTTGAGAGGGCAAGCGGTTACGGCCAGCCGTGTCTGGCCTCGAAGCCCGCCTCTGTCCCCAGATGGAGTGGGCCGTACGCAGGAAATGAATAGAGCTGGAATCAGAAAATTGGACAGGCCAATTATACCCAGCCAGGTCTTTTCAGAGGAGCTTTGTGATTTTGATTCAATTCCCAGAACAACAAACATGTCTGTGTTTAAACAGGCTCAGAAATGTATTCCAAAGCCAACGTGAAAGCGTTTCTGGGCTGACCGATACCTGGCAGGGCTCATGGGCCTCTCGGGAACGCTTTCCTCAGCTATGGATCTGATTGTTGCTGCATTTCCCATTGCTCTTGCTCCTTCTCCGGGAAAACCGAGAATTCGGAGGTTCCATGGCCTTGCCTGTCTTCCAGAGTCACTGTGGTCTCTCGTTGTTTTCAGCTCTTCCTTCCCCCCTGCCTTCTGGGGGATCTTTAAAGTTTTTGTTCCTACCAGTGATTCAAGCTTTTTGGAGTCTGGTTTTCGCAATCCCTTGTTATCTTTAAGGGGTGTGCTGGAAAATCCAGCATCCATACAAAAGTACATGAAAACACAGTATATTTCAAAGAACCATACTCAAGTTAACACCTGTGAACTCATGGAGAAATTAAATATTACTGAATCTGAGAAGCCTCTCTAAGCCCTCGCTGTCTTCCAGAGGTAACCACTGGGAATCTTGTGTTAAGCAATCCCTTGCTTTTTTATCAAACAACAACAAAACAAAAAACAAAAAACAACAAAAACACTTATGTGTGCATTTCTAAATAAAATTAATATTTACTATTACTTGTTTTTGAATATTATATTCTTGAATCACTGGGTATTCTTTGGTGACTTTTTTTTTCCTTTTGCTTATTGTGTTTTTAATTCATCCTTTGATGAGTTTAGCTGTTCTTTTTTCACTGCTATATATTATTCCACAGCCACGATTTATCTATCCATTACACCATGAAAGGCCATTTGGGGTGTCTCCAGGTTTTTTTGCTGTTACAAAATATGCTGCTATGTGCACTCTTGGTCATGTCTCCTGGGGAGCGTTGTGAGAGTTTCTCTAGGTCGTACAACCCAGAGTGGGGTGTGAGGTGGAGCATCGTGCATAGGAAATGATATTCATAAGGTGCCAGGTGCAGTGTGGAGATGAACCAGCCGGGACTCCTACCAAATGGGTCTAATTTGTAGACAAGGGAGCATCAGGACCTGGCCCATGACCGTGATATGACCCCCAAGTTGATGCAGGTTGGGAATAGCAGGCAAAGTTCAAGGGTCAAAGGGACAACCAGGTGCTGGGACCCAAAGCCAGGTTTGGTGAGGAAAGTGGTCAGGGCCAGGCTGGGCTTCAGTTCTGGGTGCGTCGGCCTGTCTGGGATGTAATGACTTACAAAGTCGAAATAAGAAGCAGGGCAGGAAGCCAGGAGTCCCCCAGAGGGTGGGGGATGACTACTTTGGCAACGAAGGGGAGAGAGGCTGAGAACCACCTCTATTCATCCATCCTGTCTCCCTCCAGCCCTGGAGCTGTCCTGCACCAGGAGGAGCTGAGGGCCTATTCTTGAGAGCAGTGGTCACTGGTCTGGTAGAAAATCAGGAGCAGGAAGCTGGTCTAGTGGCGAGAGCCTGTCAGACAGCCCAGGTTCAAATCCCAGCTCTTGGTGTCTTCGCTGTATCACCTTGGACTTGTCACTTAAGGTCCCAGACTTCCATTTGGCTGGAAAATGTGGATACAGAGCCCCATGCCTGGCCCAGAGGAAGATCCCAACAAAGGGCAGTTCTTTTCTGCTTCCTTTTTTGATAGAGGGATTTTCTGGCACTGTGGTAGGTCATGTCTTGAGTTATTTCCTTAAAAGAGGGGATGGATGTGTTTTTCCAGGGCTGGGCACCACCTAGGATCTTAATAAATACTTCCTGAAGGATGGAGTCACACTCTACTCCCTAGTCTCCATCTGCAAGACAGCTGGCTGGGGGGAGGGGCACAATCGTGCCAGCCAATGTCATTTGGCATCTGAAAATGGGCAGGAAAATCTGATGATCCACACTTTTATTCAAATTAATGCAGGGAAATGACCAAATTATACGCTTTCTCCCTAGCTTTTCCCCCACCTCCCCAGGGACACATACAGGAGGGTATCATAAGCAAGGAAAACCAGGTCATAGAGGCCCAGGAACGGGAGAGCGGGGGGCGGGGAGCTGGGTTGTGGTGTCACAACACTGTCATACCAACAGTCACAACACTGTCATACCAACATATCCACAGGGCAAGTGAAGCTGGACTGCACCTTGTTATACTCAAGGTTGGTCAAACACATCACAAGTTCCCCAACCCCACAAACCGCTGAGTCCCTTGGGGTGGCTGAGTAAGTGGGGGGTGCCCACGGTATGACAGAGCCAAGCACGAGGAGCTGTGGGCCATGCTCCTGGTACGGCTTCATAGCCAGCCATGTCAATCTATCTCCCTACTCCCCATGGCCAAAGGCCCCTCCCCCCAGTCAAGCCCCCCTGCCCCTGCCTCAGTGAACCCAGGACCTTGAACTGGGCAGCCCGGGCATCTCACTGGCTCCACGCTGCTCTGTGAACAGGTCGGCACAGTGTCCCCATCCTGGACAGCTCCTCCCCCAGAGAGACCCTGGCCTCCCTGCTATAGCTTCTTTAGGTCTTCGCTCACATCTTACCTTCTCAAAGAGGTCCATCCTGGTCAGTCTCCACCCCTCCCCCCTTTTAAATTTTTGTTATTTTTTAAAAGATTTTATCTATTTATTTGACAGAGAGAAAGACCACAAGCAGGGGGAGTGGCAGGCAGAAGGAGAGGGAGAAGCAGGCTCCCCGTTGAGCAGGGAGCCTGATGCGGGGCTCAATCCCAGGACCCCGGGATCATGACCTGAGCCGAAGGCAGTGGCTTAACCAACTGAGCCACCCAGGCGCCCCCCGCCATTCCACTTTCTATGAGTCTGACTACTCTAGGGACCCCACATAAGCGGGGTCCTACAATATTTGTCCTTTTGTGTCTAGCTTATTTTCCTTAGCATAGTGTCCTCCAGGTTCTTCCATGTTGTAGTGTGTGTCAGAATTCCATTTCTTTTCACGACTGAATACTATGAATAATTATCGGTACATACAACATTTTGTTTATCCGTTCATCAACAGGAGACACTTGGGCTGTTTCTACCTTCAGGCTGATGTGAATAACGTGGTAACGAACAGTAGTGCGCAATATCTGTTTGAGTCCCTGCTTTCAGTTCTTTAGGTTATATACCCAGAAGGAGAACTGGTAGATCACTAATTTGCTGAGGTGCCACCACATTGTTGTCCACGGGGGCTGCACTATTCCACATTCCCCCCAGCAGCGGGCAAGGTGCCAATCTCTCCACATCCTCACCAACATGTGCTATTCTCTGCTTTTCTTTTTTTTTTTTTAAGATTTTATGTATTGCTTTGACAGAAAGAGCGAGAGAGAGCACAAGCGAGGGGAAGAGCAGCAGAGGGAGAGGGAGAAGCAGGCTCCCCGTTGAGCAGGGAGCCCGATGTGGGGCTTGATCCCAGGACCCTGGGATCATGACCTGAGCCGAAGGCAAACGCTTAACCGCCTGAGCCACCCACGCATCCCTATTTCCTGCTTTTTAAATATCAGCTGTCCTAATTCGAGTGTGATGTGGTGACTGGTCTGCTTTTAACCCCACAGCCTCCCTCCCCACCCTGCACCCACCACTCCTGATCCTCTGCCCTGTTCTACTCTTTCTTCTTCCCATTCAGAATCTAACAGCCTATACAATTTGCTTATCGATTAGCCTGGTTATGTTTATTGCCTGTTCTCTCTATCCTCCCCCAGCCCCTGCTAGAAAGTAAACTCAAGGTACAGCTATTGGGCTGTTTTGTTCACTGCTATTTTCCAAGGGTCTAAAATAGTAGCTGGCACATAGTGAGCCCTCAATGATGAATGAATGAATGAATGAATGAATGAATGAATGAATGAACAGAAAGGTGAGCTGTGAGAAGCTTTAGAGGTAGACACAACTGGCTTCAACCGCTGGCTCCATCAATTACCACCTGGTGTCTTTGGGCAAGTGACCTCCTTTCCCTAAGCCTCAGTTTCCCCATTTGTCACACAAGAACAATAATGAGTACCTCACTGGGCTCCTGAGAGGCTGAAGCTAGATATTCACCGTCTGGCCCACAGTGGGTGCTCGGTTAACGTCCACACTCAATGCCGGACTGGACTCCTCTGGCGTGCATGGGCAGGACGACTGGGCCAGCGGACTGGAGCACTGTGGTGAGAAAGTCCTCTTGGATTGGGCAGCATCTCAGAGAGGAAAGTTCTTTCTCCAGTGCACAGGCACAGGTAGGCACCCCAAATAAGGGGCAGAGAAGTGGGTGGGAGATGACTGCGCCCTCCCCCCACAAGAGGAAGAGGGGCTGGTGGGCCCCAGGATCCTACTCCTCCTGCCACTTCCACATGTGTGGGAGGCCAGGAGCCTCCACTGACGGTCTGCTTGGCAGAGTTGCGGCGCGTGGGAGGTGACCGACACACTGAGGAAGTATGACCATCCGGGTCCCCCTGGGACACCGTGACACCAGCCAGGGCCAGACGCGGATGGTGGGGCCCTCAAGCAACAGCCTGCCTGCCTGCTCGAACGCCAGCCACCCACCCCTGAGCGCACTCATGGGCCTCCGCAGGGGGCCCTCTGGCAAAGCTGTTTGCAACAAAAATCCAAGCTGCAAGCAACAGCAGGCCCGGGAGAGAACCAGCGTGTGGAAGCAGATGGCAACTTGCAGTGAGTGCAGGCTGCCCGCCTGGGAGGCAGGTGCCACAAGGGTGCTCGGCTCGCCAGCTGCTTCCCACCCACGCTGGTTTGCAGTTGGGGTAGCCCCTGCTTCTCCTGGCCTCCTGCAGGCCTGTGCCGAGGCAGACCCCCCCAAGGGGCTTACCTGGGCTGTACTGTCAGGTGAGGCAATTTAGAGATGATTTTTTTAAAAAGATCTTATTTATTCATTAGAGAGACAGAGAGAGCACAAGCAGGGGAGAGGGAGAGAGAGAAGCAGACTCCCCACTGAGCTGGGACGCCCCCCCCCGCCCCCGATGCGGGGCTCTATAAGGGGCTCGATCCCAGGACCCTGGGATCATGACCTGAGCTGAAGGCAGATGCTTAACCATCTGAGCCACCCAGGCACCCCAACTTAGAGATGATTTAAAGACCACCATGGGAAGCCACTTTCCAAATTCAAAAATTCCTCTTTCAGTCAATCAACAAACAGGAGGAGGTGCCAGGAGGTGAGAATACAGACTCAGCACCAATGGGCATCAATGTTGGACCCTGGCCAGGGCCAGCTGTGATGAGACTTCGGGGGCCGGGGGGCGGGGGCGGGGGTGGAGAATCAAAAGCACCCTGCTGGGAAAAGGTTCTGAAGTGATCTGAACAGGGAGCCGGCTTTCCTTTTTTGCAAACGTCTCTTTCAATCAGCAAACATTTCCTGAGCATCTTTTATATGCAGAGCACTGCAGGAAACAGAGTAAGTGTTGGTGCAGCCCTGGACTCCGCTGAGTTATAATCAGGATGCAGAGTGAAACTGGGAAGGCAAAGCACACGCTCTAATTGTATTAATCAGCTTTCAATTGCTTACAAATTGGTCTTCTCCCCTTTCTAGCTCAGCCCGCTCAGAGACTGCCTGCATCCTCAAAGAAGACTTACTCCAAAGCTACAGACTCTAAAAAGGGTCTAGAGGAACGGCTTCTAGAATCCTGGGGAATTTAGAGTCTAATTAACTTTTCCATGGATTACAGTATAACTCTGAGTGAGTCACTGTATTTTTTTTTTTTTTTTTAATGAATCGGGATTAAAGGCTAAACAAGAAATGAAATAATTTCCGGCTTTTGCAACGTCATGTCTTTAGAAGCCCCGACGCAGCCCCTCCTAACCTTGCACTAACACAGTCAGAAAAACACGGGAAGAAAGGGCACAAGGACACCAGCAAAGAAGGAATATGACGGCCAACCTCCATACAGCTGGTCTCCCCTCCGACGACAGAGTGGGCCAGATGGGCAGCACATCACTGGCCCACCTGGTGGGGATCAGGGGGCAGGGTCCGAAGCCCCCTGGGCAGCCTTCCCGGTGTAGCATGACTGTGGGTTTCTGAGGCTGCAGAGGAGCTGTCCTCCCTCCCCCAACCCTGTCTTCATCAATGGGAGACAGACTCCCAGAAAAGAACCAGGTGTGGGAAGGAGCGGGTACAGCAAGCTGCATCTGGGAAGGTGTATTTCTTTAAGGCTCAACAGTGGGAGAGCGGGGACAGGCAGGAAGAACAGACTAGGCCTGCAGATTTCTCCATCCTTCCTAGTCCCGATGGCCAGAAGGCCGGGTCACAGAAGAGTCATGTTGCCACTTCCGTGGAGTAAAATCCCAGACAAAGGAAAGGGCCTGTGAGCCGCACACGTGCTGCCTTCGGTACATCCTGAGTCTGGAGCGCTCACAGCATCTGAAGGTGGACGGATTCGCGTGTATGCATAGAGACAAACACAGGAAACCTCCAAAGTCAGACCACCTCCCCCCAAAAAAGGAATCTGAGATGCAGAAGGAAAGCCTTAAGATTTTTCAGAATGGGGGAGTTGAAAATGATCCGGTAGAAGACCATGGATACAGACGACAGAGAATGGAAATGCACCCTTCAAATTAAAACCCCCAAGAAGAAACGAGAATAGTTGAGAACAAAGCAATAAGCAAAAACATAATTGAAACGCTTTCTGGAGTCAAAGATCCAAGTATGTCTGTTCTAGACAAAAATCAATGAAAATGACCTAGGCATACCCAGACAAAAATTTTAATTTCCCAACCTCCAGGTTATTTAGAGAGGAATAAAAGCAGAGTCTGGCTTCAGACTTCTCCCCATGTCTGTGCTTGCCATGAAAACTACTTTCTGTTGTGCATTGGATCTTGTCATCCGCCTTCTCTTTTTCTCAGTTTTGCCTTCAGTTTTGTCTTCATCTACTTGGAGGCTCAGCTGCATCCTCGAAACGGTCCTCTGGCTCACAAGGTCCTCTGTGGGGTTCTACAGTGGGGCCTGATGGGCCATTTAACCAGTCTGCTCAGGGCTGCTTCATTCCCCCCTCTGGTTCATTCGCTCGTTCATTCATTCTTTCCTCTTTCTTCTTTTCTATTCTTTTCTGTCTTTCCTTCATTCCTTTCTTCTTTCTTTCTTTCTTTCTTTCTTTCTTTCTTTCTTTTCTTTCTTTCTTTCTTTCCTTTCTTTCTCTTCTTCCTTTTCTTTTCTTCCTCTTTCTTTTTCTTTCTTTCAGATTTCTTTTTTTTTTTTTTTTTTTTTTTTTTTTAAGATTTTATTTATTTATTTGAGAGAGAGAGAATGAGAGACAGAGAGCATGAGAAGGAGGAAGGTCAGAGGGAGAAGCAGACCCCCCGCCGAGCAGGGAGCCCGACGCGGGACTCGATCCCGGGACTCCAGGATCATGACCTGAGCCGAAGGCAGTCGCTCAACCAACTGAGCCACCCAGGCGCCCTCAGATTTCTTTATTTTAGAGAACGAGAGAGTGGAGGGGAGAGACAGAGAGAAAAGAGAGAAACCCAAGCTGACTCGTTGCTGAGCCTGAAACCAAGAGTCAGATGCTCCACGGACTGCACCACCCAGGCGTCACCCCCCGCTTCTGGTTCTTTAAATCCCAGACACAAGTCCGAGTTTATTAATTTGCCAACAAGGAAATCAGGAAGGTGACTACATAGGGTGTCTGTTCAAGGAGGGAATGGAGATGGGAGGGGGGTGGGGAGTGGGAGATCCAATGCTCACACAGCAGCAAGTTGAAAAAAGGCGAATTGGGTAAGGACTGTAGTATTGTGTGGTCATAAAAACAACATATTCATGACAGTTGGTACAGCAGAAATAGGGACTTCGGACTCCAGGCTGTTGGGAGTGCCAACCAGGGATCAAAAATAAAAAACAATCAATAAGAAGCAAATGATAAGGAAACCTATGTGGCTGTTAACGGGAATGACAAAGTGTATTGCTCTAGAAAATGACCAAAGTACAGTTCAATTGAGTTTTTAAATTTATTAATAACATTTTTCATTTTTAGAAATGAAAACAGTTCCGTGGTTCTTTTTCAAATTTGCTGATTTTTCTTTTTCTTTTTTTTAAAGATTTTATTTATTTATTTGATAGAGAGAGAGCACAAGCAGGTGGAGTGGCAAGCAGAGGGAGAGGGAGAAGCAGGCTCCCCGCTGAGGAAGGAGCCCGACATGGGGCTCGATCCCAGGACCCTGGGATCATGACCTGAGCCGAAGGCAGATGCTTAACTGACTGAGCCACCCAGGCGCACCTGCTGATTCCTTTTTCAAAGGTCCTGTTTGTTCAATGTGGTTTCTCTTCCTTCTCTTATCTCTTTTACTTCACTAATTTAAAAAATGTATTTATATCTCTTTTAGTTTCTCTATTTTCTCCCGTACTCTGGACACCAATCCTACTTGTTACATTTGCTAACTCTCCCTCATGGTGATTCTTTCCACATGTGGTTGGCAGACAACGGGGGCAAACCCACAGAATTTAGAGTAGGAAAGATTATCATCAATTCTACTATCAGTCAAGCTATCTTTTTTGTATAAAGACAAGAGCTATTGGGTGCCTGGGTGGCTCAGTCGGTTAAGTGGTCAACTCTTGATTCGGCTCAGGTCATGATCTCAGGGTTGTGAGATCAAGCCCCAGGTTGGGCTCTGTGCTCAGCGGGGAGTGTGCTTGGAATTCTCTCTTTTCCTCTTCCTTGGCCCATCCCCTGCTCTCTCTCTCTCTCAATAAATAAATAAATAAATCTTAAAAGAATAAAAAATAAAGGCAAGAGTTATTATTAGATAGCAAAAGACTCAGAAAACATACCACCCATGTGCCCTTATTTAGGATTATACAAAATTATATACCAGCTAATTATGGGATAAATCAAAAGTAGTGACTCAAGGGTCTATAAGAAAAGAGGGAATATAAATGCTGGTGTTTATTTTTCCCTTCCAAGAATCCATTCTGAGGATATAATTTAAAATGTAGGCAAAGAATTGTGTACAGATATTTACTGTGATTGTTAATAAGAAGGAAAAAAAGGAAATAACTTAGATATCCTAAATTAGCAGAAGTAGCCATCTGACAGAATGTTTACAAATTAGAGTTACTGATTATGCTGAAAACTACTTATGATATGTTAATTTTATTTTATTTATTTTTTATTTATTTTTTAAAAAGATTTTATTATTTGACAGAGAAAGACACACCGAGAGAGGGAACACAAGCAGGGGGAGTGGGAGAGGAGAAACAGGCTTCCCACCAAGAAGGGAGCCCGATGCAGGGCTTAATCCCAGGACCCCGGGATCATGACCTGAGCCAAAGGCAGATGCTTAATGACTGAGCCACCCAGGCGCCCCGATATGTTAATTTTAAAACATAGGTTCAACAATATAAAGAAAAAAGGCAGAAAAAAGATCAGAAGTAAACATGCCAAGATGTTAGCAGTGATTGTCTCTGGATCATAAGATTTTCAATTGGGGGTGTGTATTTCTTTTTTTTTTTTTTTTTCTTTTTGAAGATTTTATTTATTTATTTGACAGAGAGAGACACAGCAAAAGAGGGAACACAAGCAGGGGGAGTGGGAGAGGGAGAAGCAGGCCGCCGCCGAGCAGGGAGCCCGATGCGGGGCTCGATCCCAGGACCCGGATCATGACCTGAGCTGAAGGCAGACGCTTAATGACTGAGCCACCCAGGCGCCCCGGGGTGTGTATTTCTTATGCTTTTTGATACACTGTAAATGTCAATAATCCATATTAATTTCATAATCAGAAAAGAGTACAATGTATGTAATGTTAAAAAAAAAGAAAACTTCAGGGCGCCTGGCTGGCTCAGTTGGGGGAGCATGTGACTCTTGATCTTGGGGTTGTGAGTTTGAGCCCCACGTTGGGCATAGAGATTACTTAAAAATAAAAACAACAGGGGTGCCTGGTGGCTCAGTCGGTTCAGCGTTTGACTTTGGCTCAGGTTATGATCCCGGGGTGCTGGGATCGAGCCCCGTGTCGAGCTCCCTGCTCAGCGGGAAGTCTGCTTCTCCTTCTCCCTCTGCTCCGCCCCCTGCTTGTGCTCTTGCTCGCACTCTCTCTCTCAAATGAATAAATTTTAAAAAATCTAAAAAAATAAAAATAAAAAATGAAAACTTCTAAGAGTGACAACAGCCAAGAACTTAAATATCTGGGGTAATATTAACTAAGAGAGATGAAACACCATCATACTGACTCTGACATTATAGTACACAATTTATTTTCAAAACAATAGCCAGAGTACCTTTTAAAAAGAGGGAGGGCATTCAGGTCATGTCTCTCCTCTATTCAAGACCCCTCCAAGGGCTCCCCCTTCCACTCAGAGCAAAAGCCAAAGTCCTAAGAATGGTCTACAAGGACCAACATGCTCTGACCCCTGCCACATCTCTGACCTCTTCCAGTCACACGGGCCTCCTTGCTGATCCTCAAACCTACCAAGGACCCACCTGCTCCAGGGCCTTTGCACTCACTGCACCCTCCACTTGGAATACTTTCTAATCACAGAGCCACAGTGTGCTCAAATGTCATCTCATCCGTGAGCCCTTCCCTGACCGCCATATAAAATACAGCAGCTACCCCCGACGTTCCCAGCACCCTCCTCTTTACCCTGAGCACTTTGTCGCCATCTGTGACATGGCAGGATTTACAATGTCTGTGGTCTCTCTCTCCCACGAGAAGAGCTATTTTGCCTGGCGCATAGAGGATGCTCAATAAATACGTGCTGGATGCTCCAATGGATAAATGCATTCGATCGGGGCTGAAGTTCACACTGCTCTACCGCCGAAGTGCACAGAACAAGCAGCAATACGAAGCTGACCGCCACAGGGACCTTTAACCAGCGCCCAGAAAAAAAAATCCGGACAATAACAGCCAGAGAGGGCAGGAGGGAAGTGTCAAAAGGAGAGATGGGTCCGAGCGTCTGGGCCCAGAGGTATGAGTTTCCATCAGAAAATTCAGGTTCTCCCGTCCGCGGGACAGAACTCCACATTTTTGTCACGGGCTCAGAACCAGCTCTATGTGGCACTTAAAATGACATTTTCAGGGGCGCCTGGGTGGCTCAGTTGGTTAGGCGACTGCCTTCGGCTCAGGTCATGATCCTGGAGTCCCGGGATCGAGTCCCACATCGGGCTCCCTGCTCGGCAGGGAGTCTGCTTCTCCCTCTGACCCTCCCCCCTCTCATGTACTCTATCTCTCTCTCATCCTCGCTCTCTCACATAAATAAATAAATAAATCTTTAAAAAAAATAAAATAGGGGCGCCTGGGTGGCTCAGTCGTTGAGCGTCTGCCTTCGGCTCGGGTCATGATCCCGGGGTCCTGGGATCGAGCCCCGCATCGGGCTCCCTGCTCGGCCGGGAGCCTGCTTCTCCCTCTCCCACTCCCCCTGCTTGTGTTCCCTCTCTCGCTGTGTCTCTCTCTGTCAAAATAAATAAATAAAATCTTTAAAAAAGGGCGCCTGGGTGGCTCAGTTGGTTAAGCGACTGCCTTCAGCTCGGGTCATGATCCCGGGGTCCTGGGATCGAGCCCCGCATCGGGCTCCCTGCTCCGCGGGAAGCCTGCTTCTCCCTCTCCCACTCCCCCTGCTTGTGTTCCCTCTCTAGCTGTCTCTCTCTCTCTGTCAAATAAATAAAATAAAATCTTTAAAAAATAAATAAATAAATAAATAAATAAATAAATAAATAAATAAAAATAAAATGACATTTTCAATGCTCTTTCTATTGAGCTCTTTGTTGCGATTAGATAATTTTTTCTAAGATGAAAAGGCATGAGGACACCAATTACCCTGTCACTCTCCCACCCCCAAAGCAGGCGGGAAAATGCAGCCCCCGGCTAGGGCCCCCACAGGCGCGCCGCCTCCTAGCCGCGCACCGTCGCGGCCCATCCCCACCTCCTAACTGTGCGCGGTGCCGGGCCGCAGAGAGGGAACTTGCAGCACTCCTGATCTGGCTGCGTTGTATCAGCCTCTAGAAATTCAAGGACAAACTGATAGCATACCGCACGGCCTCATATTCTTTGCCTTAGGAGAGATAAGAAAATTCATCCTAAGCTATTCTGGACTTTTCTGGGCTCTGGGGATTAGGACGGGCCAGTGGTGGGCCCTGCACGCGGCAGCTCAGGACGGTTGGCGGGAGGGGGGCGGTGAGGGCGACCTGAGGGGGGCTGGCCCGGGGCAGCTGCCTCCGGAGCGCTCCACTAAATCATTACGTTTGCTAAATTCGTCTTCCACCTCCTTTTCCCTGACAGCTCCTTCCTCTCTGTCCTCCCACAGCTTGGGGGTGACCGTCATTTCATCCCGCCAAGTGTCTGCCACAAGGTTCTCTCTGAAGGAATGTCCTCTCTTGGGACGGTGGAGACCTGCATCTTAAAAGGGACCCCCGAGGGCGCCTGGGTGGCTCAGTTGGTTGAGCGGCTGCCTTCGGCTCAGGTCATGATCCTGGAGTCCCTGGATCGAGTCCCGCATCGGGCTCCCTGCTCGGCGGGGAGTCTGCTTCTCCCTCTGACCCTCTCCCCTCTCATGTGCTCTCTTCCTCATTCTCTCTCTCAAATAAATAAATAAAATCTTTAAAAAAAAAAAAAAAAGGGACCCCCGAAGACCAGAAGGACCTCAGGTTCAAAGTGAGGATTTCTGGCCGGGTGAGAGGGAGGCCTCTGATGCTACGAAGTTCTTATTCTAAGCCAGATATTTATGTGCACTTTGTACGCTTTAATGACCTTGCTGAATTCTCACAGCACCGCTGGGAAATCCGTGCTTTCAGCTCTATGTCAGGGTGAGAAATCAGGGACCTCCAGGCACGACAGAATGTTAGTTCATACTCTGAGGACCTTCCCTGTTCCAAAAACACAGCAGTGACAGATGAAAATAATACAAAAACAAGAAAATTTAACTGTGTTTAAAAATAAGATACAAACAGTTATTACTTCGAGTGGCTAAAGGCACAGCCTGCTGAGCTCCTGGTCCAGAAGCAGGTGGAGGCTGCTGGGAGCTTAGCCTTCCAGGGTATGGGGACTAAAAGTGCCGCCTGGGAGGTGGGGCACCTGAGCCAGAGCCACTGAAAATGGGAGCTGGTGAAGGGATTTCCCACCTGGGGAAGGAGGCTGAAAAAAGGAGAGATGGCCTCCCTGCCCAAGTCTGTGATGATCAGCTCTGGGCATAATCCCGCTGTCACTGTGGACACACAACCCATCACTAACAAGACCCATGGCTTTGCACTGGCGGGGTGCGGAGCAGTGGCGGGGGAGAGGAAAGGACCTGGGTGGAGGAAATGCAAGACCCCTTGGCAAGGAGATCTGGATGGAGGTGGTGGGCAGGGAGACGGACTGACTCCCACTCAAGATGAGCATACAAACCCAAATTCCAAGACACTTGAGGAAAGCTGACGTTAAGAAAGACAAAGGACAAAACCAACAGTTGGGAGATAGTCTCAAAGGTTTAGTGAACTAAAGACTCTACCCAGAAAGTATCCCAGAAGGATAAAGGAAGAAAAAAGAAAGAGCTGTTGGGAGTTCCTGGAGGAGGGACTGAGGCTCAACAATGTATCCAACAGGATTTCCAGGAGAGCAGACATGGCATTAGCTGCAGAGCCATATTCAAAGACAGCATGGCTGAAAATATCCCATAACTAAAGACCTTTTATGGATCCTCAGATTAAAAGCCCGTATCAGTTGCCAAGCAAGATAAGTAAAAAAATAAATCCACATCTGGAAAACCAGGGGTATGCTCCCTTTGTGCCCAGCTGTTCTGTTAGCACAATCCCCATCCTGTGACCCGCCACAGAGAGAAGCTGCCTGCCAACATCCTCTGTTTCAGCCCCGATCCTGGTACAGTGAAGGGAGCCCTGGGTTTGGGGTTAGGAGACACAGTTCGAGTCCCCTATCTGTGACTGCCTCAGAGAACTCAGTGAGCCTTGATTTCTTCTCCTAAAATGGGGTCAGAACTGGAAGTATGGAAACTTCGTACCAGAAGGGACTTTGGGGTGGTATCATCACAAGAGACCACGGCTGTGTTTGATTTCTAGCTCTCCCACCAAGTAGCCTTGTGCCCGGAAGGTACTTCACCTCTCGTGTCTCCATTTCTCCACCAGTAAAAGGGGATAATCATAGCTCCCGCCTATGGGGTTGTGTCAGGATGAAACGAGTTTAGGTATGTAAAGAACAGCGCAGTGCCGGGAGCATAGTAAACACTCAGCCTAGGATAGCCATTACGCACAAAATACTATACGCACCTACACTCAGTGTGAGGGACTCCCCACTGAAACCACAGCCCCCAGGCATAGCACAACCAGGGCCCACTGCCCGCTCTGCACGGTGGAACAGGCAAGCAGGCAGGCCAGCCCTCCCCGCCCTTCTCCCTGGCCATCCTTGGTGAGTCCTGCTTGGCCTCTAGAGAAGGCCCTCCCAGAGACCAACCATGAATTTCCCCAATCCCAAGTCCACTCACACCCGCCCCAGCCCGCCCCCACCCGTTGCCCTGGGCATCCTACCTCTCTCTGCTCACTGCAGATCTTACACAGCCACAGAGGCCGCTTCTGGCCAGGGGAGGCCTCGATCCCACATTTGGTGCAGACTTTCTGCAAGAGAGAGGACATGGGAATGTAAGCACTTCAGCCACTTCCTCCTCATCTGAGGGGCTGAGAAACTAACCAAGGAACCCTCTGGCATCTTCCAAGGGGATGGTGTTAGTCTCAGACCAGCAGGGTACATAACTCAAAGGGCACAGATCATCTAAACTCTGTAGTTGGCTTTGGGGCACAATGGATATGCCCATTCGTGGATCGCCACGAAAGCAATTCCCCACCGCACTCCCACTGCGTTCTGTTAGGATCACATAAAAAAAAAAAAGAAGCTGATATTCACAGCTGCATCATTTTCCATAGCAAAGAACTGGAAACAACCCAAATGCCCGATACCAGAGGAAGATCCAGGCAGACAGAACAGAATATGATGTGGCCTTGACTTAGCCGATTGTGCCGATACCTGGTAATGTGGGCAGAAAATGATCTTTTTCAACAAAGAGCACACACATCTGTATACAACCGCACAAAGACCTCACACGCGTGCCTGACGAGGGGAGGAGATGATCTAGTGAGAAACACCAGTGGCAGCTTTATGCCACGTTGCCCACGGAATGATTCCAGGAACCCTATTATGTAAGTATGAGGCCCATTTCACAGGTGAGCAACCCGGGGCTCAGAGTAGTTGGAAAATTTGCCCAAGTTCACGCAGCAGGTAAGTAATGGACTCAGGTCTGACTTTAGGGCCATTCTATAATTTTTTCCAGATGCCTAAGTATCCCAAACCTAGTTTCTGCAGTGTTTTTCCTTCTACAGTGTTGCTGAAGTTCCTGACTTCTGCAACCACATCTCGCTTCTCTGAAACACACAGCAACCAGCAGGGGTGGGCAAGGCAGATGAAATTCGCAGGGAGGCAGAGGGGGACTTGGTGGGGCTGAGACCTGTTTCCAGGTAACCCAGGCAGAGTATGATTCCGCGGCTGCGTGTCCTCCTCAGACAGCTGTCCCACCAGCTGATCAATCTGCCTACCACGCGGAAGCTGCCCGGTCCCTGCCAGGCTGGGGGCTCTCTCCTGCCTCCCGCCGCCTGGGGAAGGCGAGATCTGTAGCCTGGCCTTTTCTGCAGGCTGCCAACTGAGCAAGGAGCACACTCTCCTCTGAGAGGGAAATGTCACCGACTTGGCTTCCCAGAGCATGTCGTCACCACCCGATCAGGCGGCTGAGCCCAGCACTGCAGGAGGCTGGGGCCAGCTCTCCGCAGAAGGAAAGCTCGGATACATATGGGGCGGGGGGAGGGGGGGTAGACACTTGCTACCATTCAACACGCAGGTATGAGAAATGTCCCTTTTATTTCTCCAAATGAAATGCAACCTGCTTCAAGCTCTCGTCTGTCTGGGCTAGAAGGAAGTCCATCCCAGTCACAACTGGGGCCCCTGGCCAGCTCTCGTGAAGGCCCTAAGCATGGGGTGTCTGGGGGTGCAGGCCATCTGGGAATGGGTCAGCGAGTGCTGTCTGGGGTGCTCACTACTCTGCTGTTCTCCCTCTGGGCTCCCATGGTCCCTCCCCGCGGAAGGAGGCCTGGCCACTTCTGTACCAGGCCTGGGTTTGGGATGTGTGACAGGCTGGGGCTTAGTGTCACCAGGGGCCCGCGGCCTGTCTCCCAGAAGCCCCTAGCTGCCATCCCTGAGCTGGTCTAGGGACTCTCCCTACCCCTCCCAACAACCATTCTATCCCGAGGACAGGGGGCCCCCATAAGCCCACGAGGTGGGCCTCAGAAAAACACAACACAGGCCTTTCTTGCTGGGGGTAAAGAGAGAGGAAGGAAGTGCTGAAGCCAGCTGGCTGTTTTCCTTGCTAATTCCCACCATCTCATATAAATGGTACACGTGTGGAAGTAAGGGTGGCCCTCCCAGTGAGGCGAGATTGTCCTACTGCTCAGTGGGTAGGATGATGGCTCGCCCTCCAAGCTTACTCTGCCCCCTCCCAGTAAGATGAAGGTGTGAGGAATAACGAGAGGATAGAGGGCCAGTTACCACCATTTACTGGACAATGGCAGGTGCCAAACACTGGGACCCTGGAGACAAAGTATGAATGAGGGGGGTGTCATGATCTCCACTATAAGGATGAGGAAACTGAGGCTCAGAAGTGTTCAAGACTGTCTGAGACCCCCCAGCTAGCTGGGGACAGTCAGGATTTAGGAGGCTTCCTTCTTCCAGACCTCAGGAGAGCTGGGTAACTCCCTCCCCAGCCCAGGAGCCCAGCTGGTGCCCATAGCTCTCCAGGGTTCATGTCCCCAGGCGTGGCTGATGCCTCTTGATTAGGCAGAGAAGGCAAGGTGGGATGACCCTGGGACAAGGCTTTGCTGGGGATGGGGGAGCAGCCACACTGCTCATCAGCTGCATGACGCGGGTTCTAGAAGCTAACACTTGGAAGTGAGGCTGGGAGGATGGGCATGCACATGCCCTCAATAAATATCTGGTTGGATGAACATCTGTGCTGCTGGGGACAATGCAAGAAACTAGGAGAGAGTGCAGAACAGCTGTGTTGTCTTCTCCCCACAGACCATGGGACGCAGACCCGCCCAGCCTGGGGACAGCAGCAGCTTGGACCAGTCACCCTCCAGAGGCTGGGTCAAAGGCTGTTGGTCAATTCCCAGTCTGGAAGGGCAGGAAGAGGGATGGGTTGCATGTCCCAAATGTCCCTGCTCCTTCTTGTCCTGTGGAGTGCTGTGGAGGGTCGGGGTAGCCCGACAGGATGCGCCTGCCCCAGCCCACGCACAAGCCTGTTTTCAGGCTACCAGCCAACACCGCGGAGCCCCCAGTTCTCGCCACCTCTCTGTCGTCTTCATGGGCCTGCAGCGTCTCTGGGTGGGGAATCCGGGCCAGCAAAAAGATAACACGCTCCAGTTCAAATAATACACAATTGCTGCTCTATTAAATCTCGGATCAGTAAGAGAATAATGAGCCTTTTCTCCTTATGGGCTTGGTCTTTGTTCCGAGGTGCCAATAAAGAAAATTAGGTGGGTGCCTGGGTGGTTCAGTTGGTTAAGCGACTGCCTTCGGCTCAGGTCATGATCCTGGAGTCCCGGGATCGAGTCCCACGTTGGGCTCCCTGCTCGGCAGGGAGTCTGCTTCTCTCTCTGAACCTCCCTCCTCTCATGTGCTCTCTCTCTCAAATAAATAAATAAATAAATAATCTTAAAAAAAAAAAAAAAAAGAAAATTAGGCAGGTGGCATTTTAAAAAGCCAGGGACAGAGAGGGCAAGCCGGCCATGATATCGACTCGGTGCAAAGGAAACACTGCACCATTATGTCAGGGACGGTCTCGGGGCCTGGCGTGGTCCCTTGCTTCCCTGCCTGAGATGGGCCTCCACTGAACGGAATTGCCCCAGGGGAGCGAGCACCAGCTTCCTGGCCTTGGCTGTCTCTTGCTTCCTGCAGCCTGCAACTGTGTGGGCATTAAACCATACACATCTAGCTCCTGGGTCGGCCTCCGAGCACAAGCAACAAAGCTCCAGGCCTGCAGCCTGCAGGGGCTCTCTCTTCTTTTCCCTCCATGCCCTCCTTTTGCAAATATGTATTCCAGCTCAGAGGGGGTGGTTCAGGGCACAGGACACAGGCTTTGGGGGCAGGAAAGCGCAATCTGCCATATGGATGCAACCTTGGGCTTGTTTGTCTGAGCCTCCTTCTTTGCCCGTCAAACGGTGGTAACAGGCAGACTCCCGCTGTTGGGAGGAGCGAGGGAGATGATTCATGAAAGTGCTTAGCGTACTGTGTGGTAAAGAGCAGCAACAACCACAGTTCTTTCCTGCACACCTGTCTCATCGAAGGGTGCCAGCACCCCTCAGTCACACAGGCCCAAAGCCGGAACCATCCTTGGTTCTCACCCTGCCTCATTCCCACCACACAATCCATCGCCGAGGAAGCTACATCTCACTTGGTACTGTCACCTCCCCCCCCCCCACGCCCCCCGCTCCACACGGAGGTCCTCTCCAGGGCCAGGCTTGCACCGCAGCCGCCCAGCACATCCCCTCACCCCCACTTTGGCCAGCCTCCAGTGGGTTCCCGGCACAGCAGCAGTGATCTTTTCAAGATGCAAATCTAATGTCATTTCTGCTGTCCCTGCCGGCTTACAAGCCTCCAGAGACTTCTTGTTGTTCTCTGGATGAAGATCACCTGCTTTTACATGGCGTGTCATGCCTGCTCGGGCTGGACCCTCCTCGTCTGCCTCAGCTCACACCCCTCTCCCCTTGATGTCCACGCTCTGAGACCTAGCCATGTGGGCTTGCCTTCAGTCCCTGGTCCTCACTTGCTTCTTCTGCCACAGGACCTTTGCATATGCTGTTCCCTCTGCCTGGGATACACTTGGCCACACTCTTATCATTAACCTATGCAACCTTCAGACCTCAGCAAAAAGCACCACTTCTTCAAGGAAGTCTTCCCTGATTTCTTACCCCATTGGAGCTTCCATAACAGGCTCTTGCCTCTTTTCCTCCACTGTCAGGGCCAAGATTTTTACCCTCATTTGTGTGGTGACTATCACTGCGTCTACTAGGCTGTCAGAGGCCACGTCTATTTCTTTTTTTTTTTAATTTAATTTAATTTAATTTTATTCTTATGTTAATCCCCATACATTACATCATTAGTTTTAGATGAAGTGTTCCATGATTCATTGTTTGTGCACAACACCCAGTGCTCCATGCAGAATGTGCGCTCCTCAATACCCACCACCAGGCTAACCCATCCTCCCACCCCCCTCCCCTCTAGAACCCTCAGTTTGTTTTTCAGAGTCCATAGGCCACGTCTATTTCTGTTCACTTTCCTGTTTCCAGTGACCAGCACAATATATGTTTGTGGAATGAATGAACAAAGAAATAGCAGATACTTTTAGTATTATCATTGAGAAGGCAAGACACAGCCCTTTGCAGAACGTGCCAATCTGTTGGGGAGACGAGACACCCAGAGACAAAAAACGGCGTGCAGCATAAGCCGGGCTGCGCTCTCGTCCACACCACGTGGTGCTCACCAGCAGGGCAACGGGAGAGCCTGTCCGTGGGGCAGAGTGTCTGAGGTGGTAGGACGGCTGGCCGGGTGGGCCTCGCGCTCAGGGTACGGGGCGTGAATCCAGGCCGACCCAGTCACAGAGGAAATGACACCGAGGGTCTTTTGTTAAGGACAGTGGGGGGGGGACGAGGGAGGGGAGGGATGTGTCCCCCACCCTCCACATGACCGCTTCTGCCTGCATCCCCAGGGGTACATCCTGCAGGCCACCTGTGTATGCAGACTCATTCCATGGTCCGATCAGCTGCCCTCTTCGACATCCTCATCATCCGGGCCACTTCAGTTACCCCTCTACTCCCCGAAGCCCCCGCACCGCAATCCAACACCTTCTCCCTCCCACACCGCAGCCAAGCAGCAGAAGTACAAGAAGGTCTGTGAGCCCCCAGGCAGCCCAGCTCAAGCATTTTACTACCAGGCCAGGCCTTCACCTCCTCATTGTGAGCCCCCCGGCCCATTTCAGGGAGAACCCATGCTCCGTGGGGGTTCCCAAGCTGCTGCCAGTCAGGAGAAGGAAGGGGGCGCGGGACCAGCGCCGGGCGGGAAGGACACTGCTGGGCACGCAGACCCCAACACCTCACGGGAGCAGAGGCTGGGGAGCAGTTAGCAAGCGGGAAACCACCACACAGCCCTCAACAGGTCCTGAGGGCATCATCACTCACCACACAGAAAGCCCCGTTTGTGATGCTCAGCCGAGCAAAGAGAGATGAAAATGTGCCCAAATGTTCCATGCAAGGAGGCCAGAACGTGTATGCAGCGCTGTAGAGATAATACTTAAGATGGTGCATCTGCAAATATTTGGTGCTTCAGTTCAGCAAACATTCGACACCAGATGTAAGGCTCTGTTCTAGGAAGGAAGGGGATGAACAAGGCACGACCCCTTGTCCTCAAGGGCTCAATGAGTGTCCCACCGAACGGAGGAGTTTATGACTGGCAAGACTCATCTGGAAAAGGACTTCCCCGAGCGTTCCGATCATCCGAGGCCGATTTGTAGCTGAGATGCCCTCGTGAGGACCCACACCGCTGTGCTGCCCACCGAGCGGCCGTCCGCCCCGTCCGGCCGCCCCGTCCGGCCCCGGGGACTGAGGGAAGACATGGCCCCACCCGAACGTCTGCAGCACCTTCGCAAAGCGATGAGAGGAGCAAGCCCGCCAAGTGTGCCCCTCATGCCACACAATGTGCTCCCAGGGCTCAAGATCGAATCCTCAACAAGGAACAATCTGCTCGCGTTTTGGGGAAAGCCATGCAGCAATAAAAATGCTGACGACGCAAACCGAGAAAAGTGAAAACAATCACAGCGAAGCTGTATTCACACTGAAATGGAGCAACACTCACAATAAATTAAACCTAAAAAGCATGTTATAAACAGTATGCATAGTGTGATGCTCCACCATATAAATATGTATAAGTGCCTGTATCTATTTAGAAGTCAATATATGCACAGAAAAATATATGGAAGGATAGCGCCCCAAATGTAAATCAAATTGTGCTAAGTCAAAATCTATTTTCAATGGATAAGCAGAATTCCTATTTAAAGGAAGCCTATGCTAAATGCTTTGGGAAATCACTTGCCCCAAGTTCATTTTTTGACCAGATCTGGATTTTTGTGGGTCAGGATGGATTCAAGAAGCTGAAAGCCCATGCACAAATAGGCAGGAACAGACTTTTTGATCGACTGTGGCTCAAATGTAGATCGTCAGTCTTGTCCCCCAGCCTCTCCCAGATGGTGTCACTGAGTCCCTCACCCCCCAGATCATAGGCTCAGCCCTGCTCAGCCCCGGAGACATGAGCCAGGTTTGGAGGGGCTTCCCCAGCCCCTGTGGGCCAGAAGTGATCTGGAACCTAGGTCCTGCTGCCAGGTGACTAGATTGCTGAGATACCGATGTACATATTATAAATATTCACACACTGAGCACTTATGCTACACCAGGCACCAAATTACATGTTTTATGTAGAACCTTATTAATTTTTGTAATAACCTAGGAGGTGGGTATTATTGTCCCTGTTTTATACATGAGGGATCTGAGGCTTGAGGTTAAAGAACTAGACCACAGGGAGCTGGGATGGGAACCCCATGCTATCTGAGCCCCGAGCGGCTGCCCAGACAGACACTTATCCAAGCCTTTACCCCCACCCCCACCCCCAAGTGACGGCAGAGCCAGCCCCTCCTCCAGAGCTGTGGACTAGGTCAAGCCTCAAGTGGGAGAGGACACAGCCGGGCGCCACCTCCTTTCCATTCACCAGGACACAGCCCAGGGGCCAGTGGGGCTGGGGGCACACTGACCTCAGCCCTGAGCACCTGCAAGTACCAAGTCACTCAGGCCCAAAGACGTGCAGCCTCAAGAACGCCAGCCATCTGCTCCATCTGAGACAGAAGCCAGGAAGGAACAGGTGAAGAATTTCGGGAGGAAGTCAACTCTCTCTGTGCCTCCCGCCGTAAGGCCAGGCCAGGGACACACCAGCTCTCTCCATCCTGGCTGCAGGTGGCAGGTGTATGACCACACAGGGCCACGTGTCCCCTCTCCACCCAGGTTTCCGGGAGGCTGCATGGCCAGCTTTGAGCAGGCCCACCCCCTCCAGATGAGCTGCTGACGTCTGCCGGTCAGGCACCCGCCACCCCCAGCCCCCAGCTGCCTCTCCCAATTTAAAGGAAGCACTGCAGATTTCAGGACTAGTTTCCAAAACACCTCACTCCAGCCAGTGAGCACCGAGCCCTGAGTGCAGAGGGGGGTCGAAAAAGCAACAGAAGCGGCTCTGGATTTTTAACATTCACGAGCGCATAGAAATCGTGCTTGGATGTGGCTCTGGATCATCTCTGTGCTCGCGCCCCACCGTGTGTCTGACGTGGTCATGGGCTACTTCGGGCAAGATGAAGCTGCCAGGCTGGCGGGGGGGGTGGGCGGACGCCTCCCCACCTATCCCCTCAGCCCTGCTCTTTCTGGTCCTGCTTATCCTCAGCATCACCTCTCAGACCAGAAACTGTGTCTGATTTTTGCCTCTCTTCCAGACAAACAGGAAACATCGTTCGTAAGAACTTGCCACTCCTTTGAGAACGGTTCTATCAGGTCCCTGAACACAACCCTCCTAAAATCTCCTGGGCCTGGTATGCACCTCAGGGCTCGCTTGTCACTGAGCCAACCAGCCGAGGGAGAAAGAATATAATTAATGGTCAGTGGAGTTCTACCATCAGGCTTTCCATAAGCTCTGAACACAGCTGGCTTCTCCCCTGCTTGGCTCCGACAAGGTCTGAGCCTAGAATCCCTGAGCCCTGATTAGCAACTTCCAGCCCAGGGGAAGAACTCTTGCCAGCCTGGGTTCCTGGGGCTGACAGTGCCTGAGCCGTGGCTGAGGACATCTCATCCCCCAGACTCCTAGCCACAGGCCCAGGGGGCTCCACCCGAGTCCCTGGGGGACGAGGCTCAGGCCAATGGTCTCCCAGGAGTACCATGTCACACGGCGGCCTGCCACTCTCCAGCCCCACTCTGTCAGGAGGGAGTGAGGGCAGGGAAAAGGCCAGGTGGTGGAGGGAGCCGGCTTCCATCCATCTTGCTCCCTGCTGCATGGTTACTTAGAATTACAACTCATAATAATGATAATAGCCACCATTTATTGAGCACTTTATTCCATGCCCGGCACCATGCTCAGCGCTCAACACACATTATCATTACCACATTCAATCTCATTTACGTTCGCAACAGCCCTGCGAGGGTGGTTTTATGATCTGAATGTCGTGGATGAGGGATTGCAGGCCCAGAGATGTTGGGTGGTTTGGCCAAGTTCATGTTACAAGGAAGTGGCAGAGTCAGGGTGGGGACCCAGGTCCATAATAATAAAAGCAAGAGCTTATATGATATGTACCGTGTGCTGGGCACACATGAGTGGGCAGACAGCTTCGGTAACTTGTCTGGGTCACACAAGGGGGGGAAGTGGAGCGCTGGACTGCAATCCTAGTCCCAATCTTGCTCTCGCCCATGGACCTCTATGACCCCACACTTGTTAAGAAGGATGCTTCTAGGGCCCAGGAAATGGACACACAGACACTGCCCACGCCAGGAACGTGAACACAAGGAACTGAAAGTCCCCAAGCCAGCTCTGGCCTCCCTCAGCCCAGCCATGGCTGCGTCATCACCCTCTGCTTTCCAGAAGCCCAGGCCTCTCACGGACAATTTCTCACTGGGAGGCACGCCTGCCACCTGGTAGAAATTTGGCTTGGGTTCCGTTAAAGGGACCTGGTTCTCAGAACCACAGCTAAAGAAGGACTAGATCTTTTTTTTTTTTTGTCCTCACAATCCAACATCTTGAAAATGCCCTGCCCCTCTCTGCACCCACTGAACTAATGGCTGCAAGTAAGCCTCGCTCCTCGGGGCCACCAAAAAGCTGCACCTTGGAGGGGGGATGCTCGCTCTGGTCAGCGATGGCTGTGCAAGGAACCCTTGGCCAGGTATGCCTAACTCAAGAAACTCTATGGCTCCAGGGCATGTGACCAGGGTGTGGGCCTGAGACACTGAAATCGCAGCCCCACGTTTGGAAGACTTGAAATTTCGATGGGAAGGCGAGGCAAGAGGCTCCCGTTAAGCCTCCACCATCCCTTTCCCTAGAAGTCGGTGGGCAGCAACCTCAGCTGCAGGCCAGAGCTAATGCAGGTCCAGAGCACTGAGTAAACACTTCCCAAGGACCCGTTACCCCCCAGGTCCTGGACCAGGCTGCAAGCCCAGCAAGGCTTCCAGGTGAGGGGCAGAGAGAGAAAAAAACAGGCACACACACCTGAGAATCTTGCTCCTCGGCCCCTCCCAGGCCCCCACCCCCGCCCCACTGTCTATTCCCAACACTCTAGGTACTTCCATGCTTCCAAGCTTTTTCCCAGGCTTGCTTCATGCCCAGCAAACTTCTGTGTATCCTTCAGGCACAACTCGAATGTCTCCTCCGCCAAGGCTCCTTCCTTGATTTACCCCCCCAGCGAAGTACTAGTAACTTCCTCCCGTGCACTTCCACAATGAGTAGACATTTCTACAGTGCTGACTGCATCATATTGAAATTGTCTCTCCCATGACTGCCGCCTCTAAGATTATATATGACTCCTTGGAGAAAAAGGACATCATCTGCATTCAAATGCCCAACGTTAGCAGGTCGACCTGCAGGCAAAAAGCCAGCTAGGAAAGGGGGGAGGGGCTGAGCAACGTGTGTTCACGTCCGGATGCCACGGTTTTTAGGGACAGGAGGACCGGAGGGCCAGATCAGATCTGGGTTTCAGAAAAAAATGCCTTTGCTGAGTGATTCAGTCACTTTCCTGGTCAATCTGTCCTCCACATTCTCAGCAAAGGTTCTTTTTCCGGAACATTCCCAGATGCCTATGGAATTCCAACTCCCGGCTGGGTAAGGGAGGCGAGGCAAAGGAAGGACTCCGGGTCATTCTGAGGCTGCTAACGTGGACAACAGGATGTATGGTGGTGAAGGTACGGGGAGAGGGCGGGGAGAGGGTCAGGTGGGATAACTGGCTTTGGACACGCTGCTATTTGCAGTGTGAGTGGACTCCCTTGGAACAGCTGCCCAATGGTAGCTGACACACAGGACCAGGGCTGGGGAGGAAGGCCAAGCAACAGACAAAGAGGGAGGGCTGAAGCTGGGGAACTTAAGGGCAGCGGAGAGGCCCTGTAGATCAGTGAACTTTCCATATTGATCTGTGTGCTGTCTACTGTTGATTTCACCACCCCTGGAAGGTGCTTCGGGAGGGCTGAAGCCTTGCCTGCCTCGTTCCCTGAGGGGAGCTCTAGAACCTGGACAGTGCCCTAGGGGCTCAAAAAATGTGGGGGGGACTTGAACACTTGGATTCTTAGGGATGGAGCTGGTGGAGAGGGAGAGCACAGGAGGGGCCGGCACCTGGGGGAGGCAGAAGGGGACCTGGAGCATGACCACGGGGCCCGAAGCTGGACAAGACTGCCAGCCGTCCAACAAACTCAAGTTGCTTGGCCAAAGAGACCAGGTTGGGAAACGGGAGGGTTGGGGAGACTGGGGATGGCTGGTCAGGGTCTGCCAGAAGCCAAGTCAGCACCAACTGCCGCCTGGTTCAAGTCAGGAGACCCCCCCACCCTGCCCTGCATCCCCCAGCCCTGCCCCCACCAACTCGGCATGGGACATTCCAGCCCCTAGGGAGCCCCACCTGTCCGCAGGGTCAGCACAGCCTTCTCTGACTTTACAGGTTTATCATTACTCTCAGTTTATGTGAAAATACCCTCTCCCTCCAGGGCCTGGGACACAGCAAACATCCTTGAAGCCAAAAAATACCTTGCTAGAACTGATTTTTTCTTTTTTTTAACTTGAAGAATACAGCAGACTAGACCAACACCCTAGGGGTTCAAAACATTGTGGGAGCTGCATCACTACTGATCAAGGAGGGGCCCTGCTGCCGAGGAGAGCGCGACTGGTCTGGGCCAGGTGGAGCCGGGCCCCAGCCTCAGGCCTCAGAACCCCCAGCCCAGGTGTTCCATTCATGCTGCTGAAGTCAGCAGCTTGTGCCCAGGGTACGGACTGCAGGCCCCGATACCGGCTGGGGGCGGTCGGACTTCATTCTGTAGGCAGTCGGGAGCAGCGCGCTGATCACACTTGAGCAAGACGACCGAGCACAGCCTGAGCTGGAAAGCGAATGAGGAGTCCGGTGGTGAGGCTCTGCAGGGGCGCCGGGGCGCTCAGGCCGCTCTCCCAGGAGGGCCCAAGCTACACTCTCCGCTACACCTGGAAACTCAGCAAGGCAGGGGTGGTTCCTAGACAAAAGGGGTCTCTGGAAGGCCTCTCCATCTGTCACCTGGGAGAGTCATGCCTCCCACAAAAGGTGGGATGACAAGGGTGAGGAAAGGGTTTGGAAGGGAAGCTGCAGAGCCCCCAAGCTGCCTCTGAGAAAGGCCTGGTTCTTTCTTGGTTTGGAAGCCCAGCCTAATGGGGGCCGCAGGAGGAGGGTCAGCTCCCCCCCTCCACCCTCAGCAGGAGAAGTGCCCTGTGTCCCCACCCCCCACCCCACCCTCCCCATGGGGGAACAGAGAACCGGCTAAATCCACCTCGAGTTAAAATCAGTGAACAGCAAACAGCCAGGAGGGAAATGTCGGGAAAGGAAAAACAGAGGCCGTTGGAGAGCGATGAAGAATCGCAGGCCCTCTGAAGTGTGGCAGCTTGCAGGGCGCAGCCGGAGAGGTGAGGGCCACACCACTGCCTGGAAATGTCATTATCTGTTATTTACCACAACAGAGGACAAAAGGCTGCACAAAATTGCTGTTCCTGGTAACAGCCACTAAACTGATTTGCCAACAGTGCTTCCTGTCTGCGTTCTCCCAAAGCTACACCTACCAGACCCCGGGAAAAGGGCCGCTGAGCCCGGAGGGCAAGGGGCCGCCAGGGGTGCTGGACGGGTGTCCTCAGGGAAGAGGCCCAACCACGGTCCCCGACACCCCAACCCAAGCCTGCAGAAGCCTTTGCCTGCTCAGTGAGGAGCTGGCCTCACACTGAGTCTGGTCCACCACTCAACAACGCCCAGCAACCTCCCCGCCAAACCTCCAGCCACCCAGATACTTCAGGGGTGTGACAGGCTCCCTCTGTGATGGGTCTGCTTGGGGAGGGGGGCTGGGGTTAGGCGCTGCGCCCTATGACGGTGGGGGCTCTAGGGGCGACGCACTTAGTCAACAGCCTTGGTACCCCACTGGCAAGCTGGCACCAGACAGCGCCTTCCTTTGGGGGGGTCTCCTACATGTCTTTAGCTTTACTTCCCACAGGATATGTGGGCAAAGTGTTGAACCGAGCAGTGAGAGTTCTCGCTTAGCCTACTTCTCCATCTGGAAAATGGGTAAAGTCACTGCCTTTTGTCTACCTACCTCCGAGGAGGGCTGTGAGGGCCATGTGGCATCAGAGAAACATCCGAGGCAGGGGCTCTCCGAAGGACATGCCAACCCCCACACTGGCTTCCTTCTGAGACGACATGGACGCAACCACGGCCTGAGCCAAAGCACACTGGGAAATAAACCGATCGCAGCTTTAAAACAACAACAAGCCCAACTGCGTTCTGGAGGCTTGAGAAATGAGGTGTAGCTCTCAGCTGCCGCTCCGTGATCTGTGAGGCCGGCGCGGCGCTGGCCCCTGGAGAGAGGTCTGGGGCGGGAATGCTGCAAAGGCTGACGCAGCCTGAGCTTCACGGGAGGAAAGTGCTGGAAGGGCCCGAGAGACCCTCTCACCTGACCGTTTCCCTCTACAGGGGAGGCCCAAGGCCCGGGAGCGGGGAAGAGATGTTGCTCCGGGGTCCCCTGGGGGGATCAGAACAGAGCTGCGCCTGTGGCCGGTCTCCTGACTAGGGGTCCCCTCGCTGCAGGGGCGGGCAGAGCAGGCTGGTACCGCGGACAGATGCGGACGGCTCTCACCTACAGAGTTGGCCCCACCGCCCCCGCCGCACCCCACTAGCTGTGTCCATCCTCGGACTCCCTTCTGGGAAAGAACCTGATCCATGGCCCCGACTGGATTTCAGGCTTGGGGGGGGGAGGGGAGTGGGTGTGCACACGCGTGTGCGCGGGAGAAGCCTGAGCAGAGGAAAGCAGTAGATGCTGACCTGCAGCTGTGGCCCTGGGAGAGGTGGGGCTGGAGGAAGAGGCCACACCTAACGGGGACAGGGGTGAGAGGGTGGGCCCGGCGTCCTGCCCCAGTGCTGACCTCCAGACGGTGTGTGTGAGCAGCCTGGAAGAGAAGGGCCACAGTGAAGTGTGACAAATTCTCTTACATCATATAGCTCCTACAGATGGAATTAGATTTCCATGTATGGACCTGAAGGGGGGCATCTTTGATGTTATTAAGTGAAAAAAAAAGAAAAGGTTAAAAAAAAGGAAACTACAGAGTAAAGAGTATTTTATGGTCCCATTTAAAGTTATGTATGTATACATACATCCTCGGACTCGCGTGTGCAGAAGGACAAACGCCCAGGCTGCGAAGGATGGAGGTGTGGAGCTGAATTTTATATGCTCTGTATTGTTTGAGTTCTAGAATTATTGTGCAGTTACCACACGCCAGGCATTGTTTCTAAGAGCTTACCATATACTTCATTCATTCCGCCCCTCCCGCCCCTTTGTGAGGTAGGCGCGATAACTAGTCTTCATTTCCAGGTGAGGAAACTGAGGTAGAGAAGGGAGAGGCAACTTGCCCAAGGGAGGCGGCGAAGCCAGGCAGCCCGAAGCCAGGGCTCTTCACCTCTATGCAATGGTGAAAAGTACTTTTTAAAATTCCAGGGGGAAAAAATTCTAGGAGAGGAGAACCAATACAAATAAGGGGAGGCTATCTTACTAAATCCTTTAATACCCTGGAGCCCCAGCAATACACAGCGGGGAGGGGAAGGAAGTCACATCCCTTCTCACTTCCGAGTGGCCTGGCACCCTGGGTGGGGGCTAACGGGTTGGGACAAGGGTTGGCACACTTTTTTGGTAAAAGGCCAGAAAGTAAGCATTTTAGGCTCTCTGTCAAGCCAAAGTAGCCATATGTAAGTGAATGGGCAGAGCCTGTTCCAACAGAACTTGATGGACATTGAAACTGAAATTTCATGTAACTTTCATGTATCACAGGATATTCTTTGATTTTTTTCAACCATTTGCAAATGTAAAAACCATTCTAGTTCAAAGGTTGTACAAAAGTAGGTATCGACCCCTGGTAGAGTGCCACCCAGCTCTTGGGTCCCTGGTGCAGGAGAGGAACAGGGCACAGGCAGGGTCCCCAGGATGCTTGGAGTAGGCTCCAAGGTGCATAGCCTTTTTCCACAGTTCTGGAAACACACTCGGAGCTGGAGGTGCAGGCGCTGGTAGAGTTGGGGCTCAAGGTGAAGCCCAAGTAGGGGCATTGTCAAGAGAGAGCACAAAAGCCCTGAGCTCTTGGTGGCCCTGCTGAAGGTGGCCCCACAAGGGACAATCAGGAGGATGGGGTGGCACCTTCCTTAGAGCTGAGGAGAACCACCGTTCCCTGGAAGCCCAGCTCTCTCCAACAGCCTCTGCCCCCGCCCCCCAACACCCTACTGGGCAGCTTCCCTGACATTTATATGAATCAATCTTTCTCAGTGTGACCCCTGTCACACCTGGGTGACCTGACTGGTAGCGGGTGCCCAGTGACCTGTCCTGGTTCACTTGCTATACAGAGAGACCCGGATACTTCAAAAGCATGACACCCACGTGGGGACATCAAGTCACAGAAACGTCTCTGGATAGGGGCGCCTGGGTGGCTCAGTCGGTTAAGCGTCTGCCTTCGGCTCAGGTCATGATCCCAGGGTCCTGGGATCAAGCCCCGCGTCAGGCTCCCTGCTCCACCATGGGGAGTCTGCTTCTCCCTCTCCCTCTACTTGCTGCTCCCCCTCATTGTGCTCTCTCTCTCTCTGTCAAATAAATAAATAAAATCTTAAAAAAAAATGTCTCTGGATAAGTCATTTAGGCAGGGTCAAGGGGAGAACCTCCCTCCCACCATGCTGCATGTGGTGGGAGTCTTCTACTCAACCCAGACCTTCATTTTCTCCGATGTCACTTCAGTAGCCCCCCTCATCCTCCCACCCCTGACATCCACCTCTGGGCTGCTCATCTTCCTCCAGGGTCCCTCTTTAGATGCCGCGGCCTGGGATCTTGCCCGCAGACCACACGGTCCACATGGCTTCCCCCAGCAACCTCGGTCCCATCTGCACCAACATGTCCCAACCCGTCCCACCAGCCCCTCCCCAGGCCTGCTCCTGCCCCAGCCCAGCCCTGCACGCCAGGCCCTGAGCACAAGCATAGCACCCGGGCAAGGCCATCAGACCCTGCCACTGACCCTCGTGCGGCCAGGCGAGGGACTGACCTCCACACACCTGTTTCCTCACCTGCAAAGTGGGGATCATGACCTCCCAGGGTGGCTGGTAATCCAGTGGGCTCTCAATCACTAGTAGCTTTTGTTATTTATAACTCCTGTCTTTTGAGTCTCCATCCTGGTTGTTCCTCTCTGAATTCAGCCCCTCGTTATTACTACTTGGATAATTCCGCATTCAACAGGCTATCCAACCCACTACACATTCCCTCCTCCAAACCTGCCTCTGGAAGGAACCTCCCCAAAGACCTACCAGTTTGTCATTCCCTGCTTCGCACCCTTTGATGGCTTTGCTGCCTACAGGATCCTCAGCAGCCCGCCCCATTCCTTCCGTCCCCCAGCCCGCCTCTCCCCCCTCCCCCTCCCTCCCCCGGCACTCCCCCACACCCCCAGTCGTAGCTCTTCCTCTCACCCTGCCTCTACACAGCTGTGTCTCCCGAAACGCCCTCCCCTGGCACCTGGGTGCCCACCCTCCTGGCCCGGCTGAGAACCAGCTCTACTCTGCAGCCCTCCAGCTCTCCTGGGGCCCTGCGCACCGGATCACCCCACACCTCCGCTACACATCTCCACATCCCCAGGCTGCGCAGCGCTTTCACCAGCCGTGAGCTCCGGGGGGCAGGGCCTGGCGGGAAGCTGAGCTAATGGGGGAGTCTCCAAGGGCTGCGGGCGTGACCCAATGGCCACAACTCCTCTCTCCCTCTCTCTCTCTCTCTCTCTCTCTCTCTCTCTCTCTCTCTCGGAAGCTCCAGGCTTGACCTCAGGAGACTGCGTGCTTCCCAGAGGCCACCCTCGCTTGGCAGCTCCTCTGCGGCCTTTGTCCTAAAGACACGGAGTTCAAAGGCACGGCACGACAGGGTGAACAGAACGGGCCCTCACGGAGATACTCTGTTCCTTAGACGCCGGAGCGAGGCAGATGCTCCGAGGCGCCGCGTGTGTGGCGTGTGGCCCGATCGCCCGAGCTCGGCCACAGCAGGCCAGTCAACTCCTGCCAAGCAGCCTGGGCGACGCGCAAGCAGCCGGAGTGGGCCCGCGGCGCGGACGAGTTAAGTGACTCTTCCCGGGAACTGAGCAAAGCCGAGTAGCTGAAGGAAAAAATTCATCTTGCTCATGCGGCACAAACTACACTCTTCTACATCTGAGTCAGGTCGAGGAGGAGAAAGGACAAGGCGAGGGGAGGACAGGGCCGCCGCTGGAAGGGGCGGCGAGTGGACGACCTGCCCCCGGCGTCCCCCCAGGAGGCGGGCTCCGCGAAACACCGCCGCCTCCCAGCCTTCGCGCCCCCTCGGGGGGCACTGTGGAAACGGTGCGGCCGCTGCGGACACCGCAGGACAGCTCCTCAGCAAATGAGACATAGGCTCGCCACAGCACCCGGCAACTCCACTTCTGGAAAGGATGGAAAGCAGAGCCGCGAAGGGAGATTTGCACACCCACATTCATCGCAGCACTATTCACAACAGCGAGAATGTGGAGGCAACCCGCGTTCCCATCGACCGAGTCCCGGAGCGACGAAGTGGGTTAGGTACACCCAGTGGCGTATTATTTGGCCTTAAAAAGGCAGGAAAATCCGACACAGGCTCCCACACGGCCGGACCCTGGAGACATTACGCTAAGTGAAAGAAGCCAGTCACTTTCAAACGCTGCATGATTCTGCTTATATGAGGCACCTGGGGAAGTGAAACTCCCAGAGACAGAGGGTAGGCTGGTGGGTGCCAGGGACTGGGGTGGGTGGGAATGGGAGTGTTTAATGGGTGTAGTTTCGGTTTCACAAGATGAGAAAGTTCTGGAGATGGATGGTGATGGTAGGACAACCATGTGAATGGACTTAATGCCCCTGAACGGTACCCTTAAAAATGGTTAACATTGTAAATTTTATGTGATGTACATTTTACCACAAATTAAAACAACATTTTTAAAATCTGCCTCCTGTTTTGCGGGACTCAAGCTCATCCAAGGAGCAGGGTGGGGCAGCCCCCACTCCACAGGCCCAACAAGGGGCAGACTTGAGATCTGAAGGGTCATTTGTGGGGCCCTCTCCCTCCCCAGACTCCCCGGCCTTCTCTCTTCTGTTTCTCACTTATGCCTTGCTCTTCCCCCTCTCAGCACCTTGTCCACACACCCCTCCCTTCCCCGGGCCTGGGACACTGTCTTCCAATGTATAAATTTCTTGTCACCATCTCAGCTCAAATGTCAGCTCATAGGGGCTCATGCTGTGCATCCAAAATAAAATAGCTCCTCCCTACATCACCCCCCACTGGCTGTCACTGTGTCTCCCCCTGCTCTTTATGGTTTTGCCCACCGCTTTCTGAAATTACTTGTATTTAGCTATTCTTGTTCATCTTGCCTTCTACGTCATCCACTCCACAGAGGTGAGGCAGGGCCCCAGCGCATAGCCAGGATGCTCAGAACCAGCCTGCTTGGTTTCAAATCCTGGCTCCACAACGAACTCACTGAGGGACCTCGGGCAAGCTTTAACTACTCCGTGCCTCAGTTTCCCCATCTGTAAAAGGGCGATAGCAGTGCTGCCCCCATAGGGCTGTTAACAGGACTGAGTACGTTGCTGTGTGAAAAGCCCTTACAACAGTGTCTGCGTGGTCAGTGAGAGGGGTACTGACTATCAGGGTTACTAGCACTGCTCCCAAGGGCCGGGCTGCCTCCTGCCTTGTTCATCGCCGCTATCTCCACGGCCTGGCATACAGTTGGTGCCCAATAAACACCGTAGAATGAGCGAAGGACAGAATTCTGCAGAGACAGCCCTTAAGGAGAGTCCATTTCATTTGCAAAGACAGGCACAGGGAGCTGAGCTAGCTCCAAAAGAGGGGAGAGTCCCCCAAGAGGGCTCCTCCATTCTCTTGCCCGCATCGGCCCCTGGCCCCTCGAGGTGGGCTCAACCCGGCCCCAGGTATTTAGCTTTTGCACTGGGAACATCCTGAGAATATTCAGGCTGCTTCTGAAGGTCCTGGGAAAGTGGCTAAAAGAGCCGTTTCCCCCGTGGCGGTGAGGGCAGCCCGCCAGCCCCATTGCTGGCACTGGCCAGAGTACAGGTGGGAGGGCGGCCTCCAGACAGGGCCATCTGGATTTGTGTGGGGTCCCCCAAGGCATCTTCCATGCTGACACAGGCACCCACTCTGGGATCGAGCCCTGCATCGGGCTCCCTGCTCAGCGGGGAACCTGCTTCTCCCTCTGCCGCTCCCCCTGCTTGTGTGCTCTCTCTCTGACAAATAGATAAATAAAATCTTCTAGGGGCACCTGGGTGGCTCATTCGTTAAGCGTCTGCCTTCGGCTCAGGTCATGATCCCAGGGTCCTGGGATCAAGTCCACATCGGGCTCCCTGCTCTGCGGGAAGCCTGCTTCTCCCTCTCCCACTCCCCCTGCTTGTGTTCCTGCTCTCGCTATGTCTCTCTCTGTCAAAAAAATAATAAATAAAATCTAAAAAAAAAAAAAAAAAAATCTTCTAAAATAGAGGCTCCTGGGTGGCAGTCGGTTAAACAGCTGCCTTCGGTTCAGGTCATGATCCCAGGGGCCTGGGATCGAGCCCCGCATCGGGCTCCCTGCTCAGCAGGAAGCCTGCTTCTCCCTCTCCCACTCCCCCTGCTTGTGTTCCCTCTCTCGCTGTGTCTCTCTCTGTCAAATAAAATCTTTAAAAAATAAAATAAAATAAATAAAATCTTCTAAAATAAATAAATACATAAATCTGAAATCAATCTAGAGTTGACTTTTGTGCCTAGTATGAAGTAAGTCAAGATACATTTTTTCCATATGAATATCCAAATAGCTTTGCATTATTTATTCAAAAGACCATTCTCTGCCTATCAGTGGCTCCACTGTCCTAAACTACACTTTTTATTTTCTCTCATTTTTGTCTCAGGTGTATGGAAATACTGATTTTCTGACACATATGTTAAACTCATGGCAACAACCCTGCTAATAAATTCACCTACTAATTGTAACCATTTGTATTTAGATTCTGTCAGACTTTCTCATTACATAATGATGTTATTCACAGATAATGACAGCTTTAGCTATGCTTCTCCAATCCGTATATCCTACATTTCTTTCCTTGCCTGATTGCACTGGGCTGGCTGCTAGTTCAATGTTGGATAGAAGCAGTGATAAACATACATAGAACTTGCCTTATTCCTGATTTTAAAGGAAAGTTCTCAATATTTAACCTGTGAATATGCTTCTTCTCCTGCATTCTTTAGAAAGATGGCCCTGCTTCTCCAAGGAAGGGAAATGCTGTGACTACTTTGGCCTGAAAGAGTGGAAGCCCAGCATGGCCCCGCGAACACCCCTGGGGGACCCAGCTCCCCACCACCCGGCTGGGGGACCCAAGTAGGCCACATGACCTCAAATGAACCCCTGTTCTCCAGCTGTGACTGGGGAACAGCTTCACCACCCCTGCTCTCCCTGCAGCTTTGTCCCGAGGATCAAAAAGATGAGTTTTGTGAAAGAGCTTTCTAAAGCCTAAAGGACATCGCAAGGTAAGAAAGACCACGGCCTCGGTGTCCACTGTTTGCAAGAGCAAGGATGGCCTGGGGGAGGGTGCGGGCCCCTGAGCTGGGGTGTGTGTGGTGTCGGGGTGGGGAGGTAGGGGGGAAGGCAAGGGGAGCAGAGGGCCTTCAACCCTGGCCTGAGCCTGAGCCGGGCCTGGGGCTAGGATTTTAGAGCAGAGGTTTTCGAACCAAAGAGAATCAGCTTCCCCTGGAGTGTTTGTTAAGCACAGATCAATGCTCCCATCCCCAGAGCTTCTGTTCAGTAGGTACCAGGGACTGACAGTGCTCCCTCCGAATTCATGTGTTAAAGTCCTACCCCCCACTGGGATGGTGTTTGGAGGGGGGTCTGTGGGACGTGACTAAGGCCAGATGAGGTCATGAGGGTGGGCCCTCAGGATAGGATGAGTGGCCCCAGGGTTCCTGCCAGCTCCCTGGCTGTGGGTCTGGGCTGACTTCCGCAGGACACACCTCCTCAGAGCCTTGCTTGGGGGCAGGAATCAAGGAATCAGGTTCAAGCGTGGCCCCTTCCCTCCGTGCTTCCCTACTTCAGGTGGGACGCCTGATCCCCCAACAAGCTAGACTTCCCCTAAGGACTTTGAGCAAAGTAGAAAGAGTCCCTTTTCCCTAGGGACTCAGCACACACTATGGAGACCGCTGTTCCATAGGTGGGCCCCTCTGTGTCCACACCATGGAACACATTTTGGCTGAGACCAAAAAAATTGCGACGGCTTCCCCTGCACGGTGACCACGGCATCCCGGGCTCAGGCTGGTTCTCCGGCAGCCCTCTCTGGCCTCCCCCATGGTTGCTGAAGACGGACTCCCAATCAAACCAAAAGCTGGCTGACTCAGCTCCTAAGCAATCAGAAGTGCCAGGCCTCTCTAATTAAGCAGCCAGCCCCTCTCCCTTCCCACCACAGCCCTCTGATAATGAGGGCTGGGAGCCCGGGCGTGCAGACCCAAATACGGAGGGGGTCACCACACCAAGCGCCCCCCTCCACCCCCCCCGGCTCTACTGGCCCACTCATTAGCTTGTGGCTGCTGAATGCGCCAGGGCTCTTGCTGGGGACAGCTCCGTGTGGCCAGGAGCACCTGAGACTTAGATCTGGATACTTCCCGTGTCAGAGATCCCCCAGCATCCCCTCTGCAGCCTGCCCCCGCCCCCACACTCAGACTGCAACCCACGCCCGCACATGCACAGCAATAGCACTTACTGGCAGGCACAGGAGGACCATGGCTCCCTATCACACAGGACGGACCGAGTGACCCTCCATCACCCACCTGCTGCTGAGAAGATGGATTCTTTTAGACCATGGGGCCCCGTGCTGTGCTGCCTCATTTCCAGCCCTACCGTCTCATCCCCAACGACAGGCAGTGCTAACTCGCCTCCCACGGTCACTTTGTCCCCCTGCCATCCACTCACCAGACAGCAGCGAGGCTCATCACTTATGAAGACAAATCAGATCAAGTCACACCCTGCTTACAACACTCCACTGGCATCCCACGAAACCAAATCTCAACTCCTGATCTTGACTTACGAAGCTCCTACGTGATCGGCATGCCCGCCTCTGGCCCAGATGCCTTCATCAGTTCCTCGAAACTGCCCAGCTGCTTTCCCGCCTCAGGAACTTCATGCTCGCTGCCCCCTCTGCCTGGAACACTTTTCCATATAGATCTTCCCAGGACTGGCTCCTGCTTGCAGTTGGGTCTGAGCTCAGAGAGGTCCTCCTAGTTTTACCCTACTCCACTGCTCTGTTCTAACTCACTACAGAGCCTTCAGTCTATTGGACAGTATTTTGTTTGTTTGTTGTCTCCCTTTTCCCACTCCTGGAAAAAAAATCTCCATGAGAGCAAGGGTTTTGTCTCTCTTGCTCATGGTACTGCCAGCACCTATAACAGGGCCTGCACATAGCGGGCCCTCTACTATTTGCAGAATGAATGAATGAATGACACAATCTTCTCAAGGATGGAGAAGAAAACACCCAAATGCCTACTAGCACCCTCCCCTCCCACTTCTACCCAGGAGCAACTCCCCTTGGAAACCCAAAGGCCTCTTCACCTTGCTGCCCGAGCCAAAACCAGGTCCTCAGCCTGCTGCAAAATAAGAATAATTTCAAATTGGACCAGCCCAGGGGCACCTGGTGGTTCAGTCGGTTAAGCGTCTGCCTTTGGCTCAGGTCATGATCCTGGGGTCCTGGGATCGAGCCCTGGATCAGGCTCCCTGCTCAGTGGGGAGTCTGCTTCTCTCTCTCCCTCTCCCTCTGTGTGTGCTCTCTCTAGCTCTCACTCTCTCTCAAATAAATGAATAAGATCTTAAAAAAAACAAAACAAAACTGGAACTGCCAGTACTCCAGGGTACAATGGGGTGGGGAGTGTCAAGAGCATCTAGAAGAACATTTTTTACCTTCCCTCCCCATGCAGCTGAGATCCTCCCCTGGGACTGCCACTGTTGTCTAAGAAAGGCTCTCCAGGGACCCTTCAGCCGTCAGGACAGCAGCCTGCCCCTACAGCAGAGGTCCCAGACTTTTCCAAGAGAAGAGACATGGCTCTGCCCCCTCATCACGGTCCTGCAAACCTAAACGTGTACAGCAGTTGTGGGTTGAGGGGCAGAAAGAGGAAATAGGCTGCTGGGCCCCACTCTCCCAGGCAGAAGTCACAAAGTATAACCCAATCTGCCTAACGGTTGCAAGCAAGACATTCCGAGACCCTTTGCCTACTGCCTATGTTGGTATATAGTCCAGGGCCTAAGGAGGGCTTAAGGAGGAGTTGGCACTCAAGCCCACCTCTATCCTGCCGCCCAGGCCCCTGCCACATCTTCACCGTTCTTGCGACCCTTCACCAGCAAATCCACATTCCTTAGCCCAGTTCACCACATATCACAGAAGAGGGGGGAAATGATCTTAGCTGAAATCCTGGTTTTTCCACTTACTAGTTTGGTATATTGACCTTTTTGCATCTGGGTTCTCTCATCCAGCTTTTGAATGCCACTCAAAATTACCTTATCAAGGTGGCCAGTGGCTTTCATGTGGCTAAGTCCATGTTTACTTCTTTGACTTCTCTATAATCTACGGTCCTCTCAGCTCTAGCCACCCCACACCACCCCATCCCCAATCTTCTGTTTCCCGTTATTTCTTCCTAGAATGTATTACTTCCTGAAATATTCTTATTTATTTGATCATTATTTGGTTTCAGTTCCCTCACCCAATATAATCTCAAGAGAGAAGCTTCTATCTCTTATTGACCAAAATAACTCGAGGCTTAAAACACATGAAAGATGGGTACCAGTAAAACTAGATTGAAAAACAAAGGAAAGAGGAAGATATGGTATCTTGGGAAGAGCTCTCTAAACTAGGAGGGCAGTAAAGGGAAGTCCCCTGATGACAGCTATGCAGCAACTAGTCTATGCTGGAGTATGACTAAAGGTCTAAAAGGGGAAAAAAATGTAGGCTCCATGCAATAGACAGTAAAACTGAGATGCTAAATAATCCTAAGGACTGGAAGGCACATTATTCTTGGGTCAATAAGAAAAGAAAGGCATGGAGCGCCTGGGTGGCTCAGTCGTTAAGCGTCTGCCTTCGGCTCGGGTCATGATCCCAGGGTCCTGGGATTGAGCCCCGCATCGGGCTCCCTGCTCGGCGGGGAGTCTGCTTCTCCCTCTGACCCTCCCGCCTCTCATGTGCTCTCTCTCATTCTCTCTCTCTCAAATAAATAAATAAAATCTTTAAAAAAAAAAAAACACTAATAAAATTTACTGAGTACTAATGTGCCAGACAAGGTTTTTAAGACCTATGCATATAATATTTAATCCTCACAATTTTCTAAGGTACATGTTATCATTATCCCTATTTTACAGATGAGGAAGATGAGGCTCAACATAGTAAACAAGTTTTCTGAAGTCATCCAGCTAGTGGAAAAGCTGGGTATGAATTCATACCCAGGCCTGTGAGACCCAGAGGTCCAATTCCCGGAGCTGGCCCTAGAAGCCAGGCCATTCAACCTTAGGCCCTAATTCTTCTTGCCAAGAAGCACAGGATACCGTATGCACACACATGCACACAAGGACACACAAGGACACACACAGACACATACAACACACACTGCTGGGAGCCAGGGTGCAAAGCCGCAGAGCAGGTCCAGATTGGGTAGCCAGCGCAGGGCCTTACCTTCCTGCAGTCTTTGCAGAACACTGATGAACTTCCCAGGAAGCCCAGCACCTCCCCACAGAGCAGACACTGGGAAAGGCCATTCCCCATCACGTTCCGCCTCATGGTCTCCAGCCGCTCCACCAGTCGTCTGCAGCACAGGACACAGAGTCAGATGGAATGTGTTTCCTGTCTCCAACCCGAGCACTGCCCAGGTATGGCTGCCATGGGGCCCCAGCGCTATACCTTGGCCCATGTGCTGTTCCCTCACCTGGGATACTGTTCCCTGCCCCACCCCTTTTCCAGGCTACCTCCTAATCATTCATTCGCTCCCCAACTATTAATTGAGTACCTACGATGTGCCACACCCTGGGGATATTGTAGCAAACAAGCCAGAGACAGACATGGTCCCTGCTCTCATAGAACATATGTTCAATAAAGATAAAGTCCATAAAAAGTCAACAAGCAAACTGAGTTCAGACAGGGGGAGTGCTATGAAATCAAGTAAGTGCGTGGGGAGAAGACTGAGAGGCAGCATATCAGGTGGTGATCAGTGAAGGCCTCTCTGAGAACGTGTGAACTGAGAGCTAAAGGAGGACAAGGCCAAACCAGGTGAAGAGCAGGGCTTGGGGGGGGGGGGGAACTCCAGGCAGAGGGAACAGCTGGTGGGGGAGGCAAAGACAAAGGCCTTGGCACATTAGAACAGCAGGGAGGCCAGTGTGGCCATTCCCTGGAGGGGCGAGGAGGGGACAGATTCCATGGGTTTTGTAGGACACAAAATGGAATTTGGATTATTTTCTAAGATCAACATGAAGCCACTGAAGAGTTTTACGTAGAGGAGGGATTTGATCTAAGGGACATTTTAATTTTTTTTATTTTAACTTTTAAAAGTATTATTTACGGGCGCCTGGGTGGCTCAGTTGGTTAAGCGACTGCCTTTGGCTCAGGTCATGATCCTGGAGTCCCGGGATCGAGTCCCGCATCGGGCTCCCTGCTCAGCAGGGAGTCTGCCTCTCTCTCTGACCCTCCCCCCTCTCATGCTCTCTATCTCATTCTCTCTCTCAAATAAATAAATAAAATCTTTAAAAAAAAAAAATCTTAAAAAAAAAAAAAAGTATTATTTACTTACTTACTTACTTATTTAATCATTTAAGTAATCTCTACACCTGATGTGGGGCTCAAACTCAGGACCCCAAGATAAAGAGTCACGGGCTCTTCTGACTGAGCCAGCCAGGCGCCCCCCAAGTGGCAGTTTTAAAAGCTTACTCCAGCCGCTGTGGAAAGCCAGGACTACAACAAGGGAGTGCAGGTGAGGAAGCCAGCAGGAGATGCTGGGAGGCCCAGCAAAGGGGCACTGAGGCAGCATCCATGGAAATGGGGTACAGGAGGTAAGAGAGAGAGATCTGGGATGATGTAGAGGTTTTGGTCTGAGCAAGTGTGTGGATGAAGAAGCTGGAGGAAGAAAGAAAAAGAGCTTTTCTTTAAGCTCTGATGCCAAGTGTCCAGGAGCCATCCCTGAACCCTGTTAAGCCTCGGATAGGTGATTCCCCTCAGGGTCCCATGGCCCCTCAGCCCACTGTGACTCCCTCTTTTAATAGCAACACTTCAACCCTCACAAAACTGGTGGCCACTTCTGTTTTGATGGCCACTGTGTCTCCAGTCCCCAGGGGACACTCAGGGAAAATTCTTGAATGAAGGAACACGGGACAGAGTGCAGGTACATTATCTCAACCTCCCAGGAGGAGGATGCTATTTTCCCCCATTTTAACAATAACAAGACTGAGGCTCAGAGATATAAAGTCACTTCCCACCAGCATTACACAGTTCCTAAGAGGTAGAGCCCAGGGCCCAACACCGAGATCCGCACCCCCCACTCTCCCGGGAGGTGATCAGGCTCTGCCTGGGGGCCAAGGGGGAGCCGCCTCTACCTACATGCCCTCTGACGTCCGCAGAGGTCCCTTCCACACTGTCCCTCACCCAGGAAACTGCAAGGCCCCGGGAATAAACCCAACTTGAGCTCTGGCCTGAACTGCTTGTTCATAGGGGCCCCGTGAGTACAACCCTTCTAACTCATGGAAACAGGATACACCTCCTCCTTCTGAGACAGTTAGTCTGAGGCACCGCCTTCTGGGGTCATTCCACATCTCTGTCAAACCCAGTGTTCACAGTGGGAGCCAGACAGATGGATGGGGGGGTGCAAACACTTCCCGCTGCATCAGGGAGCCCACATGAAACACCCCCACCGGCTCCCAGCATGCCCGCCTGGGGGAGCCTGAGGGATGCGGCGCTGGCTTGTCAGTCATGAATGTGGGGCTGCACAGCTCCTCACAGGACCCTAGGAGAGGGCAGGGTCAGGCAGCCTATGTGGGGGAAAAAAAGCTAAAGACAACTGGTCTGTCTGATATACACCCTTTTTGTAATAAAATGACAGTAATGATATGTCCGTATTATTGAGGCACATTTAACAAACTGGACAGCAGGGTCCTAGTAGTGGTGCTTTCGCTTTTAGAACTGTGCATTTCTACAGAGTCTGACTTTTTAAATGATCACATACTTAATGAAAAAGATGAACAGAAGAAGAACAAGGAGATCAGAATCAAATTAAATCCTGTCCGATGCGATGCACTGCATTTGTGTTTTCCTACTTGTGTTTTTCTGTGTCTTTCCAATTTTCTAGGAGGTATGAATTGCTTTGGTAACTCAACAAACAAAAAGAGACACAACCAAACTGCCTGAGGGCTGTATAGGGGTCAGCTCAGGATGCTGGAGGCCAGGAGAAGAGCTTAGAACAAGCTGGAGAGCATCTCTTCTTGGAGTCCTTGCTGGGGCAGGACCGTCCACGCTCAACTTCCACCAAATCCCTCCTGCAGCTGGACCACGGCTGACCCTCACGTGTGTGGAGCTGAAGAGCCCCTCACGATGCTCATTCGTCCCCCCACGGCCTCGGGCCCACGCAGGAGCCACTAACTCCTTCTCACAGAGGAGTGTACAGAGGCTTTGCGGGGCTGGGTTATGCATCTACACCCCAGGGGTGTTCGGGCAGAGCGGACTCACTCCCTGCGGTGAAAGCCAGCGCTAGGACCCAGGGTGCCACTCTCAGCGCCCCCGATCTGACACTAAGTGACTTTGTTTCCCTCTCAAGGATCTTGCTCCCTCCCGCCCCAGCTCAGAAGCAGCCCTTACCCGATTCTCTGCTGCTCCATGACATCCAGCCGCTCTGCCCTCTGGATGACCTGCAGGATGGCCTCCACCTCGGCTGGGCTGAGGCACTGGCTCTTCCTCTGCTTCTCTGTCTGGTAGGTGTGCACAGACCAGCCCGTCTGCAGCCTGGAGAAAGCACAGCCAGCCCTGAGGCCACCGCAGTGCAAACTCAGGTGGCCCCACCATATCCCGAAGCCCCCCCCCCCCCCCCCCACAGAACAGTCTGGGGACAGCCCAGGTGCTGCGTGTCCAGAAGAGGGGTTCAGGGAACAGGGCAGATGTTTTGAGTGCTGGTTCTGACACCTGCCAGCCACCGGGCCCCACAAAGACCAGCGGTGCCACCTTAGCATGGTGGGAGGCAGGAGCACGGGGTGAGATCCTCTGGACAGAGAAGGCCACTGCCACAGCACGTGGGGCTGTGAGGGAAGAGCACGGAAGATCAGCAAGACTGAGATCTGGGGCGCCTGGGTGGCTCAGTCGGTGAAGCATCTGCCTTCGGCTCGGGTCATGATCCCGGGGTCCTGGGATCGAGCCCAACATCGGGCTCCCTGCTCAGTGAGGAGCCTGCTTCTCCCTCTCCCCGGGCCCCGCTCCTCCCTTGTGCTCTCTCTCTCTGTCAAATAAATAAAATCTTTAAAAAAAAAAAAAAAAAAAGACTGAGCTCTGCGGCATCTAAGTGAAATGGAGCTTACTGTGGGATAGGAAAGAATGGTAATTAGATCAGAAACGAACCCTGAGTATGAAAGGAGATGCCCACAGCAGTTTGCAAACGAGAGGGTTTGAGGGCAGGAGGGCAGTGCCGCCCCACGGAAGGAGGGGAGGTGGCAGGAGCGCCACCTCCCGAGGCTGCGCCTGAGGGCTGAGGGGAAGAACTCACGCCCTTCCTATCTTTGTGGAGGGAATGCGAGTGGCAGTGGCAGACCAAGCCCCAACTCGCTGCCCAGGGCCCCAGCCTGTCTGAGACATTCTGCGCCAGGTGCTAGGAACACGGAGGCGGGCCAGAGGGCAAAGTCACCACCTCGAAGAATGACAAGAGGCTTGGGGACACAAGATGCCCAATCAATGACACCAATATTTACTTAATGAAAAACGAGAAGAGCTATTTCGTTCAAGACCTATTTACTGGGCGTCCCCTTCGAGGCCAGGCTCGGTAGGTGTTGGGGACATGCTGCTGGGCTTCCCTAAAGAAGGGACAGCAAGCAAGAGTCTCTGATGCAGGACACAGGGCAAGAGGATGAGGCTGTGGACGCCTTCCTGGTGCTCCCTGACACAGATGGACACCGGTGGTCTCACTTCACTGCCCCATCTGGGCTACTGCAGCCAACTATCGACACGGTGTACGTCAGGGGAGCTAAAGACCATGTCCTTCCTCTGTAAGTCCAGCAGGCTGGTTAAGATGAAGGGCTCAGACCGGAGTCCACTGGATGGTCTTACCTTTGGCTCGGGCCCTTCCCAGCCGTGAGAATGTGGGCAGCTGCTCATCCCGGATTTCCGGCTCTGTCCCTTTAAGGGATGCCGCGCGGAGTAAATGAGACAGGGTATACCCAGTGCTCTGCATACAGCGAATGCCCAATTGCTTAATCAGTGGTACTTAATGATGATTACTGTAATTCTCAGGGGCAGAACCATCAGGAATGGCTTGACCAAAGAAGCAGTGCTCCTGCAGGGTTTTGCAAGATGAACAGGTGTTTCCCCCACAGAAAGAAGGAGATGGTGTTCAGGCAAAGAAAAGCCGCATGTACAAAGGTGCAGAGACATGAAGTAAGGTGCCGTACTGAGGGGCTCCAGACTTCTAGCCTGCCTATGTCTCCAAGTTGAAAAGAAGCACTGCCCTAGACCAACGCTTTTTGAAGTGGTCCTCACAGAGCCGGGGGAAGCAAACAGAGGGAAAGGGGCAGAGCTGGGAGTCCTTGGAGTGGCCAGGGGCACACGCCCACCTTTCCTCTGTGTACTGAGCAGACTCAAGCGGTTTAGGCCCTGAAGCAACACTCGCCCACCCCGAGCTGCAGGTTTTCTCCACCTGAGCATTGCAGGGATTCAGGTAGTCAGGGATGGGCCAGGACACCCTCCGTGTGTGACTCCCTGGGCCAGGGAAGGAGAACTGGAAAACAGGGTCCCTAAGCTCAGGTCTCCCCGTGGAAAAAGGCAGGCCCAGGACACAGAAATAGGAGGGCATGGCACTGGCACTGCCATCCATCCTGGAGGGTGCAACTCCTACCCAGCTAGCTCCTGGCGCCAGCCCAGAGCACAGCAGACCTCCTCGCACCAGACCCTCCTGTGATCACTTAAGGCCGGCCTCCCCTTCAGCCTCCCCTTTTTTCAGCAGAGGAAGCTGAGAGCGGTTAGATGGCTGGCCAGCCTCCTGACCCAAGGAGTCCATGGTCAGCGGCTGCTGACAGCCCTGCCTCCCTCTCCCTCTCCCTCTTCCTCCCCCTCCCCTGCTCACGCTCCCCCCCAAAATAAATAAAATCTTAAAAAAAAAAAAAAAAAAAGGACTTCTCTTAGATTCCTGGTAAAGATCCCCTCCAAGATGGGTTGAGTCCATTCTCAGATTTCCCACAAAGTTCAGGCATAGCTCCATCTTGGGCCTAAGCATTATTTCAAGGCCAAGTAGGACCCTCTGTCTCCTCTCTAGAATGTGAGTCTGGAGGACCAGCCCTACACCATCTGGCTCCTGCCCACTTCCCCAGCTTCCGTTCACCTCACTCACCACCTCACTCTGTACTCAATCCACACTGGCCTCCTGTCAGGCCCTCTACATGTCCTGTTCCTTCTACCTCAGGGCCTTTGCACAAGCTGTACCTTCTGCTTAGAAGCTCCCTTCCCCTATTTCCATCTAACATTTATCCCTACTCCAGGACTCAACATAAACATCACATTCTCAGGGAAGCCTCTCCAAATCCCCAGATTAAGTTAGCACCTGCCTTCACCCCACTGCCTGTTTCTGCTGTCGAAGTAGCTGCACATGGGTAATTATATGTATAATGCTCACCTCTCCCCACCAGTGCCTTAAGAAAAAGGACCACGTTGGTCTTGCTCACTGCTGTGCAATCAGCACCTGGCACATAGTAGGGGTTTAGAAAATGTCTGGTGGTGCTGGAGGACAGAACTGAGCTGAAGCCAGGGAAGGCAACTTCCCCAGGCCTCTCAGAGGAACCCTCAGGGCACAGGACCCGGATGCAAGCTTTGTAGTATTCTCCTTTACGGAGCCTGGCATTACAAGGCAGCATACCCTGGGGAGGAGATAAAAGCATCTGTTCTACTAAAAGATGCTACAACAGCTTCGGGCTGCTGCTGAGTGCAAGACGAGGTCAGGGAGAACTGAAGGAAATGCCAGAGGGGTCACCAGGGCTCACACCGAGAGCACAGCTTTCCCCAGCTCCTTGTATCCTGCCAGGGAGGACCCATCATCTCGCCTGGCATCGGAGCAGAGAAGGAGAGCTGCTGGCTTCATCCCTGCTCTCTCCCCCGTGGGGGCTGTGCAGGGGGCTGTGCAGGGGGCTGAAAGGAGCAGAGCCATCCCAGTGAGAGGGACAAATTAACTGTTGCACAGAGATTCCTGCAAATCATGCAGGACTCCACTCTTGGGCGTTTCGGATTAATTTTTCTATCCCTCTTTGATGTTTCAGCTCTGTCCCCCTGCAGGCCTGTAACATCTAACTGCAAATTTCTTGAACTTGGTCCCATTTGGGAAATGCTGGCTCCCATAATTGGCGTGGTTTGACAGATGAAGAGGCCTTCTTGGGGGCTTATCAGACACCAGGGACCTCCAAATCCCTGGATGGAGAGGGAAGCCTGGAAGGCAGGAGAGGCATCTGGGAAGCCCTGGTCTCCGGCCACAGGGGGGACGTGGGTAGAGATGGACTGACCTAACTGGGTCTGAGGGGTCACCAGGCTGAGGGATAACAGGAAAGCTGGGACCTGAAGGGGACAAACCAGAACCAGAGAGACCCTGGCAGTGTACTGGAGGAGACTGGGGACACTTCGAGGCTGGCTGTGTTTCAGCCCGGCGGGCAACTCTTGGTTCACTTGATCAGCCTTTGCTCTGTCCTGTCAGTGTGAGGCCCTCGCCGTGAAGCGGGCATCCAGGTATCAAAGGCTTCCCGCCTCCAGGGGCTCAGGGACTGAAGGCTCAGTGACGTACTCTCACCAGAGAAGGCAGAGGAAGTGGTTTGGCCCCCTGCAGCCTGCTGTAGGCCTGGCAATCAGAGGGGCCTGGGCGTGGGTCCCCAGCTTGCCATGGGCAAGGAGCGCAGCCTCCCTTTCCTCCTCTGAGAAATGAAGGTACATTCCACATGGCAAATGAGTGAATGGCTGCTCAGTGCCGACCTCGGGGCCTGGAGTGTGGTGTGCATCAGACATGCACTTGTCTCCAAACTTCTCTTTCTGGGTCCCTGATATTGAATCTTGCCCCCAGAAGGAGGGGAGTGGGGACAGGGAGGGAAGGCAGGCCTGGTAGGGCCTTGGAGATACTCACTTGGCTCGCAGAGCAAGCTGCCGATCGTTGGGGCAAACCCACTGGTCGTTCCCACTGCCGAAGATGGTGTCGGCCATGGCTCCGAGTGCCCAGCCAGGGCCAGGAGTCACATCTGAGGTGAGAAGGGGGAAAAATCAAGAGCACATCATCAGCTGGGGTGCAGACAGCAGCCAGGGTCCCTCAGGCACCAAGCACTGGCACTTCCGGCGCATCCCTGTATCTGGCCGCCTGCAGATGCCTTGCCATCAGAATCCTCTGGCTAAATACTGTTCCCTCAAAGCTCCTCTTTCGAAAGGATCATAATTTGGGGAGGGTTGACTAGGTGGCTCATGCAGCTAAGTGACCAGATTGGACACGACTGGCAGGACATCAGAAGTTAGAAGCAGAAGGGCGGGGGGGAAGAAGCACAAGTGGAGGGTACTTGACTCCTGCCTCTCCCAAGTACAGCCCCTACCGTACTGAGCACGGTGCCGAGTAGCAGGGGCTGGGGCCGGGGGGCACAGAGCTAGACAGCCCGCGGGAGCCGTATGCCCCCTCCCAAAGCTGGGGGGCCCACTGTGGCTGCTCCAGGCCCACGGGTGTAGCTAAACGTGGCCACCTTCACAGGTGCTGCTCCCCAACATGTTCTGCCAACCCTCACAGGGCTCCCCAGAGCCAGAAGGAGGATGGGGAGCCACAGCTACGGCCAGGACTACAAGGGAGATGGCACCTTCGGGAATCTGCAGGGAGGCCACCCTGCTCCAGAACTTCCTGGTGCTTTAACGTGCGTGGTCCAGCTCAGCTGCCTTTCTCCTTGCCACCAAGGCTATGACCAGCTCTTTGATGATCTAGCATAAGGGTACTGCACATGTATGCTGGAGTGTGTGTGTGTGTGTGTGTGTGTGTGTGTGTGTGTTGTGGGGAGAGCAGGGGGATGGTAACTCAATCCCAGAGCAAAGATGAGGGGCTGCACTGAGTTATCCACTGCTCTGGCCCAAACCGATCTAGACCAACAGATCTCAAACACAGGAATCCTTCATACCCTTAAAAACTACTGAGGTTGGTGGGGCACCTGGGTGGCTCAGTCAGTTAAGTGTCTGCCTTCAGCTCAGGTCCTGATCTCAGGGTCCTGGGATCGAGGCCAGCATCGGGCTCCCTGCTCCGCGGGAAGCCTGCTTCTCCCTCTCCCGCTGCCTGCCGCTCCCCCTGCTTAAGCTCTCCCTCTCTCAAATAAATAAGATCTTTAAAAAAAACAAGCTTGCTTATGGATGTTCATAGCAGTATTATTCATAACAGCTAAAAGTGGAAATAATTCCAGTATCTGCCAACTGATAAATGTAGATCATTTGGCATTATCCATACACAATGGAATATTATTTGGCCATTAAAAGTGAAGTACTGATAAAGGCTATAATGTGGCTGAACCTTGAAAACATTATGCTAAGTGTAAGAAGCCAGGCACAAAAGGGGCACCTGGGTGGCTCAGTCAGTTAAGTGTCCGGCTCTTGATTTCAGCCCAGGTCTTGATCTCAGGGTCGTGAGTTCAAGCTCCACACTGGGCCCCATGTGGGTGTGGAGTCTACTTTAAAAAAAAAAAAAAAAAAAGCCAGTCACAAAAGATCACATGTTGTATTATTCCATTTACAAGAAATGTCTGGAACAGGAAAATCCACAGAGACAGCAAGTAGATTAATGGTTGTCAGGGGCTGGAGTGCGGGTGGCGGGAAGAAGGAATGAGTTTCCGCTAATGGGTTCAGGGTTTCTTTTTGGGGTCATGAAAATATTCTGGAATTAGGTCATGGTGATGGTTGCACAACTTTGAGAATAAACTAAGACCAATGAATATCCTTCTAGAATGTGAATTTTATGGTATATGAACTGTATCTCATTAAACGGTAATAAAAATTATTGAGAACAGCAAATTATGTGGGCTGTATCTATTGATACTTACTACATTAGAAATTAAAACTGGGGGAAAAAAATTAAATTTTAATTCATCAAAAAACAATAAACCCATTAGATGTTCATATATTTTATTTAGAAAGCTATGTTTTCAGAACAAAAAACAACTAGTGAAAATAATGGCTTTGTTTTACATTTTTAAAAATCTGTGTAATGTTTGGTTCACAAAAGTCAGCTGGATGTCCATATCCGATTTTTTGTTCAATCTTTTGTGATTATGTGGTTTTGTTCAAGTGTATGACGGACATCTAGACTCTCACAAATATGTACTACAGTTGGAGTATTTTAACAGTCTTTCCAGATAATTGTGGATATTCTTCTTTCATAGTGTACCAGATTCAACAGATGGTAGTTTCTTAAAGATTAGTTCAAATGTGGCATCTGAAACCGTATTAATGAACTTTTCCTTTTCTGTACATTTGTGAGAGAATGGGATACAGCATTTTATTATTATTATGAAATAGTTTTGACCCTGTGGATTTCCTGAAAGGTGTCAGAGACCCCCCAGGGATCCCTGGCTCATGGTTTGAGAACTACTGTTCCAGACCAATGTCACCGATTTCTATGATGACCAGCAGGGGTCAGCGTGTTGGCTGTAGCCACAGAGACCAAGCCCATGACCTTGACTGCAGTGGTCTCTCTATCCCATGCAGCACATCAAAGCACCTGCTCTCCACTGTGGGCCACCTTGGGAGAGAGCGCTGGGCACATCCAGACCCTAAAGAGCCACGTGTGGAGACCCCATGGCCAGGCCCAGCACTAGGATGCCACCATCACCCAAGGGCCTCCTCAAATCTAGTCTTGACCTTCTCCCAAATGAGGCTAGCATACGATCCAGGGAAACACAGACAGGGTCAAAAATGACACACTCATCACACAAGTGTAAACCAGCGTCCCACATCCAGCCTTCAGTGCTCTACGGTTTGTTTTGTTGTTTTTCAGAATTTGTTATCTCGTGAATAGTACAATCACACTGCCACGTGGGTATGAAAAGCATTACTCTGTTCCAAGTAAATGTTTAGATCACACTACAATTCATTAGCCCTGCTTATTATTGTTTAAAAGAATACTCTAGAAGCTTCAAGAAATGGAAGTGATGGGGGTCTCCCTGACCAGGAGAGACCTGACTTGGGTATACTGGGCATCCAGTTGGTCATTTGGGATCTACGACGGCCTGCAGGGGCAGCTGGACACAGTGAGGAGGGGGTGGCCCCTCTACTCTACCAGACACCCCCACAGAAGCTTCTAAGCCCAGAATGTGTACAGCTGGGGAGTGGGGGGGTTGAGGAGAAAGAAGGGGTCCTATGCTCTCAGGCTCAAACCTTCATCTCCTTTATGGTGAGGACAGGTGGGGACATCCAGGAGAAGACAGCACAGGTGGAGAGAAGATGCAGCAGTTCCTCACAGGCTGAAATCAATCTTTAGGGAATGAACCCCTTTTGTCCCCTTTGGGTCACTTCCTAGGGGAGCAAGGTCCTTGGAGATCACTGGCAAGAGAACCCCCAAGCTAACATTTATCTTTCCTGTGACCCATTTGAGTTCTATTCCTCTTCTTTTGTTTTTAAAACTTTAGCCAAAACAACTCTGCAACCACCCACTATTCTGTTACTCTGGCTATTCTGTTCTGTTCTTTCTAACTCTCATCACTGTTTTTCCTGTTGGACAGAAGAGAAACAAGGGAGGTTAAGAGACTGAGGAAAGGTCACACAGCTAACTGTGCTGGTCTACTAACCCTTCGTTCCATAGTAATGTCTCTGTATTGGATCGCCTTCCGCCGTAGGGCGGAGGGAAGGATTTGGGGGGCAGTAAAGAAGGGGGAAAGAAGACCCAAGGAGGAGAGAAAAGACCCACGGAAGTCTGGCTTTTATGCAAACTTACTGGAAGGCCAGGAACCAGTCAGTTATCTTCCTTGGGCCTGTGTTTTCTCATAGGTCCCCAAAGTGGCTGAGACAGGCTGGAGGGACCACCCTGAGTCCCTCCAGCGGAAGGTGACTCCGACAAGCTGCAGTGGGGAGGCACAGGTGGCAGGCGAGGGGGGGTGCGGCTAGAGAAGGGTCCTGAGGCAGGAAGCTGGTGGCTGCTCCAGCCCGGAAGGTGGGAAGTGAGCCCCACCCCAGTCAGTCCCCTGGAGCCGGAGCAGGAAGGCACTCCCTGTCCCCTGCCTCTTACTCCTGAGCTTCAGGGAAGGCGAGCAGACAGACGTCACCTCCCGAGGCGTCGGGCTGTGAACGCGGGCTGGCAGGGTCCTCATCCATGCTGAGATCTGCTACGATCACGGCTGAGCCTGTCCACAGGGGTGGCTCCGGGAGAGAACTCGGGCTTCTGCCCAGGTTGCGGCTAGCGCTGTGTAAGGCACAGCCGTCCTCCGCCCACACAGAGCAGCCTCGGGACAGGTGGTGAGAGAGCAAGGGCCACACGTCGTCGGGAAGCTGCCAACGGAGCCAGCTTAGGTTCTCCAAATCTCTTCCGCCTGAGCCACCAGCTCCCTGACTCGCCAGCCAAGCCCTGTCCCTGGCTTCCTGAACCCTCTCCATCCAGGGGGCTCCTCTGCCAAGCTGTGTGCTCACCACCAGCCAACACACACCAGCTGGGCTCTGCTCCCCTCCAGCGGTGGGTCCCGGAGGAGGGCCAGGGAGGGCCCCTTCCCAAGGCCCCGTCGCTCTTAAGAGCTGGGTCCTTAAAGCTTCCAAAGAGCAGGGCCATGGGAGTTGAACGTGGACTGCACTCTTGCATGAACAAATGCCAATCTGTCCAGGTCAAAAATCAACTGATGGGGCGCCTGGATGGCTCAGTCGGCTGGGCGTCTGCCTTTGGCTCAGGTCATGATCCCAGGGTCCTGGGATCGAGCCCTACATCGGGCTCCCTGCTCCACGGGAAGCCTTCTTCTCCCTCTCCCACTCCCCCTGCTTGTGTTCCCTCTCTCGCTGTGTCTTTCTCTGTCAAATGAATAAATAAAATCTTAAAAAAAAAATCAACTGACCAGGGAACCAAACAGGGGCTTAAAGAAGGCAAGTGAAAAGGCAGGAAATGCAAACCACACATTCTCCAGGGGGAAAGAGGGACTGGGCTGAGGGCCTAGAGAGAAGCAAGGCGGCAGGGTCTGCGGAAAGAGGGCTGCTGCGTGGAGCTCCGGCCTCCTCTGTCAACCAGGGGAGAACAGGCAGCTGGGGCCAGGCCTGTCTCTGAAGTCCTTCCAGCTGTGAGGGGGAAGAGCCAGAGGAGAGAGGTATGTAGTGTGCACGTGTGCACACATGCATGTGCGTTCTGCTGAGGATGGAAGACTGGTCCGGGGGAGGTGGGCTCAGACCTGGGAACCCAGAGTCCCCCCACTCTACTGACAACATGCTCCCACCCCCCAGGCCTGCGGGCTCCCCGGGGAGCCTGTGTCCTGTTCCCCTGTCCATCCCTGGAGCCCAGCACAGGGCCTGCTACAAAGTAGGTGCTCAGCGGAATTGACTTCATCAAAGAGACGGCCATTCCCAGACAAGGAGCAGTTCAGACAACAAGCCAAACGTGCTCAGAGCAGAGCTGGGCTCCAGCCATGCTCTGCAACTTGCTTGCTCACAAAACAGTTTGTTCCTCAGGACTCCCCACAGGGGAGTCAGCACCCAGAGCCACCTCCCTGCCGAGAGGCCCGCGTGCCCTAAGGCTGGGGCGCTGCGCCTCCGGGGCCTGCCTCCATCCTGCCTCGAGGCCCGCTGCACCCTCAGGAGCGCCTGGGCTCAGGGGACACGCCCCCTCCCCCGGGGGGGGGGGGGGGGGACGAGGAACAGGGACCAGGAATGCCTGGTGATGGTTTCCTGAGACAATTCTGTGGGGAAGGAGTCCATGAGCCTCAGGAAACTTTCTGAGGCAGATCGGTGAAAACAAACTCATTCTTCCAGGGAGATTCAATTCTCCTCTCCCTCAAGTCCAAAGCTCACCACGCTGGGTGTTAGTCACTGCAGACAAACGTTGCATTCACGGCCGGCTGTCCCCACCGGGCAACAGCCATGACGCGCCCGCACAAGGCTGCGTCCCGGGCTCTGCCGGGTATCACAAGCAAGACCAGCCCACGCTCACCATCACCCACCCCACATGGACACTCCTGACAGCTCAATGTAAGGCCTCCCGATTCTTTCCCAGGTATTTCTGTAGAGATTTCAAATAAAATTGGGTTCTTGCCACACATCTTCTTTGCTGTTCTCTTCTCACACTGTACTTTCTCACGTTATTAGAATTCCTCAAAACCATGATTTTTAATTGTTTAACTTAGCATTCTGGATATATTTTATCATTGTCCTGCTTGGGAGCACATAGATCATTTCCAATTTTGTTTTATTTATATTCAACAGAAAAATGTGTATCTGGGAGATGAACCTCTCTCTGTGCCTATCTCTGATCATTTCCTCAGGATAAATTCCCCAAAGGGAAAGTATACTTTTTTCTCATACGTTGTTAAGACAAACTTTTATCACAGTGACGTTCACAGTCACTCAAACCTATCAGTTGCAGGCCTCAGCCTACTCTCTCCAAGGTGCTTCTAGAATTATCCACTACTTTTTGTAGTGACAGAGTTGCAGTTCTGTCCCATTAGCCTCATGTGGATTTTCTATTTTTGACCCCAGAATTCAAAACCTATCTGGAAATCTCCAATAAGTTGGTTTTATAATGCACACAGTTCTGTAATCACTAAAAAAAGGCCTCCTCTCCACAAATATTTGTATCTACTTGAAAGAAACCTTCTGTCCCCTTAAAGGGCTTCGTGCTCACAGACCTATACCCCTGAAACAAATAACACATTATATGTTAATTTAAAAAAAAGGGCTTCGTGCGCTCAGAATCCAGTAATGTGAACACAGAAGTGAACACGGAGACCCAAGTGACCCGGGTGGTCAGGTGATACCCCTCCAACCAATGTTCTCCTCCAAACAGGGGCAGGGGCTCCCCCTCCACCCCAAGCTCCTGGTGAGGGAGGATGAGATGAGAGCACACTCCCATAAACCCCACCAAGCAGCACAAATCGTCACTGATCCAAGAAAACACGGCTGTCAGACCCCCAGCGTTCCAAAACGGACACGTGCTTTAGCACAGTGCCGGGACACAAGGCAGCCCGCACGGTGTCTGAGCGACAGAGGATCCGGAGCTGCAAAACCACCTGCCCTTTGAGAAGGATTATACACACACACACCCCGGGGCTCTCTACTCTGCCTGCCAGGGCCAGGGTGGGGACAAGAGGCAACTGCCCTACTACCAAAGCTAATAACCTTTTCCTTGGTGTGGTTACATCTCCCACCTTTAGACCCTGGCATTTTCCGCCTCCTTGATTTTGTTTCAGGGAGACTTCCACAGAGACAACTGGGACGATGACTCCCCTGGGTGTGCTGTGGGTAGACAACCTCATAGGAAGAGAAGAAATGATACAGAGAAAACAGTGGCGGGGGCGGGGGGGGGGGGCGCCTGGGTGGCTCAGTCGTTAAGCGTCTGCCTTTGGCTCAGGTCATGGTCCTGGGGTCCTGGGATCGAGCCCTGCATCGGGCTCCCTGCTTGGCAGGAAGCCTGCTTCTCCCTCTCCCACTCCCCCTGCTTGTGTTTCCTCTCTCGCTGTGTCTCTCTCTGTCAAATAAATAAATAAATCTTAAAGAAAAAAAACAGTGGGAATGAAGCAGGCAGAACGGAAGGGCTCAGAGAAACCGCAGGGCCTAGGAGGGGACACTGCATGCAAAGGCAAACACAAGTCACCAGCAAGTGCAGGACCCTGGTTCCAAACAGCCAGTGGGACAGAACGAGCAAACGTACATCCCTCCAGGTGAGGTGCAGGAGGCTGTCTCTGAGCTGCTGAAGCACGATGAATGAAATGCGTGGTCCAGCCAAGAGCCATGCCTGACCCACGGACTTGGGAACGATAAAGGTGGTACCAAGTTTGGGGGTGGTTGTTATGTAGCATTATCATGGCAATATATGACCGATACAAACTATCTCTGATAAAGAAAATCCTCACCCTGACCTCAATATCCAGCCAAACCCCCTCTCCGAGCTGTTTGGAGTTGGACTTTCAAACCTGCAAGCAGTGGGAAGGCCAAAAGCCCAGACGAGGGAGGCAAACAGAACCAGTCTGCCCCCACCCCCACGCCAGAGTGAGGAGAGGGAGCTGGGGGAGGGCCTGGAGCCTCCTCAGGTGGCGTGTGCAGGGCTGGAAAAGAGGCTTCATCCCGGTGCCAAATCTGAGCCGACACCCAGAAAGCAGCCCTGGGAAGGCCTCAGAGTCTGCATTCAGCCCCCAGGGGACCCACTGCTATGCACCTTCAGCCATGCCTGCCCTGGGCAGGAGGGGAGAGGGGCCGTTCCCCCCACTACCGCTCAGCTGCCATCCCGAGACGAGCTAGCTATCAGGGGCCGGGGTGGCAAGGGAGCAGGTGAGGGTCTAAAGGAGGGAGAAAAAGCAGGGATGAATATAAAAAATACTTGCCCCCAAGCTGGTGCTTCCCAAGGCCTCCGAGACGCCTGTAAGAGCCCTCAGTTCTACGCCCAGGTATTAATATTCCAGGGAACCCTTAGCAACAGGCCCTGACATCTGTTTGGTTACCATGATACGGGCAACATGCTAATAGCAAGATAAGGTGAGCTGAGACATCCACAGTCCCTCCACCTGTCACGCCACACGGGGAGGATGAAAGAGCCAGCCGGGAAGCCTCAGAGGCCTGTCTGAAACCAGAGGGAACCTCTCTATGGTATCTTGGGCTAATTATGCATGAGGCAGGGCTCGAGGGATTGGGAAATGAGGCACCCTGAGGAAGCTTCTGCCTGACAAACGTCCCTAGAACCCACCCTGTCAGCAGGCATCCTGACAGATCTGCCTCCTTAGGTGATTCTTCCCTCCTTGCCCTGTTCAGTTCTTTGCCTCTTTTGCCCAGACGACAGCAAAAGCCTCGAAAGTTGGCCTTTGGACCTCCCTAGGCCTCATGCCCTTCACTTGCAGCCAGAGAGCTCATCCTTAAAGCTTAGGTCAGGACATGGGATTCCCTTGTTCAAAAACCTTCAATGGCTCCCCACTGCTAAAGGAAAAAAAACCCCGAAGCCACACTCAAGGTCATCCACCATCTGGCCCGGACTACGCCTCCAGTCTCACCTGCCACCACATCCCTCCACAAAACTCACACTCCAGCCCCTGGGAACCTGGACGAATTCTGGCTGCTCGGCTCTGTCTCCAGAACTTCTCATGGGAAACGTCGTTCCTGCACACTGTCTACCTGCAGGGGCCCGGTCACATCCTCTGGGAATTCCCTCAGTCCTCCCCACCCAGCTCCTGTGTGAAATCCACCCCCCTTGCCTCCCCACAGCATTTCATCCCCCTTCGTATCCTGAGGGGACTCCACCTCTATTACCCGTATGAAGACCGCAGCTCCCAGGACGCACCTCGGTGTCCTTAGCACGGTACTCACAACGTGGTGGGTGCCGGTCTACCTTTATGGACCTAATACTAAACTTCGCAGCCCATGGACGGTTGCCCAGCCTTCCCAGCCTGGAATCGGAGGCCCCACAGTGTGACCCTCACAGTTCCTTAACCACGTGCAGGCCCATCCCCTATGCAGGCCCCACCGGTCCTGCCTTGGGTCCACTCGGCAAAGTGGTTTCCACCCACTAGACCCATAGGAAATCTAGAAAGGACCCCAACTCCTGAGGAATGGTCAACAACAGCACAGTCAATAGCACAACAACAAATGACCTAGACAAGGGTTTACGGCAAGACTCGGAACAAGAAGTAGGCACAATGATGGCACAATGGACCAATCATGTACCCATGCGGGAAAGGCAGAGTCCACGCGGTAGAGTACAGTTTGGCAATGGGGGTGAATTTATTTCCGTAATCATCTTCTAAGGATAAGTAAGGCACCCTACCGGTCCTCATGGCTCCCGCTCCCACCTCCTTTTGTGTGGGGCTCGCTAAGGCCCACACCCCTGCTCAGATTCCCGAAGCCTTTCTTGTCTGTGACCTTCTGGGTCAACCAATCCTGGACACCCCGTGGCCCGTTCCGTGGCACATCCCCACTGAGTCACAGAGCTAAGAGTCTGCTGTGGTCCTCCGAAAGGCAAGAAGCTGCCACTTTTGGCTCCATCACCCTCATTCATTCAACAAACCAGCACTGAGGGTTGAGCATGCACCTGAGTTTGCTGCAGGGTGAGCTGGGGTGGTTCTTTGTGCCCCCAGAAGGCCTCACGCGGTAGGAAGCCTCCCTCACCGCGGCAGGGTCTTCTCCCCAGGGAAGTAAATCCTCATCCACGATGCCCACTCGGCTGGGCCCAGACCCCTGCCTGTCTCTCTAACTGAACCGTTTTCTCATTCCCAGGCTGAGATGCTGTGGAGAGCCTCCAACCGAAATGAGATGCAAAGCACCCCACTTCTTCCCCCTCTCACTTCGAGTGCCAGCCCTCCCAATTTAACAGCCACACACTTTGCCTACATGTTCCCAGGGGCACAGCTCACTTTTGTTACCTCTGAAAGGCCTAAAACAGGGCAGGTACAAGTCCCAGATCGAGGCAGTCACGGTTGGCGGAGCCCCACCCCGGGGTAACCAGACCCCCTGGGCTAGACTCAACCTGGGCACACGCAGGAGGGAAGGCAGCCTCACGGGCTGGCTGCCAGGCCCCGAGCAGTGGTCCATTCCCCATCAGACCACATGGTATCAGTCTCCTAGGGCTGCTGTATCCATTTACCACAAACCAGGAGGCTTACACAGTTCTAGAGCTCAGAAGCCCAAACCCGAGATGCTGACGGGGCCAAGTTCTCTCTGAAGGACCTAGAGAGGAATCTGTCCCACGCCTCTCTCTTGGCTGCTAGGGCTTACACAGCAATCCTTGGTGCTCCTTGGCTTGAAGCTATATCATTCCAACCTCTGTCTTCATCTTCACGTGGCCTTCTTCCCGTGCGTGTTCGCATAGTCGTCTCCCTGTGCCTCTCACTATACGGGACAGAGACCAAGGGGACTCCAGGATAAACTCACTGGAACCAGTGCCCCGATTTCCCAATAAGGCCACATTCTGGGGCGCGTGGGTGCCTCAGTCGGTTAAGTCCGCATCGGGCTCTCTGCTCAGTGGGGAGCCTGCTTCTCCCTCACACTCTCCCTCTGTGCTTTCTCTCTCTCTCAAATAAAAATCTTTTTTAAAAAAAATAAGGCCACATTCTGAGGTGCTGGGGGGTGGGAATTCAACATAACCCTCTAGGGGACACGATTCAAGCTGTAACACAGGACAACAGAAACAGGAAGCCCTACCCTGGGGGCGGGGACAGCGGCTGGGAGGACCCTTCGGTGTGTATGCACAGATGCTCAAGTTGGTCTAAAATGCCCCCTGGAGTTCCTAGGTGCCGGAAACTAGGAGAGGAGCCTAAATCTAAGAGAGCTGTCATGGTTGATGCAAAAAGAGCATTCAAGAAAACAATCCCCAGGACGCCTGGGTGGCTCAGTTGGTTAAGTGGCTGCCTTCGGCTCAGGTCATGATCCCAGGGTCCTGGGATCGAGCCCCACATTGGGCTCCCTGCTCAGCGGGGAGCCTGCTTCTCCCTCTGCCTGCTGCTCCCCCTGCTTGTGCTCTCTCTCTCTGACAAATAAATAAATAAATAAAATCTTAAAAAAAAAAAACAAACAAAAAATCAACAATCTCCTTCGGTCATTGCTTCTCTTGGGAGTTCTTAACAGGGGAGCTGTGACCTTGGATGGGGAATAAATTATATCTTTATTTTTATTAACCTGTATCTGAAATTGTCTACTTTCTTTCACTATGAATGTAGGCAACACATCACAGTCATATCATCAGTACCTGTGGTTTGGTTGTTAATAGACCAAGAGATAATTTACATATCACATAACTGTAGATATCTCCAAATACTATTTATGTTCATCACTACTTCAAAATTATAATAGTTATTAGACCTACTATAAGGTGGTTTAGTTAATGATTCAAAAGAGGATAGAGATTACTGTATCAAAAGCTTGTTTTTAAAAAATATTCTGATAACTCTAAGTCAATATAATTGGCTCCTCTGTAATCCTGTCTGTGCATTTAAAATCATTATCTTGAGAAAGGTTCCACAGGATTCACCAGACTATCAAAAAAAGGGTCGATGGCACAAAAAAAGAACAGGAGACGGAATTAGAGCTCGATTAAGGTTACCCAGAAGAAAACAAGCTTTCAGGGTAATCAGGTGTCTGTGGCCCCAGGGACTCCACTTGGAAAATGCCCCAGTCCTCCCGGGCACTAACACCAAGGGGTGTTAGTGCTGCTTGTCTTTTAGTGCAGAAAGACAAGCCTCCTTTCATGTACACAATGTGTGTGTGTCTGAAAAGTCATAGGCAAACAATTTCTGCAAAGGAAATCTGAGTTTAGTTCACACCTGGGAGTCGTCGTTGGAGGATCCCAGCAGAAACTTCTCCATGAAGCAGAGAAACCTCTGGAAGGAAAGCAGGTGCACCCCTTCTCACCTGCGTGGTACAGTCCCAATCTTCAGGTATGCCGACAGGGGATTTTAGGAGCAGCTTCGGCACGGCTGTCACCCCCGGCGGCCTCCAGACGGCCCCGCCAGGACACCGGCTCTCAGGCTCTGCCAGGTACTTCTCCGTTCTTCTTCCACCCGCTTCGCCAGAACCTGGGCGGGAAACCTGGCCCTGGCTATTTGCTTAAAGCCAGCAGCCAAGGCAAGCCCCAGCCGACCTAGCCTGCTATCTGCCAGCCAGCTGTCCCCTCTCGTTCATGGAAACACAAACAGACATTTCTCTGTTCCAACTCCAAGGTTAAGTACTGCACTGCCAGGAGCCACCAGTCAACTTCTCTGTGTGCCCTGTTCCCCTGGTAGAGGCAAAGACCCCCCAAAAATGGGGGTGCCCATCCTGAATGCCCACGGGGAGGACTGCCAAGGACTCAGGCACGAGAGAGGGGAGCAGGAGCACGCCCAGCACATGGCGTGGCACAGAGGAGATGAGCAGGAGAAAGGCCAGGCAGGACCACCAGCATCTTGCCGTATCCTGGAGGATTTCAGGAGCAGCCCACAAATTAAAATGGATCTGCAAATGCCCAGCCTGGCCCTGAGCTATCCGATGGGAGAGAGAAAGCAGCCGGCTTTACGCGGCACCACTTACCTGCAGGTACTTGCCCCAGGCTGACCTACTGAAGCTCATCACAATCCCAAGGGGAGGGCTTGACCGTCATCCCCTTCCAGAGAAGGAGCTGAAACTTGACGCTTGAAAGGTATGGCCTCCAGACCACCCAGCTGGCCCCTGGCTCTTTCGGTCACCTTCTCTGTCCCCTACGGAGCCCTGGCTATGGCACGTGGCAGCTAATGAAAGCGACAGACCAGGGGTAGTCTGCATCCATCTCCCGTGCTCCCAGCACGAGGGAGTGTGCCAGGAGTTCACAGAAACTGGCCAAATAGTTCTGAGAAGGCTCGGGGTTCCGTGGGTCACGGCAGCACTTGCAAGCTGCCCTGCCCTGCCCCAGAGCGCACAGACTAGTGAGGCACGAAGCTACAGGTCTCTGACGGCCCCTGCTCCCCACCATTCCCACTGCCTGACCCAGGGGCTCACCCAGACCTCAGTCACCCTATGATCCTAAGTGGTTCACCTGCCTCCAGGCTCCCCTGCCCAGATGCAGCCTACCCTGCCATCAGACGGGCCCGACAAAGGCCTGGCTCTACTCAGATGCTTCCAAATCAAGCCCAACATCTTCACCTGGAAGTTCATGACCACCCACAGGCTCTGCCCTACCTTGCCAAATCTGTCTCCAGACACGCAGAAACACTTGGCATTATCCCCCATGTCTGAGCGCATGCCTCCTCCAGGCAGTCCTCTTGCTGCCCCCACTCCACACCCACTGCCCCAGCCTGAAACAACTGACATCATACACACTTACTTTTTACCCCTTCCCAGCACCTGATGATTTCTGACGGCTTGTGAATGTGTTCCTATCGGACCAGATGCTCCCTGGCGGCAGGACGAGCCTCGGGTCTGGACAATGTTCCAAATGTGCACTGGAACAGAACTGAGAGTCCAGGAAGAAACCCATACATCTTCGATCAACTGACTTTGACACCCTTGACAAGATGTCAAGACCATACAATGGGGAAACGAGACTCCTTTCAATGCTGCTGGCACAACTGGGTAGCCATATGCAAAAGTATGAAGTTGGACCCTCGCCTCACACCACTTAAAAATTTTAACTAAATGGATCGAAGATCTGAAACTGTAAAACTCTTAGAAGAAAATATAGGGGTAGATCTTTACGACCTCAAACTCAGCCGTGGTTTCTTAGATATGACACCAAAAGCATGAGCAACAAAAGAAAAAAAAAACAAAAAGATAATTTGGTCTTCATCGACATTCAAAACTTCAGTGCACCAAAGGACACTCTCAAGAAGGTGAAAAGATGAACCACAGAACGGGAGAAAACATTTGCAAATCCTGTATCTGATAAGGGTCTAGTGTTCATAACAAGTAAAGAGCTCTTCCAGCTCAACAAAAGACAATTAAAAAATGGACAAAGGACTCACATAGACATTTCTCCAAGGCAGAGGTATACACGCCCAAAAGCACATGAAAAGATGTCTGACACCCCCAGCCATCAGGGAAATGCAAACCAAAACCACAATGAGATGCCGCTTCACACCTACCAGGATGGAGAACACTTTTTAAATGGAAAATAAGGAGTGTCGGTGAGGATGTGGAGAAATTGGAACCCTCTTACACTGCTGGTGGGAATGTAAAATGCTGCAGCCACTGTGGAAAAGAGTTTGCCAGGTCCTCAAAAAGTCAAAAGTAGAGGGGCGCCTGGCTGGCTCTGTCGGCAGAGCGTGCTGGCTCTTGATCTCGGGGTTGTGAGTTCAAGCCCCACATTGGGTATAGAGATAACTTAAAAATAAAATCTTAAAAGGGCGCCTGGGTGGCTCAGTTGGTTAAGCGACTGCCTTCGGCTCAGGTCATGATCCTGGAGTCCTGGGATCGAGTCCCGCATCGGGCTCCCTGTTCTGCAGGGAGTCTGCTTCTCCCTCTGACCCTCCCGACCCTCCCCCCTCTCATGCTCTCTCTCTCTCAGTCTCTCTCTCTCAAATAAATAAATAAAATCTTTAAAAAAAATAAAAAAGAAAAGAAAAAGAAAAAATAAATAAAATCTTAAAAAACAACAAAAAAAGTTAAATATAGAATTACCATATGACTGTTGAGTCATTCCACTGCTAGGTATGTTCCCCAAAGAACTGAAAACAGGTGTTCTATCAAAAATGTGTACACAGGGGCGCCTGGGTGCTCAGTCATTGAGCGTCTGCCCTCGGCTCACGTCATGCTCCCAGGGTCCTGGGATCGAGCCCCGCATCGGGCTCCCTGCTCCGCGGGAAGCCTGCTTCTCTCTCTCCCACTCACCCTGCTTGTGTTCCCTCTCTCGCTGTGTCTCTCTCTGTCAAATAAATAAATAAAATCTTAAAAAAAAAAGAAGTGTACATAGAGGTGCATAGCAGCACCGTCCATAAGAGCCAAAAGGCTGTGGAAACAACCCAGTGCCCATCAACTAACAAGCAGATAAACAAAATACAGCAAAACTGTACAGTGGAATATTGGCCATAAAAAGGAACAAAGTCCCTACTCATGCTACAACATGGATGAACCTTGAAAACGTGATGCCAAAAGTAGCTGGCCACAAAAGGCTGCATTGTAAATGACTACCTTTACGTGCAATGTCCAAAACAGGCAAACCTATAGAAACAGGAAGTAGACAGGTGGTTGCCTAGGGCTTATGGGCAAGAGGGCAAGTAAGAGTGACAGCATACGGGGTTTACCTTTGCAGTGATGAAAATGTTCAAAAACTGGCTGTCGTGTGGTTGCCCCATCTGTGAATGTACTAAACCCCATTGAATTGCACATTTTAAATGGCTGACCTGTAAGGTATGTGAATTATATCTCAATTAAGCTGTTTAAAAACTCATGGGGCACAGTAAAGAATGAACTGGGGTCTGAACAAGACAGCCAGGTACCCAGTCCCCGGAGGGCAAAGAGCTGGCCACTTATATTTTAACATCAACCCCTGATGGTCTGGGGCCAGATTAACTGTAAATTAACCTCACAAAAAAAACCAAACCACACAACAGATGGCGCATTTGTGAAAACACTGCAGGACAGGGGCAAGGGAGAGAAAGAGAGAGATAGAAAGCAAATATGGTCAAATGCTAAGAATTACTGAATCTCGGTGGAGGGATGACAGTTTTCCTTTGTACTATTTGTCCAGCTTTTCTGCAATGGTTGAAAACCTTCACAATAAAAACTTTCATGGTGAGCTCTCAATGGTTAAAGCTAGAATGATTGGGGCAACAAAATAAGTAACACTAGCATTGGATTATATAACCCATAAGATAAATATCTATGAGTCCTTATATAAATAATTGAGTAAATAAATAGAGAAGACAATTTTTCCTTGCAGAAGAGTTCAATTAAAAATGTAGAAGGGGGCGCCTGGGTGGCTCAGTTGGTTAAGCGACTGCCTTCGGCTCAGGTCATGATCCTGGAGTCCCTGGATCGAGTCCCGCATCGGGCTCCCTACTCGGCAGGGAGTCTGCTTCGCACTCTGACCCTCCCCCATCTCATGTGCTCTCTCTCAAATAAATAAATAAAATCTTAAAAAAAAAAAAAATGTAGAAGGAACAGGCACCTGGGTGGCTCAGTCGTTAAGCGTCTGCCTTCGGCTTGGGTCATGGTCCCAGGGTCCTGGGATGGAGCCCCACATCGGGCTCCCTGCTCAGCCAGAAGCCTGCTTCTCCCTCTCCCACTCCCCCCGGCTTGTGTTCCCGCTCTCTCTCTGTGTCTCTCGACACGAAGATGTAGAAAATGTAGAAAGAATTAAGGAAACTAAAGAATCACCATTAAAACATCTCAGTAATAACTGTTACAGGGAAGATCTGTGGATGGTTCCCAAAATTAGGAGGCACAAGTTTAAGGACAAACAGGGTATCTGCATAGTCCCAAAGTATCTCCCCTAGAATATTTGTTGATTATAAAAGAAAAAATAGTACCTTTACAGGGCAGAAACCAGCAGATACTACCTGAACCAAGTGATCAAGACTAATATCACCAGTGATAAGACATTTAGACATCATGTACCTCCTGATACAATGCACTGAGAAAGACCTATCCCTCTGTGAGATTCTTACCAGAAATGCATAGCCCCAAATGAATCACAGAACATACCAGACAAACCCAAACTGAGGGACATTCTATAAAGTAACTGACTAGTGCTCTTCAAAAATGTGACCATCATGAGAGATAAGGAAAAAGTGAATGAGGAGTGGTCATATTGTTATGTAAGCAGGATAAAAGGGACACAGGAACTCTCTGAACCATTTTTGCAAATTTTATATGAGTTTAAATTATTTCAAAATAAAAAGCTTTTAAACTGTTCATAATTAAAAATCAACTTTCGGGGGGGGGAGCGCCTGGGTGGCTCAGTTGGTTGGGCATCTGCCTTCGGTTCGGGTCTTGATCTCAGAGTCCTGGGATCGGGTCCCATGTCGGGCTCTCTGCTCAGTGGGGAGTCTGCTTCTCCCTCTCATTCTCCCTTTCTCTCTCGAATAAATAAATGAAATCTTAAAACAACAACAACAACTTTGGGGGCACCTGGCTGGGTCAGTCAGAAGAGCATATGATTCTTGATCTTGGGGTCATGAGTTCGAGCCCCACGTTGAGTGTAGAGATTACTTAAATAAAGAATAACTTTGTATTAGGGTGTTTATTGTTTAGAATCACTTATACCAAGGGATATGTGGTGTGATGTGGCTTCACAGGACAGTGCCTTCTGGGGGAACATCCCCTCCAGGCCTGAAGCAGTAGCTGAGGCCCACTCATGAAAGGGGCGGGAGGATCTCAAGATGTGACTTTGGTCCCCTTGCCCTAGGGATCCGGGCTGAAGGGAGCAGGAGTTAAACAAAGGATTGTCTGCCAGGCTCTTTGCTTATTTCTTTTTTTTTTTTTTTTAAGATTTTATTTATTTATTTGACATAGAGAGAGAAAGCACAAGCAGGAGCAGAGGGAGAGAGAGAAGCAGGCTCCCTGCTGAGCAGGGAGCCCAACATGGGGCTCAATCCCAGGACCCTGGGATCATGAGCCAAAGGCAGACACTTAACCATCTGAGCCACCGAGGAGCCCCTCTTTGCTTATTTCTGAGACAAAAGAGGGTTCCATAAAAAGAAGAGAGGACAATAATTAAGAATTTCACAAATGGCCTTCTCTGTATGACTTTCATTGTCTGAAACTATTACACTTGTATTATTTCTATACTTTAAGATAACATGGATTAAATACTAGATGACATTTTATTTATTTATAAAGATTTTTTATTTATTTACTTGAGAGAGGGCGCCTGGGTGGCTCAGTTGGTTAAGCGACTGCCTTCGGCTCAGGTCATGATCCTGGAGTCCCGGGATCGAGTCCCGCATCGGGCTCCCTGCTCGGCAGGGAGTCTGCTTCTCCCTCTGACCCTCCCCCCTCTCATGTGCTCTCTCTCTCCTCTCATCCTCTCTCTCAAATAAATAAATAAAATCTTTAAAAAAAAAAAAAAAAAAAAAAAGATATTTATTTACTTGAGAGAGAGACAGAGTGCAAGCGGGGGGGGGGGGGCAGGGCAGAGGGAGAGGGAGAAGCAGACTCCCTGCTAAGCAGGGAGCCCAATGGGGGGCTCGACCGCAGGATCCTGGCACCATGACCTGAGCCACCCAGGCACCCCTGGATGGCATTTTTAAATAACAGTCCAATCTATTTAGTAACTTGTTTAAACTAGTTTTGCTTTAACAGTGAGTAGGGTCATCCATGGCCCTGAACTCCTCCAACAACCTGGTTAATGAAGACCATCTTTGTCTCATGACCACTGTCTATGCTATTAATGTATTCTCCTCATGGAAAATTCATAGTGTGCTCATTGACCCACCAGCCAGAGACAACGCTGACCCAAGTTCCAGAAAAGGGAAACAGAAGAGCAGTAAAATATTAATAATAGAATATAAGTGGTGGGCATGTCAGATTTCACTGTAAAAATCTTTCAACTCTGCTTTACATTTAAAATTTTTCATAATAAATTATTGTTAAAAAAAAAGAAAGGAAAAATTACAAATGAATATTTTGGGCACTCAACCCATAAACCCAGATTCACAGCCTCGGGGGGAGAAAGCAGACAAGTGTAGGAGGCCCCATTTGCTGAAAACTACACCCACGCGTGCTCCTCCTCCCCACAGGTGTCTGTCGGTGACAGGGCTGCCTGGAGGAAGGAGAAGCAGCAGGACTTCCCTGCCACAGCAGAGGCCTGGGGCCCGTGGAGACAGTCTCCACATAAATACATTCCGCTCTTCGGGGCCAAACTGAGTCAGAAAATGGGCAGCAGCCCCACTGTTTCTATTAGCTCCAAATGAATTGGGCAACGGATGCCCGGGCTGACCACGCAGGCCCCAACCTGGTCCCGTGCCCCAGGTGGTCCTGCCAAGGGGCACATGAATTCGCCTTTTCTGCCGAGTAATAAAGGGCAGCGGTTACAAGTCTCTTCTTCGGATCAGGTGTCCAGTTTGCATTCTGCTCTGTGAATTATTAGCTCGGTGACCTTGGACAGCTCCCTCATTTCTCCAGGCCTTAGCGGCCTCATCTGTAAAATAAGGAGCTGCCTCCTGGGGCTGTTGAGAAGAATAAATTAGATCAGTGGTTCTGAATCAGGGTGATTTTGTCTCCCAAGGGACATCTGGCGAGTTCTGGAGACAAGGCGGGGCGGGGGGAGGGGGTGTGCCACTGGCTACAGCCCAGCGGGGAGAAGCCAGGATACTGCTAAACACCCTACAAGGCACAGTCCAGCCCCCCACAAGATGAAATCATCCAGCTGAAAAGGTCAAAGCGCAAGTTGGAGAAGCCCTGATTCAGATAGTGCGTATAAGACATCCAGCACGGGACCCGTGACGCTGTGCGCTCCCGGCGAGGGCCGCCCTCATGGCCATCACTGGACCACCTCCTCCACCGCCATCACCCTCACCAACACTGCCATCGCCCCTATTAGCAGGCTTGCAATTTCCGGTACCCCACAGAGCGCAGGTAGGGGGCATCAAGGAACCTGAACTAACAGGTCCTTCCTTTGGGTGGAGGACTGCCGTCTTCCGACATACACCTTCAAGCGCCTAAGCTCACCTGGAGCAGTCTGGGGCAGGGTGGGAAGTGGGTCAGGGGAGATGGGGTGCTCCAGGGAAGGGGTCTGAACGGATGATGATGATACCTGCTGACATCCTCATTTAACACTGACCAAGGGCAGGGCCTGGATGGCGGAGTCGGTTAAGCGTCCGACTCTTGATTTCAGCTCAGGGCATGATCTCAGGGTCCTGCGATCGAGCCCCTGTGTGGGGCTCCCCCCTCAGCAGGGAGTCTGCTTTAGGGTTCTTTCTCTCCCTCTGCCCCCTTCCCTTGCTGGCTCGCTCTCTCCCTCTCTAAAATAAATAAATGCATCTTTAAAAAAAAACACACAAAACCCTGACCATGTGTGAGTTCTGTTCATTTTACATGTATTAACTCAACGCTCTCAAAGACCGAAGGAGGTCAATTTATAATAGAATAACTTCTAATAGAAATAATAGAACTCCCCACCATGATTGCAACCACTGAACTGTGCTCCCCTGGCAGGAAGGAGCAGCGTTCCACAGAATTTGACCTCTGCCTGTGGCCAGTCTTGCCACTTGTCTGACCTCTGTACAAAGAACCTCAGAAGGTAGATGGTTTCTGGGCCTTCCATTCCGTTTTGTGGGAAATGCCCGGAGGGTGTCATTTCTGGGCAGGGCAGAGGCCTGGGGAGCAGAAAGTCTATCTCCTGGGAAAAGAAACCAGCATGAGGGGAAAGGCCATACTGCCTTCCCAAGAGACCTGTAGGGGCCCACTGGTGAGGCCATACGAGGAGCCAACTCCAACGCCCATGTCTAACGGAGCCAGGAGCCAGCCAGATGTCACCACTGGGACGCCTCCATCAACCTGGTCACTTTCTTTCTTTTTTTTTAAAGATTTTATTTATTTGACAGAGAGAGACACAGCGAGAGAGGGAACACAAGCAGGGGGAGTGGGAGAGGGAGAAGCAGGCTTCCCGCGGAGCAGGGAGCCCGATGTGGGGCTCGATCCCAGGACCCTGGGATCATGACCTGAGCCAAAGGCAGACGCTTAACGACTGAGCCACCCAGGTGCCCCAACCTGGTCACTTTCCCACCTCACCTGACTTCTCCTCACAGCAGGAACTTGCTCAGACAAGACAGACCTGGGGTTTGTCCTCAGAGAAGTCAGAATGAGGAGCACCTGGGGTGTCTACACTTACAGCCAGGCTTGGAGAAACAGCAACTCAGGGGACAGGGCCCGTAGAAGGTGATAGCCAAGAGAAGGCAAGTGCAACAAGTCTGGGGCTTGGAACAAGGGAAGTGAGAGGAGGCCAGGGAAGGGCTCTGGCCAAGAAGTGGGTGCCTGCTGGGGCATGGCATGAGCCCCATATGCACACACACCCTAACTGCTCGGGAAAGATAAATGGGATTCTAGTGGGCTCTGGGGTCTCAAAGACTAGGGCACAAGGGAAACACAAAATGTCACACAGGAGAAGTGAAAGGTATGCATGTTAATTATCTACTAAAAGAACCACTATTTATTGAATGTTTACTTATTTGTCAAGCTTGGTGCCAAGTGCTTTAGAGAATCATCTTTTTTTTCATAGCAGGTTTTTTTTTTAAGATTTTTTTTTTTTTTAAGATTTTATTTATTTATTTGAGAGAGAGAGAATGAGAGACAGAGAGCATGAGAGGGAGGAGGGTCAGAGGGAGAAGCAGACTCCCCGCCGAGCAGGGAGCCCGATGCGGGACTCGATCCCGGGACTCCAGGATCATGACCTGAGCCGAAGGCAGTCGCTTAACCAACTGAGCCACCCAGGTGCCCATTTTTTTAAGATTTTATTTATTTATTTGAGAGACGGGGCAGCATGTGCACATGCTCACACAGTGGTGGGGGAGGGGCAAGCAAACTCCATGCTGAGCATGGAGTCCGACGCGGGGCTTGATCCCACCACCCTGAGATCATGACTTGAGCCGAAAGCAAGAGTCAGATGCACAACCGACTGAGCCACCCAGGTGCCCCTCACAGCAGGTTTTAACATGCCCATTTTACAGGTGAGCAAACTGAGGCTCATAAAGACAAATGATTTACCCAACGTCACACAGTCAGTAAGAGGCAAAGCCCAGGATTTGAACTCTAAGCCTAAGCTCTTAATTTCAAGGATATCCCAACCGCTCAACACTAAACAGAACTGTATGTGTTTTGGGGTCAATCACCCCCCCACACACACACAATCTTTTTTCTTTATCCTTTCAGATAAGTCAGACGATGAATAAAATTCCAAATGGGGGAACACTATGTTTTTCAAAAATAAGAAACAACCCAGTTAAAAATGGGCAAAAGATCTGAACAGACATCTCATCAAAGAAGATACACAAATGGCAAATATTAGCATAAGAAAAGATGCTCAACATCATGTCCTTAAGGAATCACAAATTAAGACAATGAGATACCACTACACACCTATTAAAATGGCCAAAATCCAGAACACTGACAACACCAAATGCTGACAAGGATGCAGTGTGACAGGAACTTTTTTAAAGATTTTATTTATTTGAGAGCGCGCACATGCAGGAGCAGGGGCAGGAGCAGAGGGAGAGGGCAAGCCGACTTGGCGCTGAGTGCAGAGCCTGATACGGGGCTCGATCTCACAACCCTGAGATCATGACCTGAGCCAAAATCAAGAGTCGGGCGCTTAACTGACTGAGCAACAGCGCCCCCAGGAACTCTTACTCACTGCAAAATTGTCCAGTTTCTTGGAAGGCTATACTTTACAAAACTAAATATACTCTTACCATACGACTCCACTATTATATTCCTTGGTATTTACCCAAAGAAATGAAAACGTATATCCACAAACAAAATGGCACACTAATGTTTATTCCCGTTTTATTCATTATTGCCCAGACTTGGGAGGAACTGACATGTCCGTCAATAGGTGAACGGATAAGTACACTGTGGTACATCCATACAGTGGAATAAAATTCAGTAATAAAAATGAGCTTAAACCATGAAAAGACATGGGGGAAACTTAAAAGCATACTGCTAAATGAAAGAAGCCGGGCGCCTGGGTGGCTCAGTTGGTTAAGCGACTGCCTTTGGCTCAGGTCATGATCCCGGAGTCCCGGGATCAAGTCCCGCATCGGGCTCCCTGCTCAGCAGGGGGTCTGCTTCTCCCTCTGACCCTCTTCCCTCTGGTGCTATCTCTCATTCTCTCTCTCAAATAAATAAATAAAATCTTTAAAAAAATAAAAAATAATAAATGAAAGAAGCCAATCTGAAAAGGCTAAATGCTGTATGATTCCAACTCTATGACATTCTGGAAAAGGCAAAAGTATGGAGTCAGTAAAAAGATCAGAGGTCTTCGGGGAGACAGGAAAGGATGAACAGGTAGAACACAGGGGATTTTTAGGGCAGTGAAACTATTATAGGACACTGTAATGGTGGATGTACTACAATGTGTCATTATACGTTTGTCCAAACCCAAGATACAACATCAAGAGTGACCCCTAAATGTAAATTATGGACTTATAGTTAAGAATTATGTATCAATACCAGCTCATCAATTGTAACAAATGTACCACATCAATGCAAAGGGTTAATAATGGGAAACTGAGGGCAGTAAGGGGATATGTGTGAACCCTTCGTTGGTTTCATTCAATTTTTTCTGAAAACTTAAAAAACTGTTAAAGTCAAATGCTACTAATGCAATGGGAAAAAATTTTAGTTTTCTTCTATAGAGAAAAAAAAAACTACACCCTGATCTTCATCAGTGGGAAAGAATCTTGCAATACTGCTACTAGGATTAAAATTAAATTTGTAGAACATGTCAGTCCCTTTGAAATGTTTTTTGTCAGTTAATGATCTGATATCATCTCCGATCACAAACAAGGAAATCGCGTACTGTTCGTGCCTTTATTCCACGAACGTCTTCTGCGTCCCCACCACATGGGGACACAGCCTATTGCAGAAGACTGCAAGGTTGACAGATGCTAGCTCCCAGTTCTTTTTTTTCACCGCCTGTATCGAAATTTGAACCTGTGCATTTCTTTCTTTCTTTGTTAATCTCTGTAAGATCCTTGGGGAGAGGGGCCACCTGTTTTGTTCACTGCGAATACCCAGCGCAGGGCTGCATGTGAGCAGGATGAATCCCGGGTGAATCAGACAATGACTCTAATAAATGCTGGGGCCGCACAAAGAACAGTGAGAAGAAAGAGCAGGCGCAGTTAGAGTTCTTCTCTGCGGCAATCCCGGAGGGCCTCAGAGAGAAGAGTCTGGTGGAGAGCTGAAAGGAAAAAGCAGGGACTTGGCAGGCATGAGGCGGGCATTCCAGGAAGAGGGTCATCCTGGTAGGACTGCCAGAAAGGAAGAGGCCTCTCTGAATTTCAGAGCTGGAAAGTCATTCAGAGGATAGCTACTTAAGATCACAGGCATTTAGGACACGCAGCTCCCGGGCACCAACTCAGAGCAGGTGAGATCCTGGGACCTCCTAGGAGCCCATGAAAACAGCAAAGTGCACCTTGATTCTCAGGCTTTCACCTAAGTAAGGCTAATGATAGAGGAGAGTGAACACAGACCATCCCCCCCCCCCCAACCCCTGCCATCCCCTGCCATCCAAGGTCAGGGAGTGTGGCCAGGAACGGCCAGCCCAAAGGTGAACTATCTCTGATGTCAAATCCCCATGTTAGGCCATATATATTCATTATTTTAAAATTAAAACAATGTTTCTCCCTCACCCTAAATGATACTGCCCCCAAAATGTCTCCCAGCAAAACTGATGTTTGGGATTACATAAACTCCAGTTTTCTGTAAACATAGCAGCAGCTAGTATCTATATGTCACCTTCGCTGTGTCATAACTCACAGAATCCCCACAGCAGTGCCCTTGGATTTCACAGATGCACCCAGCATGCCGCAGGGGGCTGCCCCCACCACAGACAGTGACTGACTTCTCCCAAGTCACAGACCCTGTCCACAGCCTCACTCCTACAGACAACACCGGCAAGTGTATGGAGGCAGACTCTGCAGGCAACGGCCTGTGTAATTTGGGGCAAGCTCAGTTTCCCCACACTCTGTTCCCTCCTTCGCAATAAGGAGGTAATAATCCCTTCCTCAACAGGTTTTGTTCGGGATGAACTCTGATTAACAGAGTCAAAGTTCCAAACACAGTGCCTGGAACACAGTAGGTCCTCAAGGGGGAAAACAAAAACCCTCGCTTTTTAAACCAAGCTGGTCTCTGAACTCCTGGTAAACTCTGCACTAGAAGGAAGACCTGGGAGAGTTAAATAAGACAGTTAGTTGGCCCAGATGACTGCAGGCTCTGCTGATGAATGAAATCCTTGCCTGGGGCTGTCAGCCAGGCTGCCTGGGCCAAGCTGGAGGGCAGGAAAGTGCGCGCTTCCTTCTCCTGTAGGAACTCAGTGCTCTGGCTGCAGAGGAGCTTCCTTCAGCTGTCCCCACCCGTTTCCTCCAGAACATTCCATGCTCAGCCAGAAGACAGCAAGAAGAGGCCACTGGGACCAACTGGGAGGGGTGGGCAGAACCCCCCCTTCCAGGCCTCTCTGTGCACGACTGCTGACCTGCACCTTTGCCTGGCTCCCACTGCCCCCCCGCCCCCCACCCAGAGACCAAGCCTTGGTTTGTCCACCCTACACCTGCCCTTCTCCAGCTTCTCCAGGCTGCTGGCCAGAAACAGCAGGAGACAAGCTGGGGAGGTGGGCTGCTTGCCCTCAGCCATGGCCCTAGTTTGGCCTCTTACACTCTCTTTACTTAGGTCCCTGACTGGTCATACTACCTCTAGTTCTGGTACCTACTATAAGTGAGTCTCTTCAAGGGCAGTCATGAACCACTCTCCTCCTCAAGCACCTTCAATGTCTCCCACTGCCCCCTGAATGAAGTTCAGAGACTGCACCCTGGGATTTATAGTTCTCTCCAGTATAATCCAAACCCACCCTCCAGTCCCCACAGGGCTCATAATGAAATGAATTCTACCCAGATTTGCACACACATTTCTGGACCTGTGAGTACGGATTCCTCCTAGCTGGATCCTATTCCTCCACCACCCCACCTGACTCTCCTGAAAGCCCTTTCCCTTCCTGGCCTCTGAATCCCTCTAGCACCCTGTTCCCAAACCTCAGGCATCTGATGCCACCTGCTATCCCCACGTGGCCCCCCGTGCTAGTCTTTACTTAATATTTTCCTTAAAATCAACTCACTCTTACACTTACACTTACTTTCAAAGGAAACTCTGTATCTCCACCATAAATAGAAAACCATTATCAGGGCACCTGCGTGGCTCAGTCAGTTGAGTGTCCGACTCTTGATTTTGGCTCAGGTCATGATCTCAGTGTCATGAGATCAAGCTCTGAGCTGAGCGTGGAGTCTGCTTAGATTCTCTCTTCTTCTCCCTCTGGCCCTCCCCTCAACTCACGCACACATGCTCTCTCTCTAAAATAAATAAATAAATCTTAAAAAAAAAAAAAAAGGAAACTATAACATTTGCCATAAACAGAACGCAACTGAAGAAAACAAAGTTATATTCTAACAGACATGAAAATAAATACATAATTCATCAAGTGTTTTAAATGCTCATCTGTATAACGTACTTAATATTACTGTATACTTAAAATCACACCCTAAGAAACGCTGCCTTGGCAGTTTATTTTTGCCTCTCGTGGCCCTTGGTTTTTCTGGCCACACGGTTATCTGGGGACTTGTTCTAGGCCTGTCCTGGTTGACCCCAAATGTGAGCACTTCGGGGGCAAAGATCCTGCCGCCTCTTTCCTGGTGCCTACGGACAGCATGATGTGCAATAAAAATATTTTATCAAACCGAATGTTTCAATCAGCTCAGTCGTAGTAACAGGTCCCATTCTCTGCCCGGCCCCAGGCCCACTGCTGCTCAACTGAAACACACATCCTCTCCGCCCACCACCCCCAAATCAATCCCTGTCCTCTGGGTCTCTCAGACAATGGTACAGACTGCGACTGTCCCAGCAGCACTGCTGGGGGTCGGGGGGGAACCCTTGCTGCCTCTTCCCCCAGAGCAGCAGGACCTGGGCAACCCCAACCCGGAGAAGCAATTAACCATTAACCATTAACCCACATTCTCGAGGCCCAGACAGACACACCCTGCCCTGGGACTTAGCAGTTCTGAGAAAACCCGTGTATGGGCTGAGCCCCTGGCTCCAGGAAATACAAAAGTCTTCTTCCTGTCCCCTCAGAGCCGGAGACCCCGAAACACCTACCAGGAACCGAGGGGCTTCGCCAGGCCTCGTGGTGGCACCCCAGACGGGAGGTCACTCTCCCTCCCACCACGTGTTGTCAGGGGCAACCCTGAGGAAGATCTGAATCACTCAGACTTAAGTCAATAAGTGGCAGCCACGGGCAAGTCAATAAGTGGCAGCCACGGGCAGGCCTCAGCTGGAGCCAAACCAAGGCCTGGATTCTCCCTGGTGGACTGAAGCCTGGACAAAGGCAGCCCACGGCCAGCGTGCTGGTGACCAATTTCCCTGACAACACAGCCTTTTCTACAACTGAACAGACTCGGGACACTTCCTATTAGAGGGAGGCCTCCTTTGGGAATGTTTATAATCTTTTTGGTATTATTTTTGTAGTCTGGTCACTTTTATGAATTTCAAGGATTTTTTTTGTTAGAAGGGGTACATTTCATGGAAAGGTATAAAAAAATATTCATTCTAGGGCGCCTGGGTGGCTCAGCTGGTTAAGCAACTGCCTTTGGCTCGGGTCATAATCCTGGAGTCCCTGGATCAAGTCCCGCATCGGGATCCCTGCTCAGCGGGGAGTCTGCTTCGCCCTCTGACCCTCCCCCCTCTCATGTGCTCTCTCTCTCTCTCATTCTCTATCTCTCAAATAAATAAAATCTTTAGAAAAAATTCATTCTAGGGGCACCTGGGTGGCTCAGTCGTTAAGCGTCTGCCTTTGGCTCAGGTCATGATCCCAGGGTCCTAGGATCGAGCCCCATGTCAGGCTCCTTGCTCGGCGGGAAGCCTGCTTCTCCCTCTCCTGTTGCTCCCCCTGCTTGTGCTCTGTCAAATAAACAAATAAAATCTTAAAAAAAAAAATTCATTCTAGATAGTGGTCATGCATGAGACATCAGCATCTCATAAGTATGGGTGTGATTCTCCAAGAAAAAGGTAAACTGAGGAACAGATTACTTGACCAATGCCATAAGTGGAATGGCCTCCCACATGTAGCTCAAGGAGGACAAGGATAATGGAGCGAGCCCCTGCTGACACCTGCCTAAAGTGGGAAGATGACAAGGATCTCCCTTCTGACCTTTCTTTTTTTTTTTTTAAAGATTTTATTTATTTATTTGACAGAGAGAGACACAGCGAGAGAGGGAACACAAGCAGGGGGAGTGGGAGAGGGAGAAGCAGGCCTCCTGTGGAGCAGGGAGCCCGATGCGGGACTCGATTCCAGGACCCTGGGATCATGACCTGAGCTGAAGGCAGTCACCCAACCAACTGAGCCACCCAGGTGCCCCTCTTCTGACCTTTCATAATGCAAACAGGTTAACGACAGAAAAAAGTTTGTCGTGATAAGAAAACAGCAGATGCCGGGGCGCCTGGGTGGCTCAGTTGGTTAAGCGACTGCCTTCGGCTCAGGTCATGATCCCGGAGTCCCGGGATCGAGTCCCGCATCAGGCTCCCTGCTCGGCAGGGAGTCTGCTTCTCCCTCTGACCCTCCTCCCTCTCATGCTCTCTGTCTCTCATTCTCTCTCTCTCAAATAAATAAATAAAAAACCTTAAAAAAAAAAAAAAGAAAGAAAGAAAACAGCAGATGCCACTGAAAGGGATGGATGGACAGCGTCACGAAGAGGTTCTCAAACCAGGTTCCAAGGAGCCCGGGGGTGTCATACCAGCTCTTCAGGGCTGCTGACGGAGGGTGCAGGGAATACAGAGTATGCTCCAACCCAGCCCTGCACAGCGCGGCTCTTGTCTGCGTCCTCTACTGGGCTTTCAGGGAAGGTTTCATTTCCAGCTAACAGTGCTGAGGAGCACCGATGTGGGACACAGGCGGCATCACACGGGGGACGGCACAGAGTCGTCTCTGAGTTTGTGGAGAGCAGCCGCCACACCCCCAGTATGCTGGGAGCCAGCCGGCCCTTCCCCTGCAGGTGGGCGCTGAGGTCAGCGAAAGTGAAGGACAGGAACCTCCTTGCCAGGTCCAGCCCGGCCACCTGCCCTTCCCCTGGCAGGACCACCAGCTGGGAAGTCCTGGAGACACCAAAATCAAGCCAAGCCTTAGAGCCGAGTCAAGATCCAGGAAGGAGATTCAAACCTCAACAGGGACAGGGCCAAATGCAGTCACGAGAGCCAGATCTGTGAATCCTGGGACCGGAGACCCAAAGGCCACAGGAAACGGTGGCCGCGACGAGAGCCGGTCTTGGGCAAAGCCCTGGGACAAACACAGTGGCGAGAGGTTGGTCTCCACGCGCCCCTAGCGGCTTGCTGCCTGCAGACCCGAGGATGTGAAGAGGCCTGAGTGGGCATATTCCTCCCAAGAGCAACAGACATGCTCCCACACCGCTACACAGACTCCAGAGAGCTGAGGGCCCGCGCAAACACAGAGACTGGCCCAGCCGCACGTTTCGTCTGTCCAGCACTCCTGTCTCTGAGAAGGAGTCCTCCTCCAGACCAAGGAGATCATGCCCACAAGTCCTTGTTGGGGGGGGGGTGAGGGGGGCAGACACTACCCGGCCCCACATTCACCCCTCAGGGTGAATGTGGCTGGGGTCAACCCACTAGAATATCCCCAGCCCCTGAGCACAGTGACTGGCTTAGCACTGGGCGGGCGTGTGGGTCCTCCCCCAGGGTTCTCACCACTCTTTCCCTGTGAGAGTAAGCTATGAGGACAATGTTGGCTTGGGAGGCCATTGGCCTGAGGATGAAAACAAGCTGAGCTGACAGATGGAGGTAAATAACCCAGAAGGCACTGTCAGTCGCTGGATCCAGCCATGCCTGAACCACTACTTTGATTCCCAAGTTGCCAGTGGCTCAGTCATTAAGCGTCTGCCTTCGGCTCGGGACATGATCTCAGGGTCCTGGGATCGAGTCCCGCATCGGGCTCCCTTCTCCTCAGGAAGCCTGCTTCTCCCTCTTCCCCTCCCCCCTGCTCATTCTCTCACTCACACGCGCTCTCTCTCAAATGAATAATTAAAAAAAATATTTAAAAGAAAGAAATAAAATAAAATTGGACATGTGTTGGCAACAGTGTTATGCACTGAACTAGCTGCACAAAGCCCCTCCGGAGAGCTGGGCCAGGCCAGCAGGGGCAGCAGGCATGGTCAGGGCTGAGCTGGGGTCTGGTGGGGGGGGGCAGAGCCTGCCGGAGGGTGGTCCCCTAGGGTTGACAGGCACGGGAGAAGCAGGATGTAAACCGAGACTGAAGAACAAAGGTCTGCCCAGTCTCCCCACGTACTGCCTCCACCACTCCCAGGTCCGACTTGGGTCTGATTTCCCCAGCTCTCCTCCCGCCTGCCCCTGCCTGCCTGAGGTCCCTCCCACCCCATCCCTGCTCCACCCACAAACCTGCGGCCACCCCCTCTGCTGCCCTAGTAAGCCTGTGGGCACCGCTCCAGCAGCTGGCTCCCCGCCGCTGCCCTAACAGCACCCCGAAGTAATCCTGGCCCTTCCCTCCCGCAGTGCTGCCTCTGTGCTTCAGCTCCTGCCGCCCCCCGGGGCCTCGATGACCCTCCCCTCCACCTCATCCTTGTAGACCCAGCAAGTGGTGCCACACCGGGAAGCCTTCCCTGATCTCCCCGTCCCCTCTGAAAGCAGCGTCTGCTCCCCTGAGATCTTTTAGATCCTCACTCTCCCCGCCCCCCTCCCAGCGCTGAGCATCCGCCGCCTTCTGCTGGTCTTCACTGGTGTCTTTACTTCCACCGGGCAAAGGCTGCACCTGCTTCATCTTTGTTCTTCCACTCATCCATGCCTCAGTTATGTACTGGGCACCTACGACGTACCGAACCTGGGCTGGGACGGCGCGTGAGCAGGACACACACCGTCCCTGCCGCCTTGGAGGCCAACGGAGCCACTAAGCAAACCCACACAGATCAGTACCAGCTGGGACGGGGGCTCCCGGAGAAAAGCGCATGGTTCGTGAGCCCTGAGGTAGAGGAAGAGTCGAGGAGGGCGTCTCGGCACCACAAGGGAGAGGACAGCGGGCAGGCACACTTTCTAGCCAAATAATGGGTGTTTGCTAAACATCTGAGGAACAAATGAGGGGCTGTAGCGAGTCAGACACCGCTAGTGTGTCGCTGTGTCCTTTCCGACGCGTTTATCCTGACGGGTCACTGCAGCGGGCACCCCGAGGGCTTTTGCAGCAAACATGTCTGCAGTGCACGCGGGACAGCCCGCCTCTGTCACCCCTGCGGCTCTCGGCTGCCTCGTGGCCCCCAACACCACCCTCAAGCCCGGTGCGGGCACGGCACTGGTAACGGCGGCCCTGAGCACATGCTAGAAGGATGGTAAGGCTGTCTCTGGCCTCCTCGGGCAAGGGCCACGACCGATCAGTGACGTCTGCCGTGGGAGCAGGACTACGCCGCCGTGTCCCGCATTTTCTGTGCCACTCGGGGCCCCATAGATGCAGGCAAGAAATTTCCTGCAGATCTAATTGCCTGGAAAAGCCCTTGGCATCTGGTATCCTTTTCCTTATAGATCACATGGACCATGCAAATAATATTGTTTTCCTGCTTTGACCACTCATGAGTTCAGGGCTAAATTTGTGGTTCAGATGTAGCCGACTGTGTACCGCTCTACGGCCTGGGCATGTCTTCTAACTCTCTCCCTAGTTCTGACCTTCCAGTTAATCTACATTTTTCCTGATCTTGCTTTTATGGGTTTCTATTTAATTTTACACACACACACACACACGTATGTATCTGTGTATACAGAAAACACCCTCTTCTAGGTCTGACATTTAATATCTACTTTACGTTTCTATTACAAATACATATTTCTACATGTCGCCTATATTCAAGATCTATAGAGAAAGCTATATTCTTGCGGGCCTCTCGATTCCTTCATGGAGCCAGACGCAGGCATACGGAGAGAGACGGGCAGATGACAGGGAAAACCAGGAAGAACGAAAGCATTCAGATCACCACCGCGCCCTGCCATGAACACAGTCCGGGATCAGAGAGGAGAGACCGGGCTTTTCGTCCCAGCTTGGACCAGCAGTGATGAGAGTTACAGGAAAAAAACTACTCTCACCAGCCCCGCCCCTCTCCAGGCAACCTGAGGTTTTATCAACTACTGAATGCATATAAAACAATCTGTCCTGGGACGCCTGGGTGGCTCAGTCGGTTAAGCGGCTGCCTTCTGCTCAGGTCATAATCCCAGGGTCCTGGGATCGAGTCCCACATCGGGTTCCTTGCTCGGCAGGGAGCCTGCTTCTCCCTCTGCCTGCCTCTCCCCCTGCTCATGTTCTCTCTCTCTGACAAATAAATAAATAAAATCTTAAAAAAAAAAAACAATCTGTCCTACTTACTTCACTCGGTTGTAACAGAAATTAAATGGAGAGGTTCCTGACTGCTACTCACCGGCAGGCCCCCAGCTTATGGCATCGGCATCATTATCAGTATTGGAAAGAACATTCTGGGCAACCGGCACCCAGCCATAAACAAGAAAACGCCACACCACATGGCTTCCTATGAATGCAGCAGGAATTCAAAGAGAAGTGAGGCTTCGGCGCCGACATCTGCATGCAGAGTCCTTCCTTGTCCCCCCCGCCCCCACCATGTCTGAGAGCTGTGTCTGACTGAAGGACTTCAAGTCTCTGCTTCTCACAGCCAGAGAAAAAGTGCCATCCAGGTCCATCACACTCCTTGGGACTGGAAATGGCAGGCGCCACCTCCCCCTGGTGCCAAGGGCCGGGGGCTCCAGGCCCCCACGCATCACCTGCAGGCCAGGTAAAGAGCATGAGTGGAGGCGGGTGTGAGGTCACGGGCAGCCGACCCTCACGCACACCTCCCACCGGACGTCGCACACATTTCCCGTCCCCTCAGAGGCCCCTTTATTCCACAATCACCAGGGTTTTGAGGCACCTGAGTCAGTGCCACTGAGTTTCAAACAGCAGGTGAAAACAAGACAATGACAATAACCAGGTTCCTTTTCAACATATTTGTCAGCAGGGCATGGTCAGGTCTTTCTTTTCTGGGGGAACAGACAGAATTCACAAAGGTGGTAAGACTAATTCTACATTCTGGAATGTTCCTGGCCCAGTCAAGGGCTGAAAGTAAAGGCCAAAAGAGGGGAGTTGGACAGTCAAAGGGCTGTGTCTGCAAACCAGTTCAAGTGACAGAAGGTCTCATGTAGTTTTTCACTGGGGGCAGAACAGCCCCAGGCAGCGAGTTACCTAAAGTGTGGGGGGGGGGGGGGGACACGACACCCTGCCGTAAAGGAACCTGCATCTCATCCGATGTCCCTTCCCCTCCCTGGCCTTACCACAGCTGCCCAGCTGCCCAGCTTTTACACTATGACTGGCCCCCTCAGGCCCAGCTGACCCTCTGGGGGTGCACACAGCCCAAGTGGGCATGTTGAAGTCTTTCCCCTTGAAAATCTGGGAAATGGGCTAAGAGTCTCAACAGCTCTCTGGAACAGTAAGCCGTAAACCCAGGAGCTGCTGGAGGGCCCACTTTCCCCATGTGGATACCCAGGAAAGAGAAGGGTGGTGTGCAGTGAGGGAAACAAGAGGCCACACGAGGCTGAAGCAAACACCAGTCAGAGAGAGGACTCTTGTGTTTCTCTCTGGTCCATGGGCTTCATTCAGCCCTTCCAGGGGCCTGGCCTTCTGTGAGATACTCCAGTACCCTGGCAATAAATTCCAGTTTTTGTTCAATGGCTACTGTTTGCAACCAGGTAGCCCTAGTTAGCCGGATGAATATGAGGCCCGTCCCCTACCACACGTTAAGCGAGGAGACCTCAGCCGGTCTCTGGGCCGATGAAGAACACCCAGGGGGGTTCAAATCAGTGGCCAGGGGAGGTCTGGCTCCATCTAGTGGGGGAACCTTGAACAATAACCTCCCTGAAATACAGGTGACCCTCTCCAATCCGTTCTCCAGGGTCACAGGGAGGTCTTCAAAATGCAGCCCCAAAACGGCACTCTTTAGGCCAATCCTTCAGGAGCTCCCTACTGCTCTGAAGATAAAGCCAAAATCCTCCCCGCTAGCCCACCCTCTCCCCAGCACTCACTCCCCATTCTCCCTCCTCTCGGCACCCCCCCCACCACTAATCTCCTTGCTTTCTCTATGGATTTGCATATTCCAGAATATGCAACATTTCATATAAATGGGGCCATGTAATAGGTGGCCTTTTCTATTCTTTCATTTTTCTGTGCTCTAATCTTTATTATTTTCCTTCTGCTCGCTTTGGATTTAGTTTCCTCTTCTTCTAGTTTCTTGAGACAGAAGATTATTAATTTGAGGTCTTTGTTCTTCATTAATATAGGCACTTGTAACTGTAAATTTCCTCCTAAGCACAGCTTCAGCTGCATCCCGTAAGTTTGGGCATGTCATATTTTCATTTTCTTACATCTCAAAGTATTTTCAAATCTCTCTTGTGACTTCTTTGACCCATTGGCTATTTAGGCATGTTTACTTTCCACATATTTGTGAACTTTCCAAATTCCCTTTACTACTGATTTCTAATTTCACTCCACTGTAGGCAGAGAACATACTTTGTAGGATTTTGATCCTTTGAAATTTAAGGGGGCTTGTTTCATGATACGCTATCTCCTGGAGCAAACTCTATGTGCCCTTGAGAAGAAAGTGGACTATGCTTCTGTTGGGAGGAGTGCTGTATAGACATCTATCAGTCTTACCTGGTTGACAGTGTTGTTCAGGTCTTGTGTTCCCTTGCGGATTCTGCCTGCCCCAGTCCATCTATCACTGAAAGTGGAACCTTGAAGTCTCCAACTATTATTGTTGAATTGTCTATTTCTTCTCTCATTTGTTAGTCTTTGCTTCGAGTATTTTGGGGGTCCATCGTTAGGTGCATATATAATTGACATATTTTCCTGATCAGTTAACCCTTCCATCATTACAAAATAGCCTTGTTAGTCTCTAGTAACTATTTTTGTCTTAAATATTTTCTCTACTATCAGTGTGGCCACCTCAGCTCGCTTTTAGTTACTGCTTGTGTGGTATATCTTTTTTACTCCTTTACTTTCCACTTACATCGTGTATCTTTAAATCTAAAGTGTGTTTCTTGTAGACAGTATAGAATTGGGTTTATCCATTCTGTTAATCTCTGTCTTTTATTGGAGTTTTTAGTCCATTTGCATTTTTTTTTTTTTAAGATTTTATTTATTTATTTGACAGAGGGAGAGAGACAGCGAGAGAGGGAACACAGCAGGGGGAGTGGGAGAGGGAGAAGCAGGCTTCCCGCCGAGCAGGGAGCCCGATGCGGGGCTTGATCCCAGGACCCTGGGATCATGACCTGAGCCGAAGGCAGACGCTTAACGACTAAGCCACCCAGGTGCCCCTCCATTTGCATTTAATGCAATTACTTATAAGATTTATGCCGTTTTGCTATTTGTTTTCTATATGTCATGTCTTTTTATTCCTACATTCTTCCATTACTGTCTTCTTTTACATTAAATAGGGATTTTCCAGCATACCATTTTAATTCTCTTTTATTACACATTTTTTGGGGGTTATTTTCTTAGTGGAGATAACAATTAACATTTTAACTTCAAACAATCTGGCTCTGATTAATACCAAATTAATTTCAACAACATATAAAAACTCCGCTATAATATAGCTCTGTTTCCTCTCCCCTCCTTTGTGCTGTTATTGTTATACAAACTACATTTTTAAATGTTATTACCCTCTCAACTCAGTTTTATAACTATTGCTCTATGCAGATAGAAGAAAAGAATTACAAACAAAATACATCTATAGCTTTAAAGGTGCTCCTGATTTCTTCATGTGGATTTGAGTCCCTGTCTGGTGTCCTTTAATTTCAGCCTGAAAACTCCCTTTAGTATTTTCTGTAGGGCATGGCTGATAGCAACAAAATTCAGTTTTGATTCATCTGGGATGTCTTGATTTCTCTCTCACTTCTGAGGGATAGATTTGTTTCTGGATATAGAATTCTTAGTTGATGGTCTTTTTCTGTTAGCACTTTGTCATCCCACTGCCTCCCGGTTTCCATGGTCTCCGATGAGAAGTCAGCCATAAATCTTCTCAGGGATCCTTTGTCAGATTAAGTCTTACCCTTCATTTCTGAGCTCAACCATCTCTTCCTCCCTGGACTAGGTTAGGCCCTTTTGCACATGCCCCCTAGGACTCTTTACTTCTCCTTTTTAGTGATGATTACAACTGTAATTAAACAATTAACAAGAGAAGTAGCTCGTGTGTGTGCACGCGTGCGCGCGTGTGTGTGTGTGTTTCCCTCACTAGAATATAAGTTCCATAAGGCAAGAACCAGGCCTGTTTTCTTCACTGCTATATCCTCAGAGGCAGCCCAGTGACTGCACACTGTAGTCTTTCAAAAAATACTTACTGAATGAATGAAAATCATCCCAAAGTAGACCGAGTCACTGGTGTCAATTCTTTACTCCCAGTAATAGTATAAGATAGCCACACTCTGCCATGGCCTGATGGTGGGCCTCCCTGTCCCTTGGCTTGGGATTGGCCGCGTGGCCTGGGATTAGCTGATGGGATGTCAGCCGATATGATGTGAGCAAAGGCTTGAAATGTGCTTGTGCAACTGAGCTCACTCTCTTATACTCCTGCCTGTCACTAAGACACAAACATGACTTGGTGGTCACTGGTCCAAGGGGGATCGGAGACACACGGAACACACCTAAACCCAACTCACAGCGTGAGGTCGACAAGTCCCACTGAGGACAGCTTAGGTGGGCCAGACCTCACCCAACCCAAAGCTACGTGAGAAGGAATAACTATTACCGCCATATGCCGGTGGGGTTTGGGGTGGTTTGTCATGCAGCAATATTGTGGCGAGAGATGACTGAGACATACGACTTGGCAAGTTTGAGGAGCACAAGGAAGTCCTGGGGAAGGTCTTCCATCTGGTCCTTCATATGGCCCACGACCCGGTCCAAACTGATTCGATGGCAGATCCACACCCCTCCTCCAGACTTACAGAATAAACTCCCTAGAATTCTACAATCCCACAACTGGGATAATTATGCCACGCAGCAGCCTCCTGGAGCAGCCCAAAGCGGATCAGGCACCTGCACACAGGAGCTTCACAAGGGATCGTCTTTGTCCTCCGCCAGCCACCCCCTCACCAGCCCCCAACGAGGCCTGAGAGTGCATCTTCACAGCCAGGAAAATCTGGGTTTCTCTGCAGTGGGTTTGGGGAGGGGGGTTCCCAGGGCCTGACCCTTCTTAAGGCCTCAACTGATCTCAGGTAAAGAGGAGTGGGCAGGGACACGGGCAGGCAGAGCATACCTCCTTATGTTGTTACTCTGATTCAATGTATGATCTAAAGTTATTTGTATCCATTCAAAATGTAGAACTGTCTCTTTCAAGGAGGGCTTGAGGCAGCTTGGGGTAAACACAATAACAAACAAACAACTCAGGGATCAAAGAGAACAGAGGCCAGGCAGAGAGCAGAAAGAGGAGATGCCACCTGAAATCTGATGATTAAACTGAGAGACGCATCTGACTCAGCTTGCTGTAGCCGCACAAACAGGGCAAGTATGTGGGTTACAGAATTCGATATAAAATCAAAGCAGCAGCCCTGGTGTCCAGGTGTGAACCCCACCTGCAGGCAGGTCCAAGGCCCAGAGGACACCCCTCAGGCCAAACCAAGACCTCATTACTAAATAATAATCACCATCACCCAAGTGCCAAGCACTATTCTAAATGCTTTGTACAAGCCTTCTCATTTAGTCCTCATGGCAGCAAAGCAGGTACTCCTTATTTCCATTTTACAGATGAGTAAACTGAGGCCCAGAGAGGCAAAGCAACTTTTAAGGCCACAGAGTGAGGGAGTGCTAGAGGCAGGATGAAACCTCTAAGTCTGAACTTAGAGCCCAGGCCCTTAACCAGGAAGCAATCCAGCTTCTACGCTGCTCATGCCAGAAACGCCGAGCACTTCTGGCTCTGGGCCCTCCTCTCTACGAAAGCCTCCTTCCCTCCACCGCCGAAGCTCTCCCACAGCTGGCCTTGCCTATGTGTCAGAACCCTAAGCACCGGTGAGCCTCCTGCAGATAACCTGCCTGATTCCCACCTGCCAACCTCTGGAAATGTGCCTTACCTTCCTACCCCCACAGACCCTGCACCCCTAGCATGCGCCCCACTTGCCGCCTAGCCCTCCTCCGAGTACAGCTCTTCCGAGCTGCCTCACGTGCTGTCCAGCCCACATGCCTGCCCCAGACTCCAACACTAACGCCCTAAGAGTCCGTGTTCTCCATCTGTCAGCAGAGCTCACCACAGAGCGATGATGTACAGTGAGCCTGCTCCAGGGCAGTGACCCATGGAGTGCAAACCTTCAACCCCTAACTAGCTCCTTGACCCACGTTCCGGACAGGCCCTGCGCAGTGAGCTCAGCCCCCAGTCGAATTCCATCTGCTCCCTTGGCCTGTCCTCTCTGCTCTGACCTCAGACAGTGACCTAGACACCAAGTTTCACTTCTGCGAAGGCCACTGAGATGCCACACGGGGCCTGCTTGCTGCCAAGGTCCCTCCTCTGCCCAGTTACCCCATCACCCTGTCGAGGGTGACGCAGTTCACCACAGGACCCGAACCTGAACACAAGTTTATGGGAAGTCTGAGGCCATCCCAGCCCATGACACACTTTTGTGGGGAATAAGAGGAGGCTCCTTTTATCTGAGATGCTTCTGTCCCCGCTGTTGGAAAATGATTACAGTAAACTGAGAACGTGAAAACAAGAGACTTAATGTCCATTTGTTACAAAATCACTGCCATCAACCACAGAAATTCAAGCCATCTCCCTCACAGGACGCTCGGCTTGCAAAAGTGACTTTGGCAAACCCACCATGCCCACGGCCACCTGCAGCTCTGGCCAAGCCCCTGAGTGACGTGCCCGGCAACAACCTCGACAGGGGGAGGCCACGTGGCGAAGAACCAGGTCCTGTTTCTGCTGAGCTCAAGTCTTAAGCGTAAGGTCCTAACAAGCCCAGAGAGTGGGAGAAAGCTCTTCATGTCTAGGCCGGGGTCATTAGACCCCAAAGTGGTGGATTCTGCAAAAGAGGAAAAGCGTCCTGAGGATTAGAAGTGGCGGGGAGAGACGGCTGTGGGAACCGGCCGTCTAGAAAGGCCGAGGGACGGAAAGTGGGCAACAGCCGGCTGCTTGGGCAGCTGCCCTGGGACAAAGCCTGGACTGGGTTTTATCACTTGGGGTTAGAAAGGATTTCACATTCATCTCTGACCTCTTTTGGCGAACTTCACCCATGGCACCTGCCCCTTGATCAAACACTTTCCCAGACCCTGACATTAATGAGGATAAGCAGTGTGACAACTCAGACACCAGTCAGAATAGGGTCATCTCCTGTCACTAATTGGTGTGATTTGATGACATTAAGAGAGAAACCAGAAGTGAATTCATTTCCTTTTTTACTTTTAAATGAGGCCCCACTTAGAGTAGAACAATTTGGATGTTGAGCCTTCTTAGGCAAACGGTCCCTGAGGGATGGCGCTGAAGAACTCTGACTCTAGGTCTACCTTCCGATCCGCGCCCCGAACACCCCCCTCCCCTAGCCCCCCGGCACTCTACGTGGAGGAGCAAGAGAAATGAACCTGGTTTCCAAAAATGAAGTTCAGGGGCGCCTGGGTGGCTCAGTTGGTTAAGCAACTGCCTTCGGCTCAGGTCATGATCCTGGAGTCCTGGGATCGAGTCCCACATCGGGCTCCCTGCTCAGCGGGGAGTCTGCTTCTCCCTCTGATCCTCCCCCTCTCATGCTCTCTGTCTCCCATTCTCTCTGAGATAAATAAATTTAAAAAAAAAAAAGAAAGAAAAAAATGAAGTTCAGAAAATCACACACACTCCTACATTTCACCTTCTAAATTAAGCCAGCGTTCTCCATTAACTTTCCACCAGGGACTGAGAGAACATTGTTCCAAAACTGCAAACTAATTTAAAGTTAGAGGGGAAAGGAAAAAAAAAAAAAAAGCACGATTCGCCAAGCCCAAACGTTTGAAGTAGCTTTGCCACCAACTTTTCAATTAGCGGTAAAGTGACCACCTGTTTGAGAGCTCACCTATCAGCCCAGGAATTCAAGGGTTCAAATGGGGTCATGTAAAAATTCAGGGATTGGTTAAAGGCAGATTCTACTGCTAAGACAGTTCTAGCAAGATGAGAGGCGCAACCCACTAAAATCGGGGGCGTAGTGGTTGGGCGTGCAGCGTTCATCAGTAATGTGGCCGCAAGCAACAGAAGCCCGGTCTGGCTGACATGAGCACAAAGGAATTCGCTGCAGGGACACCTCATAGCTCAGAATCCATGGCAAGGCTGAAGGTGCGGATGTGGAAAAAAAACAGGAACTCTAGTAGCTACAAGAGACCGGGCCTCAAAGTCTCTTCGGCTCCTCTCTGGAATAAGTAGCTCTACGATCTTCTCCCTAATTGCTTCCCTCAGCACAAGTGCCAGATCCCAGAATGGCAGCCCAGCTGACTGGCCCAGCGTGGGCCGAGATCCCACTTCTCGACCTGGGTGATGATTACATGGTGGCGTACACTTTCAAAAATTATCCAAGCAGTGTACTTAGGATGTGAGTAGTTTTCTGAATGGATCTTATGCTTTAAAAAAAAAAAAAAAAAAGGGGCGCCTGGGTGGCTCAGTTGGTTGGGCTACTGCCTTCGGCTCAGGTCATGATCCTGGAGTCCCGGGATCGAGTCCCGAATCAGGCTCCCTGCTCAGCGGGGGGTCTGCTTCTCCCTCTGCCCTCTTCCCTCTCGTGCTCTCTGTCTCTCATTCTCTCTCTCTCAAATAAATAGATAAAATCTTTAAAAAAAAAAAAAAGTTAGGCCTAATCTATGACCCGGCAATTCCACTCCTAACGAAAGTAAAACATGTAAGAGAAATAATATATATAAGAGACGTGAACACATATGTCAACAAGAAGACTCAGGGCCACTCCGTTGACAATAGCCAAAAACTAAAAACAGCCCAGGGGTCTACTGATAGGCGAATGGGTAAGTAAATCGTACATATTCATACAACGGAACACGACAGCAATAAAAAGGAAGCAGCTACTGATACACCAAGGGTTAAGTATCAGAACATCACGTCAAGTGAGAGAAGGAAGCCTTTGACAAAAGAGTACATACTGTATGATTCCATTCATACGAAGTTCTAGCACAGGCAAACTGGTCCATGGTGGAAACAAATCCAAATAGTGGTTGATTCTGGGGGAGTGGTGTAAAAATTGCCTGGGAAGAGGGATGCGGGAACTTTCTGGGGTGATGGTCATGTTCTCTATCTTGACATGGGTTTGGGTTGCATGGGTGTATGTACTTATTTGAGCTCACTGATGGAACATAGAAGATTTGTGCACTTCACTGTATGTACATTTTACCACAAAAGAAAGGAAACATAAACAAATACTGAACTTTAGTTAACGATAAGCTTGCTGACTTAAGCTCTGACTGTTCTGTTCATCAAAAGATGCTATTGGGGTGTCTGGGTGGCTCCGTCGGTTAAGCGTCCAACTCTTGATTCGGCTCAAGTCATGATCTCAGGCTCATGAGATCAAGCCCCATGCTGGGCTCCACGCTGGGAGTGGAGTCTGCTTAGATTCTCTCTCTCCTTCTCCCTTGCCACCTCCCCCTAACTCCCTCTCAAAAAAAGACTTAAAAAAATAAATAAAAATAAAATATATTTTATTTTATTTTATTTTTTAAAAGATTTTCTTTATTTGACAGAGAGAGACACAGCGAGAGAGGGAACACAAGCAGGGGGAGTGGGAGAGGGAGAAGCAGGCTTCCCGCGGAGCAGGGAGCCCGATGTGGGGCTCGATCCCAGGACCCTGGGATCATGACCTGAGCCGAAGGCAGACGCTTAATGACTGAGCCACCCAGACACCCCAGAAATAAAATATATTTTAAAAAGAAAAGATGCTATTAAGATAGTGAAAAAGCCAGCCACAAACTGAGAGAAGTGTTTATAACACATAATAAACAAAGAATTAGTACCAGAATGTGAATGTGGGAAGATCACTTATGAATCATTAATAATCTTTTTTTTTTTTTTTGAATCAGTAATAACCTAATAGGGGCACCACCTGGAGTGGGGTAAGGGAAGAGAAAAAAAGTCCAATAGGAAAGAAATAGATAAAGAAAAGTACAGGTGCATAAATGAGGAAACACAAATAGCTCGTAAATGTGTTCCGTGTTAGCAGTAATCATCAAAATGCCAATTTTTAAAAAGATTTTATTATTATTATTATTATTTTGAGAGAGAGAGAAAGCACGAGTGGAGGGAGTGGTTAGGGGCAGATGGAGAGCGGGAGAGAGTCTCAAGCAGGTTCCATGCCAAGTGTAGAGCCCAATTCCGGGCTTGATCTCACCACCTTGAGATCATGACCTGAGCTGAAATCAAGAGTCTGATGCTTAACTGACTGAGCCACCCAGGCACCCTAAGATTTTATCTTTTTTAAAAGTAATCTCTAAACCCAACGTGGGGCTCAAACTCACAACCCCAAGATCAAGAGTAACACGCTCCACCAACTGAGCCAGCCAGGTGCCCCTCGAAATGCCAATTTAAACCACAGTAAGATATCAGTTCACACTCACCAGACTGACAAAAACAAAGAGTGAATGGTACAGGTGACGATGCAGAGTAACCAACACTCTGGTCCAGGTCTGCAGGGACTACACGTTGCTTCAGAATTCAGAGAACAGGAGGTGAAGGAGCACATGGCCTATGACCTTGTAAGCTACTCCCAAGTACACATCCTAGAGAAACTTACACATAGAAAGGATGTTGGTGATAGTAAAGAAAAGCAGAAACAACCCAAATGCCCATCAACAAGTGGCAGGGATAAATAAATTGGGTACCAGCTACATGCAACAACAAGATGAATCTCAACAACAGGTACACACATGTATCAATTTAAAAACGAATCCAGGAGCGCCTGGGTGGCTCAGTCGTTAAGCGTCTGCCTTCGGCTCAGGTCATGATCCCAGGGTCCTGGGATCGAGCCCCACATCGGGCTCCCTACTCCTCAGGGAAGCCTGCTTCTCCCTCTCCTACTCCCTCTGCTTGTGTTCCCTCTCTCGCTGTGTCTCTCTCTGTCAAATAAATAAATAAATCTTTAAATAAATAAATAAATAAGTAAAAACGAATCCAGCGTGAGTCCATTGGTAAAACCTCAAAAGCATACAAAAATCCAATAATGTATTGTTTAAGGACATAAGCCTGTATGGTGAAGCTATAAAGAACAGGTTAATAATTACAACAAAATCCAGGTTAGTACGTCCCCTAGGGGTAAGGAGAGAGGGAGCTCCATTTAAGGAGAGGTATGGAAGCAATTCTAAAGGGCTAGCAGTGCTCTATTTCTTAAGCTGGCTAGGCAGATGTCTGTTTTATTATTCTCCTTTAAACTGTACATGTATGTTTTATATGCTCTTGTATATATACATTTCACAATAAGTTTTTAAGTCAGTAACTTCTTATATTCCAACATATCCAGTTGAAAATAAATGTTAGGGCGCCTGGGTGGCTCAGTTGGTTAAGCGACTGCCTTCAGCTCAGGTCATGATCCTGGAGTCGCAGGATCGAGTCCCGCATTGGGCTCCCTGCTCGGCAGGGAGTCTGCTTCTCCCTCTGACCCTCCTCCCTCTCATGCTCTCTATCTCATTCTCTCTCTCTCAAATAAATAAATAAAATCTTTAAAAAAAAAAAAAGAAAAAGAAAAAAAAAGAAAATAAATGTTAAAAAAAAAAAAAAGATCCCGGGACACTTGCGTGGCTCAGTTGGTTAAGCGTCTGCCTTCGGCTCAGGTCACGATCCCAGGGTCCTGGGATTGAGTCCCACACTGGGATCCCTGCTCAGTGGGGAGCCTGCTTCTCCCTCTCCCTCTGCCACTCCCCCTGCTTGTGCTCGCTCTCTGACAAATAATAAAATCTTTAAAAAAAAAAAGGTCCTATTCCCTAGTAACAAAAAAAGTAAAACACCTGGCAACATAAAGAAATCTATGAAACTTTACTGCATAGTATAAAAGAAGAGATGACTGGAAAGAACACATAAATAAATACAGGACCATATTTCTAGATAGGAAAAGCCAATAGTTACTATTTTATAAGTTTAATATAATCCCAAATTTGATTCTAATGATATTTGTAGAAAAACAATGAAAGAATTATAAAGTTCATATAGACGAATAAATAAATAGGCAAGCATAACCAAGGAAATTTCAAGAAAGAACCTGCACTTCCAGGTGTTAAAATATATTTTTAAAAATGTAATCGTACAGGAAGAAGAGACAGATAATGAAAGAAAGAAACAGAAAGCCTGGAAGTTAATATGTTTGTACACTAGAATAAAGCTAACATTTAAAGTCTGTCCAGGGGCGCCTGGGTGGCTCAGTCAGTTAAGCAGCTGCCTTCGGCTCAGGTCATGATCCCAGAGTCCTGGGATCAAGCCCCGCGTGGGGCTCCCTGCTCAGTGGAGAGTCTGCTTCTCCCTCTCCCTCTGCTTGCCTCTCTGCCTACTTGTGCTCTCTCTATATCTCTGTGTCAAATAAATAAATAAAATCTTAAAAAAAAATAAAGTCTGTCCAGAGAAGAGGGAAGGATACCTAATATCCAAAACCTATAACCTAGTAACACACGGTTACTAGTAACAGTGGTTCTGGGACTGGGAATCTAAGGGATAAGGGAGGAGGGAGAATCTCATTGTCTTTTGTATCTTTTGAATTTTGTGGGGTTTTTTTAAGTTTTTATTTTAATCCCAACTAGTTGACATACAGTGTTATATTAGTTTCAGGTGTACAATTATATCGTTTGAATTTTGAACATGACTGTAACATCTATTCAAAAAATCACTTTAAATTTAAAATATAGCTGGTGGGAAAAGAAATTAAATGGAAAGAACTGGTCGACAACTTGGAAAGAAAATCAGGGTCTTATCTCACATCATAAACCAAGTTAAGTTTCGATTGGATTAGAGCAGTGAATGAAAAAGTGGGCACCAAATAAAGAACCTGAAGAAATACAGGTGAATATTTATCTGACCTTGGGGTGGGGAAGACCTTTCAAACCCAAAAGCAAAGGAGGAAATCATAAAATGAAAGGACTCATGCATGGCCTTAGCCACATCTATCAGTCAGCTCAGGCTGACTTCACAAATACCCTGGAGACTGGGCAACTGAACAACATTTATTTCTCACAGTTCTGGAAGCTGAAGTTCAAGATCAAAGTGCTGGTTAACTTGGTTCCTGGTGTGGGCTCTCCTCCTTGTGGGGCAGACGGGGTCCTGACTTCTGTGTGCTCCCTTGGCCTTTCCTCTGTGCATGCAGACCAGAGAGAGAGGGAGAGAACAGAGGGAAGGAGGGAGGGAGGGCCAGCTGGTCTCTCTTCTTATCAGGACACTAATCCCATCATGAGGGCCCCACCCTCATGCCTCATGTAATCCTGATTACCTCCTGAACACCCATCTCCAAATACCATCACATTGGAGGTTAGGGTATCAACATATGAATTTTGGGAAAACACAAAACATTCAGTCCACAACACCACACAGAAACTTCTCTATGTTTAAAAATAATAATAATAATAGGGGCGCCTGGCTGGCTCAGTCAGTGGAACATGAGATACTTGATCTCAAGGTTGTGAGTTCGAGCCCCACGTTGGGTGTAGAGATTACTTAAAAATAAAATCTCTAAAAAAATAAAAAATAGGGGCGCCTGGGTGGCTCAGTCAGTGAAGCATCTGACTCTTGATTTTGGATCAGGTCAGGATCTCTGGGTTGTGGGACCAAGCCCCTTGTCAGCTCCATGCTCAGTGGGGAGTCTGCTTGAGATTCTCTCCCTCTGCCCCTCCCCCTTCTTGTACACATGCGTGTGCATGTGCGTGCTCTCTCGCAAATAAATCTTTAAAAAAAAATAAACATAAAAATAATAATTAAAAAACCGTGAACTAAGAAAAAATGTGTTACATATATGTCAGTCATCTTTTTTTTTTTTTTTAAGATTTTATTTATTTATTTGAGAGAGAGAATGAGAGAGAGCACATGAGAGGGGGGAGGGTCAGAGGGAGAAGCAGACTCCCCGCCAAGCAGGGAGCCCGATGCGGGACTCGATCCAGAGACTCCAGGATCATGACCTGAGCCGAAGGCAGTCGCTTAACCAACTGAGCCACCCAGGCGCCCCTGTCAGTCATCTTTCTTATGTACAAGCAAACATGTTGGTTATAAAACCATTTATATAGAATGATCTCAATTTTTAAACATTAAACAACAGTTATCTCTAGGGGTTGAGAATCAATGGCTTTTATTTTCTTGTGTTTTTGTGTATTTTCTAAATTTCCACAGGGAATGTGAGTTATTTTTATAATTCAAAAGACCATTATTTTGAAGAAGTGTTATGTTGTGGTCAAGCAACATCAGGGGCAGAGGGTCCTGTTCTGCAAAACTTTAGGAGGATGGCTTCGAGCCAGGTGCCCAGCACAGTTTGGGATCTGGAATGCGTGATTCATATGACCCTACAGACTCTACAGGGAACCCCTTTAAGAGGCAAGTATTTCTCCCCACAGGAGGCGGGCATGACAGGGATCTTGCGCCAGTGAAAATCCTAGCCCACGGAAAAAGGAAGAAAACTAATTTGAGACGGTTCCAAAGGGACAGACTCAGAAGTAGAACAACAAAGAGGCAGATCTCAGTTCAAAAAAAGGTAGAATTTCTACCTACGCAGGCTGCCCTTAAATGCAAAGCACTACACTGTGAGCACGTCACCGTCCATCAGTGCTCAGACACATTGAAAAAAGTCTTCTTCTATCACAAAGGGGGTTAGACTAGTATTAATCTTTAATTATATTAAGTACTTTTCCTTTTATGGATTTAAAGAGATTATATACTTAAAATGAGTGAACTGCGGCGCCTGGGTGGCTCAGTCGTTAAGCGTCTGCCTTCGGCTCAGGTCATGATCCCAGGGTCCTGGGATCGAGCCCCGCATCGGGCTCCCTGCTTGGCGGGGAGCCTGCTTCTCCCTCTCCCACTCCCCCTGCTTGTGTTCCCTCTCTCGCTGTGTCTCCCTGTGTCAAATAAACAAAACCTTTAAAATAAATAAATAAAATGGGTAAATTATTTGATGTATATATATTATCAATTTAATTGTAATTTAAAAAATTTTAAATATCACAGAGAAGGATAAATTTCCTTTTAATCATCCCCACCCCCACGCACGTACAATTCTGGTCCTCTTCTCCCTCCCCTGGAGATAACATCTATTATAAGTTTGGAATGTATTTTTCTAGACTGTTTTATATGCTTTTACATATAGATGTGTGTTACATATATGTGTCCTCATATAAAGTATAAATGAAGGCGCCTGGGTGGCTCAGTCGGTTAAGCGACTGCCTTCGGCTCAGGTCATGATCCTGGAGTCCTGGGATCGAGTCCCGCATCGGGCTCCCTGCTCGGCAGGGGGTCTGCTTCTCCCTCTGACCCTCCCCCCTCTCATGCTCTCTCTCTCCCTCATTCTCTCTCTCAAATAAATAAAATCTTAAAAAAAAAAAAGTATAAATGACTACGTGTATATATTTCTACAAATAGCATCATAATATATTTATCACTTTGAAACTTGCTTTCTTCTCCCTACAATCTTAGAGATTTATCTATATTGTTTTATATATATTTATTTTGTTTTGTTTTGTTTTGGGGGGCAGGGGAGAGGGAGAGAGAGAGAATCTTAAGCAGGCTCCATGCCCAGCATGGAGCCTAACTTGGGGCTTGATCTCACAACCCTAAAAGATCATGACCTTAGCTGAAATCAAAAGCTGGATGTTTAACCGACTAAGCCACCCAGGTACCCTTCATCTATATTGTTATATGAAGATCTAACCAATTCTTTTTCTTTTTTTAAAAAAAGATTTTAGGGGTGCCTAGGTGGCTAAGAGTCTCCCTCTCCCTCTGCCTGCCTCTCTGCCTACTTCTGATCTCTCTCTGTGTCAAATAAATAAATAACATCTTTAGAAAAAAATTTAAAAAATTTTTAAAAACTGTCCTTAGTGACTTAAATTAAAAAAAAAAAAAAGATTTTATTTATTTGACAGAGAGAGCACAAGCAGGGGGAGAGGCAAAGGGAGAGGGAGAAGCAGACTCCCCGTTGAGCAGGGAGCCCAGCGCAGGGCTGGATCCCAGGACCCTGGGATCATGACCTGAGCCAAAAGAAGACGCTTAACCAACTGAACCACCCAGGCACCTCTAATTCTTTTTCAAAGCTGCATAGTATTCCTGGGTATGACCATCATAGTTTCTTTAACTATTCCACCACCAATGAATGTTCAGACTGTACAGTTTTTCACAACTCCAAACTGCCACAAAGACTGTCCCAGAACTTTCCACCTGTGCACACGTGTTGAGGTTTCCTTAGAGCAGATCCCGAGAAACAGAATCCCTGTGTCATAGGGCAGATACATTTTTTATGTTAACAAATTGATGTCCGTGTGACATTCCTTTCTAAGCCTCAGATCCCATGGCTTTATCAGTCTGATCCCTGTGAAATTGCCTCTGGTCGGTTCTGGCCCAGCAGTTTGGTCTCCCTGGCCTATTTTGTGCCCTGGCTTCGTTCCATGGCTCTTACCACCCAGCAGTGAGATGGGCTGCCCCGCTCACTTCCAAGCACAGGCCAAACGGCCCCCCGGTGCTGGCTACTCAGTGAGGGGACTCTTGGATGGATCCAAGATGCAGCATTTCTCGGAATCAGAGGATGTATCATGGTGAATGAGAAGGGGGTGGGGGCCAAGCAAGAGGCAACTTTATAAACCCCCGACATCAACTCAACTGCTCGAATGGCCAGATCCAAAGATGAAAAGCACCAGCACGTTGCGGCATGAGCGCAGCAGGGCTGGATAGTGACCATCACTCACCCTCCTCACCAGGCAAACACCCCGCAACTTCGTAAGGATGCCCACAACCTTCACTGCAGCCCCCAGCTGATGAACTGCCATGGTATACTAAGTGCTTTTACGTAAGGTGCTAACTGCGTAACTGTGGTCTTACATAAGGTGCTCTGGTATTTTTAGCAGCATGTAACTCCATAGGAAAGGAGATGCTCTCCCAGTGAATGCCGCTCACTTTACAGGCCCGCGCAGTCCTTAAAAGGCTGATGTCTTACAAGCAGCTCGTGGCTGTCAGAGGGTTGAGGATGTCTGTGCTGAGGGCTATAGCACCAGCCGGATTCTGCAATCTCTCCAGGCCCACCTGACGCCCCACAACCAACAGATAAGGAATACACAATACCTCGATTGCCCCCCGGCATCACAGCCATAAGAAAAGGGCCGCTGACTTGGCCGATCCACACCAGCCACATCCTAGCTTAGCAAGCGCTCCCCAACCCCAGCAGAGTGGAGGGGGACAGGAGGAAACCAGAGCCGATCTGGCCTTGCTTCCACATCCCTAGAGCTGTCCCCCCAGAACCTGGGTGCCCACCCTCACGTCACCTCCCAATTGTCACTAGAAGTCCAAGGTTCCAGGCAGAGTGAAGTCAAAGGTATGGCGTGTCTGTATTCGTGTCTTGGGTCTAGGGTCACTGCTGCCTTTATTCTGGTTTCGCTAAATCTTTTTTTTTTTTTTAAGATTTTATTTATTTGTCAGAGAGAGCAAGTGCACAAGCAGTGGGAGAGGCAGAGGGAGTGTGAGAAGCAGGCTCCCCTCTGAGCAAGGAGCCCAATGCGGGACTCAATCCCAGGACCCCGGGATCATGACCTGAGCCGAAGGCAGATACTCAACCCAAGGAGCCACCCAGGTGTCCCACTGCTAAATCCTGAAGTATGACACACATACAGAGAAGTACACATACCAAAATTGGTGAATTTTGACAATATGAATATGTGACCAACACCCAGATAAAAAGAACAAACATTACCAGCCTCCCAGGAGCCTTCCTCATGCCTCCAGGAACCTACTACGCTGACTTCCAACACCTTATATTTGTTTTGCCTCTTTTGCACTTTATATAAATGGAATCATATGGTACCAGGTGTTTGGCCTGTGCTTGGAAGTGAGCGGGGCAGCCCATCTCACTGCTGGGTGGTAAGAGCCATGGAACGAAGCCAGGGCACAAAATAGGCCAGGGAGACCAAACTGCTGGGCCAGAACCGACCAGAGGCAATTTCACAGGGATCAGACTGATAAAGCCATGGGATCTGAGGCTTAGAAAGGAATGTCACACGGACATCAATTTGTTAACATAAAAAATGCATCTGCCCTATGACACAGGGATTCTGTTTCTCGGGATCTGCTCTAAGGAAACCTCAGCACGTGTGCACAGGTGGAAAGTTCTGAGACAGTCTTTGTGGCAGTTTGGAGTCGTGAAAAACTGTACAGTCTGAACATTCATTGGTGGTGGAATAGCTAAAGAAACTCAATCATATGGTTTGTGTGATCCATCCATGTGGTTCCATGTGCCTGTAAATGGTCCATCCTCGCTGTAGTAGAGTGTTTCTATCGTGTGTATTCCTCCCAACGTATCTGTCCATTCTACTGCCATTGGGTGATTTCCAGTGTTTTGGCGATTACAAATAGTGCTGCTATAATATTCAAGTACATGCATTTTCACCACAGTCTTTTGCCCTTAAGACATAAAAAGTGTTGGGCGCCTGGGTGGCTCAGTTGGTTGAGCGACTGCCTTCGGCTCAGGTCATGATCCTGGAGTCCCTGGATCGAGTCCCGCATCGGGCTCCCTACTCGGCAGGGAGTCTGCTTCTCCCTCTGACCCTCCCCCCTCTCATGTGCTCTCTGGCTCTCTCATTCTCTCTGTCTCAAACAAATAAAAAAAAAAAAAAAGAAAGAAAGAAACATAGTTTCTTTAAAAAAAAAAAAAAAGACATAAAAAGTGGTAAACTGAAGGGACGCCTGGGTGGCTCAGATGGTTGGGATCTGCCTTCCGCTCAGGTCGTGATCTCCGGGTCCTGGGATCGAGCCCCAGGTCAGGCTCCCGACTCAGCGGAGAGTCTGCTTCTCCCTCTGCCTCTACCCCCTCACTCGTGCTCTCTCTCTAATGAATAAATAAAATCTTTTTTTAAAAATGGCAAACTGATGGGCGCCTGGGTGGCTCAGTTGGTTAAGCGACTGCCTTCGGCTCAGGTCATGATCCTGGAGTCCCTGGATCGAGTCCCGCATCGGGCTCCCTGCTCGGCAGGGAGTCTGCTTCTCCCTCTGACCCTCCTCCCTCTCATGTTCTCTGTCTCTCATTCTCTCTCTAAATAAAATCGTTAAAAAAAAAATGGCAAACTGAAAAAATAAATAAATAAAAAGTTGAAGACCGCCACTTTAAGCCTCAATCTCGAGAAAGCCAACCTGCCCTACCTCTCCAATTCACACTTTCGTTCTTTAAACAGTCCTTCCATGGGCTACACCAAGTAAAGGACACTGGCCACAGGGGCCACACTGCCTAGGACCATTGCTGTGTGTCCTCGGGCAAACGCTTCACTTCTCTACACATCAATTTCCTTACCTATAAAATGGGGATAATAATAGTACTTTGTATTTCCCTCGGTTCAGGATTAAGTAAAGGAACAGCGTCTGCACGTCGTTAAGCACTCAATCCACGTCAGGAGCTATGCCCGCTGCTAAAGGCACCTTTCTCAGCACCCTGAGGCACCTGCTCGGCCCCCCCCCTCCCCCAGGAGAGCCGAGCAAGGCTCTAACGCAGGAGGAGGCAGCAAGTGAGGACAATCTCGCCCCCTGCCAGGGAAGCAGAGTGGCAGCAAAAAGCCCTCCCCACCGCACCAAACCCCTCTCTCCCTCCGCCCCTCCCGTCGTCGAGGACACCAGACACCGTGCAATGGCCTTCACTCAAAATATGGCCTAAACCGGGGGCACCGTTCTAGAGGCATTTTTTTTTTTTTTTTTAAAGATCAGCTGTACCTCCTGCTGATGTTGAAGGTTTATTTTTTATTTTTTTTAAAGATTTTATTTATTTATTTGCGAGAGAGAGAATGAGAGACAGAGAGCACGAGAGGGAGGAGGGTCAGAGGGAGAAGCAGACTCCCTGCCGAGCAGGGAGCCCGATGCGGGACTTGATCCCGGGACTCCAGGATCATGACCTGAGCCGAGGGCAGTCGCTTAACCAAATGAGCCACCCAGGCGCCCGTCTTTTTTTTTTTTTTTAAGATGTTATTTATTTATTCGAGAGAGAGAGAACGCATACACAAGCTGGGGGAGGGGCAGAGGGAGAAGCAGACTCCCTGCCGAGCAGGAAGCCCGATGCGGGACTTGATCCCGGGACTCCAGGATCATGACCTGAGCCGAAGGCAGTCGCTTAACCAACTGAGCCACCCAGGCACCCTAGAGGCATTATTAATGGCACGTATCAGCAGCCCAGTCACAGGCTGCTGGGGCACCAACAGTGCCCAGAAACCACTGCCTGAAAAAAAAAAAAAACACGACATTTTCTAATGTGTATGTGAAAGGAGAGTGAAGTGTAGTATGTTGTGTTTTTAGGCGACAGAGATGGAAAAAAGCCCCTGGAAGCTTACGGTGCAGAGACCTTAGGAGCAAGAGACTCGGGGCCTCACGCTAGTGGTTGCCATGGCAACCATATTTCACAGCAGGAACTCATTTTCATATGACAGTGACCTGCAGAGGGAAGGAAGGACTAGGAAACTTCTTTCGATGAAGGAGGTTCAGTTTGGGGGGGAGCTGGGATTGATTTTCTTGACCAAAAAAAAAGGCAGGTAAAAGTGCCTTAAGGGACAGACATGACCCGAACCACCTGAGGGCCCTGCAGGGTTCTCTGTACCACAACTTTTACTTAAGACACACACACACACACACACACACACACACACACGCCCTGTTTCTAAGGCCTCAGGGCAGATGTCACAGCCTCCCTGAGTCACTTGCCCCACCATTAACCATCTGTTCTGTTACAGTCTTTCCCTGGAGTCCCAAAGCAACCAGCTGACCAAGCCACCGGCCCAGCCCCTGCACCTGGGCCAGGTGCCAAGAGGACACATAACACTCCTTGGGCTGAAGCACAGGCTTCCCTGAACAGCAAATCCTAGCACTGAAAACATCTTGGTAGTCAGGCGGACTGGAGTTCCAACCTGTGCCCGGCCCGCTCACAAGCTGTGTGATGGAGGCAAGTCCCTCAAGCTCTCTGGCTTGGTGTCCTCATGGGCAGGACGAGACAATAATTGCAGCAGTCATCCCTCTGGGCATCAGGAGGATCACACATACACAAGGGAGTGCCTGGAAAGATCAGCACACTGCCCCGCTCCTAACGACCACTCAATAAATAGCTGCTACCGTTAAGGGCCGGAAAAGCATCTCTCACAACCAGAGGCTGAAGGCAGAGAACACAGTATTCAATTGGGTGGCACACACGGTAATGAATCCATTAATAACCCAGCAGGAGTGTAGACGGATGGGGATCCAGAAGACTGGAAGAGTCTAGGACAGAGGTGCAGTTTCAGCCAGACTCTGAAGGCTAACAGGAAGGTATTCGCGGATGTCTAGGAGTGGGAACTCCTTTCTTGAGTGCTTGCAGGGGGCCCGGGTCCTGGGGATCCAGAAGGGGAACACGCTTCAAGGGCCCAAAGGCCAGAGATCAGCAGCAGACAGCTGCACCAGGGCATGATGAAGAGGGAAAGCCAAGAAAAGGGCCCCGAGTGCAGCCAGAAAGGTCACAAAGCTTTCCCAGGGCAACAGCGACCGAGCGTGAACCCAGAGAGTAAGGGCAAAGGGGATGACTGCGGTAGGGAGGGAAGAAGCTGCAGGCCTGGAAATTGGTTTGGGAGAGTGAGGCCCCATGAATGAGGAGCCTTCAACTGGGGGGGGGGGGGGCGCTCGGCTTTGTGTGGGAGGAATGCGGAGCCTCTGAAGATTGCTCAGGGGAGGAGGGTCAGCCACTGGGCAAAAGCAGGAGTCAGGGACCATCAGTCTACCGGTGACCTGATAGATGGACTGCAGAGGCTGGACGGGATGCTGGCACCAGACCAGCGGAAGGGCCTCGGAGCCCTCCTGAGATGTTCGAGGCCTGCACTAGTAGTTCACAGAGGGGTGGCGAGAGGTAGAGACACTTCAGGGAAAAGGGAGTATAACCTAGGAGGGAACCCCACTGCTGAGGAGCAAGTGAGAGCATCTGCCTCGGAGGAGGAGGCCAGACTCGCATGTTTGGTTGGGGTGTCACTCGGACATCCAGGGGGCCGGGACTGATGCTAGAAGCCAGAGAGGCGGGCTGCCCTGAAGGGCTCCTGAAGAAAGCCCCTGCAAAGCTAAACACAGCATCTCAAAACACATCCCGCTAGGGGCGCCTGGGTGGCTCAGTCAGTTAAGTGTCTGCCTTCCGTTCAGGTCACGATCTCAGGGTCCTGGGATCAAGCCCGGCATCGAGCCCGGCATCGGGCTCCCTGCTCAGCAGAGAGCCTACTTCTCCCTCTCCCTCTGCCTGCCGCTCTATCTACTTGTGCTCTCTCTCTCTGTCAAATAAATAAAACCGTAAAAAAAAAAAAAAAAAAGAAAATATTACTTCATTATTAAAAAAAAATCCCTCTGAGGGGAGAAGAGGGGTCCAAAGAGAAAGAACAATGGAGAAAAGCCAAACCAGGAGAGCGGGGTGCCCCAGAAATCACATCAAAGAAGGCTGCAGAGAAGACACACGCACACAGGCATCCGCTCCCCAGGCAGAAGGACGAGGCCAGCAAAAGAGCAGTGTTTGGAAACAAGATGACTTTCAGGAAAGCAGTTTCAGCAGAGGGGTGGTGGGGCCAGGCTGTGCCAGGCTGCGGAGGATTAAAAGGGGAGGCAGGCAGCAGGTGCAGAGCACTTGTCTGGAAAATATGACAGTGAGAGAAGAGGAAATGAAGCTTAGGCCTCTGATGCATGATTCCCCCTGCCAAGAGATGGGAGGGCAAGTGGATGTCACAGGCAGGAGGGGGCATGGAGACCCCGGTAAGGGCACATTCGTTCAAGGTGGAGGGAAGGGAAGGGGCAGAGACTGGACCGCAGCCCTGGCTCTGCTAGTGCTCTTACCAGGGTGCCCAGGGCCACCCCTGATTCCCCAGCCCCCAGCAGCTGGGAAGATCAAAGATTCCCATGGAGCAGCACAGGTGGAACCTGATCATTCACCAGAATCCCTCTGGCCCTGATCTGAGGCTAGGTTTCCACCTTCTGCATCACACCTCTCCCTAGAATGACGTCGGGGGAAGGAATTGGAGGGGGGGGGGGGTGGTTACAGACCACCCAGATGGGAAACTCAGGTCCTCAGCCTTCCCAGCAGCCAGGAAGGAGACAGAAGTCTCAGACCTCCCAGCACAGCCCTTGCTGAAGCCCAAGAAAGGGGGCTTCAGCCCCAAAAGCGCAAGTGTCATGGGCACTACTAGGCACCCCGGATGGATTTCAACACTTCTTCAAGTCTTCTGCCTGGGAAAAACAGGTGGGCCTGATGGCTAGGAGTGGGTTTCCCGAGGGCTAGAAAACAAACCCAGGGCAGGATTCTCAGACTGAAAGAGGTGGGCAGGGTGAGGCAGAGGAAGCCCGGCTGCCCAGTGAGAAATACCCGCATCCCGCACTCACACGCTCCTGGGCCCCAACGTCCCGCTCCCGACCACCTACCCAGGGCGAGAGCCCAAACGTCCCGGGCCCGGGCCCAGCACGGCGCCCCAAGCCAATCACCCGGAGTGTGGGATCCTCACGGAGGGCAAGTGGAGCGCAGACGGGCAGCGGCTCGGCCACACCGGGGCCCCTCTCGCCGCACGTGCGCGCCCCGGCGGGCAGCTGGCGACCGGCGCTCGGTAAACACGGCACTTGCTGACCGGCTCGCGGGCCTCGCTCACCCCAGCGCCGCCTGGCGTCTGCAGCCGCGCTCGCCCGCCCGCCCTCTGGCCGCCCCCTCCCCTCCCCCACCCGGCCGCCCCCGCCTCGCCCGGCGGCGCCCAGGCTGCGGGCGCACCACGCGCTCCCCCGAGGGCCCCCGGCCGACAGCAGGCCAGACCCGGGGCGCACGCCGTTCCGGGGGGGCGGGGGGGCGCTGCCCGCGGCCGCTCGGGTCCAGCCCAGGCCCCGGGAGAGGCGGGCGGCGGGCGCGGCGGGGAGGGGAGCGCGACGCCAGGGCCAGGAGCGCCCCGCCGGCCCCCGGGACTCGCCCCCGCGCGTGAGCCGAGAGTGCCCGGGTCCCTGGTCCCGCCCGCCGCCCCGCGGCCGCCCCGCGCGCCCCCACCCCCCCGAGAGCCAAGCGCACCCCCCCACCCCCGGCCCTCCGGGACTGGGCCGCGGACGAGGGGGTGGCCCCACTTTGGCCACACTCACCTGGGCTCTGGGGGGGCGGTGGGCCGTGCCGCCCGGCGCGCTCCCTGGCTGCCCTCTGCCGGCCGCCGCAGGTACCCGGGCGCCCGCCCCGCCCCGCCCCGCCCCTCGCCGCCCCGGGACCTGTGGCCGCGCGCGGGAGAGCCGGGCCTAAGGGCCCCTGGTAGGCGCGGGCCCCTCCGCGCCGCAGCCCTCGCAAGGGCCCCTCCTTGTTACTGGATTCCGAACATCCCTCTTTTCCATAAGCAGCTTCAAGTCCCCAGAGCCAAAAATGACCCATTCTAACAACCCCAGGACGCAAAGGGAAGGCAGGTATGGGTTCTGGGGCCTGAAACAGAACGCGGCACCCGCTGGAGCTCAACATCGGTTTGTTGAATGAACGAACCCTCCATTGATGGTGGGACAAATGGAGGCAACGCTGCAGTGACTAGAGGAAACAGCGACAAAAAGCTAAAGCTTTCATCAGCCTGGTGTCTTGGCTTCACCATTTCAAGAACATCTGCAATGTTCTCCATTTTCCTTCACTCTGAGCCTCGGGGTGGGAGTGGCCATGCTAAAGCCCTTCAACCCTCCACTCTACCCCAAAACAATTTTATGAAATAATTCCCTGAGAGAACACCAGAAACCGGTAGTTGAGTGATCACCAAATCTGAGAGTCCTGGTTTCCAACACACAGCAGCCCCCTCCAGTACGGGGGGACACCTCCATTTGGGATCTGGATCTTCCCCATGGGAGATGTGATCTTGGCCATGGGAGCAAACGTCTCTAAACTAGCACTGTCCAGCAGGCTTCCCGCAATTACAGAAATGTCATATTGCTGGGCGGTCCACTAGCGAGTAGTCATAGGAGATGGATTCTTAAATTTCATTGAATTTTACTTAATTTAAATCTAAATCACCATGGTAGCTAGTGGCGAAGTCTCAGTTTCTTTATATGCAAAATAGACATAATAGTCCTATTGTGAGGATTGAATGACCCAAGACCTGGCTCATTGCAAAATCTCAGGGGTGCCTGAATGGCTCAGCTGGCCTAGTGTCTGTCTTAGGCTCAGGTCATGGTCTCAGGGTCCTGGGATCGAGCCTCCCTCCCACCCTATTGGGCTCCCCACTCAACGGGGAGTCTGCTTCGCTCTCTGCACCCCCCATGCTTGCTCTCTCTCAAATAAATAAATAAAATCTTTAAAAAATAAAAATAAAAGCTCAGTCGGAGTTATTAACATCATTTTCACCACCATCACCTCACTAACCCTAAAATGTCAAAGCTGCAGGGATCCTACAGGCTCTACCCCAGCTTCCCGCCCCAAAACCACCCTCCAGGAGTTGTTCTCCTGCTTGCAATGGCTTGTGACAGAGCGCTTACCATCTCCGGGGGGACCTCGTTTCTCTTTGGACTGCTGACCACCTGGAGAAGATTTATACCTAACACTTTTGTGTGAGTAGATTTTGGTGGACAACTCAAAGAAGTGTTGAGTTTCAAGAGTGCTCAACAGCCAAGGGTGAGGCCCAAGGCAGGGAGCTTCGAAAGAATCAGTGCCTTAAATTAGGGATGGAGCCTGCTTTTATTTCAAGCCTACACGTACTTGTCAGGTATGTTGGAAGATGCCCCACTACTGGGATTTGTCTGATGTTTTTCCACAGTCACAGTGGGCCTAGGGGTTTGGGGAGAAAGACAATAGAGGCAGGAGCCATTTTCCTCACATCTCATTCAAGAGTTCACAACTGTTGCCATAATTTATCACCGTTGACTGTTGGCCTTGATCACCTGGCTGAAGTAGTGTTCGTCAGATTTCTTCACTCCAAAGTGGGGTCTTATGTTCCTCCTTATTTAGGGTGGAGTAGCTACATAATTTATTTGGAATTCTTCTGTATGGCAAACTTGTCTCTTCCCCCCCGTGATATTGTGATAGAACAAGAAATACATATTTTGGTCTTCTTCCTAACTCCTGACCAGAGCTCCTAAAATCCTTCTTATTTCCTAGGTGATAAGAACAATAGGGCCATCTTCTGTTATAAAATGTAGGTTTTGCCCCAGGCTCCTGAAACAGCCCTAGAGTGATCAAGTGAGAGGAGCATCTTTTTTTATTCATAACAAGCCCCTTTCAAGCACACCTGAGCCTGTATTAATGAGTGACTTTTGGAAAACCCTTAAGGATTGCCCAAGGGATGGATGAGCCAGTTGCCAGGGGGACTAAACTGTGCTTAAAGGGTTGGAACTTTCAGCCCCGCCTCCGGGGAGCAGAGAGGGAAAGGGGCTGGAGACTTGACTTAATGGTCAACGGCCAAGGATTTTACCCATCATGCTGACAGAAGGAGGCCTCCACAAAAATCCTGACAGGTTTGGAGAGTTTATGGCTTGGTGAACACATGGACGGGCTGGGTAGGTGACGCCCCAGAGACAGCACGGAAGCTATGCACCCCTTCCCACATACCTTGCCCTATGTATCCCTTCATCTTGTTCCTGTGTATCCTTTAATAAATCCTTTGTAATAAATTGGTGATACTCCCCTCCTCCCCGCCAATTTATAACCAATCGGTTTGAAGCATGGGAGGCCCGGACCTGTGACTGGCATCTGAATGGAAGTGGGGATGGGGGAGGTGTTGTGGGATTGAGCCCTTAATTTGTGAAGTCTGTGCTACTTCTGGGCAATTAGTGTCAGAACTGAATTAAATTGTAAAACGCTCAGCTGGCGTCTGCCGAGAATTGAAGGCTTGCTTGGTGTGGAAAAACCCATGCATCTGGTGCCAGGAGTGTTACATGTCTAAAAGGGAACAAAGCAAAATTTTCCTTCAGTCGATGTCAGAAAAGTGGGATTGGCTGGAATGGCCCTGGCTCGTGAAAACGGTGTGCTTTGGGAAGAAAAAGAATCAGAAGGTGAGAGTGAGGAACTGTGGACTCCTAGGTGGTCCCCGATGGTCTGGAGCGGCAGCTGTGCTCAGTTACTAAAGGTAAATGTTACCAGTGGAATTTAGAGGTAAATCCAACTCCCAGGGAGTTGGCTCACAGGATGTATAAGGAAATGCAAACCAGTAAGAAAAAGGCAAAATACTCAGTCCTTCGGTTATTATCGGTAATAGCTCAAATGAAATTAAAAGCGAGTTCTGGGTTGGACTTTGATGCTAGACTAAGCTCAGATTTGGGTCTAAGTTTTGGTTACTAGCCTCGAAGCCCCCCCACCAAGGGAAAAAGTATGCCGCGACAACAGAAAGTACTTCTAAGACCTCTCTGGTCCCCGAGAAGGTAGTCAATGTAGGGGGGAGGGCAAAACTGAGAAACTACTGAAACCAGGGGGTATAGTGTGAAGGAGCGGTTACATCTTGTAGATCGGTATCATCAGCTGCCCGAGAAACCTTTACTAGAATGGATTATGAAAGTAACAAATTTGGGAGCTGTGTCCCTGGTTTTGAATGCTGCCTAGTGGAAGAGCACGCTTGGTGGATGCAGGACCCACAGGTCACTAGGGAACACGCACAGACTACTAGATACCTAACCCGGACACAAAGCGGCTTCTTCCCAAGGGAACAGCCAGCCTGGGGGACTCGATAAAAGCCACTGTGAGGTCTGTTTACCCTGAGAAGGGGACAGTCTGTGCCCCCCTATGTAGAGCAACCCCAACGAAGCAGCAAGGCACGGGGGATGCTTTCTGATGACCCGGATATTCACTACTGTATATGCCCATTACTCAGATCATGATAAATGCCAGGGTTAGTGGGGTGCCTTTTACATGGGCACCCCATATAACCTTACCACTGTAAAACTGAGGGACAATTCTGGAAGCCTTATCAAATTTGCTGCCTCAGCTTCCCCTCATGGGTCTTACTGATGCTAGTAAAAACATTAGGTGAATTAATGAGAGATGGGGGAAAGGCAAAGCCTAGACAGTGGTTTAAGTATGGTGGAAATTTTTAAATCGTTATTTAGAAATAAGGTGAGGGGTGCCTGGGTGGCTCAGTCGGTTAAGTGTCTGCCTTCGGCTCAGGTCATGACCCTGGGGTCCTGGGATCGAGCCCCACGTCGGGCTCCCTGCTCTGCGGGGAGCGTGCTTCTCTTCCTCCCTCTGCTGTTCCCCCTGCTTGTGCTGTCTGGCTCGCTCTCTCTCCCCATCAGATAAATTAATAAAATCTTTTTTTTAAAAAAAGGGTAATAAAGCAAATATTGATTAAAAGCAAAACAAAGAGGAAAAGTCATGGGACTCACCCAGCAGAGTGGGTATTAAGAAATGGTTGAATGAAGCAGACACTGATGGGGTTAAAACAAAGGTGCAAATAGATGGAGAACATAAAAACATGAGTGTTGGTAAGATTATGAAAGTGAGAATGTTTAAACAGGCTTTTATGTAAAGCAGTTGTGTCTCCTTGATGTGAAGGGTTTATGGGAATGAATATTATATCTGGCCAGGGAACACTTCTTCTACCTAGTATTGTAAAACCAAAGCCTGTTGATGGAGTCCTAATGGAAGCCACAGTTAGGAATGTAAGGGTTTGTAGAATTGGAACTAAGGCAAAAGTTTGTAGTTGGAATGTTTGAACAGGCTTTATGTGAACCAGTTACATCTATTTGCCTGATTATTGACGATGAGGATGTGTTAGAGCAGGCAGCTAGGCAGGCTTTAACAGGATGCCTGGGGGCCTGGAGGCCCGCTCCCAGGAAAGTTAGCAACCTGCCCTGACAGCATTCCACATCCGAGGCCACAAGAAGCCAGATCAAATTGGACCGGCCCCAGACAAAGGCCTGAGACTCTGACCAAGTGAGAAGGAGAAATCGCAAAACCCTGCTCCCACAGAAATCCCCTCCCCAAGTAAGAAATAGTCCACACCTTCGTGAAGGACCATCAATAAAAGATAGAGACCCAGACCCCTGGCACAGCTCTCCCTGGGCTCGCGCTCCCTCACCTCTCCGGAATGCCCTCTCTCGCTCTTCACCTGTGGTGCTCAAACACTGTCTGGCCCGTCCTTGAATTCTTTTCTCGCGACAAGAGTAAGACTCTCCGGGGATGTCTGGGGGCTGAGATCGGCAGTCGCCTCAGAACCTGGACATCTCCCCAGTCCACCCAGCAACAGATGGACGTTGTGTCTGACTAGGGAATGTTCCCCCTACCTGGGATTGTAAAATAGAAGGGATGTGAATCTGGGTGGCACAGTCCGTTAAGCGTCTGACTCTTGGTTTCAGCTCAGGTCGTGATTTCAGGGTCGTGAGATCGAGCCCCATGTAGGGCTCAGCACCCAGCACAGAGTCTGCTTACAGCTCTCTCTCCCTCTCCCTCTGCCAACCACCCCTCACACTCGCTTGCTCTCTTTAAAATAAATAAATAAAAATTTTTTAAAAGGAATATAAATCCACCCTTAAGCAATATTAATTGGGCATGCTAAATGGGAACACGTAAGCCTGCCTGAGCCCACAAAGTGTCGAATAGAAGCTGGAGTGCTGGGATGCCTGGGCGCCTCAGTCGTTAAGCGTCTGCCTTCAGCTCAGGTCATGATCCCAGGGTCCTAGGATCGAGTCCCACATCGGGCTCCCTGCTCAGTGGGGAGCCTGCTTCTCCCTCTCCCTCTGCTGCTCCCCCCACTTGTGCTCTCTCTCTCTCTCTGACAAATAAATAAATAAAAATCTTAAAAAAAAAAAAAAAAAGGGCGCCTGGGTGGCTCAGTTGGTTAAGCGACTGCCTTCAGCTCAGGTCGTGATCCTGGAGTCCCGGGATCGAGTCCCACATCGGGCTCCCTGCTCGGCGGGGAGTCTGCTTCTCCCTCTGACCCTCCTCCCTCTCATGCTCTCTGTCTCTCATTCTCTCTCTCGCAAATAAATAAAATCTTAAAAAAAAAAAAAAAAGAAGAAGAAGCTGGAGTGCTGATAGGGACAAATTCTCTGTGTCATAGCCCTATGTAGGGTATAGACTGGGGCTTCTGGCAAAAGCCTGTGAGTGATCCCCACAGTCTCCAGGGACTTCAGACTAGAGAATTTCCTTTTGAAGGGCATTGACTAGCTTGCTATCTGACATTTACTGAAACCGCCCCATGACTAAAGGACACAGAACAATCTTGAAGCCTGAAGTCTGCGGGATGTCTTGGATGAGGTCAGACAGGTACTCTCCTGAGGATGGCAGTGCCCAGAAGAGTTCCATAATAGCATGGAAACGGTTTATGTCGGATCATGCTGCCTGGGGAATGCATGATGAGGCCGGAGTTTCCTGGGCAAGAGACTATTACCGCGGGTGTTTGGCTGAAGAAGACTTCCAGTTGTGTGTGTATATCCTTTCTCTGTCCCTTTGAGAGGTACACGTACTTCCTAGAACCCAGGACTGACTTCCTCAAGGACCTGGGAGCCATTCCTTTAAAATATAATCATCAGGAAGGAGGGAAAGACAGGGCCCCTGTGTCTCAGTCTCTGCAGGATGATAGGAGCCTAACTGGGTAAGTGCCAGTTAGTGCCAGATTAGTGGCCCAATCCCCTTGACATTGACCCCTTACCCACCGTTGGTAATTTTTCACTTTCCTGACTGCTCAAGCCCCCACGTGCTCCCCATCGCTACCCCCTTATCCTCCCTTCAGAAGGCCAACTCCCCTCCACACAGATCAGCACCGAATTCAGTTCTATACTAAAGAAGTCTCTTTCCCGTATCACTGTAGTATTGAATAAAATCTGTCTTTACCGCCATTAACTAATAACCAACTTTGTGTTTCTGTAACACCTCCCAGGAATTTTCTGGGTGAGATGGAGCCTGGGGCCCCCTGCCACCTCAGATCGACAGGCTTTGTGACTCAGAGTTAAACTGCAGCTCACAAAGGCAAGCATGAGGTCAACTGACCCGCTGTCAGCCGATGAGGCCTGGATCTGGTCACACAAAAGGATCTCCGCGTGCTCGGTCAGGGAGGCCCTAGAGAGGCAACAGGCTTCCTACCGAGATGGCAGCACTAGTCAACAACAACTAATACAGAAACTTCCATCTCTTGAGTTCTGCAAACAGCCTTGGGCCCAAAGTGTAGATACAATCAATTAACGTTCTGAAGGAAACCACAGTCCACAGAAGGGCCCCAGCGCGTAGTTGCAGACGGTGTGGGGAAGGGGCTATGCAAACAGAACCACAAGCGGGTGGGTCCCAACCTCCTGGGACTTGCAACATGAAGAGGCAGCCAACAGTGGCCCAGGCCCGGGTCACAGATCATTACGCTCATGGAGCACCCAGGCCCGGTGTAAGTACTTTTTGTGCATTAGCTCATAGGTACTGTTAGAGTCCCCATCTCACAGGCATGGGAACCAGGGCTTGGAAAAGCCAAGCCTACTTCCCCAAAGTCACAGAGCTAATACGTGGCTGGCCCAGGGTTCCAACGCAAGCCGTCTCTAGGGCTGGCTCTTCTCCATTCCAACACACAACCTGCTTGGTGCCAAGGACAACCCTGAAAACACCTCGGCTCCCCCATTTCTGCTGCTGATGGAGGAGTGGAGTCCCTTCAGCCCTCATCAGCCCCCTAGTCCCACCTCCCTGGGTTCCACCAGCAGAGCCCCTCTTCCGGGCTTCCAGACACCCAGGCTATGGGGGGACTTGCAGGAGGCCAAGGTCCCGGTGGGGGCTGTTCGATCAGGGCTGCCCAGTGGATGACAGGTGTCATTGCAATGCTCCCAGGCACAGGAAGGGAAATACCCAGGAACATCCAAGGCCCCTGTCTCTGGGCCAGGCTGAAATATTCATTGGGTCACTATGATTGTAGGGCAAAATCTTGAGGAAAACACTCTTGGTGCTGGGGCCAGAGGTATGGCCCTGACAAGCATCATTTCATTGGCTTCCACAAATTGCTTCAAACGTCCTGAAAGTTGTGTTTTCAAGGAATAAATGTCATCTCCCAGGGTCAGGCAGGAGTTGAGAATGTCATCACTGATACTGCACCCAGGCCATTTTGTCTCAAGAAATAAGTATCACTCTGAATGCAGCCGGCATGCTGGGGTCTCAAACAGACCAGGTTCAGCGACGCACCACCAACAACAGAGTGGTGGCAAAACCAGAAAGGAAGTTACTTCCTGAGGCCAACACGGGGCAAACAAGGGACTAATGTCTCAAATACTGCCTCCAGAGTGCCGAAAATACTTCCAGGTTAACGTAAGGAAAATGTGGGGCAAAGTGGGCGGGCAAGTGCAGGTAGGCAGTCAAGGTCAAATCTATCACTGTCTTAGAGTCAGTCACGGGCGGGGGGGCCTTGCTGGCTCAGGGCCGTCCTTAGTGCCTGAGGGGGTAGTTTTGGCTCTCTTCAGGGGATGCTTTGCCTGCAGGGTCTTCCACCTGAGCAAGGAGACCAGAAAGCAAGAAGAACCCAACTAGAAAGTTTGAAGTCAAAATGGGGGCAGCCAGAGTCCTCTTTCATGAAATTTAAAGCAAAGCAGGACAAAACAAAATACATTATACACGTGATGCCGACAGGCTGGCTCCGGGCACCCGGAGGGTGTCCCACAGGACCAGCCAAGAGGGTCCCTGGCTGTGCACAGGATAGAAATCAAATGCGAGCCAGCAGGAGGTAAACACAGAGTTTATTGAAGGTGTAGAGAGAATGCAGGTGTGTGGGAGACCCAAAGGAAAGAAGGGGGTCTCATCTTTGTTTGGGGTCTGGGGGTTTTTACTAAAAAGCATGGTGGCCTGGTGTACCTGTTCTCTCGGGCATCAAGGAACTGGTCAGAGCGAAGATGAGGGCCCAGGTGTTATTCCTTAGAGCCGGGGGGACCTGGGGTCCAGATGTCTAGTGCTGGTGGTCTGGAATATGCATATGATAGCTTCTTCCTGTCATTGGCACCTGGTCCTTCCTTAGATGTTATCCACCCTAAGGAAATCACTAACTCTTTGTCCCTTATGAGCAGGACATACACTATTTGCATTCTGAGGCATGTGTAAAAGTGAGGGTGCAGGTCCTAGCAAGAACAGAAGCAGGAAAAGGAGCAAAAAGCAGGTTTCCCTATCTCACAGGCATGAGGGACTGGGTTAAAGGTTTTTCAAAAACTCATGTAATCCTCTCTGCAGCTCTAGGATGTAAGTACTCATTATGGTAACTCTTCAAAAGATGAGAAACCGAGAAACAGAGAGGTTAAGTATTGCCCCAGGTCACACAGCAAATAAGTAACAGAGCTAGGATTGAAATCCCAGCAGTCTGGTTCCAGAGCCCCTCCAAGTAACCAGCACAGGATGCAGCCAGCTGGGGTGGGGCAGGTGGGTAGCTGGGTGGCTCCCCCCACCCCAGGCCTCGGGTCAGCCCAAACAGTTCTCCAAGCTTCTGGCATTTCCCCTGCCAGTTTCTCCCTCTGGAACCCCAGCTCTTACAGGGTCTGGGTTCAGGTCTGGAGATGAGTTTTTTAAATGCTAAAAACAAGGGGCGCCTGGCTGGCTCAGTCAGTAAAGTGTGTGACTCTTGATCACAGGGTCGTGAGTTCAAGCCCCACTTTGGGTACAGAGAGTACTTAAAATGCTAAAACCAGGAGATGGGAGGATCAGTCTTTCAGTCAATGGCAGATCCCATTCTTTTCTGTGCTGTATTTGTCTGCTCTGGTGGCTGAACATACCAGGAAGTCACTCAGTGAGCCTGGTATAAGGTGGAGCATAGGAAGTGGAGAGGTAAAGCTGTGGTCTATGGGGAAGGGGGATGAAGGGGGCTGGGGGTGGGGTGTGGGGGAAGGTGGAAGACAAAAATCCCGATGAGTCTACTCAGGCTGTCACAACAAAGTACCGCGGACTACAGGGGGTTAAACAACAGAAATTTATTTCCCACATTTATTGAGGGTAGAAGTCCAAGATCAGGGTGCTGACAGGAGTGGTTTCTTCCGAGGCCTCTTTCCTTGGCTTGTAGACAGCCCTCTTCTTGATGTGTCCTCATATGGTTGTCCCTCTGTGTAAGCTGTATCCTAATTATAATGGTATCAGTCACAATAAACTAGGGCCCACTCTAATATCCTCATTTTCATTTATTACTGCTTTAAAGATCCTATGTCTAAATACAGTCACATTCTGAAGTACTGGGGGTTAGGATTTCAACATGGGAATGGAGGTGACACAGTTTAGCAGATAATAGGATCCTAAGGAAATGTACAGGCTGGAGTTGTGTGAAGTTTTGAATTGCTTAGAAAACATTTTAGATGGGCACCTGGCTGGCTTAGTTGGAAGGGCATGTGACTCTTGATCTCAGGGTTGTGAGTTCAAGCCCCACGTTGGGTGTAGAGATTACTCAAGTAAATGAATAAAAATAAAAACTTAAAAAAATATATTTTAGACATACCAAAAAGTATAAGGAATAATATAAATTATACATAAATGGGGGTACCTGGGTGGTTCAGTTGGTTAAGCATCCGACTCTTGGTTTCAGCTCAGGGTCGTACGATCAAGCCCTGTATTTGCTCCATGCTGGGTGTGGAGCCTGCTTAAGATTCTCTCTTCCTCTGCCTCTCCCCTATTTCCCTCTCTAAAAACAAAATAAGTAAGTTATGTACACACATGTCTCCCTCTCCCACTCCCCCTGCTTGTGTGTCTTCTCTTGCTGTGTCTCTCTTTGTCAAATAAATAAATAAAATCTTAAAAAAAAAAAAAGAAATGAAATGTTTCTGGGGCTGGCTCAGTCAGTAGATATGCAATTCTTGATCATGATCAAGATCTTGGTCATGAGTTTCAGCCCCACTTTGGATGTAGAGATTACTTAAAAAAGAATTTAAAATTTTTTAAAAATGAAATGTTTCCAATACAGTGGAAGCACCTTGTATAATCTTTCTGGTTATGATCACCTCCCAACCTCCAGAGGTAACCTTTTCTAGAATTCAGTGTTTCTGGTTTCCCTGCATTCCTTTATACTTCTACCACATACCTGTGCATCCTAAAATGAAATATTGTTTTTTGTGCTTTAAACTTTATGTAAATGGTAAAATTCTCTATGCTTTTTTATTTTTTTAAGATTTTATTCATTTATTTGAGAGAGAGAGAGAGAGCAAAGCAGGGGGAGGAGGAGAGAGAGAAGGAGAAGCAGACTGCCCACTGAGCAGGGAGCCAGATGCCAGGCTTGATCCCAGGACCGTGAGATCATGACCCGAGCCAAAGGCAGACACAACCAACTGAGCCTCCCAGGTGCCCCATAATTGCTCAGTTTCTAAAACTTGAATGAACTCATTTTATTTTTTAAAGATTTCATTTATTTATTTTATTTTAGAGGGGAAGAGGGGCAGAGGGAGAGGGAGAGAGAGAGAGAGAATCTCAAGCAGACGTCCCCCTAACCGCGGAGCCTGACACAGGGCTCGATCCCATGACCCTGAGATCATGACTTGAGCTGAAGTCAGAGGCTTAACCCACTGAGCCACCCAGGTGCCCCTACAATTAACCATTTTAAAGTGTACAGCGTAGGGTATTGAGTGCATTCACAGTGTTGTGCAACCACCACTTCTCTCTAATTTCAAAATTTTTCATCACACTAAAAGAAACCCCCACATCCACTAAGTAATTACTTCCTGTTTCCCCCTTCTTCCCACCCCCTGGCAACCACTAATCTGCTTTCTGTCTCTATAGATTTGCTTATCTATATTTTGCAACTTTTTTGCTCAACATTTGAGAGATTCATCCATGTGGTCACATTTGACCATAGTTTGTTTGCTTTTCATTCCCATAAAATAAAATTAGTTCCATCATGGGACTCGACCACATTTTGAAAAGTCTTACTCTTAAAAAGTTTTTTAAAATAATAAAATAAAATTCTTACTCCTACTGATGAATTTATGGAACTTTAAAAAAATCATTTAAAAAATAAGTATTATATGCATTGGACAACAAAGTCAAGTATCATAAAAGAAGATAAAGTGAAAATTGTCTCCCCTGATTCTTATATATCCTTTTAGCACTATGCCAGGCACACACACACACAAATATATATGTGTATTTACGTTTTGTTTTGTTTTGTTTAAGTATGCTCTATGGCAGTGTGCAGTCCAACACAGGGCTTGAACTCACGACCCTGAGATCAGGACCTGAGCTGAGATCAAGAGTCAGATGCTCAACCAACTGAGCCACCCAGGTGCCCCATATATGGCATATATTTTTTACACATGTGTTATTTAATAAGCATTTATTTCTTTTAAAGTTTATTTAGGGGCACCTGGGTGGCTCAGTGGTTAAGCGTCTACCTTCGGCTCAGGTCATGATCCCAGGGTCCTGGGATCGAGCCCCGCATTGGGCTCCCTGCTCGGCGGGAAGCCTGCTTCTCCCTCTCCCACTCCTCCTGCTTGTGTTCCTTCTCTGACAAATAAATAAATGAAATCTTAAAAAATAAAATAAAGTTTATTTATTTTTAGTAATTTCTACACCCAGTGTGGGGCTCAAACCCACAACCCGAAGATCAAGAGTCGCATGCTCCTCCGACTAAGCCAGCCACGCACCCCTAATAAGTATTTATTGAGTGCTTGTTGTATGTCAAGCACTGCTTTAGGTGTTGCAGGTACAGCAGTGAACAAAACAAAGTCTCCAGCTTATATTCTAGCAGAGACAGAGGAGGCACAAACAACTAGATGTAGATGTCAAAGGATGATAAATGCTCTGGAGGAAAATAAAGGGCAGTCAGGGACAGTAGTCAGGAAAGGCTTCTCATAAGGTAATATTTGAATTGTATCTATCCTCCACCGTTTGTTCGGTCGTAGGACCTGTGAATTAAACTGATAGAAGACAGATTTACAAGAGAATAAAAGTTTTAATTATCTATACACCAGAGCTTACAAAGAAAAAAATGTGGCCAAGGAGGGGGCCAGGTGCTTGAGGCTTGTATACAGTCTTAGGCTAAACAAAAGAATAGGGATTTGAGGCTTTTAGGTGGGGAGGGAATAGGGGAAGGTGACCGGGAGAAGTACGGTAAGCAAGGGCTGTCTAGTAAGGTTTGTTATGCAGATTTAAGTCAGTGACTTCTTGGAACTAAGAGTTCGTTTCTTCTGGTAGGGGAGAAGGAGACATCTCTACAAATGTAAATTTCTTTTATAAATGTCAGTTTCCGTTACAAGAGCTTTTTAGAGCTTCTCCTGTGTCTGCTAGTTCTCAATGGCCTTTAGCTCAAAATAAACCATATTCCAAAGAGGTGTATTTTGGGGTGGCATATTCTGGTACCCTTTAGAATGAAGGCAGGACATCTAGAGCAAGACTGTTCCGGGGCAGCAAGCATAAAGACGGGAGCTGAGCTGTCTCAGCGTGTTGAAGAAGCAGCAAGCTCGGGGGCCTGGAGGGGAGGGGAGGGGAGGGGAGGGGAGGGGAGGGGAGGGGAGGAGAGGAAGGGTGGCTAGCAGGTGTTAGCAAACCATTTACACTGCTCTGCACTATTCTCCGCCATGAGCACTCTCTTGGCCTCTGTCCCGCATCGGTCTAAATCAAGCTGCCTCATTCTGTTTCAGAAGCTGCCAGGGACTCCACCATATGGATATAGTGCAATTTATTTAACTGGTTGTAGGGTTTTCCTTCAACTTTTTTTTTTTTTTAAGGTAACATGAGGTATGAAGTGTGTAAAAAAGAAAACCACAGGCCCAAAGTGGCATCACTTAGGCCAAGTCAGCTAACCAAGACTCACCTAACCTAACTGCAGTTTCAAACTCCCAGAAATGTAACCTTTAACCAGTCGACATGGAATTTCCTGGTCAATACTAGGAAATTTACTGATATAACCCTTCCACTCCCCTTAGGGGGGCAATCTTGCCTAAACAATGCATTCCTTGCTAATAATTTCCTTCCTTCCTCCCTCCCTCCACTCTTCCTTCCTTCCTTCCTTCCCTCCTCTCTCCCTTCCTTCCTTCCCTCCTTCCCACCTCTTCCTTCCTCCCTCCCTCCCTTCCTTCTTTCCCTCCTTCCTTCCCACCTTCCCTCCTTCCTACCACCCTTCCTTCCTTCCTTTCCACCTCCCTTCCTCCCTTCCTCCCTTCCCATCTTCCTTCCTCCCTCCCTTCCTTCCTTCCTTTCCACCTCCCTTCCTCCCTTCCTCCCTCCCTCCCTCCCTCCCTTCCTTCCTTCCCACCTCCCTTCCTTCCTTCTTTCCCACCTTCTTTCCTTCCTCCCTTCCCTTTTTCCCCTCTCTCTGTCTTTAAAAACCTTTCTTTCATTGGTTCAGCGGAGCATCTCTCTACTTGCTAGATATTGGGATGCTGTTCAATTCATGAATAGATTGATAAGGCCAATTAGATCTTCAAATTTATTCAGTTGGAGTTTTGTTATTTAACAAGTGAAAATCAGGAAGTGGTTGGAGTGGGTAATAAAAGGAGGAAAGATAAAGAACAGACTTGCTCTTAACAGCTGCAAAGAAAGCCTGGGGCAAGAGTAGAAATGGAGGCCCACGTACCCTATGTCTAAATATTAAGAGTTATAAATTAAATTGACACACTGTGAAATAAAAGATGTACTATTTCCCACCTTGACAAACAGACCTTCATAACAATCTGGAAGGCTAGATTTTAATTTAAAATTTCAGTGCCTTTGAAATTCTGCACCTAGCCCAGGGCCTGCCACCCCTCTTCCCATTCCCAGCTCCATCCTGCACTGACAAGGTCCTTGAATGAATAGGTCCAGACACCTCAGTCTGCCTATCGAGTTGCCATCTATGCTGTCCTTGGCCCAGGGCTACTTGGGAGGATAGGCTCAGGAAAGAGGCCCAGACAGGCCCTACACAGGGGCTGGGGTCATTTGGGCAATAAAATCCAAGACCCGCCGAGACTCAGATTGTGGGTTAAAGGATGGGGGAGAGGGACTAGGAGAGCAGGACCACTCGATTCCACAGATTTCCTGTCCCTTAGGAGGGAGAGAGCTGGAGGAGAGTCAGAGCGGGGTCCTGTGAAGCACAAGACCCAGGGCAGGGTCTCCCTTTGCCCAAGTCTAAGGCTGGTGCTGCTGAGGTATGGAAACTGCCTGGTGGCCTTGGGAAAGAAACTGAGCATGGAGACAGTAGGCAGGACAGACCAGGGAGCAGGAACCATAGCCCAGCCAGCTGCAGGGACACAGGCTGAGCAGGTAGCAGGATGGGGTAAAGTCACAAGTTCTCCAAGGCATGCCCACGTCAAGCGCTGGCCAAAGGGAAACTTGATCCTTATAAAGAAACCTCAGCTTTTACCTGCTCAAAACAATACCAGCCACTGAGACCACAAGGAGAAACTATAAACAAGGAAGCTGTAACAATTATAAAAACACTATCAGCTCTTCTGTCGGTCAGTGAATATCATGGTAAAATCGATGGCTCTCCTGCAAGGGATATAGAGCTAGGAAGGTGGGTTTTGTCACCAGCAAGACTCCAAAACCTGACCTTTACTGCCCACCTGCGTGTACCCATTCACTGTTGTTTCCTTAAGTTCTTCTTTCCAGTTTTTTGTTTTTGTTTTTGTTTTTGTTTTTTTTGCGAGAGAGAACGAGAGACAGAGAGCATGAGAGGAGGAGGGTCAGAGGGAGAAGCAGACTCCCTGCCGAGCAGGGAGCCCGATGCGGGACTCGATCCCGGGACTCCAGGATCGTGCCCTGAGCCGAAGGCAGTCGCTTAACCGACTGAGCCACCCAGGCGCCCTCCAGCTTTTTTTTTATAAGTAAACTCTACCCTCAACGTGGGGCTAGAACCCACAACCCCAAGATCAAGACATGCAGGCACTACTGACTGAGCCCGCCAGGCACCATATTTCCAGCTTATCTTTTAACTCAGGCAAAAGATCCCACAGGCATAGCATCCTGTGATAGAAACCGAAACTACCCTCTAAGCAATAAGGACCGCCCTGACCACCCAGACCAGTTTGAGCTCAACCAAAGACTCACAGCTGTGCAGAAAGACCTAGTATGAGAGTTATCTCTACCCTCATTATAATGCTAAAATCTGATGCTGAAATCTCCACCCAAGGAGGAGCTGAAACTCATTAACGTAACATACAATGTACGCACGCTTAGGCGCATTTCCTTAAGACCCAGATGTGACCTTATGCCCACCTCTACATACAATGACAAAACTCCTCTTTCTGAATATTGATCCTAACCCTAAATAAAAGAGACCCATTCACCCCTGCTCAGGGAGTCACAGCATTGCAAGTCATAGCTTTGGAAGTTATTCCTCATGGTCTCCTTATTTGCTGCAAATAAAATTTCCTTTGTCTGAAACTCCACCTGGTGTAGTCTCTACCTGGAACTCACCAAGGAGGGAACTCACATTAGTTCAATTGCAATTTCAGGCCTGACTTGGTGGCCAATTAACACAGAGAGATTGAGCAAGTCACTTCGCAAGAGATTTTTATGATTATTCAAAAATGCATTCTGGGGGCCTGGGTGGCTCAGTCAACTAAGTGTCTGCCTTCCGACTCAGGTCATGATCCCAGGACCCTGGGATCAAGTCCCACATCGGGTTCCCTGCTCAGCGTGGGGTCAGCTTCTCCCTCTCCCTCTCCCCCCCCCCCCCCCCCGCTTATGCTCTCTCTCACTCACTCTATCAAATAAATAAATATTTTTAAAAAACAAAAAATGCAAACCCCCAAATCCCAAAAATGCATTCCTGGGGTCCTGGGTGGCTCAGTCAGTTAGGTGTCCAACTCTTGATTTCAGCTCAGGTCATGATCTCAGGGTCCTGGGATCAAGCTCTGAGTTGAGCCCGGTGTCAGGATCTGTGGTCAGCTGGGAGTCCGCTTAGATTCTCTCCCTCTCCCTCTGCCCCTCCCCCCACTTGTGCTCTTCTCTCTCAAATAAAATAAATAAATATATAAATCTTTAAAAAAAAAAAAAACGGGGGTGGGGGGCGTCTGGGTGGCTCAGTCAGTTAAGTGTCCAACTCTTGATTTTGGCTCAGGTCATGATCCTGGTCATGGTCATGGGATGGAGCCTGGCATTGAGCTCCCCACTCTGCAGGGAATCTGTCTGTCCCTCTTCCTCTGCTCCTCCCCTACTCACACTCTCTCTCTGTCTCTCAAATAAATGAATAAATAAAATCTTTTTAAAAAATGTATTCCTGGGGCACCTGGGTGGCTCAGTCGTTAAGCATCTGCCTTCAGCTCAGGTCCTGATCCCAGGGTCCTGGGATCGAGCCGCGCATCGGGCTCCCTGCTCCGCGGGAAGCCTGCTTCTCCCTCTCCCGCTTCCCCTGCTTGTGTTCCCTCTCTCGCTGTGTCTCTCTCTGTCAAATAAATAAATAAAATCTTTAAAAAAAAAAATGTATTCCTGGGGCGCCTGAGTGGCTCAGTCATTAGGCGTCTGCCTTCGGCTCGGGTCATGATCCTGCGGCCCTGGGATCGAGCCCCACGTCGGGCTCCCTGCTTTGCAGGGGGCCTGCTTCTCCCTCTCCCACTCCCCTTGCTTGTGTTCCCTCTCTCGCTGTCTTTCTCTCTGTGTCAAATAAATAAATAAAATCTTTTTTTTTTAAAGATTTTATTTATTTATTTGAGAGAGAGAGAGAATGAGAGAGAGAGCACATGAGAGGAGGGAGGATCAGAGGGAGAAGCAGACTCCTTGCCAAGCAAGGAGCCTGATGCGGGACTCGATCCAGGGACTACAAGGATCATGACCCGAGCCGAAGGCAGTCACTTAACCAACTGAGCCACCCAGGCCCCCAAATAAATAAAATCTTAAAAAAAAAAATGTATTCCTTTGCTGAGTGTGAATTTTCTCTTTCAAAGCTGACTGGCTGGCTCAGCATAACCTCAATGAAATCAGGAATAGAAATGTGGTCAAGGGGTGCCTGGGTGGCTCAGTCGTTAGGCATCTGCCTTCAGCTCGGGTCATGATCCCAGGGTTCTGGGATCGAGCCCCGCATTGAGCTCCCTGCTCAGCGGGGAGCCTGCTTCTCCCTCTCCCACTCCCCCTGCTGTGTTCCCTCTCTGGCTGTGTCTCTCTCTGTCAAATAAATAAATAAAATCTTTGGTCAAGCCATCTCCTGGCAGATGAGCACCCAGGCAAGGAGGACCATCTGAGAGGGAAGCCATGCCAGCCTTTCTTGGAAAGGGAGAGAAGACAGCCTTTCCAAGCACCTGTCTGCAAGCACCAGGGTGAGTAGGGCAGTGTACCTGGAAAGCAAACCCTGACATCTTGTCTAGCAGGTGATCATTTGCACAAAGGATCTCTGTCATTTACATTTCACTTAGCTCCTAGGGATAAAAGCAGACAGGCAAGGGGCAGATACCAAGCACTCACCGTGTATAGGGTTGTGCTGGACAATATTGAGAGCTTGCCAGTGTCTGAGAGGACTGAGGACACACATACTGAATAACAGAAGGGTCCCTTAGAGAGTAATGTGTCCACGCATGCCTGTGTGTGGATCAATACTAATGACTGTCATTACTGAGTAAAAGAGTGCCAAACTTGATAGATTTGATGCAATCACCATCAAAATCCCAGCAGGCTATCTTGAAGAAATAGACAAGATGATTTGAAAATGTATATGGAAAAGCAAAGGCTCTAGAATAGTCAATCTTCAAAATGAATAGAGCTGGAGGACATACACTACCTGATACCAACATTTGCTATAAAGCTTACAATAACCAGAGGGGCACTTGGGTGGCTCAGTCTGTTAAGCGGCTGCCTTTAGCTCAGGTCGTGATCTCAGGGTCCTGGGATCGAACCCTGCATCAGGCTCCATGCTCAGCAGGAGTCTGCTTCTTCCTCTCCCTCTGCCCCTCCTCTCCCCCACTTGTGGCTCTCTCTCTCTCTCTCAAATAAATAAAATAAGATAAAATAAAATTTTAAAAAAGCTTACAATAACCAGGACAGTGTGGTATCAGTGGAAGGAGAGACAAATAGATTGACAGAACAGAATAGAATCCAGAAATGGATTCATACATATACAGTTAGTTGATTTTCCAAAAATTGCCAAGTCAAGTCAATGGGGAAAGGAATGTCTCTTCAATGAAAATTGCTGAAACAACTGGAAATCGATTTGGAAAAAAATGAATCTTGACCCTTATTTGACCTTATTCACAACATTAATTTGAGGTGGATCATGGACCTAACCTTAAACCCCAGGCCCATAAAGCTTCTTGACGAAAACAGAAGACTGTCCTTGAGCAGGATACAAAAGGGAAGAAAAACCCTGCTAAAATGGCTTCATCAGAATTTAAAATGTCTGCTTATCAAGAGCACTATTAAGAAAATAACTGACAAGCTGCAGACCTGGAAAAATATCTTTGCAGCCATAAAACTGGGAAAGGATGTATATTCAAGACATGTAAAGAGCTCTTACAAATTGGCACTAAAAATAAAAACATTCCAATTACAAAATGGGAAAAGACTTCCAACAGACACCTCACAAAGTAAGATATACAAATGGCCAATAAGCAGTCAAAAAAGCCCTCAACATCATTAGTCCTCAGGGAAATGGCCGCTATAAGAACAGGGAAACATGACTTCATACATACTAAAATGGCTAAAAAAACCCTGGTGTTCCAGTAACCTATTGCTGCGTATCTTGTCACCCCAAAACTTAGAAATGTCAACCATTATAATCATTTTATTATCTCTTACAATTTCTTTGGGTCAGGAACTCTGGAAGGGCTTGGCTGGGTGAGACTGGCCTGGGGGTGGGGGAGTGGTCTCTCCTGCTGTTGCAGTCAGACTATGGCTGGATGTGGAAAGTCGGGGACTGGAGCAGCTGGGGCCTCTCGCTCTCTCTCCCTTCACACAGTTTTATGGTCTTTCCATGTGGTCTTGTTTGGGCTTCTTCACAGCATGGCAGCCTCCAGGTACTCAGACTTCCTTCCAGGGAGCTCGGGTCTCCAAGGCTAACAAGGATGCTGTTGCATTACGTTTTATGAACTAGTTAAGAAGGGACAGCATCACTTTCACCACATTCCATGGGTTACAAGTGAGTCAACCAAACCCACCTAGATTGAAGGGGAGTGGAATTAGACTCTGTCTCTTGATGTGGAAGTGGCAAGATTCTAGAAGAGCAAGGGGGGATGAGAGCTATTACTGCAGCCGTTTTTGGAAAATACAACCTGTGGTGGATAAACCCGTCATGAAAAAGCAGACAGATCACACCAGGCCTTGTAAGCCACACTAAAGTTCAGTCTTGATAGGTATTGTGATGGGGACAACTGGAGGGCTTTAAGCAAGAGAGTGAAATTAGCCAATTGTCTTTAAAAGTTCGTGGCAGCAGGTGTTGGATAAAGAATTTGCGAGGAGGGTTTGGAAGCAGGGAGACCATTTAGGAGGGGGGTTCAGAAGCTCAAGTGCCGGGCGCCTGGGTGGCTCAGTTGGTTGAGCGGCTGCCTTCGGCTCGGGTCATGATCCTGGAGTCCCGGGATCGAGTCCCGCATCCAGCTCCCTGCTCAGCGGGGAGTCTGCTTCTCCCTCTGACCCTCCCCCCTCTCATGCTCTCTGTCTCTCATTCTCTCTCTCAAATAAATAAATAAAATCTTTAAAAAAAAAGAGAAGTTCAAGTGCCAGGCATGGCCAGAGTCCCGGCCTGGGTGAGTGTCGGGGAAGGAGGGCCGCCAGGTTTCCGCCTGTCCAGCTATTTTGTTCACTGAGCACCACGGAGAAGCAAGTTTGTTTGAGGCGCGTTGGGCTTGAAAGGCCACGGTAGACGAACGAGACTGGAACTCGGGAGATAAAAAATTGAGGGAGACAACCAACAGCATTTTAAAAGGCACAGATGTGGACGTATGTGACAGGCCAAGTTCTGGCAACTCTCCACTCACTCCTCCCGACGCGCCTCGGACTGTGCCAAGTTCTCGCACAGGCTGAACGGCGCGTGCGCACACCTACATCCCCGGGAGGCCCCTGGGCGGCAGCTTCCGGATTGCGCACGCGCGGTGTGCGGCGGTCGCCATGGAGACGCGTGGCGCTGGCCGGGCGCTTAGCTCCTGCGGCCGCGGGCTCGGCGGCGGGGGTCTTGGGCTGTCCCTGGCGCGGGTGGCGGCGCGGAGGGCGAATGGACTGCCGCGGTGGAGCGGGGGCGTCGGGGTACGGCGAAGAGGGCGAGGACGACGAGGACGACGAGGAGGAGCGAGAGGGTGGCACTGCGGGCTTTCAGGGCGCCAAGCTGCCCCCCATCGCAGGCAGCGCCTCAGAACCGAACAAACGGAAGGTGAAGAAGAAAAAGAAGAAGAAGACGACCAAGGGGTCCGGCAAGGGGGACGGTAAGACGAGCAGCTAGCGCAGCAGCCTCAGCTCCCCGTACCAGAGTTCCCCAAGCTCACCCATCCCCAGTCCTCAGAGACCCCCATCTACTTGGGAACCACTTCACACCAGAAGCAGAAACTCGCCAGTCCCAAACAGAGGTCCTCCCGCTCCCCACACGTACCACTTAACGCAACACAGTGAAGACCCAGCCCTCTCCATAAAAACCATACATGTCCACAGAGACCCCAAATCCTGCACAGAGAATTTTCAACATCCATGGAGACCCTCTACCCCACAGAGATCCCCAGCATCCCCAGCATTATTCCCGCAGAGCCTCCCAGCTCCACACAGCAGCTCAGCTTTGCACGGACACCCTCTCAATTTCCTAATCCCTCAGCTAAACCTCAGAATCTTAAATAACCACACTTTCCCCACTGAAACTTCAAGGCCTCCTACAGAGATTCCCTCATCTTCATAGAGACCTTCCCCAAGCCTAAGATGCTAAGACACTGGTGACAAACAGGCACAGAAACACAGGTTTTTGCCTTTTGCTCCATGCGTTAGGGGCACCTGCCCTCTCGATGTTACGCAGACATCCTGTAAATGTATAGAAAGTATCTTTCCTGCACGGGCTGTCTCCCGCCACCCCCCATTCGCCAGGGCCAGCCCTCAACTGCACACACACCATCACACCAGTGACTGCTACATGCTCTTGTAATCCCCAACACCCTCAACAACAGCCCCTTATAGCATTATAACCACCAAATAAAACTAAAGCACAGATACCCCATCCAGCACACGCATTCCCAGGCTACACGTACGTATGGGTACTCGGCTACACACTCATGTGCTTAAACCCCACCAGCCAAACACTGCCTGGACACATGCACTCAGGTTCTCACTCCAGTCTCTCCCATGGACACCTCACGTACATACACACACCAACACCTGCCCTAATCCCACAGAGTGCCTATATCTCACCAAGTTCCTCTCCCAGAACCCCCCAGATTTCTTGACAAAGGCACTGAGCACCCAGTTTATGGAGAGAGCATGCAACAGTAACATAGAAGGGACCTGCCTATGAGTGCTACGTTTCCAGTGTCACTTGCGTGGTCCCCTTCTGGGGCTTTGACTGTCAGGGAGGTGGCTCTCACCTCCAGCACGGGTAGTCCTTGGTTCAGGTTTCGGGGCCCTGGCCTGTAGCGTGCAGAGCTGGCACCCCCGGCGAGCTGGAGGCAGAGGGAGTGGCAGTCTTCCTCGTGTCATGCTTGTAGTTTGGGAAAGGGAGCAATGGGAGGGTTATAATGACTTCTTCAGGTGGAATCCTAATAGAAAGGCAAGGAAAAAATTCTGGAGTTGAGGTCAAAAAGCCCCATTTGTATCTGCAAAACCAAATTAGGAAACCTGTTGTCCTTTTGGCTTACTTTCCTAACTCTGGAAATTATAGTGGCATGTAATTCATATGGTCAGCAGGGGACACCAAATAGTATTGGAGGAATAGGAAGGCATAGAAATGTCCAGAGAGGACTTTTTTAATTTTCTCTTTTTTTAGGGGGGATTTCTGCCTCCCCAAAAGTAGAAGGATGAGCCGATGAAAGAACCACAACTTATAGTACTTTATATGAGGACTCTATAATTCAGAAATGCTATTAATTGAAAAAAACAACTCAGTACAAGCCACACAGCAGAAAAGTACTTCCTGGCTTGGCATGATATTGGTTTCCACAATCAGATTTAGGAAGCTTTTCTGCTGTACTCCATTTCTCCCATCATAAAGAAGTCCAGACTAGGGGTGGAGTCATAGACTCCTCAAACTGGAAGGTACCTGGATGAGATATGGAGCATGAATCGCACAGTGGAAAGAATAGGAACAGGGCACCGGGAGCCAGGCCTGTGTTCGAATCCTGACCCCTGCCACTTACTATGTGATATTGGTAAGGTAGACTTTTGGAGTTTCAGTTTCTTCACCTGGAAAACAGGGTTGATAACCTTTATCCAGAGGACCGGCCTCTAGTACGTGCTCTGTAAATGGTTCCTCCTTCTCCAAAATGACTTGAGGAAAAGCCTAGAGCCGGTGGGTGTGTAGGAGGCTGGTGGGCTTGGCTCTCTGAGCCCTAGGCCAGGAGGGGCCTCCACCTCGTACACCTTTGGGGACTTGGGCAGCGCACCCGCTAACCGGCTCGTCTGCTCAGCAGATAAACATCAGAGTCCAGGCCTGAAGTGTCAGCAGCTGTCCTCATCCTTTCACCACATCTTAAGTCCCAGCAAAGATCATGGCCCCAGGCAAGAGCACAAACAGGACAAAGGTGAGAACAGGCCCATCCCCCCTTACTCCTCCACTGTAAGTCTCCCCCATTTTGCTGAAATAGAAGAGAACCTCTCCAACCAGATCAACGAAAGCCTGCGTTGGGACGGAATTCTCGCAGACCCAGAGGCCGAAAGAGAAAGGATTCGCATATACAAGCTGAACCGGAGGAAGCGGTACCGGATTTTGGCCCTCAAGGGCTTCCACTCTGACCTGGGTGGCCAGGAGAACCCCGAGAACCTGCCGTACCTCCCGGATAAAGAGAGCAGCACTGAGGGCAGGCAGCCCGCGCCGAAAGCCGACCGGCCCAGCCACGGCTTGGAAGGAAGCCTCACGCCCAGGCTGCTGCGCTCTGATCTGGCTGCCGCTCTGCCAGAGTGAAAATCCAGCCCGACGCCAAGTCCGCACTGCCAGTTTCTGTGTCACAGAAGAATAATAATAAACGGAAATCAGAACGCCTGAAGGAAGCAGATGTCTGGTGTGTCGACGGGGCCCGCCTCTCCTTCCACCAGGGTGCCTTTCGTGGCCCGGGGAGGGCACAGCCGTGTAATGGACACAGCTCTTTCTGGATTTTTTTTTTCTTAGATAATTTGGCGTCTCTTTGTTATTTAATTTCTCATCACAGATGTCTGTAATCTTCCCCTCTAAAAGACAGAGTGTGTAGATTATATCAATTCCAACTCTTAAGCTAATTTAATGGGTAAAACTCCTCACACAGCATGCTTCTCTAGGCCCAACGAAAATGCCCCAAATATCCCGGAGGCTTTTTTTCCTTTTTTTAAATTACATACACTCCCTGCCCTTATGTGGTCTTCAAAATAACTGAGTTCCAGAACTCCATCCCTGGGAGATAATTATGAGAAGTCTCAAAAGAGGTATTGCTTCTCTTCTAAATATGGTCATCCCAGGGAGCAAACTGGTGGTTGCCAGAGGGGAAAGGGGTTGGGGGTGGGGGAAACAGGTGAGGGGGCTCAATTGTACAGTGATGGATGGTAACTGGACTTGTGCAGTGATCACTTTGTAGCGTGTACAAATACTGAATTATGATGTTGGACACCTGAAGCTTATGTAGTGTTACATACCAATTTTACTTCAATTAAAAAAATATATATATATATAGTCCTCCTCTAATCCCCTAAAACAGCGTTTTAAGCAAAGTTCTGGAGCATTAAAAAGGTCCTACTATACTACTTGTCCTAAATTAATATTCTTCCCTTGCACCAATATTTATTGAGTGGGAGCCAATGTGTTGTGTTAGTTTGGGTTCTCCAGAAGCAGACCCTGAATCAAAGACTCAAATGGAAATAGATTATTTGGGAACCAAAGGAAAGCTCAGTAGAGAAGGCACAGGGAGGGGAAGACAGCCAATCCAGGGACACGGTCAAGCCAGTTTCCATATTGGCTAACTGGAGCTTAATCCCACTGGGAAACACTGTCAGGATTATGTACTCTGAGCGTGAGGAAGCTGGGCCCTTCTACTGCCCATAGGCATTGGCTGAGGGATGGTCCTGGGGGTGTTAATTTCCTGGCATTTCCAGCCTGCCAAACAGGTTGGCCCAGAGGCCCTCCTCAGGCACAAAGATGCAGACTGGGAGGTGCAGGGGATGGGGTAGTCTCTATGCAACACGGTGTAGGGTCCAGGAGGGACGTAGTGGAGGTTTAAGATCAGGTTCCTGCCTTCCAAGGAATTATACTTGGAAGAAGTTGAAAGCCAGTACAAAACATTACAGAATGCTTTTTTGAAAGTGAAGCGGAAGTGGTCATCTCGGTCCCTGCTAGCCCCAGCTGACAGAGAAGCCCTCCTCTTACCTTTCCTTAAATGGCCACTTACAGAGTTGTCACATTCTGGCCATCGTATTGTGGCAAAATATAGCAAAAGGACTTTTGGAAGAGCCCCGTCCTCCCCGGCAGAGAGGGGGTTAGCAGGCTCCTCTGGCAGGGACCCCCAAGCAGACAGGGATGGCCCTCCCTGGGCTGCTGTCCAGGTTGCGGGGCACCGATAGAATCAAGTAAAAAGGAACAAGGGCTTTGGTGTGTCCCCATAGAGAGGAGACAGGACATATGTTCACCCTCAGCCACAGGACCTTGCCTGAGGCCCCAGGGCTCGAGGTAAAGACAGCGGAGGGTGGAGCGGCTGGGCTGCTCTCTCCCGTGCCCTCTGGATCAACCGTAGTCGCTGGGGGTGTGGGGTGTGGGGTGTGGGAGAGTCTGAGGCCGCAGGATGCCTTGGTCACTTTGCAGTGGTGTCTTCCATGGGTGGTGAGAGTGGGGGTGGCCTGTAGTCACCTTTCTGCTATGAGATATTCTGGTGTAGTGGTTAAAATGATGAGCTTTGACATCAGAGCTGAATTTTTGTCTTTCCCACTATGTGCTAGTTGTGTGAACTCAGGGAAATTGCTTAACTTCTCTGAGCACTACCTCCCACATCTGGAAACAGGGATGCAGCGACCTACCTCGGTGCTGTGGGAATCAAAGGCAGTACTTACGTAAAGTCTTCAGCACAGGGCGCCTGGGTGGCTCAGTTGGTTAAGCAACTGCCTTCAGCTCAGGTCATGATCCTGGAGTCCCTGGATCGAATCCCGTGTCAGGTTCCTGCTCGGTGGGGAGTCTGCTTCTCCCTCTGACCCTCTCCCCTCTCATGCACTCTCTCACTCTCTCTCTCAAGTAAATAAATAAAATCTTAAAGGAAAAAAAAAAATAAAGCCTTCAGCATAGCACCTCACCCCTAGGAAGCACTCAGTTGGAAGTTTGTTTTTTTTTTTAATTTATTTGACAGAGAGACAGCGAGAGAACACAGCAGGGGGAGTGGGAGAGGGAGAAGCAGGCTTCCCACGGAGCAGGGAGCTCGACATGGGCCTCGATCCCAGGACCCTGGGATCATGACCTGAGCTGAAGGCAGACGCTTAACTGACTCAGCCACCCAGGCACCCCTCTTTTTTTTTTTTTTTTTTAAGATTTATTTATTATTTATTTGAGAGAGAGAGAGAACATGCAAGCAGGGGGAGGGGGAGGGAGAGGGGGAGAGAACCCTCAGATTTTCCACTGAGGGCAGAGCCCAACATGGGGCTCAATACCAACACCCTGAGATAATAACCTGAGCTGAAATCAAGACTGTGATGTTTAACTGACTGAGCCACCGAGGTGCCCCTTAAATTGCATTTCAAAAAACGTTAGTCCTATGAAATGCTCATGTGTTCTCTGGTCCATGCTACATTTCCCAAATGTAGCATTTGGGAAATGCTACATAGTAAATTTTCCCTTTTAAAGATTCTTAATACACATTACCATTTTAAAAGCTATGGTAGCTTATTGTACAGCAAATCTTTACTCCCCCCCCATTTTCATGGGGGAAGTATGGTTCCCTGACCCACTGATGTTAGGTTGGACCATGCGACTTGCTTTGGCCAATAGAACAGGCGTGGAGATGACTGGGTGGCAGGAGGGCAGACTTTAAGAGGTATTGTATGTTTCTTCTTGCTCCTCTTGATCTTTTGACCTCCTCCATGAGAAGAATGTGCCCCCGCTAACCTCTCTAGCCTGCTTTAGAGACGAGTGGAACAAACCTGAACTCAACACCCAGCCTTGGGCAGAACTGCCCAATCAAGACGTCTACATGTTTACACCAGAAATAAATGCTTGCTGCTGTGCACCACTACGATTTTGTGGTTGTTACGCAGCAGAAGCTGACAATGCGGGTGCTCCATGAAGCCCCACAATAAACATATTTGGCATCTTCAGCTTTTCATTTTCCCAAACTTATTTGACCATACAACCTCCTACTCCACAGAAAGCACTTTGGGAAGTAGTGTTATGAATGAAACACTTTGTAGTGATTATGCCCTAAGATAAAATTATTAGAATTCTATTTTGAGAAGAGGTATTTCTTGCAATAGGATTTGTTACCCAATCAATAAAGTCATTCCTTTCTCTCATTTCTGGGAAGTATACCAAAATGGCTTCCTCAGATTTATCATATTTTTTTTTAAAGATTTTATTTATTTATTTGACAGAGAGACAGTGAGAGAGGGAGCACAAGCAGGGGGAGTGGGAGAGGGAGAAGCAGGCTTCCCGCTGAGCAGGGAGCCCGACGTGGGGCTCGATCCCAGGACCCTGGGATCATGACCTGAGCCGAGGGCAAACCCTTAACGACTGAGCCACCCAGGCATCCCAGATTTATCATATTATTAATTACACCTACTACTTTTTCTCTTGAGGTGCCAGCTTAATCTGATATGCTTAGGAAGGTATTTTTTGAGGGAAAATTGAAAGACTATCAGTTTGGGGCACCTGGGTGGCTCAGTCGGTTAAGCATCTGCCTTCGGCTCAGGTCATGATTTTGGGTTCCTGGAATCAAGCCCTGCATCGCGCTCCCTGCTTGGCGGGGAGCCTGCTTCTCCCTCTCCCTCTGCCTGCCACTCCCCCTGCTTGTGCTCTATCAAATAAATAAAATCTTAAAAAAAATTACTAGTTTCAACACATTTGCTTCTCTCTACACACACACGCACACACAATTATAAATCTACATGCTTTAAATATTTTTCCAGCATAACCTTGGAACTGCTATTAGCTCATTCATTTTGTGGGAAATTTACACTATATAACCTAAGTGGCCATATTAGTTCTTGCTGTCATCCCAGCCAGCCAAATTAGACTTAGTTTCTGTTAAAAAGGGACCGGCTTAAAATATACACACACACACACACACACACAGTAATATACATTCCTGGGACATATTTAAGTGTAACTCAAAGACTAACAGTAAGGCACAGAGCCTTGCCGTGAATTTGACACTTGAATGAAATAAGATGCCTTCACTTTTGATAATTCTTATCAACTCTTATCAACACTTTGCCCAAAGGGACTTGCCTTCTGGGAAGACAATGGCCTGCGATTGAAGAGGTTGCAGGTATTAAATGAATAGTGTTACCACTCCAACTGCCTCAGTTTGAGATGTTGGCAGTAAGAAGTTCCCAACACAGTTCAGTCTTGCTTCTGCCACCATACTTCATTCTTGTCAAAATTATGTGTAGGACACTGACAGACGTGGAGCCCTCAGGTCCTGGCGCCAATACCACTGTTTATAACTGTCCCTTTGTCCAGTGCCTATAGGTTTGTCCAGCCCAGAGCAAATATCCCACAATAAAATAAGGATGTGTTAGACTAACGCATGTATTTCTTCTGCAAAATGGGAGAAAGGCAATTTGAAAGGGGAGGTGGGAAGGAAGGGCTGGACCAGTCATAATTTCAGGGTAGATGAGTTTTAGCAAAGAGTACACACTGAATTTGGGAACAAATTCCCTAAAACTATCTGTGCTGAGGGGTCCCTGTGAAATCTCGTATCCCAGGGGAATGCATACTCCAGATAGAAGTATCGTAGTATTAAATACAATCAAATCTTAAAATTTCTCAAGATGAGGTGTTTTTCTCATGTTTCTTCACCAAAACATTATAATTTTACTGTAAAAAAGAGAAGCACCAGGCGCCTGGGTGGCTCAGTTGGTTGGGCGACTGCCTTCGGCTCAGGTCATGATCCTGGAGTCCCGGGATCGAGTCCCACATCGGGCTCCCAGCTCGGCAGGGAGTCTGCTTCTCCCTCTGACCCTCCTTCCTCTCATGTTCTCTGCCTCTCATTCTCTCTCTCAAATAAATAAATAAAATCTTAAAAAAAAAAAAAAAAGATGATCTCCCAAAAATTAAAAAAAAAAAAAAAAGAGAGAAGCACCTCTAAGTTTTGTTTCTTTAAAGATAATTTATTGTTAAATGAAGAAGTCACAAAGCAAAATGGAATGGGACAGATGTCAAAGATAAATTTAAAAAATAGTTTTTGGCAAATACAGTTCTGGATTTCCTAAAGGTTAGAAACAGGAAAAGAGTCAAATGAAAAGGTAATCGTTCTTTTTAAAAGGTCTGACTTTGAAAAGAAAACAACTTTTCTCTGAAAATACAAATCATCCTTCTTACATGAAAGCTGTAATTTAGGAGACTGAGAAAAAAGACTTCTTAATAAGTAGACTGTATCTCTCAGATATGCTTAGGAATGGTTGATTTTAATGAGTTTTAAAATCATTGCTTCTACCTCGTAAACTAACACAAGTCCACCAAGATCAATGTCATTTGATCCCCCCTGAAGTGTCCCATTAAGTCTTCTTATGCTTCTTTCCTGTAACTTGCAGCAAAGCAGATTTGAAGAAAAAGAGAGGATTAGAAAGAACTACAGTTAGTTCCCTAGTGAATAACTTAAGATAAAACCTGCTTTTCCATTCGCATTACACATTCACAATTGCTCACTTCTACTTACTTTACAGATATATTTCAGATTCTCTTCACACCTAGAACGCTTTGTCCGAGCTTAACCCAACCCCCCAAAACAAAACAAAAAAATCTCATATGGACATCCCAAAATGTTGCCATGTACAAAGGCCATGTTCTCCCATATGTCTCTCCTGCCACGCTGCCCACAATACTGTTCTGAGCTCATTCAAGTGTCCCCACTGGGCCAGGACAAAGCCTTGGGAACTCTCTTAACCTTATTTAAAAATTATATTTACCCCTTGTCTTAAACGCCAAGATTATGAAATCAGAGAGAAAAAAATCCATTTTTATCAAGAAAAGCCACATGATTTCCTCCAGACAGCATTTGTCACTCTGTATGATGAAGGAAGTCATGGAGTCCCAGAGTGCCCCCTTTATGGGTCCCTTCCAAGCCTTGCTATGGCAAACTCAGGACCACGGACCCACCCGCAGGATCCACCGAGGGCTGCGTCCAAACAGTTAGGGGCCTGACAAGACCACACATTGCCAAAGCTAAAGAGGACACCAGAAAGTTTGGCTCTAGAGGCTTCCAATGACTTTAAGTGAGAGCGATTATCATCACACCTGCTCTCCTCGGAACAGAAGTCCCTGCTGTGGCTCCAGGGTACCCAGAGAGTTACCAATTCTGCTTTCAGGACACACGGAAGCCATCAACAGAAACCCCCAAATACAGCGGGAATCCGGGTTCACAATACTCTATAACCCTTGAGCACATGGTCTAGTTTGGATGTATTCAAAGGAAATATTCACGGATTGTTCTTCCCCAAATTGGAAGAGAAAAAGCCACCTGCCACTGTCTTCACTCAAAACCCTCAGGGATTGGCAGGGGAAAGAAGCATGGGCTGGTGGGGAGGCAGGGTGGGCAGGGGGCTGAGGCCAGAGACAGCCGGGCCCACCACAGCCTCTGGACCAGGCGCCCCACCTGCCTCTGAGGCCGGTTCAGCTGAGCTCACAAGTGTCTTCCATGTGCAGCTAACGCCACGATTGTCCCTACATTACAGTAAGCACTCACAAGAAATGTGTACCATCCCAAAGGCGCCCAAGTTTTGGAGTTTGACTTGTGACATCAATCCCTATCCTGCAGTCACCTCTCCTGCACGTGGAGGGAGGGTTGGGGTGACTTTCTTGCTTTCTGGCTTAGACTTAAGGCGCTGGCAGAATTCCTCTGTGGTGTTGAGCCCGTCCAAGTTGACCTGGGCTCCCTGGAGAGGACACCCATCCTGATGGAGCAGGTCACCAGAAACATCCACATCTGCCTCTCCCAGATGCTGGCCAGTCCTGGGTGGAGCGAAAACCCCTCATGGGGTCCCCAAAAGTGGATTCCCTAAGCATTCTTTCAAAATGCTGTGACTCTCAAAAGGGCCTCGGCTATGTTCTGCCTTATGAAAAAAATAGGAAAGTATTTGGAAACCCCAAAACACATATCAGGAGAGTTACACACGCCTGTGGAGACATTACCAGATGCCAAGGGTTCAAGGTGCTTTGCCAGCGCCCAAGCTCGCACCCAACCGGTGGAAGGACCCAGAACCGAAGCCCCTGGTGGACGTGAGTCTCCTGAAGAGAGGGGAGAACAGCGTGAACCTTTTCTCTCTTTTTTTAAAAAGGCATCTTATAGTGTGGTTCGCGGTTTTTTGATATGAAAAGGATTTAGGGAATTCCAAGAGTTTTGGTGAACAGGAAACACAAATGGACATAAACGATGGAATGGACCTCAGCTGTCCACAGACTGGACCCACAAGGATGTCACAGCTTACAGAACTAGTACCGCTGTCAGTGACGACACCCGGGGCTGGAAGGTCTCACAACTCACTTTTTCCCCCCCAGAGACTCTCCACGCTCTTCCCCAGGCTAACTGACCAATGGGAGAAGAGCCATCTCCTCCCTCCTTATCTCAAACTGGGGCCATTTTCCTTTTGCTCCAGCTGGCTTTCTATTTGCTCATCAAGTGGAGACCCTGGGGAAGCCACGCAGCGGCAAACGAGAAATCTACGCCTTTGGAAAGCAATCTGAACATTTTTAAAAACCCAGTTCTCTCCCTGATTAGAAGAGGCCATGACATGGTTTTCTTCCCCAGGCCGGGCTTAGAGGTATGGCGAGGCCAGACCCCGCTGGGGCATGAACGCCACGCGAGGGCGGCGGCAGAGCCGGTCCCAGGCTGCCCGGGCCCCGTCAGCACTCATCCGAGAGGCCGTCGCTGCCCAGGAGCTCTGAGGCCTCGAGCTCCACGCTGGACAGGAACCTCCTCAGTGTCTTGCGGCAGTTGTAATCCAGCGTGGTGGTGTAGACGGTCTTGGGGTACTTGGGGTAGACGATGGTGGTGCTGAGGAAGCGGGTGGCCTTGTGGCGGGGCTCGAAGCGCACTTCTGCCTTGTAGTTGCGCCAGGTGCAGTTGGGGATGCAGGTGACCGTCTGGCTGCAGGAGGCCACCGCCAGGCCCAGGGGCAGGTGGACATCATCGATGAAGTGCCGCTCAGAGTCGTACTTGACCGACGACGTGTACCTGGGCGGGAGAGAGAAGGCAGCACGAGGCCGTTCGCCTGAGCCCGGGGCACAGCGGTCCCTACTGTGACCTTGATCCTCTCGTGGGGTGCAAACCCTGAGACGTGGCTGGTCTCGTCAGCAGCAGCCCAGGGCTGATGAAGCGCTTATGGGGTGGTACTGTTCGAAGCACTTTCTTTCCAGGATCAAATTGAACAGAACCAACCACCCCGGGAGAGGAAATGGCGGTGCAGAGGTCAAGGTCACAGTGGGAGTGAGTAGTGGGGCTGGGGCTTACCTGCAGGTGTGCAAGATCCCCATGTTCACCCCGCAGGCACTGCTTCTCAGGGCAGGCAGCAGCCCCGGGGAGCCGCAACCGTGCGGGTCAGCTCGGACAGCCTGCTTGGGCTACTTCTCCGAGCCTTGTTTCCTCTTTCTGTGAAACGTGCCCAGGAGTAACCGAGCAGAGTGTTCACACGCAGCAAGTGGTATAAATCAGTGGTAGAACAATGCGGGTTCTACCCCCTCACTAGGGGTCAATGCTTTGTTTTCTCTCTCCCCTGAAGTCACCATCAGCTTGCTTCTTTTTTTTTTTAAATGTAAGCTCTCTGCCCAACGTGGGGCTCGAACTCACGACCCTGAGATCAAGAGCTGCATGCTCTACTGACTGAGCCAGCCAGGCGCCCTCACCATCAGCTCTTCATTTATTTATTTAAGATTTTATTAATTCATTTGTTTGACACAGAGAGAGAGAGAGAGAGAGCACAAGCAGGGGGAGCAGCAGGCAGAGGAAGAGGGAGAAGCAGACTCCCCGCTGAGCAAGGAGCCCGAGCCGGGATCATGACCTGAGCCGAAGGCAGATGCTTAACCGACTGAACCAGCCAGGTGCTCTTTAATGACAGGATGACGGAACCCAGGAATTCTTAAAGTTCAGTAATACCAAGTACTAGCACGTGGTCCCCCTTGGCCTTGGGTGTGGAGACCACTCAAACCAGAGACTCAGAGATCTGACCTTATCAATCACAGCCAATTACCATCTTGATTTCCATAAAATAAATTAACTTCCATGTTCCTCAGCAGCTACTTTACTTTTTTTTTTTTTTTTACATCTTTCTTTGGTAATTTTGGAGCTAATTTTTTTTTTTTTTTTTTAAGATTTTATTTATTTATTTGACAGAGAGAGAGACAGCAAGAGAGGGAACACAAGCAGGGGGAGCGGGAGAGGGAGAAGCAGGCTTCCCGTGGAGCAGGGAGCCCGATGCGGGGCTCGATGCCAGGACCCTGGGATCATGACCTGAGCAGAAGGCAGACACCCAACCGACTGAGCCACCCAGGCACCCCAAGCATGAGTTCATTTTATTGAGTAATTACTACAGCTTCATAGAGCATCACAGAGCACTGCCTCCCACCAGCCCCTACCCACTGGTCAGGGACTAAGAATTAGCCTTCTTTTCAGTGGGTTGGATGGATGATGGAAACGTGTATTCTCCTTAAGCGAGTAGGTAAGAGTCTGGGGGAAGCTAATGTCATGAAGTCATGTCCTCATTTTGTTCAAAATACAAGCTCGGCAAGAATAAAGGACTGAACCGCTCACCTCCAAACTGGTGAGCTGCCTTTTTTTCCCATCAAAGGGCCCTTTGTGTCAAGGGAACTGAAACTCCAGCAAAAAAACCCCCACCAGCTACCAAAAGTAAAATTCCTTTCCCTGAAAAGACAGATCTTTAACAGAGGCTCTCAATGGATCTCTGCCCCCAGGTAACCTGGATGAGATCAATTCCCAAAGGAACAATGGTACTTGCCCAGTGAAACTGTAATAGGAGACAAGGTTATAGCCCCTTGAAGCAGGGTGGGGCAACGGGGGAAGGGGTTCTGGAAAGAGGAATTATTTTATTACAAAACTGTACACATCTGATGGCCACGATGTGCAAAGGCAAAAAGTGCAAAAAGCAAGTCGCAGGACTTTACGTATAACATGATGTTTTTATTCCAAAAGGCGTGCCTATATATTTAACTGGTTGGAATACACGAAGAAATCCAAAATAGTATCCAACAAACTATGAGTAGTCTTTGGCACACTTTTGTGATTAACTTATTTTTTTTTAAATAACAGGCACTCGTTTCTGGAATAAACAATGAAAAAATGAAAAACTCCAATCAAATCTGGGCCTGCTATATTTACCTTACTTCCGTCGGTGGTAAGGGGTCAAACTCCACTCCTTCGCCAAAGGACAGGGGGCACAGCCTTGGCGAGCAGGCAAAGGCCACGGGGCTGGGCAGAGATGCTGGATTCTGTGAGGATGGAGAAGGCAGTTAGACCACAGGCCGGGCCGGCGCATCCCCCACGGAGGTCCTGGCTCGAAGCTTGCGGCTGATGGGCCCAACTGTGACCTGTGTCCTCCTCCTGGGAGTGATGCCAGAGAAAGGCCGCCCCGCAGCCCGGGAAGAGTTCTGGCTGGAGAGCCAGGAGGTCTGGGTCACACCCCATGCCCCCTGACCTTATCTGCACACCAAGGGGGATGCCTCCTTCCTTCACGGGGCTTTTGTGAGAGGCTAAGGAGCTCGGTGTCATGACCCTGGGGGGACCCCGGGGCTGCTGCACTATCCCACAGCAAGGCAGTGAGAAAACCTCGACAAACTGGGGCTTCACTAACCAGAACCCTCAATTATGTGTCCCCCAACCCTGTGTCTCAGCAACACTTCAGAAAAGGCCAGAATGAAAAAATTCTACCAGAAATTTTTTCACACTGAAGATTCAGCGGGACTTCCGCCACGCCTTCTCTGCCTCTGGAACGACTAGATTAACACCCTACCAAGACGGAGGTGAACACCAAGAAGTTCTCTACACCACCTTCCACAACTCAGCAAACTCAAAGAACCAGAGCACAGCATCCCTAGAGGTTAACTGGCTCCTAGCCTGGATGACGCTCCGAACTTTCTGGTTCATCAAGTCGCCTGAATAAGAGCCAGTCCTGTCCTAGACACAGGTGCGAGCACCTGATTTGAATGGAATTGGGGTTCTTTGTTAAGTGTTCAATGGGGAGCAGTCCCCTGGGTTCCAGGTTTACGGGCTATGTGTCATTTTCTTTGCCTAACTTGAGAGGAGGATCCACACTTGGGCCAGGATGTGGAGGTGGCAGCCCCGCCCCCACGCCTTCCAGGGTAGAGAAGGAAGCAGTTTTAAAAGGGAGGCTCTAAGACTCTTATCATGTTACCAGGACTGAGTGTCAAATGAGGGTGTAGGGTGGAAATACAAAGTCAAAGGGGACCAGGCTAGGGGACCAGGGGTGAGGGAGGGGCAAAGTGTACTCAGGGTCCAGCTCCTGAACCTGGGTGGAGGGCTGAAGAAGCCCTGGCTGGGGGAGGGGCTGAGTCTGGGAACCCCGGTCAGTAGATGGGGGCAGGGCAAGGTGCGGGCACTGGCTGCCACAGAGCTTTCGGGAACAGCCCCCGAGCAGTGACAGTGGGTCCTGCTCTGCCCCCAGCTCCCTGCTCCCTAGGGAGCACCTGCAGGCAGTCCTGGGGGCTGCGGGATGACAGCAGGCGGGGAGGGGGACAACTCTTCCACACTCACACTGAGCCAGGAAGCCACACGAGCACTCAGTTCTCTTGCCCCTGCCTCAGTGGCTCCCTCCTCCCTGCCCACCCAACAGACAGTCCCTGGGCACACACCTCGGCCCAGGTGCAGGCTGGAGATGGGACAGGCAGCAGGAATGACAACAGACACCAGGGAATGGGGACCAAGCCATGGATTTTGACGTGGCTCTGGGAAGCATCAAGGAAGACTCCCCAGAGGTGACAAGTTGGGCTTGAAGGGCCAGCAGGGCTCCGATAGGTCAACGAGGCGGCCGTAGGAGGGGATGGGCTCAGAGGAAAAGGCATATGCGCGTTAGCGGAGCAGCTACGGAGCACGGACGTCTGTGTCCGCCTGTGGTCAGGAGCGAGGCTCGAAGGGCCCGACAGCAAGGCTCTGAAGGCCAAGGTGAAGCAAGTGCGGCCTTCCAGTGGGAATGAGAGAGGGCACCGATGTCCCCGAGACGGGTCAGCGGGTCAACGTGCATAGGTCTTACTTCACCCCAGGGGAGACAGCCACACACCCCCGTCCCCCAGGGGCAGGGTATGAGAGCCCCACTTTGAGCCTTGGCTGTGGACAGGATGTGGCTTCCCCCCAGCTCTAGTAAAGGCAATAACCACCACCACCTGAGCGATTCCTGAGGCAAAAAAGACTAGGTGTTTTTTCTTTACATGAAAGCTTTCAAATAAAATAAAAGGATTCCTTTTTGAAAGGTTCCACCCATCTAAAGGCCTCCCACCCATCAAGTGCCAGGCACGGGTTAGGTGACAGGGTGGGGGGGGGTACCAGGAGGCCAGAGGCTCACGGGGTAACTTTTCTCCAAGGTCCCCTCCCACACCACTGACACGGTCGCCAAAGGCTGGCCCCACTTGCTCTGAATCAGGGGGCCGGAGCACACACACCCTTCTCCCCAAGACCAGCCAGGAGGCGCCAGGTCTTTGGGAGGCGCCACCGGTGGCGGCGAAGCCCGGGGGTGCCGGGCCCGCAGGACGGGGAAGCCTGGCGTTCCTTCTCGGTGTCCCCGAGGCCCCTCTCCAGCCCGGCCCGGGCAGAAATGTGGCCGAGCCGCAGCCTGGCTGCCCCGGGGGCCGCCACCCCGAAGAGAGGAGGCGGGGCTCGCCTCTCCCGGGGCTCCCGCGCCTCCCAGGCGATGACAATTTTCCAGCCACCGGCTCCAGCTGGCCAGGCTCTCGCCGCGCTCCCGCCCGGGCTCCCCGCGATGGCCGCGCCGTCCCGACGGGCGGGTGGCGGCGCGCCGGCAAGGCTTGCGGTGGTCCCTGGGGAACCGGCTGCGGGAGGGAGGGGGCCTGAGCAGGGCCACTCACCGGGGCCGCGGGGGTCGCCGCCGCGTCGGGCTCCAGCGCCCCGGGGGCCGGCGCGCGCTCCCCGCCGCCGCCGCCGCCCCCGGCCGCCGCGGGCCCCCAGTGACTGGGGCTGGGGCTGGGGGGCAGCCCCGAGTCCGGACTGTCCAGGACGCCGTCGCCCTTCTTCTTCGTGTCCACGAGCTCGGGCACATCCTGCAGGCTCAGCCGGCCCACCATGGCTGTTAGCGCGCCGGGGCCGGGGCCGGGGCCGGGGCCGGGGCCGGGGCCGGGGCCGGGGCCGGGGCCGGGGCCGGGGCCGGGGGCGAGCGAGGGGCGCGAGCGGCGCACACGCGGGCCGGGGCCGCTGCCCGCCCGGCCGCCCTCCCTGCCCGCAGCCCGCGCGCCCTCCGGGTCTCGCCGGCGGCCGCGCGCCCGGCCCCGCCCTCCGCCCCGCCCCGCCCCGCCCCGCCCCGCCCCGCCCCGCCCCGCCCGGCGCGCGGGGACCAACCCGCACCGGTCGCGCCGCGAGGCCCGGCGCCAGGGGCCGCTGCGCTGCCGCCGCGCTGCCGCCGTGCGCCGCCCGCGCTCCGCGCCGCACTGCAGCCCGGCCCGCCTCGAGCGGCCGCTCCGGGAGGGAAAGGCGCCCGAGCCCCGCCGCCGCCCCGCGCCCTGCTACCGGTGGGACGCGGGGGCCCGCTCGCACCCGGCTCCAGATGGCGCCTTGGCCCCTGGTCCTGGCCCGGCAGAGCCCGGCGAGCGCTAGCGTGGAGCCCTGGCGGTCTGCGGAGCCAGAGTGGGGGAGCCGGCCGAACCCAGCGAGCAAACAACTGGAAATTATTAATAGTTAATGCGCCTCGTATGGCTCCAACCGCCTCTTGGCTCAGCCGTGCGGGCTCTCTGTGTCTCTGGCTCGCATTTCTGCCCCGGAGGAAAAGAGGACCTACTCCGAGTATCCTTAGGGGATTCCAGGCGGGGGACGCGTGTCCCTCCCCGGTCGGGCTGCTCAGCTGAACAGGCCGTGACCACACCAGACAGGGAAATTCTGCAGTGGGCACAGACTGGGACCTCGAACGACAGGAGCTCAGCAGGCTGCCCACGGGCTGTCTAATGGGCCAGGGGCTCCCTGGTGGGGACCACAGCTTTTCATTCATAGGAGTTCCTTTCTAAAAAGCAGATTGGGGATTCCTCCCTTCGTTAGTTTGACAGAGAGGCTCCATCTCAGTGGGAACTCGGTGGGAACTCAAATCTAGGACTTTTGCTCACAGAGCCCTTAGTGATTTTCAGTAAATATTGGAAGCTCCCCCCCCCCCCCAGGGAGTTTCTGATGGGTGTTTAGCTCAGGGCTCCAAGCTGGAGCTGCACCCAGACTTAGCTGGCAGGTGCCAGCCCGGAGAGGCGTTGTGCCCTGGCTGGATGAGAGGTGGGCTCTGTGCATGCCCCACAATGGCAGCCCAGTCTACATTCTGGCAAAAACAGGTCCCTGCACTTGGGACCTGTTAAAGTCAAAATTTAGAGTGGGTCCATGTTAGAGGTCTCCTGGCAAAGTTCAGCCCTCCTACCTTCCTCACTCATTTTGAAGTAACAGAAAAGGGACTTGACTTGGTCCAAGTCACACAGCTGGTACGAGGCAGCTTGCCTTGGATCATTCCCTTCACTGGAAAATAAAACCTGGCACATGCCCGTGTCCTGGGAGTTCACTCATTCATTTAGGGCCTGTGGGAATGGATTACAAAGTCAACAGAGCACAGTCCTAGATCAGTGGTTAGTGCAAGGATGTACTGTTAGCAGTGGGCCGTAGAAGTTGGGCCAAGTACGTGGCTATTCCTTCCTGCCCATGCTGATCCCACCATCTGGTCAGCACACCCCAGGCTGCCTTCAACGTGGGGCATCATGGGAGGAATGGCCGCACTTCCTGGGTTGTGGAAAGGGTGGTCTGTTCGCAGTGGGAGGACTTGGCGCCCTGGAGGGGATTTACCCCCCAGCATTCCCAGGTAGATCCTAAGAACCCTTCAAGCAGAGATTGGGCGGGGCTTTCTGAACCCAGAGGACATCCTCGGGCCTCGCCCAGGACAACTGCCAAGGAGTTCCTGAAGCATAAGCCAATGGCCCACAGAGGAACCCAGCGTTGATACACACACAGAAGAAACTGGAGGGGCTCGAAGAGGAATCCAGCCCCAGGTCTGGACACTGATGGAGAAGCAGAGTTGGAGACCATGGGCCCACCCAGATTCCCCGGAAATAGGTGCCCCCCTCTCCATAAGCTGCACCAAACTCGGATCTTCCACTGGCTTCCAGCCAATCAAAAGACAATGAGGAGGGACCCCAGCTTGGTACCCTCCCGTCAGACTGTGGAGAGCTCAAAGAGAAGTCTGAGCCGACTGGAAGTCACACGGGGACCAAGGAGAAGGTGGGGAACGTCCTGCTTTCATTGGCATCTCTGCCAACTCATGGCGTTCCCGGTGGAGACGAGCAGAGATGTTCTTACAGCGGCAGTTATCCGACTTAGACCTGCCCATGTGTCCTTCTGAGTGCGAGGGCAGGGGGTCGGCCTCTGTGGCTACGAGGGAGCCATGCAACTGACTCAGCCTGGACGTCAGCTCTATCTGCTCGGCCGAGCGAGGAGTTCCTACTGTGAGTTCGTACGGTCGTCCTTTGGAAGAGCCCCATTGCCTGTGCTCATTGTTGTCCTCAGCTTATTCCAGATTGCCTTCCCAAGGATGCTGCTTTAAAAATCTCTCACCAGAGCCAGGAAGGACAATGGGTCCCACCTTTACCCACCCCCTGGTCCGGCTCTGAGGACAGGCCTTCTTTTGAGGCGTAGCTGGGGCATGCCTAGAAATCAGGGGGGAGCTCCACAACACAAGACCCCAGAGCCTGCTGAAGAGTGGCCTCTTCCCCAAGCTGGCCTTTCAGAGCGGGCCAGGGCCCTCGTCCCCCTGCCTGGATCACAGAGACCGATGTCCTCACAGGACTTGGCTCCTGGCCTGAGGCCTTTCTCAGCGGGGTCTGAGGAACAAAAGACGCCTAATGATGATGCCAATCCTGCATTTTCCCTTTTTCTTCACTAAATTAAGCGGAGGCCTGAATGGAGTTGAGTCAGACAAGTACAGGGCTGGACCCCCCCCAAACTGCCGCTGCTTATTGTTTTGGAACAGCTTGTCTTCAGTGAACTCAGCCAGACAGCAGATTAAAAACACTGCCAGCTCCAGCACTCGGGCTTGTGCCCCATGCCCCATGGCACTTTGTCGCCCCAGCCCCTTGGGTCCTGGTGTTCTGGAATGCCTGATGCGGTGGATTTGCCTTACTGTGGAAGCAGGGCCTCCCCTTCCTTCATCTGCCCCCGTATCAAGCCAAATGCTTTACAAAAACTTAAACTTTGTTTCCGTAAGTATTTTAGGATTAAGATGCCAGTTTTCTTTCTTTCTTTCTTTTTTTTTTTTTTTAGATTTTATTTATTTATTTGAGAGAGAGAATGAGGTAGAGACAGAGAGAGCACAAGAGGGGGGAGGGTCAGAGGGAGAAGCAGACTCCCCGCCGAGCAGGGAGCCCGATGCGGGACTCGATCCAGGGACTCCAGGATCATGACCCGAGCCGAAGGCAGTCACTTTAACCAACTGAGCCACCCAGGCGCCCAAGATGACAGTTTTCCAAGAACATCGAAAGTGACCTGCCAGATTCAAGAAGAAAAGGAACTGAATTAAAAAGAGCTACTTGGCGAGGACGCCGCTCACGGGAGTGTGTGCACGGGCTTCGCTGAGCTCAGCTTCTGAGCCTGAGCTCCGGGTGCTCGCAGAGACGGCGTCCACCAGACAGAGCCGAGGGATCCCAAAGTTCTGGCTTAGCAATTTCAGAGGGAAGTGGGCCTGGGGGCACAGGTCCCCTCCATCTCTGACCTTTCAACTGGGAGCCCACCAGGCCAGGTGGCAAGTTCTCTGGCCCAGCCCAGCAGGCGACACTTAACCTAGAAACTGAATGCCGCTCGGGGCGGAGTCAGGCTGGTGTCCCCTGTGTGGAGAGCCCCGTGACCCCAGATACAGGCTCTAGCCTCCTCTATCCTATTTGTTCGCCGAGAGCAATGCTCCCAAAAGCTCCCCAGTTACACAGAAAAGGGCCGTGGCCTCTGCGAAATAAAAGCCAGATGGGATTTTGCAAAGAGCTGGGGCACGTGGCCTCCTTGGAACTGCATAAGTGCCCTTGCACCCCGGGCTCCGTTGTGCGTATTCACACTGGACAAGGACTTGCAGCCCCGAAACATCGCCTGAGTTGAGCAACTGAAGTTAAGACCCTTGGCTCCTTGCTGTCACCGTCCCTGGGGAACCCGCGCCGGGTCTCCGTGGTCACACTCCAAAGGCCGCCGGGAGATGACGCCACAGTGTCTCGGGAGCGCCCGGGGATTTGGGCCTGCCTGGGCGGCGCGGGGAGAGATGGTGCGGGGGAGCCCGTGGAGGCGGCCGGTTGGCTCCACATGATGGTCTGAGCCACGGTGTCCCCGCCCGGGAGCCACAGCCCCGCAGTGCATTCCTCTGCTCCCCCAGATTCAAAGCAGGGTAGACGCAGCAGCGGGGAGGCGGCTGGGGCTTGCAGCCCTGCACGCCTGGGGACTCTCGGTACTTGCTGAAGACAGTTGCGTGCCTTTGAAGAAATGTTTTTCAGTTTTGAGTCTTGGCTGAACATTAGCCGGGGGTGGGGGAAGAACATGGGGTAAGAGGAGAGGTACCAAAGAAAAACCGTGGTTCATGTTTTCCCACGCCGTATCCCTGTGCGGGGGGCGGGGGGGGGTGGCGCTAGAATTTTATTGCCTCTTGCCCTGCACTTTTGCAGGATGACCCCCAACCACTGACAAGTATTTCTGGAAATCTCTGAAGGTGTCTCTCATGTGCTCATAAATAAAGCTGGTCATCCACATGGGAGGCCTGCGATCAATTTTCCTTTTCCTGCCCCCACCGCCCCTGCCTCTGGTTCTGCTAAGTTGTGTGACAGAGTCCCACCATGGCCCCCTGGCAGGCGGCCTTCGCTGAGACCGGGAGGGGTCACAGCCATGCCACCATGGGTACCGTGCCTCTGCCCCTCGCCAGGCACTACCCAGAGCCCCGGGCATTGCTGCCAACATTGATGGCCGGGGCGGGGGCGGGGGGAGCGGTTATTTTGGACGGTGGTCCTGGAGCCGTGTGGCTTCCTTTGTGCCGGCTTCCCACTCTAGGATTCGAAATTGAACCCTGCAGGGCTAGGCCAAGAAGCAAAGAGTAAAAGAAACACAACCCAAAAACCCCTTTGAATTCCAAACCCCTCTCCCCTGATACAGGCCCAGCGTTCTGCCACTTCTCTTAGGATTTCTCTAAGAGGCTCCCAGGTGCTGTATGGAAAGAGGCTGTCTGGACCTGGGGATGATGGGGATACTCCACTTCGGCCTCAGCTGGGACCTCTGGACCAGCCAGCCGTCAAACATCACCCAAATCCTACCTCAATGCCTCGTTTTTGTGTTGTTGTTGTTTTAAAGATTTTATTTATTTATTTGAGAGTGAGCAAGAGAGAGCATGAGTGGGGGGCAGGAGCCGAGGGAGAAGCAGACTCCCTGCTGAGCAGGGAGCTCAACATGGGACTTGATCCCGGGACCCCAGGCCCCAACCATATGACTCAATCCCAGGTCTCAGGGATCGAGACCTGAGCCGAAGGCAGATACTTCACCGACTGAGCCACCCAGGCGCCCCTCAACACCCTGTTTTTGAGGACTGAAAGGTGGACTCCGATATCCCAGGGATATCAGCTAACCTTAGCATCAACGCTGTCTGCCTGGCATGCTTTGGGGCCAGAGCTACCAGGTTGGAGAATGTGCTTTCTGCTCTTAGCGGGCTGTGTTGGAAGCAGGAGTTTCTAGAATGTCAGACATCATCATCTTCCACCGCCTAAGTCAGGCTTCTACATAGGGACATAATGTGTGCCTGGCCTTCTACACACTTGTAATCCAAAGAGCAGTTAATACAAGCTGGACCCCGGCCTTTCATCACACATGAACATTAAAAAACTTGGGCTCGGGCGCCTGGGTGGCTCAGTTGGTTGGGCGACTGCCTTCTGCTCAGGTCATGATCCTGGAGTCCCTGGATCGAGTCCCGCATCGGGCTCCCTGCTCGGCGGGGAGTCTGCTTCTCCCTCTCCCACTCCCCGTTTGTGTTCCCTCTCTCGCTGTGTCTTTCTCTGTCAAATAAATAAATAAAATCTTTAAAAAAAACCCCAAAAACAAAAACCTGGGCTCTGTGCTCCTAGTTGAAATGCTATTTATGGGCTTGTTCCACCAGAACGCAGTTTACCTCTACTCCCAAGGCTGATAGCTCTTACCAAAATCTGTTTTGGATTTGAGTGTCTGCTCTCCCACAAGACTCATTCATTCAACCAGCACCTACCAAGTGCCTCCTGGCTGAGAGGCAGAGAGTGTGGGAGCAGAAAGAGGGCTCCACCCAGCTCGAGGAAGGAGGGAGGTGAGGCTTGGGGAAAGATTTCCGGAGGAAGTAGCACGTGTGCTGATCTTAAAGCACCAAGTAAGAAATAGGCAGGCAAAGACGGGAGGGGGAGAAGAACCACAGGCCAAGGCTGGGAGCTCTGAGGGTCTTTGCTTACGACTGAGTAGGAGGCCATAAAGCATCCTCTTTACCAAATGCCACCTGCTTCGTGATCAATCTTGGGAGCTTCTTGGTGGCCCCAGCCAGGAAGGCCTCAGACTGCCTAAACTGTGGGGATAAGGGGCACTGTTGGAATCCAATCATGTTTCCTTGAGTTTGCCTAACAGTCTCGGACTAGATCTTGAGACCTCATGGCAGAGCTTTGGTGGTCATCTTTCTCTTCTGGCTTAGCTTCATTGGGTAGAGGGCACTGCAGACATGGCCAGGCTCCAAGTTCAATCCCTTCTGGAGTCAGTCAGTTCCACTGCTGGTCATGCATCATGCAAAGGTGTTGCACTGGTGACCAAGGGAAGCAAGAGTTAGGGTGGCTGGCTTGGGCCAGCCATACTCTTGGCTGGAAATGCGAAGTCAAGTACATGGTGACCAGATCCTAGTTCTCCCCTTCATTTGTGATGGGGATTGTTTTGTGATTGTGTACTCTGGCAGATGAGAGGTTAATGTTCTTTTTTTTAACTGGACTCAATTGAGCTCATGTGTCCCCATTTTCTCTCAATGGAAAACTGTCTTGCTAACTCAGTTTGGTTTCTTTTTTTTTTTTTTTAAAGATTTTATTTATTTATTTGACAGAGAGAGACACAGCGAGAGAGGGAACACAAGCAGGGGGAGTGGGAGAGGGAGAAGCAGGCTTCCTGCTGAGCAGGGAGCCCGATGTGGGGCTCGATCCCAGGACCCTGGGATCACGACCTGAGCCGAAGGCAGACGCTTAACGACTGAGCCACCCAGGCGCCCTCAGTTTGGTTTCTTATCTTCTGGAAATGAATAGAGGCTTTGGGTAATTATCACTCTTGCCCTTCTCTTTTGCCTGGGTGGCTTCTAGGGATCATGGCAGCAGGGGTGGGGTGGCTGGGCTGAGAGCCTGGTCCATGGTCACCTTCCTACCTCTCTGGCCTCCCCTAAGGTATAGCTTGTTTTGCTTGGCCATGGAAGGCTACGCTCTACTTTTCATACCCACAGGCCACCCTTTCTGCATCACAGTTGTCCCTTTCATTACGTCTGGGGACTCAGGTTGCTTGGGAGCCATCACCTGCCCATGATGGGGTGTGAGAGACTCTGTGGGGTACACCCTCCCACAGGCCTGTCTGTCCGGACAACACCCTCAGACACTGTTTCTGCCTCCTCCAGGCTTCTCTGTGGGGCTGCGGTCTCCTAGGTTGATCACTGGAAGCCAGGCAATGGCTTCCAGTGATCAGGATTTCCCTCAGACTTAGGGAGGTGTCTCTTATACCCCCAGAGGGCTCAGCCCAGAGCGGTGGGGCTCTGGATTTCTCCTCAGTGGCCTTCAGCCTCTAAGCCAAGTCATATTCCCTCTAGTTTTTCTTTTCCTGACAGTCAAAACCCTCTTTCTTTTAAAATGGAAAAAAATATTTATGTCAAAAGGCACTGTCCCTGTGATGAGGTGTGGCTTGCATGCAAAGTACTCCAGAATTTCGGCTCTTAAAACGTAAAGGTAGGGGCACCTGCCTGGCTCAATTAGGAGAGCATGCGACTCCTGATCTCGGGGTTGTGAGTTCAAGCCCCATGTTGGCTATAGAGATTACTTTAAAAAAAATTTAAAGGTACACTTTTAGAATAAGAAACAAAACCCAAACACAATGCTATCCCAACACTCTTGCATGGACCACCACGGCTTTCAAGACCTCTCAAGACGTTCGTCTCTACTACAGAATCACAAAAGTCCATGTAGTTCCAAAGCTAAGAATATAGGCCATTACATCTCTATACATTCCCACCCAAGGCCAATGCACATAGGACACCTGCCTGCTACCGGAGTGCCGGGGAAAGGGAAGAGATAAAGAGGAATAGGAAAGAGGCCCGATTTAATATCAAACTATTACCTCTCTCATATACAAAGAATCGCTATTGCTTTCTTTTTTTTTTTTAAAGATTTTATTTATTTATTTGACAGGCAGAGACACAGCGAGAGAGGAAACACAAGCAGGGGGAATGGGAGAGAGAGAAGCAGGCTTCCTGCGGAGCAGGGAGCCTGATGCGGGGCTCGATCCCAGGACCCCGGGATCATGACCTGAGCCGAAGGCAGACGCCTAACGACTGAGCCACCCAGGTGCCCCTAACCATTGCTTTCATGAGCGAACCAACAAAGCATGTCCCCCAGGAGCCCTGACCACAAGGGAAGCCACAGGGCTTTTGCTTAATAAGGAAGCTTTCTTGCTGCAAGGTACGGGCCCGGTTGGGTCACATTTGGTTTTATGCAACAAAACCCAAAGGGACACTTCTGCTTGCTGGGTTTCTATAGGCAGAGCTGCAACCACATCCTCTAGATCAAGAAACAGGAAAAAACATCTAGGGCCCGTGACGTGGAGAGGTGGGTACACACGTGCTGTTGATAAGAGCGTATAGCAAAACCGTCTCTGTAGGGGACGTTCTGGCAAGGGCTAGCAACATTTTAAATGTGCATTTTAATGTGTCCTTTAAATGGGAACAGAACAATTTTAGAAGAGTATCCTGTGAAAAGGTAAATAGCCCCAAAATATAAACCATCTATTTGTATATTGATAGGAGACTGGCTAAATAATGATATATCTGAACTATAAAACAACATGCAGCCATTAAAAAGATGAATAGATCTCTAGATACTGAAGAACAAGATGTCCAAGCTCTGTTGTTAGGCTGCCGAAAAATATGCAAATATGCTTACTATTGACCCTTTTCTTTGCAAAAGCCCCTCCCCCCACAGTATGGACACAAAGTCTAGAAGGAGTACAAGACTTTGGATATCTTGCCACATTGTTTTAACTTATTAATAAGAATACTGATATTGTACAATGGAATATTATGCAGCCATCAAAAGGAATGAGATCTTGCCATTTGCAATGACGTGGATGGAACTGGAGGGTATTATGCTGAGCGAAATAAGTCAAACAGAGAAAGACATGTATCATATGATCTCACTGATATGAGGAATTCTTAATCACAGGAAACAAACTGAGTGTTGTTGGAGTGGGGGTTGGGGTGGGAGGGATGGGGTAACTGGGTGATAGACACTGGGGAGGGTATGTGCTCTGGTAAGCGCTGTGAATTGTGCAAGACTGTTGAATCTCAGATCTGTACCTCTGAAACAAATAACGCAATCTATGTGAAGAAGAAAAAAAAAATAGAAGAAGGTAGCGGGAGGGGACGAATGAAGCGGGGGAAATCGGAGGGGCGGACGAACCATGAGGGACGATGGACTCTGAAAAACAAACTGAGGGTTCTAGAGGGGAGGGGGGTGGGAGGATGGGTTGGCCTGGTGGTGGGTATTGAGGAGGGCACGTTCTGCATGGAGCACTGGGTGTTATGCACAAACAATGAATCATGGAACACTTCATCTAGAACTAATGATGTAATGTATGGGGATTAACATAAGAATAAAAAAAAAAACTAAAAAAAAAAGAATACTGGTATTGTACTTTTAAAAATATTTTACTTACTTATTTTTAAAGATTTTATTTATTTATTTGAGAGAAAGAGAATGAGAGAGAGAGAGCACGAGAGGGGGGAGGGTCAGAGGGAGAAGCAGACTTCTGCGGAGCAGGGAGCCTGACGCGGGGCTCAATCCTAGGACCCTGGGATCATGACCTGAGCTGAAGGCAGACGCTTAACAGACTGAGCCACCCAAATGCCCAAGAAAATGTTTTGTGATCAACTAACCGTGTTGGTTGATGAGGAGAGTTGTCAGGGGTGACTAAGGCTTTGAGACGGGGGAACCAGGAAAGGAAGGTGGTGCCACAGAGAAACGGGGAATTCCAGAAAGGGGGCCGAGGTTACCCAGAGGTGTTACCCATGAGCTAATGATGGGACATGCAAGTAAGCTGGAGTCAGATGAGGGGGAAGGACACAAACTAAAGATCTGAGAAACTTCAGAAGGCACAGCTGGTGTTTACACCTGTGATAGATACGTTCTCTGAAGGAGTGTGGAGTGAAAACCTCGGGGCTTGACCATAGTCAAGGGTCAGGGCAAGAAGAGTCAGGGAAGGAGACCAAGAAGTATGGGAGCAGGAAAGCAAGGCATCAAAGGAGTTTAGGGAGGATTCCCAGCGGGACTCATCAACTAAATGGAGAGTGCACAGAGAATGAAAGTTTAGCAAGAAGATCATCGGTGACCTTCAAGAGAAGCTTCTGGAAAGTAGCTGGCTGGATGCTGAGTAAGAGGAAACATATGTGGGGGATGGAGGCAGTGGCTGAAACGATAATTAGAGCAAGAGAAGAGCAGGGGGGCTGGGAGGGTGGGGGATCATAGTGGGGATAAGCAAGGGATCAAAACTCTCAGGGCCTCCATTTCCCATCTGCAAAATGAAGGAATTTGACCAACGTTCTAAAAACAAATAAACTAACATACTACCTAACACTGATGCTCCAATTCGGAGCTTCCCAACTACAGACCTGGGAAAAGCTCACACACGGCAAAGGCCCACAGTGATCCCCCCCAGCTCTGGGGCCGTGTGGGGGGCACCCTGAAGCAGCCACAGTCCCCACGCCCATCGCCTCTGGCCCTAGCGCCCTCTTCAGCAGGATTGCCTCAGTGGGAGGAATGGGAGCTCACATAGTCACATTTCTGTGTTTCGAGCCCGAGGACGTTTGGGAAGCACTGCACGCGCAGACGTGGGACCTCAGGCTCATGTGAGCCTCATGGGGGTTTTGAAAGACGGATGGGCTTCCCTTCGGACGGTGCCCAAGGCTCCTCGGCTCATTCCAGGGGCACTGTTTTGTTCTTAGAACACGGCTGCCTTGCACCAGGGGTTCCTTACCTTCCGATGGCCTTTCGAAAGGTGGCAAGGCTAAGCCCAGGAGGGGGCCTCTAGGGTTACTACTCCCACAGGATTTGGGGGCCAGCTCAGCTGTGCTGCTGAATGCGGAGTGAACTTCAACTGAAATGGTGCTCTTTCTCGTGCAAAGGTGACACTGCTCCCCGCCCGACCCCACCCCAAGGTCAGAGAAGCCACGTGCAGCAGCTACAAATGAGGCCGGCAGCTTCCAGACTGACTTCTGGGGAAATCTGTGGTTCTTCAGATGTGTTCTGGGGGGCAAAGGAACTCTGCGAAGGTTCGATTCTAACTTCCCCTTCAGAGTGCATATTTGAAACCTACTCTAATAGGGCGCCTGGGTGGCTCAGTCGGTTAAGCGACTGCCTTCGGCTCAGGTCATGATCCTGGAGTCCCGGGATCGAGTCCCACATCGGGCTCCCTGCTCAGCGGGGAGTCTGCTTCTCCCTCTGACCCTCCTCCCTCTCATGCTCTCTGTCTCTCATTCTCTCTGTCTCAAATAAATAAAAATAAAAATCTTAAAAAAAAAAAAAAAGAAACCTACTCTAATAACTGAACATTCGAATCTGTAGTAACACAACACGCGTCCTCAGATGTGTTCCAGGCGCAAATGGGTGATGATGCAGACCCTCCGTGCGTGAATGGGAGCAGTTGGGGCTTCTCACGCGCACGCAGACCTCAGGATCGAGAGTCCTCGTCATGTCCGTGTAACTGAGGAATATCTGGGATTGGAAGGAGGGCTGTTAAAACAAAACTGATGTTAGTTGCAAATTCTAAGCTGGATGAAATCAAGATTTCTGTATTTTTTTTTTAAGATTTTATTAATTTATTTGTCAGAGAAGGAGAGTGAGCACAAGCAGGGGGAGCGGCAGGCAGAGGGAGAGGGAGAAGCAGGCTCCCCAGGGAGCCCGATGTGGGGCTCGATTTCAGGACCCTGAGATCATGACCTGAGGGGAAGGCAGAAGCTTAACCAACTGAGCCACTCAGACGTCTCAAGATTTCTGTATTCTGTGCAACCAAAGCCAAACACAGAAATAAACTGGATGCTGGGATTGATGCACATAAACTGTCATCCCTAACCTTGGATTTAAAATGCTTTCTATTGGGATGCCTGCGTGGCTCAGTGGGGGTAAGCATCTACCTTCGGCTCAGGTCATGATCTCGGGGTCCTGGGATGGAGCCCCACATTGGGCTCCCTGCTCAGTGGGGAGTCTGCTTTTCCCTCTGCCCCTCCCCCTGCTGTGTTCGCTCTCTCTGACAAATAAAATCTTAAAAAAATAATAAAAAACTGCCATTAAAAGAAATGCTTTCTATTTAATGAAATAGTTTCAACGTTCTCACTGATTTACCTCGAAAGTTATGTGAACTCGGAAAATACGTTAATAAAACTTCTGTTTCGTAGAGTGTGTCTCGTGCATTTGCAAACCACAGGTGTAGCACAAAGAGCATGTGCGGACGGAGGCCGGAGTCAAGCCCGCGCACCACCACCTACCAGCCACACAGCCTCAGTGGCATTTGCTCTCCCGGCCTCCAGCTCCACATCTGTGAAATGGAGCGGATCATACCGACTTCACAGGGATCTGGATAGCACCATGTATTCGGGACGCAGTAAATCCTCAGTGACTAGCTCCCGCCCAGAAACAGATAGGATTGGATCAGCGCAGACCTCACAGTCTCACGATCAAAGGCATCACCTGCCTGCCAGACAGCAGCCAGGCTGCAGCCAAGGGCCGGGGCTGAACCAACGGGCCCTCACCTACAGTCAGCGCCCTCCTCTGATAACCGAGCCGGCGAGCTGCGGTGCCAACACTTCGAATCCTTTAAGAGCCGTGCCAGGGATGCAACAGGGTATGAGGTTGTGGGGTGTCTCTGTGTGAACTCATGTTTTCTTTATACAGTATGTGCCATTTCTCCATCTGCCTGTTAATCCTCTTCGGGGCTATGCTAGGCAGCGCCACCACAGGGCTTTTGTTTGTGAAGGATTCTGTGGCATGCAGGCTCTCCAGCTGCTGGTCCCTTCCCTTCTCCCTGAGAACCGCCTTCCTTCTCCATCAGCACAAAACAAACCAGCACAAGAAGATAGATTTTCTCTCCCCCATTTCACCTGGTACCCCTGAAAGTTGTGGCCCGCTTTGCAAATACTTGTCTTGGCCTCAGAAGGAAAGGGAAGTTGTTTGAGAAGCTGTTCTTAATTTCACACTTTTGAAAAATTACCCCAAACAGAAGGAGGCCCGGCAATCGTACAGATTCCATTTGATTACTGAGCAGAAGCTACCAGAGCCCTCAGATTAAGTGATAAACATTCCCAGGGGACAAGGCACCGAACCCTGTTTAACTTTAATATCGCTCTATCACTTAGCACTCTCTGTATCAATATCCCCAAAGGGAACTGAAAACCCAGCTTACAGGGATTCAGCTGGCCTTGGGAAAGGTCTAGACTTCTTTGAAAAGCAAACCGTAAAGTAAACCAAATAGCTGGTGAACGTCTGTCTGTCCCAAGATACTCTTGCGTAGTTTCTGAGTCACTGTAGGTAAGGGAGGGTGGGGGAAGTGGGCAGGCAAGAGTTTTGTCCCTGCCTGCCATGAATGGCCAGTTGAAGTCTGGTCTGTAGACACCAGACACCATATCTAAAGAATTCGTTGGGAGGGCAGCCTTTGGCAGCCCTTCTAATTTGCATTCAGAGGAAACATGCCACATTTTCCACAACAGGCTGCCCAGCCAACAGGAGGGAGGGGGGAAGCTCCCTTCTCCGTGTCTGCAGGTTTATCCCTAAAGACTATGAAAGTAGCAGCTGCTAGGGCAAGGGGATTATAGGGTTTGGAGAGTCCTCAAGCTTTTGAGTAAGTTGTGTATCTCGAGCACGACCGAAAAAGGCAGAGGCCAGCTATTCTGACGCCTGCCTCAGATGCGGCTGGCGCTCAGCAGCAGTTATGTTGGGCACGGGCCATCTTGTTCAAGTCAGTCCAGGGACAGAACAAGCCCTATGGCCACCCACCATCCAGCCAGGCCAGCTGCCGGTGGTTCAGGCCTGGCCAGCGAAAATGAACGCTTCCTACTTCACACTGAGCATGTGCACGCCGCCTAGCCTTAGGCAACCTACACAGCCCGATTCATCATAATTCCCTTTTACAGGGGGCGCCGGGGTGGCTCAGTCGGTTGGGCGTCTGCCTTCGGCTCAGGTCGTGATCCCAGGGTCCTGGGATCGAGCCCCACGTCGGGCTCCCTGCTCGGTGGGAGTCTGCTTCTCTCTCTCTGCCTGCCGCTCCCCCTGCTTGTGCTCATTCTGTGTCAAATAAATAAAAAATCTTAAAAAAAATAATTCCTTTTTACAGACCCTGGAAACTAAGGTTCAGAGGACCAACGAACTCCTCTGACGTCAAAGTACCAGACCCAGACCTGGAGACTAGGTCTTCTGTGGAAGTTTCCAGTGTTGGGCTGCTTGTGTTTCAAATGGACGCCTTCGTCCCATCCTGCTGCTCTCCAGGGCCTCCCACGCCTGGCTGTGTAGGTGGGCAGGAAGGGAACCGGGCAGGTGAACCGGCATGCACTGCCCTTCTGGAGGGTTATAAGGAAAGGTTTCTTTTTTCATCAGCTTGATCTCTGGGCACCCTGTTGAAGTGGGGAGCTGGTGACAATAATGGAAACTGGGTAATGATCTCCAAGCCAACCGAATCAAGTGCCGCAACAGATTTTCCACTGCTGAAAGGAACACCAGACTTCCCAAGAAGTTCACTGCAAAATGCCCACCCAGTTATTAAGGAAGCAGGATTAACTTACTGTGTACAGGAGAGCACTCCTTTGCAGTCACATGGAAAAGCAGGCTATGACTGGAACAGCACAGTGGAGAAGGGAAAGTCAACAGGATAGAAATTCAGGGCACAGGAAGGGTCCCAAACTGGAAGCAGTACACTTTATACTATTTATAGAGGGTGTCCAGCACAGCCCAGACATGCCAGGACCCTGCCGACGAGGGGGGCTGTCCTCAGGCATCGCTCCCTTCGGAGTCAGGGAAGGGCCCCGTCTTGGGCAGGGGGCAGGGGAAACGCTGCGGGGGGCCCACGGCTCATGAATTTCCTGATTCTTTCCTATGGTCCATTCTGTTTTCTGTCAACAGTGAGGAAATACACCCTAGCAAGTGACATCCAGTAATGCTTTAATTAACTGTAGTACTTCATGCTCCAATATGCACCGAGAAATCACTTCCAGATGGGGGAAATGAAAGGTATTTACACAAAAAGCAGTCCCTTTATTTTAAGGAAACTGATATCTCCCAAAGGTATAGAACTTTGAGGATCTGAGAGACTATCTCTTTTGATAAATACTAGAATGAGACTGGAAATTTGGATTTGCAACACGGACTCTTTCTGCACTCCAGCTTCTCATGTGGCCATGTTTCCAAGGCTATTGTTTAAGTGGCCCAATGCAGTTCTAATGATTTTATTTTTAGAAATCTGACTTGGAGTAGATCAGAAGTGTGAAACCCTTGCTTTCACCGTCAGCAAGCTAGTTATTTTGGAGACTTCTCTTCCTAGGGAGAGGAATTACATTTTCAGCTGTGACCTTTTGGCATTTTCCCTAGCATTCCGCAAACAGGGGGACTAGATTTCCTTGTGCAATGGCAATCCAGGACGGGCTGGGGTAAGAGCCCCCCATCGGCAGCAGCCGCAGACCTGCTTGCTCGCCCCGTCCGCCCTGGGACTGTCACCCTGGTCTTTGGCAGTCTGCTATCAGTCCGTTTGATCAGCACCGAAGAGCCATCCTGGGCATGAGAGACCAGGCGTCTTTCTCTGGGGGGCAGGCAAAGTCCTAGGTACTAGTTCTTTGTTCTTTAAGAGAGGGAGGAGTGGGGACAGTTTCAATTCCAGAACTGAACTTGGAGGTCAAAACACTCTTGTCCGTTGTGGTTCCTGTCTCACTGTTATGATCCAAACGGAACTTTCTCCAGCCTGGGCACCTCTAAGCCAGCTATCAGGAAGTCTGTCCACAAGAAGAACAGCAGATCTTTATCAATCATAAATTATTAATATTTATTTTAACCACATAAAGTGTCTTCAAAGTTTTTTTTTTTTTTTTAAAGAGTTAGAGAAAGCCGGGGGGAGGAATGGGTACAATATCTAATTTAGCTGAGTAACAGTGTTGTTTGTTACAGTTATTACCAGTGAGTCCTCCTTCATGTTATTTTGAAGTGACAGTAATAGAACAAATCTGTTTGGGGCTTGGCCGTCAAAACTTTAAGAATTCTAGTCTGTATAGGGACAGCACAATTCTGACATGATCCCTATCATCAACACAAGCTTAAAATTAAAGCTGCTGGATATTAGCAACGAATCTTTACCATGTTGGTACCAGCTCAATTGTACAGGAATTACACTTGCTTAGAGAGCCAGGATAAATATACATTTATGAAAATGTGCTACAGGAACACTGTGATAAAGCAAATTTCTCTCTATTGCAGTGGTTTTTAACAAAGGGGTAAACATTGTAATTACTTCTGTACCTGGCCCCACTCCAGACATACTGATTCAGAATCTCCAGGCAACTATACGTGTAAAAAGGGCCCCAGGTGATTCTGATGCGTACCCCCGGTTGAGAAACGTGCTCTGTCTTTAGAGGATGCATACACAGCATTCAGACCCCATCAACGAGACATTTCATATAACTCCTACTGACATCTGTTAGCTCCTTGGAGATTCCTGACAATGTAATAAATCAAGAGAGCAACTTCCCTGGCTGTGACCACCAACTGGGAGAAAACAGCAGCTTCACATCTCGATGCGTTACGGGGATGTCCAGAAGACGACTCCTCAGGAATGAACCAAAAAGAGAAGTGTGCATCTATAGACACCGAGAGGGACAAGAACCAGGTGGAGTCCGCCGGCTTCCCCGGCTCCCCAGGTTGACGACGGCTGGCCCAAATGGCTGTGACGTTTGCAGATGGGCCCATCGGCCCCCCTTTCAAGAGCAGGAAGAGAGGCTAACCTCCATTAGTGCGGGCGGTAGGACGTCACCGGAGTGAGACGACGGCTGTCCCGGCAAAGTGAAGTCTTGCCAGCTGCTCTGCCCGCGTGCTTGCCCAATCCCCTCCCCACCCTATCTGCCCTTTCCTATTTAGCAAGCTTTTCTTGAGAGCTCAGCCAAGGGCCGCACTTTCCTCCCAGCGCTGTTGAGTTTGAGATGCTCAGCATGTCAGAGTCACACGGACAAGCAAGAGGAGCCTGGAAGCTGAGGAACAAACAGGGCTCAGGATCAAAGCTGGGGGCGATGGACAGAGTCTGGGAGGAGGTTAACGGAGAGGGAAGGGGATTGGAGAACAAGAAGGGGGGAAATCATCAGTTCCTGGTCTGCTTTTCAGACCTTAAAGTGTCCTCCTGTGTGGCTATCACAAGTTGTATGGATTTTCAGGAAACTTCCTCTATCCTGAAAACCCATTTCTGAGTGCTATTTGATATCCCAATTTTATCCCGAGGCCTGTTACGTGCCTTCTCTGTAAAGAGCTCCTCCTTCCTCCTTAGCTCTCTCCCCACCTGGCCAGCAACTTGTTCCGAATTCCCGAAGAATGCCCACACTAACAGCGGCCCCCCCAAGGCTGTGGTCACGGTGAGCTGGGGTTCGGGGTCCCCGCGAACCTGGCCAATCAGGGCAGCTACCTGCTATGCTGCCCGTTCTCGCGCTGCAGGATGATGTGAGGACGGAGGCAGTTCTCTCTGCCAAGCTGTGCTGGCTGCGTGCCAGCGGACAGGACGGGCAGGCCAGGGGTCAGGGGTCGGGGTGTGTTCTGGGCTGGGCCAGGCTCTGAGCAGGTGTTTAAGGTCAACATTCTGTTCCTAAGGTATCCATGGACCTGGGTTCTTTCCCATTAGTAATAAAGTCATATGTCATTCTGGCACTTCACATCACCTTTGTTGTTTCAGATCATTCTGGAAAGTAATTTGGGCTTGAAAATAAATGGGCAGGAAGGGGATTAGAGGGCCCAGGCCTCCTGCACTGTCCCACAACTTCATCTGAGGAGAAAGCCTAGGACAATTTTTCTAGGAAAACATCTTAGTTTCTCTTCACAGAAGGCAATCCCTCCTCTAGAAGTCAGGAGCAGGGTGGGAATAAAGAAATGGAGAAAATAATCTGCTTACGTCATGCAGTGAGTGTGCAGATATGGGTCTACCCCCACCCCCAAGCAAGGAGCCCTATGGCACAGAGGACACCTGCTTCCAAGGCCTGGCACATACAATCTTCCTGGGTGAAAGATACAGTGGGACTTTCTCCTTGGATGTATACAGAGGACTGCAGGTTAGGGGGAAACGGGAAGAACGCACTGCCCCAGTCATGACAATACGTACCAGGAAATGGATCTACAAGGAAGAGTGCTCCTGCCTCCATGGCCTTCATAAGGCAAGGCCAATGTCCTCCACCTGCCATTTGCCAACTCGGGCCCCAGAGCCACGCTCACGGAGCAGGGAGGACAAATCTTAGGGCCTGGCTACAGAGGTAACCTCAAACAGCGGCAGATGGAAGGGGGGAGACCCAGGGTTTCTCACCCAAGTTGCCTGCACAGGCACGGGAGACGGGGCCACATGCCGGGCGATGTCACTGCAGAGGTGAGGCGGTGAGGCCAGTGACAAGGGTGGTGGTGGGACACAAGTGGACTGCAGGGCCCTTTCGCCCACCACTGCCTCTGCTGCAGGAATCCGGGACCAACTAAGGAGGCTTTTCATCACCCTGCCCTTGCTTGGCTTCTTGATCAGGATGCGAATCATGACAGGTCATGGGGAAGACTCATGAACAACCCAAATGTCCCAGGAAGTTTTAAGACTGATGATCTGAAAGTCAGGGTGAGCACAGGAGAGGTGGGCGGGGGGGGGGGGGGCTTCCGGGCAGCGGGGTGCTGAGGGTCATGGGCCAGGGGAAAAAAGTGCCCCGTGTAGGCTCCTACAGTCTCTTTTTAATCAGTTTCTCCAGCTTGCGGATACGAGAGGATTCCTGTTCCGGTGTGGGAGCCAGCAGGGACAGTGAGCTGGAGCCTTCTGGCCCCAAAGGCGGGGTGGGTAGCCTCTGGCGCAAGAGTTCCAGCATGCTGCTCTGCTCGCTTCTCTTCAGCCCCTGAGGTTGAAAGACAAAGGAGGATAATCATGAAATCTGGCCCCAGAAAGGCCTGAGGGGAAAGTGCAGTATCTGGTTGTGCAAACGGCATAATTACTCTAGGCTGAGGATGAACACTTTCTTCAGGGGAGTTACCAGCCCGGGCCAGTAGTAGCCCGGGAGAAAAGCAGAGGGAGGGAAAACAGATAAAAGGAAAGGAGAGAAAGAAGGGACAGTGTGGGGAAGGGTACTAGTCCTCTCCACTGCACTCCTTCTGCCCCCAGCCTTCTGGTTCTTGAAGGGACATGGAGATACCAGCAGCATCAGGAAGTTAGCCTGGGATCCTTCTCCTCAGAAGACTTCTTAGAATCTGGTTTGCAGCATGGGGTCAGGCATATGCACTTTGAGAAAGCTCCCCAGGAGCCCATATCCCACCCCCCAGGCCCCGTTAAGAACCACTGAGTGCGACAAAGGTATGCAAGTGTGGACAAAACAAGGCACTGAACTAACCTTCATGTCCAGTATCTTCTGGAAGGTTTCTGTGTTGCAGTCCGTAAGGAGTTTGATATAGTTGTCAACAAACACCACCAATGGTTCGTGAGGGGCCATCACTACCTACCAGGGGAGAGAGACAGGAGTAGGCCTGCAGGGAAAGTCATGACTGCAAGGCAGGTGATCATTTCTCCCTGCTTGCAAGCTGACCACGAAACGGATTCTATAAGATTTCCTTAAGCAACAGCAGCCCTAAGCTCAGAAATGTCCCGATGGCCTATTTCATCTCAAAATTCAATGAGAGCAATGTTTCTTAAATTTGCTAAAGCATAAATATCACCTGGGTTGCTTCTTAAGTGACAGATTTCTATGTCCCCCTCCTGAAGATTTTAACTCAGAAGGACCCGCGTGGGTCCCAGGTGATTTTTACATATCAGAACCATTTGTGAAACACCTTGTTGGAGAGTCTTCCTGTCTGGAGACAGGGATTCATGATACCTGCTCCTTCTGTCCTGAGGCACCTTTATCCCTGAGGGATGGGTCGCAAAAGCCATAGATCTAAGTGGATTTTCCCAAGGACAAAAATTGCAAAGCTGCCTCACTCTTCAAGACTTAAAATCTGAACTTCATTTAACTACATTGTTTAAATTGAAGATTAACATACAAATGGCATTGCGATCCTCAAATTCATTCCTACTTGGTTTTGGAATGCAGTGTCTGATTTTCTTCCTGCAGTAGACTGGTTTTGTTTTGAACTCCTGAGAATGGACCACAGAGGGGCAAGGAAGGAGTAGTTCAGTCAGAAATTCCCTGCAGACAGCTCCCAAGCTGCATGCTCTCCTCCCCGGTGAGGAAGACAGCTGTGGGGAGAATCGGATTAGGCTGCTTCCGAGTTCCTCAGGCCGGACCCTCACCTGGTCCCGTGCATGTCTCAGGTCCCATAGCTACTTTTCACTCCTGCCATCATTTGAGCCATTCTGTTTGGGAGACAGACCTGACGAGCCTGCAGGCCCTGCACTTTTAGGAACATTTCATGATAGTTCCACTTGTTCTCCAGCCTTCTCCCCTCCCCCAAGAGGCCCCCCTCTCTTCTCAAGGGCCGGTGAAAATCAGATACAGGTGCTCAAGGCTTCAGACATTTTCAACATCATCACCCACATATAATAATTTGTTAAATGGGGCTTTAGAAAGCCCATTTGCTGATTAGATTCAATTACTCCAACATCTGTTTGGAGTTCCTGTAAAGTTGCAGAGTACAGAAAGCCGAAGAGGTTTATGTGGAAGGGATTAACTGATACCTGGGCTGGAAATTCCTGCTGAGAAGCAAAGAGATCCTTGACTGAGACACTGATTCACCGTGACAACCCACCTAATTTCCAATCTTGGCCAAATCCCACTACAAGAGAATCCCTTTGCAAAGAAAAATTCATTTGTCAGAAAGAATTACTGATCCCCTGAGTAACTGTCCATTGACTTTCAACAATATCTGATGAGGCCAAAATCTAGTCCAGCCAAAGAATGTGGACAATCCTTTGGGACTGACGGACACAGGCCCTAATCTATACTTTCCAAACCAGTTCTACTTGGAATAAGTCATCAGATAACCAGCCCCTTTTAACAGAAACCCTGAAGAAGATACAAGCCCCACCTTGAGTATCATTTCCGCCCGAGTCATGCCTTTCACAACAATCTTAGTGTAACTGGCAGGTGCTTTCCTCACCACCTGTGAGCCAATGGAAGGTAGATCGAGCAGGACCATCTTCAAGGAATGGGTGTCCAGCAACAGCTGTGGGAATGAAGCAGAATACTACTAGCCACTTCAAAGGGACACAATGCTTAGTATACCTATGCCAATTAATACCATTTTCCTGATTTTAAATGTAATACATTGGAGAGAATTTGGAAAATAAACAAAATTATGAAAGGAAAAACATTCATTACAACTCCTACTGTCCAGGAAAAAACACGGAAGACACAGCTAAATGTGGTATATTCCTTTGAAAGTTGGTAAGAGAGTAGATCTTCAACGTTCTCACCACAAAATAGAAATGGTAATTATGTGACAGGATGGAGGTGTTACCTAATGCTGTGGTGGAAATCATTTTGCAATATATAAATGTATCAAATCAACACACTGTACCTTTAGACTTACACAGTATTATATGTCAGTTATATCTCAATAAAGCTAGAAAAAAGATGTGGTATAATTCCTGCCAGTCTATGTGTGTGTATACAAAACTCAACTAGAATGGCGCCTGGGTGGCTCAGTCGGTTAAGCATCTGACTCTTGATCTCAGCTCAGGTCTTTATCTCAGGGCCATGAGTTCAAGCCCTGTGTTGGGCTCCATGCTGGGCATGGAGCCTACTTTTAAAAAAATAAATAAAATAAAATAAAAAAACCCCCCACTAAGTTAGAATCATAGTATATATACAGTTTTATAACCTGGTTTTCCCAGATAATATATGAAGTTTTTTGTATTTTATTTTCCCATCTTGGCAGTCTTAAAAACTATTTTTAATGGCTATACTTACTCTATGGTGTGTGTGTACAAAACTTTATTATTTATTTATAAGATTTTATTTATTTTAGAGACAGAGAATGAGCAGGGGGAGGAGCAGAGAGACAGGGACAAGCAGACTCTGCACTGAGGCAGAGCCTGATGGAGGACTTGATCCCATGACTTTGAGATCATGACCTGAGCCGAAATCAAGAATTGGACACAACTGACTGAGTCACCCAGGCACCCTTAGATTTTTACTACTATAAATAATGAATGCTGTGGCGAACAACTTTGTACAGACTAATTCTAGGTCTATCAAAGGCATTTCCTCAGGAGAGTCTTTGGGACAGATCAAAGGATAAGGACATTGTAAGGTTTTTGATACGTATCTTGAACTGCTTTCAAACGGAATGTGGACCTACTCACATATCTGCCAGAAGTGCAGGCTACACCCTCCTCAGCACTGAAAACGGTCGTAAAAATCTTGCTTATTCAACAGGTAAAAAGTGGTAACTTGGTATTGGTGTATATATAATATATATGTATAGAGAGAGAGAGAGAAGAGAGAGAGAGGTAGAGAGATATTATAATTTTCTTCTTTAAAGTAAGCTCTACGCCCAATATGGAGCTTGGACTCAAGATTTTGAGCTCAAGAGTTGCACACTTCACCGACTGAGCCAGCCAGATGCCCCAGTATTGCTGTATTTTTGGATGTTAGTGAGGATGTAGAAGATGAAACCAAATTTAAACATCAGTATCTTGGTAACAATCTGCCTTTTCCTTCCTTCGTTCCTTCCTTCCGTTCTCTGGATGCCAATTATTTGGAAGGGTATTAACCTTCCTGGTTGCCCACCAACTGCCAGGAAAGATGCTAGGGATGTTTCATCTCATTTAATCTTTACAAGAGTCTGCCCCATAGCTATTTATTGTTCCCATTTTATAGATGACAAAATCAAAGTTCTAGAGGTAAATAACTTGCTGAAAGTATGTCACATGATGGATAGGGGTTAGATGTATCTCACGTAATGGAGAGGTGTTGGATGATGAGGTGGACAGGACGCTGGATCTCCATTTCCTGCTGCCCTGAGCTGTGCTATGGAACAGTGTTGGCTTAGAGTTCACACTGTTTCCTGCTGACTCCACACGTACCACTAAGCAGCTGTGCTGTTGGCAAGCAGGTGGCAGGGAAATGGCTGAAGCCTCCAAGGCCATATACACTCTGGCCTGCTCTGGCAGTTTAGGAGAAGAGAATCACATACCCACCAAAGGTGGCAGTGGGGTGACAAACCACTGCTCTGATGGTGAATCTTTTTTTTTTTTAAACATTTTTAAAAGATTCTATTTATTTATTTGACAGAGAGAGAGCACAAGCAGAGGGAGTGGCAGGCAGAGGGAGAGGGAGAAGCAGGCTCCCCGCTGAGCAGGGAGCCCGACGCGGGGCTCAATCCCAGGACCCCGGGATCATGACCTGAGCCGAAGGCAGACGCTTAACCGACTGAGCCACCCCGGCGCCCCACACTCTGATGGTGAATCAATCTTATGTTTAGGACAAGGCCTGCTTTTTCTGCCACTACCGCTCCTCTCAGAAAGCCTTTCATAAGTATATGGAGCAGGGACGGAATGGGAGCCCTTAGGGCCTGGGACGTTGCTTTCCCATCCCCCTGTGCTTTGCTATGGACAGGAGAATAACCAACTAAAGGTAGGATAAACTCATTAATGAGAGACACCATTGACTTAATGGTCATGTGATTATAATTTTGACAATAGTATAAAAGTTTGGAGAAGACATCTATGTTTTACTTGGAATTACTTAGTAGAAATATTGCTCTCAAAAAATGGTGAGGTGTTGACAAACGGATTCTAAAGTTTATATGCAGAAGCAAAAGACCCAGAATAGTCAACACATTATTGAAGGAGGAGAACAAAGTTGGAGGACTGACACTACCTTACTTCAGGATTTATTATCAAGCTTCAGTAATCAAGACGGGGTAGTGTTGGTGAAGAACAAACAGATCAATGAAGCAGAATACAGAACCCCCACAAATACAGCCAACTGATCTTTCACAAAGGAGCAAAAGCAATATAGTGGAGCAAAGACCGTCTTTTCAACAAATTGTGCTGGAACAACTGGACATCCACGTGCAAAGGAAATGAACCTAGAGAAGGACCTTCCACCCTTCACAAAAATTCAGAACGGATCACCGACCTAACTGTAAAACACAAAACTAGAAAACTCCTAGAAGATAACATAGGAGAAAACCTAGATGACCTTGGGTATGGTAATGATTGTTTATACATAACACCAAGGACATGATCCATGAAAGAAGTCAGTGATAAGCTGGACTTCATTAAAATGAAAAACTTCTGTTCTGCAAAAGACAGTAATCAAGGGAATGAGAAGACAAGCCATAGACTGGGAAAAAACATTTGCAAAAGACATATGTGATAAGGGAATGTTACATAAAATATATAAAGAACTCTTAAAACTCAACAATAAGAAAACAACCCAAATTAAAAAATGGGCAAGGGGCGCCTAAGTGGCTCAGATGGTTAAGCATCTGCCTTCGGTTCAAGTCATTATCTCCAGGTCCTGGGATCAGGCCTGCATTGGGCTCACTGCTCAGCGGGGAGCCTGCTTCTCCCTCTGCCTCTCCCCTCTGCTGGTGCTCTCGCTCTCTCTCAAATGAATATATAAAAAAAATTAAAATAAATAAATAAATAAATAAATAAATAAATAAAAATGGGCCAAAGACCCTATAGACACCTCACGAAAGAAGATACACAGATGGCAAATAAGCATTTTTTTTTTTTTTTTAAGATTTTATTTATTTGCGAGAGAGAGAGAGAATGAGAGACAGAGAGCATGAGAGGGAGGAGGGTCAGAGGGAGAAGCAGACTCCCTGCTGAGCAGGGAGCCCGATGCGGGACTCGATCCCGGGACTCCAGGATCATGACCTGAGCCGAAGGCAGTCGCTTAACCAACTGAGCCACCCAGGCGCCCCAGCGAATAAGCATTTGTAAATACGCTCCACATTATATGTCACCAGGGAAATGCAAATTTAACCAACAAGATACCACTACACATCTATTAGAATGGCCAAAATCCAGAACACTGACAATACCAAATGCTGATGAGGATGCGGAGCAACAGGAACTCTCACTCGTTGGTGGGAATGCAAAATGGTACAGCCACTTTGGAAAATAGTTTGGTGGTTTCTTACAAAACTAAACATACTTTACCAAACAACCCAGCAATAGTGTTCCTACGTTGTTTACCTAAAGGAGTTGAAAACATATGTCCACAAAAAAACCTATACACAGATGTTTCTAACAGGTTTATTCATAACTGCCAAAACTTGGAAGCAACCAAGATGTCCTTTAGTACCTGAATAAACTGTGGTAATCCAGAGAATGGAATATTATTCAGTGCTAAGCAGAAATGAGCTATAAAGCCATGAAAAGACATGGAGGAACTTTAAATGCATACTACTAAGTAAAAGAAGCCAATCTGAAAAGGCTATATACTATATGATTACAACTATATGACATTCTAGAAAAGGCAAAACTATGGAAAAAGTACAAAGATCAGTGGTGGCCAGGAATTGGGGATGGTGGATGGGATGGATACTTGGAGCGCAGAGGATTTTTAGGGCAGCGAAACTACTCTGTATGATACCATGATGATAGATATATGCCACGATACACTTGTCTGAACCCACAGAATGTAACACCAAGAGTGAACCATAATGTAAACTACAGACTCTGAGTGATGATGATGTGTCAATGTAGGTTCAGCAATTGGAACAAATGTACCAATCTGGTACAGGATATTGATAATGGATGAGAGGCCATGCTTCTCATGGGGGCAGGGAGGCATTTGGGAACTCTCTATACCTGCCCCTCAGTTTTGTTGTGGGCCTTGAACTGCCCTAAAAAACATAAAGCCTTAATTAAAAAAAACTGTGAGTAAGCTACACTAAGGAAAGAATAATTCCATGTAGTAGTGTGGCTAGTTAAACCTCCGTCAGTCATTCCACCTGGGGCATTTTTAACTCTTCTTGGTTTCCAGAGATGAAAATTCTTACTCTCCTACTATCTGTTTTTTGAAAAGGCCATGAGTTTACAGAGTAAAGTACCTAAGCATGCATAGGAGAGATGAGGATAGACTGCTTGAGGCCTATACGAGGAGCCCAGCATCAGAACACTTCTCAGAGCCCACTAGAGACGATCACTGCTTTTGCTCAGAGGGAACCCAATACATGCCTCTGAAGAATAAGCATGCTAAATCCCAAGTAGATTAAAAACACAGATATGAAAAGAAAAACTTTAAGAAGAAAACAGAGATATTCTTATTACTTATAGGTAGAGAAGAATGTGAAACAGGACAGATTGAAAAATCTATTACCTTAAAATGAGGCTATATCAAAAGGTACATAAACAAAGGAAAGACACAAACAGAAAAGGGTATCTGCAGTACTGGCAAAGGAGTAATATTCAGAATACATAAAGATTCCTACAAAGCAACAACAACAAAAAAGATCAGCAACCCCAATAGCAATAATAACACCAACAGTGGGGCAAAGATTTGAACAGGCAATTCACAAAAGCAGAAACTCAAGTGCTCACAAGGCATCTGATATGATACTTGACGTTATTAGTAATCCAGTAAATGCAAATTAAAAACACAATTTTATACTGTTTCATAATCATCAGAGAGGCAAAAGTAAAAAGGCGGATAACACCAAATGTTGGCATGGATGTAGTGCAATGAAATTCACACTTGTGGTAAGAGTACAAATTAAAGCACTTTGGGGGGAATTCAGTAATGTTTTCCTACCTGGGGATGTGCATAACCCATAATACAGCCCTCACACGTACATCCTTTAGAGAAATTCTTGCCCATGTGAAAAATGTTCCCTGCACCCACTGTTTGTAAAAGCAAAAGACTGGAAACAATCTAAATGTCCATCAACAGCTGAATGGATAAACGAATGGTGGCATATTCACACAATGGAATAGGATACTGAAGTTAAAATGAATGAATTCAAACAACATACATCAACATGGATACATCTCAAAAAACTATGTTAGGCAAAAAAAGCAAGCCGGGAAAGGATAGGTATATTGCCATTTATATGAAATTTTAAAATGCAAACAAAATCACATTTAATTTGAGAATATATACAGATGCAACATACCAAAATACACATGGGAATGATAAAAATAAAAATCAGAGTAATGGTTACCTCTGGGCCTGGAGGGAGGGGAATGGCAGCGCACGGTACACAGGGGGCTTCAGTAATAACTGTAATGATTTAATTTAAAAAATCTAAAGAAAATGTGGGAACATGTTAAGATTTGACTGAGCTGGGGCGCCTGGGTGGCTCAGATGGTTATGCATCTGCCTTCGGCTCAGGTCATGATCCCAGGGTCCTGGGATCGAGCCCCACATTGGGCTCCTGGCTCAGCGGGGAGCCTGCTTCTCCTTCTCCCTCTGCCTCTCTCCCTGCTCATGCTCTCTATCTCTGTGTCTCAAATGAATAAATAAAATCTTAAAAAAAAAAAAAAAAGATTCGACTTAGCTAAGTGTTAATGCCAGTATTCTTGACATTAGTTTCTATACTTTTGTTAACTGGGAATATTTTTTTTTCTTTTTTTTTTTAAAGATTTTATTTATTTATTTGAGAGAGAGAGAATGAGAGAGAGCACATGAGAGTGGCGAGGGTCAGAGGAAGAAGCAGACTCCCCGCAGAGCAGGGAGCCCAATGTGGGACTCGATCCCGGGACTCCAGGATCATGATCTGAGCCGAAGGCAGTCGCTTAACCAACTGAGCCACCCAGGCGCCCCTCTTTTTTTCTTTTAATATTTTATTTATTTATTTGACAGAGAGAGACACAGCGAGAGAGGGAACACAAGCAGGGGGAGAGGGAGAGGGAGAAGCAGGCTTCCTGCAGAGCAGGAAGCCCGATGCGGGGCTCGATCCCAGGACCCTGGGATCATGACCTGAGCCGAAGGCAGACACTTAACCATCTGAGCCACCCAGGTGCCCCCCCCCCTTTTTAATATGTTATTTGATGCCTGGTAAGGATTTAACTTTATCTTCCATGCAGCAAATTTTCAGAGCCCTGTCAAAATTAAAGCCAGGTCTTTGCACTATTTGTTGGTGGGAAAAGATAATTATGTTTTAAAACATATGGGGATACTTCCTACTTTTTCTATCTTCCCACTTCCCAGAGACATATTGTATGCATAAATAATTGCATAGTCTTAAGTGACAGGAAAAGTTTTGAATGAGCTTGACATAATTCTTTGGGTCTCCCATATCTTGAGACATAGGACATATTCAGTCCCTGGCCAGTCACAATAAAATTCCGTTCTCACCAGACAGCTGAACAGATGGAAACCTTGGTCTCAGGTTTTACAAAAAGCAATGAGGTCAGAAAAGGCAAAAGCCAGTCTGACAGGCTTTGCAGCTGTCTGTGGGAAGTGCAGGTGAAGGCTCCATTTATCATGGAAATCTGCTGGTTTTCATCTTTGAAAATAGCTAATAGTTCATCTCCTTAGGCATGAAGCATTGGGCAAGAGGTGGTCATCAGCCAAATTTGTTTGAGCCTCAGAGAAAACTTTTGGGGTGGTACAGTTCCTGTTGTTCGTGTGCTGTTGGGGTGCAGGGCTGGCCAGCCTGTGTCTGTGGAAGGTCATCACCCAGACATGAAAAGTTTGAGGGTTCATTTCTTTTCTTTTTTTAAAAGATTTATTTATTTTTTTGACAGAGAGAGACATAGCGAGAGCAGGAACACAAGCAGGGGGAGTGGGAGAGGGAGAAGCAGGCTTCCCGCAGAGCAGGGAGCCCGATGTGGAACTCGATCCCAGGCCCCTGGGATCACGACCTGAGCCGAAGGCAGACGCTTAACGACTGAGCCACCCAGGCGCCCTCTTCTAAGATTTATTTAAGAGAGAGAAAGAGTGCAAGAGAGCACGAGTGAGAAAGCACATGAGCATGAGTGGGGGAGGGCCAGAAGGAGAGAGAGAGAATCTCAGACTACCCCCTGAGCGAGGAGCCCAACGTGGGGCTCGATCTCATGACCCTGAGAGATCATGACCTGAGCCGAAACCATGAGTGGGATGCTTAATTGACTGATTCACCCAGGCACCCCCAGAGGGTTCTTTTCTTTTTTTTTTTTTTTAAGATTTTATTTATTTATTTGACAGAGAGAGCGCAGGAGCAGGCAGAGCGGCAGGCAGAGGGAGAGGGCGAAGCAGGCTCCCCGCTGAGCAGGGAGTCCAACGAGGGGCTGGATCCCAGGACCCTGGGGTCATGACCTGAGCCCAAGGCAGTTGCTTAACCAACTGAGCCACCCAGGTACCCCAGGAGGGTTCATTTCTTAAAAAGCCTCCTACAGGGGCGCCTGGGTGGCTCAGTCAGTTAAGCATCTGACTCTTGATTTTGGCTCAGGTCATGATCTCAGGGTTGTGAGATGGAGCCATGTGTCAGGCTCCATGCTGGGTGTGAAGCCTGCTTAAGATTCTCTCTTCCTCTGCCTCTCTCCCGACCCTTCCTCTCTAAAAAAAAAAAAGAGCCTCCTACAAATCTTGGGGGGCAACATGACCATCACTAGTGGTGAAAACACTGAGAAGATAAAGGCACATTCCCAGAAGGTATTATTTTTTTTAGAAGGTATTTATTTAGTAAAGATTTATCATTTTAGAGACAGAAAGAGCATGAGCGGGCAGGAGGAGGGGCAGAAGGAGAGAGAGAATTCTGAAGCAGACTCCCTGCCGAGCAGAGCCTTACATGGGGCTCCATCCCAGGACCCTGAAATCATGACCTGAGCTGAAATCAAGAGTTGGCCGCCCAACCAACTGAGCCACCCAGGCACCCCTATTTTTCACCTTTAGAGCTTTAATCCAACTGGAATTGTTTTTTTTTAATCAAGATTCAATTCATATATAATAATATCTACCCTTTTAAAGTATGACTCAGGGTTTTTTTTTTTTTTTTAGTATATTCACAAGGTTGTGCAACCATAACCACTATCTAGTTCTGAAACATGTCATCACTCCACAAAGAAACCCCATACCTCTTTGCAATCACATCCTGTTCCCTCCTTTCCCCTTGCCTTCACCAACCATGAATCTACTTTCTTTTAGATTTGCCTGTTCTGGAAATTTCACGTAAATGGAATCATACAACATGTGGCCTCTTATATCTGGCTTCTTCCACTTAGTGTAATGTTTCCAAGGTTCCAAGTACTTCATTCCTGTTTATGGCTAAATAATACTCCCTTGTGAGATTATACCACATTCCTTTCTCCATTCATCAGTTGATACACATTTGAGTTGTTTCTACTTTTTGGCTATTATGAATAATGCTGCTATGAACATCCGTGCACAAGTTTTCGTGTGAACATACTTTTCCAATTCTTTTGGGTATGTATCTAGGAGTGAAATTGCTGGGTCGTATGGTAACTCTATGTTTCACTTTTCGAGAAACTGCCGAAGTGCTTCCCACAATTTCGGCATTTTACATTCTCACCAGAAGTGGAGGAGAGTTCCAATTCCTCCATGTCCTTACTGGAACTGATTTTTGTCTATGGTGTGGGGTAAAGGTCAAGAATAATTTTTTCCCCCATTTGGATATTCAATTAGCACTATTTATTGAGAAGACCATCCCTTCCCAACGGAACTACAGTACCACTAGGTCATAAATCAAGTGTCTACATATGTGTGGGTCTATTTCTGAACTGGATTCTGTTCTGTTGGCCTATCTGTCCCTGCTGCCAGGACCACACAGCCCTAATTAAGACAGCATTAAAGTAAGTCTTGATATCCGGAGATGTAAGTCCTCCGACTCTGTTTTTTTTAAAAGATTATTTTAGGTATTCTTTTTTTTTTTTTTAAAGATTTTATTTATTTATTCATGAGAGACAGAGAGAGAGAGGCAGAGGGAGAAGCAGGCTCCCAAGGAGCAGGGAGCCCGATGCGGGACTCGATCCCAGGACCCCGGGATCATGACCTGAGCCAAAGGCAGACACTTAACCATCTGAGCCACCCAGGCGCCCTATTTTAGGTATTCTTAAGTCTTTTGCATTTCTACCTAACTTTTAGAATCAGCTTATCAGTTTACACCCACACTCCCATACACCCTCCAACCCAACCCTTGGTGGTTTACTATATCTATAGATTAATTCTGGAAGAATTGACATCTTCTTAATATTGAGTCTTTTAATCTATGAACTTGAGCTACCCTGCCATTTTAATGTTTCTTAATATTGTGTTGTTTTCTGTGTAGAAGACTTGAAAATTTTTTGACAGATTTATTCCTGGGCTGTTTCCTGATGCTACTGTATACGGTTTCATTTAAAGTTTTCATTTCAAATTGTTTGTTGCTGGGATATAAAAATATGAAAAATAATTTTAATACTGACCTTATATTCTACAACTCTGCTAAATTTGTATTCTAATAGTTTACCTGTAGATTTCTGGGGATATTGTCATTCATAATCATATTCTCTGTGAAAAATAAGTTTTACTTTCTTTTAAATCTGTACCTATCTTTTATTTAAGAATCAATTTCCTTTTTGTCTTACTTATTGTTCTGAACAACAGAACATCAAGGGCAATATAGGAGAGAAATGGCTAGAGAGAAACGGTGGTAGCAGACATCCTTGTCTTATTCCTAGTGTGAAGAGAGAATCTTTCTATAATTGACCATTAAGCGTGTTTATTGTAATGTTTATTTCATTTACTGATTCCTTGATTACCCAAGCTTACTTGGTCCTTCCATCTCCAGGGCCTTGCTGACCCTGCTGATGGTTGTAAACTCCTCTGGGGTGTGGCTATGTCTGTCTCCTTGCTGTGTGAGGCACAACGGGAGGACCCTTTTGACTGAGTGGTAGAAGCTCTCAGTGGGAAGGATGATCTCATAGAAATCAAGGTGGGCCACAGCCTAATGAGACAGAGAAACGTGAGTGACTGGGTAGGTAAGAGATGCAAAAAGCTCGCAAAAGGGAGAAAGCTTCACAACTGGGACAGTAGCACATGCGCACAAAAATTGGAAGGAGAAAGTTTGGTTTTTCTGAACATAAGTTCTTTTCTTTAAAAACTTTTTTTAATTAAAAAAATTTCTAAGTAGGCTCAGCATGAAGAAGCACAACATGGGGCTTGAACTCACGACCCTGAGGTTAAGACCTGAGCCGAGGGCGCCTGGGTGGCTCAGTTGGTTAAGCGGCTGCCTTCGGCTCAGGTCATGATCCTGGAGTCCCGGGATCGAGTCCCGCATCGGGCTCCCTGCTTGGCAGGGAGCCTGCTTCTCCCTCTGACCCTCCTCCCTCTCATGCTCTCTATCATTCTCTCTCTCTCAATAATAAATAAATAAATAAATCTTAAAAAAAAAAAAAAAGACCTGAGCCGAGATCAAGAGTTGGACGCTTAACTGACTGAGCCACCCAGGTGCCCCTGAACAGAAGTTCTACAATCAGAAAATCTAGAAGGAAGCTAGATTAATTTCAGGGAGCATGGGGTTTTATGTCAATTCTCAAAATAAAATTTTATTTTGGATTACTCATGAGTAGGGTAACACCAGTGTTATTTTTCTGGTAAATTTTGTTATTATGGAGAAGTTGAAACATGTATGAAGTCCACAGACTAGTATAATGACTCCTTACGTACCTGCCACGCAGCTGCTACCACCAAAGACACTGTCATTCTCATCACACCGCATCCATGCCTCTAGTCCAGCGGCTCTCACCAGGGGTGGTTTGGCTACACCCTCACTCGTGCTCGGATGTTTGGCAATGTCTGGAGACATCTTCCCTTGTCAAAATCGGGAGGGTGTTGCTGGCAGCTAGTGGGTAGTGGTGCGGGGTGCTGGTAAACATCCCACAATGCACAGGACAGCCCCACAGTGAAAGGTTCCCTGGCCTGAAATGTCAACAGTGCGGGGGGTGAAAACCCTGCTGTCAATGGTCCGTATCCCTCACTTAATTTTTTTGAGGTAAAATGTACATATATTGGAATGTACGATTCTGAATTGCATAATTCTGACAAATGCGTTTAGCCTTGTAATGCACACCCTCTCCTAAGTTTCTGTTTAAAACCTTTATCAGATGCAACCATCTTACTTCTATTCCTACTTTGCTGAGGTGGTGGTGTTTTTAAATCTATCGCTTATGGGTATTACATTGTTATTGATCCACTTGCTTTTTTTAAAGGAGTGCTTAAAAACACCCTACCACACTTTGGAGATTTACTGAGAACTGTGCCCAAGAATAACCATCCTATTTTCTCATTTTTTCCAACTGCCATTATGCATGTACTACCTGATTCTCTTTTTCCTTTTCCTTGGTGTTTGGGCTTAAAAGAAAAAAATCTAAATTTTGCTTTAAATATTTTTTCCAGGTGGTTTTGAATTATGTGAATTTTTAAAAAGTTAATATGGTCAAAATGTGTGTGTGTGTGTGTGTGTGTGTGTGTGTGTGTGTGTATATATATAATGGAATATTATTCAGCTGTAAGAAGGAAGGAAATTTTGAAACATGGATAAACCCTGAAGACACGCTAAGTGAAATAAGCCAGACAGAAAAGGACAGATATTGTATGATTCCACTTAGATGAGGTATGTAGAGCAGTCATATTCACAGGAACAGGAAGCAGAATGGTGGTTGTCAGGAGGGAAGTTACTGTTTAATGGGAATGGAGTTTCAGTTTAAGAAGATGACGAGGTCTGGAGGTGGACGGTTGCACAACAGTAGTACTTAATACTACGGCACACTTAAAAATGGTTAAAATGGTCAACTTTTTGTTATGTATGTTTTGCCACAATAAAAACAAGGTCAATATGTATATAAAGATAATATAAAGGAAAAGAAAATAACTTCACAGCTCAAAACATTTCAAACTCCGTAATATGATAGATCTGGAAGGGGCGTGTGAGAGTCTGATTCAGTGCTCTTATTTAAACATGAGGAAACTGAGCCTAGAGTGGGGAAGCAATGGCTCATGATCACAGGAACCATTAACAGCAGAGTAAGGACTGGACCTTAAGTCTCAGGGTCCTTTTTCCCACACCATATTGTGGGGCTTTCTCTATGGTAATTTTGTGCAAATGGATTCTATTTCTATTGATTGCTCAGTCACAGATACCATCGCCATAAGACTAATTAATGACCCTGCAAATCCCGTAAGATTCTCTGAAAGATCACGATCTAGGAAGAAGCATTATAAATATCGGTATGGTTCAGTTCCATGTGCCCTTGCAATTGCTCAAGAGGACTCTGGGGCCCACAGATAAATAATTCACTTTATGTAGTAATCAGGAAGAAGAGAATAAAGAGCAGGAAGATGTCGCCTTTCCTATTTTCGGCACAAGTATTGAAGATAATCTAAATTTAGGATCTAGTAGTGCCTTTGTGGCAAAGCAAAGGCAGCTGAGATTAGGCTAAATCTTAGCTTTCAATTCCACAGCTTTTGTGAAAGCTTGGATTAGAACTGCTACAAGACCTGAGTCAGAATCTGTTGCAGTCTTTGTTAACTACCTGATTCCTACGGTTCTGCTGCCCAAGTAAACCATGCCTCCAGCCATAGGACTGCTTGAGTTTCTCAGCTCAGATTTTCGGGGCAAGCGTGGACCTGGCTACACCTGAACTTCATGTGGGAATCCATCAAGGGTCACCTTGCCCTGCAGTTCCCACCCGTGCCCTCTTCCAGGCTGGGCTCCCTTATCACCCACTCCCATTTGCCTTGTGAACAAAGTAAAATCCCAGCTTCACAGATGGTTTTCTCATCCACATCTCAAAGCAGAAGTTAATACTGGCCAAACTGCTATTTTTCAGAAGATATGGGCTTCGACTCCAAGCTGATTATTTTAACATTCTTTTGAAAAAGAGAAAATCTGAGGAACATAGATATGATATTGGATTTATGCGACAATATGAAAATATCATGGTTATCAGACGCTAAATCAGCTAGTATGGCCCAGGCAAAGCTGCAAACTCATGAAAACATGTTCCCAACGAGCCAACTTTATGTTCCAGTGGCTTCATCAAGTCTAGAGAGAACATTAGTAACTCGTAACTCTAAAGCTTCTCTTAGATACACAGGTCATTACCCCACATCCTCTCTGATTATACACAACAGTGAGGTGGACAGAATGAATTCCCAGTGAACAGGTACTGATGAAACTGGAGACATGCTGAGGCATTATTCTGCTGTCTCCAATGGAGAGAATTACTTCTATGCTTATGACATTGAAGAGTCAAGAATTTCAAAACACTGAAACTCTACAGGCAGTGTCTGTCTGAATCCATGCAACCCCCCAGGAAGCTTTCTGAGACAATACTTTTGACTCTGGCTTTTAAAGCTGGTCAGCCAGATAGCCTGCAGCAAGTAGCAACCAGATGTCATTACCAGGTGAGGCGGGTACTGAAAGCAGAAACAAAGGCACGTTCTTGGTCTGAGAAAGCGAAAATTAGGAAGAGCTGGAATCTGCCAGGGGCTTACATGTGCCAGGCACTGCATCAAGCACTTGACGTGCACGGTCTTGTTCAATCCTCACAACTGCCCTGCAAGGTGGGACCACGTCATCCCCATTTTCCAGATGAGGACACTAATGTGCTGGGAGGTTTGTCGAAGGACAAGCAGTTGCTGTGTTGCAGAGAGAGGATTTAGCTGCACACCTTCATGATTCTGCACCCCAGGATCTTCATGCTCACACCATACTGCTTTTTCATAAGCTGGAAAGGCGATGGCCTTACAAAAAGAGTATAAAAACTTTTTGTATAAGTACAAAAGGAGTATAAAAAGAGTATTAAAATAGAGTGCACATATCAGATTCAAGAGATTCCTGATGTTCACAGATATTACATCTCCGGCTTCGACACTTCACGAGAGATCCATGATGCACCGGGCACATGCCAACTTGCCGTCTTCCGGGGACATGACTCGGGTCGGCAACGCTTGAGGGCCCAGGGTGAGGGCAAGTCACTGAGCTGGGAAACAGCTGAGCCTCTACCAAGTCGACTAACTTGGTGGAAGAGCAAGACTTACGGAAATGTCTTGAATTATATTATCTTACTTACAAATGTTGTTGGGAGTTCTTTCAAATATAAAATGTAACTGGAACAGGTTCAATGGTGCTACACAGAGGTCTAGAGAGGATTTATTTTAGTGAATATATGAGAATCATTTGTGATCAGTACATGAATAGCTTGTATCTGAATAGGTGTCTGTCAACAATTAGGGGCTGAATTATTGTTTCTGTTCTTAAAGCAGCTTAAACTGTTCTCCAAATTCAGCTGCTCAGATTTCAGACGGTCTGGATAGGTGGTGGCTGAAAAGAGGCGACTCCGCTGCAGCACGTAGCTCAGCTCACCAGTGCCGAGGGGACACAGCCGGTGAGGAGAGGTCTTGAAGCACAGAGTTCAAGTGAACAGAGCGGGGCTAATCAAGGGAGGCTTCTCGGGTGAGGTGGACAGCGTCTCAGTGCCAAAAGGAGAAGCCTTTCTTTGCTTGCTACTCTGGAGTGGTGTCTGCCCAACCACTGCGGGATCCAAAATAATCAGAGCCTTTGCGGCTCCCTCTGCCTGGACCTTTCACTCCTAGTTCTTCTCAAGCGCCAGCTCTCGGAGGAGCGTCTGCGGGGTGTCCAATCTGAAGCCATGACTCCCTCATGCCCCTAAGATTTTCTTGCACAGAACCTAGTTTTATACCCTTTGGCCTACTCAAGGTAAAACTATCTTCTCATTTACTTGTTAACTCACATCTTATCTGTCTCTTCTTACTAGGCTGTGAGCACCACGAAGGAAAGAGCTTTTCTGTTTTGTTCACTGCGGTACGCCTGGGCCCAGCACAACAGCCGGGCGCTCAACAAAAGTGGCTTAAATAAGTGGATGAATTAAGCTGCCAGGTCATCCTTCTGTCCCCAAACGCGAAATCGGCAATTTTATTTCTTCAGAGTAAATCCCTACTAGAAAGATTTGTGTTTGACCTAAGACAAAAGCCATAAGAAAAAGACTCTGTACCGATTCTTCTCACCTGTTCTGCTCCCACCATGCTAATTGGCTTGCACTTGAAGAGGTGGGTGATGAACTTGGGAATGAAGGAGCTGTGAATAAAAAAAAGGGACAAATTAGGCTTATTCTCTCTCTCTCTCTCTTAAGATTTTACTTATTTTAGAGAAAGCATGCACCAGTGAGGGTGAGGAGAAGAGGGAGAGGGACAAGCAGACTCCATGCTGAACGCAGAGCCTGACGTGGGGCTCGATCTCATGACCCTGAGAGCATGACCTGAGCCGAAATCAAGAGTCGGATGCTTAACAGACTGAGCCACCCAGGTGCCCCAGGCTTATTCTCTTTTTGGTAAAGAACTGCAGAAACTTTTTTAAGATTTATTTATCCATGAGAGAGAGAGAGGCAGAGGGAGAAGCAGGCTCCCCGCAGAGCAGGGAGCCCGATGTGGGGCTCGATCCCAGGACTGCAGGATCATGACCTGAGCCAAAGGCAGACACTTAACCGACTGAGCCACCCAGGCGCCCCAGAAACTTTTTTAAAGGCCCTACTTCCTTCCACAAGAAAACAGAAATCAAAGTAGATGCTACTGTGGCCTCCTGGCATTCACTGCCTTCTGTTTCTTTCCAGCCCAAACCCTGGTTTTATTTAGGTATATGTGGTTTTAGAATGCTGGGGAAAAGCTGATCCCTCCTAAACTGCAGAGGTGAATTCTAATTAGCCTCAGCCAGTCAGAACATGGCATTCCCTTGTTGACTGTTGCTGGTCCTGAGGTGGGGACATGATCTAAGCCAGCCAATCAGACCAGAGGAATGGACTTCATTGCATGGCTGGGGGAAGTCTTTCTCTCCTTCTTCAGGGTATTCTTACATTTGGACAGAACACCTAGAGCCACTTTGCCACTATTCTAAGGATGAAGCCAGCCCCAAGGAGAGCAGGGTAGAGTAAGGAACTTGGGTCCTTAGTGACATTGCTGAACCACTGAATCAACCACCTTTGGATGTGCCCTACCTCTGACCTTCTGGTTATACGAAATACAAAGTTCATCTTATGTTTAAGTGAGTTTAAGTCACGGCTTCTATTACTAGCATCTGAAAACACCCTAACAGACAAGATAGTGAGATAGTTATAGGATGTTAAATGCAAAGACAGGAAATAATTGCAAAGGGAGTAACTCTCAGAACAAGGGAAAAAATATATGATCTCTGAAAAATTTACTGGGGACTGAAGGGCAAGCTGGTTTGGGGAAAGGGAGAAGGAATTTTAATAGGGCAGGAGGGCTTTTTAGAAAAAACTGTGGGGCTTGAGTAGGGAAAGCTGTTGTACAGGTGCAGAATGGAAGGTGTGGGGATGAGAAATGCCTATAACCAAGGCCAGACCCAGGGTGGACTGACGAGGAGAACATAGGGCCCATGACCAAGGGAGGAGGGATAATAAAACAGGGTGTGGAGGTCAAGATAAAGGCTGGCTAGCTCCCTCCTCTCCCACTCTGCAAAAGCTGCTCTCAGGGCCATGCCTCCCCCTCTCCGATCTCTCTACACATCTGTGCCTGCTCAAATACCCCATGGAGTACTGGTCACCTCACTGGAATGGCACTGGCACCTCAATTCCAGCGTATCCGGGACTCAGCCCCACCCTGGAACCCAGGCCCAGTGGACCCGAGCTCACCCACCCAGTCATCCAAGCCAGAAACCATGAGTTCCTCGAGACTGCTCCCTCGGCCGTCCACCCCAATAGCACTCAGTTTCCAGCCCTTCGCCTGCACTCCCTTCCTCGGCCTCCTGACCATGCCCACCACTGCTGCCCTTACCCTTCTCACTGAGCTCTTTCAATTCTTTCCTAACTGGTCTTGCTGCCTTCAGCCTCATCTTTGCTAACCATCAGCTGCTGAAGGGATTTGTTGCAGATGCAAACATGCTCAAGACCCTTCCCTGATTAAAATTCTTGTAATGGCTGCAGACAAGGCCTTCCTTGATTGTCTTGATTCTCTGTCCCTAGCCTTACCATGCTAAGCTGTGGCACCCTATGCTTGATTCTGCAGCCTACTTAATGCCTCTGTGCGTTTGCTTACACTGCTCTCTGTGCCCAGAATGCCCTTCCCTGTGGCCTTGTGGGTCAGTACACATACATCTCTTGTGCCCTGCTCAAGGATCTCTCTCCTTATTATTTTTTTTAAGATCTTATTTATTTATTTATTTATTTGAGAGAGACAGCATGAGAGGGGGGAGGGTCAGAGGGAGAAGCAGACTCCCTGCTGAGCAGGGAGCCCGATGTGGGACTCGATCCTAGGATTCCAGGATCATGACCTGAGCCGAAGGCAGTCGCTTAACCAACTGAGCTACCCAGGCGCCTGGATCTCTCTCCTTATGAAACCTTTCCTCATTCACCTGCACCATACTCTACATAGAGCCCACAGACCTCTAGCCTAGCATATAACCCTCTTTACTATACTTATTTGCTTACATGTTTATTTCCCTCCACCTGACTGTAAGGCAATGAAAACAGGGACCATATCTACTAAGCCAAACCACTTAATTCTCTGTCTGGGACATAGCAGGTGCTCAAATGGCTGCATGCTGAATAAATAATAAATAATAACAAATTAAAATGGTAGCAGCTACCGCTTTTTGAATGTTAGCTTGGTACCAGCAATTTACCAGAAGTTTACACATTTTATCCTCTAAACCACTATTAAGAGATTTGTCTTATTGTCCCCATTACTGAATGGAAGAGACCCAGCTTAGTGGATGAGGGAAGCTGCTTATGGTTCAAATAGTAGTTTTTTCATTTTTTAAGATTTACTTATTTATTTGAGAGGGGGGAGGGGCAGAGGAAGTGGCTCAGTCACACAACCCTGAGATCATGACCTGAGTTGCAACCAAGAGTTGGATGCTCAACTGAGTGTCCCTCAAATAGCAGTTTTAATTGAGGGGTGATCTTGATGTCTAGAGAGGAAAGACTGCTGTTGCTTCAGAGACCAAATGTAGGCAAAAGGAAACATGCATGGCTTTGCACTGATGAGATAAGAAAGGAAGTTAAAGAGAAAGCAACATAAACTCCAGAGATCAGATCTAGGGGGAGGTTTGCTGATCAGGAGGGAGAAGAGGGACATGTAGAAGGGATTCTTCAGGGCTCGAAACCAGAGCCAGGCCAAACAAGTAACGTGAGACTGAATTCATGACTAATCGCAATGGTACACACAGTGTATAACCTAAGTTACTTCTGTCTAGAGTAGGCTTTGGTTGTACCCTGGAATCGGCTCTGTGTGCTAGCCTGCAAGAGTCGGTGAGGAAAACACAGGGACCAGAAACATGTCACGGGGAGGGCGAGGGGAGAAGTCCTGGCAGTGTGATGGGGAGCTCATGGGGTGTGGCCGGGGCTGCCCCAGCTGTGGGGGCTGGTGGTGGCTCTTGCTCTTGCCGGGGAAGGATCTTCCCACAGCGCTACCTCTGAGGTTTCTACTCTTGGCTAGGATTTTACAAGGAGGAGAGGGTACCGTGGATTAAATCAGAAAGCCACTTTTTCTATTGGAGGTTAAACTTTTCCAGATGTGAGAGATGGGCATCCTGTTCCTAGCTCACCCAAAATGAGCTTAGTAATAAAATTAAAGGGCTCCGATCGGGCTCCCTGCTCGGCAGGGAGTCTGCTTCTCCCTCTGACCTTCCTCCCTCTCATGCTCTCTGTCTCTCATTCTCTCTCTCAAATAAATAAATAAAATCTTAAAAAAAAAAAAAAAAAAAATTAAAGGGCTCCGAGAGATTGTGAGGCTGATGCCGGGGCTAGCGAAGCCAATGGACCCTTTACTCACTTTAAACGTTAGCTCAGTCTGACCCCTGTGCAACCACACCAGAGATTTTTGGCCATAGTAAAATTTTAAAGAGACATTGTTTCTACCGAGGGTATGGGAGTGTCACAATGTGATTTATCAGCAATGCCTTTAACACACACTGATGAGCACTCAGAGAGTGAAGGGAACGTCAACTCCCGGTTCATGTGCCATATTGCAAACATTAACGCCTCCCTGGAGAGTCTACTCGACCCTTTTTTGACAAACTAGAAACTGAAGCTAATGCCACAAGCCCCTCCATTAATTGCTGTTCCTTAGGGATTTATTTATGAGGGAGAGAGAGAGCCTTAATTGAATACAAACCGGGAGAGATTTGGGGAAGACAGAAACTTGGAGCCCTAAATCCCCCCTTGGGACTCGGATGAGGACAACCTAAATACAGTAGCTTGGGATAGGCTGACCTTCCTGAAGCCCTTCCTTGAGATGTGTGTGCCAAAACGCTTGTTTGCTCGTTGGTCAGAGGAGGCACTGACCCTCTACATTGCCTGGCCTCAGGGGAAACGGTGCTACAGCCAGATGCTGACTGGCAAAGGACCAAACCATTTATTTCCCTACTTCCAAACGTCAAGCCAGAAATGGCCACACACGAGGACGTAGCAGGAAGACATGCAATGCAAGCGTTCACTTCATGTCCTTTGGCAATGGGACCCCCAGCCTTGCTCTGACCAGTTTCTAGTACCTTCCCTGGACTCAAGGATGTCCAGAAGCAGATACATTCTGGCAGCCCCAGTAATGAGTACTATGAGGAAGGAGAAAGAGAAGGCTTAAAAGAAACAGAACTGAGGGTTCTCACCCTAAAAAAGCTTATAATGTAGTTGGAAAGACAAAATATATACATGACATCACTGAAAAATAATTTTAATTATCCCAACCTGTGGGGAGGCAGGGGCACTGTTATGTTCACATAATTCAAAGTAACAGTTTTCCCAACTCATTTCTGAGTTTGTCTTCATGCTGTTACTGTTGTTTGTGACTTTAAGTAGTGGATTTAGTTTTATTATGCTTCTTTGGGGTAGAAACATATTAGTTCACCTACAGGCACCAGAATAAGCCCCAGCTGGATAGTGGGACACCTGGATTGGGAGCATGCTGGTCGTAAGTATGGCATTCAAAATAACCAAGTGATGAGAATGTTCCAGGGGTGCGTGGCGGGGGGGGGGTGCTCAATCAGTTAAGCATCTGACTCTTGATCTCAGCTCAGGTCTTGATCTCAGGGTTGTGAGTTCAAGCCCCGTGTTGGGCTCCAGGTTGGTCGTGGAGCCTACTTAAAAAACAAAAAACAAAAAACAAAAAAAAGGAAGGAAGAAGGAGGAGGAGGGAGGAGGAGGAAAGGGAGGAGGAAAGGGAGGAGGAGGAGGAGGAGGAGGAGGAGGTTGTTGTTCCAGGACTTACTTTGCAAATTTAATGCAGAACTGAGTGAAATATTTCCGTGTGGAAGCCAGGTTGTCACGGATAATAGGGACATTCTGCTTAATGTGAAGAATGACAGAGGTGACATAAGGGCTCTGGTCACCAACGTGCTCCACATTCTGCCACTGCATCTGAAAATGGAGATGGGGGAAGAGAAGCCTTTAGATCCCTCCCAGGAGGACAGTCTGACGGGTTCCCGGGTAAGGGGCAAGTGGAGCGGCAGTGAGGCTAGAGCTTGCTCTCACAGCCGCCATTTTATCTTGGGCAGTGTGTCTTATCCAGCCTGTCGCGGCTGAGTGTGGATAAAAACAAGTAAGCTCACCTTCTCCCGGCCAGCGAGATGTGACTCAGGTATCTTTTCCTAACTTGCCCCCTCATGCTTGAAATAGCCTTTCCTTCCCATTTAACTAGCCATCTTGTAAAGGAACCCTCACCAGGCCGGTGAACTGGACCGTCCTGCAGCTGTTCCATCAGAAGGGCGCTGAGTGAGCACAGGGCAGGGGCAGCCACTTGTGAGCAGGTTGGCAGCTTGGGAGACTGGAGGCGGTTGGGGCTAAGTGACATGAAACCTGGATGAGGGTTACTTAGGTCTTTCGCTTAAGTGAATTGCGAAGAGGGGAGGATTTTGAAAAAAGGGAACTGGACATGATGTGACGTGTGAGACTTACTTCAAAATAATCTAGAGTTAGGAGGAGTAGATGAAAGAAGATTAATGAAGCTGGGTGATGGGTCCATGAGGCTTGTTATACTGTGTTCTCTACTTTTGCACACAATTGAAGTTTTCCATAATAAAACATTCAAACCTTACTCCTAAAACCTTTGAGGTTCTGTTGGGGTTTCCATCAAGGGAAAGAAAAGAAGATCCCTGGCAATTATGAGGGGGCGGATCAGGGGGTAAGACAGCAGCACGAGGAAGAGGGCAGGAAAGAAGGGCAGGGACTGCGTGTATGGCAGGCTCGGGGCAGACAAGCACCACCGACAGGACCCGAGTGGTCCCTGACCAGGCCATGAACACAAATGAGAGACCTGCTTGGCTCAAGCTCTAACCATCAGAGAAATGGGAGAAATGCTCTGGAAAACGTCTACAGTAAAACAGGGAATGAAGCAGTGCTGCGGTGCTTCTCCTGCCTTGGATACATAAGGACAAGAGAGGCAGAGTCAGCTCCCAGCCTGCCCGGAAGCTGGCAGCAAATGGGCACTTTAATCCCGAAAAGACCAGGAATGTGCCGGAGGAGTTCTGTTGAGTCAGCCTCTCAGACTGGAGCTGGGCTGTCTGTTAAAAAGATCTGAAGCCAAACACAAACCATATAATATGTTCATAGAAGAAGGGCAGTAGTTCTGAGGCCTTGATGTCTCTGGCAAGAAAACACCATTTTTTTATAGAGCTCTTGGGGAAAGGAAAAATTCAATACTGTAGGAACTGGTTTAAAAGAATCCTATTGTGCATGGATGACTCCCCAGCGCCTGCGAAGCTTGAGTGACTCTATATTTTGTCCTAATGTTTCGTCAAATCAGCAGATATTTATATTTTAAAAGCTTAGGTATGTGTAAGCAGGAAGGGACTTCCACCTTCATTTTAGAGATAAGAAATCCAAGGCCCAGAGACAGTTAAGTCTTTTTTTTTTTTTTTTTAAGATTTTATTTATTTATTTGAGAGAGAGAATGAGAGAGAGAGCACATGAGAGGGGGGAGGGCCAGAGGGAGAAGCAGACTCCCTGCCGAGCAGGGAGCCCGATGCGGGACTCGATCCTGGGACTCCAGGATCATGACCTGAGCCGAAGGCAGTCGCTTAACCGACTGAGCCACCCAGGCGCCCGAGAGACAGTTAAGTCTCACGCAAGGTTCCACAACAAAGTGTCAGATAGAAAAAGGTCTTTAAGTTTTTACTGGGGAGAATCAGAAACAATGGAGTAACAGTGGAAAGTTCTATTGACTTTATATTCGAATGCTTTGGTTATGTGTAATGTTTCCTCATCTTTTTATCTTATTCAAAAGGCTTCTTTTCCCATCTGATTTTAGAGAGTTGACCCATCCAAACAGTGAGCATCCTAGGTGAGCTTAAATGAGCTCATAGGGTGAGGCCCAAACTGACAGATGCTGTTAATGTCTATACTTCATTGTCTTCTCCCCAGCTCCGCAGCAACCCTTGGAGCAGAATGCTCTGGGTAAACACGGTCATCTGGGAAGGGAGCTTGACGCCCCCTTCCTCCCATTGCCATGAAGCTCTTCCACAGTAATGGCTATTGTTTTCCAAGTTGGCAGCATTTTATATTTCAACATCTCAAAAAGTTAACAAATAATTATCTAACAGAAGACAACCATAAAAGGAGGTGGTGATGGGCCCTGTTACTGGCTATAAAGCAACTCCGAAGTAAGATGGAGCATGGGACTTCAAGTTCTGTGAATCCTGTATCTTAATTACAACTTCTTTTGCAGATTTTTTTTCTTGTTGTCAAGATGGAGCATGGAGCTAACCCCTCTTGATCACCGCTGGCCATGTCAGTACACATCCACATTTGGAATATATGTGAAAAGATCTGATTTGCTTTAATATGTTAGCCAGTTATGACTCCACTGGTCAAGTTAAAAGAAGTATTAGCAAAAGTAAAGTAGATTTGTGATTTTAAGTTTAAGTCAGCTTAATGACATAAGGAAACAATTTAAAGTACTGGGGAACAATGAAAGTTGACATAGATTTTACTATTAAAAAAAAAAATTTGCAAAATGTAATTAGCAGTGACTCTGTCCAGTCACTGCCTCAGATGGGTTGATGCTTGCCATCACCCATCCCAGATGACTTAAGGTTTGAGCTGTAACCTGAATGGCCCAAGACATGGACATTAGGACCCACCATATGCAGGTCCCTTTGCCTGGCACTCTGCATACATCATCTCATTTACTTTTCACACATGAGCTCATTGGGTTCTCACAGCAATCCTGTAGATGAGGAAAGTAAAAAAGCTTAACGAGGTTAGGTAACTTGCCCAAAGTTACACAGCTGGTAAATGACAGAGTGCAGACAACCCAAGTCTGTCTAAAGCCCGAGCACTACAGCACCAGGCTGTTTCCTAGATGCTTGTTTAAAAAAAAAAAAAAAGGAACCAAAGCACTTACTGTGTTTTAATCCAAGGTAAGTCTTGTTTCTCAGGGTGAAGCTAATGAAATATACAGTAATCAAGCGAAGTTCTCTTTCAAAAAAGGTAACAAAAAGTAGCCTGCTCTAGAAGAACAAACATCATGAAAAGCCATCAGTAGGAATAAAATTCCAACTTCTCCAGGTAAACTTTGCATTTGACATTTAAAATCTACCCCTCCCTACTTAGAAGTTTTCCTTTTGTGCTTTTTGTTCAGGTGGGATTGCACACGATTGCTCCTATATAAACAGTAAGAAAAAAAACCTGCAAAAGAAGTTGTCATTAAGATCCAGGATTCACAGAAACAGCACACCAGGAAATGATCACGCTTAGCTACAGAGAGAGACTGTGGGGCCAGGGGCACAACCCTGGTTTCTGCTACCTGAGGACCGAGTGTGTGATCGATGCTACCACTTTACAGGGAAGACTGGGGAGATAATCACTTCCTAGAGAGAGCCCACTGTAGCAGAGAATTCTGACCAATCCACCGATCAGAGAATAGAGCTCCACACGAGCTTACTTTGGAATTTGTTTGTTGCTCTATGAAGCTTGGAGAGAGGCCTCCTGAGAAATGAATTTTCCTCAAATCCCTACTTATTCATTTTGATCATGGAACTAGAGAGATATAGAACACAGACTGAGACATGTGGATTCCGGGCATATTTCAGGCACTTGGAGTCTACTGTTCCGGTTTAGGCTGCTGGGCCACTGGGCCCAAGCAACAGCCCATTTGCTCAGGCAACTCTCAGGCACTCTGAAGCCTGTCTGGGCTGCTTTTACTCATACAACAAGCATCTGCTATATTTATAGGTACCTGGTGCGTGCACAGCACTGGACCAAGCACTGTGTGGGAAATAAAAAGGGAGAAGGAACATTTTTTGAGCACCTACTCTATGTACCAAGCATCATGTGGTCGACAGTTTCACATGAACTTACTGCCTACAATAAAGGAGGTAATAATACTCCTGCTTTATAGATAAGACAGTGATTTGCCTAATGAAGCGTAACTGATAAGTTAGCAGGGCTGAGATCTAGAAATTGGTATGTCTAACTCCAAAGTCCATGTTCTTTCCACTTTACCCTGTTGCTTTCCAAAAGTGTTACCACCCTAAATGAACTTGAAATTAGCTGAAGACATTGGAGCAAGCAAAATCTACTCAGGAGGCTGTATATATGCAGCTGACGTGGTCACGGCAGTAAGAGGGGGAAGATGCATGTTGCTTAAACTCCAAGGTTCCCCAAGATCCAGAATAGAAAGTGGAGTAATAAAGGCTTTAAGAAGATAAATATATATTTTTTTCTACTCACTACTAGGCCAATGGGAAGGGAAATTTTTACAACCTTTTCTCTTCTTTGTTCAAGGCTTATTTATTTAAGAGAGAGCGAGCGAGCGGGGGTGGGGGGTAGGACAGGGGGTAGGGGGAGAGTGGAAGCAGACTCTCCACTGAGCTCCCTGCAGGGCTTGATCTCCCAAGAGGTTTCAGCCTCTCCACTGAGCTCCCCGCAGGGCTTGATCTCCCAAGAGGTTTCAGCCAAGAGTCGGATGCTTAACTGAGCCACTCAGGCACCCCTGTACAACCTTTTCTTAAAAGCAATTTGAAAATATCTACCAAAAATCTTAGCATTTTACATAGCTTTTGATCTCGGCAATTCCCTTTAAGGCAATTAATCTGATGTTAATAATTATGAATGTTTAGAAAATACACACATACACACCCATACCCACACATACATATATGAAGTTGTCCATTACCAGACTTTTTTTTTTTTTTAAAGATTTTATTTATTAGAGAGAGTAAGAGGGCATAAACTGGGGGTGGGGCAGAGGCAGAGGGAGAAGCAGGCTCCCAGCTGAGGAGGGAGCCTGATGCAGGACTCGATCCCAGGACCCCGGGATCATGACCTAGGCCGAAGGCAGCCCCTTAACTGACTGAGCCACTGAGGTGTCCTGCCAGACTGTTTTTAAATATGAATAATTGGAAATAATTATCAAAAATGAGTTGATTACATACATTTTTAAGGGAAGGAGTATATTAGAACACTTAAAATGAGGAAATCTGGAGTCTGTCAGTCCAGAGTCCTAATACTGTCTGTGCAACGTGCTAAGTGTGTGAGTGACTTGACTAAGTTGCCTAACCTCTCTGATCCTCGGTTTTCTTGGCTATAAAACTGAGATGATAATGTCTATAATCCATACAGTTACTGAAAGATGACACATGGAGTGCTCTTAACATAGTGCATGTCAGGTATTAATTCCATGGTAAATGTTAACTATTACGATTTTAACAACAAATACTCTACTATGGAATAATATGGAATCACTATAATTACCGTAGCTCTGGATTAAATGACACAGAAAACTATTTACTGCTAAATGGGGGTGCCTGGGTGGCTCAGTTGGTTGCGTGACTGCCTTTGGCTCAGGTCATGATCCTGGAGTCCCAGGATAGAGTACCGCAACAGGCTCCCTGCTCGGCAGGGAGTCTGCTTCTCCCTCTGACCCTCCCCCTCTCATGCTCTCTCTCTCTCTCTCAAATAAATAAGTAAAATCTTAAAAAATAAAATAAAATAAAATAAATTTGCTAAATGGGAAGAAAAGTTATAAAACAGTACATAAAGTATGAACTTCTATTTTAAAAATATATGCATAAAAAGACTGAAATAAATCTATTAATTGGAATATTAGTGATTTAAATTTTCTTCTTTTAAAAAATCTGTATTTTTTATAATGAAGGCGATTTGCTTTGGTCATAATGAAAAAGAAATCTCTTTTATAAAAAAAGAAAGATGTGCTTTGACTTAAGTGGTAAAGTGAACTTGAGGATTTCTTTTTTAATTTAATTTTATTTATTTCTTTGAGAGAGAGAGATAGCAAGAGAGAGCACAAGCAGAGGGGAAAGGGGGAAGCAGGCTCCCACAGAGCAGGGAGCCCTATGTGGGGCTCGATCCCAGGGTCCTGGGATCATGACCTGAGTCCACAGCAGACGCTTAATGGGCTGAGCCACCCAGGCACCCCTTGAGGATTTCTTAACCATGGAGTTCTGTGGGCCTCCTGAAATAGATCTACATTTTAATGACTAAGGAAAATGAGAACAGATTTGAGGACTGTTCTAGCTATTTCAAAATGTCTTTGGGGGATAGTAATGCAGCCTCCTAAATTGGTACATGTTCACAATCTTGAAACATAATAGAAATTACATGCCAGACTGTAAGGAAATGTAATTTGTTCAGTTTCTTCTTTCTTTCTTTTCTAAAACCACCATTAATGGGCAAAAAGCGAAGTGTCTTTGATTTTGGACAGAGAGATTATTTTAACCTAGTGTGAGTAGCCCTAGGAAAAAGGACATAGTGAGGACGGTACCATGGGACCAATGGTTTCTTTTTAAGGAAGCCACAGAATTTTTAAAAATCCTACTTAAAAAGCCTAATTACAATAGCTAATTGCTAAGGATTTATAGAATTTACATTTAAAAGACAGAACTCTTGGGGCACCTGGGTGGCTAAGTCGGTTGAGTGTCTGCCTTCAGCTCGGGTCATGATCCCAGGGTCCTGGGATCCAGCCCCGCATCTGGCTACCTGCTCGGCGGGGAGCCTGCTTCTCCCTCTCCTCCCCCATCGTGCTCGCTCTTCTCGCTCATGCTCTCTGTTGCTATCTTTGTCTCACTCTCTCTCAAATAAATAAATAAATAAAAATCTTTTAAGGGGCGCCTGGGTGGCTCAGTTGGTTAAGCAACTGCTTTCGGCTCAGGTCATGATCCTGGAGTCCCTGGATCGAGTCCCGCATCAGGCTCCCTGCTCGGCAGGGAGCCTGCTTCTCCCTCTGACCCTCCCCCCTCTCATGTGCTCTCTCTCTCTCATTCTGTCTCAAATAAATAAATAAAAATCTTAAAAAAAAAAAATCTTTTAAAAGACAGAACTCTTTGTATTTCCACTAAAGCAGTCCAAGCAACTGCCTTTTCAAGAATCAGGAGAATTGGTTTTATTTCTGGCTTCACTGTTATAAGGCTACATGGCTTTGGGCATATTATGAAAAAGAAAATAAACGCTCTAGAATGACAGTTCGTTACTTTTCAGGGAAAAATATGCAAAGCAGACCTGCAATACTTGGGTTGGCCGCTCAGCCCCTTTTCTCCCCTGTAGGAAAGTCATGGTGTCAGATCAAGAAAGGCTGAAGACCAATATCAAACAGGATGCTTGTGAATGCTTGAAGAGCTCATAATCAGGGAAGCATGAATATTTACATAAACCCAGCAATACCAGGCACGCACTGACTTAAGGCCCTTCCACTTTCAGGCAAACTACTTAGGCTAATTTTGCCTCAGTTTCCACGTTTGCCAAAAGGACTTACTCTTACTCTGTATGTATGGTGTAGTACAATCCTGCATGGAGACAGACCTGAATTTGAATCCTGACTCTCCCACATGCTAGCTAAGAGATTTGGGACAAGTGACTTGACTTCTTTGAGTTTCAGCTCCCTTATCTGGGAAAGGAAGAAGGAAATATTACAGGTACCTTATAAATTTATTGTCGGAATTGAATGAGATACTGCATTTGGGTGCTGATTCCTGGTAAAGTGCTCCATAAATAATAACTTACTATCACCACACAGAGCTTATCTAAGAAAATAATGCAATATGGGAGGGGAAAGTGGTCTGAAAGGTAATTCTTTTTTTTTTTTTTAAAGATTTTATTTATTTATTTGAGACAGAGAGAATGAGAGACAGAGAGCATGAGAGGGAGGAGGGTCAGAGGGAGAAGCAGACTCCCTGCCGAGCAGGGAGCCCGATGCGGGACTCGATCCCAGGACTCCAGGATCATGACCTGAGCCGAAGGCAGTCTCTTAACCAACTGAGCCACCCAGGCGCCTCTGAAAGGTAATTCTGACATAACTTACCCACAACATTACTGTAATCTCAAAGTTAGAGCTTTAGAGAGACCATTAAACTCTTATCATATTTCACTTCCTCCATATGGGTCTGGCCTGTTTAAGGCTGCTCCTGTGTATTTTCTACCAAACTGTGCCACTCTGTGTTTTCCTCTCCTTTTCCAGCAGCAGGGCTCTTGTCTACAGTTGGGGAACTAACAGCTAGATGTGGGCATTTCCTATTTCTGACCTTCCCTCAATCAGCTTCAGGATACTACTTGTTAAAGTAAGAACCCCTGTTATTGGGATGCCTGGGTGGCTCAGTCGGCTAGAAGTGTCTGCCTTCAGCTCAGGACATGATCTCAGGGTCCTGGGATTGAGTCCCACATCAGGCTCCATGCTCAGCAGGGAGCCTGCTTCTCCATCTGCCTGCTGCTCTACCTGCTTGTGCTCTCTCGCTCTCTGACAAATAAATAAATAAATAAAATCTTAAAAAAAAAAAAAGGAGCCCTGTTATTGAGTACTATCAAGGAGCATCATATCCTCAACAGCACTTGTATGCACCTAAAAATTTCAGTCTATGATCCTGCCATTTCCTATAAACATACTCTATGTCTACCAGCTCCATCCAGCTAAATCTGTTCAGTAGCACTATCTATATCTTACTTTGTCCCCATTCTTTGGTCAAGTGGGTGTCTACAAACTTTAGTTCTTTCTTCTTCCTGCCCCTTTTACCTTCAAAGTCATTCAGGGAATACTACTGTTAAGCTATGCCATGGAGGTCCAAAAAATGAGTAAGACACAGCCCTCAAGTTGTTCAAAGCTTAACAGGGGAGGGAGATATAAAAAGAATTGTATAACAAAGCAGAGAGGCAGTCTATACTGTGCTGTCTTTAGGGAGAAGGATGTTGTGGGTGAGACAAAAAAAGTGGTGACACTGCAAGAGATCAATTTATTATTATTTTTAGAGAGGGAGAGAGAGAAAGCGGGTAGGAGGGACAGAGGGAGAGGGAGAGAGAGAATTTTAAGCAGGCTCCATGTCCAGCGTGGAACCCAACATGGGGCTCGATTTCACAACACTGAGATCATGACCTCAATCGAAATCAAGAGTTGGATGCTTAACCAACTGAGACACCCAGGCACCCCTCCAAGAGATCAAAATAGCCAAAACAATCTTGAAAAAGAACAAACTTGGGAGGACTCATACTTCCTGATTTTAAAGGTTGCCACAAAACTACAATAATCAAAACAGTGTAGTACTGGCATAAAGACAGACATATAGATCAATGGAATATAACTGAAAGTCCAGAAATAAACCTGTGTATCTATGGTAAACTGATTTTTTTTTTTAAGATTTTATTTATTTATTCATGAGAGACTGAGAGAGAGAGAGAGAGAAGCAGAGAGAGAAGCAGGCTCCCAAGAAGCAGGGAGCCTGATGCGGGACTCGATCCCAGGACCCTGGGATCATATGGTCAACTGAGTTTTGACAAGAGTGTCAAGACCATCCAATGGGTAAAGATGAGTCTTTTCAACAAACGGTACGGGGATGTCTGTATATCTATATGCAAAGGAATCAAGTTGAATCCTTACCTTATACCATATACAAAAGTTAACTCAAAATGGACTGAAGGCCCAAATGTAAGAGATAAAGCTATAAAAAGCTTAGAAGAAAATACAGGTGTAAGTCTTTGTAATTCTGAATTAGGCAATGGTGTCTTAAATATGACACCAAAAGTACAAGCACCAGAAGAAAAAATATAAAAACTGGACTTCAACAAAACTAAAAACTTTAGTGTTTCAAAGGACATAGTCAAGTGAAAAGACAACCCACAGAAAGGGAGAACATATTTGCAAATCATATATCTTATAAAGGGTCTAGTATTGAGACTATAAAAGAACTTTTACAACTCAACAAAAAGACAACCCAATTTAAAAATGGGCAAAGATTTCAAGTGACATTTCTTCAAAGAAGATACATGGATGGCCCAATAAGCACATGAAAAGATGCTCAACGTCTGAGTCATCAGACATACAAATACAAACTAAAAACACAATGAGAAAGAATGCCTATAATTTAAAAAAAGCGTTGGTGAGGATATAGAAAAATTAGAATCCTTGTACATTGCTAGTGGGAATGTAAAATGGTGTAGCTACTCATGGAAAACAGTTTGGCAGTTCCTCAAAATGTTAAGCATAGAGCTACCACATGATACATGTGGTATATATGTGAGAATTGAAAACATATCCACACAAAAACCCATACATGAATATTCATAGTATTATTCATAATAGTTAAAAAGTGGACACAACCTAAACGTCCATCAGCTGATGAATGGATAAACAAAATGTGTTATATCCACACAATAGACTATTATTCGGCCAGAAAAAGGGAGGAAGTACTGATACATGCTACTGCATGGATGAACATTGAAAACATTAGGCTAAGTGAAGAAAGCCAGTCACAAATGGCCACATACTGTATGATTCCATTTATGTGATCTGTCCAGAATTGGCACATCCATAGAGACAGAAAGTAGATTAGTGATTGTCAGGGAAATGAGAAGTGAGTGCTAATGAGTAGATTTCTTTTTTTGGTGTGATGAAGATGTTCTGGAATTAGTGGTGGTGGTTGCACAGTCTTGGGAACATACTAAAACCCACTGGATTATATACACTTTAAAAGGGTGAATTTTGTGGTATGTGAATTATACCTAAAGGTTTAAAAAGGGGGCAGATATTTTGAACTAGATCTTAAAGATTGGGCAGACAATAGTGGGAAGAGAATTCTAGGCAGAAAGAACAGAATGAGAAAAGGCATGGAGGCCCCCCAGAAGGCAATGCATTCAGGGAAGTAGAAGTGGCTCCGGGGCTGGAATATAGGTCTATGCGCAGGAGTGGCGGAACTGACCAGGTGGCAAAGGGACAGATAATGAAAGGCCTGCATGCTGCCCAAGGAGGAGGTCATCGGGTGCCTTCAGGTCAGAACAGGGTCTCTTCCCCGGAGAATGACCTAACTACATTGCTTGGCTCAACCCATTTTGTCAGAGAAGCCTCCTTTCATCAACTCAGAATCACCTAACAATTCCACTCCAAGTGGGCAAGCCCAACATTCATTTTTCTCACTATTTATAAAATCCATTTATTTACAGCATCAATTATTCAAAGTTTTCTCCCCATCAGAATAGAAACTCCTCAAGGGCAGCCAATCTCCTGTTACCAATCCTGACTATATAAGTGCAAGTCCTCTGTGAAACTGCAAAGCTGGGTAATGAGACTGGCAATTTCAACAAAGTTCTGAGCTTTCCTAGCTTTATAAATCTCTGCTCATATTGTCACCCTGTTTGGAAAGCCCTCCTAATCACAAATTCGTTCAAGACTTCAGCATCCTCTGTGGTCTATTTCAAATGCCACTTCCTTAAGGCTTTCTTCACTTCCCCACCTGATACAAAGAGAGAGATGAACTCTCTGCTTTTAAAGAGGGCATATTTTGTACTTTTCTTATGGTGTGATTTCCCCATACCTTATACTGCTGTTATCTGAGCACTCCTCTCATCTCACACATCTCTTACCCCACACTTTCTGGAATCTAAGTGCTTTGGGGTAAGGTCCATGTCTTTCCCAGCTTTGCAGCTCCCAGCACGGTTCTGGGTAGAGTCTGAATTGAACTGTCCAACTAGTGGCAAAAACGATGGAATCAGAGACAAAAATAAGCACTCACTTCTCATTTCCCTGCAAAACAGAAGTTTTAAAAAATCCTAGAAGAAACGACACAAAACAGGATGCGGGCACAAATAACAGAGTGTATGTTGAATCAATCTGTGACCACTTGGCTTGCTTATATCTGGTCATTTTCATCACAAGGATTTCATTTCACTAGAACTCCAGAGGACTCAGACAAAGAGTAATGGTCTCCCAGCTGCTGCGTTCCCTAGTCTGTGGTTTTCCTATGATATAAACAAAAGATTCTGGAGGTATGGTCTCTGTTAATATTTGCTGGTGTGGGTCTGGGGGAGAAATGGGTGGTGGTGGGGGGAGTGTGAGGGAAATCCACTGAGGAACTGACAGTTCATATAAGCAACACCTGGAGTGTTAAACTCTCCTACAACTGTTATTTTACTGGGGAAAAAAATCCACTCTTCTTTTGGTAAATGTAAAATTCTTTTACCAGCTGCATTCCGATCTAAAGTGTGTGGCAGTTCAGGAGAGATGGCAGCTGGAACAGATCACATGCAGGATATAGTGAATGTTCACCAGCAGCTAGGGGATAATCAGAGCCCAAAGAATGAATCTTCCGAGCTGTGTTCCTTTAAGAAAATGGGTTAGCCTCAATTTGCCTGCTCATGTGCTACTCATAAACACCAAGAATACTGGAAATAACACATCCACATCTGATTGGTGGAAGGATCAACCTTTTGAATAGAAACTCTGTGACATCAGCTATTCAGGACTCCCCACTTAGCTTCATAAAACCCTGCAGCTTAAGTTTTGGTTTTCATCCTATTTTTGTTAAATATTTACAATCTACTACAAAACTAAATTCAGACCAAATGTGTGCTTACACAACCCTGTGACACGGCCACTCCTCCTGACAAGAGGGAAAGAGCACCAACACTGGTTGGCACCAGGCCAGTCACGTCACTCTCTTCATGCTCTGTCTTCACAACACTGGGAGGCAGAGAGCTGCAGTTCACATACTGATGAGTTCACTCGGGCCCACAGAGGTTAAGTTATTTGCTCAACACCCCCAAAGGAAGAATGAGGAGAGTTCGGTCTGTCTGACTCCAAAGCCAGTGTTTTTTCCACTGTACTCTGTTATTGGCCAGTATGCTCCAGAGAAGTTCTTTCTCCAGAGTTTGTAAGAATGCTACAAGGGCCTGATAACTCGAGAACGGGCATCGGCAAACTTCTGTAAAGGGCCAGACAGTAAATATTTCAGGCTTTCTGAGCCATATGGTCTCATGACTGACTTACGCATTACTTGTGTCTGCCATTGTAACACAGAAGCACCCACAGATAATATATACATGAACGAGCACAGCTGTGTTCCAATAAAACCTTATTTACAAAAACAATGGGTAAGACTTGGGCTACAGGCTGTAGTTTGCTGACCCCTGCTCTAGAAATTCTAGAGTGGGCAGCTTCATGTTATTTGGATTAAAAAGTCAATAAAGAACTGCCCATTTCCAATTTAATTAATCAATAAACAAGAGAGTCTTCCATAGCCTGTATGGTCCATGCAATTCAGGAATTTACATTCTTTTAGGAAGAAAAAAAAAGCCAAATCATAACACAAGGCAGCGTGTGCTCCAGGAGGGGATGGAGACTGACTGAGGCGCCAGCACGACAGTAGGAAACCAAGGTCCACAACCTGATCAAATAATATTGTGCTGATACTGGAGCTCAGAAAGAGTCAGAAGTTACTGCTGGAAGCACTAACAAAAACACCCATTCTGGTGAGAGCACATTAAGGTTTTCAGCATGTGTCAGATGCTAAACAAAAAGACATCTCCTGTAGACTTAACAAACACACCTGTTGCCTGTCTCATTCTCAGAGGACAAGCAATTGACCTAAAGCACAAGATAAACTCATCTCCTGGAGGCCTCCCATTCTCTCCCAGCTGACACTTGAAGCAGTGAGGAACCTGAAGAAGCCACAGGCCAGGGCTGATAGCAACCACTTGGGGTCACTCTTGGAGGTCTAAGAAGAAGCATTCCCCAAACCTCACCTTGCTCATGGCAGTCAGGGCAGGATCGCAGGCAGCATCCAGATCTTGAACCAACAACTGGATGCTGCTAGAGATGACACTGCAAATCAAACAAATTATGGTGGTCATCACTTCAAAGAAATAACTTTTTGAATGACTAACACAGCCCCTGCCAAATCTTTTAGGCACCCATATCAAAATTAGATTCATCATTTCATCAGAAAAACTTGAGTTTGATTTCAAAAGGGAATGGATGACAATGAGGAGCATTTTGGCTCTTCATTCTTGCTGCATGTCCTGGTCTTATTTGGGTGTGTCCCCACTGAGTCAGGTCACAAAATTCCATGGCTAGTCTCCCTAATCACTCCACCCAGAATCCCTCCTTCACTTCTTACTCCTAAAGCACCTGTTTGCTCAAAATGTTTAAATCAGAACTTGAAAAAAAAAAAAAGTTGAGAAAAGGAGAGGAAATGACCTAAGAAGAGAATCCTAATGTTTCCTTAGTAAGGCCTACCCCAATCTCATTTACTGACCACAACAAAAATACCGCAAGGCAACACCAGCGAAAGAACTATTTTGAGAAGGCTTTACAGTCTGAACTTCTTGGACAGACACTCTCCACCCCAACAACCCTCTCTGCGCTTCCCCCCACCTCCGACCTGGCTAAAATCAACCTGCTCACACTTTATGTTCTGAAACACTGAAGGAGGGGCTGGCCCTCTGTGGATCTGGGGTGGGGTGGGGAGCGGACAGGAGGCCTTGGACTTGACCTTCCTGCAGGGATGGTCAAGGTAGGATTTCTTCCCTTTGGTTATTCTAGATAGGGCAATAATAAAGATCCCGTAAGCTAAAAATGACTGCATCTGAGCAGGCCAAATGGGAGGCAGCCGCACTAGCTTCTAATGCTTCTTCTTACTGGCTGCTGGAGAATAATCCTGATTCGACAGGGGGCCCTGGAAATCTCTTAGGTTCCATGGTGGCCTAAAGCCGACAGCCTGAGACATGCTGCTTTTTGAAGGGTAAAGGGCAGGCCTTAAGCAAATATGTGCAAGGTACATACGTGCTGAACGTATCCATTTCTCCAGTCAGATTGATTCGTTCAATCAGACTTACATCAACTTTTTCCTTGAGTTTTTCTTCTAGCTATTAAAAATAAGAGAGAAAAACATGCTTAACAGTGATCCAAAGGAGTACCATCATAAGAATACTTAATATTTACTGAGTTTGATGATTCAGGTACAATTCCGGGCACTTTTCATGTACTGATTCATTAAATTCTCACAACCCCATTAGGAAGAGTCTATTATTATCTTTATTTTACAGAAGAGAAAATGGGAGGTGCGACAGTACGTGGTAGGGCCAGGAGTCAAACTTCCTCCAGAACCCGTGCCCTTTAGCACTGGGCTGCTGACACACTGACAGTTCATTTCATTAATGTTAAAAAGACCCCAGTTTTCAGGATCCTCCCTGCTCCATGAACTGCAGGCTTAGAAGCCTCTGGTGGTGTGTGGCAGTAAAATCAGTTAAAGAATTCACTGAGTGCTACAATGGGCCACCCACTATGTTAAGGTGTTGGGGATACAGAGGTAAACAAAAGAAACACAGTCTGCCCTCATCAGCCTACAGCCAAAGAGAGAAACACTGGCCGTGCTCCCAGCTGCCTCAAAGAAAAAGACAACTGACCAGGAATTGTAAACATCTCAAAGCATCCCGGGAATTGACTCACCCAGCACTCCCAAAGCTATTGATTACACAAACTCTTAAGAATAACGAGTGTTTTGTCTTAAATTAAAAAATGCTCTTAAGGGTGTGTAAATTAGTGTAACCTTTCAGAAGGCAATTTATTTAAGAAGCAGAAATTTAAATATACACACTCTTTAAAAAACAGCAATTTCACATCTAGAAATATACAATGATAGTGATATACAAAGATCTGCAAGTATTCTTTGCAGCATTCATTAATTCAACCACAATTTTCAGAAAGCCTGTTTGTGCCAGGCTCTGTAACAGAGTAGGTGAGTTACTCAGTGAACAAAACAGAAGATCCTCTCTTCATAAAGCTTACATTCTGGCCTTGTTTATGTTAGTGACAAAACTGGAAACAATCCACATGTTTGTAGGGAACCAATGAAGCAAATTATAGTGAAGGCTTTCAATGCTTCAACTCTGCAGTGGCCTCTTCCTGTTACACTAAAAATAAAACCCAAACTTTCTAACTATGATTTGGGTCCTGCCTGGCTCTCTGGCTCACATCTTCTTTTCTCCTTGCCTGCTTGGCTTAACTTACTGCTATAACTTAGGGTTCTGGAACATGGCAAGTTCATAGATACCTTCTCAGGGCCTTCATACTTCACACTTCCTGAAACACTCCTTGCCCACCCCTCCTAAGCAGCTCCCTTGCTTTGCTACCCCCCACCTCCCAATCCTTCCACACTCCTCACCTAGCAGTCTCCTTTGCTCACCCTCGGTCTCTGCTTCAATACCACCTCTCCTCAGAGACGCCCTCCTTGACCAGCTACTTCAGTAGGCAACTCCCTAACTAGCACTCACCACAAAACTGAAGTTACATCTTGGCTTACTTACTACTATCCCGGCTCCTCCTTTAGTTCTAAGTTCCCTGACAGTAAGAAACTATCTACTTTATTCACTACTGTTAATTAACATGAAATATAGTGCCTGGTCCTTACCATAGTAAGTGCTTCCTGAAGATCTCTTGGATGAACGAATGCAACAACAGGTGTAAAAGTGTTACAGAATTAATTAGTCGATATTGATACATTATTGGCATTAAAATTTTTTAAGTTTTTATTTTTCAGTTCTTCACTGCCTGGATTCTTGTCTCTGGTTTCTCCCTCCATTTTTTTGCCCTCTTTCTGCAATTTTTTTCTAAGGAAACTGGATTGTTTGCTCTGTAGAATTTCCCATAGTTTGGATTTTGTTGATTGTACCCACGAGGTATTAACATGTTCCTCTCTGTTCCTTGTATTTTCTATAAATTGTAGTTTGATGTAGAAGCTTGATCAGATTCAGGTTCTTCTCTCTCTTTTTTAGAAAACTATTTCATGATGCTGTTTTGTACTTTTTTTTTTAAGATTTTATTTATTTGTCAGAGAGAGAGAGAGAGAGCACAAGCAGGGGGAGCGGCGAGGGGCAGAGGGAGAAGCAGGATCCCTGCTGAACAAGGAGCCTGATGAGGGACTCGATCCCAGGAATCCCAGGGCCCTGGGATCATGACCTGAGCCAAAGGCACAGGCTCAACTGACTGAGCCACCCAGGCGTCCCAGTGTTGTGTATGTCTATCAGGAGATACATGATGCTTGACTCTTTTTTGTAATGTCAGCAGCCATTGACAGTCAATGCCCAGATCCATTATTTCATTAGGAGGTATAAAAGAATGATGTTCTAATTCTTTCCTTCTTCATTAGCTAAAATTCTGCTATAAAGATATATTTCCTGGGGTCCATGGGTGGCTCAGTCGGTTAAGCATCTGCCTTCGGCTCAGGTCATGATCCCAGGGTCCTGGGGTTGAGCCCTGCATCGGGCTCCTTGCTCGGCAGGAGGCCTGCTTCTCCTTCTCCCACTCCCCCTGCTTGTGTTCCTGTTCTTGCTATCTCGCTCTGTGTCAAATAAATAAATAAAATCTTTTTTTTTTTTTTAAGATTTTATTTATTTATTTGAGAGAGAGAGCACATGAGAGGGGGGAGGGTCGGGAGGGTCAGAGGGAGAAGCAGACTCCCTGCTGAGCAGGGAGCCTGATGCGGGACTCGATCCAGGGACTCCAGGATCATGACCTGAGCCGAAGGCAGTCGCCCAACCAACTGAGCCACCCAGGCACCCCATAAATAAAATCTTAAAAAAAAAAAAGAACTTCTCTTTATTTACCAGTATTCAATTCATACCAGTGGTTTCTTAGTGTCTTTGAAGATGATAAGTGCACTAAAAAAAGAGAAATCATCACAACCACATGGATTTAAGCATATCTGATGTTTTCAATGCATTGTAGTTGACTTTTCATTGATGCTTATACATCCCACCTTTGACCAGCAGAGCTTATTTAGGTTGGCTTTTTTTTTTTTTAAGATTTTATTTATTTGACAGAGACACAGCGAGAGAGGGAACACAAGCAGGGGGAGTGGGAGAGGGAGAAGCAGGTTTCCCGCTGAGCAGGAAGCCTGATATGGGGCTTGATCCCAGGACCCTGGGATCATGACCCGAGCTGAAGGCAGACGCTTAATGACTGAGCCACCCAGGCGCCCCTAGGTTGGCTTCTGTATCCGTTTCTTAGGATGCTCTTACAAATTACTACAAACGTGGTGGCTCAAAACAGAAATTTATTCTCTCACCGTTCCAGAGGCCAGAAGTCCAAAATCAAGGTGTTGGCCGGGTTGTTTCCTCCTGGAAGTTCTGAGAGAGAAACTATTCCATGCCTGTCTTCTATCTTCTGGTTGCTGGCAATCTTTGGTGTTCCTTGGCTTATAGACACATCACTCCAATCTCTGCTTCTATCTTCATGTGGCCTTCTTCCCTGTGACTGTTAGATCTCCCTTTCCTTTCTAAGGATGCCAGTCATTGGATTTAGGGTTCACCCTAAATGCAAGATAATCTCTTCTTGAGATCCTAACTTAATTACAGCTTCAAAGACCCTAATTATGAATAGGGTCACATTTACAGGTATATCCTTTTGTACAATAAGCCCATTATGACTCCTGAATCCTTCTGAAATGAGTCACCGTCTTTGATATTTTTCTTGCTTTTTGCATGACATGATGCTCCAGGCTCATCATGTACATTTCCTGTTCCAGACCTGGAATTACTCAATTCTGAGGAATCTCTGGTTTCTTTTAGGGGAAAATGGTATTTAGAGATCACTATATAGGTGCTAAGAATGTACTAACTTTTATAATCAGTAAAAATAATCTTCACTAGGGACGCCTGGGTGGCTCAGTCGGTTAAGCATCTGCCTTCAGCTCAGGTCATGATCCCAGGGTCCTAGGATCAAGTCCCACATCGGGCTCCTTGCTCAGCGGGGAGCCTGCTTCTCCCTCTGCCTGCCGCTCCCCCTGCTTGTGCTCTCTCTCTCTCTCTGACAAATAAATAAAATCTTAAAAAAAAAAAACACTTCACTAAATAACAGAAAATTTGGCTACATTTATCATGAGTCATCAAAATGGTCTTTGATCTACTAGTACTTCCAGAACTTTAAGTATCTATTCTAGAAAAATGCAAAACATATTAGATGTTCTCTATAGGATTAATTTATTTTTTTAATTTTTCTTTTTTTTTTTAAAGATTTTATTTATTTATTTGACACAGAGAGAGAGAGAGAGAGAGAGAGAGCACAAGCAGGGGGAGGGGCAGGCAGCAGGAGAAGGAGACTTCCCGCCGAGCAGGGAGCCCAATGCAGGACTCGATCCCAGGACCCCGGGATCATGACCCGATTCTAAAGTAGATGCTTAACCAACTGAACCACCCAGGTGCCCCTGTAGGATTACTTTAGAAGCTAAAACCTGAAACAGCATAAATAATTATGAGGGATACTGTGAAATAATTTATGGTGTTATCCCTTAATGAAATAATATATAACTATTAACAATGTTGGCAATAAAGATATTATAGCAACAGGAGAAATGCTAGTGCTGTGATGTTAATAAAAACAACAAAGGGATATGAGACTGAATTAAGTTAAGATTATAGCATACAAAACTATGTTCATGAGGGGCGCCTGGGTGGCTCAGTTGGTTGAGCGACTGCCTTCGGCTCAGGTCATGATCCTGGAGTCCCGGGATCGAGTCCTGCATCGGGCTCCCTGCTCGGCAGGGAGTCTGCTTCTCCCTCTGACCCTCCTCCCTCTCATGCTCTCTGTCTCTCATTCTCTCTCTCGCAAATAAATAAAAAATTAAAAAAAAAAAAACCCAAAAACTATGTTCATGAAAAAGGACTGAAAGAAAATACGCCAAACTGCTAATATGATGGTGATGGGATTAAGTCATTATTTTAATGGTTTTTCCCCTTTGGTTCCATGGTTATTTTACTTTTATTTTTAATTTTTAAAATTATTTATTTACTTGGTTTACTTTTAATTTTATTTTTTAAAATACGCTATTATATGTGTGTGTCTTCCTTTTCTGCACACATGCAAAACAGTTAAATAGATAGTGTTTCTTCATCACTGAACTCTGGGACCTCTGCGTTGGAGGTCCTCACAGATACTGCTGTCCTGCCCTGGCAGTTCTTGGGGCTGAAGGGATTGCTGTCTCTGGTTCCAAGGCCAAACCTCTACAGATCATTCCCTGTGTGACTCAATGTGACCACGTCCCCAAACAGAGCATGCTATTGCCTCTGGCTGGCTTAACCTCAACTGTGAAGTTCTGGGGGGAACACTTCTTATTTTGGCCTCTTGTAGTCTTGCTCTGGCTTACAGGCACTCCAAGCAGTACTGTCTGAACCATAATTTATGACTACCTTCTCATGATCCAGACATGTGTAAATAATAAACCCAAAAAGGGGGGAAGAGCACAACCTTCTCCAATTATTTTCCTTCTCTTGGCCTTAGGTGAATTCCAGACCAAATGTGAAAAGGAACTTCTAATCCCACGTCGAAGGCTAAACGGAAAATTCTTCTGGGTCTTCCTCCTGCTAATGGGGAGCTCCAGGAGAGGCATCACCCTTTCCTGCTGCACAGTTCCTGAACGTCAGTATCCAAACAATGGTTGTTTGTTTAGGCAGACTGAGGATGCTATGTACATTTCAGGAGACACATAAAAGCCCAAAGGATTTTGCTTAGCCTAGTAACACTTCTGAGAATGGAATCACTGGTTGTGACTCATCACCACCAGAGGCCGGGTCCTAGCATCGTTAGGTTTGTCACTGCTTTTCCCATATGGGAAACAGTGCTACTGACCTACTTTCAAGAGGGCATGCCCTCTGAGTAGCTGAAACAACTCTGGGGAGGAGATCAGTCATACTTTCTTGCCCAGTCTCTTTTTAACAAGGCTCCTCTGTAAGATGGCTGGCTGGACCGTCGTCTGGCTGGACAGCAAGCTTTCCCTATGAAAACTGGTCTGCCCAAGGTTGTACATGACTTGTGAAGGCCCACAATTTTACCTGCTGAGTCAACAGGCCCAGATGGTTCAGGAAAAGGAGGCGGTGGGCAGCTCACCTGCTGGGTGGTGGCCAGACAGTACTCTGCTGTGCTTAGGATGCTGCAGATGAGGCAGAGCTCCTCTAGAGTGAACTTGGCTACTTCTGAGCCTTCCTTTTCCTTGAGGAGGCTGCTGATGGTCAGGCCTCCACTGCTGCTTGTGGTTCTGAGGAAAAGGAACAGGAACAGGTTAGGCTGGGACTTTTCATTTGCTTCCTGAACTGGTAACTGCACATCTTAAGACAAAGAAAAGGGGGAAGGAAAGGCTGGACGTGGCCCAAACAAACCCACATACAATGAGCTTTTTCCTATTGACCTTACCTTGACTATCATCTGTTTAAGCTCTCTGACCATCAGGAGTAGGAAGAAACAATTCCAACAGTGAGCCAGTAATCAGTCACATTAACTATGAGGACTCTGATACTCACAGAGAAGGCTACTGAGTGGCCTCTCTGCTTAGCTTAGCATCTCCTGATCCGAAGAGCTGTTAGGATCATCTGTAGCACAAAAGCTTGTTCTACAACTGTTTCCGGTAAGAAAATTCTGCACAGGAATTTGTACATTGTGCTTGTGGAGGGGTACCAAAGTGAATGTTAAGACATGGTTCCTGCCCAAAGCCCCAGCTGCCTCACCCCTTTCTACTGATCTAATCATGTGTTCACAAAATGTACAAATAGTTATAAAACCTCCTGCTCTTTCCATTGTGAGAGTCTAAATTTTTTTTAAAAAGACAGAACTCAATGACACTTACCTTAAAAATAAAAATATTTTAAAAATAACCCTAACACTGCCCAGTCTTACTGGTAATCACAGATTTGACAATATCGTCATTTCCAGCACTTACAAGGGTGTGAGGATGCTGACAGTCTCTTGCACTATGGGTCAGGAGCATTAAGTTGTACAACCTTCCTGGAGGTATACGTCAGGAGCTTAAAAAACATGTTCACATTACTTGACCCAGTAGTTCTACTCCCGTTCAAGGATGCTTTTTTGAGTGTTATTTAAAATACTAAAAGAGTGAGCCCAACCTAAATGATCAATTAAGAGAAAGATAAGTAAGAACTTCAGAAGTTCAATGAGGTTCTCCTGCACGTTGGATTATCATGACATCCTGAAAAGTGTTTTGAGGACGTTGTACTGTCACAAGTGCTGAACGTTCTCTGTTGGCCTCCCAGATCCATTCGTTACCTTTTCTTCCCTTCTCTGTGGCTCAGGAGACTGACCTCCTCAGACTTACCACCCTGGCTCCCGGGCCCTCTGGCCTCCTGCGGGGTTCAGTCAACGGGAGATGCGACAAGAAGTTGGAGCGGTAGAGGAGTGGGAAGTCTGAGCCTTAACAAGGCCTCCACTCCCTCTGCTTCTGTGTGGTGTGGGCAGTGACTGTGGCCCTCCATTTTCTGTGTGGCAACCCTTTGTCCACAGCCCCAGCTCTCAGGTGAGTTTTAAAGTGGTAATAATTACCCCCTAGAATCTGGATGCTTCAGAATCCTCTGTTGGTTCCTTTCACCTTGCCCCCATTTCTGTGAATAGCTGCTTTGGCAACAATACCCTAGCTGAGCACACCATTTGTTTCCTGCTGTGACACATGGGGAAAATGCTGGCAGGGTGATGTTAAGTAAAAGCAGCAGGGTACAAAACTACAAGCAGTAGAGTCCCAATACTGTTAAACAAACGAAAGCACAGAAGAACAGAAAACACATACTAAAAAGTTAAATTTGTTTTCTCTGGGTGGTGAGATTATAGCTGGCTTTTATTTTTGTCTTTCTGCTTTTCTGTGTTTTCTAAACTATAATAAACTTACATTATTTTGATGATCAGAATGTCTAAAAAATTTTTTATGATAGTCAAAGAAACTCTCATTGGTGAGACATATCTGTTACTTCAAATCTCTGGTTAGAGCACAGGAATTTTATTTTCTTTCCTCCAAATAATGTAAACTCCCACATATGACACATTTTAGTGAAAACAACAGCAACTACTTCCAGAATTATTGAATTTAGCCATGGGGATGATTTATAAATAATAAATTCCAAAGCATTACTTTAGATCATATTCCATCATAATTGAAATTGCTGTAGAACCAAAAATCTTTGGCTCCACAGCCCAATGTAGGGCTTGAACTCATGACCTTGAGATCAAATCCTGAGCTGAGATCAAGAGTTGGACGCTTAACTGGCTGAACCACCCAGGCGCCCCAGAACCCAAAATCTTTAAACTCTAATAAGCAATATAACAATATTCTAATGTCCCAGAATACAGTGAAGTCACTATAATTAGGGGCTGTGCTATGTAACCCCCTCTCCCCAAATCCTACCACATCTTTAAACATTAGACTCTATTCAACAAGACACACACACCATAAGAGAGACTTGGGAACGTAATCAGATCGAGGGAAAAGCAGATTCATGCCTCCCGTGTGCTCATCATCCCAGGGCATACTCTCATTGAATGAAACTGCCCATGCTGTTTAAGAGTTATTACTACCACCACCTTACCTTTTTTTGCCAACAACCTATTGTTGAACCTATATAAATTAAATACATACATAATGGAACGGACTCCCTTGAGTCCACTGTGGTTAAGATCTGACCTGTGCTGGCAGCTAGTGTGGGCATTCCCTCTAACAGTCTTGATCATTAGAAAGGAAATAGTCTCAAACCCCTGGGAACTCAGTAAGAGTGTTTCCCTCCTTGAGACTCTTAGTAGTTCAGTAAACAATTTCAGAGTACATTTCCTGAGATTCCCATATTTAGGTATATTCAGAATCTTACTTCACCACTCCGATCAGGAAGAATAGCACTCACTTGGGTAGATTGCCAGAGAGGATTTTCCAGGCATATTCTCGGAGGTACTTCTGGAAAATGGTGGTCAGGGCGATCATTGGCTCCCCAGTACTGAGCTGAGAGCACTGCACCATGCACTTCTTGTAGTAGACAAAGAGGTCAGCACAGCTGGGGAGCACGGCACCCCCTTCGTCAGTGTTGGGCTTAGGTGGCCCCTGGGCTTTGAAATCGGCCACAAACCGGTCAATCAGCTCTCCAAGGTTTCTAGGAGGAAGAAAGCCTGCAACGTTATTTCAAGAAAGATAAAGAAAATGTGCTTACCTGCCATGAGTAAATCATTCCTAATGCTTTTCACATTTAAAACTGGACCACTTCTATCCATACCTTCATTAACTACCACCAGCACTCCTACAATAACAGCAGCAAGAATATATGTCATTTATTTTTGTGCTGCTTTATACTTTTCAAGGCATTTCATGATCACATCTGACCCCAAGCCTCTGTAGGGGAGATAAGGTATTATTGGACCCTCTAAGAGATGAAAAAATTAAGGTCTAGAAAGTTTGTCACATAATTTAGTGGCACAGCTGAGCCTAGAAGCTACCATTTAAGTGCTTGCGCTGTTCCTACTACCATACTAGTACCATCTCCTCTCTCCGCAAATGAAAACCCTAAGTGACAACAGTGATCATTTTCTGAACACTTACGATGTACTGGGGCATGCACTATGTCAGCACTTTAGAAGTGTCCTTTCACTGAACTTCACTCAATCTTCACAGTAACATTATGAAGTATGTAGTATTCCTGTCTTCATTTTCAAAAAGCAAGGTGCAGAAAAGTTAAGGACCTTGTCCACGGTCATAGAGCAAGAGAGTAGGGGAGCCAGGATTCAAAATCAAACAGCCTGGCTCAAACCTCATGCTTTTAACCACTCTACTGGACTTCCTATCTCTGAAAACACAAAAAGGTTATGATGTCAGCAAATATTTTGATATCATTAACCTACATGTGCCCACGGGACAGATGCTGAAACAGAAATAGTGAAGAAGTATTCTAATGTTTTCTTTCTCCTTTTATCCATTTTTTTTCCTTAAAACTTCCAGAATCGAAGGTGTAAAAAATCTTGGGAGAAGAGAGGGTGTGGCAGCCCCAGGCTTGCAGCAGGTCATGATGGTGCTGATGACTGCAGCTGTCCCCCCATTCCCCACTGAGTCATCACAGCTCGGGGCCAGCAGGGCTCTACTCATTGTTTCCTGCACAGTTGAGCTGTATGAAGAATGGGAGAAGTCCCCACCCCTTGACATTTTACATCTTTTTAGGTTACTGTCTAAGGCTACAGGAATCCAGCTGTGCTTTCAAAATGTATTTATATAACAGGAAGAACAAGACAAGAACCACACACAGCATCAATTAGCAGGAATAGAAGAAAACTGACATTTTACTCAAGAGCTTTTCTTACTGAAAGTTGATTATATCCAGATGTAGCCACTCTGCCCTCAAAGAACTTCAGGCCTAGGCTAGGTCCTTGTGGTGATGGTCAGCGAGCAGGGAAATAACTCGTTAGTTAACCTTGGAAAGCTGCAGGGTCACCACCCCCGTTCCCCGCCACCTCTGCCTGCCCCATCCTGCCATTTAATCTCTCGTTGCTCCTGCACAGGGACCCTCCACTCCAGCCAGACTCACCTTAACTGCCCCCTGCCCCATCTGTACCCCCGACTCTGGGCCTTCGCCTGTGATGCCTGGATGCCTCCCCTGGCCAACATGCCCCTCTGCCACCTCTCCAATCATCTGCAGGCTTGGCCTACTCGCGCCAACCCTCTGTCTTGATTTCAACTTCTGTCACCTGCAACACACTCACGCTTTATTATTATTATTTAACACTTTACTATCAAGTGTAAGAATGTCAAATGTTCAAGAAACAGGACGGCCTTCTCACATCCTGGGCCTGCAGCAGGCGATGCCATCAATAATGGCTCTCTTTTTCACTGATCTTTGGTGTCCTTTCAGAATCCTTGAGACAGCATTCTCGCCATCACTGAGAAGCTAAAGCTGGTACCTAAGGGGAAAGGTGCTTGCTATACAGTAGAATCTTATTCTCCGATTATATGTTACCACACGCTCCTTGAGCGTAGGGATAAGGTCTGTTACTTCTGCTCTCCCCAGGCCCACCCCTCATGCATATGTGTGAAGCTAATCTTCTATGTCTGTGCCCAAGACATATGCAGCGGATCAGCCCCCACACTTTGTTCCCGAAGGATGGGAACAGAAGGGTGGGTAGGTGGAGATGGGGCAGGGGCTGGTGCAGTGGAGAACATGTAACAGAAAGCAAAAGGTTCCACTTGAGTCTCCTTAGGGCAGATTCTAATTGCCAAATCTCTAGTGCCAACAAAAACAGAGGCCAGGGCTCCGAAGTGTTTTTACTTTAACCACTCATCCAATTCCCCTAGTAGCTGAAGTCAGGATACTTACTCTCCTGCCTCGTATTTCAGAGCCAACCCAATCAATAAGATTATAAATTAATCATGCTCATAGAACATAAAGAAAATTTCCACTTAAAAAAAAACCTCTGAAGATCTTCCATACTTAGGCTGACTCCCAGGTTACTTCTGACATTGTTCTCCGTGCAGATGAGATACACACCTCAGAGTGAGCTTCCCTCCCTTACAACGAATGCGACTCTTTGCACTTGCATGCTTCTTTTTTTTTTTTTAAAGATTTTATTTACTTGAGAGAGAGAATGAGATAGAGCATGAGAGGGGGGAGGGTCAGAGGGAGAAGCAGACTCCCCGCCGAGCAGGGAGCCCGATGCGGGACTCGATCCAGGGACTCCAGGATCATGACCTGAGCCGAAGGCAGTTGCCTAACTAACTGAGCCACCCAGGCGCCCCTGCACCTGCATGCTTCTATGCCACACTGGGAAACGAGTGATCAACGTGTCCAATCCCATCAATTTTCAACTAAGCACTTCATACGTGCAAGGCTCTGGGTGCTACACATGTAAGATATAATGAATTCAACTAAAAAAACAACAAAGGTTGTCCTTTCTTTCAGGTACCAAACACTAGCCTGAATTCTGGCGAGACCTTCTTGTAAGACGACTAGAGAAAAGAGTGTGTGGTCTATTGACCTGCTGACTGGAGTCATAAGGAGATGTTTTTTTACACTATAAAACAATTACAGGGCGCCTGGGTGGCTCAGATGGTTAAGCGTCTGCCTTCGGCTTAGGTCATGATCTCAGGGTCCTGGGATCGAGTCCCGCATCGGGCTCCCTGCTCCTTGGGAGCCCGCTTCTCTCTCTGCCTTTCTCTCTCGCTCGGTCTCTCATGAATTAAAAAAAAAAAAAAAAATCTTTTAAAAAAAAATTAAAAACAAAAAATAATTACAATCAAGTAAGAGTTTATAAAGAGTTAAGCCCTGATCAAGGTGCTGCTGGGTATGGGGGTAAGACACAGCATTGGCCCGGGGCGCCTGGGTGGCTCAGTTGGTTAAGCGACTGCCTTCGGCTCAGGTCATGATCCTGGAGTCCTGGGATCGAGTCCCGCATTGGGCTTCCTGCTCAGCAGGGAGTCTGCTTCTCCCTCTGACCCTCCTCCCTCTCCTGCTGTCTGTCTCTCATTCCCTCTCTCAAATAAATAAATAAAATCTTTAAAAAAAAAAAAAAAGACACAGCATTGGCCCATCAGAAGCTTTGGTCTGCCTGGGGAGATAGGACCTTCATGTTCATGATATTCAGATTCCAAGACAGCGACAAAATGCTAATTTAGCAGTACAGACAATATGAACAATTTCTTTCAGACAAAGGAAACTAGAGAGAGAATTTCGCAGCAGACTCAGGTGAGGGAATAAAGGCCTGGAGTCAGAAGCGAGCACAGTATAGGGTGTGTGGAAGGGGGGATGTAAGGAGGAGGGGACTTGGAGAAGTATGACCTACAGTTTGATTTATACAGTCCTCTGTATTTCCCACAGCAAACTACTGGTAGCTTCCTGCCTTCATGCCGTCCGCCACAATCTCCCACCTGGCCACAAGCCTATAAACCAGGCACTGCGCCGGGGGCATTAGAAATACAATCTCTTCACAATAGCCCTGAAGAGAAGGCATTCTTATCTTCATCTTGTAAATGACGAAACTGAGGCTGAGCAAAATAATATAGCTTGCCCTAGGTCACAGAATTTGTCGGAGCTGGAATCTGAATGTGCGGATGTCTGACTCCAAAGCCCAGCTCTATCCACTGTACCATGCTTTGATTTTACAACACTGAGGTACTATACAGACAGATGGCATTGCACTTGTGGCTGTGTTCACTTTCTCTGCACCTTAAAGGAACATATCATGGGTGTGGATGGTATCTTTCACCCCCTCCCCTGTAACGGGAGCTTTCTGCCCAAGAACTGTATAAGCATGTCAGGGGGCCATGCAAACTACGGCTGGGGGTCCCGATGATCAATGAAATGACCCAGGCAGTTTCTTCTGGTGGATTTGCAGTCGGCATCCCTAGCAACAATATTCTAACTGGAATGGCACAGGGAAAGGAAGATGGCAGTCAGACAAAGCTGGCAAGGAGTTGAGCATGGGCAATGCAGCTTAGGATCCCCAGGAGCTTACAGAGCTTGTTAACTCAAGGGTTCTCAAGCTAATTTGCACCCCTTCCTCCCCTGCCCTTGGGTTGGGGCTGAGGATTTGGCTCTGGTGTGGTCAGTGGGGTTGGGGAGCCAAGGTCTAGCTTAGGCACAAGTGGGAGCTGGATTACACACAGGTAAATGGAGCAAATAAGTAAATTCATGGAATATCTGGGGAGCCAAGTTTCTCACTGCTGCAGAACATAGTTAGAGACGAGGAAACGGGGAGGAGAAAATAAATCCTGCAGTGTTGGATCAGAACCAGAGTTATCAGCATAAACTTGCAGGTTTTAATATGTAAGTTGGTATAGAAATAGATACAGATGTATGTGTTCATACATATATGTATATACATACATATAGTCCTTAGCTCTCTCAGCTGTGAGGACCTAAGAGCATGACATCCAGGCAGTAATGAACATACCTGATGCCCAGAACTTAGTTTCTTTTTTTTTTTTTAAAGATTTTATTTATTTATTTGACACACAGAAAGAGACAGTGAGAGAGGGATCACAAGCAGGGGGAGTGGGAGAGGGAGAAGCAGGGCTCCCGTTGAGCAGGCAGCCCGATGCGGGGCTCTATCCCAGGAGATCATGACCTGAGCCGAAGGCAGCCGCTTAACAACTGAGCCACCCAGGCGCCCCCAGAACTTAGTTTCTAAATATCATTCCCTGCCAAAGAAACAAGAGAGCCTGGAAAAATGGGTGACTCCAGGGCTGGGGTAGCAAAGTACCAGGTGAGGCTGGTATGTTCTGTTGTGCCAGAAAGCAAGGGCCCCAGAAATGACAGGCACATGCAAAAAGCATGAAAAACCAGCCTGAAGGGGTTCCAGTGGACAAATCAGGGACAATTTAAACAATAAAATAATGATGGATCCTGAAAGAGGAAAAGGACATCAGTGGGAAATCCAAATAAGGTCTGAGTTTAGTAAATAGAACTGTACCAATGTTAACTTGCTGGTGTGGTAACTGTGCTGTGGTTATGTAAGACGTTAACATCAGGAGAACTGGGGAGAAAGGAATATGGGAAATCTGCGCTATTTCTGAAACTTTTATGTAGGTTTAAATTTATTCCAACATAAACTTAAAAAAAGGTAGTAACAGCTATAACCCACGAGTACGTGCTGACATAGTAAGTGGGGAAAAGAGAAAGCTTTTTCTTAAACTATAATGCAAACGAATAAACGCAGAAGAAATGCTGGTATTAGAAAAATCCTCGGGCGCCTGGGTGGCTCAGTCGTTAAGCATCTGCCTTCGGCTCAGGTCATGATCCCAGGGTTCTGGGATTGAGCCCCGCATCGGGCTCCCTGCTCCACGGGAAGCCTGCTTCTCCCTCTCCCACTCCCCCTGCTTGTGTTCCTGCTCTCACTATCTCTCTCTGTCAAATAAATAAATAAAATCTTAAAAAAAAAAAAAAAAAAGAAAAATCCTCAATTCAGCAACTATCTTAGTAATAAATGATTCAGGCAAGTACCAGCGGGAGGTAAAAGATGAGAAAAAAACCTACTTATATGGTTTCAACGTTTCTCCCGACAGTTACTAATTGTTAGTAATTACTTATTAATAAAAAGAGATGCCTGGCAGACAAATGAACACCACAAGTTGTAGGGCAAACTGACACTGCGCACCTCCTGATGTGAATTACTGAGAAGAGCCTGGCCCCGCTTCTGCATAAATCATAAATCATGAGGAAACATTAGTCAAACCCAGATGGAGGGACATTCCACAAACGAACTGGCCTGTACTCTTCAAAAATTTCAAGGTCATGAAAGATAAAGAAAGAATGAGTTGTTTTTCTGGATTGGAGAGACCAAAGAGACATGACAAGTATATGGACCCTGCGGTCCTGGCATGGATCCTGGATCGAGAAAAGACATGACGGACGGGGACCACCAGCGAAATGGAGTGGCGTCTACGAATAAAATGGTACTAATGGATCAAGTTAACTTCCTGATGTTGATAGGTGTACTGTGGTTAGGTAGACTGCGTGCTTGTTTACAGGAAACACAGACTGAAGTCCTGAGGAGTAATGGGGGCACTCTTGCCTGCAATTTGAAGAGTGTCTATGCTGAGAAATCTCTTCTCCAAGAGTCAGCCAGAGAAAATCACTACATTCCCAAGAGTAAAAGTTATATGAACTTCCTTCTGGAACATAAACAAAAATTGAGAAAGCCACTTAAAGCATAGAAGGACAGCTCAGCCAACTCCGCTAAGGAGATGGCTTTGGGGATATCTCTACTTCCTTTCTCCTCCCTAGGTCCCGGCTCTGCAGTCCTCCTACTGCTGTTTGGCTTTTGGCTGGCTCAGGTGCTGCCAGAACTTTCCCTGGGCAGGTGGGAAGCTGGGAAGACGAGAGGGCAGACCCCATGCCAGGCCCAACAGAAAGCTGGCAACACTGATCAGGCCACCCAACCGCTGACGAGTCTGGAACAATGGCACCAGGCGGGCAGGGCAGGCACAGCTCCTGATCACTCATGCCAAGTGCCAACATGTCCTCTCATCTCATCCTTGCCACTAAGTGCACTGGAGAGAGGACAAAACCAACTCTGAGAGGTTGAGTACCATGCTTGAGGTCCCAGGCTAGTGAGTGCAGAGCTCGGACTCAAATCCAGGTCTGTCTGGCATCCAGGCCCACGCTCTTTCCACTACACTGTGTTGGGTCTCTGTCATCTGGGAGCTTGTGAATGGCCTAAGATTTTCCTTCCTTGCAGATTTTTGAGTCAGAGCTACAAGAATGAAATACGTACAAAATCAGTCCCCCACCTGAGTTTCTTCCCTTAGGAGTCTTGGACAAAAGGGAGGAAGGGTTTTGTAGAACCCCTTGAAATTGCACTCAAGATAGAGTGTGGGTTTATGTGAATTTTTTTTTTTTGACAAGAAGAGTCTACAGTTTCATTGGGCTCTCAAAGGGATCTGTGACTCAAAAAAGGTTAATAGCCACTGCTTTAGGCATTATTTTGTCTGATTCTCTGCTTTAAAAGATGAGGAAATGGATTTCTTGAACTCTATTTTCTACTTCCAAGCCTTTGCTGCTTATTCTGGAGCGACAACAGCACAACCTACGCAATTCTCCTATGAGTAGCTTCTGCTACTTCCCCGGTGCTGTGGAAACATCCTAGTGAGGCCAAGTGGCAGGAGGAGTGGCCCGCACTTCATTTTTCATACAGAAATGGAGAGTCCCTAAGGAAGGGAGGTCTGGCTCTCTGCCCAAAGCATCATGAACAATGAGTACACTTTATATGAATCAAGGCCATGTGAAAAGAGTAGATACCAGAATTATGATAATTCAGAAAAATGACTCTCTAGACCAGATAGGTTTGGGGAAAGTACGTGGTTATCTCAGATATGCACTTTAAACTCTGGATCCAACAGCTTTTAAACCTTTCTAAAAATAAGAATTTGGGTTGATGAGGGAAGAACGGGCTTTGTCCAAAAACAGTCATCCAGGTGGGCTGCTCAAGACCTGTGTAATCTCATAGATAAATAACGGATCTTTTACCTGCTCCTCCAGGTGTCTTATTAATTTCCTGAGAAATAATTTTTTTTTAAGATTTTATTTATTTATTTGAGAGACAGAGAGAGAACAAGTGATGGGGAAGGGGGGCGGGGGAGAGAGTGAGAAGCAGACTCCCTGCCAAGCAGGAAGCCCAACTCAGGGCTTGATCCCAGGACCTGCAGATCATGACCTGAGCCTAAGGCAGTCACTTAACCGACTGAGCCGCCCAGGCGCCCCAGAGAAAGAACTTTTTCACACAGAAGACAGGGTGTTCCAAAGGAGCAAACAGCAATAAGTAATTACTGCCTTTCTGTGTACCTTCGGATCTAAGCCCAATGGATAGACGGGAGGAGGCGATGGCTTTACAAGGCAAAACGTGAAAGCAACTCTTTTTTGGAGGAGGATGGTGGGCAGGAGGTTGTTTTCGTTTTTTAAAAGATTTTATTTTATTTGATAGAAAGAGACACAGCGAGAGAGGGAACACAAGCAGGGGGAGTGGGAGAGGGAGAAGCAGGCTTCCTGCGGAGCAGGGAGCCTGACATGGGGCTCGATCCCAGGACCCTGGGATCATGATCTGAGCAGACGCTTGACGACTGAGCCACCTAGGCGCCCCAAGAGGTTGTTTTTGTTAACATAGAAGGTCTTCTACAAAGTTCATTTTCTACGACTTTACTATGAAACATTTTGTAACTGGGGACAAAAAGAGTAGATACAAACTACAAGATAAAATAGGTGAATAATGATAATGTTCCATGTAGTGATTCCACTTGAAACAGTCTCTTAATCTTATGGTTTCTCTCTGAAACATACTCGGAAAAAAGAATTTGCTAATCCACAAAGAACCATTACAAAAAAAAAAAAAAAGGGGACTAAATTTCAGCGCCTAAATGCTTTCCCAGAGAACTCCCTTTGAGCACTTTCTCACAGCCACTACTGTGCTCCCTGCCTGAGCCACTGTCTGTCTGGTCCTCCCAAGTGCATTCTTCAGGCTACAAGGCCTCATCTCAGAGCTGGGGCCAGCCTGTCTCCAGAAACTTGACCTTCCCAAAATCTGCCTTCCAGTGTGGAAAGGCCTTCACCAGTTCCTGTGGCTGGGGACAGAGGTTCAGGGATGAGGAGGGGTCTTCCTCCTTTGCGTGAATAACGGACATTGGAACTTGAAGATACTCTTCTGACTGTGAGAAACTTGGCTGCAGTGGGCTGCTTTGTGAAAAATTTCGGAACTCCTGAGTTTGTAAAAAGCATATATGTTAAATGGTTGATAATCCATAAAAGAAAGCAAGAATCCACCAGTCCATACCGACAGAAATACACATGCACACGGGGGAGAGGGGGAAGTACTTCCTTACAGAAGAACTCCAATTAACAATAGAGGAGAAATGATGGAAACAGAAAATCAACATTTGGCAAACACTACAGTAATAACTGCTTCGGGCAGAAATCATCAAGGATGTCAAAATGAGTGGGAAAAGTGTGAGGAGAAACAGGATATTCACATAGTCCCAAGTATCCCCCCACGAGATACTTATTAATTACAAAGAGAAAAACAGCAGCTTCACAGCAGAGAAAGCTAGCAGGCGCCACCTTAAGCAAGTGATCAACGTTAACATCACCAGTAATGGGACACAGCCACATGATGTGCCTCCTGATATGACGTACCCAGAGGGACACAACATCACCTGCATGGTATACTTGCCCACAACGCATAATCTGGATTTAATCAAGAGCAAACATCAGACAAACTGAAACTGAGGGCACTGCAGAAAATAACTTGTCAATACTCTGTGAAGTGTCAAGGTCAGGAGAGACAAACAAAAGACTGGGGAAGTATTAAAGGTTAAGGGAGACTAAAGAGACCTGACAACCAAAGGCACGGTGGGACTTTGAGCCAGAAAATGGACATTCATGGCACAATGTTACCCTCCTGATTTTGATAACTGTGATTATGTATAAAATGGTAGCATTCTCTGGGGGAAGGATCTATGAGAATTTTTTGTAACTTTTTTGTAAGTCTAAATTATCTCAAAATGAAAACCTAAACAAATTATACTTGAAAACATGTATATTAGAGAGTAGGTTTTCTTTCTCCATTTTCCAGTGCCTGACATGGTCAAGCCTGTGTAGCTATGTAAGAAGAGCTCAGTGCCCAGATGGGAAGGGGTTGTTGGGATCCATTTGGGACCTTATTAGAGTCAAACTCAGGCTTCTTCGATTTATGGATACAATGAACGATAACATTCACAAGATATAAAAATACCCTTAGAAGATTTCCAAGGAGGGTCACAGGAGGCCTGCCAAGTCTCTCCTTCAGCCTCTGGAAGGAGTTGTGCCCTTGTGAGGCCCAACCATGACCAGAGGAGGGAGAAATGCAGTAGAAAACAGCAAAACGTTCATCACTCACTTGTCCTGGGACTCAATATACACGTAGAGATGAGGCTCGAAACACTTGGAAACAATGCCATGAAATGGATTGTCTGGGGCTTTCGGCTTCTTTGGCTGTAAAGGGGGGAAAAAAGAAGAAAGCAAGCTACACTTGAGCTATCTTTGCAAGTTTTCAAGCAGTTTCAAAGAATACATCCCTTCAAAGTTTACTCCTGACGTAGATAAGAAGCACTCAATGTAACTGAACTGGGGCTGTGTCTTGCATTATGATTCACGCCAGTTTGTGAACAATGAGCCATCACTGACTTGCCTTGGATGGTGAAAGATTTACTGCTACTCTGATAACACATGTGCTTTCAATCTGGAAGCTATTCATCATCCGACTGATGTTTTAAAATTTTAAATCCTAGCTAATAACAGTACCTTATTTATATTTGTACAGTGCTTTAGAATTTATAAAGTGCTTTCATGTGATCTATTTTTGACAGCCTCCATTTAGTGACTGTTTTTTTTTTTTTTAAAGATTTTATTTATTTATTTGACAGAGAGAGAGAGAGAGAGAGAACAAGTACGCAGAGAGGCAGGCAGAGGGAGAGGGAGAAGCAGGCTCCCCGCTGAGCAGGGAGCCTGATGCGGGGCTCGATCCCAGGACCCTGGGATCATGACCCGAGCCGAAGGCAGCCACTTAACCGACTGAGCCACCCAGGCGCCCCTAGTGATTGTTTTTATGGACCAAGCACTTTAACATGAAATAACATCTCATCTATTTCTCACAACAACCCTCGGTGTAGGAATTATTACTACTATTTCACACCTAAAAAAAGGAAGGCTCAGAGGGTTTTAGCAGCATGCCCAAAGGCACACGGCCTGAACTCTTTCTATTATAACACTGCTTTGCCGTGATGGTTCCCAGACTGTTGAATTGCACTGATGAGTAAATGCAAGAAGAAGAACGGTAAAGGACCAACATAGCATTGCTAACTTTTTGTTTTGCCACTTTCCATTCTCGCGAGTCCCTAAGAGTATTTTACACCCAAACATTTTATCGGGAGAAAATAGCAGCATGAGGGCAGTCCTTCCTATGAAAAGACAGTTGGTGACCTTATACCAGATAAATATATATATAGACAGACAGACAGATAGACAGGCAGGCAGGCAGGCGGGCTGTTTTGTCTTTATTGTTTGCCTTGGACCACTGTAAAACAGGGCCAGCACTGGTCCTCAGTTGATACCTAAAAACCGCTGATATACAGGACATCTAGGTAGGCAAGCATTTAAAAACTCTATTGGCTTCCTAATTCTTTTTCCAAAATATCTAAAAAATAAGCGAAGATCTGCCTACATATCTCTTTCTATTTCTAAAAAAAGTCAATTCTATTTATCATCAAATGCCAACAAAAGGATCCTGAGCCCTTGCTGGGGTTGATACTAGAGTACAATTTGGGCATAAATTGATACCCACAGCATACTTGCTGGATTGAACTGTTCATATCTTTTTTTTTTTTTTTTAAAGATTTTATTTATTTATTTGAGACAGAGAGAATGAGATACAGAGAGCATGAGAGGGAGGAGGGTCAGAGGGAGAAGCAGACTCCCTGCCGAGCAGGGAGCCCGATGCGGGACTCGATCCCGGGACTCCAGGATCATGACCTGAGCCGAAGGCAGTCGCTTAACCAACTGAGCCCCATATCTTTTAATAAACATAAGAAAAACTAAGCTCCTAATGACAAACAGAATAATGATTCCCTTCTCCTAGTAACTTCTAAAAATAAAACACTGTAATGGTTAAAAGCATCTGTAAAATCTGGAAATGAACACCAAAAATTAAATGTCAACCTTAGACATATCCCTTTCAATCTCCTGTTTAGCTCTCTCCCCTCATCACCTTCGGAGTGTTCCATGTCTTTAAGTTTTTTTGCAAGATTTTTAGAAACTCTGGTCTAAAATAATTACAATCAGGCTATTTTCCTTATCATCCAGAAGCTACCGCCAAAGTCAGGTCTGAGACTGAGCCCACAAGAGACTCCCCAGCCTGGGTTCACTGAGTTTGAACTGGCTGGATCCAAAGTTCCACTTCATTTCACAGATACCCTGGGAGTTTCTCCCACACTCCCATCAGTTTAAAATGGCGAATCCATGATGTAGTACAATGGCTGTGTAGGGGTGGTGCTTACCTAATTGTTCTATATTTTCTGAATCAGTTATCTATTTTTTTATTATTTCATTCTTTTCAATAAGGTGATTGTTAAATGAATAGACAAATGTGATTTGTCTAACTTATATAAGACCAGATACCCTGATTTTATTTTATTATTATTATTTTTAAAAAAATTTATTTATTTATTTGACAGAGAGAGAGAGATAGTGAGAGCAGGAACACAAGCAGGGGGAGTGGCAGAGGGAGAAGCAGGCTTCCCGCGGAGCAGGGAGCCCGATGTGGGGCTCGATCCCAGGACCCTGGGATCATGACCCAAGCCGAAGGCAGATGCTTAACGACTGAGCCACCCAGGCGCCCATGATATCCTGATTTTAGAATTGAAAACTATAGCCACAATACCCAGATATCTTTTTATTAATAAAATATAGTCATTGTAAGGATTATAATTATCCCCTTTATTTATATTTTCTTCTTGTGCCAAAAATATTCACATGTCTACAGGATAGCTTCTGGGAATTATAAATTGGGAGTTTATATAATACAAAATGTTGTCATGTTTTAAATCAACATATTTTAAATCAAGTATTTTGTATTTGGCTTTGTTTACCAATTTATGTGCAATTTTCCAATTACTGACATTGTTTTAGTTTATCACCTTAGAATGGCTACATTATGAAATTTAAGCTCTATAAATTAGATAGTAGTACTGTACTGATATTACATTTTCTAATTTTGATCTGTGGTAATTTAAGTGAATGGCCTTCCTGTTAGGAAATACATATAGAAATATTTAGAGGTAAAGGACATGATATATGCTAATTTACAAACTATTCCAAAAGAGAGAGAGAGAGGGAGAGCGAAGACAGGGAAAGAGAGAGAGAGGGAGGAGGAATGGGGGTGGAAAAAAGGGAAATGGTAAAGTAAATGTAGCAAAATGTTAACAACTGGTAAACCCAGGTAAAAGATATTTGAGAGTTCTTGTAATATTCTTAAAACTCTTCTCTAATTTAGGTATTTTCTTTTAAAAAAGTAAAAAATAACAACAAAAAGCTTGGGAGATGGGTGCCAACGGCCTGGCAGATAACCCCAGAGACAACTGTGGAGCACTCAAGCAAGGGCACGTCACCAACACTTTGGACAGTCTGGAGGGCAGCAGTGTGGGAAAACACGGGCATTTGTGCTTGAGTAAAATAGGGCTTAGAATCAATTTCACGGTTTTTTTTTTTTTTAAAGATTTTATTTATTTATTTGAGAGAGAGAGAATGAGAGACAGCACGAGAGGGAAGGGGATTAGAGGGAGAAGCAGACCCCCCCACCGAGCAGGAAGCCCGATGTGGGACTTGATCCCGGGACTCCAGGATCATGAGCCGAGCTGAAGGCAGTCGCTTAACCAACTGAGCCACCCAGGCACCCTCAATTTCACGGTTTTAACAACACACTATAGTTATGGTAGCTGTCACCACTGCGGGAAGCTGAGAGATGGGTACACGGGACCTCTCTGTACTCTGCAACTACTTATGAGTTTATAATTATTTCAAAACACAAAGTTTTTTTTAAAAAGTGGTACAGGAAAGTTGGACTCTGAACGTGAAGTGGTTTTAGGAATATCTTAACCTATTTATTTTGCTCCTATTTTCCTTTTTACGTATGTGCAAGGGTGATATACAATAAAAATCTGGGTCTACAGAAGTCTGAGGAGCTCATTCAGAATATGTATAAGAGACAGATTCTAAGTGATAAAAGAAAACAGCTCCATCCTGTTCCAATGAAGTCATCTCGGCCAGTCTTCCCCAGACCGTGTGCTTGATAAGGCCCCGCGGAGCACTCTGAAGTTGGCACCCAGAGAGCTGCATCATCATACTGTGGCTGTCCCAGCCCTACGGGCAGGTGACCACTCCACCCCACCTCTGCCCACTAATGCCACTCTGGGCGGTGAGGGGACACCCTACACCACAGCTCCAGGTCCCTTGTGTGAGCTGGAAGCAAAAGGGGAACAATGGGAGGGACTGCCCCAAGTTTCCTTTTTGCCTTTTTCCCACAGGGCTGCCTCCAGCCTAGCTGCTTGGTGACTGTGCTCCGATGTAGATAAGAGGTGCTGGAATTTCAGCTTACACTGGCGTCTCCCTGTGCATCGTCTGGCTCCCCAAAGGGTTGAGTCTCTGCTGAAAGAACATCCAAAGGCATTTAGCAGTAGCATTTGGGCTGCCTGTCTGAGTGTGTGAATTCTATCCAAAAGCCGCAGATGTTTCAGTTATTTCCTCCCGGAGTTTGAGGGAATAATAGAAGGTTACTGTTGTCACAGTAAGGAGCTCTGCAGCTGGCCCCATTTCCTTTTATTACCATCCAATGTAAACAGATTAAATCTAACTGCTTGGATCACCAGAAGGGTACATTTTTAAACCAGAAATTCCTTATTTCTTCTCCCTTTTTCTTCGAGCACCCTCAGTCCCCTTTCAGATGCCATTTTTTCATCCCTGGGAGTGTGTTGGCAACTGGTGGCTCAAACTAAATACCTTTTCTCAAGTTCACACTCCTTTCTCAACAGCCTACGCTGCAGGAGTGAGCAGGGAGGGACCCTGCCCTTGAGGGCCAACTGTCCACTTACTGCAGTGACACAATGGGTTGGGTAACCCCAGACGACCGCTGGGGGCCTTCCCCCACACCTCTGGCTCAGCTCACCCCTAGCTTCCTGTGGACTTCCTCCCTAAGAACCCACGGGGCTCCTGCGCTTCCTGTAAACCCAACTCCAGAAGCCAGTAAGCGGCCGGGAAGAGGGAGATCCTGGAGCTGCCCCCTAATGGACAACAAGCAAGACAAGTGCTGGGGAGGCTGCAGGAGGCTGGGGATGGTGTCCAGGTGTCATTGCTAACAAGTAACAACCAGCGAAACTGCAGGTGGGTCACCTAGTACAGGGGTTTTTGATACCTTTTTTAAAACAGATCTCAAACCCTTGTCTCGAAAGAAATTTTACCTGGAATTCCATGATAAAAGTGACTCAGAACAGAACTGCTCTGTTTGGAGGGAGTCAGAGCCCTGGTCTCCTCCCAACACCCCACAATGACATGTGATGGGGCACCAAGGAATATAGTTTGAAAACCACGGGCTTTGTCTAAAGATGAAAACACGAGGCAAGTCTAGAGAGAGTAAAAACCTACCACGTAGTCAGTTAATGGCAGACCAGAGTCTGCCTCTGCTTTACCCCTGTATCCATGTTCTGTGTCCTTAGAATGAGCAGTCTTGGTCCTTACAACAATAACCTCTAGCTTCCAGGATGAGCAAAAAGTTCCATGAGAGAGACAAATCATATTTTATCTAGTAAACACAATATGTAGTAATGGGGGCCTCTATATAATCCAGTTTAATGATATCCAGAGATGACTAGCTGAAGGGCTAACTTTTCATGCCAGCACAAGGACAACGACGGCCACCAGCACCGGGAAGACACAAGGCCCTGAACACGGTACTACAACCTAATGCAAGCTCAAAGGGTGCAGGTGATGGAGTGTGGGTGGAAGACACACCAGAAGAATGAGCTCTACATCCAGATTCCTTTCTCCCCAAATGCAAGATGCATTTCTTTAGTTAGAAGAAATCTTTTGTTATCTCCCACACTAGCTGGTATGATGGCTTTAAATCAATTATAGCTAATCCCACAGATCTCTGGGATATAGCCATAAGGCATCCTTCCATTTTTATCCATTCACCTGTATTCATGGGGTTCGTTTCTGTGACCTCCTCTTTTCACTGAGACAGCCCGGTGTAGTACAAGAGCTCCATGGTGGGAATTCTAGTCTCTTGACTTCTAGACCTTGCTTCCAGTCCTAGCTCGTCCATGCCCAAACTCTGTGACCCTGGGCAAATCACTTAACCTCTCTGAGCTGCACACACTGTAGCTCATATAAAATCCCTATAAAATGAGAGGAAGGCATTGGGAAGACGAAATGAAATAAAGCACATTAAAGACTTTGAAACTATAAAGCCCATAAAAATGTGGGGTATCCACGTTATTACAATTATTTCATCAGTGGAGCAGACACATTTTACTGCATCACTTCAGAACTGCTCCTGGAAATGCTGTTCTCTGGGCTCCTGCCATGATTGTACACCTACCCTCTCCGTGTGAGGAATGCAGGCAAGTTCGTGGCTATGGGGTTCCCAGGCTGGTCTTCCCGGCCAGCCTCCCTTTCGGTGGTGTCTGGAGCAAAACAGCACTATAAAATAACCCTCGAGCAGCCAAGTGTAGAAAATTAAAAAGAAGGATCACTAATCCAGACAGGAAAAGGCCTGATTTATTGCTCTAACCACTCTGTCATAAAATGGCAATGAAACAAAAACACCATTCTATAGGATGAAGGGAGAGGAAATTTAGAGTTGGATAGAAAATCCGAAGGAAATGAAAGTGCTAGTGTGCTCTGAAAAGTAACTCTCCAAATATGCCAGTGGTCACCTTGATGTTTCCAGGCCTCCGCGATGCCTTCCAGACCTCAAGTGCTCAGCTTGCACTGAGTGGAGGCCTCTCCTAGCTGATGGTGCTGAGAATTCCACCGGGGATCCTCGAGCCTCTCTCATGTCATCACCGGCCAGATGAGAACCCAACCAAGAGTTAGGCTGGCAGGTGCACGAGATGATGAATGAGGCAGGCAGGGTTCTGCCGCCGCACTGCATGGACCAATTAAGCTTGTGTGGGCTGCTCGTTTCAGCGGGGAAGTTCTTTGGGAACAGAGGTTGGCAGGAAAGGCTGCTCTCTCTACTCCGTTTTCAAAATGCACCTTCAGATAAGGGCTTTCTATAAAGACCACTGAAGTTGTAATCTCTGAACGTGCTCAATGGCCAAAGGGCCATGTGTAGAGGGGGAAGACCCATTTTCAGAAGCAAACGTTTGGTAGGAGGCACATGGAAAGGCAACCTGGACTTACCTGATCTAAATCTCCTTTCTCTATTGCCAGTTCCTCCATCTCTGGTGCTGGCTCATCTTCCAGGAAGGGATTGGTGGATGGGGGTGGAGACTCAAGTTTTTTCTGCTAAGAAGATGAGAGAAAGAGGTTAAGTATTTTCTGAGCATATTCTTAATACCTTTCCCCATTGATCTGCTTTTTCCGAGTCTCTCCAACCCCTAAATCATGAAATCTAAATCTGATCTAATGAGCAAGGACTGAGACAACACGGACCACACTCTTACCTCCCAGCCTTCATACTATTTCCCATCTTCCTGAAACCTACTGCCTACCCCACCCCAATCCCAATCTGGCTAAAATTCTCATTCATCCTTCAGCCCTCAAATTAGAAGTCCCTTCTTCTGGGAAGCCTTCCCCATCTCTTAAGTTTGGGACAGATGTCCCTGCTACATGTTTCCATCCCACCCAGTATGTCTACCTACCCAGGTATTTATTAAAATATCGCAACTGTCCATTTATTTGTCTTGTCCCCACTAGATTCCATGATGGCGAGGGATCATGTCTGTCTTGTTCCCCTTCCTATATCTGGGTGCCTGGCATTTCCTAGCTGCTCCCTAAATATGAAAGAATCAAAATGCTGGATGGGATGGAATTCAAGAACAAACTATAAAGCTAATCTTAATCTTATGTGTTCTAGATTATAGACAGAAGTCTCTTCCCGAATAAGTCTCATTACAACAAGCACAACAGAATCTCCTTGGGAAAGATTAGTTCTCAGGACCTGATTCTGACCACTCTTTTAGCACATGTCATTGAGTGGGACCACAGGCTGGAGTGGGAAAGCTGGGGGCAGGAGGTGTGGATTTTAGCTCCAACTCCGCAGCGCTGGCCAATTGCCTAACTTCTCCTGGCCACAGCAGCCTCATCTGTTGCACAAGGTTGCAGTTATAGGATTACCAGAAGAATCAGATGTAATGAAGGGTGCAGAAAAAAAAAGGGGGGGGGGGGCTGCGAAAGGCAGCAAGGAGCACATGACACGTATAAGGGACACTGTGATGATAACTCAGTGCAGCAACAGAATCGAGGCAGCTCCTGGGAATTTTTTGTGCAAATTTGGCCCCAAGATGTTGTTTATGCCAGGGAGCTAAAAGAAAACTAAGTGGACAAGGAGGAGAAAAGGGATTGGCTGGTGCTGGGGATGAGGGGAAGGGTCAAAAAATGGCTCTTTGCAATGTCCACAATAGCCAAACTATGGAAAGAGCCAAGATGTCCATCAACAGATGAATGGATAAAGAAGAGGTGGTGTATATATACAATGGAATATTATGCAGCCATCAAAAAACCCCCCAAAATCTTGCCATTTGCAATGATGTAGATGGAACTAGAGGGTATTATGCTAAGCGAAATAAGTCAATCAGAGAAAGACAAGTATCATATGATCTCACTGATATGAGGAATTCTTAATCTCAGGAAACAAAGGAGTGGTGGGGGGTGGGAAGGATGGGGTGGCTGGGTGGAAGACATTGGGGAGGGTATGTGCTATGGTGAGCACTGTGAATTGTGTAAGACTGATGAATCACAGACCTGTACCTCTGAAACAAATAATACATTATATGTTAAAAAAAAAAAAAAGAAGATAGTAGGAAGGGAAAAATGAAGGGGGGGAATTGGAGGGGGAGATGAACCATGAGAGATGATGGACTCTGAAAAACAAATTGAGGGTTCTAGAGGGGAGGGGGGTGGGGGGATGGGTTAGCCTGGTGATGGGTATTAAGGAAGGCACGTACTGAATGGAGCACTGGGTGTTATACGCAAACAATGAATCATGGAACACTACATCAAAAACTAATGATGATTAACATAACATAATAAAATAAAAAAAATTAAAAAAAAAAGAAATGGCTCTTTGGAGACAAGAAGCCAGGTGGAAAGGGTGTTTCTAAATGTACTTGTGACACTTTTGCATGTATCAGCAGAGCAACTTCAACTAACCCCTAAGCCAAGAGGGACAGCACATGGACTGTAGTGTGAATGACTTTATCAAGTGCCAGGACACCAGCTGAAGATATACCAAGAAACAAAAAAAGAAAAAGAAAAAGAACAAAACTAACAAAAACAATCCAGAAAAATATGAAAAACTTAAACACAAAAAACACAAACCATTCTGGTGTCTGGTTTAGGCTTTAAGACCATTCTGCTTACACTCATGTAAACTACTTAATTTTCGGCCCAAACACTTGGATGCTGTTATGTTGCCAGATAAAGACTCAGTGTATGAAGAAAGCTCCTTGTGATCAATGTATTAGGTCAAGGTAGTCATTAGTAGGACAGTGATTTTTCTGGTATCCTGCTGAGAAACAATATGGTCTAACAACAAAGCAAATATTTAAAATTTATACACTCTGGGATGCCTGAGTGGCTCAGTTGGTTAAGCGACTACCTTCGGCTCAGGTCATGATCCTGGAGTCCCAGGATTGAGTCCCGCTTTGGGCTCCCTGCTCAGCAGGGAGTCTGCTTCTCCCTCTGACCCTCCCCCACCTCATGCTCTCTCTCAAATAAATAAATAAAATCTTTAAAAAAAATAAAATTTATACACTCTGAACTTTGGCTTGCTTTGCCTGATATGGGAAAAAAAAATCCCTACAAACTTAAAGCGAAATAATTTATTTTTAGAATTAGGATATTTTTGGGGCACCTGGGTGGCTCAGTTGGTTAAGCATCTGCCTTTGGCTCAGGTCATGATCTCAGGGTTCTGGGATCGAGTCCACGTCGGGCTCCATGCTCCGCGGGGAGCCTGCTTCTCCCTCTCCCTACTGTTCCCCCTGCTTGTGCTCTCTCTCTGTCATATAAATAAATAAAATCTTTAAAAAAATCAGGCTATTTTTAGAAAGCAAGGTATCTTTGAAAACAATATTTCTTTTTTTTTTTTTTTTTAAGATTTATTTATTTATTTATTTACAAGGTTATGCCACCACCATCCCAACTATCCAATTCCAGGACATTTCCATTGCCCCCAAAAAACCCCTCCCCACCATAGCAGCCACTTCCAGTTTCCTCCTTCCCCCAGCCCCAGCCAGTTAATCTACTTTCTTTTTGGATTTGCCTCTTCTGGACGTTTCATATAAATGGATTCCTATACTATGTGGCCTTCTGTGCCTGGCTTTCTTCACTTAGCATAGTAATTTTGAGGCTCACCTGTAGTATGGCATGTATTAGTACTTTAGTCCTTTTTTTTTTAGATTTTATTTATTTATTAGAGAGAGAATGAGAGACAGAGAGCACGAGAGGGAAGAGGGCAGAGGGAGAAGCAGACCCCCTGCTGAGCAGGGAGCCCGATGCGGGACTCGATCCCGGGACTCCAGGATCATGACCTAAGCCGAAGGCAGTCGCTTAACCAACTGAGCCACCCAGGCGCCCCTCTCTCTCCTTTTTCTGATAGACAAATTATCTGAAGAGTGAAGATGATTTATAACTAAACTCAGTATTTTCTAAAACCCTTAATATTTTAAAATTGTGATATATAATTAACATCAAATTCACCATGTTAGGTGATGTACAACTGAGTGATTTTCAGTATGTTCACAAGGCTGTGCCACCATCCCCACCATCCAATCCCAGAATCTTTTTACCCCAAAGGAAGCCCCATATCCATTAGGTATCACTTCCAATCCTCTCCTTCCCCTAATCCGTGGCAACTCCTAATCCACTTACTGTCTCTATGAATTTGCCTATTCTGGACATTTCATGTACAAGTGGCCTTTTGTGTCTGGCTTCTTTCACTTTGTATAGTGTTTTCGAGGTTCATCTTGTGTCATGTGTCAGTATTTCAGTCCTTTTTTTGGCTGAATAATATTCCAATGCATGGATATACTACATTTTGCTTAGCCATTTGTCCATTAGAAGACATGTGGGTTGTTTCTACTTTTTGGCTATTGTGAATAGTGCTGCCATGAACATTCATGTACAAGTGTTTGTATGAACACAGGAGAATTTTCAATTCTCTTGAGTATATACCTAGGAGGAAGCATATAGTACTCTGAAAAACAGTTTCAGATTGCTGTGCCTTTTTTTTTTTTTAACCTGGCAGAATTATCCCTTTATATTAGGCATTGCTCTGCTAGCACCATGAATTGCAGAAAACAAACAGTAACTATTCTGAATCTTTACAAACCATCACTAACATCAAGACTCAGTGCTGGGAGACTAAGTAGGTGTGTTCATAAGAGACAAGAATACAGAAAACAGTTTAAAACAGAGGCTATCTTTTTTTTTTTTTTTTAAAGATTTATTTATTCATTTGAGAGAGCAAGAATGAGAGAGAGTAACATGAGAGGGGGGAGGGTCAGAGGGAGAAGCAGACTCCTCGCCGAGCAGGGAGCCCGATGCGGGACTCGATCCCAGGACTCCAGGATCATGACCTGAGCCAAAGGCAGTTGCTTAACCAACTGAGCCACCCAGGCGCCCTAAAACAGAGGCTATCTTAAATTTGAAAAACTCATACTTTTTGGCCCTATAATTCAACATACTTGTATCATAAGAAAATAATCTCCAATGTGAACAAAAATGTGTTCGCTGTGGCCTTGTTTATAATAGTGAAAAAATGACAAGTGCTTAAGGGCCCAACAAGAAAAGGATATTTAGGGAAATTCTGGACCATCTCAAATATAATGACTGAGAAACCACTTAAGATAGGGACATATGAAGAAAAGTAAGCTATAAAACTGTATTTACGCATCATACATAAAAATAAACTCAATATGGATCAAAGATCTAAATATAAGAGCAGAAACTATATAACTCTTAGAATAAAGTATAGGTAAATGCTTGTGACCTTGGGGATGATACCAAAACTCAAATAACAAAAGAAAAAAAAATAGAAAAGTAGGATTTCATCAAAATGGAAAACTTTTGTATATCAAAGGACACTATCAAAAAAGTTAAAAGACAACCCACAGAATGGTAGAAAATATTTACAAATCGTGTACCTGAAAAATGATAGAATATATCTAGAAAATATATATTTTTTAAGATTTTGTTTACTTTTTGACAGAGAGAGACACAGTGAGAGAGGGAACACAAGCAGGGCGGAGTGGGAGAGGGAGAAGCAGACTTCCCACGGAGCAAGGAGCCTGATGCGGGGCTCAATCCCAGGACCCTGGGATCATAACCTGAGCCAAAGGCAGACACTTAACGACTGAGCCACCCAGGTGCCCCTAGAAAATATTCTTTAAAAACATTCCCACAACTCAACAATAAAAAAGACAAACAAGCCAGGGATGCCTGGGTGGCTCAGTCAGTTAAGTCAGGTCCTAATCTCTGGGTTCAAGCCTCATGCTACTTAAAAAAAAAGACAAACAACCTAACTAATGGGAAAAGGACTTGAGCAGACATCTCTCCAAGAAGATGGCCAATAAGCACATAAAAAAGATGTCTAATGTTATTAGTCATTAAGAAAACGCACATCAAAACAACCACGAGAGGGGTGTCTGGGTGGCTCAGTTGGTTAAGCATCCAACTCTTGATTTCGACTCAGGTCATGATCTTAGGGTCATAAGATCAAGCCCCACGTTGGACTCCATGCTCAGGGGAGAGTCTGAGAGATTCTCTCTCTTCTTCTCCCTCTGCCCCTCCCCCCTGCTCTCACGCTTTCTCTCTAAAATAAAAACAAATCTTAAAAAAAAAACACCCCACCACGAGATACTACCTTACATCCATGAAGATGGTTGTAATAATAATTAAAAAAAGAAAATAAATATTGGCAAAGATGTGGAAAAATCAAAACTTTCCTACACTGCTGGTGAGAATGTAAAATGGTACCGCTGCTATGGAAAACAATGGCGGTTCCTCAAACATAGAGTTACCACGTGACACAGCAATTCAGCAATTCCACTCCTGGGTGTACTCCCAGAACTGAAAAGAGATACTTATACAAAAACTTGTACATGAATGCCTGTAGCATTATAAAAGCCAAAAAGTGGAAACAACTCAAATGTCTATTAAGGGATAAGTGGCTAAACAAAATGCAAACCCAAACGATGGAATATGAGTCAGCCATAAAAAGGACTAAAGTAGGGTGCCTGGGTGGCTCAGTTGGTTAAGCGACTGCCTTCGGCTCAGGTCATGATCCTGGAGTCCCGGGATCGAGTTCCACATCGGGCTCCCTGCTCAGCAGGGAGTCTGCTTCTCCCTCTGCCCTCTTCCCTCTCGTGCTCTCTGTCTCTCATTCTCTAATAAATAAATAAAATCTATAAAAAAGAAAAAAAAAAAGGACTAAAGTACTAATACATGCCATACTACAGGTGAGCCTCAAAATTACTATGCTAAGTGAAGAAAGCCAGGCACAGAAGGCCACATAGTATAGGAATCCATTTATATGAAACGTCCAGAAGAGGCAAATCCAAAAAGAAAGTAGATTAACTGGCTGGGGCTGGGGGAAGGAGGAAACTGGAAGTGGCTGCTATGGTGGGGAGGGGTTTTTTGGGGGCAATGGAAATGTCCTGGAATTGGATAGTTGGGATGGTGGTGGCATAACCTTGTAAATATACTAAAAACAACTGAATTGTATACTTTATTTTTGGGGGTGGGGGAGGGGCAGAGGGAGAGAGAGAACCTCAAGCAGACTCTACACCATGGATGCGGGGCTCAATCTCACAACCCTGAGACCATAACCTGAGCCAAAATCAAGAGTCAGATGTTTAACCGACTGAGCCATGCAGGCGCCCCTGAATTGTACACTTTAAATGTGTGCATTATTGAAATTTTGTTATATGAATTATATTTCAATTTAAAAAATGTATTTTCTTTATTTTTAGATAGGCTCCATGCCCAGCCCCAATGTGGGGCTTGACCTCATGACCCTAAGATCAAGACCTGAGCTGAAATCAAGAGTTGGATGCTTAAGTGACTGAGCCACCCAGGCGTCCCTAAAAAATGTATTTTAAAAGTGCAATTTCAGGGGCGCCTGGGTGGCTCAGTCGGTTGAGTGTCTGACTCTTGATTTCAGCTCAAATCATGATCTCAGGGTCATGAGATTAAGGCCCACGTTGGGCTCCATGTTCAGTGAGGTGTCTGCTTGAGATTCTCTTTCCCTCTGCCCCTTCTCCCCCCACCCCGCTCTCTCTCTCTCTCAAATAAATCTTTTTTAAAAAGTGCAATTTCAACTTTATAAAACGAACACACCAAAATCCTCATCTCTGAATGTTTTCTCTTGTCTCCATTCTTGCTATAATTTCTACCTTTCCTACCTTGACCACGTATTACTTTCTTCTCAGAAACAAATTAACAGAAGTTAATCTCCTCTTAGGATGTTATTCAAATGAAGGAATACATTCCTTCACCATTAAAGGAGAGCTATTTCCTTGTTCAGGACAGAAGTCATCCTACTGTGGCAGAAGTGCTGAGACCTTGCCCCTCCCCCACTTGCACAGTCTCCCTGACTCAGGTGTTAAGCTGCTGGAAGAATGAGGTACAGGGCAAGCCACTCTGGGTGGGCTTTCTTACGTACTGAGCCTTCGGCAAACACTCTTATGCTCAAACTGCATGGTTGAAAATTACACCTATAGCTTATATATTTATAATGTAATTTTAAAAACCAGGCAAATATAAATGTATACTAAAATGACCCCTCTAAGCCAAAGGATGATTCCATTTAGAAAGGCAATTTATGCAATGGCCAAGAGGGGAAATCCAGCTGCATGAAATGGGAAAATTTTCAATTTATTTATTTATTAAAAAGATTTTATTCTTTTAAAAAATTTTTTATTATGTTATGTTAGTCACCATACAATACATCATTAGTTTTTGATGTAGTGTTCCATGATTCATTGTTTGTGTATAACACCCAGTGCTCCATGCAATACGTGGCCTCCTTAATACCCATCATCGGGCTAGCCCATCCCCCCCACCTCCCCCTTCCCTCTAAAACCCTCAGTTTGATTCCTGGAGTCCACAGTCTTCCATGGTTCGTCTCCCCCTCTGATTCACCCCCCTTCATTTTTCCCTTCCTTCTCCTAATGTCCTCCATGCTATTCCTTATGTTCCACAAATAAGTGAAACCATATGATAACTGTCTTTCTCTGCTTGACTTATTTCACTTAGCATAATCTCCTCCAGTTCCATCCATGTTGATGCAAATATTGGGTATTCATCTTTTCTGATGGCCGAGTAATATTCCACTGTATATATGGACCACATCTTCTTTATCCATTTGTCTGTTGAATAATCACTCTCAATGTGAACGGCCTAAATGCTCCCATGAAATGGCACAGGGTTGCAGATTAGATAAAAAGACAGGACCCATCCATATGCTGTCTACAGGAGACTCATTTTTTTTTTTTAAAGATTTTATTTATTTGAGAGAGAGAATGAGAGAGAGAGAGAGAGCACATGAAAGGGGGGAGGGTCAGAGGGAGAAGCAGACTCCCTGCTGAGCAGGGAGCCCGATGCGGGACTCGATCCCGGGACTCCAGGATCATGACCTGAGCCGAAGGCAGTCGCCCAACCAACTGAGCCACCCAGGCGCCCTACAGGAGACTCATTTTGAACCTAAAGATACATCCAGATTGAAAGTGAAGGGATGGAGAACCATTTTTCATGGACCTCAAAAGAAAGCTGAGGTAGCAATTCTCATATCAGACAAATTAGATTTTAAGCTAAAGACTGTAGTTAGAGATACCTAAGGACACTATATCATTTTTTTTTTTTTAAAGATTTTATTTATTTATTTGACAGAAAGAAACACAGTGAGAGAGGGAACACAAGCAGGGCGGAGTGGGAGAGGGAGAAGCAGGCTTCCCGCCGAGCAGGGAGCCTGATGCGGGGCTTGATCCCAGGACCCCAGGATCATGACCTGAGCTGAAGGCAGACGCTTAATGACTAAGCCACCCAGGTGCCCCATCATTCTTAAAGGATCTATCCAACAAGAGGATCTAACAATTGTAAATATCTATGCCCCCAACATGGGAGCAGCCAACTATGTAAGCCAACTGTTAACCAAAATAAAGAGACATATTGATAATGATACGTTAATAGTAGGAGACCTCAACACTCTACTCTCAGCAACAGACAGATCACCTAAGCAGAAAATCAACAAAGAAACAAGAGCTTTGAAGGACACACTGGACCAGATGGACCTCATAGATATATACAGAACGTTCCACCCTAAAACAACAGAATACTCATTCTTCTCTAATGCACATGGAACTTTCTCCAGAATAGACCACATACTGGGTTACAAACCAGGTCTCAACCGATACCAAAAGACTGAGATTATTCCCTGCATATTCTCAGACCACAATGCTTTTTTAATAAAACTCAATTTTATTTAAAAAAAAAACCAAAAACTTCCAAATTCAGTGAGCCTGTTACAAAAACTTAACCCAACCTACTCTGCTTTCGTAGAGGTTGAATATGTTTACCTTGAATCTAATCATTGAGTTACTAAGAATGCATGTAGGTGTAGTTAAATCACATCCAGACATTTGCTTTTAATTTTAAGGCATTTTAATTTACAGAGTATTCTGAATCCCTCTTAAGGGCCAGGAGTTTAGGCAATTAGCAAAAAGCAATGGCAGCACTGTAAATGTGTTAGGGCTAGTACTGTAAAACAAGACAAGCCCTGTCCTTAATGTTCTTTCAGTTTCCATCTCTATCAGATGTCAAAGTCGCATGTGTCAAAAAAGAGCCAAAGACGACACATCACATTGATCAGTTAGGAGGAGTTGGACTGTAGCACAGCCTTCCAGGTGAGTTCATCATCTCTCCAGCTCACCCTAATTGTTAAATCAGTCAGCAAGGGGCTTAAAAGGATCTGAATAGTGCAGTAAGAAGGGGTGGGTGGGCCTGGGAGGGTCTTTGGTCAACATGACTCCTTGGCTGACTTATCTCTTCTAACTTTGCAAGGAATTCACAACCTTCTATGAAATTTGGCATGTGCTACAGGGTAGCAAGATATACCTTGGTTCATTCTGTAGTTTATTCTGATGCCCTGAAATAAAATGGCAACCACAAACGATTTTCCAAAAAGCAAGGCAGCACAGGGAGGAGGTAAGAAGACAAGGAACAGCAAGTCTTCAGGTGGGGTGCCAAGCAGCTAGACTGCGGTGTTAGGCCACTTGGACCCCCAGCCCAGCCCAGGCCACCTCTTCCCAGCACTGCTGGGAGCATGGTCATGGCCATGACTAATCCACCAGCGGCCCTGCTCATGAGGCCTACAGGCTGCAGGTGAAGGTGTGGCCCCACTTGGCCCACAGCAAGGTGATGGCAGGCCAGGCTCAGAGTGAACAGCACCTACAGTAAGGAGCACAGCATTTACATATTCCCAAGGCAGGGCTGCAGTGAACTGATTCTCTAAGACCTGGCCTGCCTTGTTGAGGAGACCACAGGAGTTCCGCTGCCTTTCTAGAAACTAACCTTGGAGGGAAAATCCTTAAAGGTTATGGATCAGCCACTGCCAGGACTTGGAATGCAGAATGGTTCCTGGGTCATAATAACTAGGACAAAGAGTGGTCCAGGGGAAGAGTATGATCTAAAGAAGTTGAATGATTTGGAAAAATCTGTGGAAAAGATAACTGACCATTGGTAGGGGAGTATGAAGAGTTTATGGCTTAGCAGGATTTTCTGGCCAAGGAGTTGTAATCTGAAACTTTCTGCAAACTTGATAGGGAGAAGCAACAACTGAACAATTGGAGAAATTTATAAATCAATTATGCCAGAAAATTTCCAAAACAGAAGACAGAAAAAAACAAAACAAAACAAAAAACCCGAAAAGGCTCAAGTGTTCCCAGCTGACCATGACTGACCCCACAGAGCGCAGCATGTGCCAGGAGATGGGAGGCTCAGTCCAGGAGCCTGGCCCTGCAGAGTGAGCGCAAGTGCAGAGAGCGCACGGTCCTGAGAAACAAGCATCTCCAAGCCCTCTCCTCCCTCAGACAGAAGGTGCTGACTGTGGACCAGCTGCCACTCTGACATTCCGATACCTATTTTCAAAAAAAAAAAAAAGCGTGGTCTTCAAACAGCTCCTGCCAGTTTTTCATGGTCTGTACATGGTTATCCTGTTCAATAGGCTCACCTTGTCCAGAGGGAGCCTTCCTGGCCCACATTACTCTACCTCTTTGGGCCTGTGAGGCATTTCCTAGCACAAACAAGATGTGATGTGTCCTGGCACACATCCAAGTTTACAGGCTATCCTGGTCATCAGATACAACAGGGCTATTTGTTCCCCTGTAATCCTATAGCTCCCTAAATGTAAAAGCAAAATCACCAGGAAGTAGGGCCCAGCCAAGGGAGGAGACGAAGGGTTCAAAACAGGTGTTTGGCACTAATGTTATCCAAGCAGCCTTGATTGGGATCTATTTGCCATACGGTTAACTGGAATACTGGCTTACAGAACCCATCCTTAGGCTCCTCTGACCCTGCCCAGCTGGAAGCCATGGGCGCACAGGGGCACACTCCCAGGTGGGGTCTATGCTCAATGCTTAAACCTCCTGTCCCCAGGCAGATCTCTGTAGGGCTGAACCCAGACCTGCATGAGTGTCTGTTTGAAACCAGGCCAGAAACACAGCTCGGGTAGGGCAGAGAGGAGGGCCAACATGAGGCTGTCAGGCACTGCTGAAGTCAACCAAATACTTCTCAGGAGAGAGACACATTCTTCTTTCAATCGCATTGCCATTACCTATTATTTCCTTTTGTGACTTGCATCTTATTTAAGGGCATTTTCATTTGTTTCGTGGCCTATTTCTTTCCTCGTTACTAAACACAAACCAGTTTTGAACATGAGGTAACAAGCAGAGGAGTATACGTATGTATTTTTATTTTTTCAGTATGGAAATAATGCTCTGTGGTTCCTTGTATTTTATTTCAATACAGTCATGACTGGCCCTAAGTAGATACGGCCTTATGGTCTTGCCTTAAAACTGAGTGTTGCTGCCACCACTCTTCAGCCCAGTGTCTTGAGGGACCAGCTCCTGATGCACCTACTCTGAGGCAGGTCTTACAAGGGGGCAAAGAGGGGATTCCACTGAAGTCCCAGGATTTTAGGACTAAGAGCATGGGGGCTAGAGAAGGTAGTAGAGGTGAAGGGTGAACAAGTGAACAGGACTCCAGGCCCAATCTCTGCTCTTACTTCCCTGCCTCATCCAGAGTAGCTGTTTTTCTGCATTTACATATTAGCTGTGCGACCACTGTTAAGTTTGAAATGAATATAACACCTCCCTCCTATAGCTGATGAAGCAAAGTGACCGAGCGCAGGTAAACGCACCTAGCATAGTGTGGGACACACAGAGGATGTTAAAAAAATGTTAGCTATTATTCTGTGTGGATTCCACATTAGAATTCTTTAAATAGTCAGTTTCGGCTCATTTCCCTCATTTAAAAAAAACTGAAAAATAACTTTATTAAAGCACGTAAATACAAAAAGTATTTTTTAAAAACTATGTAAATGCATTTGTGTAAGAAAAATTCAAGGGCGCCTGGGTGGCTCAGCCGTTAAGTGCCTGCCTTCAGCTCAGGTCATGGTCCCAGAGCCCTGCATCAGGCTCCCTGCTCTGCGGGAGCCTCTCCCTCTCCCACTCCCCCTGCTTGTGTTCCCTCTCTCACTGTGTCTCTGTCAAATAATAAAATCTTCAAAAAAAAAAAAAAAAAAGAAAGAAAGAAAAGAAAAAGAAAAATTCAAACAAAATACCAGAATAAAATGAAAAAATAATTCTTTGCTTCTCCACGTACTCTCACTCACAAAATCACCAGTCTGTAAAATGGGGCCACTACTCAGATAAATGACAGGATGTTCTAAAAACTTGAAATACTGCATAAGAGAAAACACTAAATCCATAGAGTACTCTGCATCACCATTCACGTAATTTAGTGAAATCCCTGGAATGAGGGACTGAGCACTCGAGCCACTGGATGGAACCACCAAACTAGGAAAGACTGAACTGAAGCCCAACCCCCCGGCCCCCTGATTTTGTGTTCCAGCCTCCCTCAGGAAGGTCCTACCAGAGTTCCATCTGTCAGGGTGCACCCGGAGAAGCGTTTGGCAAGAAACCCTTCAAAGTTAGTCGTTCTTTGAATAGCAAAAAGAAGCAATTTCACTTCAATTTCCTTAGCTCTGGTACGCATAATCTTGGCAAGTTCTGTCCTTCAAAATAAAGAGGTAAGAATGTTGTCAAAAAAAAACTGTTCAAGATAGGATAAAGTAAATGGTTTTAGCTTATATATATATATAAAAAAAATTATGTGGTCATTTCAAATCCTGAGATCTGTTACCAAGTTTACTGTTTCGAGAATAGAAATACATACTCTAAGAATTTGAAGGTGAAATTATCCACTAGTCAAAAAAAAAAAAAAAATCAAGGATTAAGGAGAGATCAATTTGTTTACATGGTCACTACTATTTTTAGATCTTTCAACCTTTCCGTAATTTTTAATAATATATATCTAAAGCACTCAGTATTTTATAAAAATGCATATATTTTATGTACCATCGTAAGTCATTAACTACTAAATTACAAAGCCCCCTCTTCCAAAGAGCTCAATCACCATCTCTTCAACCAGAGAGCAGGAACCCCGGAAATACATGTGAGAGATGAGAACCCCCACGTGAAAAGTGACATGTACGTGCTCAGGTGGGTAGTGCCTGCGAAGCTTATGTACCACGCCAGTGTTCTGCTTCAGAATGGGAGCTGTGAGGGACCAGTGACCTGAGAGCTCTTAGGAAGTACTGAGCCATGGATATCTTCCCATACAAAGAAATGGCAAAACCAAACAAAGAGCCTCTGCGATTCTTTGGAAATTATGTATCTGTAGGATTTTAGCCAAAATTCCAGCAATGAAAGCTTGGCAGCAACAGCCACAACACAGCCATTAGCCGACACAACGAGGGCAGATTTGTGGCTTCAGCAGACTCCCAGTCTCCTGCAGACTGCAGTATTCACAGATTAGTCTGCAAGTCACTGAACTGTAGGCTAAAGAGAATTAGGTATCAATTTCTCAAGGAATTTGTTTTCTTTGCTAATCAGGACTTCGAAGTGACAAGCACAATTGTCCTTGAATCAACATTTAAAGGTCATCTAAACCTATGGTAGCAAATGTGCTTCTGAGAACAACAGCCACACAGAACGTACAAGACCAGGAGTGAACTCTAATGTAAACTGTGGACTCTGGGTGATAATCATCTGTTGATGCATGTTCATCAATTGTGACAAATGTACATTTTGGTGGGGGATGCTGATGGTAGGGGGGCCATGCATGTGTGGGAGCACAAGTGTAGGGGAAACCTCTGTATCTCCCTCTCAATTTTGCTGTGATCCTAAAATTACTCTAAAATATAAAGTCTATTCAAGAAAAAAGTGAAGCGAATAGCCAATATCCCTTAAGAAATCCGCCCCCCGTGTGTTTAAAGCATACAACTTCATTATATTCTCTGATTTTAAGAAAGATGCATACCATGAATTATTCTAAGGTGGCTGAGTTATGCTTAGACATGGGACTTTTCTGAAGAATTAGCCTGGAGTTAATGTAATTGTGCACTGTGAGAAGGGCATAGATAACTGGGGTGTCTGGGTGGCTCAGCCAGTTAAGCATCTGATTTTGATCTCAGGGTCCAGGGATCAAGCCCCACGATGGGCTCCCCACTCAGTGGGGAGTCTGCTTATCTCTCTCTCCCTCTGCCCCTCCTCCTGCTTATGCTCTCTGTCTCATTGATAAATTTTTTAAAAATCTTAAAAAAAAAAAAAAAAGTAGGCCACAGATAACTAATAAAACCCAGTTACTACCACTGTTGTGGTACAGCTCCAAGTAAAAAATAAAAAAAATTTGACTCTAGCTTTAGCTTTGTCATGGACACACCAATCTAACCTTGGGTTTTATCTCTTCAATATAAATGGACTGTCTGGCCTTGGGCTACATTCATGAAACTGCAGAGACAGGATGAATGATAAGAGGTCTTTAGGATGCTTAGAACATTCAGATGCCGATATTATTAACTATCCAAAGACTACAAATACACTGCATTAGGGGCAGGAAATTTGTTCAGCAGATATTTCCTGACTGTCACTGAAGTAGAACTACCCCTTCAGTGTATGGAACTGTCCCTATGGAACAATATATGTAGCAAGTCAGAGAAGCAAAACGATGATAGATATATACACTGTATACTGATATATATAATAGCAGGAGAACATGTGGGGTGTTGAATAACAGGGATATCTGGTGGATGAGCCTTGACTAGGTTAAGTCCAGAAGGCAGGCTGTTCAAGGCAAGGGTCAAGCTACAGGAAAGTCTTAGAGCAAAGACAGGAGCAGATGAAGCTGCTGTGTTTTATATATATTACTCTTCAGAAAAAAAAGTGCTTTGACTACAGGCTACTAGCCCAGGACTCTTGTGTACCCTTTTTCACTTTTTTCCTAGAAGTTTTTACTCTTCCTCCACATACATGTCCTCTCTTCTAGGTTTGGAACTCTGAAGTTGGAGAAGTTGGAATACAGCTGCAGCTGGAGTTTAGGGGTTGGTTTTGGGTTAATAAAATCTGACTTTCAACAGGAAAAGGGTCTTCTAAAGGGAGAGAGTCCAGCACGGGTGAAGAAGTTCTCATTAAAATGATGACTCTCAAACAACAATAGAAAAAAGTGGAAGTGGTACCCAATCCACAAGACAAGATGGAACCCCTAGAGACCAGGGGATTGATTTCAATTAACAATAAAACCAGTAGAGTTGGAATCTACCTTGTGACATGGCAAAATTCTACTGCAATCCTCTCAGTCATGTACCACTCACGTGGAAACATACGACCATATTTCTCCTCATAGTCCACAAGCTGGCGTTTTATCCAGGCATAGCGTCTGTCGATTTTGTCCAGCCAGGCAACCTTAGGAAGGTAGGGAACAAAATCCACCCAGTGCTCAGAAGTAGTGTTCACAGTTTAAGGAAATAAACAAAAACAGAACCAAGAAAAACATAACCAATCTCTTTCTTTCTCACAATTTTATTTCATTTTTCTTTTTCTTACTTTCTCACAATTTTGCTTTATTTCTCCTTCCTTCCTTCCTTCCCTTTCTCTCTTTCTTTCTTTCAGAGGGAGAGAGAGAATCCCAAGCAGGCTCCACACCCAGAGCGGAGCCCGACGGATCTCACAACCCCGAGATCATGACCTGAGCCAAAATCAAGAGTCTCGCTCTTGAGCCACCCAGGCACCCCTATTTCTCACAGTTTTAAAGAATATAGGCTACTTTTTCACTTGATCCAGAGGATCTTAACTTGGGTCTATGATTAGACTTCAGGGATCTGTAAATTTCCTGAAACTGTATATGCAAAGTTTTATGCATAGGTACATTTTCCTGGGGAGAGGATCTGTAGCTCCCATTATTTTCTCCAAAGGGTCAGTGACCTCAAAATGGTTAAGAACCACTGAACTGTACAGTCAGCCCCTAAAGTCACAGTTCAAACATCAACATTTTAAGGCAGTAATACTACTAAAATATGAATCAGCAGACTTGAGGGCATTTAATTTTCAGTAAAATTCAAATGTAACATTGATTTCATTTGGTCAATACTTACATCTTGGTTTTCTTGAAAAAGTACTAGATATTCTGACAGATGCTGTTTAATAAACTTTTTGATGATTTCCTGTTTGATTCTGGGATCCAAAATATTAGCAACCAGACATGCATCTCGTAGGACATTGCTGGGTCCTCCTGGCCTCTGGTAAAACAAACAACACACACCAGTTCAAGAGCCAGAAACAATCTTTAAATCTCACGGCCTCTGACAGCTGTTAACTTCTTGTTCCTCTCTTGAAGTTATTATTACCTGCACTCCCCTGACACTTATTCTTTCGCTGTGGATGGATATTTTAGTTACTTGTTACTCAATGCAAGAATTACTAAGCTAGTCCGCAGTAGCCAATATAAAAGCTACTCTGTGAATCAGCAAGGAGACATTTTGGAAACAGGGTCAGCAATAGGAAATTTTGCTTTCTGAATACAAAAACTGAAATCACTTTGGTGAAGAGTCATACAATTCAGAAGGACACCAGTCTCACTCCACACGTGCCACTTTCCCCTGATTCTAACCTCAGATTCCTGTTCTTAAAGTGCCGTATTTGTGCCAAACACTGCAGTGGCATTTAAAATCTAAAACGAGGTTCCAAACTGCCAGACCTGTTTTGCTGACAGTCAACTACCCACGCAGGTAGACAGAGGTCAAATATGATGATATCAGTCCCTTGATCTGAAAGGCAGTAGAAGGCTATTGAGGGGCCATATTGATACATCACGATGGGAAGGCCTTTGTTATTACTGAGGGCAATCCAGTCTTGCCGAACTTTTCTTTATGGTAACTCACTGAATGAACATGGTTGGCTGAGTGGACTAGAGCAAAAAGAACACCTGGAAGCTACTCTTGGCTTGGCTAAATAGCTGTGTAGCTTTGGCACAGTTATTGAAACTCATCTGAAAAATACATGAGAAAAAAAAATGAACTTCAATTAGGTGACGATTAATGTTCTTCCAAATCTTTATGATTCTCTGTCCAATACTATATCTGTCTTGACTGAAGTTCAAGAGTTTTAGAAGTGTTACTAAGCTGCCTGAGAGCTAAATTGTTAAGATGCTGACTCACTCTGTGCTGAATGCTGTTATGTCATCTGCTGAGCACTCTGACTGCTCACCTCTTGCTTCTGGATGAAAGTGTTTGATCTGATAGAGAAGTCACAGAAGCTGAAACTGATGGGCTCATGGATTCAGATATTTTTATTTAAAAAGGACTTAGTAGGTTACCTTGTACAATTTTAATGTCTTGATTTCTATTTGTGAAATAGGAATAGCACACAAGGCCTTTAAGAAAAGTCCATAGTCACTGAAAAGGAGAATAGAAAACTTAAAAAAAAAAAAGATTAAGTTACCCAGCTACAGAAAAAGGAAGTAAGTTGTTAAAACAATTTTAACTTCATCTGCTTGGTGGGATCTGAGAAAAAGACATAAAGTAGGTCATGATTAGTTTCTTCTAAACAATAAAGCTGGGCTTCATTCATATCTTTCTGAAACTTCTTGAAACTGGGCTAGATACCAGAGTATAGTAAAGCAGACCCTGGGCTCAGAACAGTCTGGTGTTTATAATTTGTGAATATCTTGCAATCCCTTTTTACAGAATGGCTTTCCAATATCCATTCCCCACAGTTATATCAAATGAATAAGGAACATAAAGTCCTGAAAGGAACATGTCTTACAAATAAAATATCTGATTACTAGAAGGCAGCCATAATATATGCAGACATTAAAATCAAGAGCAGGGGGGCGCCTGGGTGGCTCAGTCATTGGGCATCTGCCTTTGGCTCGGGTCCTGGGATCGGGCCCCGCATTGGGCTCCCTGCTCAGCGGGAGGCCTGCTTCTCCCTCTCCCACTCCCCCTGCTTGTGTTCCCTCTCTTGCTGTGTCTCTGTCAAATAAATAAATAAAATCTTTAACAACAACAACAAAAAAAACAAATCAAGACCAGGTTTCCTATAGGAAGTAATCTACAAAGCTGGGGCAGCTACCCCCACCTACTTCCTAAGTTTCTTTTATGGAGCACAAAGAAAAATGATTAAGATATTTCCAGTTATTGAATTAAAGAGCAGGTCCAGGAAACGTTCCTTGGCTCAGTAAATGAACATATATCCCCATCTCCACCCACCAAGTGCAGTGAGGAACACTGCTTGCCTGTGTGTGCTTTGGTTTATTTCTGTGTTGAATAATTCCTTCTCTTGAAATAGCTCAAATAATAGAGAAAAAAAGCTTCTGAAGGTTCTTCTCTCCCCGACACATGCAAAGCATTAAGATTACATCTGCTACAGTTTGAAAGATAGAGCTAAAAGCAGTTACCCAAGCGCAGTGACAGCCAAGTGAGGCAAAGCTTGTTATGGGAGAAGTGTAACCATAGCTCACAAGCGAAATACCATGGCCTTCGCAGACACAACACAAACAGCCACGCCACCAGCAAGAGCTAAAGGGATTAATCCCAAAGAATAGGATTCTGATCATTAAAAGTGAGTCTCCTAACTGTGTCACTCTGAGAGTTATATAAGCCTGTGGATGCTCCTCCCAGCTGTCTTTTCACCAAACTGAAACCAATAAGTTATGTAACGATTCTAAAAAACATTGAGGCTTGAAAAAAAATTTTTTTTTAACACAGCCATGAGAAAAAAGGAATTTGCTGGGCAGATGAGATATTAGGTTTGACACATATTAAATTAAACCAAAATAAATCCTCACTCTTTGATGCTGGAAGAACACAGATGAAGAACCAACATTGCTTTGGGATATTTAAAATCAAGGATGGTCTCATTACCCCGAAGCTCTAGCAAACAGACTTACAGCCGCCAGCAGACACTTTTGGAATGGTAACGGTAGAGAGTGTGAATTAGGCAAGAATGGTGATAACGTCTAAGACTGGAGGGAAAACAATACCTTGGTGCCCTGGGAAGGAAATGCTTCTTCAAAATCAGCGAGGATTTGCTGTCCTAACTCAGTCTGGGCAGCTTTCACTCTGTAGGGAAAAGAGAACATGTCATTGCCTGGTGTAATTTTCATATATCCATAAGTAATTATGCAAAGACTGATCAGGCTCAGAACTGCTGAAGTCTTTAGAGATCGTCCAGGGAGTGGCGAGTGGTGGCTAGATAAGAGAGGTCACATACTAGTTAGTAGCAGATTTATGACCAGGACCCAGGCATCTGATTTATTCTCATGATGGATTTTCTATATCCCAGCTTTTCTAGGCCAACCCTCACCTGGTGTAAGGGAGTATATGTTCATCTTTACAAGGTGTCATCAGGGGGTAGTTATGCTGTGGGAAAATGCTATATAAAAATGCCCAATCCAACAGAAATCCATCTTGGATTACTGCTATAGCTGCGCCCCTGCTCCTTGGAGTCCAGAATCAGGAGGGCTCCATATTGCCTCAGAGACGTTGCTTTTTCAACCTGGAAGTCAACATCAGGATCATAAGTTTTAACAAATGAACAAGAGGAGGGGCACCTGGGTGGCTCAGTCGGTTAAGCCTCAGACTCCGGTTTGGCTCAGGTGGTGGGATCGAGCCCTGAGTTGGGCTCTGCACCCAGCAGGAAGTCTGCTTCAGATTCTCTCTCCTTCTCCCTCCTACTTTCTCTCTTTCTCAAATAAATAAATAAACAAACAAACAAACAAATAAATAAATAAATAAAATCTTAAAACAACAACAAATGAACAAAAGGAGGGACGCCTGGGTGGCTCAGTCAGTTAAGCATCTGCCTTTGGCTCGGGTCATGATCCCAGAGTCCTGGGATCAAGTCCCGTATCAGGTTCCTTGCTCGGCGGGGAGCCTGCTTCTCCCTCTCCCTCTGCCTGCCACTCCCCCTCCTTGTGCTCTCTCTCTGACAAATGAATAAATAAAATCTTAAAAAAAAAAATGAACAAAAACAATGTTTTCTAAAGTAAAAAGAAAAAGACCTGAAAGATAACATGAGCTGTTACTTGGGAGTGAAGGCCACTGAATGAAGACTGAAGTTCACTCAGAAGGCTGGCTAACAACAAAAATGAGCTCGAAAGGGGAGGTCAGTACTTAACCTGGCAGTCTGCACGTCTACCAGGAGCTCAAGAAATATCTGTCGGCTGAAACGAGAGGAGCTGGGGCGTGAGAAAGGAATTGTGCGTGTCAGCACCACCTGCAATGATCAGGTCCTCCCCCAGCTGCCACGAGCTGGACGACTCGTACCAGCCATTCCCACAGAGCTGACTGCCCTGAGCCTGAGGCAAATATTTTACCTTTGCTAAAAGCACCATAAAATAGTGTTCTTCCTTTTTTGGTCTCCACCCTGTTACTTTGGAATTAACTTTAAAGTTTCTAGAAATAACAAGCAGCTCAAAAGCACAATTTCTTTGGCTATTCGGCAGTGGCTGGCAACCTACTGAGAAAATTTTTTTTTTTTTAGTGAGGGGATAGGCAGGACCCCGAACAATCTGTTTTCTTCTGTGGCATAGTTATAATACTTTCCAGGGTTTTTCCACTATCTTCAAAACTTTTAAAACCACTCTTACAGGGGGTTTGCAGCCTCTTTAGTCACTCAGTGACAGAGATAAGGCTATTACTGGAGTAGCCCCCAGATCACAACCAGGGCCATCCACCTAGAGTTGTGGAATGGACAATGGGAAGTGTGCCCTGAGTGTGAGCTCTGACAGGAGAGGAGAACATGCTTTTGTAAAACTGTACCTTGGAGGTCTTGTGACTCCACATAACGGGCCAGGCAGACAGCCTCCCCTGGTGCCAGGTCACAAGACAGAGCTTCCAGAGCCTCCAGCCCCTCTGTTTCTACTTGCCTCTTGCCAGCACAAAGAGAGCACCACTTCCTCCCTAAGCCACAGGGACAATTCCTGGAGGGGAAGTTCTATGCCCCCATCAGGGACATTCCGTCTCAGTGGTATGAAGCTCCCACCTCTGCCTCTTACACCCTCCCCCCTCATTCCGTAACTCTATATTCTTACCAGGGTGCCTGAAAAGACAACCAGAGCCTATGGTAAGGCTTGGCATTTCCAGAGTACAGAAGACAGGGGAAGTACCAGAGTGTGATTTGCAGATCCCCTTGCCATCTTCTTCAATCCATTTTCAAAGTCACGTCTTGAGACAGCCTAGACTTAGCTATGCCACCAGTGAGCCACGTGTAAATAAGTCATTTCCCTTACCTAGGCCACAACTAAGAAGATTTGTGAAGTAAGAGGGTACATGCCCATGCAGGCCTGGGCTGGATGCCCCTCACTCTCCTCCTCTCTGGGACTGCTTATTCCCCAGCACCCACCTTTAGAGCTAGCTGGCAACAGCAGACACCTTCACAGGCGGCTGTAAGCTGGAGGGATAACTACTGTTGGAGCAGAAGAGTGGGCTTCGGAATATAAATGTTTCCAAGCATAGTTTTCCAAGTGTCCATCAGTGACTCAGATGAAAGAGCAACCATTTCCCATACTGATATTAATGACAACAACTATAAACCCCAACCATGACTCCATGCATTTTCAGGGTGAGATGTGAATAGTAGTCTTTACCATCAGTTGCCTAAACAGGATCCTAGAAAGAAGTCAACACTAAAAGAACATCTTCAGCCAAACTCCTTCCTCTTCTAACAAGGAAAAGTAAGTTCCTATTGTAAAGAGATGGGACCAACTGAGACTCTGTTAGCAGAACAGAGTTGATCTACCATAATTTCCATAAGAATGACTAAGAAATTTATCTACAACTAATAGAGAACAAATAAAAATTCCTCCTGGTATCCAAATAAGCTCAGTCCATTTAGATGATGGTGACAACTCTGTGTCGATCACACTTAGGAAACAAAGGAGTCTGCTGCTCAGAAAGGAAGTCAACCAATGACTTCTAGCATCCTCCATGCCATTTGACGAAAGGTTGTTTTAAGGTGACCTTTCCTGGGACGCCTGGGTGGCTCAGTCGTTGAGCGTCTGCCTTCGGCTCAGGTCATGATACTGGAGTCTTGGGATCGAGTCCCACATCGGGCTCCCTGCTCAGCGGGGAGCCTGTTTCTCTCTCTGTCTGCAGCTCCCGCTGCTTGTGCTCTCTCTTTCTGACAAATAAATAAATTTAAAAAACCAAAAAACAAAGGTGACCTTTCCTAAATGTGTTATCAGTTTGCACAATGGGTGGCAGCAGAAGGATATAGCAAAATATGAAAATTATTTAGACATTTGTAGATAAAGTAATCTGATGCTTCAATTACCTTGTGAATGCCTCAAGGGAAACGCCCTCAGCTCCTCACAATAAACTGACCTCCCAAATACATATAGTTTGTACTGGACAGAATGGCTTATTAGTTAGATAAGTCAGACGCTCTATTTTCAAACAGATAGGCTCTATAAAGAATCCGAATCCGGGGGCACCTGGGTGGCTCAGATGGTTGAGCGTCTGCCTTCAGCTCAGGTCATGATCTCAGGGTCCTGGGATCGAGTCCCGTATCGGGCTCCCTGCTCCTTGGGAGCCTGCTTCTCCCTCTGCCTCTCTCTCTCTCTCTCTCTGTCTGTCATGAATAAATAAATAAAATCTTAAAAAAAAAAAAAAAAGAATCCGAATCCGGAATCTTAAGCGTGATACAGTGGGACAATGAAGTACAACCCTTATGCTTTTGAAACTGAAGTTCTGGGCGCCTGGGTGGCTCAGTTGGTTGAGCAACTGCTTTCGGCTCGGGTCATGATCCTGGAGTCCCGGGATCGAGTCCCACATCGGGCTCACTGCTGAGCAGAGAGTCTGCTTCTCTCTCTGACCCTCTTCCCTCTTGTGCTCTCTATCTCTCATTCTCTCTCTCTCAAAATAAATAAATAAATAAATCTAAAAAAAAAAAAAAGAAACTGAAGTTCTTTCAGAAAGAACTTGTCAAAGTCACACAGCTAGTCGGGCCTTTTCATTCTCTAATTTCTTTCATTGCTACACCATGCGACACCCCCCGCCCCCACCAACCTGCCAAATATCTCTCACACCTAAGAGGTTAGCTATAGCCCTGAAAAATATTTTTTAGCTCAAGAGTTTTACGGGTTTCAAGAGAATGCAAGAATCTTCCACTCTTTCTCAGGAAATATTGACTGATTACCAGAGACATTTGCTTTCATGGATATTCTTAAGCCAGGAGGCTCTGAAATGTAAAGATGATATTAAAGAAAAAAGTCTTTCCCTCAATGCTACATTAACATTTAAGCATTTTCCAGAAGGGTAGTTGGAAGAAATAGCTATATTCAAATCAAAGTCCATGAACTTCATATTTCAAATGTACAGGCAAAAATTTCAGAACACAACCTTTCATGTGACTTCTATGATTTATAGACAGCAAGCTATTAAATTGGAGAAACTAAAGCAATTCATAGAATGGAACTCTGCTGCCTTCTCCCCTGCCCCCAACAAATAGCTATTTCTATCATTTCCAGATGGTTCTACCATCACTATGCAAACATAAGGGAGGAGAATTCACCAGAAAAGATGCTAAAAATAAGAAATCTGGACTTTCCTCAAACTTTTAGTACCTCTTGAAAAACAATTGTAGTCAGGCACTGAAAACCAGATTTCTTCTCTTGTGTTGTTTTTAGTGTTACTTAATAACACATATTTACTCTGTATTAACCTACACAAAATTTTTGCAAATAGAAGCTGTTAAACAAACGAAAAGGAAAGTAAGTCCTCCTATTTGCAGCAATCCTACATGATAATGAATGTTCAGAGCACCAAAATATATTGCTAGAATGTTAGATTTTCTCATTTTAAGGAGAAATGTCTTACAACAGTGATCACAAAGTTCCTTCAAATTTATAAAATCGGGGGCGCCTGGGTGGCTCAGTCGTTAAGCGTCTGCCTTCGGCTCAGGTCATGATCCCAGGGTCCTGGGATCGAGCCCCGCATCGGGCTCCCTGCTCCGCGGGAAGCCTGCTTCCCCCTCTCCCACTCCCCCGGCTTGTGTTCCCTTTCTCACTGTCTCTCTCTGTCAAACAAATAAATAAAATCTTTAAAAAAAAAAAAAATTTATAAAACCGCCTCTTTGAAAGAGTCCTAAAAGAGTACATCCTCTTATTTGTCCCTACATTGCCTTTTTAGAAATAGAATTCAGTTCTGCCATATTCCTGCCATCCAACAATGCCCATCCAACACAACGGATTGAAAACCAACTCCTCCACAGATCTCCTTGACCTCATGGTCATTGTCTTGGTAAGGTTCTTATCTTTTCTGGTCTAGAACATAGTCTCAATCTCCAGTCCTCTATATCTACAGCCCATAAGACTTTTACAAAGCACAAATGAGATCACGCCCCTCTCTGCTTAAGATCTTTCACTGTCCACAAAATAAAGAACAGACTCTTTCGCAAGGTATATAAAATGTGACCCTATATATGCAGACTTTCACATTCCGGTGTCTCCCAAAGTACCATGATGTTCTCTCTCTCCTATTTTTCCTCCTCTTTTCTTGTCTTGCTGGAAAGATCCTACCTATTCTTTTAAGATCAGATGTGACCCCTGCCCTCAGCCCCTGAAGGCTGAGTCTTTTAGTTCCTCTTCTGAGATCCTGCTATTGCTTGTACAGCATCTACCAGTTTTGTTGGATCTATGCTATACTAAAGTTTTCTACTAGTGTCTCTCTTCTCCACACAACAATGGTGAACTCCTTGAGGGCAGAGAGTATGTATTTCTTACTTTGTACCTTCAGTACCCCAGTACGGGCCCTAGGACACAGAAAGTCCATAGTATGTATCTATTAGGTAAATGAAGGAAAGAATAAGTGAATGGGAAAAAAGATCAACTCTGGACTGTCACAAGGGTAAGGGGAGGTGATAGTGCCTTCCCTTCTCCTCCTCCGTCCCCTGAGAATAAGTCTGCCTTCTCCAACCAAGCTTCCTTCTTTCTGGCAGCTCATAAGGCTCTGTTTGTCTGCCCCCCTGGCTACATCATGCCCCCAGTGTGATATGGCGATCGGCCAGTTCTAAGTGTGAAGGAGTTAGGAAGGATGGGGGAAAGGGTGGTGATTTCCCTAGTATTCTGCCAAGCTCTGTTCTTACATTCTCTAATAGTTCTCTGGCATTTCCACTATAAGATGGCACACTGAGCACATGTTGCAATCTCCCCTTCCTGCCCCAGATCCTTAGAAATAATAAAAAGGTTTTAATAAAAATCCAGAACCAGGCAAGAAAAGAAGTGGCATGCTAGAAACTCAGGACTGCCTGGTAGCACAGGATTGAAGAAGGAAACCACTGCTGAAAACTGCTTTTCAAAAAATGAAAGACATGACGGTAGTGGATACCAAGAGCAGGAGGGGCCCTGAAGTAAATGCCAGCAGAGTATTTGGGCTCTTGGAAGATGAGTAATCATAAAACTGGTGTCCAGGTCTGCATCCCTGCCTTGAATGCTCAGGTCAAGAAATGGGTATGGGTCTGAGAACCCCCGCAGTGGCCAGAGGGCTGACAACATCCAGGCAGATCAGGGAGCCCCCAAGCCCAGAAGATTAGCCACTGGCACATCCACCTGGCAGCCCCTCCAACTCCAGCCCCACCTCACCTAAGAAGAGCTATCTGTGGCCCTTAGCTGAGCAGCACATACACCCCTCTCCCTCACCAGCAGACGGCAATAAAAGAGCATCCCTGATCAGGATGACAGAGAATCTCAAAGTCAAAAATGAGCTTTCAGCTAGAAATCACCAAACACTGGACGAATGCTAATGCCAAGAAAGAGTCACCATGTTCAACAAACCGAAGACCTCCTACCAGAGGACAAAGAAACAGAACAGGCAAATCAGAGCTTTAAAATACATATAATTTGTGGGCCTGGGTGGCTCAGTTGGTTGAGTGGCCAACACTTGATTTCAGCTCAGGTCATGATCTCAGAGTCGTGGGATTGAGCCCTGAGCCGGCCCCACGCTCAGTGCAGTCTGCTTATTCTTCTCCCTCCTCCTCTCTGCTCCTCTCCCTGCTCTCTCTTCCCTCTAAAAGTAAATAAAATCTTTAAAAACAAACAAATAAATAAATAATAAAATGCATATAATCTATATTCCCTGAGAGATTTAAGAGGATATTGTGCCTGTGAAAAAAGAATCAACTAGAGATCCTGAAGATTAAAGTTGGATTGCTGAAATACAAACTCAACAGTTGGGCCAAACAGCAGAATGGGCACAACTGAAGAATATATTAGAACAGTAAGACTGAGTTGAGGAATTCAGCCTAAAAAGCGGGAAGGGGGGGACGTGGCGGGGGGAGATGCAAAGTATGAAGGAAAAATTAAGAAATATGGCAGCAGGGGCACCTGGGTGGCTTAGTCAGTTAAGCGTCCAAGTCTTGATTTTGGCTCAAGTCATGATCTCAGGGTTGTGAGATCAAGCCCCATGTTGGGCTCTGTGCTGGGCATGGAGCCTGCTTAAGATTCTCTCTCACCCTCCCCCTCTGCCTCACCCCCTCTTCCTCCTGAAAGAAAGAAAGAAAGGAAGGAAAGAAAGATAGATGGCAGATCTAGAAGTTCCAATATTCACGTAATAGGAATTCCACAAAGAGAGAGCACAGAGAACAAAGCATAGAAATTACTCACAGAAACAGAAGAAAATGATTTCTCAGAACTTAAGAAATTCATGAGTCTTCAGACTAAAGATATGGTAAGTACAGAGCAACATAAAGGACAAGAGATCTATATCCTAGCAAAATTCCTGACCAGCCCCCTTCCCCAATCTCAAATGCTTCCAGGGCAAAATAAAAATCAAATGAAAATAGATTATCTTCTAAAGGAGTAAGAATCAGATTGACCAGATTTTTTTTTTTTTATTTGAGAGAGAGAGAGCGAGCGAGAGAGGGAACACAAGCAGGCGGAGTGGGAGAGGGAGAAGCAGGCTTCCCGCTGAGCCGGGAGCCCGATGCAGGACTCGATCCCAGGACCCTGGGATCATGACCTGAGCTGAAGGCAGACACTTAACCGACTGAGCCACCCAGGGGTCCCCAGATTTTTTTTTTTTAAAGATTTTATTTGTTTATTTGTCAGAGAGAGAGAGAGCACAAACAGGGGGAGCAGCAAAGGGAGAAGCAGGCTCCCCACTGAGCAAGGAGCCTGATGCGGGACTCAATCCCAGGATCCCGGGATCATGACCCAAGCTGAAGGCAGACACTTAACCTATGAGCCACCCAGGCATCCCATATTGACCAGATTTTTAACAGGCAACAAGAAATGCCAGACAATAGATTTGCTTAGTCTACCATACAACAGCCAATGGTAGAAGCAATCTGTGTGTCCATAATGGAAAACAAAATGTAGTATGTGTATGTGTGTGCGTGTGTGTGTGTGTATATACACAATGAAATATTCAGCATTAAAAAGGAATGAGGGCGCCTGGGTGGCTCAATTGGTTAAGCGACTGCCTTCGGCTCAGGTCATGATCCTGGAGTCCCTGGATCGAGTCCCGCATCGGGCTCCCTGCTCGGCAGGGAGCCTGCTTCTCCCTCTGACCCTCCCCCTTCTCATGTGCTCTCTCTCTCTCATTCTCTCTGTCTCAAATAAATAAATAAAATCTTTAAAAAAAATAAAAAATAAAAATAAAAAATAAAAAGGAATGAAATTCTGATACATTCTACAACATGGATGAACGCTGAAATATTGTACTAAGTAAAATAAGCCAGACATAGAAGAACAAATATTGTATGATTCCATTTATATGAGGTACCTACACTAGCCAAATCACAGAAACATAAAATAGAACACAGGTTCCCAGAGGTGGGAAAGGAGGTAATGGGAGTTATTCTTTAATGGATAAGAGTTTCTGTTTAGGGTAATGAAAAAGTTTTAGAAATAGAAGTGGTGATGGTCGTATAATATTGTGAATATACTTAATGCCATTGAGTTGCACATTTGAAAATTATTAACATGGTAAATTTTATGTATATATTAACACAATTTAAACAAAAGAAAAAAAAAGAAGAAACCTGAGACCAATTAATTACCATGGAAGAAATCGTAGTGAGAGTCAAAGATCTGCCTTTAAGAGAGGTAACACACCCAGATGGTTTTACAGGCGAGATCTACCAGCTCTGACAATGTATTAACGTCCAGAATATATAGAAGCAATAAGAAAGGAATAAATAATTCAATAGACAAAAAGGTGATTATAAACAGGCATTTCAGTAGAAATGCAAACAGCCAATAATCAAAAGAAAACTAGTCTCAATAGTCACCAGGGAAATGGAAATGAAAGGAACACGATGCTATTTTTCATCCACCAGTTAAATAAAAAAGGAAAACTGACAATATAAAGCATTGCTGAAGGTACGGGGAAGTGGGTACTCACATACTGTGCAGATGGTACTATAAAACAGATAAAGCCTCTTGCGAGGGCAAATGGGCAGTGGTTATTAAAATTTTAATTGCATTTTACCCATGACCCAGAATCTATCTTAGGTAGGTATTTATAGATGTGCGAAAAGGGATAGCTTTTAAAAATTAGAAGCAAACAATCTAGTGATATGAAAATGGTTAAATAATCTGTGGTATGTTATACTACGGAATTCCAGGCATCAATTTAAAAAAACGAGGTACGGCGCCTGGGTGGCTCAGTCGGTTAAGCATCTGCCTTTGGCTCAGGTCATGATCCCAGGGTCCTGGATCGAGTCCTGCATCGGGCTCCCTCCTCAGTGGGGAGTCTACCTTTCCCTCTGCCCCTCCCCCCCCATTTGTGCTCTCTCACACGGTGTGCACTCCCTCTCTCTCGCAAAAATAAATAAATAAAATCTTAAAAAAATAAAATTAAAAAAATTAAAAAAATAATAAAAAGAATGAGGTAGGTCTGTACATATCAATGTGGAAAAATCTCTAAAATACATCGCGAGGTTAAAACCAAAAAGTAAGTTTCAGAATGAAGCATATGGTGTGAAACCATTTACTTAAAACCAAACAAACCAACACCACAAACTGAAACTACAGATTTCTGTAAATCACAGATAAAGATCGAGAGGAATCCACATTAAATTGGTAACAGTCACTACCGTCACTGCCTGAAGCACTAGGATCTCAGGGAGAGCTAAAGGGGACTTCAGTTCCATCTGTATATTTGACTTTTTTAAAAATAAAGAAAATGTATACCTCTATTACATAATTACTTACATGATTAAAAATACAGAAACTTAAGGAAAAAGAGGCCTGTAGTAATCAGGCCTGATTAAGAAGACAGAAATGCTGTTAAGGGCCAGCCCCTTTGTCTCTTCTTTGTTCAAGAAAGGTCAAGATTCATCAATTTTGATCATCTCTGCCGCCTCAGTATTCTCTCTGCTGCTATTTCAAAAGACACTGAATTCACTCCCCTCTTATTCTCCTTTAGAATCTTCATCTTCCTTCTAAGCATCAGGCTTTCTTTCTATGACTCTGAATCTGGGATTGAAAGTCGACAGAGGTAGGAAGAAGAAGCTAAGTCATTGTTTTGTCTCATCTTAAGTTCTAGTGGCAAATGAGACTTTCCAAAAACAGCCACACCCACATGCTCTTTTCGTCAATGGGACTTTGACATTCCTCCCACTGAAGGGGTGGGAGAGACTACGTTCCTTCCTCTCTAATCCTGGCTGGCTTGTGATGACAGGAGTGACACTATGTGATTTCCAAGGCCTAGTTCTCTTGGGAGGTTCATTCTTGGGACCCAGCCACCTCACCATGAGGAAGACCAAGCAGCCCATGGAAGACAACTCAGCTGAGCTCCCAGTGGACAACAAGCACCAACGTGCCAGCCATGAGAGTGAGCCATGGATCCCTCAGGCCCCTCCCTGACCCACCCCAGCCGATGCTGCATGGAGCAGAGGTGAGCTGTTCCTGCCGAGGCAGGTTAAATTACATGAGTGAAACACCTCTTGTTATAAGCCTTACTAAGTGTGGTGGTGGCCTGTTATAAGGAAAGAGACAACAGGAACAGTTTCCCTCACAAATGTGGACAACCCTTAACTCACCAGCTGCCCCTCCAGTGATGCCAGGCCAGCAACTATCTGACAGAGATTGCTTTAGAAGACATGGTAGGGAGCTGGAAAGGGGTGGAATAGACATCTATACCCCACAGAGTTACATCAGATGACATCTGAGGGTCCTTCTTACAAGAAGATTCTGCAGTGAACATACTGAGCTAAGTGCTGAAGCGCATTCTAGCGCCATCTTTTCCCAAAGCAGAAGACTGTCTTCTCCAATGACCTTTTACCTTTCAGAAAGCTGCCGGATCTGTGGAATTCCCATATACTTGTGGAAGTGCTCCAGAACATTCATCACACCCTGAAGAAGGTTAGCAACTTCTCCATACTGTCTTCGCCTGGTCATGGCTCTGCAAGGAAATAAGAAGCTGAGAATGTAGAAAAACACAAAGGACACAAGATACAGATGTGGATAGGGCGCCTGGGTGGCTCAGTTGGTTAAGCGACTGCCTTCGGCTCAGGTCATGATCCTGGAGTCCCAGGATCGAGTCCCATATCAGGCTCCCTGCTCAGCGGGGAGTCTGCTTCTCCCTCTGACCCTCCCCCCTCTCATGCTCTCATGCTCTCTGTCTCTCATTCTCTCTCTCTCTCAAATAAATAAATAAAATCTTAAAAAAAAAAAAAGATACAGATGTGGAAAAACCTACTCTGGGCTACAAAACAGACTCCAACTCAATGTGGTAACCATTTACTGAGCACTGAGTATATATGGGCTTGCACACTAGAGGTTAAAAAAAAAAAAGACCTAGCCAAAATCGTCAAAGTAACATCGCTCAGTAAGAGAGACAGAGCCAAGCACACATCTGATACCAAGTGGGATAAACTGAGTTCTAAACAGAAACACACATTATGTGCTATGGGAGGTACAAAAGAATGTGTGGGTGATGGATTCTCATTGGGTGGGGGTAGGGAATGTGGGAAGACTATGGATTTGGGTTGGGTACTATGGGATTAGCAGACTTTTGATAGAAAATAGGGATAGGAATGTTACTGTCTGAGGATTACAGCATATGGGCAAACCAAACACATCTTCCCACGATACAACAAAGGGCATTCATAGGCATTTATATGTTAACTCAAATCTGGAGGTTTTAAGCCAATATTAAGCAACTCTCCCAGATATGTCTACTTTCCCTATTACTAAGGTTAATGAAGCTTAAATAAAAGGATGCTAATAAAAGCAACAGTTACACACACAAGGAAAGTCAAATTATTAGACCTAAATTTTTTATTAGGGTTGGACTTTTAAATTAAATGTGTAATATACGACTTCCCTTAAGAGGCATTAAAAAAAAAAAAAAGACATTTAAGAAGACAGTACCAAGTTCGAACCAATGTGTTCGGGTGCTACTGCAGCCTGGTCTGATAGTCTGGTGGCAAGGGACATCTGGAGCATCTGGAGCAAGGAACAAGGACACTGCTCTTCTAGCCTCCCACTGGCTGGCTCATATCTCTGATCACTACTCGCAGGAGGACAGACCAGGGTTTGCTGGAGCTCATACAATGCCCGGAGAGACCAGGAAGGGTCTGACCCTGTCCTCCTCCCAGCTTCAGATGCTGCATCTAAATTTCTATGAAGATGTTCTTTCTCTGTCTACATATGAGACTCTACTGAAGCTGGGGCAGGGGGAATTCTCAGCCGTGTCAGAATCTTGCTAGTAAAAGAGGCGTTTGGATTGCTTCTTGTGGTAAATAACCAGCTCTTCCTTTTAACACTACTTCTGATGTCCTCATGCATCATTCCCTACAGCTCCTCTATAAACCAAACAGGATGCTACAGTCTTTGAAAAAGTGGGTTGAAAAAAAAGTGGGATGAATGATAAATCAAGACTTTCTTTTTTTCTTTCTTTTCTTGCTTGCTTTCTCTTTTTTTTTTTTTTTTAAGATTTTTATTTATTCATCAGAGAGAGAGAGACAGAGAGAGCACAAGCAAGGAGAGAGGCAGAGGGAGACGCAGACTCCCCACCCAGCTGGGAGCCTGATGCGGGGCTCGATCCCAGGACCCTGGGATCATGACCTGAGCCGAAGGCAGACGCTTAACCATCTGAGCCACCCAGGCGCCCCTCTCTCTCTTTCTTTTTTAAAGCCCTATTTCTATACAGAACATCCAACAGCACTGCAACTCAGCCCAACACAAGTAGGAAGACTTGCCAAGGCAGGGGCTATAGGGAGAGATTATGGTCCTGAATGACCTTGCTGGCCTTAATGGTAGACACCTACCACATTTAAATGAGCCGTATTCTTGGAATCATGAATCATCCTCCACATGCTATCTGGGTCCCTTCCACACTCACTTGCAACTCACTTCAAACTTTCAGGTGTTTGTTACATTTTGAACACCAGAGGGCACAAAGCCAAATGTAACTAAACACTTGAGACCAATTTGCAGAAAGTGGGGCAGGACAGTGAGCCTTCCCTGGCTGAGGAGTAAAATACCTATGATGCCATTTTCTTTACATGGCACATTCACTTCCTGTGGACCCCAAAGAGAAAGCTGACGCTGCTTACTCGAGGGAATCCACGCCACCTGCTAACATGTGCAGGTGGTTCAGCGTTGTGATTGAGGTGGTCAGGTGGCGTTTGGCATGATCTAGCTGCTTAATATCGCGGGTGATTTCTTTAACCTAAGTAGTGAAAAACCACAGGAGAAAAAGGAAGAAGGTTAAGAAAGATGTAAATCCATTTGCAAGTAGCTCCACAAGAAAATAAGGCAAATGAAACAAGGGAAAAAACCCTCAGGTTAGCTCCTGGAGAAAACACATACATTCTCATCACGTATAAAATCAAAATACCTTCCAATCAGTCCATTTAAATCTCATCTGGCATTTCTTCAGAAGGCTTTACCCAGGGGTTCAAAATCTTCAACTATGAGAACAAAATGAACTTTATTTTTCACCCCAAATGGAGTGATCCAAACAGCAATTTAGTATGGAGCTTATAGGGTCCAGGAGCCAAGTTTGGCACATATCCTCTTGAACAAGGTCAGAAAAGTATGCCTTCTGATAGGGGGGCTACCAGGTTCGACACAAATGGACAGTATTAGTCGGCTAATTCTGTTGAACCGATCTTTATTCATGGAACTAGGGTTTACTGCCCGAACCCCAGCAAAGAAAGACTTGCCCTCAAATCTCAAGAAGACTAAAATAACATAACATATGCCTAACATGTACTGTCACAGAGGAGAGGTGAAGTCGTCAGGAGCAAGAAGATAATGGGGGAAGTAAAATTCAGACAGTGTTCACCCAGTAGATCCAAGAGAAATAAACTCTGTACCTGGAATACAAGTATATTTCAGTCACTAGAAAAGTACATTCAGTAATGAAGTGGGAACAATTCTCCAACTTTACTAACATCTAGGTGGAATGTTCCACTGAACTGCCTGAGTTCATGTTGACCAAGAAACTTTCTGAAGAGCAATTTGGTTTCCCGGGTTCTTTGATACCTGGAAGGAAGGGAGTGCCCTGGACACTAGGCACAAATATTCTAGTCACTGGAAAGACCTATCTCCCACTAAAAGTGAAAAACTTGGTGGTGAGTTAAGTTCACATGATCTGATTTTTCAGAGTCTGATCACCCCATGTGAACCCATAAAGTAAAGATTATGACCCTCACAGCTTCATTCCACACCCACAAACCTGCTAAGCTGACCTGGATCTTGGCAGTAAAAGTCTCTCTCATGGGGAATACCCCATCAAGCCCACTCTCCCTGTAATTCTCAGGCCATCAAAGTATCTTTATTTCTATTCCCTGCGGGTGGGGGTAGGGAGGTGGGAATAGGTTAAGAACTTCTTCACGGAATAACTGAGCTTAGGGAAAAACAGGATCAGGAGTGGTACAGCGAATTAGTACAGGAGTCTGGTCCTAGAATCTGATAACCCACTTCCAACACTGAAATCATCGCCTTCTCTACAGAAAAATCCCTGCACCTCTTATGAGCTTCCTTAGCTCCACTGCTAACATCAGGAGTCTTTAACTATTGCATGAAAAGTCAGAGTCATCTGTGACTCTACTCATTCCTACATCATTAGTCAGCCACTAAATCCTGAATATTCTTCCTGTGCCTCATCACAAAAACTGTCCCTTCCTACTCATCCTTCAGGCCCTCCCTGGAGCTCTGCACCAGAAGTGACTGGTCTCTCCATTCTCAGTACCTCCCGTCTCCCCATCACATATCCTGTGCTTCCCTAGACAAACCGAGCTCATGCAAAGGATGCTCAGGTCAAAGTCACAGAGATCATTATACAAATAGGATACCCATAGTTAATGTACCTTAACTGTTAGCCAGGGGCAGCCAAAAAATGACAGAACATGACATGGCAGGTTTTGGAGTTAGGCAGCTCTAGGGTTGAATCTCAGCTCTTCCACTCACCAACTTTGTCCTAGAATAAGCTACTTACCCTGAGTCTCAGTTTCCTCATTTATAAGATGAGTAATCATAGGGGCACCTCGGTGTCTCAGTCAGTTAAGTGCCTGCCTTTGGCTCAGGTCATGATCCCAGGGTCCTGGGATTGAGCCCTGCATCGGGCTCCCTGCTCAGCGGGGAGACTGTTTCTCCCTCTCCCTCTGCCCCTCCCCCCTGCTCGTGGTCTTTCTCTCAAATAAATAAATCTTTTTTAAAAAATGATTTTATTTATTTTTTTGAGAGAGAGAGAAAGCATGAGCAGGGGGAGGGAGAAGCAGGTGTGAGAGCCAAATTAGATTACTTATAAAGGATATCTATGGCATAGTATTTGGTACATTGAAGGACTGCAACAATTATCAGTTCTCTCTTCAATCCTACCTCTTCTTCCCTTTAGCAAAGCAATAGCCAGGAGAGCAAACTGCTTTAAAATAAAACATCTCGCGGTTCGACGGCCTGTGGATGGTGCTGAGGCAGAGCATCCTTGGGGAAAGAACCACAAATCCAAATCCCTCTCTGATGACATACAGCCTCCCCTCAAAGACTATTTAATTCTGTGACAAAGCACAAATATTAGTATTTTTCCTCTGATGAAAGGGTTCTGTTCCTTTGACCCCTCATTTGGCAGTTAAGGCCCATAACACTGCCTGCCTGGGAAGAACAGGAAGCGCTAACGGTAAGAACAGCAACAACTGATCCTTACTCAGGGGCCATGGCTGTCACACACGATCTCATTTAATCCCCCCAATTCTATGATGTACCCAGACTATTATCTCCATTTTACAGTGATGAAACCAAGGCAGAGATGGGTTCAATAACTTGCCACAGCTAGTAAGTAGAGGGGCTGGATCCCAACGCAGGCAGCCTGCCTGCAGAGGTCATGCTCTCCACTACTCAGTCAAGCTGCCCGTCCCCCTCCACTCCATATCCTTCCCTATCGTGCCAAATGGCCACTGAAGAGAGCTGCAGGATACACAGAAATGTGACATCAGCTCTGTTCCTGTAGTAAATTAGAAGAGGATATAGGGCGAGAAGACGGTAAGGATTTGGGAGTTTTTGTAACCAAAAGTAGTAGGGGGGAAAATGACATTAGTAATGACTTCAGTCACAAGCCTAGCTCAGTGCCCCTCATACATTTAATTCTTCAACAATCCTTTAAGGCAGGTGTGATTGTTCTTATCTTACAGTTGAAGAAACTGGAATTCAGAGACAGTTCAGAGACATGACATTACGTGGTCAGAATGTGAGCACAGGAGCTAACGTTTTATAGTGAATCCCCCCTCCCCCCCATGGAGTAGGAGTGGGGGAGGCTGGATTCTCGGTGAGCAGAGAGGCCTCCTGAGTACATCACCGGGGAACACAAATCTGTCAAGGGGAAACTTAATCAAAACCATAAGCACGTATTGTGGCAGGAGACATCCTCCCTCCCAGATCCTGTACCATTTTTCACCCTATACCAAGTTACATATCGTATATCTTAACTGAGAAATACATGATATATACAAATGCCAGAGAAAGGAATCCAAAATGACTAGAAAACTATTTTTGGGAAAGAAGAAGGAAAATTTCCTATTTAAAAACAGGGCTGCAAATGTAGGGCAGCAGGAATGGTGAGTCACGGCATGTCTAGCAGCTCCTCTTGAATCGATCTGGAATGTTCTCACAGGGCTTGCTTTAGAGATGTGGGTGCTGTGGTTGACAGCGAGTGGGAGAAAAAGCCCAGTAATTAGTATGACTGGACAAGAACCTAACTTCCTCTTCAAGTGCAAAAAAGTTAGGAAGAAACCTAAACTCACCATTTGCTCTGATTTTTCTGCTTTGTCTTTGATATCTTTGATTTTGCCGAAGAGTTGCTGAATAGCTTTCTGGGCCTCTTCAAGTGCCTAGAATAAGAGAAAAACACAACAAACAAGAAGCAACACAAGACAGTACCAGTCACTACACAATAATCAAGTCTAGTTTCAGAAGAAAACTACCATAAAGCTCTCTTGACTCATTGTACTTATGTAGACAATTTTACTGCACCAAAGCAGTAGACAGACTCTAGGATTTGGATACAGGCAAATACATAGGATTCTTGCCAACCTGAATCATAAAGTTTTAATTTAAAAACGATCTCCCTCCATCTCAGGGATTACATGTTTTTAAGAAAATTTTTTTATTTGTTATTATTTTATTTATTAAATTCAGTTAACATATAGTGTATTATTAGTTTCAGATGTAGAGTTCAGTGATTCATCAGTTGCATATAACACCCAGTGCTCATTACATCATGTGCCCTCCTTAATGCCCATCACCCAGTGACCCCCATCTCCCCACCTTCCTCCCCCCCAGCAACCCTCAGTTTATTTCTTATAGTTAAGAGTGTCTTATGGTTTGTCTCCCTCTCTGATTTCGTCTTATTTTATTCTTCCCTCCCTTAGGGATTACTACATGTTACTGATAACACATAAACAAGACATGCACATTTGTGCCTTTTTGTGCATGTGTATGTACATGCACACAACCATAATAACCGTCAAAGCTTGTAGAGAGACACAGGTGGCTATAAGTTGGGAGAAACTATGAATTTAGAAAGTTCTAGAAGGCTGTACTTTCAACAAAATCAACTGTACATGGGGATTCCAGGACTGTGGCAAACCTTAAAGACATTTCTAGTACCCCGTTTGGAAACCTAGGACATGAAGTTAGAAAGGGACACTTAAAGCTAACAGTGTGCCAAATGTTTCTACTGAAAAACCTAGAAGATGGATGCCATACATGAAAAGTATGATAAGCCACGATCGCTTCTGTGAGTAGGAGAAGCGGTATTTGGGGAGCTGTCAGGGTGCTAAAACCACACACGTGCAGGACATATGTACTTAGAAAAGATGCAGCAGCCAGAAGAAGAACTCATTCTGCATTTCATCAAACACACTTTACTGATTTTGGATTGAAGAGCGGTCTGTCCTACCCGGGCCTCACAAGCCCTCTCTGAAGGTAATGATAAGGCCAGTGTAAGCCTAGAGCTGTGTGTGGCCCTCTCAGCCTGCACAGGGAAATAGCCAGCCTCCCCGAGAGCTTCCCACAGAAGGAAGAGGAAAGCAGAGCCGAGACGAAGGGAGAAGGACAGAAGCCCTGACAGAATGATTTGGACTTCTGTGTTCAGCTGTACCCAATGAAAAAGCTGCCTCTAAATCCTGAACTCATACGTCTTTTATACTTTAAAAACATCCCCAAAAAGCAAACTTGGGCTGGCTTCCTCTGCGGCAAATTCCTTCCTTGCTGGAGGCAGGGCTTGTGTCTTCCTTTCCTTCGTAGGTTTCCCAGGCTGTCCACTTCTTCTGATACTGGGAATCCTTGCTGCTTTTGGAGTTCCTTGCCCCGTGTGTGGCTCAATTGCAAACAGGAGTTTCACACGCTGAGCTGTTGCACGTGATTGTATTACGGCCTCTAAAATGCATGTCCAGGGGTGCCTGGGTGGCTCAGTGGTTAAGCGTCTGCCTTCGGCTCAGGTCATGATCCCAGGGTCCTGGGATTGAGCCCCACATCGGGCTCCCTGCTCCGCGGGAAGTCTGCTTCTCCCTCTCCCATTCTCCCTGCTTACGTTCCCTCTTCTCGCTGTGTCTCTCTCTGTCAAATAAATAAATTAGATCTCTAAAAAAAATAATAATAATAAAATAAAATGCATGTCCAGAAGGTCCTCTGAGAAGCCATTCCTTGAGCCCATTGTGGCCGAGTCTGAGGGTACACTATTCCAGCTGCGGCTTGCATCCCCTCCTGGGGCAGGCCAGGTCAGTGTGTGTTTTCTCTGCTGGATCGCTTCACTTGTATCTACAAAGGTTTGTGAGCAAAGGAGCTTTTATACTTGTGATTTCTGCCACCTGGGCACAGGATTTTAATCACCAGAAAGTCTGGTCTTCGAACAATAGCTGGCATTGCTATCAGATCCAAAAATTCCTAACTTGGGAAATGTTACCGAAAAAGCAGGAAACGATCGAAAGACAAGGTGGAATGGAAATGGGTCGCACTGAGCAGCTCCTCTCAATCCCATTCTGCCCCAAGAGGATGCCTCACTCAGCAACCTTCCCTCCTGGTTTCCTGCCATCCTGCTTTCTCATTCTAGGATTCAGGCCCCCGAAACAGCTGTGGTGGTGTGAGGAAGCCCTGTATTTTCCAACCAGCAGGCAGCAGTGAGGCCCGCCTCTGCTGTCTCACTCTGTGTGCATGCTCTCTGGGTATCCGCTCCCTCATCTGCAAAGTGATGATGATGGCACCTACTTCCATGGTTCTGGGGAAGATTCAATGACATAACAGGTGTAAAAAACTACACAAGTATTAGGTTTATTTCCAGGGCTCAGGACTACCCAAGCAAATGCATGCCTGCATCTCTGCATAGACACACAGAGACATGTATATATAATGTCCCCTTGACCATACCTTTCCCTCTCAGCATGACCACGAGGCCTGCCCACTCTCTGACGCTTCCTACCCTAAGCCACCCCCTGAGCGAATCCTCGTCCACTCATTCCACTTCCCCGTCCCCCCAAGAATTCTCTTCTTCATTTCTAATATTCACCTCCTCAAAACCAGCATACAAGCAAGATTCTCTTGAGCGCTGCTTACTACCATCCCACCCAACTTCAGATTTCCTAAGATTATGACAAACCAAGTTCTAACAAAATTAAAAGGATAAAAAGGAATAAAATATCAAATGTCCACTTACAACCAAAGGAGTGAAATTTCAAAATAAAATGTTCAACACAGCTACTCATAGTGTGCAAACCTTTGTTGTCTCCCATGGCCTCGTTCAAATGCCACTTCTTCCCCTTCCCTCCCAATACCCTCTCCTATAAACACGCGGCACACAGTGGAATCCATTCATCTGGGTGCCTCTGATCCTTTATGCATACTTAACATTTATAATAATTTTTTTGTGAATGTGTCTTTTGGTTGGACCATGACATTCTTTTTTTTTTTTTTTAAAGATTTTATTTATTTATTTGAGAGAGAGAATGAGGTAGAGAGCATGAGAGGGGGGAGGGTCAGAGGGGGAAGCAGACCCCCCGCTGAGCAGGGAGCCCGATGCGGGACTCGATCCCGGGACTCTGGGATCATGACCTGAGCCGAAGGCAGTCGCTTAACCGACTGAGCCACCCAGGTGCCCGGACCATGACATTCTTAAAAGGCACGGACCGTATCTCATTCATTGTGATTTACTGGCACCAAGGGCAGCACCTAGAATAATACAGTAGGTGCTCAATACATGTTTATTAAGTTGAATTTTAAAATCAATCACGGTACACACACACATGCTCCATCTTTACTCTCAGGATAGTCAGGCAACAAACATGTTAGCCACAGTAGTTATGGCCATACCAGCATTTCAACTGAAGACCTTCTTTCAAGCAACATAATTCAGTTTTGCAATCCTCCCATACTGAAAAATATACCGGGTTAATTAACCTAGGAAATGAGACAGGTTTTAACTTACCATGCTATCAAATTTTGTAAAACTGTAGCTAGAGTAGTAAATTACTTATACACACACACACATATATATACTTCACAAATAAACATATATGTGTATATATGTATATATAAAATTGCATCTACCTCAGAACCTTCCATATATTCCTCTCCTTTCAAGAAAGGCATTTTTCTTTTTTTTAAAGATTTTATTTATTTGACAGACAGACAGAGAGGGAACAAAAGCAGGGGGAGTGGGAGAGAAGAAAAGCAGGCTTCCTGCGGAGCAGGGAGCCTGACACAGGGCCTGATCCCAGGACCCTGGGACCATGACCTGAGCCGAAGGCAGACGCTTAATGACTGAACCACCCAGGCGCCCCAAGAAAGGCATTTTTCTATGATTGTCTTTGAATAAAAAAACTATATTTTTAGATTATTTCAGATATCTGTAAACACTAGATTACAATTTTTCCTTCTGAAATAATTGTTAAATCACTGTCTTTTGCCCATGCTGCTCAGGAACTAAAACATATTTTAATATCCACTTTACTCAATCAATAAACACCATACTAGAGATGCAGGGATAAAAAATGTAATTCCTGCTCTCAAGGAGTTTATCCCTAATAAGGCAAATAGAATAATAAACAGTAAAAACACTGAGACATGATAATGATATGTTCAGAATGTTGTGGGAGCCCAGAGAGCCCACTGCCAACACCAGCTTTGTCTGTTTGTTCGTCTGGTAGGAAGAGAGAAAGAGAAGGAAGGAAGGCCCACAAATTCATCCTGAAGAAGATCACAACTTTACACGCTACCATTTAGGCCAGAATGTTTTAAAATAAGAGCAGTAAGAGTAGTGAGTACTTTAAAAATGCTATTTTTCAAATCTATATTCTATCACAAATTCTCACTTCCCAGCCACGCAGGCCTTCGGTGTCTTCACTGTCACTGACTGAAGACAACCTGTATCTGAATCGTTACTCTGAATTCCTGTGGCAGTTATAGTCTCAACTGCATTAGTCAGCATTTCATTAATTCATTTCTTCTATCATTCAACAAATATTTATTTCTTTATTTTTAAAAGATTTTATTTGAGAGAGAGAGAGCACAAGCAGGGGGAGGAGCAGAGGGAGAGGGAGAAGCAGAATCCCTGTTGAGCAAGGAACCCGATGTAGGGCTCGATCCCAGGACTCTGGGACCATGACCTGAGCTGAAGGCAGACGCTGAACCGCCTGAGCCACTCAGGTGCCCCATCAGCAAATATTTATTGAACATCTTCCGTGTACCAGATATTCCTCTAAGCACTGAAAACCCAATGGCAGATGAGACAGACATGGTCCTTCTCCCTGTCCTCAAGGAACTTACTCCGAGAAGTGGCAGGAGGGGAGAGATACTAGAAAAACAACTAACTAAAGAAAGAAAGTAGAAAATTTCAGAGAGGGACAGGTGTGTTGGAGGAATTAAGCAGGGTGGTGGGAGAAAGGGAGATGGTGGTCATAGAAGAAAGAACATATGCACTGGGACCTGCAGGATGAGGAAGAGTCAGGATTTTTAGATCTGGAGTAAGAGAATTCCAAGTAGAGAGAATAGCAAATAAAAGATCCTGATGCAGAAAAAGACCTCGGTGTTTTGAAGGACCAAAAATAAGGCAGTGGATGGCAGGGTTATCAGAGTGGGAAGTGCTAGTAATTTGGAGAAGCAGGCAGGCACTGGAGCCTGGGGTGGCCTCAAAGGCCTGGTGAAATCACGGGATTTTGTTCAAAGTGCGAAGAGAAGCCACTGAAGGATTTTAAACAAGGGACTGGCAAATGGTTTGCATGTGTAAAAGACCGCCCTGGTGGCTATGTGGCGGGGACCGTAGAGACGCAGGAATGAAAAAAGAGACTGCTGGGAAGGGATGCCGTGCTCTAGGTGAGAAACAGGCCAGGTCTAGAGGAGGCCGCCAGCGGTGCTGGGAAGAAGTGGAGTGACTGGGATTTCTAGGAAAATCTGAAGTCCCTGCGGGACTCATTGATGACTGGATGTGGATAATGAGGGAAAGGAAAGAATCAAGGATTACGCCTCGGGCTCTGAGCGCAGCACGGAGTCTGCCCGTCCCTCCCCCTTTGCTCCTACCACCTGCTTGTGCACGCGCGCTTTCTCTCATACAAATAAATAAAATCTTTTTTTTAAATGTATATAAATTAGGATAGAGAATGCCACTGAATTTGACAACAGGGACGTTGCTGATGACCTTGACAAGAGCAGGTGCAGTGGAGTTGAGGGGATGAAAGTGGAGACGAGTACAGAGCGGGGGCCAGAACACAAAATATTTACTATCGGCTCTTAGCAGGAAAAGTCTGTTGACCCCTGGGGTAGATTATTGTTTCAAAAAGTGTTTGCTATGAGAAGACAAGAAAAATGGGGCAACAAATGCAATGAAGGGAAGACATTTTGAAGATGAGCGATGCTTGCATGGGCCAAGTGTGGGAATGATTCAACAGAAGAGAAGTTGATTCGGGAGGTTTGGGGGCTGGTAATGGGACAATTAGAGACTAACTTTTTTACAATGTTCTTATATTATTTAGTGTATAAGTATTAGCTCTTGGGGTGCCTGGGTGGCTCTGTTGGTTGGGCGTCCAACTCTTGGTTTTGGCTCAGGTCATGATCTCACGGTCATGGGACTGAGCCCCGAGTCAGGCTCTGCACTGAGCTGAGTGTGGAGCCTGCTTGGGATTCTCTCTCTTCTCCCTCCGCCCCTTCCTCCCGACTCACGTGCTCTCTCTCTGTCTCAAAAGAAATGTATTAGCTCTCAAACAGGGCTGTAAATGTCCTTTAGAGTGTAGACCAAGGACACGGCTGGCATTCTTATATCCCCTATAGGTTCAGGCAATCACCCATGCTGGTTGCCAGAAGGACAGGTCCAGTTTATGATTACTGTCTCGGTATCAGCATTAATAGCTCCTTCTCACTCTGAAAAGTGACTCTGGTGATTGATCATCTATATGTCACATCACCTACAACGTCTAACCAAAGCTAGAGCAGAGCTGGAACTTGACAAAAACTTGCCAACTGACTAAAACTGTCACGGGGCACTTCTCAGAAGAGCAGCCGTGCTGAGACCACTACTCTGAGCGAGGGGTGCTGACATCCCTGCCTTTCCCTAACCTCAGACACACCTACCAGCAGTGGTTCAAAAACACAGTGCCATGCTTTCTGTAACTGTTATCTATTTGGCAAATACGGAGTCTCATGCCCATGATGCTGCAAGGGGTCAATAAATTCTAAACCCTTCAGAGTCTTCTAAAAAATGACAGGTCATGGTGTAAAAAAGCACTACCTGAAAGGCAACCGCCCACCAGAAAGGTCTGACTTTTTGGGGCACACCTTGCACAGAATTCTGTGATATCGATCATGTCATGCACAGTGATGCTCTAATGGGATTACAAGAACCATCTTCTAGGGCGCCTGGTGGCTCAGTCGTTAAGCGTCTGCCTTCGGCTCAGGTCGTGATCCCAGGGTCCTGGGATCGAGTCCCGCATCGGGCTCCCTGCTCAGCAGGAAGCCTGCCTCTCCCTCTCCCACTCCCCCTGCTTGTGTTCCCTCTCTCGCTGTGTCTCTGTCAAATAAATAAATAAAATCTTTAAAAAAAAAAAAAAAAAAAAGAACCATCTTCTAGCCAAGTACCCTAAGACACATGACATTAAAGGCAAAAAGCTAAGAAAGGCAAAAAGGACCAAGTTCTACACTTAGATGTAAGGTCTGAAGACGTGTGTACGATCCCTACTCAGAGAGTTTCTACCCGAAGTTGTTCTTCTCAATCTGGCATCCTACCAGAACCATCTCTGCTGAAGGTACCACATTTTTCTTCCAGCAAACAAATGAGACTCACACAATCTTACATTTCAGTCTTAAAGAAAGATAAACTGTTTGCCAGATTTTTTTTTTTTCCCGACTGGAATACTTTTGCTTGTTGTAACAATGTACGAAGTTGAGGAAATTTAATACGATTCATTTTCCAGAGTCAACAGGGTTCTCCTGAAGCTCATCCCATTAAGCAGGGCCATTCTCAACACACACCCTAATGTTTGATATCTAATCTCTCATAATCAATCACACAGGAAGAAGAGCGCTTTGTCATTTGGAAGAATCATTAAAGACTTACAAAAGGTGAAGCTTTTATTTTTAAGTAATACTAAAATACTCTTACTACCTGGCTAATCAGAAAATGTACTGAAAGAAAGATTCTGGCACTGTCCCTAGATACTCTTTAAAATAAAATGTGGCTACTTTCCCATTCCAAGCTGTATGTGGATTAAAAACAGAACTAATCACCCAAAAAATGTCTGCTTTCAATCTACCCTTACCGGAATTTCTAAACTGAGCATAGGAGCATGGCTACAGCCTGCATTCGAGGGTGTTATTAAGCAGCAGTTACCACAGTGGTCCTCTTTAGAAACTCTAATTCTACCATGGGGAGAGGCAAAGCATCCCACTGAGCTAGCTTAGAAGACTGAGCAGAACCAATTAGGCTATCTCTGTATTTTTGTGCATCATTAACTGTAACCATTATTCTTCATTTTCCTTGCCTCCCAAAGTAGATGCTGATCAGACTACCGAAGCCATGTTAGGTCATGTGCACAGAAGATAAGCAGCATGGAACCTGGCACCACAGACTCCACTGCTTTTTTCTTTCATCTTTTAAAAAAAATTTTTTTTTCCCAGAACTGTCATTTGCCACCTGTGTAGACAGAGGAGATCTGAGCCAATGGAAATGCCTTGAGAAATTAATATCCCCTTTGGCTCTTAGATGCATGTAATTTTATAGTTTGCTCTATTAGAGAATTATATCGCTTTTATCCTGTGAGTCCACAGGCAGCCTCTAAGAGATCTGAAACCGAGATCCCATTTGTCACCACTGCAGGAAGGAGGAAAAGGTTAATCATTTTCAGAAGAACTGGTATGGCTTTATGTTCCTTGAAAAAATATGGTGCTAATATTCAAGGTTTCTGGGAAGAAAGCTGTATTTTCCCACTATTCTGCTATCATTTCTGTGGTCCAACTTTACATTTGTCTGCCAGTTCCTTTCCTATTGTTTGGAAAAGCAATGCATCATATTAGTAAAAAGCAAGGGTTTTTGAACCAGCAGACTGGGATTTGAGTGTCAGCCTTGCCACTTACTGTGTGATCTCTATCAAGCCACTTTCCTTCTAGGAGGCACAAGCTCACCATTTCTAGAACAGGGGCTCCTACCTCAAAGACATTTTGGTAGGAAGGAATACAGGGCTTATTTGTGAACACCTTTGGAACTGCTTACCCAGTTCCTTCCTTCTGGGAGTCTTCAGAAGAGAGTCTACTGTCTCAGAAGCAGGCCTGGTCCAAGGTGGGCCAAATAGTTTTCTTGTGACTTTCCAGAATAAATTGGCAAAGAGTGTTCATCTCTCTCTGGTGGGAGCCCCAAGATGCGAAGCTAAGTTAGAGAGCAGCAAGTTCCCCAGTAAGGGAAGGAGGCTGGTCTCCAGGTAGGGATGATGCAGCCAACACAGGCACAGAGACAGACATAGAAAAATCCTGAGCATCATTCCAGCCCCGGGCTTGAACTGTTTGACAAGCTTAGCTGAGACACTACTCTTCCACGGTCTGACTTCAACTTCTTCAAAACAAGGCACAAGTGCCCTTCAGATAGTCCCCCTTTTGGCCTAAGCTCACTTGAACTGGGATTTTGTCTTCTGCATCCAAGAGTCCTGACAGAGGCCTCAGCTCATAAAAGGGGCTCACTAAATGGCCATTATTAATATTATTCCCATATCTCCCAGATGGAGTATGATATTTCAAATGTGACTATCCCTTCAACAGCCAAAAGTTGTCGACCCATCCTTTAGAGTTTGCAAGTAAGCTGGTTAAGTTCAACAGCTGCAGGCATATGCAGAAGAATGGCTCATGGATCAGGGAAACTGTACCTTTGAAGTATGTTGAAAATGAGACATTCTCCAGGGGAAAAAAAAGTTTCAATCTTTTGTTCACTTCCTCAATAAAAAGTAAGCCTATTATATGTACTATGCTAGATACTGAGAAGAAAAGATCACTAGATGGGGACCCGTGTCTGAAGAGCTTTTAAACACGTAAGAAATAGAAATAACTGTAAGATAATGATACAAAGAGGGTACGAGCAAAGAATGCCAGAATCATTTGGAAAGCAAGGGACATCTACCGGAGGTAGACAGCTGGGGATAAGTAGCCTTTATTTATGGAATGTCCCTTGTTTTGATACTGCCTGCTACCCTTGGCATCGCCAAGAGCTGTTGCTATGGAAACAAGGCATCCGCAGCTGGAGGAGAGGTGCTTGAAGAAGCCACAGCAATAATAACAATGCAGCCCAGTCCCGACAACAGTGCTAAACAGTGGCAGAGGCTACAGGAGTCTCACGGCTATGGATGGCTGCAGGTGTGCAGTTTCCCTGTATCCTAGAACATACCAGGTACCTTCCAGGTCTGGCAGAAATTGTCAAATGGCAGATGGGCACCCATGAGATGAGATGAGAATCACTGGTATTAACACTAACTCCTCCACTGCCCATTCAGAAACCTTAAGTATAAAGGGATTTTATTTAAAGCACAGATTTCTTTCCAGGTTTGTGAACCAAAAGAATGTAAAAGGCAAAAGGAGTAACTCTCACCTTATTTGTTAAAATGCTCCGTTCCACCTAAGTCACTTTTATTTATGATTTCTGCAAACCACATCCACTGAAAACATGAACCAAAGAGTTCATTTTTATTGTTTTTAGGAGACAAGCCAGAAGTTAAAATCACAAGACAAGAATGGGATACAAATTCAGCAGTGCCCAAACAAGACTAAATATTGACATTTTAAAGTTCTGCTTATATCTGTTATCACTGTAACTTAAAATACGTTAGCCCTGAAATAGCTGGGAGTGGCAAACGCATCTGAGCACAGCTCCCTCTGCAGAAATGTAACCCTGGGGGATGAGCACATTGAAAGCAACAAACCCAAATGGCAATGAGAAGGAAGTGTTTAAACAAACATCTCAGCCAAATATAAGGTACAGAAATTCAGTATTTTTGGAGATGGGACACGCTTCAAGGAACCATTTGTCCAAGTTTAACAAAGCACTGCTTCCCACAAACAGCTCGGACTTCCTGGTTGCCAAGTTAAATTTGAATCCCCCATATTTTACTACTTCTTATTTTAGTCACTTAGAAACTTTCAACTAGATCATGAGTCTTCACTCAGAAGAAAACGACCTTTTGTGCTGACATTTGGATGGTCCTTCAGCTGATTTTTGGAGATACCTTCTGCACCAAATGCCCTTTAGGCCACAGACTCCCCCCTCCCCCCTGGGGTTTCATCTGAATGATCTTCTCTTCCTATTTCACTGAACTCTCTCCAATACCCCAGGTGTACACAGACCACACAGCTCTCTCTGCTTATCCTTGAGCTCTTCTTTCAGCCTCGTTTCCTCATCATGCTGAGACGGACCCCGAGGGTTAACCAGGCCACAGTCACTGGCATTGCTAGGATTCCTTGGTGAACCACTTAACCTTTCAGGCTCCGAAGGAGAAAAAGGTGGCTCCCAAATCTGCTTTTAAACTATGTCACTGTTTCAAAAGAGAATTTGGGATGGACAAGTACACAGCATCCTGGGAATCAGAAAATCTGGATCTGTGATTCACTTGAGTGTGATTTGGGGCAAGTCATGGAACCCACCTCAGCCTGTTTCTTCATCTGAAAAATGGGGGAGAATAACACCTATATGGCTGATTCACACCTTTGTGAAGATGAAGTAATATGTGCAACAATATTTTGTAGAAGGTAAGATGAACATATTTATGTTGTAGTAAAACACTAACATTATAGATCCAGACAGATGACTCCAAACTTACCTTCTGTCAAAGCAACTCACATGTCTTTGCTTACAGTGAATCAATCAAGAAAGACTTATTAGTCTTATAACAGTTCATTCTTAATTCTAGAGATGAGGGCTGACAAATGTACTGGAACCTGGGGTGCCTGGGTGGCTCAGTCAGTTAAGCCTCTGCCTTCAGCTCAGGTCATGATTTCAGGGTCCTGGGATCAAGGCCCACATCAGGCTCCCTGCTCAATGGGGAGTCTGCTTCTCCCTCTCCCTCTGCCCCTTCCCCTACTTGTTCTCTCTCTCTCCCTCTCTCCCCCCGCCAAGTAAGTAAGTAAAATCTTTTTAAAAAATGTACTGGAACCTGACCACAAGATGCTATTCCAGTCACCAGAAATCTCCAAAGATCAGAATCTCCAAGTATTCAATGAAAAAAAAAAGAGTGTAGCACTTGGCCTACCATAAATTATATTACCGTATGAGTAACAGTTGGCTAGCTGTCCCTACTGTTCTTATGAGACTGAGAACAAGAACAGTTCAGAAGTATGACAAGGAGACAAAGGTGAGTAATTAGGTCTGAGATGGGGTAAAGACCCCTTAGAGTTCACCTCTTCTTCTGCTTTATAAAAGGCAGTATTTGGGCGCCTGGGTGGCTCAGTCGGTTAAGCGACTGCCTTCGGCTCGGGTCATGATCCTGGAGTCCCGGGATCGAGTCCCGCATCGGGCTCCCTGCTCGGCAGGGAGTCTGCTTCTCCCTCTGACCCTCCTCCCTCTCATGCTCTCTGTCTCTCATTCTCTCTGTCTCAAATAAATAAATAAAATCTTTAAAAATAAAATAAAATAAAATAAAATAAAAGGCAGTATTTGGATCATCAAATTTACCGGTCAGTAAGTACAACTCCAGAAGAAGTGTCCCCCTTCTGGCTGGAGGCCACAATGAGAGTAGCACTAATACGGTTTGCCTAACATCCATATTCTAGGTATCACATACAACACCTAAAGATGAACACAGCGTCTGTTCAGAGTTTACAATACAACATGGAAACAAGAGTCAGAAATCCTGGTATGTGATCCAATACTACATGAAGGATGGTAAGTTTCTTACATGTTTTAGAGCTTTAATCTAGATGACTGTAGAGCACCAAACCAAAGCAGACTAAAAAAAGCATTATCTTTAGTTTCACAAAATTAATCTCCGTCTAGAGGAGACCTCAGAGACCAAATTACAGGAAAGGAAATTTTATAGCTGTATTACAGACTCACAGGGATTTATAAATGGAAAGGATGACAGAGCAACCACACCACTGAACTCATTCTGTTCTAAACTCTGTATTTCCATGGACAAAAAAAGGAAGAGGAAAAAGGAGGTCAGGTTATTACATGAAGACAGAGTTTCAAATTTCCATCCATTGTTTAAACGTATCTGAATGACTTAGTATGTTAAGGACCTGAAACCCAGAAAGCTTTGCCCTGTCAGCAATTTTTCTAATGTGCAACCTCAAACTAAGGTGGAATTTTCCTTTCAAAATCACTAACTACTAGCAGTCAAAAGCAAGAGTAACCTCAGTAATAGCCAGAGCAGTTACAGTAGTGACGAATAGCATTTTCCTCTTTAGATGCAGAGACTCTAGTTTAAACTTGTGACTGCCTTTAACATGGAAACAAGCAGATGGCAAAAGTTATGCTTGACCTTCTTGCTTGGCTCCTGAAGAGTGCCAATTTATATGGAGATGGCTCAGAAGAAGAATAAACTTCAGTGTTCCTTCTTGGCACACTATTTTCCTAAAACCATTTTCAGTAGTCATGTTGCACGCAAGTGGGACTGGATGTGTTTCTAAGGTCAGGGAGGAAAGAGTCCGACTGCTGGACTTGCTAGCTAAAAGAAAGAATCCGCGTGGTTTTCCTGGTTGGAGGGGGCAGCATTACCGTTAGTAGGTACTGAACACAAAAACTTATATGACTTTACAGCTAATCTGAAACACACAGTCTCTATGGATTAAATGAAGATAAAATAGGAACGTATGCTTGTCTAGTGGAAAAATAAATCTATTAAAGTTCAGAACAATGTGGGAAAAAATGTGCCCAAAGAAATTAAATATTGAAATGATTAAAAATTACCGTATGATCCAGCAATTCAATGCCTACGTATATACTAAAAGGAACTGAGAGGAGGGACTCAAAGAGATATTTGTATGTCAATGTTCACTGCAGCATTGTTCACGACACCCAAAAGGTGGAAATGACCCGAGTGCCCACGAACAGATGAACAGACACACAAAATGTGGTATATGACACAGCGGAATATTATTCAGTCATAAAAAAGGAATGAAGTTTTTGAATATGAATGCAAATCCCAGATTAAAATGCCAGAACTCAGGAATACATTAAAAGGACAATATATAGTGATGCAGCAGGTAGGGTTAAATATTAAAAAACAAAACCAAGGGGCACCTGGGTAGCTTAGTAATTGGACGTCTGCCTTCGGCTCAGGTCATGATCCCAGAGTCCCCGATGGAGCCCCGTGTCAGGCTCCCTGCTCATCTGCTTCTCCCTCTCCCTCTGCCACCCCCCATGCTCTCTCTTTCACTTTCTCGCACTCTCTCAAATAAATAAAATCTTAAAAAAAAGCAAAACAAAAAGCTAAGCTAATTGATGAGATGGAAAAGCCATATGACTACCAGTAGAAGCTGAAAAGTCATGTGAAAAATTTCTGTATCTGTTTTCTGGCAAACATGCTTAGTGAACCAAGGTCACAGGTCTAACTCCTTAACAGCCACAGAATCCGGAAACAAGTAAACGTCACAATTCGAGTCTCTTTGCTTAGTTTGTCGGCATTATCCTCAATGCCTAGAATAGTGCCCAACGCACAGAAGGCACTCACTCAATATTTACTGAGTGAGTGAATGAACAAATATACTAATCAGAGTCACTGTCATAAAAATCAAGAACAAATTGCCTTGGTGGGGGGTGCCGCCTGGGTGGCTCAGTCGGTTAAGCCTCTGCCTTCAGCTCAGGTCATGATCCAAGGATCCTGGGATCGAGTCCCGCATCGGGCTCCCTACTGAGTGCTTCCCCTGCTTGTGTGCTCCCCCCCTTCTTGTGCTCGCTTGCTGCCTCTTTCTCTGACAAATAAATAAATAAAATCTTAAAAAAAAAAAAAAATTGCCTGAGATCCCTACTTATTTAACTCAGAAAGAGCGTTTCTAAAACTTTTTATCTCAGGGTCCCTTCATTTCCTTGGAAATTACTGAGGGCCCCAAAGAGATTTTGTTTTTGTGGACTGTACCTATTGATATATACCATACTGGAAATTAATCCTGAGAAGTTTAAAAACCATTCATCTATGTGCTCTCTCTCATTCTCTCTCTCTCTCTCTCTCAAATAAATAAATAAATAAATAAATAAATAAATAAATAAATAAATAAATAAAAAGGGGCGCCTGTGTGGCTCAGTTGGTTAAAAACCATTTATCTATTAATCCATTTAAAAATAACAATAAGCTCATTACGTGTTAACATAAATAACATATTTTTATGAAAAATAACCCTGGCGCCTGGGTGGCTCAGTTGGTTAAGCGACTGCCTTCAGCTCAGGTCATGATCCTGGAGTCCCGGGATCGAGTCCCATATCAGGCTCCTTGCTCAGCAGGGGGTCTGCTTCTCCCTCTGACCCTCCCCCTCTCATGTGCTCTCTCTCTCTCATTCTCTCTCTCAAATAAATAAATAAAATCTAAAAAAAAAAAAATAACCCTATGGGGCACCTGGGTGGCTCAGTCGGTTAAGCGTCTGCCTTCGGCTCAAGTCATGATCCCAGAGTCCTGGGATCGAGCCCCGCATCAGGCTCCCTGCTCGGCAGGAGGCCTGCTTCTCCCTCTCCCACCCCTCACCCCCGCTTGTGTTCTCTCTCTCTATCAAATAAATAAATAAAATCTTAAATAAAACCCACAAAACTCTATTCCCCCCCAAACAAAACAAATTTCTTGAAAACAGTGTCACTGTTTCTGCGCCTTTGCAATCATCTTCGGTGTCTACTTTAAGAGAGGCCGGCTGGACTCGCGTGTATGTTTCTGTATGGACTCTGCTGTGATATGTTGTTGTGGTTGAAAAATATGATGAAAATCTGACTTCATACAGATTAGTAGTTAGAAAAGAAAGAAATATTTTAATACCTTTTTCAGGTGCTTGTTGATAATCCTCCTTGAAACTACATCAAAACCTGAAAACTGGTAGATTCTTAACGATTAGCTGCAACGTGGAATCTAAAATCTTTTTAACGAACTTATCATACCATGCTACTTTAAAAGCCCTTGGTCGCCTCCTATGTGGCAAAGCTGTTCAAGCAGACAGGAAGGAATCAACTAAAATTTCTAACAAATTACTAGTGGCCTAATGCGGGGCTAGTGCATCAGAACAGAACCTTCGGGAGCTGCACACGCACAGCGCTGCACAGCCACTCTTGGGCTCCTTCCCAAGAGCTCTGCTGCGTGCTCGTGAGAAAAACTGCAGCGTGGGAAACTGGGAAGAGCCTCCTCTCATGATGCAGAGACAGTGGAGGACATTAGTGGGCGCTGTAGGAGAGGTTTGAAGCCCTGAGAACCATTGCTCAAAGCCATCTCTCAGAAGCCGTTTTTAGAACCCTGGGTGAGGGGCAAGCCCAGAAAACAGAAGATGCAGGTCTTAAGGACAGGACAAGAGAACAGAGCCTTTTGGCACCTCTGATGGAACAGCAAATACTCTGGACCACGGGGAAGCTGTGCTGTAATTTTCATTCCGACAACAGTGCACTGAGGGACAGTAGGGAGGCTTTCAGAGCAAGTAAACCTACAGCTGCTTTGAAGCAAGGCGAGTAGGAATGGAAACGAGTGGAGCTGATGGAAAAGCCCCAGGACCGTGACCAATGCCTGGACGCACAGCATTAGGATATTCCAGTGGGTGACATCATAATCCACGGCAGCAGATTGGCCATTGGCTAGGCACACTGAGCCCCACCACCCTCAAGGAAGTACGATTCTCTCCTTATAACAGATGAAGAACCTGAGGCTCAGAGAAGCTAAGTAACTTGTCCAAAGTCACACCCAGTGGCAGAGCCAAAATTTAAATTCAAAAGTTTTTTCACTTGACCCAGGCTGCCATCCAACATTACATCAGTGACAACGTCCAATCACCCCAACCCTTGGAGAATTCAAATGAAATACTCAGTCCTTCACTGCACACAGAGGAGAGAGACGACAGCTGTTTGAATTCCTTAGCGGCTGTTTTAAAATCAGAGATTTTTAGAAGACAAGTGGCGAGAGGTTCCAATACGCAGCGGCCAACTCACTCTGCCAAAACGGGCAGTAAATAGGATGAAGCACAGTGCTAAGACCGGCCCAGTCACTACAAGTCCTTGTCTCAACTACAGTCAGCAGCGCTCTACAAGCAGGCCAAAGTGAACACTCACTCAGAGTCAACTTGTCAAATAAAGGCAAACCAACCTTGACCTCTGCACCAGATGTCAGAAATCCTGGTTGAGGAGCCTTGATCAAAACCAGGGGCCCCATTCCCCTACAAAAGGCTGCAGGCAAGGCACAGAGCCCCGAGAACCCTCACAACCTGACTCCAGCACTGCCCCACTGGGTGGTCATAGTGCTTCTTGCACTCCTAGGTCATTCTAAGGTCTTAGCAATTTCTGAAGGTTAGTATCTTCTGTGGACATTTTGAAAAAAATAATTTTAAAAAAAATGTAAAAGAAACAAAAAATGCCTAACCATTCTCGGTCACTAATGGAAAAATTTGAGCATATGCCTTAAAAGCTCAATTGCTTTAGATTTAGTATGTTCCAGCAGGAGGAAGCGAGTGACATGCCCCCTCCCCTTCCTTTTCAAACTATTTATAGTCCCTTTAATAGTAATGCCATTTATTTTCTTCCATCATTGGGCTTTGTTTTCCTCCCAAAGAGAGGATGAGGGAATAAATTTGAAGTAATAGAGGGGAAAAATTCAAACCATCCTGCTAGAGAGCTGACAAATACAAATTCATAGCCCCACATAATGAAGATCAATGTTATGCTGTGAAATCCCACCATTTACCTAGTTCAGGGTCTTGGGGGAGCAGTTATTTTCATTCTAACGCCTGAATTAGATGATAGGCTAATTTTGAGGATGAAAAGCAAAGAACACTTTCTCCTTGGAAGGCAACATGCTTTACTGATTTAGTTAATAAATCTTTATATCTCCATGAATAGAGAAGGCCAAGTATGATTAGTCCCCTTTTCTGAGGAAAACGGAGACATGGAAAATTTAAGAACATGGCCCTGGACAGATACCAAGGACAGGAAGAAATTCTGTTTTCTGGGGCTGGCACTTTGTACCAAAATGAGGATAAGGAAGAGAAAAATAAGTCTTTCATAGTGAGAGCCACATGGCTCTGAACCATCCTGTTCAACCTTTTCATCTACAATGTGAATGAAGACACAGAAGGCATGCCTGGCAAGTCTGCTAATGATAAAACGGGGAGGTTATCAAGATTCCAAAAGGCCTCAACTGGCTGGGACAATTAAGCAAAACTAGCAAGATGAAATGGGGGTGCGGCGGGGGGGACACACATAAAGTCCGGCACTTGATCTCAAAAGAATCTCTTAGGGACGCCTGGGTGGCTCAATCCTTAAGCGGCTGCCTCCGGCTCAGGTCATGACCCCGGGGTCCTGGGATCAAGCCCCGCGTCGGGCTCCCTGCTCAGCCAGGAGCCTGCTTCTCCCTCTTCCACTCCCCCTGCTTGTGTTCCCTCTCTAGCTGTCTCTCTCTCTGTGTCAAATAAATAAATCTTAAAAAAAAAAAAAAAAAAAAGAATCTCTTAAACAGAGGAGGGAAAAGTTGAAAAGTAGTTCATATGCAAAAAGACCTGGGGCAGATGTTGCAAACTGTTGGCATAGATGTGTTTTGTTTGGCCTTAGCAGTATTTGTGAAAGACAATAAGCCAACATCTAAAAATCTGGAGAGTCACATAAAAATCCGGATTTCCGCTTCTCTTGAAAAACTGATAGATCTGGCATCTCCGGGTCTGCATTCAGGCCTGACCACAGCTGGTTTGAACTGGGTTGTGGCTGTCCCCTTTAGACAGGGCATTCATTCGCCCATGGGATACATGTGGATGCACACTGGCCTGCTGAAGCCATTTAGATCACTTTCTTAGCTCTGTGGACATCTGTTTGTAACTCTTGACCTGGGGGTTTCAGAGAACTGCCAACTCGACTGTCAGCAGAAGCCAACAGTGTGACACGGCTGCCAAAAATTGCACCCAAGGTAAGGGGAGAACAGTGTCTAAAACCAGTGGTCCTTAACCTTTGAAGAGTCACACACTCCTTAGAGAATTTAGAAAAATCAATGAGTACTCTCTCAAGAAATAAATCTATTCATACAAAAACGAATAATTAATTTCAGGAATTAATAATAATTTTCAGTCCCCCTGAACCCCAATTCCCACATTAACAGCCCCAGTGCAGAACAAGGAGGTAAGCCGTCCCACTGTGTGTCCACACAGTATGTCTACTCCTGGCCAGGAACCACATTTTTTTTTTTTTAAAGATTTATTTATTTATTTGAGAGAGCGAGAATGAGAGAGAGTACATGAGAGGGGGGAGGGTTAGAGGGAGAAGCAGGCTCCTCGCTGAGCAGGGAGCCCGATGCGGGACTCGATCCAGGGACTCCAGGATCATGACCTGAGCCGAAGGCAGTCGCTCAACCAACTGAGCCACCCAGGCACCCCAGGAACCACATTTTAAAAATGATGTTGACAAACTGCAAGGCAACCGGGATGATAAAGGGTCTGGAAATCAGATCATAAAGCTGAAGAAACTAAGAATGGTTAGCCTAGAAAAAGGAACACTAAGAAAGGAACATAATATCCACTTAAAATTTTAGAAACTATAATGAGGAAAAGGGATTAGGCTTACACCCATCCTGCTGGCAGAACTAGAGCAATGAGATGTTACAATGAGATCTATTTTACTATTTCAGTTCAGTCTAAGAAAGAAGTTTCTTACAATTAAAGCTATTCGAAACTGGAATAGACTGAGACTGTCCTGTACATCAACAACATAGTGAGCTGCCCATCACCGTGAGTGTCCAAGCAGAAGTAGGCCAATGAAATGTCAGGGCTGTCATAGAAAGGATTCCTGAACTGGGTGCAAGATTGTACTATGGATACTTAAAGCTTCTTACAATCAACTTTTGGTGAGCTGAGCTGGAGATGGCAATTAACAGTTTCTTCCCCTTCCGAATCTTAATCTTACTCTGCTGCAATAGTAACAGTACAGCGAAGCTCCACTACAGAGACAGAAGCCCAGTGGCTGATGCTTTTGGTGTTTCTCAGTGAGCACACTGGGAATTGGTCAAGCTTTGGCCACTCTTGAAACATCACATGCCAACCTTTTCTTTTTCCAACCCGCTCCTCTATTCACCTCTTTCTACCCACAGTCAAGCCGTCTGTTTTAATTCTCGGGAAGCTGCAGAAGGTTCAGAGCATATGAGATCCTGTATTAATCGAATTGACTCATCTTATCCACAAAGTTTGAAACATGTGGGCATTTAATTAAAGCTTTTGCCTGATGACTTCAGCAGAAGAAAATGGGGAGAATTCTGTGCTGTATTAACTTTGTATGAGCATCACAGTCTGGTTAGAAGAGGTCACAGACTAAACCAGTTCAAGTCTGCCATGTAGGAGGTGGTCAACAATCAGAGGCTCTCCAAAATGTGGAACAGAGTGCTAACCAGGCAGCTGGTACTTCAGAAATCTCAAAAATCAAAGAAAGTGCCTTACTGTGTCCTCAATTTCTCAATCACTGCCTCCTCAGAAATAATTTTGTAGTGAGAAGCACCGCTTTTCAAAAATTTTTACTAAAAATATCTTTTAAGACACTGTGAACAGGAAGTAAACATTTCCCCCTTCTTTACAGATTAAAAAGCACATCAGTTCTGGTTGAACATAATCAAGATGACATGTCCTCCGGTCCGTAATATTGCCCTCCTCCCGAATGTTCCTCAGAAGCTTAGGAAACAAGTTCTGAAGGCGGACTTTTCCTCTATTCCAGGGAAGAGGGGAATCTGGGGCCTCTTGACCTATAAAACTCTGTATTTTGGAACATCTATAACTCTCCCAAGTCTGTGCCAGTCAAATAAGAGTCTCTCTTCAGCAAACCACCAGCCAGCCGGGTGGATAGCAAGACTTTTACCCCTTGGAGTTGAGAAGGATGGGACCCAAAAGCTCCCTGGAAAAAAAAAGTCTCGACCTCAGCTTGTGTTACAAACTGCTGGAAAAGACAGATGGAGGGGATGACAGGAAAAGCAATTATTTCTTCTGGGCTTCCTTTCTGTCTGGATTCTAAGGAGACGAACACAAAACTCCACCTCAGATTGAAATGCTATCTAAACATTCTTGAAAATGTGGTCTTGCTCTCTGAAATACGACCTGCCCTGCTGCAGCAACCTGTAACCTATTAATATGGGAAGGTGGGGAAGGCCAACATTCCTGCCTGCTGTCTAATTTGGGGCCTGACTCTCCACCACTGCTAGCTAGTTTGTGACCACTGGTTAAAACATACATAGCATGACCCAACAAAAAATCCTGATGAATCATTCATATTATTTTCCCATTCTTGGAATTTGAAATACCTGAGACTCCCATAAGTATTTTCGTGAGCCACTCTGAGCGTAGGCTGAATCACACTAAAGAGTTGTGTTATTATTTCAAATAGTAGTCATTCAGGACTAGTTACACACTAATCAGGCTCTCAACAGCTTTATGGGGACACACACTGATCATAATGATGTTCTATGGTAAAGGGCTTTTGTTTTAGTCTCACACAGACCACATATTCAATACAGTTGAATAAAATTACTGCATGTGAACTATGTGTTGAGAGAAATACAGAGATAAGGACGATTCAGTTCTTGCCTCAAGGAACTTATAGACTAGTCAAGGAGACAAGATGTGTTCACTAGTTAAGTCAAAGGAGACCATGAAAGTCAAATGGAAAGTATGGGCATAGGCCTGGGAGTTTGTGGGCAGAAAGGATATACATCTAGTTGAGGGATATCAGGATGAATCTGCTCATCTGTAGAATGAGTTCCAAGTCCCCTCTACATCTAAAATTCTGATTCCTTTTGTATGTCCAGCTGAGCTAAATAGAAAATTTCATGGAGAAAGTTGTATTTGAGCTGGGCCTTAGGTTAAGATTTTGAGATGAAGTTACTAGAAGAAAAGGAGGACAGAAAATTTTAGGCAAAAAGAAGTACATGGGTTCAGAAAGCAGAGGGCGTGCTTGTAGGGCACTGAGTCTTCTGTATGGATGGATCTCAGCAGGATGCAAAACTGGAAAAGCGGATTGAGGCCTTGAATGCCAAGCAAAGACATTTGGATTTAATTCGGTAGACAGAGTCCACTGAGGTTTTTGAAGAGGTAGATGACACGGCCAGACATATAGGAGGAAAGCTAAAGGGCAGAAGGAGGTTGGAGTGTTTGCAAACTATCCTGTTACTCTTGCGAGAGAGGGAACACAAGCAGAGGGAGTGGGAGAGGGAGAAGCAGGCTTTCCACTGAGCAGGGAGCCCGATGTGGGGCTCGATCCCAGGACCCCGGGATCATGACCTGAGCCGAAGGCAGATGCTTAATGACTGAGCCACCCAGGCGCCCCTACCTTGTTACTCTTTAATTACCTCCCAGGGCCCCATGTACACAGGCCTCACCTGTGAAGTGGTGCTTCACGGGAGAAACCTAAATGACAAAAACAAAGCAATAAGGACTAAGAACCATGCAGGGACCAGGAAACTGGATCAGCTATAGGACACTAATATGTCCATAAGAAATACTGATGATGATGACAACAAGGAAGAAGGTAGATACTTACAAACAGGCCAATGGAAGATGATTATTAGGAGGAAAAGAAAGCCACAAAATGTAGGAGAAATAGGGACATGGATAAAACTAAAAATGTAAAAGAAAAAGAAAAAGACTCCTAACACCGGTAAGCTCCTAGTGGAAGAAAGAGGAGTATGCGAGATCAGGACATTTATTCGTAGGATGATTACCTCCCTTCCTCCCCAAATTTGGGTAGCACAAATGTATATTTTAAGAAATGAGTTGCACTACAAAATGTCAAAGAGGACAAATACCAGAACTGAAGCTACTACGGAGGCACACAGCGACCTGACTCAGTACTGAAAGGAAGAGTAGACACAGCATGAGAGGAAGACTACAAAAGGTGTGCTCAACACCTCTGTTATGACAGCAAATTTTGAAATACGACGCCTAAACAGAACAGAATCCAAATAAAAAGGAAAATGGTGAAGAGATAACCTCTGGCCCCTCAGTCACGGACGAATCCCTCCACCCCATGCACTCCTTTCCCCCTTCATTCCCTTGCAACTGCCCTCCTCCGTTAGATCCAAAAAGAACTATAAAACTTTGAAATGAATGTATGTCTTGACACTGAGGAGAAAGACAAGACAACTTTGGTTTTCTCATTTGGGCTTGCGTGGCCTTGGCCTGGGTGAGCTATGTGTGCTCCTGGTTGTGCAGACACTGAGTGAGAGAGCTCACTGCTGGTCTGGTATTAGTGGGACAAGTCAGACACATTTCCTGCTGCGTGTGGGACACCTCAGTAAGAAAGTGCTCTCTACAAGCAGGCGGATCAACATTTTGGTCATTTGGTTGTTGGGTCATGAAGAAATCTGGAGAGTATGAATAAGTTACTTACTTGCCTGCCATCCTGCCCCACATTTGTTTGACCTCTTACAACAGTTCGAATATTGTCATCCAGTCTCCTAGTGAAAAAGTTAAAGGATAAGAATCATTAAAACAACCTCCATCCTAGGGTGACCAAAAGAAAAAGAGGTGATAACTTACCCATCAACTTCTGCTGGTTGCAACTACTTGTCCAGAAAACCAAACAAGTCTGAGCGATATAAGGAAGACTGGGGCCCCGGACCCTTGCTAAGGCAGTAACAGTAGTGTAAGAAGCCAAGCCCAGCGCAGACTGAGGAGGAGTCTTTGTCTTTTAAAAAGGCTACTCTTACTTAATATTCAGAGCTGTCCAAATGGGCCAATGTAACGTTTAGTATTTTTCAGTGGAGAAAACCAGGGATGACGATGTTGCTGAAACTTTATGGGGACAAGTCAGAGAATTCAAATTACCCCACACAAAATCCTCAGTAACTTCCTCAGAAACCTTAAAGGGTTAAGGAGCTAGAGTGCCACATGACATCAGTGCTTCACCCTCTGGGCCCTGATTGTGCAAGCTGTGTGGTAAGTGGGTCTGCGACCTCTGGCTCCCACAGCGACCATTTAGTGGCACCTCAGCCAGAGAAATTTAGATCAATTTCATTTTTCATATAAAGAATCTTTTAAAGGTATGTTGGGAGAAAGCTGAAAATAACCAGTCTGCAGTGATTTGGGGATCGTTAGGAAATTCCCATTTTCTGTGCAAATCCTGGACAACTTAGCAGTCTCTACTAAGATTGTTATAGCTGAAGTCCATCAAAACAATGAGAGGCGTCCAACTAAACAATATATTCATGGCAAAGGTCTTCACTGAAAGACCCAAAGCTTGTAAGGGAAAAAGAAACCATCCCCTGGATTCAAAATGAAGGCTTCTCCTCATCAAAAATCAAACAAAAAAACTCCCCAAAAATGTATTTGAAGTAATGACATCAACCACTATAATATTAATTACAGTGAACAGACACTGACCATCTGCTGTATATCAAAACTGGAAATCCAGATGTGGATAAACCAGAAAAAGGCTACTAGGCAGGAAGGACACTTGATGTCTAACTCTGACAAGCACATCCTAGATTAATCACAACATTTAATCTTGGGCTACCACAAATGCCAACCAGCAGATCTGACCATCCTGTTAGCTGGTACGTGGCCAAGGGATACATGTATATGCCCATCCTTTTATCTAAGCCTTGGGAGTAAAAAAAAAGGTAAATCTGCTAAGGAAATAAAACTATTAAAAATACAGTAGAAATGCTTTTGCCCCCTTTTATGACCAACCATTTTGAATGGTTAAAGCTTCCTTCCCTACTTATAAATAATCGAAGACTGATGAAAGAATCAAATGCTTTGCCATGAGGTTCATATGGAAACCAAGATAAAAGAATTATTTTTTAAAAAATTGTCATAAACAGCAAACTTGAGATTTCGGTGTTTTAACAGGTAAGTGTGATCCAGAACGTGATTAACTAAATTAACAGCATACTTTCCATTAATTATTAATAATCATATGGTGTTACTTACCTTATTTTCAGTCTAATTTTGTTCACGACTTCATCTATGTTTGCCAGAGACTACAATAAAGAAGGAAAGTGACAGCTATTATTTCACTTTCTAGAGTTCCTCTTTTTACAGAAATGAGCTATCAAGACTATTTATGATATGTCAAAAAATTTCATCATAGTGTGACACAATTTTATTTAAAAAAAGAAACAAACAAAAACAGAGATCCAGCCATGTCGAGATCTGCACTCAGGGGGGGTCTGCTTGAGAGTCTCTCTCTCTCCCTCTGCCCCTCCCCCTGCTCTCTAAATAGATAAATAAATCAATAAATAAAATCTTAAAAAAAAAAAGTATAGCAGTTGTTGGCAACTACTGCAAATTCCATCTTGGTATCTAGTTTTTGAAAATAAAGTTTTATTGGAACACAGTCATGCCCACTCATTTACGTATCTACAGCTGCCTTTGAGCTACAAAGGTAGAGGTGAATAGTTGCAATAGAGACAGAATGGTCCACAATACCTAAAATATTTACTATCCAGCCCTTTATAGAAAGTTCTCCAATCCCTGGTATATAGGATTGTGACAAATTCATAAAACAAAATACAGGAACAAAAACAAATGACTACAACACATAACAACAAGGATAAATCTTACTAATATAATTTTGCACCAAAAAAAGCCAGATACAAGAGCATATATTGTACGACTCCATACATATAAAATTCAAAAATGAATGAGACTATTCTCTCATGTTAGAAGCCAGCAGCATAGCGGTTATCTCTGAAGAAGGTAGTTACTGTGAGGAGGCAAGAAGGGTCCATCTAAAGATAGGGGCACCTGGGTGGCTCAGTCGGTTAAGTGCTGGACTCTTTTTTAAGATTTTATTTATTTATTTGACAGAGAGAGACACAGCGAGAAAGGGAACACAAGCAGGGGGAGTGGGAGAGGGAGAAGCAGGCTTCCTGCTCAGCAGGGAGCCCGATGCGGGGCTCGATCCCAGGACCTCGGGATCATGACCTGAGCTGAAGCAGACGCTGAACAACTGAGCCACCCAGGCGCCCAAGTGCCTGACTCTTGATTTTGGTTCAGATCATGATCTCAGGGTCCTGAGATCAAGCCCGAGGGTGGGCACTGCCCTCGGAGGGGAGTCTGCTTGAGATTCTCTGAGATTCTCTCCCTCTGCACCCCCAACACTCTCTCTCAAATAGATACATTAAAAAAAATTTTTTTTAATTTTTTATTGTTATGTTAATCACCATACATTACATCATTAGTTTTTGATGTAGTGTTCCATGATTCATTGTTCATGTATAACACCCAGTGTCTTTTTAAAAAATTTTAAAAAGATGTATTAATGTCTTCTTTTTATTTATTTCACAGAGAGAGTGCACAAGCAGGAAGAGGGGCAAAGGGAGAGGGGAAGCAGACTCCCCACTGAGCATGGAGCTGAATGCAGGGCTGGATCTCCCAACCAGGAGATCATGACCTGAGCCAAAACCAAGAGTTGGACGCCTAACTGACTGAGCCACCCAGGTGCACCCTCCCTTTTTTTAAGATTTTATTTATTTGTTCATTTATTTATTTGAGAGAGCGAGCGAGCAAGTGAGCAAGAGAGTGTGAAAGCACAGGAGCGAGTGTGGGGAGAGGGAGAGGGAATCTTAGACTCCAAGCTGAGCACAGAGCCCCACACAGGGCTCAATCCCAGGACCCTGAGATCATGACCTGAGCCAAAATTAAGAGGTGGATGCTCAACTGAGCCACCCAGGCACCCCTAGTGTCTTATTTCTTGATCTGAATGGTGATTACATGGCTGTAATCATTTTGTGAAAATTCATCAAGTTGTATATTTATGATTTATGTAGGTGTCTGCAATATATTATATTTCGATAAATAAATAAATCTATTTTTTCTGAATTTGTAGGTCCATTAGAAAAAATGTCTGGAAGGACAGACATTGGTAGCTTTGTAACCTATACTAGCAGCTGTAAACTATGAAATCAGTAGCAGTAGTTGTAATCTAAGAAAGGATTTTAATTTTTTTCTTCTTTTTGCCTATAAGTATTTACTAATTGCTCTACACTGGCTACACATTGCTACTGTAATTATAATAACATTATTTCTATTTTTAAGACAATGACAAAAACAAACGGACGATTTCCAACCTTAGCCAGCAGAAAATGCGAGGTAATGGTGCCCCCTAGTGGTATAGAGATAGTACAATTTTATAGCTCCATTTTAACTCAAGTTGTCAAAATATAATTTTATAACTCCTCTTTCCCTTTCCCTCAACAGATATTTTACCTGAGAAGGAATCGGGGGTGATATAGGAATTGTGTTTATAAACACAATGTGGTTTAGTGGCAGGAGGAGGCCAGGAGCCTGCCAAGAACCAGGTCTCAGTGTTTGAGATGTCAGACCAGGCCATTTACATCTTGTCTACTGTTTTGACAAAGGCAGTGGTTACTCAGAATTTTCAGAAATCCAGACTGAGGTGAAGATGACTCTCAGAAAAGAGAAGTTATTTTAATTGAGGAATCTGCTGTCAAGTCACTCTGAAACCAGCCTGGGTATAAGTCACCACTGTGGTAACAGGAGCTGTTTGTCGGAGGACCTAGATTTGGCCCAGCTCTGCCACTACAAACCTGCTCCATGTACAGAGGGCAAGCCGTTCAGCCTCTCGGAATTTATGCTTCCTCACGTGTAAATTGGGCATAACAGTGTGACTATCTCTGCTGGAACCCATTCCTTTAAAAACATTTTTTTGTTTTGGTATTTAAAATGAACTATTTAAAAATGTTAACATTTGGAGAATCTGGGTGAAAGGTAGCCATGAATTCGATATACAATTCTTGTATGTTTTCTGAGAATGGATAATTACACCAAAATTTAAAACAGTAATCTAGGGGCGCCTGGGTGGCTCAGTCGGTTAAGTGTCTGCCTTCGGCTCAGGTCATGATCTTAGGGTCCTGGGATCGAGGCCCAAGTCGAGCTCCCTGCTCAGTGGCGAGCCTGCTTCTCCCTTTCCCTCTGCCCCTCCCCACCACTGGTGCTCTCTCTCTCTCTTCCTCCCTGTCTCAAATAAATAGATAAGATCTTAAAAAAAAATAGTAATCTATTTGAAATTGGTAAAACATGGACATGACCAAAAATGCAAATAGTACAAGAGGAGAAATAGTGAAAAGCAAGGCTTCCTCTGCCCCTGTCCTGCCCGTCTAACCCAGTTCTGCAGACAGGCAATGGCTCTGAGCCGGTTTCTTTTGTAGCTCCCCAGAAACAGTCTATGTATCTAAAGCATGTCCATAATTTATGTCCCCTCCTTTATATAATGTACATTGTCTTGCATCATACTTTTTTCACTTAACAATATAACTTGGAGGTCATTCCACCACAGTAAATATTGATTTGGGTGGCAGAGTAACCAATTCTTAAATTTATACTCCTTAAACATGAAGTTCTTGCTTAAGCCGTAACAATTTTTTTAAGAATAATTCAAAATATGTACGCCTTCAGATATTCAACTGCATTTAAGGGAGCAGGTAACAACCTAAATGACCATAGTAGAAAAGTTAAAATAAATCAGTCCACATTTACTCGAGGGACTTTTATGCCATTAAAGATGCCAGGCAGGAAGGCTCAGAAACAACAAAGAAGAATCCAGATTGGTGACCCTGGCTGGAGGTGATACATCTCCTCTTTGAGAATCACCCATCTAGTTTAGTTATAATGCGGTTGTACAGTTTTATCATTTAAAAATGTTTTAATTATTGAAAAGTATTCCCTGATTCCTTCTTTTTAAATTTTTTTTTTTTAAAGACTTTATTTATTTATTCATGAGAGACAGAGAGAGAGAGAGAGAGAGACAGAGGCAGAGGGAGAAGCAGGCTCCCCGTGGAGCGGGGAGCCCGATGCGGGACTCGATCCCAGGACCCTGGGATCATGACCTGAGCCGAAGGCAGACGCTTAACCGACTGAGCCACCCAGGCGTCCCTTCTTTTTTAATTTTTAAGGTTTTATTTATTTGACACAGAGAGTGAGCACAGCAGGGGGGGAGGGAGAAGCAGGCTCCCTGCTGAGCAGGAACCTGATGCGGGGCTTGATCCCAGGACCCTGAGATCATGACCTGGGCCAAAGTCAGCCGCTTAACTGACTGAGCCACCCAGGCGCCCCTGAAAGTCTTTCCCGAATCTAAAAGCAATTCTTGCTGATTATAGAAAATACAGAACTCCCCACTGTACCTCCATTAGAAAATAATCACCATTAGCATTTTGGTATATTGCTTTCTACTGTTCCTTCTAAGCAAATATGTGGCTTAAAAAAAAATTAAACTGGGATGATAAACAATTTGGCATCTTACTGTTTTCACTTAACGACATAGACCCAGAGCATTTTGGGGGTCATTAAAAACAGCTTCACATGACTCTTCTTTCTTTTTTTTTTTTAATTATTTATTTATTTATTTGACAGAGAGAGACATAGTGAGAGCAGGAACACAAGCAGGGGGAGCGGCAGGCAGAGGGAGAAGCAGGCTCCCCGCAGAGCAGGGAGCCCGATGCGGGGCTCGATCCCAGGACCCTGGGATCATGGCCTGAGCCGAAGGCAGATGCTTAACCGACTGAGCCACCCAGGCGCCCCACATGACTCTTCTTTCAAAGTTCTTAGTTTTATTAGTTTCATAGTCATTTTTTATTTTTATTTTTTAAAGATTTTATTTATTTATTTGACAGAGAGAGACACAGCGCGAGAGGGAACACAAGCAGGGGGAGTGGGAGAGGGAGAAGCAGGCTCCCTGCAGAGCAGGGAGCCCGATGCGGGACTCGATCCCAGGACCCTGGGATCATGACCTGAGCTGAAGGCAGTCGCCCAACCAACTGAGCCACCCAGGTGCCCCATAGTCATTTTTTAACAGATTTTATCTAGATTCCCCTAATCAAACCTCTAATGAAAACATGACAAATGATTATCTTCAGTTCTCTACTAGGAGACTAGAAAAGTTTTCCAGATCATTGCTACCAAACCTGGCTACTCTTTAGAACTACCAGAGAGCCCTATTAAATACAGAAAACTGAGTTCCTCCCACTTGGACCTAGCGAGTTAGAAACATCTAGGGATCTCCTTGCCTCCAGGCAACCACAGACTTGCAAGTAACTGCTACTCAATAGAACCCACATACACATCCTTCTCCTCCTTAGAGTGACACTAAATTTATTCTATATCTACTGACATCTACTGTAAATATTCTAAACTCATGATTCAGAAGAATTCACTGCAGGTCCATGATATAGGTGGGTTTTGCCCAAGATCTAGCAAGAGGTGAAAGAAATTCTAAATCATGCCACTATTTTCTATTACCTTTTTATTAAGGTCCATGGGAATCTGGGTTGGAAAATGAACTGCTAAATATAAATCCAGGATTGGAAAAATAATATAACCTTGTGTCATAAATTTTCTTAGTTTGCTAAGAAACTTCATTACAGGGCTCCTGGGTGGCTCAGTCAGTTAAGCATCTGCCTTTGGCTCAGATCCCGATCCCAGGATCCTGGGATTGAGTTCCATCCCGCATGGGGCTCCTTGCTCAGCAGGGAGCCTGCTTCTTCCTCTCCCTCTGTCTGCTGCTCCCCCTGCTTGTGCTCTCTCGCTCTCTGTCAAATAAATAAATAAAATCTTTTAAAAAAATAAAAAAATACTTCACTATATATTATCATATACATGGAGTCATAATTAGGTAAGACATATAACTGAATCTGTGTTATAACAAATGTTTAGTGCTACCTTCAGTTTATTTATTTTTATTTTTTAAAGATTTTATTTATTCATTTGACAGAGAGGGAGAGAGAGAGCATAAGCAGGGGGAGGAGCAGAGGGAGAGGGAAAAGCAGGCTCCCTGTTGAACAGAGAGCCCAACGCGGGGCTCGATCCCAGGACCCCGGGATCATGACCTGAGTCAAAGGCAGACACTTAACCGACTGAGCCACCGACATGCCCTATACCTTTAGTTATTTAAAATCAAATACATACAAAAACAAACCAGGAAGAAGTAAGAACCTGGTGGTTTCCTGTATAATTTCCAAATCTAACAGTTATTTTTGTTTTGATGAGTCTGCCTTCTTGATAGGGTGGGGCAGATGACATTTTCACAGCCAAAACTGCTGCCTTTATACCAGTTGTTCCCAAATTTCTATCTCTAGCTAATTCCTAGAATTCCTTTCACAGAAAACAATGAGCTCTAAAGGCTATCTGTGAAACTTCAAAGACAATCACAGAGAATCATACCATTTTTCCAACCTCATTTGAAAAAATTAACATGTCTGTTAGAAAAAGTTTGGAAGAATATGTGCCAAAATATTAACAATTACGGAGATTATGAGCTCCAGACTCAAATATCCAAGTACATATTTCCACCTGGATGGCCCAAAAATGTTCAAAACTTAGCTCACTCTTACACCCTACTCCTACCCTATTTACCACCGAAGCCTACTCTTCTTACTCCCAACTTAGGGTAAAGGTGTCAACATCCACCCAGTCGGCAGGCTAGAAATCAAAGTTCAAAATCCTTCATTTGGTGTGAGTCACATGCAACTGAAATGCCATTTCTTCAGTGAAGTCTTTCTGGATCGCTCAGACTTAATATGTAAGGCCGTGGGTGCTCCGTTTTCATAGTACTCAGCATGCTTTCTTCATGGCATTGCTATCACATTTAAGCTGAGCATTCTTTCTCTCTCTGTTCTTCCTTGTTCTCATCATAAAACAAGCATATTGGGGGTACCTGGGTGGCTCAGTTGGTTAAGTGTCTGCCTTCAGCTTGGGTCATGATCCTGGGGTCCTGGGATCAAATCCCAAGTTGGGCTCCCTGCTCAGCGGGGAGTCTGCTTCTCCCTCTACCCATCCCCCCTGCTCGAGATCTCTCTCTCAAATAAATAAAATCTTAAAAAAAACAACCCAAAACAACAACAACAAAAAAACAAGCATGTTAACAAGGTGGTAAATATATTACTATTAAATGTTTAGAATGGTGTCTGGTGTGCCCAATAAATGTTAACTATTATTATAGTTGTAGCAGAACTGAGGACTCTTTTGAGAGCAAGCAACAAGTAATAATAATTATACAAACAAGTCATTGTAGAGTCATAATAACTTACTGTTATTAATCTGTTCATGGTGTGATTATTACCGATCAAGGTAGACTGGAAACTCTATGTTGGTAAGGACCAAATCTATCTTGTTCAGCCTCTAGCCCCAAATTTCTTTGAGAACTAGGCAGAGGAGGTGTTTTTTGTTCAGTAAGTGAGGAAATTTTAGATTCTACGTCCTTTCAACCACCAAATTCTGACTCCTGACTCCTAAATAGCTTTCCGATCTTGCTCTCTCCATCCCAGTGTTCACTCAGGTTCTCCTGTCTGCCTCTTAAGTGATCCATCACAGGAGTCTGCTAACTGGTCTCCCTGCCTTCCAGTTCTGCCGTCCCCTGGTTCATCCTCCGCACTGCTGCCAGGTGGAATTTTTAAAATGTGGATCTGATCCAGTCATGATTCTGACAAGAGTCCCTGAATGAACACCCACTGCCTAGAGTCACAGTCTCCAGTGCAGGGTGTGCACATCCCCAAGGGGTTTGCGATAATGCCCATTAGAGTGTGAAGAGAAAACATTAAAACCTCTATTTTTATTATATATATGACAAACACTACTAAAACCCAATTTATTTAAGATCGGTACTAGGATATGTGCATAGTATTTTGAGGGTATACAAGCTTAAAATTTAGCCCAGTGAAAAACATTTCACTGCAAGGTGTGTGGTATCCACAAAACTGGAGTCTGCAAGCCCAGAGAACAGAGTCCCTTCAGGGCTCTTGCTCTGCCAACCCCTTCAGCCCCATCTCCTAGGAAGCCATGCTCCCTGAGCGCACTTTGTTTCTCACCTCTGAGCCTTTGCCCTGTGCTTAGAATGACCTTCTTTCCCTGTCATCCTGGAAGATTCACCTAGTGGTTCACTCTGCCTTGAACACTGTTCTGCCAGACTGCCACAAGCCTGGCCCCTTCACAGGTATCAAGTCTCGGTTTATAGGTAAGTACCTCACGGAGGCCTCCCCTAACCACCCATCTAAAAAAGCACCCCCCACCCCGCCCCATGCTGTCATGTTCTATTGCTGTGCCTGCTTTTTACCACAGCATCAACCACGCTTGATAATTTCTTTTATATGTATTTGTTGATCTGTTTATTGTCTTCTTCCTTACACTAGACTCCACGAGAACAGGAACTTGCCCATCACGTTTACCATTTCTCTCCAGTTTCTAAACAGTGCTGGCACTTAGTAGACACTTAATAAATGCCTCTGACTAAGTGAAGGAATGACTCCTTTAAGATTTGGCAAAAGGGCTGCCTCCTCTCTGAGGTTATGATTTTCTTAAGAAAAACTGTTCCCTATTCCTCACTAAACCATTGCATACCTCTCTTCCAGGATTCACCAGTGTCTCCCTCCAACCTTGATCATGTACACTTCAAGGGGGCATGGACTGGGCGTTATTCATCTTTCTTTTTCTTTTTTTTTTTTTAAAGATTTTATTTATTTTTATTTGACATAGAGAGAGAGACAGTGAGAGAGAGAGCACAAGCAGGGGGAGCGGCAGGCAGAGGCAGAGAGAGAAGCAGGCTGCCCGCTGAGCAAGGAGCCCGATGCGGGGCTCGATCCCAGGACCCTGGGATCATGACCTGAGCCGAAGGCAGCCACCCAACCGACTGAGCCACCCAGGCGCCCCGTTATTCATCTTTCTGTCTCCAGCGCCTAGCACCGTGACTAATAATACCTGACAGGTGCCCACTGATCATTTTTTGAATTCATAAATGAAAAAACAAGCAGAACTCTTGCTGACCTCCCAACTCTGCTTTTTTTTTTTTTTTTTTTTTTAAAGCAGGCTCCACAAGCCCAAAGTGGGGCTTGAACTCAGGACCCTGAGATCAAGAGTTGAAGGCTTAACCGACTGAGCCACCCAGGTGCCCCAAGCTCTGCTGTTCCTAATTCTGATCTACTTCTCACCTACACACCCAAAAACCAATTTTGTAAGAAAAACTCATCTGTATAGGCAAATCACCCAACACAACAAAGTGAAAAATAAAGTCTGAAAATAGGAGTGAAAGTAGCGTTATGATTCTAGGGTTATCCTGTCCACTTCACTCCCACTCTTCCCTATTAGTTTTAAAAATCCTTCCTACTTCCTAATATACTATGGAAAATGTGGGGGGACTCTTATAAGCTAAAGGTATAACTTCTAATAATATGCTCACAATACAAAGAATTTCACTCTCACACAACAGTATTTGGTATAAGCTACCTCCCACTCCCAATCAGTTACAATGGGGTTTGATCTGAATTTAACTCTCACTTGTTTATCAAGTCTCCTTAGATTGTGTAGTATAACACACCAATCATAACACTTAGGATGAGCCAGAAACCACTGAAATGAAGGAAACTCTATACTCACTTGTTCTGTTGGGAACAGGGTATTGATATACTCCACAGCATTGAAATCTGCTCGATCTAGAGGATCCTGGCTTGGAAACACCTAAACAAAGACAGGGGATTAAAAATAACTGTCATCTTTCTGTCTTGTTTTATGTGTTATTTCTTTCTTTTTTTTTTTTTTTAAAGATTTTATTTATTTATTTGAGAGAGAGAGAATGAGAGAAAGCACATGAGATGGGGTAGGGTCAGAGGGAGAAGCAGACTCCCCGCCGAGCAGGGAGCCCGATGCGGGACTCGATCCAGGGACTCCAGGATCATGACCTGAGCCCAAGGCAGTCGCTTAACCAACTGAGCCACCCAGGCGCCCCTTATGTATTATTTCTTTCCTTCCTACTGGATGGTAAATTCTTTGAAGGCAAAAAACATATCTTTTTTCACCTTATAAGGCCTAACACACAACAATTGCTCAGTAAAATATGTTAAAGTAAATCTTTAATTTTCACCAACATCTGTAATTTTATTTATTTATTTATTTATTTATTTATTTATTTATTTATTTATTTGACAGAGACACAGCGAGAGAGGGAACACAAGCAGGGGGAGTGGGAGAGGGAGAAGCAGGTTTCCCGCGGAGCGGAGAGCCCGACACAGGGCTCGGTCCCAGGACCCCAGGATCATGACCCGAGCCGAAGGCAGACGCTTAACGACTGAGCCACCCAGGCGCCCCTGTAATTTTAACATCTTGATGCAACTAACAGAATGTGCAAGAGTGGCAAGTTCCACAGATATCAACAAAATCCCATGGACAAGGAAAAATAAACCGGCGTTGTCCATTATCAGATTAAACGAGCTGATGACATGACTGTACTAAAGAAGCCTTGATAAAAGATTTATGCACTACGTCTCTGGGACGCCTCAGCATTAGAATTCACTATGCATCAAAGCAATTTTTATGCTTCAGACAGTGTCAGGAAATGGAGCTTGCCTTCGGGAACTGTCCATCTCTTTAAAAGAAGAAAGAATAATGCCTTCTGAAAAATAACTCCCTTCAAAAGCTACAACTTGAAAAATATATAACAAGGTAGATTATAAAAGCAGTCGAGGGATGCCTGGGTGGCTCAGGCAGTTAGGCGTCTGCTTTCGGCTCAGGTCATGATCCCAAGGCTCCTGGGAGCCTGCTTCTCCCTCTGTCCGCTGCTCCCCCTGCTTGTGCTCTCTCTCTCTCTCTCTCTCTGACAAATAAATAAATAAATAAATCTTTAAAAAAAAAAAAAAGCAGTCACGTGATCCCGAGCACTGAATTTTACCAGCTCAAAATAGTCATTCTGAAAGCCAATTCTTTTCTTATGTCTGCTTATTACATAAACTTATGCTAGAACTGTCTTATTAAGAAATAGCAAAAATGTGCTCTTCTAAAATCCTTGCCAAACGGTAATTGATTGCATTGTTTGTTTCTTCTATTAGAGCGCACTAGGTCCAAAGAGAAAATGAAATGCATGTCTTCTTCTGTCCGATGCAGGTGGGTGGGGAACTGTGGCCTGAACAGCTAAACCTTTGCCCAACGGTCTGGCATCCTCAGGATGTACCAAATGTGCTTTGTATGGGTAATCCAACCACTGGTAGAAAAACACACATCCAAAAATCTCTAAATGGCACAATACAAATAAATTAGTACAATGACAGACCTAGAGTGTTAATGCTCAATAAATATTAACTATTAGCAGTAACAGTAGCAAGGCTTTACTTCAAAAAACTTCCCGGTGGTCCCTAAATGTGGCATAACCCTCCTTTCTTCAATCTTATCCCCTACACCAATTCCTTTAAGGGAAATCCTCTCCCTTTATCAAGAGCAATACCCTGCACAAGGGTCCAGATGACTATTTCTAATATCACTACTCTTCAAAACTCAATAAACTTGAAAAGAGAATTTAGTCAACCTAGGAGTCCTTGAAGGGAAGAAGGCCTCCGGGGAATATTCTTCAGTCTAATCCAAACTAATCAATAGCAGGAATTCTCAACCACTTAAGTATAGTAAAGGGGTCCTTTTTCAACCTTGTCCCCTCTGCTCAGCGATCCGCTTCGGGTATTAAAGTTGCTCCTCCTCTCAATTCCGAATCCCTCACAAAGGACTAGATTGAGAATCGGGAGCGGTGGCACACCAGCCTGGCAAATAAACCCCCAAATCTGAAGGTTGGTGTCCGTGAACTCCCTTCTTCCAGGTTCATGCTTTCGAGGGGCTTTCACGGTTCCTTTGCCCAAACCCACCAGGACGCCTTACCCTCCAAAGACAATCAAGGCCTAGAAAGGGCTCTCTCCCTCCCTTAGATTCAGAAACCCCTTCCCACCACCACCTCCCCCCCAACCCTTTCCTTTCCCTTCAGCGCCTAGTTCCCACCTCTCGGTCCAAAAGGCGCTTCCTCCCGGCCCCACCCCCAGACTTCCCCATCCTCCGCTCTCCTCCCCTCAGGGGGCGGAACGCTCACCTGCTCGATGGCGAGCTGCACGTCAGGCGTGAGCTGCAGCACGGCTTCCAGCTCCTCTACGAACTCCAGTTCCTCCTCTTCCATCATCCCGCCGCCCAGCTCTCTCCTGAAGCCCACCTCAACCCCGAGTCGCTCCTCCAGCCGTCACCCAAGCTCCAGCACCACAACCCTCTCCTGGCCGCGTTCAGGCAAACCCCTTCTCCGTCAGCCAGCCGGGCACTTCCGGAAAGCCGGGCACTTCCGGGATCCGGGGCACTCTGGGATAGCGGAGGACTGACCTCTGGTCGCCCCGAGGAGGCAGGCGTTCCGGTCACGTTCCGGGAGTCTCCCGGGGCAGCCCTGTGGTCCGGCGGCTCCTGCCTGCCCTCAGCTCTCCTTAACATGATGGGGTCCCGCTTCACCTCGCCGAGGGCGCGCCCCCCACTGAAGGCCCCGGTGTTGGGGAGGGCCTGGCCGCCCTGGCAGGACCCCCAAGTGAGGGTAAGCCCCGACGTCGCGACCGACCGACAACAGCCCTCACAGGCCGCGAAGCCGGCGATCCTACAGCTCCCAGGGCCCCCTTGGTCAGTGGCAGTAGGTGTCCCCCTGCCACCGGGGGGAGAAATGACCCCAGCTGGTAAGTGGCGATGTTGCCAAGGACAGTTGGTCGGAGGGACAGCGTCCACTTGACAGTTAAGTTCCCCATGTGCCAAGCCTCGAGGCAGAGTTTTCTGGGGGTGTCTGCAGCTTCTCCTTGGGGCGGGAGGCACTGATGGGCGTGCAGAGCCAGATTAGACAGTGCTCCGCCGCTGGGGAATGTTTACTTTCTGAGACTCAGTATCTGGAGTCTAAGTCCCATTCCAAGATTGATAGATAAGCTGTGGGCTCTTGAGCAAATCACTCCATCTGCCCTGCATAAGCTGCAAGGATAGAAAGCGCTATGCAAATTTAAGCTAGTAATACAGGTAATATTAGGGTGCCTAGCTCTTATGCACCGCAAAGGAAAGAGAGGCCCGATTACCCTGTGGAACCACTTTTCCTCCAGACACTTAAAACAATGAGGCGATGGCAGCCAAGGAAGAGTTGTTTTACTAGTTAAACATTGTGAAATTGCAAAACGGAAGAGTCCCTGGCCCCACTCAGCTTTTCTTTTTTTTAATTTTATCGAAGTTGTTTGTAATAAAAACATGGAAGCAATTTCTAACAATAAGGGAAGGCTTAAAAATATAAGTGGGCTATACAATAGAATAGTATTGACTATAAAATCATGGTTTTGAAAGTTACTTAGTGACATGGAAAAATGTGCTTAATATATACCAGAAAGTAAAATGTACATTTGAGAAAGCAAAAATGTACAGTGTGCTCCCAGTTTATGTGTATTTTGCACGGATAAAAATGATAGAAAAGAAATAGTACTGTTCTGTGGGTGATGGAATGTACCCTTTTTGTCCATTTTCCCAAAATGTCTACAAATAGCCTGTAGTACTTTTATAATACTTTTTTTAAAAAGGAAAATGTAATTTTATCCACCTGTTTTGGATCTTTATCTTTTACATCAGGGCATATGAAATTGACCTTTCAGCTTATAATGCCATGAGTTTTGATAAATGCATATAGTCATGTCACTACCACCCAATCAAGTCCTAGGACAGTTCTGTTCATTCCTACAAATTCCCTCCTGCTCCACCCCGTTGCCTGGCAACCACTGACCTGATTACTGTCCCTACAGTTTGGCTTTTTTAGAACGTCATATAAATGGAATGATATAACATGTCGCCTTTTGAGTCTGGCTTCTTTCACCTAGCATGAAGCTGTTGCCTTTCATCCATGTTGTGCATGTATCAGTAGTTCATTCCTTCTTCCTGAGTGACATTCTGTGTGGCTATACCACAATTTATTTATCCATTCCTTGTTTAAAGAACATTTGGGTTGTTTCCAGTTTTGGGCAGTGATGAATAAAGCTGATATAAACATTTGTGAGCAGGTTTTGTGTGAACAAAAGTTTTCATTTTATTTGGGTAAATACCTAGAAGTGGAATTGCTGGATTGTATGGAAAATCTGTGTTAAACTCTGTAAGAAACTGGTAAACTGTTTTTCCAAAGTGGCTGTATAATTTTTGCATTCCTACCAGTGCTGTATGAGAGTTCTGGTTGCTCATAGAGCTTATTTTTAATGATGATAAGAACTAACATTTCCTAGCCCCTACAATAATGTCAGACACCATGGTAGGCAGGCATTGTCTCTTAATCCGCACGGCAATCCTGAGGTTAAAGATTAGTATCATTGCCCCATTTAGCAGATGAGAAAATGGAGATGTAATTACAATAAAAAACTTGTCTAAAGTCCCATAGCTAACTCTTCTGAACATTCATTCACTCATTCAGTAAACTCAATAAATATATTGAATGAGTGAACGAATATTCCTGCTGTTCCTGCTGGTGATAGGCACTAGGCTAGGTGCTGGGAATTTAGCAGTCAACAAAGTAGACCAAGTGCTTGCCTCCACAGAGCTATTTCCATGTCTGAAAAGGGTATTCATACAAATGAACATAACTGTGATAGGTCTAACGAGAGACAAATAAAGCATATGTCGAAAGACTATTTTGATAGAGTGCCCTGATTGGATTTGGGGGTCAGGAAAGTCTTCTCTGAGGAAGTGATTTTTAAGCTGAAGCAAAGGGTGGGGGATGGGAAGAATTGGAGGTGACAGATGAAAGGAATGGTATGTGCAAAAGCCTTTAGGATGGAAGGAATTGGCCAGGGGGGTTGGGACTTTGAAAGCCAAGGGGAGAATGGTACAAGAAGAGGCTAGAGAAATACGCAGTGCCAGATGACTGAGGCTTCTGAAGGTCATGTTAAGTAATGGGAAGCCTTTGAAGGATTGTAAGCCGAGAAGTGATATGATCGAGTTTAACTTGCCTGCCATCAGCCCTAGTCCTCTCATTTTTGTTTTCTCTGCTTCTGAGCAGCTTGAATTATTGTGGCCAGTCAAGAAACAAGGGTGACCATCTCCAGTCCAAATTCATGCTGTCCAATTTCCACTGATTGTCCTTTTGTGCATCCATTGTCAACTCTCAATTGCATTCCCCCTGCTTCCCTATTCCAAAGCTCCCAACTCTGATTTCCTTTCTCCCTCTTTGCAGATAAGACACTAGTAATGAATATAAGCTTGAGTTTAAGAGAGTTGCACAGTAGAAAAAGTGTAGGAAGATAAACGAGCAGAGATACAGGTGGACACTAGGTTTGTTTTTTGTTTTTGTTTTTTAAGATTTTATTTATTTATTTGACAGAGAGAGACACAGCGAGAGAGGGAACACAAGCAGGGGGAGTGGGAGAGGGAGAAGCAGGCCTCCCGCCGAGCAGGGAGCCCTATGCGGGGCTTGATCCCAGGACCCTGGGACCATGACCCGAGCCGAAGGCAGACGCTTAACGACTGAGCCACCCAGGCGCCCCTGGACACTAGGTTTTAAAGACATTAAGAAGGCGCCTGGGGGGCGCCTGGGTGGCTCGGTTGGTTAAGCGACTGCCTTCGGCTCAGGTCATGATCCTGGAGTCCCAGGATTGAGTCCCACATCGGGCTCCCTGCTCGGCAGGGAGTCTGCTTCTCCCTCTGACCCTCCTCCCTCTCATGTTCTCTGTCTCTCATTCTGTCTCAAATAAATAAATAAATAAATCTTTGGGAAAAAAAAAAAAGGCGCCTGGGTGGCTCAGTTGGTTAAGCATCCGACTCTTGATTTTAGCACGGATCATGATCTCAGGGTTGTGGGATCAAGTCCCGCTTTGGGCTCCATGCTGGGCGTGGAGTCTGCTTAGGATTCTCTCTCTCCTGGGCACCTGAGTGGCTCAGTCAAACGTCTGCCTTTGGCTCAGGTCATGATCCCAGGGTTCTAGGATCAAGTTCTGCTGAGCAGGCAGCCTTCTTCTCCCTCTCCCGCTCCCCCTGCTTGTGCGCTCTCTCTCTCTGTCAAATAAGTAATTAAATCTTTTTAAAAAATTACTTAACCTCTTAAAAAAAAAAAAAAGGATTCTCCCTCTTCCTCTCCCCCTCCCCCTCTAAGAAAAGGGGCATTAAGAGAAGTAATAATAGGCTAGACTGATTTATTAATGATAAGCAGAAGAGGGAAATGGAAGAAGTCCGGAAAGATTATGTGGTCTTAAGATAAAATATGGAAGTTTACATATATGAGAAGTTTGGATATGAAAATAAGGAGCTTGTGATATTCTCACAAATGAGCTGAGCTTTAAAAAAATTTTTTTTTCTTGTTACGCAGTGGGGTGGGGTATAGCTGATGACAGTATTACAGAAAACATATTTTCACACTTGAGATATTACCTTTACATAAATTTAGTCTCTAATACTTAAAAACACACTTGGAGACCCTATCTTTTAATGGGCAATGGAAAAAGAGTGGATTGGCAAAGGAGGATAGGCCACAGGGGATTTTTGGGGTACATGTCTGAGGACAGCATGAAAATAAAATGGAAAAAACCAGTAATCCCCAAAAGAATTTTCATAACTTTTCTCATTATGCCAAAAAAAATTTAAGTCTATAGGATGGAAGTATTAGTTTTAGTTTTAAAATAGCCTTTGTTAATGAAATCCAGTGAGATCTCTAAATTTCGTCTCCTGTCAATTTAGCATTTCTTTCTAACTCGGTTAAAAGGAGTCTCCAATACCCTGTTGTATTTGCAACTGGTTTCATTGTTTTTGTTTTTGGTTTTTTTTTAATGATTTTATTCATTTATTTGAGAGAGAGAATGAGAGACAGCATGAGAGGGAAGAGGGTCAGAGGGAGAAGCAGACCCCCCGCTGAGCAGGAAGCCCGATGCGGGACTCGATCCCGGGACTCCAGGATCATGACCTGAGCCGAAGGCAGTCGCTTAACCAACTGAGCCACCCAGGTGCCCCTGGTTTCATTGTTTTTGAAGTAGCTGTACTACATAAAGTATACATCGTCCAGAGTATGTTATTTTATAAGATCAAGACAGTATCAGTCTTCATTTAAGCTTCCCCTCCATAATGACCTTCCCCTAAACACCTGAGCTTTTTGGGAAATTCCTTGTAAAAAAAACCCTGCAAGATGTCTGAATTACCTGATCCTTACCACTAAGCCAGTAGCATAGCCCCTTCCCAACATTGTGCTAACCAAAATACTCCCTACAAATTTCCAAAATGCCCCCTAGGACTCTCAAACCCGATCACACACAGATCCTATTATCACTATGGGTGGCAAAGTTCCCATGGCAAATTATAATGGAGGAATCTAATTTGATTTCTGCAAGAAATCTTGTTCAAAAAATGTTTTCTTGGCACTCCTTTAAGGACTATTTTTAGTCCATGGCTTTACATGATACAGTCTTTTGCCAACCAATCCTCAATTTTTTGAATATCCTGGACACCACCATTTGTTCTTGATTGGCATTCAGGTGTTCTGCTCATTCCCATAGGCTGGACACCCAGTTTTGTTTTGATTGGTACTCTGGTTCTCTGTGCATGCCCATTCTTGCTAAGCAGATCATAATCTCCAGCTAGCTTCAGCAGCTCCCCTGTTCCCACGATCATAGCTCAGGCATTCAGTCATGCATACAAGCTAGCTCCCAAATGTTTTTAGAACCTTTCCACATTGGCTACATTGGGTTCACAGTCAGTAATTCCTACACCTTCTCAAAAAGGTGATAATTATATAGGCCAAAATGACAAATCCCTTTGTGTAAGTGTTAAACTTTACAACAAAAATAACACTTGTTTTATAAAATTGACATTAACTAACTAGTAGTCATTATAATGTAGCTACCATTAATTCACTGTATCTAACACCCTTATTGTCCAGTATCTTTTCATCTTTCTTGAGTCTGGATCCCTTGGAGGACATGAAGAACTCTGTGTAGATCCTTTCCCCCAGAAAAATATACATTTGCACATTGTGCATGCAATTTTAAGGGAAGGGGGATTCCACTGAATATTTCTTAAACTTAAAAAAAAAAAATTAAAAAAAACTTCTTTTTTAAACCCATGCCTCCTTCTGCTAAACAAAAAATCTTTTTAACAACCATCCCACACATAAGATTCTCCAGTTTCACAATCACTGATAACAGTTGATATCGCTTCTCCACCAGCCAAGAATATTTTGCCCCGCTATATTTTAGGTCTGCATCAGAAAACCAGTTAAAAGTTTTATTTCCTAAAAAAAAAAAAAAGTTTTATTTCCTAAGTATAATATTCAAGCTCCTGATGGCTTCCTCCACCGCAGTCCCCCATTGAGAGTCACTCTGTGAGACCGCTCCTGCGGCCATCATTAGTCTCCAAATCTTTTATACCACACTCGCTTTCTCTCCTTAATGTCAGCCACGTAGTTACAACTACCTGTGAAAACCTTCACTTCGCTTATTCTCAGTTGGTCTTTTCCTTTGCCCTCACGGCCCTTGCCTAAACACGGGTCTCTGTGGGGTTTAGAATTTAACATTTTAGCATTTTATGGGCAGATATAATTCACTACACTAAATGATAGTGGATGGTTTTAGGGACTAATACAATAAAGTGCATTTCCATAGTATTTTATACTCAGCTTAAATATCTTCTCATATATATGTGTATACGTGTGTGTGTATATATATGAGAAGATATATATATGTGTATATACATATACAGTGGGGAAAAATCTTTGAAGAATCAAAGCCATTGTCTTCCAAGAGCTTACACGACACTTCAACACTTTAAAAAAATGATGACCCTGGGGCACCTGGGTTGCTCAGTCCGTTAAGTGTCTGCCTTCAGTTCAGGTCATGATCCCGGGGTCCTGGGATCGAACCCACATTGGGCCCCTTGCTCAGCAGTGAGGCTACTTCTCCCTTTCCTGCTCCCTCTGCTTGTGCTCTCTCTTTCTCTGTCAAAATAAATAAAATCTTAGAAAGAATAAAAAAATGATGCCCCCAAAAGCATGTTATACATATGTCATGTTTTTAAAAATATTACCTTTCATGTATTTTGGGGGGCACAATTTGTTTTCATCAAATTTCTAACTGTATTTCAAGATATTTGCATGTACTGAATGATGTTCCATGGAAAGCCAAGCATGTTTAATAATTAGAGCCATTACTTTCTAGGTGCTTATTATGATTTTCCTTTTTTTGATATTTGTGTAATAAATAACCATTTTTATTAGAGAAACTCATACAACACAGGAAAATGTAAAAGTCACTCTTAATTTGCCTTACTGCATATACACATGAAACCAACACATGCACATACACACTTCTCTCTCCAGAGGTTAGCAAACTGTTTGCAGTTTGGTGTTTTTTCTTTCCAAACCTTTCTTTGCATGATTATATAGCAGTATATGTACCAATCATATTTATAGTTTTTTTTTAATTATAAGTTATATCTCACTGTACTTACTGTTCAGTGATTTGTTTTCTTCCCTTTAACACTATGTTCTGGAAATCTCTGTATTTTGGTCTATCTCCTTTTAATGGCTATATAGTATTCTATAGCTTGACCATACCATAAAATATTTTATTATTTTTTTACTGACTATTTAGATTTTTCCTAATTTTTTGCTATTGCAAAAAATATTATATCCTTGTAATACATATTTATACTTCTGGTTTTTTAAAATATTTGTTTATTGATTTGACAGAGAGAGAGAGAACACAAGCAGGGGGAGCAGGAGAGGGAGAAGCAGACTCCCTACTGAGCAGGGAGCCTGATGTGGGGTTTGATTCCAGGACTCTGGGATCATGACCTGAGATGAAGGTAGACACTTAACTGACTGAGCCACCCAGGCGCCCCACATATTTATACCTCTACCAGCATTGAGAAAAGTGCCAAATAGCCTTGTATCTTTATGTACACTAGATATTATCAGTTTTTAAAATATTTACTTACAAAGCTTTTATTGGCCTTTTTGTATTTCTTCTGTTTATTTCCAGTTTCTATTATTTGAATAATTCTCTTGGGTCATTTGTGTTTCTTTTTTTTTTTTAAAGATTTTATTTATTTATTTGACAGAGAGACAGCGAGAGAGGGAACACAAGCAGGGGGACCAGGAGAGGGAGAAAGAAGCAGGCTACCCTCTGAGCAAGGAGCCCAATGTGGGGCTCGATCCCAGGACGCTGGGATCATGACCTGAGCCGAAGGCAGATGCTTAACGACTGAGCCACCCAGGTGCCCCAGATTTGTAGGATTTCTTTGGCTATTCTGGATATTAACCCTTAGTTTTTTAATATACTACAAATAATTTTTTTCTAAACTATTACTTGTCTTTAACTTGCTAATAGTGCCCTTTGATGTACAATTTTGTTTTTAGCATACACAAATCTGTCCTTTTCTATATGACATCTGGGTTTTATGCCTTGTTTGGGAAGGCTTTCTCTAGCCTGTGAATTATAAAAATATTTTTCAAACTTTTCTTCTAATACAACTATAATGTTGCTTTTCTTTTTTTTATTTATATATTTTTTTATGATTTTATTTTATTTATTTGACAGAGAGAGAGACAGCAAGGGAGGGAACACAAGCAAGGGGAGTGGGAGAGGGAGAAGCAGGCTTCCCGCAGAGCGGGGAGCCCAATGTGGGGCTCGATCCCAGGACCCTAGGATCATGACCTGAGCCGAAGGCAGACGCTTAATGACTGAGCCACCCAGGCGCCCCTATAATGTTGCTTTTCGTGTAAAATCTTTTATTTTATTTTATTTTTATTTTTATTTTTTTTAAAGATTTTATTTATTTATTTGAGAGAGAGAGCACATGAGAGGGGGGAGGGTCAGAGGGAGAAGCAGACTCCCTGCCGAGCAGGGAGTCCGACGCGGGACTCGATCCCAGGACTCCAGGATCATGACCTGAGCCGAAGGCAGTCGCTTAACCAACTGAGCCACCCAGGCGCCCGTAAAATCTTTTATATATCTGGAATTTATGTTTGTGTTTGGTGTGTGACATTGTATTAGTTTTTTAGGACTGCTGTAACAAATTACCAAAGGCTGAGTGCATTATGACAACAGAAATTAATTTTCTCAGTTCCGGAGGCCAGATGTCTGAAATCAAGGTATTGGTAGGACTGATTCCTTTTGGGGGGGCTCTGAGAGGGGAACTGTTCCAAGGCTCTCTCCCCTAGCTTCCAGTGGGTGCCAGCAGTCCTTGGCATCCCTTGGCTTATAGATCCATCGTTCCAATCTCTTACTCCATCTTCACATCACTTTCTTTTCTGTGTCTGTGTCCTTTTCTGTCTCTTACTAGGATATTCTCGTTGGATTTAGGGCCTACCCTAATCCAGTATAGTCTCATTTCAGTCCTTACCATAATTAAATCTGCAAGGACCCCATTTCCAAATAAGGTCACGAGGTTCTGGGAGGACATGAATTCTGCAGGGAAAGTATTCAACTAATTTTATTTTTTCCAAAGGAAGGCTAATGGTTTCTGTGGTTTTCTTAGTCCTTCCTTTCCTCACAAGTATGATGTGTTTGCCACAGATTAAATTTAGTAGGTCTGGTTCAGGACTGTGTTTTATTCCATTGATCTGTTTGTTTCTTCTACACTGTTTCAATTATGATAATTTTTAAAAAAAGATTTTTATTTATTTATTTAATAGAGATAGAGAGAGAGCACAAGTAGGCAAAGCGGCAGGGAGAGGGAGAAGGCTCTCTGCCGAGCAGGGAGCCTGATGTGAGGCTCGATCCCAGGACCCTGGGATCATGACCTGAGCTGAAGGCAGCCGCTTAACCGACTGAGCCACCCAGGCGCCCCTCAATTATGATAATTTGAGGGTGTTTTGATATATTGTAAATTCCTCCCTTCCCCCAGTGTTCTTTATTTAAATATTTCTTGGCCATTCTTGCACATTTTCTCTAATTCAAATAAGCTTTAGAAAGGACTTACTGAGTCTATGAAAATCATGTTAGGAATTTGATTGGAATTGTATTGAATTTATTA